>NC_071392.1:121253317-122503317 GCF_022682495.2 Desmodus rotundus | reverse complement strand
TTAGGTATAAATGTAACAAAATATGTACAAGATCTTATAAGCAAAACTCTGATTAATGAAACCAAAGACCTAAATAAAAGGCAGAGCTATGCCATGTTCATGGATAGGAAGACTCAGTATTGTCAAGATGTCAGTTCTTCCCAACTTAATCGGTAAATTCAATGCAATCCCAGTCAATATCCCAGCAAGTTACTTTGTGGATATTCACAAACTAATTCTAAAGTTTACACAGACAGGCAAGAGATCAACATAATATATAGCCAACAAATACTAAAGAAGGACTAAGTTGCAAGACTGACACTACCTCACTTTAGTGACAATTCACACTGTCAGCTTTATAGGCAGTGTGATATTGGCAAGAGAATAGTTGAATATACCAATGAAACAGAATAGAGAGCCCAGAAATATGTCCATATAAATGTAGTCAACTGCCTCTTTGACAAGGGAGTAAAGGCAATGCAATGGAGTAAAAATGGTCTTTTCAACAAATGGTGCTGGAACAAGTGGATATCCACATGCAAACATTAGATAGAGACACAGACCTTATCCCCTTCAGGAAAATTAACTCCATGTGGAAACATATACTAGATGGAAGTATAGGTTTAAGAATGGAAGAGGGAAGTCTGCATTAAGCATGGGAGGCAAAAGAGTATCCAGCAGGAGTATGTAAAAAGAGAAGAGGTGAGAGTTCGAACCTGAACCCTAGGTAGTCCCAATATTTAAGGTATAGGCAGCAGAGGTAGAGCCAGAGAAAAAAGGCTGAAAAATGGTCAGAGAGGTATGAACAGAATCAAGGGAGAATTTGTGCCATTGAGACTTTACCTTTGATTTATGGAAACTTGAACTTCAGTGACCATTCTGAACCATTGCCAACCAATGCCTGAACGATTGTCATCTTTGAATGTGTATTCTGTCACATCACTGACAACCCTAAGGGGCAGTCCTCGTCAGTGAGGCCATCTGAAGTGCGTAACAGAACACCATGAACAGGAATCACGCCTTCTAGAAATAAACTGAATCCCTGTCATCTGGAATATATAAACGGGCAGGGTGCCTAATGGTGCAGCATATTCTTAAGACTGTTCTTAAAAGCTCAGTGCAAGAGTTTTCAGGCTTTTCTAAAAATAATATCTAAGCTAAAGAACATACATATACATTGGCTCAGTAGGGTCACCATCTTACACCCCTAGTAACCAAGTGCTTACACCCAGTTTTGATGCCCACATTTCCAACCTGATGTTCATATTGCAACTTCGATTGCCGTGAACAAAGGAGAAAAACAAAAAGAAAAGAGAGCCAATATTTAAAGTATCCTGTATAAATGAGGTCTTGCAATAATTCAAATGCAGCAATAAGGTTGGTCATTTGAATCTCTTGTGGTACTTAGAAATCTAAATGTGTTTGATGTAAAAGAACCTTAACGGCAGCAATTTATATAAAACTCTTATTGAGAACAGCAATTTACTTACACTCGTCTGTTACACTGAAGTTGTGGGTTTGAATTTTAATGAATTTCTTGTTTGCAGAATACGTAATTTGTCAATGTTTTGGTTTCAGTATTTTATAAAAGATATAAGCAGCAGGAGTTTAAACATTTACCTGCTGGCTCCATGAGAGGTTGTTTGTTTGTTTTTGGGTTTTGTTTGTTTTTATGAAAATGGCTTGTGCTTTTCTAATAAAAGGGTTTGACAACCCCTCCGCCAATATTTCCAAGACCTGTTAATGAGGCTTGTTTTGAATTTCAAAGTCTCTATGTATTTCTGTATCTTCAAGCCAGTTTCTACGTTTTTCGTTTGTTGCCTTCCTTTTCTTTCCAGATAAAGTTATCTGACTTCGGTTTCTGTGCTCAAGTTTCCAAAGAGGTACCGAAGAGGAAGTCCTTGGTTGGCACTCCCTACTGGATGGCACCTGAGGTGATTTCTAGGCTACCTTATGGGACAGAGGTAAGGGGATGACAGCCATCGACTGAGAGAGGCAGGGCCTGAACACCCGCAGGGATACAGTGGTTCTGAGATCGTTAATGAACACAGGAGATCAGGGTGATGACCTTTGACTCCACATTTGGCCCCCATTCAGTAGATTTATCACAGAGTAGGTAGTGGCAGAAGGGAGGATGTTGCCACAACATTGACCTAGGGGAGTTTATTGAGATCCTGCCATGGACACTGGGGGTGCCTGATTCAAACTCTGATCCCCTCTATGTGGCAGACATACACAGAGCAAGATCATGCAACTTGAAAAGTGTCCAGAGACACATGCAGACAAACAGGTGTGATGACTCAAAGGGTAGAGGGTCAGAGATAGGTCTGTGAGATAGAGGTAGTAATTAGATAAGCGATAATGTTTTCCCATAGAAAAAATCATATGTGAATATTATGTTTCAAAATACAGCATAATTCCTGTTTCCTCTGGCATGGAAACGATTGCTCATAGTTATTTTAGGGATGAGGTTTAGATCCGTAAAAATGGGAGGCCTTCTAGAGAAAGACTAGGGTGAGTAGAAACTCTGAAGCATGCAAGACACCACACACGGTGGAAGCGAGGAGCTCACTCCAGCTGGGCTGGTCACGGTGTTGCCACATGGGGTGGTGCAGAGGGCAACTGTAAGAGAGGAGAAGCAGCACAGAAGAGGTGACATGGATCAACGAGTGAAGGATATCAGCGTAAGTTAAGGCAGACTCTGTTGTCTTTCCCTTGCGTGCCTGCCCTTGGATGAGTACTCAACCGATTTCTTTCACTGTGGTTCCAAGAGCATAAATTCTCAGTGAAGGTCACTGCCAGGGTTATAATGGGAATGCAGCTAACTGATAAGAGGTGTAGTGAGGCTCTAACAGGGAAGGGACTGTAACTGGGAATTTATAGCACAGCTAGGGCCTTTCATTGTCTTGGCTCCCCATTCTTTACTCAGAAAGAATTGCTTGTCATCTCTTCCTTTTCTCTATTCCTTGAAAATGGTTTTATAGAGCAGGGCTTTGTACTTGCTGCTTCAAAATGATAAAACAGAAAGGAAAGAACCCCAAAGTCTGTGTGGCGGGGGGGGGGGGGGGGAGAACTGTTTTTAAAAGTCAAATCAGTACAAGAATCAGAGTGCACTGTGTTGTGTGATGTAGTTCTTTGCAGTTTGTTATGAATATCTCAAAAACTCTTATTTTTTACAACTTAAATGTAACTTTGCTCTCTGTATTCATAACGTAAAAGTTTGGAATTTTTTCACCTGTGCTGGGAGACAGTTAGCCACCAAAGTCAGCAGGGTAAACTGTGTAAAGCTCCAAACTGCAGGACGTTAGGGTATTTGTACCTAACCATCAGGATCTTCACGGAAGTTGTCTATAAAAAACAAAGGAAGCCTCTGAGCAAGCACTCAGCAACTCAACAGTTTAGGCCATACATCTGTGTTGTAAGTATTGAGAGATTATGAATACCTCATTAGTTTATGATGAGTATGGACCTATTGGTTCCCTGGACACCTCCAACGTTGCAAAACATTCTCTTTGCCTGAAATAATCAGAGGATTGTGCCTAACAGGTGGACATCTGGTCTCTGGGGATCATGGTGATAGAAATGATTGATGGCGAGCCCCCCTATTTTAATGAGCCTCCCCTCCAGGCAATGAGGAGGATCCGGGACAGTTTACCTCCACGAGTAAAGGACCTACACAAGGTGAGAAGTGGCATCTGTTGCCGAAGTTCAAAATTTTCTTGGATTTTTCAGTCTCCCTGAAGTTTTAAAGACTGGCACATCACATCCAGGAGTAGATCCTGGTTTACGGGCAGGGACTTAGAAATTAGAGTCACTTGTATTCAAATCTCTGCTCTTCCTGTTCACTCACTCACCAAGGGATTCAGCCTCTCCGTCTCTGGAGTTCATTTTTAAAATGGGGTACAATCAGCTCCCCTCATAGGGTTGGCTAGAAGAGTAAATCAGGTGCTCCACTCAACAGTGCCTCATTGAGCACCTACTCTAGGCAAGAGACTGTTCTAATTGCAGGAGATATTGGAGTACAAGGCCCCAGGTTCCCTGACTTTCACAGACTTTGCATTCTAGTTGGGGAGGCAGATAATAAACTACAAACAAATAGATGAACAAAATAATTTCAGAGATTGGTAGTTGCTATGAAGCAAATAAAATACCGTGATGTGATGGAGTCTGCAGGAGAAGGGGTTGGGAACTCATTTAGGTTGAAGAGTGAAAGCAGCCATTTCTGGGGAGGGATCACCTGAACGGGAATATGGATGGAAAGAATCAAGCCACACAAAATTCTGGAAGAAACATGTCCCAGGCAGAGAGACAATGAGTGCAGAGTCCACAAGCCAAGAGGGCAGCTTGTGTGGCTGAGCAAAGTGAAAAAGGAGAAAGGCTAGTGCCAGAGAGGTAGGCAGGGGCTAGACCATGTCAGGCAATGAAGCATATGGTCAAGGGGCCAAGTTACATCTCTCCTGTTTTCCAAGGATTGACAAGTAAGGCCAAGCTCAGAAAGAATGATGCTGGAATGAGGCAGCCACCAGTGAGGGCAGGGCTTTCTGAGAGGACCAGTACTATAAACACTGGCCCCCCACACACCTCCCTCCGCATGTCCCTCATGACAATAAGAGAGGGGAGTGGGGCTGTCTTTTAGGGAAGACTAGTTTATAATGATGGCATCTTCTCTTCCCTCATCCCTAAACCTTCGGGAAGAGCCCCAGTAGAATTAGTCATACAGGGTGAGTGGACCTGGCCAAAAAACAACAAAAAAAGGGAGACTGCTCGAATTGAACAGGAGACTGAAGCTCTTTGTGCACTGGACTGTTTAAATAATGAATGTAGTTTAAATAAAATGGTATCAAAATGGTGTCTTTCCTGATATAAATGAGTGTGATGTTCTCCAAATTCATGTAAAAGAGCAGCTTCAATCCAACTGGTCAACAATTGGAAACTGCCCAAGGTTGTTTCCCAAATGGAAGACAAAAAGTATGTGGTATAATTCCACAGTGAATACTATACAACTATGAAAAGGATAAAATGTTTGCCACACAGGGTTGAATCTCACAGACAAAATGAAGAGTGAAATAAGCCAGACAGAGAAAAGTTGACAGTATATGACCCTATGACTCCATTTCTAGAAAGGAAAAATGCAGGCAAAATTAATTAATGCTGTTAGAGGTCAGGAGAGTGGTGACCCTTTGCAGGGAGCTGGGTACTCATAGGAAGTGGACCCGAGGTAGCCTCCTCGAATGGAGAAATGTTCTACATTTGTATAGAGATGGCGAGTAAATAGGTGTAAATACATGTGAAAAATACCTATTAGAAAACATACACTTAATACTCAATACCTGTGCACTTGAATGTATGTAAGTTATTCCTCAAAATTAAATTACAAGAAATATAAGGGGAAAATGCTATCCATGTCGGATACTCTCACAGAAGGTGGTTTGTCTTCACAAAAGGGGATTTCACAGTCTAAATGGTTGTTGTTATAAAAATCAAACTATTCCATGTTTTCCACACTTCATCAAACAAGAATGGCCAGTGCCTGTTTACAGAAAGGACCTTTTCATAGCTGCTATTATCACTATTATCATTATAATTTTATTTAGTAAATAAATTGTCATTCTTCATCACACTGTCACTTACTCCTACCATTTCAAACTTGAAGAAGGTAAGAAAAACAAGTTAATAAAAGCAATACACCTTCCTTCTCAAGCTGTTCCTGGAATTTGATGTTGGTAGAATGATACCTTATTTTGCCATGTATAATGCCCACCGTGTTTTTGTGTGCATTATACACGGGATTATGTAATCATTATACCCACGGATAATGCACATCTTTATCTTTCCCTAAAAGAGTTGGGCAAAAAAGTGTGCACCATACATGGCAAAATGCAGTATTTTTGGAAATTGGCTGGGGAACCATTTTAGGGGAACTGGGTTGGGTCTCTGTGTTCGTCCTCAGGATGGTATCGATGTTTTCACAGGTTTCTTCCATGCTCCGGGGATTCCTAGACCTGATGCTGGTGAGGGAGCCCTCTCAAAGAGCCACAGCCCAGGAACTCCTTGGACATCCATTCTTGAAACTGGCAGGTCCTCCATCTTGCATCGTTCCCCTCATGAGACAATACAGGCATCACTGAGCAGAAGATTCATTTAGGTAACAAAGGACATGAGATAAGGACATGAGAATAATTCAGGAGAACAAGAGGAAATCACAGAACATGCAAAAGGCCTGTGCATTCTAACCAGCTGATTGGTGGGACAGTGTGATGACCAGCAGGGTTCAACAGACCAGGGCATCTTCTTGTGTCTTGAAGAGGCATCTCTCCACTGACAGCTGGCATGGTCATTGGGAATGCAGCTTTCATAAGTCATTATATTTTTCAGCCCTTCATCCAGCAAATCAGAAGGACTCAGTACAAAGTCCGTTATGATATATCCTAGCCACATGCAGGGTAATGCATAGGATTTTCTATATTGAAAGAATACTTTTCTGGCAAAAAAAAAAAAAAAAGAGAGGAAAACAAAAAAGCACTTTTTCTTAATGGTAGCAGTGTAATGTATTTTGCAATGAATTTGTAATTTTTCTGTACGATAGTTTTGATAATTTATAGTACTTTGATGTCGCGTAGCCATTGTATCAGTTGAAGTAATACTTGTTTACTAGCAAGAGTTTGAACAAAGCCTTTCCTACTTTTTTATCCCTTTCAGAGAACCAACGATTCTTTAGGAACTTTGAATACTGAATGACTCTCAATCACCGTCAGCTTTAATAGAATATCTTTCTTATCTTAACAAGTGTCTTATGTGATGGAAGAATTAAGAGTGATGGTGATGGTGGTACACATTTCATTTATCCAACCAAAAATAAAATTTGAGCCACAGTACACCACCAAACTACTTTTTGGGATAAAGCAAAATATTTTGAGAAATCTCATTGTCCTTTAAAACTACTTTAGTCACAAACCCATTTCTGCACAGCAAGATGTTTCCCCTGGCGCCCTGCCTCAAATGGGTGTGACGTCCCCTTGTGGCCAAATTTCCCTCCCAAGGAACAACTTCAGTGCTAGGATCATTGGGCTCAGTCCCCCGAGTTGTATGTTTCAGAATGTTGCAGTCTCACAAAGGGAAAGGAGATAGAACAGGGCAAGATGTTTGGTTTCGTTTGTCACTGTTTCTGAAACTCCATATGCTAACACACCAAACTCTTGTCTGTATTTACCTTTGTACCACAGTATTAATCACTAGTGTTCGTGTGTCGTGCTGGAAGTCTGAACCGACTCTAGAGGGTGAATTAGGAAGGGTGTGACCTGACTTCAGTTGTGACCATGTTGTGTGTTTCCAGCATAGGAGAGTTGTGCTGCTGACTAGATCTTCTCAAATGTTGATAAAACGAATGACTACTACAGTACATTTTGTGTTGCTTGTTGGATGAATTTGCATGTTAACTGTAGGCCAATATAGATTTGCCTTTAAAACTCTGAAAGAGCTACATAGTCATCATTAGTTTCTATTAATTATGCATCAGACAAAAGCCATTTGTTACCAAACTGGAAAACCAGAGGCTTTTTTCAATGACTTCACAGACTGTAACAAATAGGAATTTAAATTTGTGGAAGTGCTCTGGTTGCTCTAAGCATAATTAAGAACTTTTTGTAATTAATAGGTTGCTAATTATTTATTATAGTTAAGAGGGGAAAAAAAGGCATAAAATGACCTTCTACTTATTAGATTTTTCAATCTTCCCCCAAACTGGAAATGCCTCACTAGGAACAGAATCTGTCATTTTATTTCCTAAAAATCAACAAGTCAATGTTTTGTGTAAAATATTAAAATATTAATATAAATATGTAACAATAAAAACCATCAAAATCCAAAAAACATGGCAGTCCTAAAAGTTCCTGGAGCAGATTATGTGAATTTAGCCAGGACTATGTAGTAGAAAGGAAAGAAAAAGAAAATCTCTTTTTTAACCAGAACAAATATCAAAACCATTGCAGAAAATAGTGGATTTTGGATTCCAAACATTTTTTGACAGTGTAATGGAAATTTTTCTGTAATTTTTCTTATCACTCAGTATTTTTTAAGCTATTTGTTGAGTTTACCAAAAGCTACTGTAGCTTGAGGTTTTGTGAGCACTAACTATTGGCAGAAACTGCACTTGCAAATAAAAATAAATGTTTGCCTTTTTCCCATTGTGTTATTAGAAACTCTACTGATTTCCCAAATTTGTTTTCTTGAGTAACCAAGAATGGTTTTGTTATGATCTTGGGGAATGCAAATGAGTTGAGATGAAGTTACATGTAACACCATGATGACGTGAGCCAAAGACAAATATTCCCATCCCCAGAGGTCACAAACAGTGCAAGACTGTGGTGTAGATATCACTACTGAGGAAAAATAATTACTAAATTCTGGAAGCCCAAGTTCAAGGAAAGCCAAATTCATAAAGACTCCCACTCCACTTCCCAGTTCCAAAGATGCTGAAGGCTTTTTACCAACAAAAGACATAAAAAGATGTTTGGGGGTTAGAGAAGGCATGGTGAGAGCTCTCTGATGACCCAGAAGAGAGTGTTGCCTCCGCCCCTTCTTGTTTGGGTAACAAAAGATGTTAACATTTAACCCATGGAGATGAGAGGGACAATCGTTTATAAAGATTTCATTTCTCACCAGGGAAATTCAGAAAACGAAAACCCTCAGGTTAGCCTGAGATAGCATGATGAGAAAGGATGTAGTATCTTGTCTGCCAGGGAAGAGAAAGATGGAGGTAACCTTCCCCAAGGCAGGTCCCCAAAGCCATTGCAAGACATGGAAAAAGACGTCAACCTCCTTTGGCTATGATGGATCATGGAGAAGGAACAAAAAACAAGGCAACCCTCCCTTAGCTAAGCAATGGGATGCCCAACCTAGAGAATGCACTGGAGGCACGCACCCTGCGGGGGACTAAAGGAAGCTATGGCTGCTTTTCTGTAGGGTGAAGGGGTCAGTGTGGAGGTGAACCTGACTCTGGAAACTACATGTGCCATCTACGCTAAGACTACTCTAAACAGCTGAGGCTTCAGACTGACACAAAAGAGATTCAGGCATCTACCCTCCTTCCAACAGCGTCTCTAAACAGCCAGATGGGTTACCAGAACCTCCCTTCCCAATTGCTCCTTATAAATTTAAGCCATGTATTATTGTGGGACCCCATGACTTGGAGGAGGAATTTGGAAGAGAAAAAGGGTAATAAGAGCACATCCCATTTCCTGCCCCTGCCTGTCCACTGCTACCTCTTTTCCTTTCTCTGATGCAAGTTTAGGCTACATGAAGGAGAGGGGAGTTATTTTGAACTAGAATGAGATTGAGTTTTTTATTACCTGAGTTATGGTCATACCCCCACTATCCACTGGGAAGAACACACTTAGTAGAAATCACTGGAAAAATAAAATTATTGCATGAAGTTAACAACTCAATGGGTCCAGACTCCGTGCTCAAACTGGTTACATGAACAGCACTGTGTCATCAAGGAGACGACAGTGAGATTCCAGGCAGAGAAAAGATAAATTTGGTCCAAGTTGATACAAAATGTACAAGCAGTGAGGTGACATGACGCTGTGCAAACTCAGATTGTGAAGTAAAGTCAGTCAACTTGAGCCTTGAAATGTGTGCATTTTGAGTTGTATTTCCAAGTCAAATGAACATATTACTTTAATGTGAGTTCTGCCAAAAAGAGAACCTGAGCCAAAGGCTTTGACACAAATAATTTAGTTGGGTGATGATTTTAGGGAGCTCACTCAATGTGACAGAGTGAGGAAGTAAGACAAAGAGGAGAGAGAAATTAACAAGAAAAATGTTTTAATGAATGGGTTGCCATAACGGGCAACTGGGGCTCAATTCCACTGGAGACCTTCTGGGAGAGATGCTCCAAAATTGTCCTTCTGGGGGTAGATATGCTGGGTATTTACCCACTACCTCTTAACCCTCACTGGTTGAGTGTTGCTCCTACAGCTTCAACTCTTTGAGCTTCCATCTTGTCAGATACATGGGCAATTTGTTCTCTCTAATAAAGAGAGGGGCACAGGAAGCCATGGGCATATACAGAAACTGCCACAGGTGAATCTTGGGAAGGGCTGAAGGGACGTGGGTGGGGTCCTGACAACATCTACTATGTAAATGGATACTGAAGAACACCTTAAGGACTTGAGAAAAGGAGAGTCGTTGATTTCTGGATCAAAGTACATTACTTTCAAAGCAAAGGTATTCCTTATCTTGAAGGGTTTGCTCAGGTAGTAAATGCTTCGAAAATTATGCCTCAGCAGCAGCAGCATTTTATAAAATATAAAGCTAGAAAGAACTTCAAGGTCTTTTTATTTAAATTTTTTAATCATCACCCAAAGACATTTTTTATTGCTTTTAGAGAGAGAGGAAGGGAGGGAGGGAGATAAAGAAACATCAATGTGAGAAACATCGATCTGTTTCCTTCTTGGACATGCCCCAGCTGGGGAGTGAACCTGCAACCTGGGCATGTCACCTGACCAGGAATCAAACTGTGTTCACCATTCAGGTTATATGGGACAATGTTCCAACCAACTGAGCCGCACCAGTCAGGGCTGACTTCAAAGCCTTATAAGATGATCCATCTGAACTGAGCTAACCAAGACTCTCAGCATTAATCATAATCTGAACAGACCACACACACAGGTTTCAGTTCCATGAGGGCAGGGATGTTTACCTGTTTAAAGGATTTTTATTTTTATTTTTAGAGAGAGGGGAAGGGAAGGAGAAAGAGAGGAAGAGAAACATCAATGTGTGGTTGCCTCTCGCACATCCCCTACTGGGGACCTGGCCTGCAACCCAGGCATGTGTCCTGACAGGGAATAGAATCAGCGACACTTTGGTTTGCAGGCCAGTGCTCAATCCACTGAGCCACACCAGCCAGAGCGGGTGTTTACCTGTTTTGTTCATTGATATGTCCCCAGCACCCATACCAGGGTCTAGAAAACACATGATCAGTGCTAAGAAATATTTATCTCATCTGTCATAAGACCTGTTGTGAGTCCTTCCCCAGCAGACAACCTGACAGGTTCAGTAACTTTAAATGGCAGCTGAAGCAGTCATTAGCCCTGGAGGCTAATTTCACACCCTGGACCCTTTTGCTGTCTGAAGGCTATGGACTCCTCAGAGGGAAAAAAAAATGGTTTTAAATGCATGAAGTGAAACACATCAGCTTACAAAAGAAATCAAGTAAAGTGTAGTTGCTATTTTTTAAATTTTTATGGTTATTAACTATTAAATAACCAAATCTTGTGAAGGTCTACCATAATTTCAAAGTAAGGAGTGTAAATGACTTTTTGAGATTTCTCCAACAAGTATAATGTGATTTCTATTGATGACAAATACACAGTGCCTGCTATATACTACAATGGATTGGTGCCTGTATTCATAACTGAGGGGAATGCTATCTTTCACAGGAGGTTAGTAAAAACCCAAAGGTATACTTTTTTTCCACCCAAGTTCATGGACTCCCCCACCTAAGTAGTTTACTAGGCTGGGGTGTCGGGGTGGGGGGCGGCATGCAGAAATCCCTGCATAGAAACACATTCTGAATTCAAAATAAACTGACACGGAAAACTGTGGATGCGAGGCTCTAACCCCTGCATCAGTCGCTTTGAGTCTTTTTGAACTTGTATGGCAGGTAAAATCAGAATAGGCATATTTAGAACTATGCTAGGAAAATATTAATAATAACTTCCATAGAGCATTTCCAAGTGTGCCAGGCAACGTGCTGGGGACTTAAATGCACTCTCATGAATCCACAAATAACTTCGAAAGGATTGGCGAGTCGGCCCTATTTTCAGATGAGAAAATGAGCACAGAGAAGCCCAGTAATTTGGCCAAGGTTGCAGGTAGGCTGATAGTGAAGGGTTTTTAATGCGTTTTCAGGCTGCTGCATAAAATCACCAGGGGAGTGTGGTGAAACTAGAGATTCTATGGTCTCAGCACAGAGATTCTCACTCAGTCTGGGATGATGTCCTAGAACCTGGGGTTTTTCAGTGGCCCCTGGGGTGATTCTGATGGAGGCTGCTTGCAAACTGCACTGTGACACTGACGAAAAGCTGTGTCTGCCTGGTTCTAAGGTGTTTGCTCCGGGGAAGCATGTGCCCAGTGCCAGCCCTGAATACCCTCCAGGTAAAACACTGTGCCTGCTCACAGCCCACTGCCTCCACCAGATGCTGCCAGGCATTCCTACCACCTTCCTTCCCATTTCTCCACCTTTCTTGGCTATCTCCCACACCCACAGGGCTCTGCCAAGTCTTTGTTCATGGAAAGCTCAGGCAATTGGCAAGATGAGAGTGGTTACAGTCTAAACGGGCTTCTCAGACTGGAGAACAAAGTCTCCCCTGCCCCCTGAGAAAGCCTCACTGGGAGCCATCTCTCAGGAACAGGGGAATCCTGCAAAGAACCGCACTCAGCACCTAAATCAAACTCATGCTCCCCCAAGAGAAATCTACATGTGGTTCATCGGCAAGGCTTTTCCAGGCTGGCCGACCAGCAACCAGACCCAACATCCTTTTGTGCGCGGAAGTGTTTGTGTTTAAAACACCAGTAAAAACGAAAAATGACAGTTAAAAGGGCAATTGAGCATCTGTGGTTTGTCTGTTTGTTTTCTCTCATCTCTGAGCTTGGGGAGCAATGCAGATGGATGATGCACCACTTTATCTTGTTCCTGGTGCAGTAGCAGCTGTGAAATGCAAAACAGTGACTATGGCCATGAAAGGAGCCTGAGGCTGAGGCCCAGGGCTGTGTCAGTCCCACTGGACTCCTTGCTTTCCCAGCAGGAGACCACTGCCCCTGCCCTAAGCAGCAGGCTTCCCTTTACTTTGCTTAGTTGATAATGAAGATAAAGACACAGACCAGAGAAATAAAGCAAGGTTCAAAGAAATAAGGCTGCACTTAAGACCTAATTTTAGGACAGCTAGCTAGAAAAAGATGATGTGATTACCAACAACGGTAGTCATAGTAATATGGCTTTTTATGCATGCTGCATATTACAGGTGGAAAAATCAGTCTTAAATTTGAGAATTAAAGAAATTTGGATCTTAGAAAGATTCAATCAGTCAGCTTAGACACAGGAATGTGGCCACATGAGACTATGAAAAGAGCCAGGGCACCATTTGTTTTTTGGAAGGACCTGTGACTGTGTGTTGCTTGTTTTCTTGTCGGTCCTCCCACTCGCTATAGATTCTTAAGTTGTCAGATTCACTGCCGTACACCCAACACTTAGCCTGCATTCAGTAGGTGCTCAAAAACTGTTAAATAAATGACAATACCAAAACTAATAGAGTCCTATGTTTTGTGAAAGTAAATTTAAAAACAAAAACAAATTTACTGCCATGGCTGGTATGGCTCAGTTGGTTGGGCTTCGTCCCACAAAGCAAAAGGTTGCCAGTTCAATTCCCTGTCAGGGCGCACGCCTGGATTGTGGGTTTGGTCCCAGACAGGGCACATATGAGAAGCAATCGATCAATGTCTCTCTCTCACATAAATGTTTCTCTCCCTTTCTTTCTCCCTCCCTTCCCCTCTCTCTAAAAATAAATAAATAAAACCCTTTAAAAATAAATAAAATTTAAAAACACAAATTTACTGTTGTGAAAGTAAATTAAGTAAATATGGAGTTTTCAGATGTATGGCTCAAAGTTCTAAAAGGTTTTTCTGAAGGGGTTACACATACATACATCTAAGGGCCTATTTCTCCCCAAATCCTTGGGTGGTTCCAATAAATACGAAGTTTGAAAAAAAAAATACATGAGATGCTAAAAAGGAAAGGGCTGTCAAGTATGGAGCAAGGAGGTAAGATGATCACAGATGACAGAATGGAGTGAACCATGGGGAGATGTCCACCAGCACCAAAGGCATCCCCTTTTCCCTGTGCAACATGGAAGTTTTATGAGAAATCAGGGCTTTTTCCTCACTGTTACCAGACAGGCACTGAAGAGAGATCATTAAGACCGAAAGACTGATACTAAAAAAGTACCACACAAATGGATAACAGAACAGCAACCACCTGACACTTATCAAGATTTGCTGGGACAATGAACTTCTAAGGATACTCTATCGTCAGCAGTTGAAGACTTGGGAAGATGGACTCATTCATGCTGCCTCTCGTGGTGGAGACCGTGTATGTGGGGTGGGAGGGTTTCCACCTTAACACCAGAGAACAGGATTTCCTCTTCCCCTTCTCAGATCTTCTAAAAAATGATTATTTAGAAACTGAGGAAAATTTGAACAATGTACATTTCTCTAGGAAGTTTCAATAAATTGCATTTTACTTCAAATGAAATTCAACCTAGGTGACCATATTCAGGCCAGCTTTTTAATCCAAAGTGAAATACCAAACTCAAGGCCAAAAAGCATCAGAAGCAACATCAGGCCAATTGTTCAAGAGGTGCCATCAAATAAAACAACTTCTATTTGCCAGAATAAATCCATGGTTTTTAACCTGGAAAGGCCACCTTGCCCTTCAAAGCCTCTCTGCCCTCTCTTCGCTTTTCCTCTTGCAGAAATGGAAAGCCCATTTTTATCATTCCCCTCTCTCCTCTGGATGCCAAAGAAACCATTGTAGGGTTGTTTTCTTGTTTCAAGAAAGCAGCCAAACTTTAGAGTGTAGTGGGTTTTAATTCATTTTGAAAAACAAGCTCACATGGATTGATTGATTCTTCAGGTCCCCTTACTTGGACCTGGCACACTATGAAGTCCAAACATCTCTGCATAGTTACAGCAAACGGGTTCTTGTGCTGCGAAGTCACTGTGTGCGGGTAGCAGTGAAACATTCCCAAGACAATCACTAGACATGCAGAATGCCAGCCAGAAGCATGGATCACTTTCAGGGGTCTTGCTGCAGGGAGCATGAGGTTGTATTTTGTGTGCATTGACAATTGTGTAGGGTAAGCCAGCTGTGTTCAAGGGAGCAAAGCACCCCCTATTCCTCTGAACCTAAAGGGGTGTCTTCCCAAAAGAGATGTCTTTCCAATCTGTAAAGTATGGGTCTAGATACCCCTCTGAGTCGTACGTGTTGCTCCTTCGAGAGTCAAAGCCCAGCCACCATGAACATGAAAGCTGGCTGACCTCCTCCGTCCCCATTCCCCAGCATAGAGAGAACAACTGCCATTCACCCCGTGAATCCAAAAAATCCCTCCATCCCTGGGTGTAAGCATGGACGCTGGCCAAGCAAGCCTTGGATACCCAGGACTGTTGAGTTGTGGCTATGTTGGTATATCCCATGTACAAGGTGATAAAGTGCTTTTGTTTCTCTGCCTGATCCAGCTGGGGTAGTGGGGCGTGGGGCTTGGGGCTGCCTGCTTATTGGCCCCTAGCCCATGTGCTTATATTGGGACCGGTCCCTAGGGATCTGCACCTGGTTGGCAGTCATTTTGTGGTGGATGTGGTAAATTGCCAGCGTTACCACTATGACGAGGCCCAGGATGAGCCCCAAAATCAGGGGCAAAGTTTCTTCCAACTGCTCCCGCTCATCCACTGGGCATTTATGCTCTGAAATGGTAAAGAAGAAGAAAAGCAGTGAGGTTCTGTCAAAAGGTACTAAATCATAAGTCCTCCTACCAAAACTAAAAAGAAAATGGAGATAAAAATCTCTGTCAAGGAACCTTTGGGAAGACATTTTTTTTTTCAGAAACAATATTTCCCCAACAAACTCTAAGGCTGAATCACAGTATTTTTGCATAATGTAAAATAAAAATACACCAATCAAATAGGGCAACATCAGTTATCAGATTCCTGGCAGATGTTGACAAAATATCCAAATGATTTTTTTCAATTTTCAGAGTGTTAGCATCAGATACAACCACCATTGTTTTATGGTTGGTTTAATTCTGTAAGTTTTTATTGAAGTACTTTGATGTAATGTACACAGAGAGAATTGCACACGAATATACAGCTTTAAAAAGTCTGAAAATAACAAGTGTTGGCAATAATAGGAAGCAACTGGAACTCTCACACACCATTGATGGAAAATGGTACAAACACTTTGTAAAACAGTTTAGTGCTTTCTAATTAAGGCAAAAACACCTACCATATAACCAAACATTCCACTCCTGGGCATTTACTTAGGAGTAATGAAAACACATGGACACAAAAAGACTTGAACGTACATGTTCATAGAAGCTTTATTCATCTAGCCTAAAACTAGAAACAATCAAATGGCCATTAAAATAGAATGGATAAATAAACTAATATATTCATATTACAGGATATTAATCAATAGTAAAAAGAAGTGAACTATGGCTGCACATAACAAAATGGATGAATCACAAAAATACGTTGAATGAAAACTGTCAGACACAGAAGAGTCCGTATTGTGTGATGCCATTTACATGATGTTGAAGAACAGATAGGACTAATCCGTGGTGATTAAAATCCTAAAGGTGCTTATATCTGGGCAACAGGACACAAGGGAACTTTCAGGGGTGGTGGAAATATTCTGTGTCTTGATCTAGGTGAGGGCAATACAGTTGCAAGTGTAGGTAAAAGTGCATTGCGCTAAATGTTTTAGGGTTTTGCATTTTAATACATGTAAATATACTAAAATGTTTAAACAAAAGTGCAGAACTCTGTGAATTTTCACAAATGAACGTCCCATGTAACCAGCACCTAGATCAAGAAGGAAAAGGTCACCAGCACACAGGGCTGATGCTACTTTTACTCTCTTAAAATTCAAAACAGTTCAATAGCCCTGTGTCTCCGTTTTGAAATGGAACCAGGTAGACACTTTGTAGAGCTGACCGGGAGTGCCTTCCCAGAGACCAGTACATGCTTACTCAGGCCGCTATGCTCCCTGTGGGTAACTAGGGTCTTCCACCAAAATTATGAGCCACAACTGGATAGAGCAGGTTTTAGATATCTCTTCATAAAGACCAAGTTCCCAAGTCAAGATGACCCAGTGAACATTACGGAGCAACTACTGTGTGCCAGGATGCTCCAGAATCCCTGCTGACACAGTTCCTCCCCTCAGCTCACCTGAGAGCAACAGAAAGGAGGATAAGGCCTGAGCCCCAGGGGTCTTTTCTCTCCGAAAAATCACAGGCAAATATGCAGCTTTTAAAAAGCTCGTCCTTACCATGCCTGGTCCTTAAATGAACTTTCAGTTCCAAGTACAAAGATTGTCTCAGTTAGTCTTCCTAAGAATTCCATGAGACAAACACCATTGTACCCATTTCACACATAAGGTAACCGAGGCAGAAGGAACTAAGGAATTTGTCCAGGGGTAAATGAAGTCCCAGTCTGAACTCACGCAGCCTAACTCAACAGCGTAGTCAGGGCAGTACTCAGCAGACATGAGCTAGGATTTGAGTTAGGGTCAGGCCCATACCAGACGTGAGCCGCTGGCACTCAGAGGCTGCCAAATCACAAGGCAGTTGAAAGGAGGGTTCTGGGCTCTGTGGGTCTGTCTGCATACTGGCCACGGAGGTACATTCAGTCTCTGAAAACCCAGTGAGTTGGATACTTATTACAAAGGGGTATGAGGATACTTTTGGGGTGATGGATATGTTGATATTCCTGAACTGTAGTGATGGCTTCATAACTAGTTCTGTAGCTCTAAGTCAGTATTTATCAAATCGTACATTTAAATATGTACAGTTTATTGTATTTCAATTATACCTGAATAAAACTGTTTAAAATAAATATGTAAACATACATTCATACATTCCCCAACTTAAAAAATTATAACTAGTTTTTTTTAAAAAAGATATTTTGGCAAATGTTAGAGATCTATTAGCACTAAACTGAGTCTTTTCATTACAACCAGAAGGACTGAAAAGAATGAGTAGGGGACTTGCCTCTTTCACTCTTTGATTCAGTGCTAGTGAGTCCTACACTTTGTGGCCAAATACACCTGTTTCCCCAGGGAAAGGACTTGCTGTAGTTACAAGGTGCACCAAGGACAGCTCTGGGCCTATAACCCCATAGTCAGAGGCTGGGCTTTTCCCCCCCATGATCTCGCATTGCCTCTTTGAAGAGACCAATGAGTGGAAATGGAGTCCTCTGGGGTAGAGATTTTGTTAATAACAAAGGTTATTTGTTTTCCTCACCACAACTCCCCATTGTCCATGTTATGTTACCATTGTGGGGTTTGCTCAATTTCTGCGGCAAACTCGTACCTTGATATTCATAGCAAGCCCCCTTCAACCACACCTGAGTTTATATTAATGAGGGGACTTTGGGAAGTCCCCAGGTCACCTAAGGATGGGGGCTGGTTGCCAGGAAAACGAACCCTGTGATTAAAGGGTTGGAACTTTCAGCCCCAACTCCCTGAGTTCTGGGAGGGGAGAGAGCCTGGAGATTTAGTTCTGTCACCAATTGCCAATGATGCAATCAATTGTACCTCTGTAATGGAAGCCTCTATAAAAATCCAAAAGGACAGGGTTCAGACAACTTCTGGTTGGTGAGCCCATGGACACTCGGGGAGAACGGCGTGCTCAGAGAGGCCTGGAAGCTCCCTTTGTAATAAGGGGTGACCTAAGATGTAAGATGTTTCTCTGGATTCTCTGAGCCACTCTAGCCAATTCATCGAACCTGAGGAGAAGGTCATGGAAACCTCCAACATACACATAGCAGGTTGGTCAGATTGTAGTCCGAAGTGGGGAGGGAGGATGAGGCTCGTAGGACTGAGTTTTTACCCTGTGGGATCGGATAATAGCTCCAGGTGGATTGTGTCAGAATTGAGGTGAGTCATAGGACTCCCAGTCAGGGTCAGAAAATTGCTTGTCAGTTGAGAAAAAACACCACATACCGGATTTGGCGTCAGAATCATAGTGCCAGAAGTTATTTTTAAATGGTAATAACTTTGGTTATTAGAAGTAGTTATGAGAAGTAACACCTCATATCCCATCCTTTAAAGTACACAGAGAAGAAAAGCACAATATATTTTGGCAAAAAATGTATATTTTTAAAATATATATATAGTTAAGTTACTGCTGTGTTTCTTTTTTTAATTTTTATTTGTTGACTTCAGAGAGAGAAACATCGATTTGTTGTTCTACTTATTATGCATCATTGGTTGATTCCAGTATGTGTTCGGACCAGGGAATCAAACCCGCAACCTTGGCGCATCGGGACAACACTCTAACCACTAAAATACCCGGCCAGGGCCTGTGTTGTATTTCTTGACAAAGTTTTTGTTGCTTTAGGAAGAAACTTGAACTAAACACAGAACAGGAAGTGATATCTAATGGGTTATTAAATTACGGACACATCAAAAGTAATCACGGGAAAATAGGGGATCTAAAAAAGTATCATAAAAAATACTGAATCCTCACCCGTCCCCTTCCCCTAAGAGGTCAAATAAAGGGAAATTCCTGAGTCCACTATCCCTTATCCATCATTCCAAAATCCACAACGTCTGGAAACCAAAACTATTTTGTTATCACTCATTTGGCAGCAAAACCTGACTAGAGCTAACAGTGGACTGACTGCTCGTGATTCTCACTCATCCTACTTAGTGTGAAGACTCACGTGTTTCACTGCAGGATAAAGATAATATATTTGATGACGGGGGGCTGCCCCAACTTTTCTGGGGTCTTCCGCAATACAAGAGTCCTTCTTTACCCAAAGGGGATATGTTCCAAGCCCCCCAGTGAATGCCTGAAATTGTGAAGAATACAAATGAAATGATTTTCCTCTACACACACACCCATGATACCTAAGTGATTTACAAATTAAGCACACTGGACATGATCAATACCTAAAATGACATGGAACGATTATAACAATATACTATACTACCAATTACATGCCTGCGGGCTCTCTCTCAAGATACTTATTGCAATACCTTCCTCACGAGATGATGTGTGGTGACACGAGCCTGCGTGATGAGAGGAAGGGCGCTGAAGGACAAGGGCCTTGTGAGCTGGCGTGCTGTTACAGGTCCTAAGGGATGCTTGAACACAGCCCTGCAATAACCGCAGTCGTCCGTGTGATAACCTGGACAGCTCCTGAGCGACTAATGGCAGGGAGCATAGGCAGCGTGGGTATGCTGGACAAAGGCGTGATTCACGTCCCAGGTGGGATGAAGTGGGACAGCGAGGTATTTCGTCATGCTGCTCAGAACATTGCCCAAGACTTATGAATTGTTTACTTCTGGCATTGTCCATTTAATATGTTTGGACCACGGTTGACTGTAGGTGACTGAAACTGTGGAAACCAAGATCTCAGATAAGGGGGGGACTACTGCACATGAATTACGCACTGTATTTTCTTCCTAAAATCTGTAATATTCTGAATTCAGAAAAATCATCCAGGGGTTTAGATGAGAGACTGTGGACCCATAAATGACTTGTATTTCCCTTTTGGGCTTAAACTAGTGTTTTCAAACTGCCTCTGACCCATAGGGAGAAAAAAACTACATTACAAATCAGAATAGATGTGTACACACATAACTGAAACCAAAGTTATCCCTACTTTGCGTGTCTAATAATTTATACTCTAGTCTTTCACTTAAAACAGTGCTGGCCATGACTCGCTAAAGCAGAGATTATAATCTTTTTTTGTGCTAGTATGATGAAACTATAACTCCTCAGAATAATGCTTATAAAATATATAAAAGTAAAATATGTAAGATTATAAAGAAAACAGATTACACTAAAATTCAGCTATCAAAATATCTTTAAATCATTTGGGACACAGTAATATATGTAATTGTTTGTTAATACACATATATACTGGCTGAGATAAGAAGCGTAACTGTTACTTTCCAAGATCTGCACAAACTAATGTGAACGAAAATATCTATGATTTCTATTTGTGACAAAGACACAGGTAATACTAATACTACTGTGGGTTGTTGCCTTCATTTATAGTAGAAGGAAATGTTAAATATTAATTAGAAATTAGTGGAAATAGAGATGAACTATTTCCCAGTGAAATTTACAGACCCCCTGAATTCTATCCACGAACGCCATGAACCCCAGGGTTAAGATCCTGTGCAGTAAACTGATTGTACCACCCATGGTTTATAAAACAAGGGAGGCCCTACATCTCTGCCTGGAAGAAGAACACCTCTTGGTTCAGCCCAGATCAAATCTGACTTTGGATGCTCTGAGACCCCTTACTCCCTGTCCACCTCCAGAGGCCTTGGGGTCCCTCATGCCTCTGTCCTGGCTGGACTCAGAGTTCTGGAGCACACAGCACAGGGGCTCGGGGTGATGGCCTGTGGCTGGATAAGGCAACATCCAGCCTAGTCATTGAAAAGAACCACAGGAAGACAGATTAGACACCATCGGGTGACCTATTGCCAGCTTCCACTTTCCAACTATGGTCACATCATCCATAAACCCGGTGTCCCCCACTGAAACCCTGATTCATCGTAGATTCTGTTTTCTGTACATGAGTTTTATTTTGTTTTGTTCCATTTGAAAAGCACTGCATTTTAATGTTGTATTTACTCCCTGAGGCAAACGAAGTCCAAGAATTCTTCATTGCACCCCAAATGAAGAGCACTGAGGTGGGCAATGGGCCAAGAGGCAAGCTGTCTGCTTTCTCAAGCTCTGCGAATGCCATAGACTATTTCTGTCCCAGGAGGAGGCAGCCTTTTGCTTCCCATGCTTCCTTCACTGTCTGACAGTACAGCTAAAGGAAGGGGGTTGCCCCTCTTTCTGTATTTTCTCTGGGCTGGCTCTGAACTCCTGTAACCTCAGCAAAGTATATCTTGCATACTGAGTTGTTCAGATGAGTGGGCTGGAGAACTTTGGCTGGAGATAAGGAGATACTTTCACCAAAATGTAGGCACTAGTGATAAAAAAGACAACAGAAGCCAGTACTGACTGAAGCCCCTGTGTGCCAGGAACGTGCATGCACAAGGAGCAGCTGTACAAACTCTTTCCCACCAGCCTGCAAGTTCCACCAGAGCAGGGAACGTTTTTATCTCCCAGTACCTAGGTGTAGCAACCATGAATAATGTCTTGTTCCCTTGACAGTCACCATTGCCACACAGTCCCGTGGATTTTGACTGCAAGGCGAGTTAGACATCCCAGAGTCAATACCTGTCCCTCCACCTCAGCAGCCATTGGAAAGGTTGTCGGGTACCCTGAATTCATTAGCTTTTGATCGTGGCTTTTAACATTCCTAACAGCATGACTCATAGATGCCGCCTAATCTGAGTGGATGGGAGTTGGCAGGTAAATGCTACCCCCCACCCCCACCTCAGGTGAGATAACCAAGGCGGTTTTTATAGCCTCTCCCGAGACTCAGAGGTTCCAGCAGTGTGACCCCAGGTGCCCACCAGAGCATCTTGCTCATTAATGCACCTGTGCTGGCTGCCTTGCCTTCCTATCTCACTTCCCCAATCGCCTACCAGGGCTTTCTAGAACTACCTTGTAAATATACTACTTGCACTTATGTATAACCTTAGGATCTGCTTCTGGGGAACCCAAATGGAATCACTATGTTCCAGGACAGTACCGGGAACACAGGATTCTAAGACTGCCAGCAACGTGGCCCTACACTGGGGCTCCATATAGTACCTTCAACCCAGCTCTCAGCAGTTTTAATATCTCTTTGTGGGTGCTTGTATAAGAGGCCCTGAAGAGCAACTACCCAGGGTGACATGTTTCTTGGCTGGCAGGTGCCAAGTAAATCACAGGTCTACATAACTCTTTGAATCAGCATCAGCAAACCCTGCCTTCATGTGGCATGACAGCTAACCACAGCGCACCTCCTGAGGGTGGTGTACGGAGAAAGGTAAGGCACATTCATTTCCACTAGGCCACAAATCATTTTTCCCACAGTTCTGGATAAAATACAGATCAGGTGGCATCTCCCAATCACTCTGTTCACAGCAATGATAAAAAGCTCATGAGTCCAGCGTGCCCGACAACCTGTCTAAGGGTGCCTCCTGCATCCACAAATTGATTATAGTTGCTCAGCAGAAGCAGCTGAGGCTCTGAGAGGCTAAGAGCACAGGATCTGATACCCAAAGACAGGTTCTGGGCCCAGCCCTGGCCGCCAGGAGGAGTGCAGCCTTCAGCAGTACCTTCACTTCTCTGAGCCTCGGCTTCTCCACTGTAAGCAGGGGTCTCAGTACCTTCTTCACAGCTTGCTTTGTTTTTCCTTCTTGAGAGTTAAAAAGGGACCAGCCTATATGGTAACTTTCAAATGCCTGTTAAACCTGAGTCTCCAATAAAGAGGAACAGAGGCCCCCTCATATTCTGCCATGCTGCTCTTGTCATTACGCATAAAAGCTGCCTTCAGTTCAAGCCATTCCACTACTTAGACTGATCTGTTTTTCCCAGGGTGGCGTCCCCCACCCTATTTGAGACAGAAATCTCCGGGACCTTCCAAGGGACACACAAGGAATTAACTGTGGGAGGGCAAGTTAATCCAACCCAACTGAGAAACAAGGGGTGCCTTGGACTGCAGGCTGGTAGATGACATACAAGGTGTATTTGTTATGGAAATGAGCCAACACAGCCTCTGTGTATCGGCTCCTAGGTGGTTTATTTCCTCACTGAAGACAGAGATCCATTAGCTGCAAAGCCCTCCAGCGCCAAACTCAAATTTTACACATCCAATTATTTTTACAACAGTCCAAACAAGCAGATTTTAGCCATTTAGAGCCTATCTGCTTTGCATAACAAACCTCAACCAACAGCTGTCACCCATTGATAAGATAGGGCCCTGTAGTTATAAGGCCTGGAGCCTCTTTGCTGCCCCTCACAGCTCTCTGACCCAGAGGTTCCTCACAGTGCTGCTGAGTGACACATACCACCTAGGCACGTAAGCCCTCTCCCAATACTCCTCCTCCTCCAGGAGGCCCGCTGTTCTCCTTCCCTCTGGAGGGTGGTCCATGAGGTGCTGCCCTCTGCACAGTCCCATGCTCTGAGGAGTTTCCTTTTCATGCAACCCTGTCCAAGCACCATGCAATAAAGTTTGTGTGTTACTGCCTCTCACGGTCATAACTTCTCCTCAATAAGCTCAAAACCCCCCACCTCCCACCCCACCTCCACAGTATTCCACAGACCAGGAGCATCATCACCAGGGAGCTTGCTAGGAATGGAGCACCTTGGTCCCTGCCCGCAGACCTACTGAACCAAACTCTGTATGTTAACGAGATCGCCGCAGTTGTGCACACTGCCTCGGAAGATTTGTGTGCACACTGCAGTTGTGCACACTGCCACGGAAGATTTGTGTGCACACTACAGTTGGAGAAATGCTGGGTGAAGAGATTTCTGCTGGGGATTAGTGCAGTAACCAAGCTCAATGCTCTAAAGGGAGTTGTGTGACAAAGATGTCAACCCTCATTTGACCTGAGAGAGGCCCCTGTGCGTGTCCCCTAATGCACTTCCCTGACCCTTCCTTGTTTTTCTCAGTCTATAAACTGCAGGTGTGAAACTGCAGGCTGCCAGGTATGACCGCCTTATACAGGGAATAGATTCTTCATTAGAAACCCTGAAACTGTGGCTCAGGCACATACATGATGAACTGCATGGACACAGTTCATGGGCAGCAGGCATACAGATATATGACCAGACACTCCCCAACACACACGCACACACATACACACACCTGACAAGCACTCTCCACTCACACGCACACAGGCATTTCAACACATCCAGGGCCTCCTGAGTGTTTATTCTGGGGAATGCGGGGGCAAAAGAAATCTTTTGAATTCCACCAAATCAAATCGAATAGTCTCTCACAAAACACAGTGGGGGGCAGGGCCGAGAGGCGCAGACAGGAGGAGCCAGGAACAAAAGAATCCCTACCACACAAAGGCACATGGATCCAGTGAGTGACTCTGAATGGGGCTTCCTCCTCCCCGGAGTATCAAGGCTGAAACTCCAGGGTGCCGTACAGAAGGGAACATCCTAATTATTACCCAGAAAAGCCTGGGCGAGACAGGTGCAATTTGCTTCTGCTTAATGTGTCTGCATTGAGGAAGTTACATATGGTTACAAACTCTCCAAGTCTATCGCGCCTGTCCAGGGTCTGGAAGTGGATTAAAAAACTGCTCTACAAACAAAAGGTGTCATTAGTTCCATGCCATGAACTTCAACAATTTTTAGGAAAGCAGCTCTGGTTCTTATTCAGAATTCATTTACTCTTACATTGCACACAATTCTAAACATCCATACGCTTCGATTTCTCAGTCCATGAACAACTATAAGCAACAACTTAGAAATAATCAGGTGGATTAGGGCAAGGTTACGGTAAGAAACTAGTAAAAGCAGCTATTACAGGGCCAGTAGGACCAAGAGGTAAAGAAGTGCCAAAGAAGAGCTGACCAGCAAAAATCAAAAAGGCACTAGAGACTACCGAAAGGACCCATGTAAACTCAAAAGCATCTATAGTAGGGGCCCTGGGGACTGATACTACACAAGTCAATATTTGCATACAAAACTATTGGGCAAGAATCACAAATCCAGTTATAAGTGTATTTAATACTTTCAGTTTAAGAAAGACACTATTACATTTATGAATAGTTTGGTTAAAAAGCAGGTTATTAAAAATGTTAAGGTCTTGACACAGAGTTTAGTTTCAATTTCATAGAAAATACATTAAAATGGAATAGCCCATCCTTCCATGAAAAAACTCAGTGTGGCACTATTTTACTAAATCAATTAAATTGATTCGTCTGGCACTGAGGCATTTGGAAGTCTCTATTAACTGAGTGCACAGCTTCAGAACATCAGTTCAGCCAAAGGTACCTGGGCAGCTGCAATGTGCCAAGCATGGTATTAGGTGCTAAAAATACAAGGATGAAAAAGAAGCTAACCCTTCTATCGAGGACATAGGAACTCTCAAATGCCTTCTGAATAATCATGTGGTAGTGGTGGGGGTAGATCTATTTGGTATAGTTTGAGTGGGAGGGGCATTTTATGAAAGCTGGATTCCTTGGGGAATGACAATGATTTATGTGTGATACAGACGGAGATTCCCAAATATCCTGCATGTTGGAATAGCTGTATTCACCTGGGGAGCCCAGTCCATAAGAAGGTATCCATAAAGAATCAGAATATCTTCCCATTTTTTAACCACGAGGAATAAAATGAATATGCAACTGTCTTTAACAACTTCCTCCAGACAAGAGAGAGACAACAAATGAATCGAAGAACTCCCTTTCCCTACATTTGCCCAGTGAAAATCATTGCCGCACTTGGACAAATTGCAGAAAGGTGGACTCCCTTCATGACCTACCTGTGCTGGGAGGCAAAGAATTAAGAGAATGTGGATGCCCTGAATCTGTCTGATCCCCTTTCAGGGGCTAGCACAGACTGAGAAGAAGTATTTCTTCTACAATCCAGAGGGAGAAGATCAGGGACCCATGCCTCCCTGGAGCTTTGTGGGTATCCCTCCTACAAGGTGAATGATAAATGGAGGCAGGTCTTCCTAATTCTCTCTGTGATATTCACATGATCTACACACACACACACACACACACACACACACCCTCTTGCATTCTAGCCACAAAAAAATGTGCACTCACAGTGGTAAAACTTACAGCCGGAAGTATCTGAAAGAACATGGAGAAATTGAGGCTCACAGAAGCAAAGGCCCTTCTCCAACTGATGGCTTTCTAGATAACTACCTGAGATTTTTAGCTGCTTTTTGATTGGAAGATTTGCATTGACTTTCTTACCTCTCTTCCTATCAAGGTCTTCTTTTGGCAAAGGAAGAGAGGTAGGGAAAGATGAAGAAATAAAGGAAGTGTGGGAAGAACAAAGTGAAGGAGGATAGGAGAGAGGGGAGGAGGAAAAGAGCCATTGAAGAAAGTTGATACGATTCAGTTAACTGTTTTTATTCTTTGAAAAATATTATAGAAGGAAGTAGTGTCATGACAGCCTAGAGGAAATCCAGGTGGCAGCAGCCTGGACCCCTGGCAGATCCCTCTCCACATCCATCCTGAAGTCAGCCTTCCCTTCCCTCCTCCGTTTCTTCTGCCCCCACCTCCCACCAACCTACCTTCACTGAAGACAAAATCAGAGATGATGTCAAAGGGCTGGATGTGGACTGCGGACAGGATCATGGTGACTGTCTTCTGAGGGTCGCTGGAGGCTAGTGAAATGGTCTGCTGAGCTTGACACTCATAGGACTTTCCGGCTGGGGTGACCAAGGCTGAGAGGTGATGTGAGTTGGCCGTGTGCTTCCCAGCTGCAGAGAAGACCCAAAGCAATGGTTAGGCCCCTCTGGCTGGCGGAGCCCCCCTTGCTCCTAACCTCCCCAGCCAGGGTCGGCTCTTGCCTCTCCGCTCCAAACTCCCCTCCAGTGTCACCTTGCCAGGGCTGAGGCTCTTCTTGTGGCATCAGGTGGTGTCAAAGAACAAACACACCCATTCCTTCATGAGCAGGAGCTCCTTAAACATTAATATGGAATTTGGGGAAATTTTGGAATTTCTTCTTAGAAGAGGAGCATGGTACCTAAAAACGCTGTTTACTCTGTAAAACCTTACAACGGATCCCAAATACACAGAACAGGGGCTTGGTGTTTTACATTTCACACTGGTCCCCAAAGAATAAAATATCGTTCTCAAAGCCTGTCTGATTTCCGGTGCCCTGGACAGATGGCCTGGCACACATATTACCCCGGAGGCCGACTTCCTTTTTCTCCTTTACCGGCCTACTTTGTTTGTTTGTTTCCTGACCCCTCGCCCCCTTTTTCCTTTTGTGTGTGAGGGAAGGGGCCCTAATTTAATCAGGAAAATGCTGGAATATGAATTTTGATGAAGATAAGAAAACACTTTTTTTTCCTGCTGTGATGTTAAAAGGGATGGTGTAAATGACAAGTGACATGTCGTCTTTCATGGGCTCAATAAAAATCTTTTCCCAACTCAGGTGTTCAGGTGATCGAAGACCTCATCATGAGTAGATTCGACAATTTACCAAACAAATAAATAAATTTAAATGTGGTCTTCGACAGTGCCTGCAAACGCAAACATTGTTATTTGGGGAATGGGCATTCCTCTGGCCACGATATTTTTGGAGAATCTGGGTGAGTTGTGGGAATGATGGGCAGAAAAAGCTAATAATTAGTCCACGGTTTAGAACGTGCTCTGAGTGGCTGCAGTCGATGACGGAAGATGGCGTGGGAGCCCTGCTGCCAGGCGCAAAAAGGGACTGAGGCCATCAGGTCCTGACGGAAAGAGAGAGTCATTCTGCCTCCTTCAAGTTTGAGCACATGAAAAAAAAAAACAAAAACAAAACCAAAGGGGGGGAAAAAACAGGAGCAGAAAACATATACAGAGCTTTGTTCTTCTCTGAGCCTCCCTAAAGGACAAATCACAAGAGGTCGTCCTGAAGCTGCCAGGGGAAGTCAGGCCCTCACAGGAGACGTCTCATCCGGCATCGGACCCCCGGCGACTGGCTGTTTCTGGCCGGGGTTTCTTGTGCATCTACAAGGTCAGAGGTCCAGAGGACCCACCGGCCGTTCCATTTCTCTGTCCTGGAGAACAAGCCAGGGCGGATTTGGCCTGGGAGCTCAAAGACATGATCGGTTTCCAGAACATTTCCTAATTTCTTGCGGAATTCGCTTTCCACGCCTGCGTTATTGTAGTGTCCACGCTTTCCCAAGCTCTCTCCCCAGGTTTGCTGACCTCTACTCACCACTGACTGCGTCTTTAAAATGGGTCTTCTCGGAGGAGTCGTACACAAACTGGACCTTGCTCAGCCTCCACGTCGCCTCGGGTCCCTTGGACGTGTTGTGACTTTCCTGCCGAGTGGGGGAGGAGCGCATCAACCGCCCCTGCGACTTCTGGGTGGAGAAACCAAAGGGCAGCCCCTGCCCACACCCGCCCGGGAGTCTGCGCCCCCTCTGCTCAGAGTTACCTTTACAAACAGCATTTTGAGCGCGTATGCGCGATCCACCCAGAACACCTGCAGCTCCGACTCGTTGTGGCCACAGCGGCCCTTCACCTCAGCTCCCCGGGTCAGTGAGATATCAGCCTGTTCCGTGATAAGCTGGGAACACAGATGCCCCGCACCCCCTCAGCGCACCCGGCCCCGAGCGGGCTGTAAAGGGCGGCGCGTCCAAACTCCGGGGTGCACGCCTGGGCGCTCCTTTGCGCGCGCGCGCGCTCCCAGGTCCCGGAACATGCGGTTAGGTGCTGTACGTGCAGACCCCGCCGTTAGGGAAGCAGAGAGGGGGGTTACTTTCAAAGCAGGCAGGGCGAGCAGAAGGCGTTACAAGCCGGAACCCACATGCAGCATTCAGGAGCAGCCTGCAGGGGCTCAGGGAGCAAGGCGGGCGACCCAGGTCTTCATAGGGCCTTGAGGGTGGGTGCCCTTCGCCCCTGGAGCCCTAGGAGCAAGCTGGGAGGGACAAGGTTCCTTACATCAACATAATTGCTGGCCCACACATCATAAGGGACAATAAATTTGGCTGCGAACTCTGCCATGAGACATGTCGTCCCATTTTCCCGCACCACAAATATATCTTTTTCAGGGTTAGTGGAAAGGCCTGAGAGATTTTCCACTTCTTGTTCTGCCATGATTCGAGCCATTGTATCTGCAGGGGGAAAAAGTCCTATCGGTTCCAGGCTCGGGGAGCCCACGCGTCTTGGGCAAGTGTGTGGAGATCGTGGTCTGCGGGCTCTGGGCTGACAAAGTTCCCTGACGACTGCTGTGCGCTCTGTGAGCCATTTCTCTAACCCAGCGCCAACAAATTCAACTCCGTTGTTGTTAATTTATATATTTTTTAAAAAGTAAATTAAGCACTAAGCCTTTACTAATTTATAACTCCACTGGCCTTTTTCTTTATCTTAGGGTTTTAAACCAAATCCTCCTTGTCGATGCTCTGACCCTGCGAAGCAGGCCCGTACAGCACTCCGTCTGGCGTACAGGTGTGTGGGTCTCTGGGGAATTCCTCGCCACTAGCAGGAAGGCCCTCGGTCCCCTCCCCCACCCCGAAGGAAAAAAAGAAACCCCTGCAAAATGTAAGCTACTGACTTTACTATGCCGGCTCAATTCTCTGCAGGGTGCACTCTGCCCTCGCGGTCGCCGAAACGTTTACTCACGGAACAGCATCAGGAGAACTCGAAGTCTATTCCAGCTGAGAACGGCTCTTCCTCGGAGATCCATGCCTGCCGTGCAGTGAATGAGGCCAGATGTGCTGCTGCAGAGGCCGTCCGAGAGGGAATCCCTGAAAGTCGCCGCTGGAGTGAGCCGAGGTGAGCGAGGGGCGGGGGCGCCCAGAGGGAGGAGGTAGGGAGCGCGTGTTCTGTGAGCGCTGGCGAGGACTTGGTGTCCGGTGCCGCACCGACCGATGCAGGCTGAACACGAGTCTGCTCACTGCAGAGGAATGGACCCGCGGGGTGAGGGAGCTGTCCACGGCTACGAGTGCTGAAAGGAATAGGTTGTATTGCAGGAGTGATTGTGGCTTGGATTGTGCAGAGGGTCAATGAAATTGGGGGCGGGGGAGTGCTAAAATTCTCCCCGAGTCTGCTTCCTGTTCTGCAGTTGAATCCACAAAGATGATTCTGTCCTGGGAAACTTAATGGACTTATTCGATATCCCTACCAAGAGCAGTTTAGATATCACAATCGCATCACTGGAGTCCTGGCTTCTGAAAATGCATCTGGCTCCTGAAAGAAAACGGTAGAGCACAAATTGTTGCTGCTTTTGGGGGTGGAGGAGTAGGCAGGAATAGAGAAGGAAAATGCTATGGCAACAGTTTCCTGCATTGGGAGACATCCCCTTCTCTTCTGCGCTCACAATGAGCTCATGGGTTCAAAGTTAAATTGGCACCTCCTCAGAGGAGGTCATCAGTCAATGCAGTATATCAATTCAGGCTTACTTTCTGTGAGCTCTGCTCTCGGGTTGCATGAGGACTCTGAACTTTAGGGCCATCTACCTACCCCTCCTCATTATACTCTGATTACTCTGCCAAAAGCAAAGTAAATGTACCTGAAATTTGTGAGGGTTATCTAGGGTCTCTTAGAACAGTAATGTTGCATAGTTATGTAAACACACTCATGCACACACACTGATATTACTCTTCAGCCTCTGATGGGACTGAAAAACAAATATTACTTAGCTAATTCCTATATTTATATTCTTGGCAGCTTATTTTTTTTCCTCCATAAATAACAATGAGAATACAGTTATTTCAGCAACAGACATGCCTCCCTCATCAGTTACAGTGAACTCCAAATATTTTATTTTTTAGACAATTTTATTATGACTAATCAGTAATATGAGGTCATAAAACAATGTCATATTAAGGGGAAAATTGCAAAGTGTTTTCATGTGTGTTGTCAAATCCGATCCTCCTACAACCTCAGAAAGCAGTCAAGGGAAGATATACATTATTGTGCTTGTACATGTCCTAAAACTAAGGCTCAGAAAAATTAAATGACCTTCCTACATGTCACATGGTCAGTTAAAATTAAAATAGAAAAATCACATGCCTTAACTTTGTAGGGATCATCATATTTTCTTATATAATACTCTGATTCCAAAACACACCATATTTTTATTTCCATAAGCATCTTTATTCAGTGACCAAATAACAAAAGGAAATTTACAATCTCTGTCATTAATTCACATGCCTGAAATGTATAGAATGCTGTTTTTAAGTATAGTAATATTTTGACATAACATTTACTCCAAAGTGTCTATATAATTATTCTTCAAACCTATTCCTCTATTAATAATTAGATACATATTTTTACATCTTCATTTTTATCTCTGTATTTTGATATTTCATCCAAACATTTCTCAAGAACTCTACATATATGATTATATATAAAAGAATTAAGGCAAAATTGTGATTAATATAAAATCAATTATTATCAGTTGAGAGTGGAGGTTGTAAAATTTATGTCATATTAGCAATTTGTCATACTAGCAATTGTTATTTTCCGGTAGTGCTGTAAAAACTAGAAAACAATGAAACACGTGTAATAAAGCCAATGTATTCTCTCTCTCTCTCTCTCTCTCCTTCAAGTATTTTAATGAAAAAAGAAATAAATCAATTTCAGTTCAGGATTCACTATTTATTATTGCACAGTTTTTAGTGTTCCTCATCTAAAAAGAAAGGGATAATAGCTCAGGGGATGGCTGGATAGGCCAAGTGAGCCATTGAATATAAAGCATTCAAAACAAAAGATAAATCAATTTAGCCCATCAATATTAACTGAAAACCTACTACCTTCACTATGCTTAGTGCTTTGGAAACCAACAGATGAACAAATACTATTATACAAGTAGAAGAGACATCTGTAAAAGATTATGACAGTTTCTCTTGTGAAACATTATTGTAAATATCCTCACTTTATAAGTTGTTAAAAGACCAACTGAATTCATTGATAATTATCCACTTTAAAAATAGAATATTAGATAGGAAGTAGCATTGGTCATTAATATTAAATTATTGTAGTTAATTTATAAATCAGATGGCAGTTCCTTTGAAAATGGTTTCCTTTATACCTGAGGAAAATCATTGCTCTGTTGACACAAGAGAGTACTTGAAAGAGTTAAAAGAAAGAAGAAAACAAATTTAACCCTTTCTTCCTGGAAGGATCATCTTCAAAACAAAATTAACTTAATAACCTTCTAGATGCTTAATCTTAAATATAGCTTACAAATGCCCATTAATTTATTCATTTTATCCTCAGTGATTCTTATATTGCAATAGAATTGAATCATTATACCTACAACTTTCACCTACATCAATTAAACAAGTTTCTAATAATCTTAAAAAAAAACCTTCAGTTATTTAAAATTACCAAAGAGGTGAGAAAGGAGCAAAACTTACCATTAAATAATATGTTAAGATAGTACCGAAGTTTTTCAGAATTGGCTACACTCGTCATTTCTGGAGTAGGAGAGAAAGTAGGAGAATCTGACATAAACAGGTACACCCACACGGATGTGGCTGTGTCAGTTGTCATCATTGCTGCTGATGGTCAACACAAAATGTTCGGGGTAAGTGTGACCAAGTACACTGGCTTTGGAATCTCCTCCAGATCCTCTAAGGCCTTTGAAGGATTCTCTTCAATTCTTGCATTTACTTACTGAATTAGCCTTTGTGAATCTCAAACCATTTGGTGAATTCTACTTTATATAAGGGGGAAATAAGTCCTGCATATATAGAACTTAAATTTGGATGGGAGAAAATATGAAGATACATGAAGATATGGAGTTGCCTGGCACAATGTATGCATAAATGTTTAGGGAAAGAAAATGTAAAACAGCCATCCCAGGGTGGGATGGAATTGACCAAAGAAGGCCTCTTGGAGAAGGTAGGTCTTGAAACAAGTAGACATATTGTCCTGCCATGAAAGACAAGGAAGGACAATGCAGATTGAAGAAATATATGTTAAATAGGAGAGTCAGCACAAAGATGTAACTCTTTATCCTTTCATATTTATCAGTTTTCAATAAAGAAGAAATTAGGCCCAAAACCCCATAATGCTTTATAGACTGCATAACCCCTATTTAACTCACTTATTTGATAGTTACCCACAAATGGCATATGCAATGGCGTATGCAAAATTATCCTAAATAAAATTAAATATTTAAGTTGTTAGGTATGTCTCTTTCTACTTGGTTGCACAAGAAATTGACTTGTATTCATAGAATCAAGAAACTAAATTACAAAACTGGGAAACAATGCTAATTAGAAAACATATTTGTGAGTTTCAAAAGGGGAAAACTAGGTTTTGTTTGCAGCTGAAATTTGGCTTGTTGATATTTCAGTCCACAGTGAAATGTAAAAATGCAGTCTGGCTCCCTTGTCCCCATCCCCAGCAAGCATGCGCACTCAGGCACACACGCACACAGAGAGAAAGAGAGAAGGAGGGAGGAGAATGAATGAATATGGGAAAACAAATGGATAACAGAAGCAAGGATAATTTAACTATACTGGACAAGATGTACACAGCTGTTATGCTAAAATTACTACTTAGCAAAACATTCTCTTGTGTTTAGATTATCACTGAACAAGTATTTTATTTAATTTAATCACTGCCTTTGAATACCTTGAAAACCCTTTCTAGGATAAAAACCCTTTTGGGGTAGGAACTGTGTACACAATAATATTTTGTACACAAATTGTCAAAGTCTGGAATATTCTAAAAGAATCAGAAATCTGACTGGAAAATGCTAAATATTTGGAAAGAATCAACAAATTGAGTTTGGGCCTCCAATGCACTCAGCCCGTACGTCCTTGATGAAATACCCCTTATCCTGCCATTTCACTGGCCTCTCCTGCATCCGCTTTAAGGAAACAAGTGTTGTTCCTGCAACGCGGGTAACGGCAGAAGAGACAAGGTGCCAGAAAAGAACCTTTTCATTGGCAAAGTGTGTTTATGCTAAATTCTTAGAAAATGTTCTTTGATAAGTTTATTTAGAATAAATGCCTTTCACATGCTGGAATGCAGGGCATAGAGTCCATGGAACAAACCCTGAATAAACAGATGGAGAGGCCAGGTCATCATTCCTGAAAAGGTCAATAGTGAATAATTATTTTTATTTTCCCAACTAGGTATTAATTTACTGTTCTGTTAGTTAGCTCTAGCTTCAATGTGTACATTTTTAGGCCATGGCGTACCATCCTCTTTGCTTTCCTAGCAGTGAGGAAAATCTTAACTGAGAGCAGAGGACCTTCCTGTAAAAAGAAAAGAGCCAATTGAGAATTTTAAAAAGACTTTTTTGAAGAAGTATTTTCTCTAAGAAATAACAACTACCTAAGGTAAAGGAGTGTGGTTCATTTAAAATAGTTTGCTACCTGAATTCTGAGATAATGAAATGCCTTAAAACATTTTTATGATGTGTGACAGGGATTCCTAGTCCCCAGTTAACTACTCTTTTAATTGTCTATTTAAAGTTATCTGCATATTGACTTGAAGGTGTGTTGGAAGTGAAGGAAATTAACAGTAATTACCCTTGGGGGAGGATGAGAGAGGGGTGGCCAGTGTGTTTTGCTTCAAAGGAAGCTTGGTTTGTGCACAGCTGGAGTCCTGAAATGCCCCAGGGGGTTCTTTTTTAATTTTAATTTTTATTGTTCAATTTGTTGTCCCAATCTCTCCCCTATTACTCTCCTCTGCCCTACCCACCACCCACCTCCCACACTGAATCCTCCCTTTCCTTGTCTTCCCAGGTTGTTCTGATGTCCTAAGTTTAGTTTGTTTCTATGACTGTTGTGAAAATATTGCCAGACGTCCTGGTAACCGAGAACAGGAAAGGGAGTAAGAGTCTTCTTTCAGTATTGGAACGGCGACTGGAATGGTAATCCAGGGAGCAATACGTTAGTTGTGACTTTATTACTCCACTAGCGACAACTTCTGGGAGGAGTGGCTTCGACATGCCTTTTCTAAAAGATCCCTTCAGGATTAAATGTCGTACTAGCAATGACTTTAGTTGGGAAGTGATCAGAGCAATTCCTTTAGGGGAAAAAAAATTAATGCTGGGCATTCCATTATTAAAGTGTAGTATCTCAACGTACAGCAAGTATGAGCTGGTTAGGACACACAGACTGGCCTACGGCGTTACCTTGGGTGGCACCTTGGCAGGTAGGCCTGGCTGCACAGGACCTGGAGCTCCGCGGGCGCTCTGGCTGCGGACTCCAGACGTGAAAGCTTCTTTCTGCGTGAGCGAAGGGAGCTGTGTGCTGCTGCGTGCGCCTAGCTGCCCGCACCCTGAGCTACAGACGCCCTCAGCCTGGGAAGCTGCCGGTGCCTGGCACCCAGGGTGGTCCCTGGTATATTTGCTCAGCTGCTCCCCATGTAGAAGTGGGAGAGAATGCCCTCGCCCAGTTGCAAAGATGAGGTCCACACCAGCTTCAAAGTCGGGAGACGGGACCATTTCCTACAGGTTCAGCAAGTTCCGGCCACGGCGACAGGGGCTTTTGAGGATCATAAAAAGGAGGAAGAAAGTTCCTGGCAGGAAATATCTTTGGAGTTTCCACTCCCCGAAGGTCTAGGCAAACCCAGCTTTGGGGCGGGGAGGGTGGGCAATGAGATCCCGGCACTCCCCGGATCTCCGGCCTTTCTGGTCCCTCCCTGGCCCTAAGAAAAGTCCGCAGAATTGGGAAGCGGGGGGAGGGGGGATTAGGGAGTTAAACAGCGCAGAGGGAGGAGACCCGGTTACAGAGGCTTTGCTTCTCTCTCTTTTTCCTTTCTAAACCGCCAGTGCTGTATTCGCACGGGAGGGAAATGCCCTCTAAGTGCTCCAGCGGCCCAATTTGAAGGGCCGAAGTAGGGAGGAGGCTGTGCTCCCGGCCCAGTGCCGCGCGGGGATCCTCGCCGCGAGTGGGTCAATTCCCGGACCCGCGCGAAGTTTTCCAAACCGAGAAAAGATTCTGCTGAGGCTGAGATGCTGGAGGCTGAGAGGCGCGCGCTCAGCTCCTTCCGCGCTGCCGCGGGGAAGTGGCCTCTGCAGGCCGGGCTGGGCACCGAAGGTGAGAAGGTGGACTGACTCTCGGGGCCCCTGTATTAAGGTCCCTGGTGGCCCAGGGAAACTCTGGCCGAGAAGAGAAGTGAGACTGAAACCTCCCCGAGCTTTCTGGTCTCCAAGAGGCTCAGGGCTAGGAGGTTTGGGTTTTGTTTGGGTTTTTAATCTGGGGGTGGGAGGCTGGAGGGAGGGCACTGTCTACCAACCCCAAGCTGCAACTGCAAGAAACCCCCAATCTTCTACCTTGGTGGGGGTCTCCAGCGACAAACCAGGGACCCTCCTCTCAGCGGCAGGTGTCGGTCCGCAGAGGCTGAGCCAGGGCTCCTGCTGCACACCGCCGCCCCTTCCGCGGAGCCTGCCTGGGGCGCGTCGCTAGGCTGCCAGCGGGTGGTCTGTCGCCGCCTTTTTCCTCTTCTCCCCGGGACAGGGCCAGCTGAGAACTCTGCGAGGCCCCATACCCGAAAACACCGTGGAAACCTTCCGATATTCTCTTCAAAATATAAACACTAAATCTCAAAATAAGGAAATAAAAACTCGACATTCGGATCTTTTTTCCTTGGCGACACCACAGTTACTTTTAATTCAAAAGCAAATTTGGTGGGGCCCCAGTCTTGCGCTTGTCTGTGAGATGCCCCCGAACCCCGCCGCCTCAGGTCTGTCTGCCAGAGGTGCCCGTCGCGCAGCAGCCCCGGTGGCCCCCGCGTGTGCAGCTCGAGGCCCAAACCTGTATTTTCCCCACGAGGTTCTTTGTGTTTATAATTCTCCCGGGGCCGGACCCCCACTCCCCGTCTTTTAGTCAGCAAATCAGCTGGGTCTACAGAGGTTGTACCCACCGCCTAGCCCACAGCTTCTGGACTCACAACCCAAGACAAACAGGCCTCGAAGCCCAGGTCACCAAAGCAACTGAGAGTAACGCGCCCGACCCCGGTCACCCGGAGGTCAGGAGTTTCGGTGGCTGCCGCTGCGCTCTATTCCCGGGTGACTTTGTGGAGGAGCACAGATGGGGGACGCCTCCGGCAGGCACTTTGGGCCAGCTGATGGATCGCCTCATTTCCAGACTTGATGGGCCGGAACCTGGGCTGGCGGGGAGGTGGGTGCGCATTGGCCGCGGGAGGTTCTGGGCGTTGAATTTTGGTTTGGGGACGGGAGTAGGAAAAGTGGAGGCAGTGCGGTATACCTATCCCAATTAAAGACCTGAATACCCCCGCCTCCAAGAACGCGAAGTTATCCGTTCCCCATTTTCTGTTCCGGTAACCTCTCCACGTCTTCACCCCGGTCCTCGACGACCTCGGGGCTGTGAGCTCCGCGGTGGTCCTTGGGGGCTCCAGGCGCCGCGCCCCTTCTTCAACCTGGGGCCTCAGCGTCTCCCAGAGCAAGTCGCTGCGGGCAGCCTTTCGGGGGGAGGCGGAGGAGGGCAGGACTCTGCTTCCTGGTGCCCGGAAAGAGTCCTGGGTTGGAGTGGGGCATGAAAGCCGTCGTGCCGGCAGTAAAAAACCTCCATTCTGGGTCTATCTAAGGTCCAATTTTTGTCGCGGACAGGAGACACTGGAAGAAGTCAGGGGGACTGGAGGTGAGGGTCCAAATAGCGGTGAAGGTTGTTCTAGACGGGTGGGTGGAAAATGCACTTTGAAACGCTTGCATCCTGGCCGTCTGACCCTCTAGCGCAGCAAGAAAACCGTACGCTCCTGGGGAGGGCAAAGTAACTTGTCCCTGTCCTGGCACCTGAACCGCGCCTGGGCGTGGGACGGGGAGAGTAGCCCAGGGAGAACTCGAGGCTGCGCTTAGGTGAGAGGACAGCGTACTGGAGAAGGTAGAGTCACTGGGGTTCCTGCTTTGGGGCCATAACTGTGAGTTATTTCCCTTTCAGCTTCCTGATTTTTTCCTCCAGGTCTCAGGAACTGGAACTCCGACTCTGCTCAAGACGTTCATCCTTGGTTGGGCCTGTAGGATGCTAAGTGGGATCAGGTTTGTGATCTCAGGAAATCCCCAATCTTTGCACCCGGGTAGAGTACCCCAGCCCCTTCCCGCATCCCCTCTCCAGGTGCTGGGAAAGTCGCCACTCTCTAGGGAGGCCAGAAAGTGTCACATGGGTTAGGGCCTCTAGACAAAGCACAACTCAGAGATCAAAGTGTGGTCCTTGGACCAGCAGCATCACCTTCACCTGGATTCTTCAGAATCTCAGGCCACACCCAGCCCTGCGGAATCAGAACCCACATTTAAAATGGCCGTCCTGGAGAGTTGTGTGCCTCTAGTTGGGGAAGCGTGGCCTCATTTATAGAGCCTGAGTTTAGCCACAGCTGACTTGTCCCACTGTGCATCTTCCAGCCTCATCTTCATCATCTGTCAAATGCAAGTTGTTTCTGAGGTCCTAGGGGACCTCATGACACCCCAGGACTCACTTCAGACCAATGGAATTAGAATGTCTAGTTGATGGAGCCTGGGCAGCAGGACATATTTGTGTCCACAGGTGATTCTAACGGCAGCCAGGAATAACTAGCGGGAAAATACCCACTTTTACAGATAAGCTCAGATACAGCCTGATCTCTGCAAGAGAGTAAGTGCAGTGGTTCAGACCTCTGGGCTTTGGAGCCTGATTCACTCTGGCTCCAGTGTGGCCTTGACCAGCTGATTAACCTTGCTTGCTCCAGTTTCCTTATCTGTAAAATGACGTTGATAATGGTGCCTACCACAAAGAGTGTGGTGCAGATTTAGAATCCAACATTTAGAATAAAATTTAGTAAATGTTAACTTAAAAGGTCAAGTCCCTCCATCTTTCCTTTTCAGCCACAACAGGAGACTACTTACTATCTCACTTGCCTTCCAGCCTGCCCCACGTTCCAGGGCACAACAGCTTGATTGTGCTTCAATATTCACATCTATTTTTTAAAAAAACATTTTATACATGAAAATCAATATTTTAAATCACTTAGCAGTTTAGTAAACCCAATCCTTTAAGAAAGTTGATTTTGCTACTTCCAATGATTGTATTCCCAGCCCATCAGTTTCAGAAGCGTGAATGAAGTGTGCCCCAGCTCTGGGTCTTGCCAAGGGAGCCACTCAATAAAAAGCCTGGAGGGCTTGTTAAGAGACAGACAGCAGGGCCCCACCCAGAGATCCTGCATCTGTAGGGTCCCTCCAAGTAATACTGATGCTTCTGGTCAGCAGGGACCACAGTTTGGGAGCTGCAAAGCCAAAGCCAGAACTGCAAAGCAGCCAAAAGTCTGCTTTCGTAGAAATCTCAACAGCAGCACTGTCCAATAGAAATATAATGAAAACCACAATTATAATTTTAAATATTCTTGTAATCACATTTTATTTTTTCATATATATTTAGTGAAAATATATTTGACATATATTATGTAATATTTAAGATGTACAAGATGTTGATTTGGTACATTTACATATTGTAGTATGATTGCAATTGTAGTGATAGCATCTCTATTATGTCACATAATTATCATTAATTTTTTGTGGTGGGAATAATTAAAATCTGGTCTCTTAGCAAGTTTGATTATTATGATACAATGTTTCTGTCTTCTGTATTGTGTACTAGATTTCCAGGACATATGTATCTGCTAGTTGCAAGCTTGTACCCTTAAATAACCTCTCTCCTATTCCCGCAGCCAGCCCCTGGACACTCATAACCATTATTTTACTCTACTTTTATGTTTGGTAGACATAATTTTAAATGTAAAAATTAATGGGTGAAATAAATTTTAATAATATATTTTAAGCTACTATATCCAAGATATTAATATTTCAACTTTTAATCAATAAAAAATATTGATGAGCTCATACATTTTGTATTAAATGTAAATGTATTTTGTATTTTTGTAGTAAGTGTTTAAGACCCGGTATTTCTAATCTTGAACAGCTACATTTCAAGGGCTCAGGAGCCACCGATGTCAGGTGGCTTGTGCAAGTAGACAGTGCAGGTCTAGAGAATTCCTTCAACTGGGAAGAAGTATATGTGGATTTCATTGTTCCCTTGGATACTGTCCAGAGATGCACACAAACCAGAATGTCCAAATAGCTTTGTTTTTATACTGTGTTTGTGTTTATGTGGGAGCCTGGGAGTGTGCGGAGAGGGAAGCAGGGACTCAGGGACAAAGGGGTGGGAGTTCAGTCACTTGGGAGCTGTGAGGCATGGGGCCGTTCCATTATTGGTTTGATCATCATTCTGCTTCATGTTTTGAAGGGACGTTTAGTGGACATCCCTTGCTTTTCTTCTCCCATTGTTTGCATCCACATCTACTTTTCTTTAAACTTCCTTGTTTCCTCGGAGGAAACCCTGTGTCCAATTCACTGACTACATGGAATTCTGGCAATGTTGAATCTGCCATTGACTTCTGATTTAAGGATCAATATCTGACCTATGAGGGAGGATGAGGTGTTTCCTAGGGCTTCTGGAAACGTATTCTTTTTCCTTACTGGATTTGGCTACGAGGATTTAAGGTCTATTGTTGCTAGAAGATTAGAAAGTGACAACTTGAGCTTCTGCCATGAGGAAACAGACTTCTTAGGGAGGGAAGGAAAGAGGGAGGAGAAGGAGGAGGGAGAGAGAGAGAAGCAACACAGGACTGGATTCACTGATTCAGCCATACTTTAAGACAGCTATGAATCAGCTCATGTCTCTTGCCTTTTAAAAGGAGGGCTGGGGATTCATTTTAGGGGTTTTCAGGTATCACAGGGTGGAGGAGAGTGGCAATTGGCATTTGTTGGACAGCTTATCCTAGCATTCAAGACCTTCAATGCATTCTTACTTTGCAAATAACATTAACAGCAGGACATATGACTTTTATGGTAACAGCACACTTTTGGGATTCTGTTTTTTGAAGAGTGTCCTGTGTATTAGCTGCAATCTAATGTCATTTGGCATTGAAGACTCGATAAAAGATCAGGATCTGAAAACTATATGGTAGATATACTTCTCACAGCCTAATAGTTAACCCAAGTGCTGCTAAAAAGTTGTTCAATTATTTCCTCCCAAGAGGATGAAATTTGAAATAGACCTTGTCAGGAGTATGAATGAGCAGAGACAGAGATTGCTCCTTGTTATGTGGCTAAAATAATACATTTCACACATCACTTAATATACCTTTATAACATTATATTGCAGTTATTTTTTTCTGTTTTCCCTGCTAGTTGAGAACTCTTTAAGAGCACCTCTGTTTTGAATTTATACATCTCCCCAACACCTATCATAAGGTCTGGAACATCATGTGTGTGCAAAGTAAAGTTTTCTGATAGGCAGTTTTATTTCCAGGAGTCTATTGCCCACTATTGCATAAAGTTAAAACACTTTGTAATCATAATGTTTTATAATTATTCATACATTGTCAATGGTTGAGGCCCATTACCTAAACAGACATTTATGGGTACTTATCAGATACTGTTCTGAGCTCTGTACGGAATAGATCAGTAAGACACTAGACATTTTCCTGTCTTCAGACCCTGGCCCCTGCCGTTCCTTCTGCTGGGAATGTCCTTCTCTCCCCTCTCCATCTCCTCAGGACTCTATCACTCACCTCCATCTGGTCTGTCTTCAAAGATTACCTTATCAGTGAGGTTTTCCCCAGACATCCTATTTTCAACAATACCCTCTCTGTCCCCACAGCTATACTCCCCGTCCTTCTTCCTGGCTTGATTTTTTCCCCCTTAGAACATATAACTTTTTTAACCTCCCTGTATTGGGGTGGGGGGCTCCACCCACAGAGCTCCCCTGGCCACTGTGAGTGAGAATAAGTGTATCAAGACTGCTTGGGGAAGAAAGGCTCACCAGTCTCTCAGAGAAGAAAGGTCTTTACCCTCTCTCTCAATGGCTTTTATTGAGTTTAGCTTTGCATACGGATGCATATCAAAGAAAGGAGGTATGGTTTACAGATAACATTTCTGGCATCACAGGGGTCCTTTGGAGCCAGGGTCTGGTAGATAGGGTGACCCCAATCGGCTGTAAAACCTTGGGAAACAAACTTATTTTGTGCTTGGACCCTTAACATTTAAACTGAGGACATTCTTAGCAAAGCAGGTTTCACAAGACTTTATGCATTCTTTCTTAGGCCTGATTGCCCCCTGCCAGGAACCACCGGTTCCAGCCCAGGGCTGCCCCCCCTTCAGCATTGTTTCAGACCTTAATCAGGTGGGGGAAGCAAGGCAGCCAAGAGATTAGGAGACTTTTTACAGATAGAATTAGGACTCAGGTTATGATAAAGCCGAAGGGTGAGGGTTTTTTGTCCCTTCTCCACAATCCCTTAAGTCCTTCCCTGATGGCCCCTTCACAACTGTGTCTGTCTTAGGTTGTTCCTTTCTTGAGGAATCTTACCCATCATTAACTATCCAGCCATCCTCCAGGGGCCAAGCAGGGTGAAGTAAAAGAGGGCAGAGGCTGTACCCCTGCTGGGAGGATAAGTTTTGTCTCATTAGTTGCTTATGTCCCAAGGTCCCCTAGCCGTGGGGCCTTTTTGCCTATTTGTGAGGTTACAGCCTCTGAAACGAGGCAGGATGGTTCCCAACACTGTATTTCATCAAATCTAAGGTGTCACATAATTAAGACACACCATTATTTTATGTATTACTAAGAAAGGAAAAAATGCTGCCTATTAAGCCATGATATGCCATTGACTAAAACTCATTCTTTTTTTCTTATTTTGTATTGTTATTCTATTACAGTTGTCCCAGTTTTTCTTCCTTTGCCTTCCTCTGCCCAGCCCACCCTCCCCCTTCCACTAAAATTCATTCTGACTTGAGTGTTAAAGGGACAAAAAATCTATGGAGCTTACAATCAACCAAATATGGTACTGTAAAATGCATTCCCTTATATTACTTATTGTTTGGCCTTTTTCAGTAGAACAAAGATTTCAATCTTTTCTTCTTCTAAAATTCTAATTTTCCAGTGCCTTGAACATTCCCTAATTTTGTTGAATGTGGGAAAATAAAATACATGTCTTCAGGAGTGAGGCCAGAGATCAAGTACGTAGTTATGAGAGCATCAATATAATAAATGTTTAAATAGCAGATGGCAAGAAATTTTCCATGGAATCTAAGAGAGGTGTATCTCCCTCAGCCTGGTAGGCTTGTGAGTGTGGGCAAGGTGGGTGTGGAGGAAGTTCTCCCAGGGGAGGTGATAGCCACACTTTGGTCTCAAAGGGAGTGAGAGGCAGACAGTGTAGGGGAGGATTTTCCAAGCAGAAGGAACAGTATCCAGGCCCAGGGATATAAAAGAAAATGAAGTTAGGAGAGCCAAAAGTTTGTCCCTATGAACAAAATACGTGTTGTGTCTAAAGCTGTGATTCTCAAACTTGAGTGTGCATCAGAAGCCCCTGGAGGGCTTGTTAAAGCAGAAACTGTTAGATGCCACTCCAGAAATTCCGGTTCAGTAGGTTCCGGGGTGCAGCAAGAGAATTTGCATTTCTACCAGGTTTCTAGGTAATGCTGATGCTGGAGGTACATGTGCCACATGGTAAGAACCTCTGGCCTATTCGTCACAATAATAAAAAGTTTGTAATAACGTATAGTGATGGATGTTAACTACACTGATGGTGGTGATCATTTCGCAATATATACAAATGTCTAATCATTCTGTTCTACCCCTGAAACTAATGCGATGTCATGTGTCAATTTTACCTAAATAAAGAGTTTAAAGAAGAATAGTTTCTTGGGTGGTAACTTTAGAATAGTAAGGGAAAACATTTATTCTAATAGTATTTAGTTAATATTACTGGCTAGTAGAACCTAAGATCTTATTCCAATTTACTGGTCAGAGCTCTAAGATGACTTTTGATAAGAATCATAATTTTTTGAAGTGCTGGAGGATCGTAAGAACAAAAAGCAAGCAATAAAAAAGAAGAAAAGAAAGAGAAAACACAAGCTTGGAGAGCGGGTCATCACTTCAGCTGGTGTGTGACTGCATGTTCCGCCTGCAAGGTGACAGAAGCCAGTCGGGGGTTGGGAGTGGAGGGGGGCATTGAAACCATGTGGGGGTGGAGAAAGGGTAGTAAGGGACTTCTTTAAGTTCCTGAATACAGATTTCTGAGATATGAATAAAATAGGGTGCAGAAGGTTTTTGTAGCTTTGTAAATACATGACAGAGGAAAGTAAACACCTTTTTGGTGCCTAAGTTTGTTTGTCCCCTTGTTCTTCAGCGGAGCCTGGTGTGGACGGAATGCAGTGTACTTATTCTCTTTCAGTCTTGTCATGGGGAGAGGCCAAGAAGGGGTTAAACGGGATTTTGACAAAAAAAGAGTTGCAGAAAGTGTCTGCTCTGAGAATCAAACATTGATACCAAACAAACGTTGTAGAGCTATTTTAAAGCTGATTTATAATCACAGGGAGCCATAGCTGGAAGGAGCCGCAGAAGAGGATTTCTGAAGTCCAATTCTTATTCCAAAGAGGAAACTGAGGCCTGGAAGGATCCAGCGCTGGGATACAGCTTTCCTGCTTCCAGTTTTTACATTCCGAGCAGTAAAAGTGAAAACGGCTGAAGAATGTGTCCCACTGTTGCCACGACCCAGCTTCCCTTTCCTATCCCTCACACCCACAGCTTCACTCCCACCATCTCCCTGGAAACCATGGAGACCATCTTCAGTGCCTTTTATCTCTACCTATGCCAGACACCCCAGGGTGCCCGCCCTTGTGTCCTCTTAACACAGCTCTGAAAACTCCCTTACTGATGTCATCTCCCAGTCCTCCCATCTTCCCAAACTCATGATCAGTCATCCGCAAATTTCCCTGAGTCCTCAAAATTTCCCTCACCTGCTTGCTCCAACTCGGATCTGGATCTCAAATGAGGACAGTCCTTACTGTGCACCCTCTTAAGAGGGAGCTGTTATCTCCCAGACTCTTCACACTGGGTCTGAAGGCTGGTCTGTGTCCTCTTTTCTCCTCATGGCTGTCTCCCAGACCAGTCACTTCTTTTTCCGCCCTAAGCCCCCTACCACCCGAGTTGTGAATTTGATGTCATCAGATTGTAACTCCACTACTCCTTCTGGTACTGATGCCCCATCCCAAATCAAGAGCATGTCTCATCTCTGAATATGTTAGCTGTAGATTCATTGTCACTTTCTGTCAGTCCTACATATTCATGGTGGTTTCAGTATCCATAGAGATGACTTTCTAACACCACGGTCTCTAATTCCTCAAGCTTATCTCCACAAATGGTCTTGTCTAACATCCTACATCAGCCACTTAGGGCATAGTCCAATTTCCTTCCTGTCATTTCTCCATTTCTCTGCTTCTCTTCATAGCACAACTCTTAGAAATAATCTTCTACACTCATTATCTTCACATTCCCACTCCTATTCTCTTGAACCTACTTCACTTTTATCCACAGTCCAGGCAAGCTGGCCTTGTTGGGGCATGACAGACTTGGGATGAGTCAACTTGGCTAGAATAGGCTCTTCAATCAAACAGTAATTTGTGTTCCTATGAAGATATTTTGTAGATGTGACTAAAGTCCAGAATCAGTTGATTTTAAGCAAGAGAGATACTTTATTATTTTTTTAAAGATTATTTATTTATTTTGTTTTTAGAGAGAGGGGAAGGGAGGGAGAAAGGGATGGAGAGAAACATCAATGTGTGGTTTCCTCTTGAGTGCCCCCTACTGGGGACCTGGCCCACAACCCAGGCATGTGCCCTGACTGGGAATCAAACTGGCGACCCTTTGTTTCATAGGCTGGTGCTCAATCCACTGAGCCTCACCAGCCAGTGCAAGATAGATATTTTAGATAATCTGATGGGTGTCATCCAGTCAGTTGAAGCCTTTAAGGCTTCCCTGAAGGAAAAAAAAAAGCTGCCTGTGGACACAAACTTCAGCCTTTGCCTTCGAGTTAGAGCCTGTCCTCCCAATAGCCTGCCCTTTAAACATCAGACTTTTCTAGCCAATCTCCACAATTGCATATGCCAGTTCCTTGCAAAAAAAATCTCTTAAAATATGTCTCCTTCTGCTTAATATATATTTTCCTACTGTTCTGTTTGAACCCTAACTGATATAAGAGGTTTTTAATGATTTCCAAGTTGCCAAATCCAATGGTAAATCCTCAGGTCTTATATAACCTATCAGCAGAATTAGACACAGTGATCTTTACCTTGTTCTGGAAGTACTTTCAGAACACTGCCCTCTCCTGGTGGCTCATGGATCACTGGCTTCTTCACAGCTCCCTTTGGTGGTTCTTCCTCAGGTGTCCTGACTTTTAAGGCTGGAATGCCGAGTCCTCAAACCTCTCCTCTTCTTTTTCTACACTCAGTTAGTTATATCATGCAGACTTGCCGGCATCCATAATCATGTGAGCCAATTCCTTAAACTTAAAATACATCTCTCTCTCTGTCTCTCTTTCCATACACACACACACACACACACACACACAATTGGCTTTGTTTCCCTGGGGAACCCTGACTAATACAATGTCTACAACCAAAAAATCCTAACTTCTCCTCTGTCCCTTCCCCCTAAAGCCCTGGTTCCTTTCAATCTTCTCCATTACAATCAGCAGCAACTCCAGTTGTTCAGAGGAAAAGCTTCTAACCACCACTGACTTTTCTCATTCCCTCATACTCCACAACCAAATCCATCAGCAAATGCTGCCATCCCTCCCTCCTACCAGATCCATGATCTGGCCACTTCTGGCCATCTTTATTGCTAATTCCCTTTATTGCTAAATCTCCTAGTTAGTCCCCTGCTTCTGCCTTGGCATTTTAAAAAATATGGTATCAAGAGTGATTCTACAGTATAAGTAAGACCTTGTCACTCTCTCTCCTCAACACTGTGCAATGGTACCCTGTTTCATTCAGATGAAAAAGTCAAGCCAGTAAGGATCTCTGTTATGTGTCCACTGTTACTTCTCCTGTAATCCCTCCACCCTCTTCACTCTGCTCACATTCTGGACGGTCTCCTGCCTCAGGCCCTTTGCTCCTGCTGCTCCCTCTGCTGGAAATGCTGATCAGTAAAAATTAAGTTTGGCTTTGAGAGGTGGAAAATCCAAAACAACTGTGGCTGAAACAAGACAGCAGTGTATTTCTCTCAAACGGAAGCCCCAGGGCTGGTAGGCTATATTCCATGACCTCAGGGACTCAGGCTTCTCCAGTCTGCAAGGATTTTCATTCTCAATGACCCCTCATGGTCCAACCAACAGGAAAGAGCAAAAGGTACAGGAAGAAGTGAGTCAAAGAAGAGACACTTACTGTCTTTTAATGAAGGTCAGCTAAAGTGTCTACTGAATACTTTCCCTGACACTCCATAGACCAAAACACGGTTCCATGGTTTTATCATGCTTCAAGGAAGCCTGGGGAATGTAGTGTCTATTTGAGATGCCATGAACCTTGCTGAAATTCAGAAGTTCTATCTTTGAAGAAGATGGATGGAAGGATATTGGGAGGAATGCCAGAAGTCTCTATCGCGGCATCTTTTAGAAACACAAAAATACAGTGTGGCTTGTATAGAGTGGTATGAGATTAAATTTAAGACTAGGTGGGAGTAAAACATTATTTCTAAAGATAGTTGCCAAAAATTCCTCCCATTCTTGCACATTCATGTCACTCCTTCAATCAAGAGGCAGGTCTGTCTTTTGTTTCCTTGAGTCTGGGCTGCCCTTGTGACTTGCTTTGGCAGCAGAAGAGGTAGAGGTAATGCGATGGGTTTGGTTTAGGCTTTAAGAATATTGGCAGCTACCTTTGCTTTCCTCCTGAGATCCAGCTTCCAGGAGGAGAAGTGTGAAACTGACCACTAAACAGCCAGAGACCACATACAGAGGGAGGAGCCCAGGCAGCCATCCCAGCTGCGGTACCAGACACGTGAGGAAAGCCATGTTGGACATTTCAGCCCCATTTGAATTCCCATCCAAATGAAGACATACAAGTGACAGTACCAAATGGAGCAGCAGAACTGGTCAGCTGTTCTTCTGCTGAACATCATGAGAAACAATAACTTGCTGTTGCTACAAGCACTAAGTTTTGGGATGGTTTGTTATGCAACAATGAGTAACAGAAATAGCAAGAGCCAGATCACGTGAAGCTTCAGGCTCAGGAAAGGAGCTTGGCTTTTATTTTTAGATGAGAGGGAAGCATTTTAAGCAGATGATTAGATGTTACAGTTTATACTTCAAGAGAGTCACTCTGCTACTGTGTGGATAAAGGGTTGTAGTGGCTCAAGAGTAGATGGAAGTGAAACCAGAAGCTTATCACAGTTGTCCAAGTGAGATGGGACAGTAGCTACACCCAGGGTGATTATCCCAGTAGTGTGTCGTATTCCTTCCAGAAATATTTTGGGGGGGGGGGTGGAGCCTATAATACTTACTTATAGACTAGACCAAGGGGATGAGAGAAAAAGTAATGGAAGACTATTCCTAGAATTTTAATCTGAGGCTGGGAAGATGGCAATACATTTAATAACTGAAATATGAGGGAGAAGGTTAAAAAACCCCAGATATTCTGTTTTGAATGACTCAAATTTGCAGTGCTGAGTATGCATCCAAAGGCAGTGTGAAGTGAAGGTCAGTGAGGGGGAATAGATGGACACAAATTTGTGAGTCTGATTACTAAGGATCCTTCTTGATACTTCAAGGCTGTGTTGCTTTGCCCTGCCCCTTAGCGTAGGGTCCAATTTCTCATAGGAATGCGAATTATTAGTGAACCCAAATATTAGAATTTCACATTGAGAAGTGAAATTAGAAAAGCATCTTGTCCTTGAGACAGTCCCGTGAATTTCTTGGCACCTGGCACACACATGCACTGGACCTGGGGTGATTAATGGGCAAGATTGCTCATGACCCAATTATGGGCTGTTTCTTCCATCATAAACTGTTTGAAATCTGGAAGGCTAGCTGGATTCCATTTCCACTGGAAACACTACCATAATTTTATTTTTTAAGTCAATCAAATACAAAAACCAAAAAGACACCACTCAGTCATATTTTTATAGGTTTTGTTGTTATTAAGATATAGCACAGATTATCACATCTGTGCATGCTATGTTTTCTGTCCTACTTATTAAAATATTCACAATGGGGAATAAAGACCCAGAACTGACTAGCTCTCTCTGGTTTTGGTGATCAACTTTGATCATTCAAGAGCAACTTATTATAAATTATTCATGACTTTAGTTGTCTACATTTCTCATTATATAGCTTCTCATTATATGCCTTCCAAGAGGATAGGCAGTGAAAGAGAAAAGGGAGCAAAAACTTCTTAATGTTTTTCCTGATTGGCTGATCCATTAAGCAAATGTCAAGACTCATTTTTTTCCTGACATCGAGAAGTTTGCTGTCTAACAGGGAAGAGAATACATATAGCCCTGGCTAGTGTGGCTCAATGGACTGTGTGCTGGCCTGTGAATCAAAGGGTCACTGTTTCAATTGCCAGTCAAGGCACATGCCTGGGTTGAGGGCCAGGTTCCCCATAAGGGGCATGCTGGAGGCAAACACATTGATGTTTCTCTCCCTCTCTTTCTCCCTCCCTTCTCCTCTCTCTAAAAATAAATAAATAAAATCTTTAAAAAAAAAGAATACATATACATGGGCATCTGGATGCCCTCTGGCCGCTGGAAGTACAATTCATTCATTTCTCTTAATCAGAATAAGGCTAATTTGAATCTCTTTCCCAATCCCACTAACTCCCCAAGGTGAGGGGAAGGAAGCCTGACATTCATGGTGCCCTACTCCTCTCTCCTGTCCCCCTTGCAGATTTGGAGCACAGTCTTGTTCATGCTTCCTGCCTCAAGCACTTGTGATGCTGGGGAGTTACTACCCTCTACAGCAATACTCGCCAAGGAGAGGAGAAAGTTAGAGGATAAATACCCCTTTGATTTCACCCCAAGACAATTTGAAGGTGAGTGCTATACTGTCCCCCAGAGTACCCAGCAGAGTTGAGCCCCAGTTGCCCATAGCAGTCACATCCTCCATAAGTATAACTTTATTGTTCTACACCACCAAATTCCCCAACAAAATTACCTGTGTTTCCTGGAGTCACCTCCAAAATAAAATACTAGTTTGAGAGTCTGCTTTTTGGAGAACATACATTGAGATGGCAAGCATCACTTTACTGTCTTCTTTCCCTTCGTTTGGACTATTCAATGACACTGTGAGGCCCTGGGAGGGGGGAGCCTCCCACCTCTCAGCTGCAGAGGTCACTGCTGCTATTGTTCCTGTCCCAACCAGCATGGGCTGGGCTCCAAGTCTAAGGCAGCCCTTTACTCCTATAAAGGCTGATATGCAGTCAGGCAGTGTTCCCACCTGAGGTTCTGCCACTGCCCGGATGTGCTCAAAGCCTGTGTCTTTGAGGGTCCTTTATTCCTTCTCCTCTCCAAAGGCTGGAGAGCAGGGGTCTCACCATCTGGCTCCTCACCACTTGCCTCCTCAGCTTGGGGCACATTCATCCCCTTCCCTTTTGTTTACTCAGCTCTGGTGCGTGAGATCAAGGCAAGCACACTTCTCTGTAAAGAGCAAGATAGCAATTATTTTAGACTTCGTGGGATATACCATCTCTGTCACAACAATTTAACTCTGCTGTTGTGACATGAAAACATAGGGAGTCTTCTGGTCAAAATGGGGGCATAAGTAAACATGCCCTGCCTCCTCATGCAACTACAGCAGAAATTACAACTGGACTATGAAATAAATATCATCAAGAATTGTCAGAAAATCGAGCTATATGGAAGTCTGACAACCAAGGATTTAAAGAAGCCACATTCATCCAAGTAAATAGGAGGGGCAGACATATGGAGACATGCAGAGAGGCACGGAGAGGAGTGGAGAGGTGCAACAGATGGTCCCACAGCCATGTATAGTGGATAAAAATCAGGAGGGATACTTGGGAGCAAGGGATTCTAGCCCCAGATTAGACCACCTAGCCCAGGGTTCCAGTGCCAGAAAGATAAGTCCCCATAACTTCTGGTTGTAAAAACCAGTGGGAGATGCTGCAGCAGAAGAAACTCATGGGATTCTCAAGAGACTCCTGTTAAAGATCCTACAATGGACTTAGGACTCACACTGACCCACCCCTTCTGGGATTCTGCACCAGAGCAACCACTGGAAGGGCACCAGTGGCATATGGAGAGAAAGTGAGGTGATTGACAACAGGGTGAGATCCAGGAGAGAGCTTCCTCCCAGGCAAACTCCAGTGGCCAGGCAGCAGCATTGTTCCTTCTCCAAGCCCTCCTCTACACAGAACCACAGAGAAGTGACATGGGTTGTCCTGCCCTGGCAATTACCTAAGGCTCCATCCCATACAACTTACAGGTGTGCTTTTCTAAAATAGGCCACCCTACTAAGACAGGGAGTCAAAGCAGTTCTATCAAATACATATAAACAAACACAGGGAGGTTGCCAAAATGAGCAGACAAAGAAACACGGCCCAAATGAAAGAACAGAACAAAACTCCCCCAAAAGACCTAAAGGAAATGGAGATAAGCAACCTGTCAGATACAGAGTTCAAAACACTGGTTATCAGGATGCTCCAGGAGTTCATTGGGTACTTCAAGAGCATAAAAAAGATGCGGGCAGAAATGAAGGCTACATTAAGTGAAACAAAGAAAAATCTATAGGGAACCAGCAGTGAATGGGATGAAGCTGAGAATCAAATCAATGATTTGGAAAACAAAGAAGAAAAAAGCATTCAGTCAGAACAACAAGAAGAAAAAAGAATTTAAAAAAATGAGGATAGGCTAAGGAGCCTCCAGAACATCTCTAAACATATGAACATTCAAATCATAAAGGTGCCAGAAGGAGTAGAGGAAAAGCCAGAAATTGAAAACTTATTTGAAAAAATAATGGAAGGAAACTTCCCTAATATGGTGAAGGAAATAGACACATAATCCCAGGAAGTACAGGGAGTACCAAACAAGTTGAATCCAAAGAGGAACACACAAAGACACATCATAATTAAAATGCTAAAGGTTAAAGATAAAGATAGAATCTTAAAAGCAGCAAGAGGAAAGCAGAGAATTACCTGCAAAGAAGTTCCCATAAGACTTTTTGGCTGATTTCTCAAAAGAAACTGTATAAGCTAGAAGGGACTTGCAAGAAGTATTCAAAGTGATGAAAAGCCAGGATTTACAACCTAGATTACTCTACCCAGCAAAGCTATCATTTAGAATGGAAGGGCAGATAAACCGCTTTCCAGACAAGGTAAAGCTAAAGGAGTTCATCATCACCAAGCCATTATTACATGAAATACTAAAGGGAATTATGTAAGAAAAAGGAGAAGATAAAAATCATGTACAGTAATATGGTAATAAATTCACAATTGTCAATAATTTAAATAACAAAGTAAGCAAACAGAATAACAGAGTCATAGATATGGAGATATTTGCAGGGTTATGAGCTGGAAGGGGAAAGGGGAAGAATGGGGGAAAATGTGAAGGAATTAAGAAGCACAAATTGGTAGGCACAAAATAGGGATGTTAAGAACAGTATAGGAAATGGAGAAGCCAAAGTACTTATATGCATGACACATGAGCATGAACTAAGCAGGGAGGAATGCTGGAGGGAATGGGGGTACTGGGTAGAGGGGTGCAAAGTGGGAAAAATTGGGACACTGTAATAGCATAATCAATAAAATATATTTTTAAAAAACCATAGGCCATACACAAATGGATGAGAGTGGCATGTTCCAGTACAACTTTACAGATGCTGAAATTATTAGTTTTATGTTATTTTATGAGTCAATAAAGTTTTCTTTACTTTTTTCCCCAACTACTCAGAAACGTGAAACTATTCATTGCTCATGGGCTGTATAAAACGCGTAGCTGGTCAGATGTTGCCAATGGGCCATATTTTGCTGACTCCTAGGTTAGACTTTTAAAAGTCTTATTTGGATTTTATTATGCTGCCAAACTCCTTTTAGATTGGTATTATTTTAATAAAATCTGATTAATGTTAAGAATGTGTTAGATTTATAGTTCTGATGTACTATTGACAAATAAGTCCTTCTAAGGCACGGATAACATCCCTTTATACTTTCCCCTTGCACCACATGTGGTGGTATACATAGATTAACTAATACTAACACCAAAAGCAAAAGGCTTAGTATTTGTTCTTTACTATGTGCTATGTGCTGCACTGTGGGACTCACTCGATCACTTCCTCATTTGAAGAAGAGATGATAAAACCCACACTGATAGGTTGCCATGACAATTAAATGACATTGTGTCTGTGGAATGCTTTGTTCAGCGTAACTGTAAGATGCCAAAGTGGTATCGTGACCACGGTGTTTAGGTACAGGATGTGATGATCTCTGGTTTGTAAAGAAGAAAAATTTGGAAACTGGGGCATAATGGGTTGGTTCTATTCTTCAATTTTTGCTGGGTGTCTCTGTGACCTTGGACTTACCAGTTTCTATATCTATATAATGGTGATAATGTTCTCAACTTGTCTGTAACATGGGGATAAAATAAGGGAGATTTTAACATGCTATCAAATTATAAAATTTCTGAGGGTCTATGCTAGAAGGGTGTGTGTGTGTGTGTGTGTGTGTGTGTGTGTACACAAGTGTGGTTTGGCAGGAATCTAAGATGGCCTACAATATTCATGCCCCCTTGTGTACATACCCTCTATGAGTTCTGCCTCTTGAATGTGGGCGGGACTGAGACTAAGATAAATTTCCCTCCATGGATTAAGTTATATCGCCTTACAAAGTGGAAGGAATTTTGCACACATAGGTAGGGTAAGAAACCAGTTGACTATGAGTCAATCAAAATGAAGATTATCCTGGTGAGCCTGACCTACTCAAGTGATCCCCTAGAGTAAGGGCCCTTTCTGAAAAAAGGGAATAAAACAGAGGGATTCTGCTACTGGCCTTGAAAAAGTCAGCTGCCACATTGTGAAGAAGGCCTATAGATGTGGCCGTGGTAAAGAACTACAGGTAGCATCTAGGAGGTAAGAACTATTGTTGACCTACAGACAGCAAGGAAGTGGGGACCTAAGTCCCATAACTGCAAGAAAATGAATTCTGCAAACAACCACTTGAATTTGTAAGCGGTTCTGAGTCACAGATGAAAATGCAGCCCAGTTGAGATGTGATTTCAGCTTGGTGAGGCTCTGAGCAGAGGATCCAGCCACTCTGCCTGGACTTCTGATCAATAGAACTGTGAGATAATAAATGGGTTTACGAAAAGTTTGTGGTAATTTGTTTTGTAGCAACAGAAAATGAAAATAATATGAACTTATGGTTTAAATGAGGTGACAAAGGAAAGCATGTAAAAGAGTGAAAAATAAAGACAAACTAGAATTCATTATTAACTGATACAGTCTGGGTCATAAGTTCCATATTCCATTCTGAAAAGGGCAGAATGAGAGAAGGGGTGGACAGATGGGATCTTCATGGATGGAATGTTCTAGAGGTCTGCCTTCTCTACAGGGAAGGAGGAAGGGAAGGAGTGCTCTTGGAGAAGGTGGGACTGGAGCACGGGAACTTTGTGCTTACGTATAATGTGAAGTCACCAAGACAAAGAAAGGAGAACGTTTCCAGAATTAGGCCATGGTTGACTGTGTCAAATGTGGCCGAGAGCTTCATATCAGCACATAGAAGTGACCGATGGATTTGGCTGGGGGAAGGTTATCCATATCTTGAGCAATGTCATTGAACATGATGGGAGTTTTAAAAGTGAGTTTACCTTCACACATATGGACAATTGATATTCGACAAGAGTGCCAAGACAAAAATAAATTCCAGATGGATCGAGGACCTAAATCTGAGAACTAACACTATAAAACCCTTAGAAGAAACCAGGCATAAATTATAGTGACCTTGGATTAATCAATGGTTTCTTGGATATGACACCAAAAGCATAAGCAACAAAAGAAAAACTAGATAAATTGGAATTAATGAAAATGAAAAACTTTTGTGCTTCAAAGGACACCATCAAGAAAGTGAAAAGACAACTGACAAACTGGGAAGAGTTTTTTGCAAATCATATATCTGATAAGGAACTCATATTTAAAATGTATAAAGAAGTCTTAGTATTCAATAGTAAAAGGACAAATAATCTAATTTTAAAAAGAGCCAAGTTTCTGATAGCTATTTCTTTAAAAAAGGTATACAAATGGCTAATAAACACATGAAGAGGTGCTTAATATCATTAGTGTCAGAGAAATGCAAATCAAAACCACAATGAGGTACCATCATACACATGCTAGAATTGCTATGATGAAAAACATTTTACTAACAATTATTAAAATTGCTTTTTTATTTCTTTTTATTAAGAATAAATATATTTCATAGTATTATTTTATAGTTGTTGCAAATCTCTTCAATGTCCACCTTCATAGAAATCACCTGAATTCTGATACGTTTTTCTTCATTCGGTCTGCTGTGACATGTTATTTTCATTGAAGTAGATGAAGAAACTCTGACTTTCCATGAGGTGGACGTCAGACAAGAGGATCTCACAGACCCTGTGAAAGGCTCTTAGGGACACACTGGTCCACAAAGGGGTCCTTGGTGCACATTTTGAGAACCAGTTTTGTAGACCATTCCCATTATACCAGAATTTCCCGCAGAGAGAACTACTATTCTGTCCCCGTCCTTCAAGATTAGCACGGCCTTTCCTTGATCTGCAGATACATGGAATCACAAGGTAAGCACTATGGTGCACTCCATCGTGCGGATATGCCACATTTCATTGATCAGTTTCCTTACTGGTGCGCATTGGAATTGTTTTTAGTTTTTTACTGTTATAAATGGAGAACATAGCTTTTTGGTGAACACCTGTACTCATTTCTCTTGGAGTGGAATTGTTGATGAGTAGGCAGATGCTTAGCTTAATAAACTTCCAAACCACAGAATATATTTTTACTTGTTGAGTTTTATTCCAGCATATATTATTTAGCATAAACTTAACATTTCTTCTATTAATATCTAATATATGTCTCTGTATTTTGTCTTTTTAAAATGTTGCTTTAAAGTCAATGTCACTTCCCAGTACTATATATTTCCATTACTAGGCTGCTAAATTTTAAAAATCCTGTTTCCTTCATTTTATGTGATTGAACCAAGTGATGTGGTAAAGTAATTCCCCATTTACTTGTCTTCCATCTTTCTGGCAACTTTAGTCCAGGATCCAGAACTCAGACAAAACAATTCTGAAACAACTAGTTGACACCAGCAGCCAAGGCTGTCATATGATGTTATTTTGTTGACTCAGGAGCCCTAAAAAAGGAAAGAGAAGGCTTAAAAACAGAAAAAAAATTAAGAAAACGAAAGGGAGAAGTAAAAGAAGAAAGAGGAGTACATATGTCAAATGACAAAGTTGAAAGCATCAGCAGTCTAAGTTAGAGGAAGTGAACAACAGATCATTAGAATATTGCAAAAAAAAAATGGACCTGGACACAGTGAGATGCAAAAGACCAAACATGGCAGCTTAGTAGCCTGAGATCATTCAGTGGGAAGCTATGTACCCCTCACATCAGTGATTGTAGTGGCTTTCCAAAAAGTGCAGTCTCTGGAGTTCTGAGATGCCAGTTTTATCATCATCATATACCCAAGGCTTGTCTGTATCGGCTATGGCCAAAAACAGACCATCCTAAAACTTAGTGACTCAAGGTCACATCCATTTACTATTTCTCATGAGTTTGTAGGTTGACTGGGTGGTCCCACTGGTCTGGAAAAGGTTGGGGTGGTGTCAGATGTATTCACATGCATCACCGTCAGCTGGTCGGAGAAATGAAATGATTCAACTTTCCTCGAGTCTCCCCATCCACCAGCAGGCCAGCTTGTGCATTTGTTTTCATGGAGATGGCAGAGATCCAAGGAAAGAAAAAAAAATGTGCCTCTGCTTGTGTCCAGCTTGTTGCTATCCCAATGGCCAAAGCAAATTACACGGCCAACCCCTGAGTCAGCACAGGAGGGTGCTCTCAAAGGACATGGACACAGGAAGGCTTCAAATATTGGGACCAGGAATGCAATCCACTTACTACACTGGCATGGCCTAAAACTATAATTACAGGTGACTTTTTAAAAAGCCTATTGCTAGTATAACCCTAATTGAAAATGTAGAGGATAACAGTGGGCTCCCAATAAACATCTAATCAATGAATAAGTTAATTTAATGCTGAAGATGTGTCTAATGCAAGCATTTGTATGGTAGTCAAGGTATGCAAGAATTCATACTATTGTGCTATAGTGTTACAACTGCAGAGTTCAATTAGCTGTGTTATGAGCACCACACTCTGACACACATACGAAGTTTCTTCTTAAGAAAAATAAAAGATAGAATGTAAAAGCTGTGAGTAAATGTTGAGAAAATTAAATATAGAATTGTTTGAAAAGAGTAAACAGTAAGTATTTTGATGGACAAGTATAACACTTTTTCATTCAAATTATATTCTGATTCACCTAAAGCTATTGGGTCATGATGTAAGTAACTCCGTGTAAAATAATAAACTGGCCTCTTTTGGAAAAGTTTCCCAAATTTGATCTTGGTGGAAACTTTAAAGGATCTCAAAAATTTCCAAGATGAAGTAGCGTAGGGACTGTCCCTGGCCCCACATTTCCAAGAAAGTAATGTGAATAAGTATAAAAAGTATTATTTATATAATGAATGCAGCCGCCAATTTTTTCTTTTAACCTAAAAGCAATGATGCTATTTAAAACTATCCCCATGCTTTCTCCCTTCGTAATTTTTCATTGTTCTAATCTATGAAGCAGACCACTTTTCATGAAATATTATTAAAGATGATGGCTCATAAAAATTCATCCCAGAGGCACTACCCAGAGTTATTATGACATTAAAGATGAAATTATTAAAGTCTGTGCTTGGGATTCTGTTAAATGCCAAGCATAAAGGAAAACAGAAACATATGGTCTTCTGATAGATTGACAGAAGTGATGATGAAGGAGAAGCTGTTGAGGGCTTGGGATGAGGCATCCCTAAGATGACCTCAACACTAAAACAATGCAGGAGGTTCCCTCATCGCTCTCCCTAATCACACTTACTGTCAATGGGTCCACATCGTTTAAGTGCCTGCTGGCCATTGCAATAATCATACTGTTTTGAAAGGATGCTAACAATAAGAATGGGAAATTGTTTTTCTTGAAATTGGGAAATCTCAAGAAAGCTTATATTTTAGCCGTTCATTCAGGTCTTCAAAGTCATTGACTGCCTAAAAGATCACCCAGTTACAAATCCTTCATTCTACCCCACAGAAAATAATTTAAAGTCATTTATTATTTACTGTACGTTCTTGGCAAAGCAAACGAACAAAGGCTAAAATTAGTTTGGGCTGGTGAAAAAGTCACACGCTTAAATAGCTTTCATAGTATAAATGGATAAATTCAGATTATTTCTTGCTCGGAGCAATGAGGAAGTCTCTGAAGGTGGCATTTTTGGAGGGTGCTTGTAAGGGCCGATAGATCAGCCTCATGCGATGTAGCTAGAAATGGTGTGTGCATTTCGTGTGTGAAGAGAATGGTTCACATTCCGACTGGTTAGGTAAGCAGGCGGGTTGGGGCCAAAAACGAATGCTCACATCAGTAATTGCAACATTAGGTAGTAGATGAGAATTCAGCATTTATGAGCAGAATGGTAGTATTATCAGAACTGTCGTTTGGGGAGATTAATCTATGTGTAGGAATGATTCTAAGTGCAAAAAACTCCATAGGAAGCCACTAAAAATTCTGGGTGTGGAGGGATGAGAGCATTTGAAAAGGAGGAGAGGGGAGCTTCTAATACAGGGTAGAATTTATAGGTTTTATCAACAGTGGGGTGCGGGAGCAACTGAGGTGGAGCAGATACAAGATGCCCCCAATGTTTAGCATCATTAAGGATTATTAAAATAAACAGGGAGCACTGACGGAGGAAGGGACTCTACATTCGATTAATCGCATACAATGTGCACGCAGGCCACCTGAGTAGCTCGGAAAATCTCAGAGGAAGAACCAGGGCTTTGGAGAAGAAGGACAAGGCCGAAGTGATGGATTTGAAACTTTTATTTACAGGGAAGTAGACATTGAAGCCATGTTATCAAATGGAATAATTAAGGGAAAATACACATAGAGAAGATTCTTTGAGTAGATGGCAAACAATAGATTTCTTTCCCTTTTTAAATTGCTTTCCAAGAAGCTCATTGCAAAATTTAAAACCCAATTGCAGAACTGTCTCTTAGTTTAGATTTTCTGATGTTTTTCTTGTACCCCATCCTTAAAACCTGCCCCTCTCCCCCTGCTTGTCTTGGGGGTTTGAAGGACTTGTATATTGTTTTTGAAATACTACATATTTCATGGATTCCAAGATGTACACATTTTTCACATTTTAACCTCTGAAACTGAGATGTGTCTTAAAATCACTGGATGGTGAATCCTGGTTTAATTGGCAGCATGTTTTCTTTTCTGTGGTATATGCATATTGTAATTAGTGGTCTTAGATCTGATTAAATAAGGTACTCCCAATCTTGTTGTTCTCATGAAGCCTTTTATTCTCCCCAAAAGGGGAAGAACAATCTACGTGGAAATGGAGAACTGCAGTCCTGAGTGGGTATTCTAATCAGTCACGTGTGGACAACTGAATACCCCTTCTGGGCTGATAAGAATGAGAAAGGTAAGAATTGAGACTCGAGTACCCTGACTCCCAAAGTAGAACAAAAATTCCTGGGGGCTGGAGAAGCGAGATGTAGTAGAAACCCAGATAGGCTGGGCCCCAATACAGAGCAAGCTTGCTTCTTGCTCCTTGGGACACAGCTCTAGAAAATTTCAAAAAGCCTCCTGGAGAAACCCCCATGGCTTTGGAGCACGGCATTAGCAGCTGACAAATGGCCACAGGAAGTACAGTGGTACCTCAGGACTCATCGTTATTTGTTCTCGAACTTGTGATGAGTGCTGAAACGGAAACCAACAAGTACCAAACTGTTTGGAGCTACCCTGAGACTGACAAGTCAACCTTTGTTTCTTCGCAAGAGAGGGATGCCAAGTGGTGAGCAAGCGCAGAGTGCTGAAACATTTTTTTCTCATCCAAATGCAACAAGTACAGGGTCTGAGGAGTTCTGAAGCCGAGAGTCCCAAGGCATGACTATTTAAAATTGGACCTGAGCTACTACCCCTGTTTTCCTTACCGCCCATAAAGATCCAGAGGTTCCTGTATTCCCAGAGGAATGCTGGAATAAACTGAGCTCAGGGTGAGCAGGAACTTTAAGACACTGGGATGGAAGGGTCCACGTTACTGTACAGGGAACTTAGAACCATCCAACAGTGGGGACACCAGATGTCCCTCCCACTGCCAGGAGGACTAATGAGCTTCACCTTTTACCCAGATGCCTTCAGCAGAAGGAAGCAGCAAAACCTGAAAAGGGAGAGAACTCTAACACAGGATTTGACTTTGAAGTAACTGAATATGCCTCTGAAATAAAGTGTTTTTTAAGTTGGAAGAGACTGAGTTACTTTTAATTGGCAAAATTTTTATCCTTCTTGATAAGTGAGAATACGGGATTTGAGTACAATATAAACTTGTAATGGAAAATAAAGGATCTTTTTGTTGTACATTTTAATCTTATTACAATGACATATTTTGGGGGAGGTAAGGTGTGTAAATACGAAAAGTAATCTGGGGTAAAGCAAAAATTGGCTCTGGGTATAACACTGAAATAGAAATATTTATGGTAGTGCAGGAGGGTGAAATGCCAGAGAAGAAATAATGAGAAAACTAGGAAAACAAGGAGGAACTTTCAGAAGCAGAGAAAAGGGGAGGTGAGTGATAGATTCCGTCAGGTGTTACACAGAGAGGTGAGTTCACTGGAGCTTTGGGAAGAAGCCACTGAGTTTGATGAGGAGCCATTTGGAATCCTTGAAGGTTGGTGATCCAAACACGGGGCTACTTTAATAACCATCATTTTCATGAGATGCCAGTGCTGGAAGGTACGTAGCCTAACTCCATTGTCTTACACACAAGGACATTTGGAGCCAGAGAAATTTCCCAGGAGCCAATTCAATTGTAAATAGGATAAAAAGAAAAACAAGTACTTCTACATTTAGAAGTCAATCAGATTAGCCTATTTTGCATCATATGGGGGAAAAACTTTTGGGGGGCATGGATAAGCCCCCTTTGAAAGCAATGAAGTAATGATCCCTGTCATTTATGAAAAAGGCCGACAGTCTACTGGAGCGCATCCTGGGGAGTAAACACTCTGACGGGTGTGAAGTGTTTTAACTTTTTATTAGAGAAGTTGGAAGTTTAATTTCATTATTGATGGTAACATAATTTTCTCTGTTCAGAGGAACACACAGAATCAGTTTGTACAAGCATATACAACAATTCAGCTGCTATCTGTGTCCCAGCATCAGTAATCTGACTCCTTCTAGACGGCCGGCTTCCATGCGCTCCTCTCAGCTTCGGCGGCCGGCTCCGGCCCCGTGGACCACGTCGTCATGCGCCGCCCGCAACACCCCTCACTACCGCAGGCTTACAGACCATGCAGATTAACACTGTAGCAAATTGTTTTCATATTTTAACAGACATAAAAAGTTTATTTTCTGATATGAAATTCTGAAAATCTGCATAAATATTTTTGTGTAAAATTAAATTACTTATGTATTTTTTTCTGAAACTAGAAGTTGAAGTATCAAGAATGCCCACATAATTCATATACACATATATATAGAGAGACTTTTTTGTTATGCTAAAAGTCTTGATAGTCAAATTATATTCTGTGCCATACACTTATTTAACCAGTATTGATTTGGCATTAGGTTAACTGTGTCTGTATGGATTAGTCTTAACTGGTGCTTGTGTATCATGCAAACATAGTTCTAGTATTCCTGTTTACTAATCTGGTCATGTGGCAATACTTAGATGATTTTGCTCTATAACAGTGCGAATTAGGAGTATAAATACTTTATACATGGTCACATTTACAAACGTTTGCCAATACCAATTAACAATCTTGAAGGTGTAATAGTGAATGACAATATCTGGAATTGGCTGAAGCAATTCCTAGAAAGCAATGTCAGATGTAAACTTTCTTAAATGTGCCTAATGGAGTTCTCCTTTGAGCACTGATGAGTTTGGCACAGGCACACTGCTCTAGTTTTCTATTGTTCTAATAATTTCCACAACTTTTACAGGAAGTTAGCTTCTATGGCATGGTAGAGACGTGGCACTTACTGATGAGGTAACTTAGATGTAGAAAAATTCCACAGAATTATTTGTCTAGCCAATCACCACTTCTGCTGATGAATTCGTCGACAGAGTATTTTTTTCCTAGTGCATGCTCTTGTTAAATTGCTAATGCACTATTTTTGCTGCAGCTCAAACATGTCCTAATGCATCACAAAGCAGAGTTGTTAACACCAAGCTCGTGTACTTGTGATGGTTATTTAATAGCAAACATGTTTAAGTTGTATTGTCAATGGTTACACTCTGCCTTACTGGAATGGTAATTTTTGTGGATTTGTAGTTACTTTTGCTTGGCCAAGAAAATTCAATATGTGAAGTAGAAGTACATTAGTCTGTGGTTTGGGGTAACACTTTGTCTATACATAAGGAGACAAACACAAAAGACACGACTTTCTTCCATGGACTCTGTCTTCGGAAGTTTGGGAGTGAGCTTTTGATGCCGTGTGGTTTTGCTGCCTCAGTTTGTGTTTTGGAGTTTCACACTACTGTTGCTGGTCTGCGGTCCATCTCGGCTTCCAATTTCACCATCTGCTGCATCTCCTTCGCCTGTAACACCAGAAACATGGCCTTACATGCTGAAATCCTCTCTTGAAGGCACGTAGTATCCCTGGCCTCTCTTCTCCTGTAAATCTGATGCTGTCACTATGTCCTTGCTATTCAAGGAGTGGTCCACGTCCCAGCAGAATCGGCTTCACCCGAGATCTTGTGAGGAAGGCAGAATCATGGATTCTACCCCAGACTGACTGAGTCAGAATCTGCATCTTAATATGATCTCTAGAACATCTTTATATACATTAAAGTTTGAGAAAAGTGGTCTGCACAGCGTCACAAAAACCAATGGAAAAGAGGCTGAGCCAGTCACTTGATATTTAGGCCGTCACGTCAAAATGTTTGATTTAGTTTCTAGAGATTGACCTGTTACCTTGACTGTGCATAGATTATTTGATCACTTTTAGAATAAGTACTGCATATGCACAATTTATTCACCAAATAGCCTGCAATTTAATTAAAAGTCAATCCTTTGGAATTTAGCTGATGTAGAAGTTTAGGAGGGAGGGTATCACATTGGTTTGGCTGGAGTATCCTGCAAATAGAACGTTCCAGGAATATGTAGGGTCCCTGGAATTCTACTGTCCAAGTACTATCCCTACAGCTATCATTTCTCTGGGGTAATTAATTTTGTACCAGATACCCGAGGAAGTAGGCCATAGTGAGCTCAATTTCATGAACTGAGTCTGTCACTAAGACAACCAGATGGTTGGGAGGTAGAAAGAAGGCAGTTGTGGGCCAGGTTCTGGTGAAAAATAATTGCTTGGCAGTACAGGGAAAAACAATTGGTTCATTTCAACTTTTATTTCCCATGTGGATACTTTTTCCCAACCCAGTGCCTATATCTTTTGGAGGAATAAAGTACCCCTCTCCTCTTTTAGTGACACACCACTTTGAAATAAAAGACTTTTAAGAACGGAATCATGGATATATACAAATAGAACTCAGAGGAGTGTCTGAAGTTCTTAGAATTAATAATATTCATGTCTACTTGGATATTCCAGCTAAATGGAAAGTGAGCAGGAGTGTCTGATTAACTCTCTAGATCATACCATGAACATGTAAATATCCCAAATAAAGTCCTGTTACAAGTTTGTTTAACCCATGGACCGTACAGTGATTTTCTTATTTTTATTTTTAGATTGTGGATTTAAATTTCATTATGTTGAGGATGGATATAATAATACCAAAGAATTATAGCTCTCTGCTTACATTTGGGATAGATGGTTTCCTCTACCCAGACATTTTTATGGCTGAAGTATAATAATACTCTAATAGAGAAATGAAAAAATAAAGAAAAATATACAAACATGAGACTATGACAAACGGTATTCATAAAAGATGACAGTGAAACATTATCAGTACTAAAAATTAAATATATTTTATGTTCAGTAAATAGTAATAAAGGCTTCCCTACGTGTCTCTCTTTAGCATTTAAAGATAAATTGAACACAGCTGAGAAGGAAGAATCGTATGACACTAAAAGATTATTCCAAGAGCAGGGTGACCATTTATTCCCAGTTGCCAAGGACAATTTCAGCTTATGCCTATAGTCCTGGCAGTTATGAACAGCACCCCTTTTACTCTCAAACTATAAATTATACGGTCACCTTACTTATGAAGGGTGATTAAAGTCCTTGGCAGACTGGATCTAGCAGAAAGCATGACAAAAGTCATTGTAGAATGACATTATATTATATAATATTCCTGCACAGAGACCATAAACTCTCTGTGATTAAAAACCACCAATGAACTTTTAGTGGGGCGCATTAAAAATTCACTGCAGTCATGTGAGTGTGTGTGAAAGAGCTGACTCTGACCCAGACTTAGCTGTGGTGGGTCCAAATGACAGCGTTTCATCACTATTATTGATGCCAGGGTGTGTCTTCCCTAGCTTGACTTGAGTTTCCCAGGTCTGCAATTGGAAATGCTGCTAAAACTCCATCAGAAATAATTATCTAAAGATTTGGGCATTTTAGTTTGAATATTACATCAGAAACCCAAGCATGAAAATAATCCATCTTTTAAGTCCAAACCCTTGCGAGAGTAATTTGTTGATGACCAGCGGTGAATCATAAATGGAAACTACCCCGACAACGCTGACGTGGTTGAGAAGGAAAGCAACGTCTTGCTTATCAGAGTTTTGGTCCTACCTTGAGTTTGGGACACTGCATGACAGGATTTCAAAAGCTGTTTGTACAAAAATAGTAATGTCAAAATTGAGTCATACATATAAAACAAAGAAAATCAATGAGTACTGAAGTGAACTTGAGAAATGAATGCAAAAACCATATACAGAAAAGCAAAAAGCTAAGAATAAAACATGTATACAACCATCAGTGACAAACTTCCCCCGAGTTGATATCAACAGAAAAAAAGAACAAAACAAACAACCAATGCCTGGTAACCCAGCCTGTACCTCTCTTCCTCGGTGGTAAGTAGGGAACCCTCCCTTCCGCAAGATGCCTCACTTCTGATTGAATGATAAGATTCATGACAAAAACCAACTCTTAAAGCTTGAGCGTGTGAGTAGTGGAGCTGTTAATGTTTGAAATGGTACATGTTAAGATGGGGATGACGTACTGTGGGTCTGGGGCGTCTATGGGAAAACGTAAGCAGAAGTATGGAGTTTTAAATGAGTAATTGGCTGACCAAGTAGATAAGGCCTTTAGGTGGCTTAAAATGAACACACAAGTTAGGATCCAGAATCATGACCAAAATATATTAAACTTTGAGCTGTTTTTGCTACTGGCCTCCATGCTCATCTAGCTAATTAAGTAGACCCACTCCATGCTTTGCTTAGGGGGGACTGGGAGAGTTTATGAGAGCAGGGTTACAGGAAAGCAGTAAGAACCTGAAAGGGAGATATTATGGGAGAATGTTAAAATGAATTTATCTTTGGCTTAGAAGCATAAAGGGTTTAGGGTTTAACAGTGGTTGGGGGGATTATTATAAACGTTTCGGGTTGTCTGGAGACAGGAAACTGTTTTTTGCTGATGAAATATTTAATTGATTACAAAGGGAGCTCCCCTACGTTGTTCCAGACCTTGTCTCATGAGGGAAAAGACCTGCCTCACTGCTTGTACCTCTTGCGCTGCGCTATGACAGTGTGGAAGCACACGAGTAACTGAATTGAGGGCCAAACAACATACTAGGAAGATGCGATTGAATTTGTTACGGACCAGGCCATATTTGTAAAGCAGAGCTTAACACAGAAATTCAAGTCCAAATTCCACTTCTCTCAGAAGCATCAATATATCTTGAATTTCTTTTCATTGAATTTAATTAAATCTCCACCAAACCTTCAGCCTTCTTTTCTCCTGTGCTTTCCTAAGCTTCTGTGACTCAAAGTATCAGTTGTGGGTGGTAGATATTACTTATGACCTATTAAAAGACATTATAAGAATTTTTGGAAAAAGCTACTATGCTCTCAATATGATCCAATCAATACAGCTACTACTAATTCAATATTTTAATGCCAGAACTCTGGTGTGGTTTGAATTATCCAGGTATTAGGAGGAAAGCTCAAAGGTTTTTTTTTGTTGTTTTTAATGTACTTTAGCTTTGAAACTAGAAACACTTGGTAACTGTATTACCTAGCTCTGAAAAACACCGCTATTATAGTGATGGGTAATTTTTAGCACATTTACATTCTTTAGTCAAACTTGTTGCTAAGCAACACAATGATTTCTAAGTAGTTTCTTAATTTAGTTAACTGAAACACACTGCGCCTTACCATCATTGTGCCTTCTTCTAAGGCATCCTGATCCTCACCAGCCCTGAATCACTAATGTGGATTCTAATGCTTTGGAGATGGTGGCTTTGCGCTTCTGCATAGTCCCCCTCCTCCCCCTCCTCAAGGAACACTTTCTGAGGAGTGTTTTAAGAGAAAAACACGTAAACTAGGTAATTTGTACCAGAACGGGATATATCTATGAGTTGGTCAAATGACTTAGACCCACGGGACAATAAACACTTGTTGTCCCCCCCTGAGGATCTGTGGACTGTTCGTGAATAGGAGCATTTAGCTAAAAAGGAAATGTGAGACATAGCTCAGAAGTATGTTCATGAAGAAACCTTCCACCCCCAAAAAGTAAAGAACCTGAAACCAGATTTGTTACCCAATTGCAATACAAAAAAAAAAAAAAAAAGATTTAGTTGTTTTTTTTACTTTCTTCAAGGTATATTTTAACATAATTCCTGCTTAAGTGTTCGTCAATGGGGGCCATTTACTCTGAAAAAATGTATCTTAAATGGGGTTACTTTAAAACTGGGAGGAAACAGGAAAGAGCAAGGTAGTGAAAGTGACCTCATCAAAACTTCTTTACAGCTTTTAGACAGTAAATTAACTACAAATAAAATCTTCCAACCCAGCTCCACCTGAACAGTAAAGTTTGAACTGAGACCGACCAGAATTTAAACTGCTGTTGAGGGTCATTTTGCCGTATAAGCTAGAGGTACTTCCATCAAACTGAAACGAGACTGTAGACCGCTGATGGGCTGTGGCCCATTGGGATGGAGCCCCTCTGTGCTGAGCTTAAAGTGAACATACACTCATCTCGGTGTTGGCATGTGCCCGAAGGCCTACCCAAACGGCTGGGTTTCGGATCACTTTTTATGTGTGTGAACTTCTCCATCCGGTGTGCTGCCTTGCTGAAAAATCACCGGCAGTATGGCACCCACTCACATCAAGTGGGTTGCAGAGTTATGGCGGCTCAGGCCTTTTGGTGCCACTTGTAAGCCCTAAGAGGGCTTGTAACTTCATTTTTCAGTTGAGGTTGACAATAGGTATTTTCTCTCATTTGCTTTTGACCATAATATCACTCGCCTCTAGGTGGCAACTTGTAAAATTCTAAATAAAATTAGAGAAATAATTTGTAACCTCTGTTTTGTCCTCCTCAGCAATGTCATTCTTAGAATCCCCACAGTCTATTCAAATGATGACATTTGATTCTTTTTTCCCCCACTAGCCACATTCCTTTCTCATTTCAAAAAAGAATACCTTCTGCTCTTGTTGGACGAGATGGGGCAAATACAGTAGGAGGCACCAAGTTTTCCTAGCCACCTTCCCACGCTACTACTACTCAGACACCAGCTTTGGCGGAGGGGTCTCTGCGGGGCTTGCGGTGTTTGCTCCCACAGTGGCTGCCTTTTTCCATTTACACTTTTAGATGAAGTACCTGCTCGTTTTGCTTCTCTAGGAACTCTAGGTGTTCAAGCTGGACTTTTTTCAACTGATCCATTTCTTTGGACTGTTTCATTGCGAGCTGCAAGATAAAAAAAATTCTGATAAACTTTGCACTGTAATCTTAAAACTTATGAATGACAGATGACTAGCAAGTTTACAATTTAAGTTAGAGATACTACTTTTTAAAAAATAGTCTGAAAACTGGGAAAGTTTAGACCCATAATTTTACTGGGAAAATCTTCCCTGCTGAAATCTTTGAAAATAACACTGTACTTATGCATCTTTTATATAAAATGGCTCCAAATAAGTACCTTAAAGATTTTAGGATATGCTTATTTTAGCTTTCAGGGTACTGACAGTTTAAAATGTTTAATGCACAGAAAAATCAAATTAAGTAAATTAGTTAGAAGTCCGATATCTGAGCATGAGTTTTTATTTATAATTTTTTAAGCAAAAATACTTACTCTCTTTCTTTCTTCCAGAAACTTTTTAGTGTTGCTGCTGTTTAACTCCCTGACTCGCCTAAAAGTAATAGGTACAAATAATAGTTGGTATGACATTGAATGGAATTAACATAATGTTAAATAAGAAAGAGTCATATTTTCTTTAATTATCTGGGTAGAATCAGCACTTTCTTTTCCTAATTTTTATTGTGGAATTTTGAAACATAAAATGACGAGAAGAATTTTTAAAAAACCAGCGGTGTACCCATCGCCCAGGTTAGTCAATATTAATGTTTTGCCACGTTTTCTCATATTTTTAAAGAAAATAGTGTTAGAGATGTAACCAACGCCCCCTTTGTATTTCTTCCTGATTCCATTTCTCTCCTTTCTCTCTCTCCAGACATAACCACTCTTGTGAATGTGTTATGGACCATTTCTAACAAGCTTCCAGGCGATGCTGCTGTGCTGGTGTACACTGTTTTGTGTTTTCCAAATTTACCTAAATGCTAATACATTTGTTTTTCTTTCTATAGCTTATCACTTAGCCAGCCTTGTGTTTTAGAGATATAGTTGTTTCACACTCTTCCCTTATTTCCATCCTCTATATGAATATTTTCCACTTATGAATAGAGTACAATATTCCTATTCCGCCATTAATAAAAAGTAGGTTATTTCTGAACAGTGCAGCAACGATCTGGTGGTGCATAGGGCCTCGTGGCGCTTGGCACACTAAGCATCCTAAGTATGCTGCTAAGTGAACAAAGTGTAGGGCGTATCTTCTTGTGCATCAGGAAAAGGTTTCTCTAGGGCAGACACTCAGACTTGCAGGTCGGTAGGAAAGGAGTAACTTCATCCTTGCTCTAAAGCAATGGTCCCAAACTGCACTCCCATCCACGGTGTGCAGGTGCTACTCTCCGCCATGTCTTTGCCCACTCTTGGTACCATCGGACATTTACGTCTCTGTCGGCTTGCCGGTGCTGTGAAATGGCATCATGCTGCTACTTTAACGTGCATCTCCCTGATTACAGGTGAGGTGGAGTGTCTTTCAAGACTGAAGCAACCTATAACTGATTGGATTTCTGAAACAGTTACAGGTCTATTCAGGTTTTCTCCTTTTCCAGTCAGTTTTGATATTTCTATTTTTCCAGAAAATTGTCCAGTTCATCTGTTTTCAAATTCATTGGTCGTAGTATTTACCCTTTTCATTCTAATATTACTGATCTGTGTTTTCTCTCTCTTCTTCATCAGTCTTGCTGGAGGTTTACTGATTTAATTATTTTTTCAAATAACAAGCTTTTGTTTTTGCTGATACTATCTGTTGCCTTTTATTTTCTGTTTCGATACTCTCTACTTTTTCATTTTTTATTTCTTCCCATCTGAGTTCTTTGGATTCACTCTGTTTTTCTAATTTTATAACCTCTTTGAGTGTTGGGCTCATTAATATTCATTTCTTTTAAAAACGTGCACATCTAGGCTATAATTTTGACTTCAAATATCACTTTAGCTACCTTTTTTGTTGAGGTGAGAACATTTAAGGTCCCCTGTCTCGGTAGTGTTCGAGTAGATAATGCAGTATCGTTAAATACAGTCACTGTGCTGCACACAGCTCCCCAGAGCTTATTCAGCTTGTAACTGGAAGTTTTTACTGTTCGACTAACGTCTCCTCATCCCGCAACCCGCCCCCCAGGAACCACCATTCTACTGTTTCTATGAGTTTGGTATTTTTTAGATTCCACCTATAAGTGGATTATAGAACATTTGTCTCTTTCTGTCTGACTGACTTCACTTAGCATAATATTGTCAAGGTCCATCCATGTTGTCACAAATTTGCAGCACTGCCATCTTTTTTTTATGGCTAAATTATAAAATTTGGCCATTGATCCACTGATGGACACTTTCGTTGTTTCCCTGTCTTGGTTATTGAGAATAATGCTGTAAAGAACATAAGGATGCAGCAATCTCCTTCCAGCGAGTGACTTCATTTCCTTTGGATATATACCCTTAAGTGTAGCTGCTGGTCCATAGAGTAGTTCTATTTTTACCCTCACCTGAGGACATTTTTTCATTACTTTTAGAGAGAGGGGAAGGGAGGCAGAGAAACATTGATGTGAGAGAGAAGCATCCATTGGTTGCCTCCCATATACACCAAGACTGGGGATTGTATGCACGTGGGAATCGAACCTGCAACCTAGGTATGTGCCCTGACCAGGAATGGTACCTGCAACCTTTTGGTTATGGGACGATGCTCCAATCAATTGAGCCACACTGGCCAAAGGTATTTTTAATTTTGGGGGGGAACCTCCATACTCTTTTCCATAGTGGCTGGCTGTACATTGATATTCCCACCAACGGTGCACAGAGTTGCCTTTTCTCCACGCGTTTGCCAATACTTGTTTGTTAATTTATTGATGACAGCCATTCTAACATATGCGAGGTGATATCTCACTGTGGTTCTGATTTGCACTTTGCTGATGATTAGTGATGCTGAGAACATTCTCATGTACCTGTTTGCTATTTGTATATCATTTTTGGAAAAAATGTCTCTTTGGGTCCTCTGTGCATGTTTTAAATGAATTATTTACTTCTTTTGTTATTGATTTCTATGAGTTCCTTATATTTTTGGATAATAACCCCTTACCTGACAGATAGTTTACACATATTTCCTCCCATTCTGTAGGTTGCTCCATGTTGGTGACTGTTTCTCTTGCTGTGAACTTTAGCTACATTAGTAAATCGTGCTCGCATTGTCAGTCAGTTATAAATACCGTGTAATTTCTGTTCAACTGTCTTCTTTGACCCCAGCATAAAAGTACTTTTAGCTTCTATATGTCTTTTTTAGCTCCCTGATGATACATTTTTGATCATTTTTGATGTATCTTTACAGAACTATTAAAAGTTAAAATTGAAAATTTATCATCAGAGAGCTGAGAAAGACATATAGAAGATAAACATTTGGCACAGAAAAACTGCTTTCTAAAAAGACCAGCCGTTTGTACGTGGTTTCGAACCACCCAGATGTAGAGTTATGATAAATATATTTATTAGTCAGAATTAGAAAATTAAATTAAAAACTTTGCTAATTAGGTTACCAGTAACTCAGAATCTAAGATAATTTAAGAACTGGGGTCCCAGTGCTGTCAGTTCCCTGCCCTGGGTCGCATGACTACAGGCATGCTACCATAGTGTGGCTTTGGCTCCAGAACATGGCAATAAAGCAGGTGTCTCAATAAAGCAGGTGTCTCAATAAAGCAAGCGGTAATCATTTTTGGCGGAGGGTCTTGTCTTCAATTTTTAGAGCATGCAACATCTGTGAAGCGAAATAAAGTGAACATGCTGTATCGACACCCTAACACAGAAGTACAAAGAGACACACTTGGCTCAAAGAGACACATCTTTGGTGCAGTGTGTACTCCAGAGCTGGGGGCTGAAGAGAAAGTCCAGCTGACACCACAGCCTTGCTCAGCCCCATTCCCTGGCCCCCTCTCGCTTCCAAGTTTGTTTGTAAATGAGCAAACATATATTGAATGTAAACTCAGTATTTTACTGGTTGTAGTACACAATCAGAAAATGACTGCTCTGTGGTAATAGTAAGTCTTGTAGCAGTTGTAATAGCAGAAGTCTTAGCCAAAACTCACCAGGGTTTTAATTCCTCAAATGTGAGTATGTGTGTACACACACATGCGTGTTAGGTCTATGTCTTTAAGTCAGTGCCATGTTCTCGCAGAGAACATTCTCACTTACCTTTCCCGTTCTGCTTTGTTCTTGATAGATTTATCTTGGCTGATGGCTTTGCTATTTTCCATAGAGATCTTAGCCTGGTGTGCTCTCATTTCCTTGCTTTCCCTAGGTATTAAAAATAAACAAACAGGGAGAGGGAGAATAGGCGTTAGTGTTTAATGGGTACAGAGGTTCAGTTGGAGAAGATGAAAAAGTTCTGGAGGTGAATGGTGGTGATGGTTTAAAAATGGTTAAAATGGTAAGTTTATGTTATAGGCAGGACTGTATTCCACATGTAACAACAGGACTAAGTTCAGTTTTGTTTTCATTATAGAGCTCTTTGAGTTACTTTACATCTGGTGAAAAGGCGGGAAGGAACCCCAGTTCATGAGCATGCTTCTCCCTGAGTAAAATGGGGCACCTGGTGAGGAAGTGACACTGATGGACTGGGAAGAAGAGCTATTACGTTTGTCCATAAAATACAAGAATTTTCCAGCTTTGCCCCACCTTTTGGGGGATCAGATGGCCTGAAAGAGTGAGAGAGAATGTTCCTACCCTCACAGGTGACCTTTCTGTTTGCTGACAGCCTGTGGGAATGAAGGGAACTAAGTGGTTTCTTCCTTTTTCTTTTTAAAGATTTTATTTGTTTATTTTTAGAGAGAGGGGAAGGGAAGGAGGAAGAGAGGGAGAGAAATATCAAGGTGTGGTTGCCTCTCACGCACTCCCTACTGGGGACTTGGCCTGCAACCCAGGCATGTGCCCTGACTGGGAATCAAACTGGTGACCCTTTGCTTTGCAGGCCTGAGCTCAACCCACTGAGCTACACCAGCCAGGACTAATCAAATAAGCACAGGAAATAGGAAATAAAAGATGTCTATGGGCAACTGGTCACTGTGTGTGATTGCATATGTACCCATGACAATGACTCATACCTGCAGATTACTTATGTGCACATTAAAAGCATACAACTTAGAATACAAAAGTGAATATTATTAACAAAGATTTTTTTTTTCTGGAACCTATGGACAGCCCCTTGAAGCACTCCCTGAAAACTAGTCACCAGGAGGCTGAGTTACCTAAACAGTGTGTACTCATCAAAGGGATGGAAAACAACCCAAGTGTCCACCAAAGGATGAATGAATGAAGATGATGTAGTAGATGTACCATCTATAGATATACACACAAAGAAATACTAATCAGCCATAAAAAATGAAATATCACCATTAGCAACAACATGGATGACTCTTAAAAGTATCATGCCAAGTGAAATAAATTGGAAAGTAAAGGACAAAAACCATATGATTTTACTCATGTGCACTATAAAACAAAAAGTAACAAAGAAAATAACAAAACTAACACAAAAACCCCTCATCGAATCAAACAACACAACGTTGGTTACCAGAGGGAAGGGGGGTGGGTAGAAATTTGGTTAAAGGGTCAAATATATGGTAACTGAAGGAAACCAGATTTCATGGGGGGCGTGCAATAGAGTGTACAGGTATTGAATTATAACCTATATAATGTTATTAACCAATGTTACCTCAGTAAACTTAATTGTTGGAGAAAAGGGAAAAAAGGGGATGGACAATGCTGTCACAGGATCTCCAGTTAGAGACCTTAAGGCCACGGAGGCAGGGTTATGCATACACACTCCTGGGCCCCAGAAAATGGCTCTCAAATGTTTCCATAACTTGTTAGTAAATTGACCACTTCTTTTTTATAAACAGTTTTTAAATTTTCCCTCTCTCTTTTTTTAATCCTCACCCAAGGACATGTTTATTGATTTTATAGAGAGAGGAAGAGAGAGAGAGAAAAACATCCATCAGTTGCCTCGAGTGCCCAACCAGGGATGAATCCGCAAACTTTTGGTGTATGGGATGACGCTCCAACCAACCGAGCCACCCAGCCAAGGCAATCGACCATTTCTTTATTCGTTCATTTAACACTTATCAATAACCAAATGCTGCTGACAAGTGTTCAGAAGGCAAGATTGATGACCCAAGAACAAGAGCTGTGCTGGGGAAAAAGACACACAAGCACAGGGGACTTGAGAACAAGCTTAAACGCTGCCGTTGCTGTGAAAAACGCCCCTGCCGCTGACTTATTCTGTAAGGTAAACTAGTGAGCAGGTGTGGTCTCTTCGAATGACTTCTGAAGTAATGCAAAAATTAGTCTATTTTGTTTTTTCTTTGAATGATGCCTACCCTTGTGGGCTACACATTTTTTCTTTTAGTCAACCACAGAATTCTTTATTCAACCACAAAGGAGATTAGAAAGAGTTCCTTGTTCTGTGAAGTGTGTTCGAATAAGGGCAGACACCTGACACCCGGCACTGCGGCAATGGCCCACGGCAGACCGACGAACAGCAAGGGAAAAAAGGAAAGACACCTTCTAACCCTATACAATGAAACAGAATATAGTTGGCCTCTGAACAACACAGGAATTAAGGGTGCCGACCTGTGCACAATCCACATAGAACTTTTGGGCCCCCAAACTTCACTAGTAATTGCCTACTGTTGACTGAAAGCCTTACTTGTAACCTAAACGGTCGATTAGCACATATTTTGCATGTTGTATGTATCATCTTCTGTATTTTTATAATAAAGCTAGAGAAAATAAAATGTTAAGAAAATCATAAGACAAAATATATTTTCAGTACTATATGTATTTACTGAAAAAAAATCCACGTATAAGTGGACCTGTGCAGTTCAAACTCGTGTTGTTAAAAGGTCACTTTTAGCCATGGGGGGATCATAACCAATCACTCTGGGAACTTCACTGGTTGGCCTTTGTCTCCTTCTGTTTCTTTTCTTTGTAAGAGACTCCAGATCACTTTTCAAAGGCCATCCTAGAGGCAGCAGTGCTCTTTGGGGCTAGATGCTCTTTGTCCTATGACACTTTTTTTACTATGTATCATACACTACTTGTAACTTGACTTAGTTTTCCATGTGAGCGTTAATATCTCGACAACACATGGAAACCATTGGATGGCAGAGGCCTTTCTTGTAGTTCTTCCTGCTCACATCAATCATTGAGATGATATACATGAAAGCTCAATATTACATGTTATTTCACTTACTGCCTCAGCTCACACACGCAAAATTACTGTTCTTTAACACTAGGAACTCCTTCTGGAGATGACTAACCCTCCTACCTGTCATGGGACAGTTTCAGCTGCTGGGTTTGCTGCTCATGGGCGTTGATCAGGAGCTTTCTCAGCAGCTCGCACTGCTGGCTCAGGTGCAGGTCCCGGATTTCCTGCTCCTCAGCGCTGTGCGTGTTGATCATCTCTGACCACTCTTTTGTGTGCTGTGCCACAATCTCCTTGACCTGTGTAGGGGAAAGGGGATGGTTATAGGAGACCGTTCTGTGTGGCGGGGGCCCGGCTCCCACTCAGAAAGGCCAGTGGGGAGCGAGGTCCAGTACACAGGACCCATGCCCACAGATAGGTCTCCCATGTGGAATCAGGCCTGCATTGCACCTAGGCTGCTATGAGGCTTGCTTTTTTGCTAAAACTCCCCCACCCTGAACTGAGGCAGCAAACATTTACTGCGTATCTTTAAAGTAAGTTCCTAAAATCTGTGCTAAACCTTCTAAGGATGAGTGTAACCAGTTTAACCACTTTTTCCTTTACATTTGCAAATATCCTTCCCTTTTTATGTAATTAGCAACATCCTCTCCTTTCTTTTCTGTAACCACCTAAAGCGAACCGTGCATAGTAAATGAGGACCATCCTCAGTGTAATGTGCCCAGAAAAGCAATAAAAGCTTGTCCAGGCAAGGTTCAAGGCGCTCTCCTCTTGAGAGAGTGGCTATGCCATCCGTTTTCCTCCACAGGACTTAGTAGTCCATGTGAATTTGTCTCGTCTCAGCCACAGCACATGGATCCCGTGGGCCGGGATCTGCATCAGATGGTGCCACCTGCATTTCTCATACTTCAGGTAGCAACAGCAAGCACAATATTACTCATGCACTTTAAAGCCCCCCCAACCAATTTACTCAGTTAATCGGTGGATGCCTATGACCTGCAAAAAATATGTACTAAGCAATGGGAATCAGGAAGTCATAGCTTATCTTTAAAAAAAATCAATCACTTTGGCTCTAAATATTCAGTGATGACCCATTATCTCACTGCCTAACTTTGCCTAAATTCCTTTACCAATTCCACCAGAATGCTCTTCATCACCTCATGCTTTTCCGGTTTCACTTCCACCATGCCACAGGTCTAGAGGGGTGGGTTCTCTTGTTCCTGGATCTTGACTTACTGTGTCAACCCGACAGATGTGGTATCAATGCCCTCTGCAGTGTGGTTATACAGCTCCTCTCATCCAGAGCTAGTCTGTTTCTTCACCTCCTTGAAGCTGGCTGACGTCGGGACTTGCATTTGTCAAGAACCAGCAGCAAATGTGATGCATGCAGAGGCTTGGAAAGCGCTTCCCCTTCTGCTCTATCTGGAACCCCAAGGCTGCCCTGGGACTGAGCCTGTGCCAGCCTGCTGGTGACTGAGAGTTCATGTACAAAAAAGCAACCAGCAGCCAGCAGACATCTGAGCAAAGCCACCAAATCCAGCTCACTGTAGACACATAAGTGAGACTAGTCGAAGTCAGGAGAAAAACCACCCATTTGATTACAGCCCAGATCTCTGACCTACTGAATTGTGAGCTAATAAATGGTAGTTGTCTTAAGCCGCTACATTTTGGCATGACTTATTGTGCAGCAAAAGCTAACTGATAGTGGCCAAGGTTTCTACAATAGTTTCCTATTTATATACAGCATCTAAAAAGTTAAGAGAGAACGGGGAACAACTCTCACAGACCATGGCTTACTGCTTTCCCAGACTTCCTGGTAGAACAAACACAAAACACATAGCTCCCAGGAGAACTTCAGCTTGACCAGGATGGCTGGCCCATGCATACAGCAGGACACTGGGCTGATGACAGAACTGTATGTAGACATAGGGAGGCGTGATGGTTTGACCAAGAGCTGTAGTTGGGAGCTTTCTTTAAAGGTTCTTTTTCTTTTACAACTATTATCATTGGAAGAATTATTTGTTCTTGAATGGAACTTAGTATCCACTTCTCCAAATGTCCACAAACTTAATTTAGGTCTCCCAAACTGCTATTTTCTTGTATCTTTGAGGAAACACAAGCAATTATGCTTATTTCCTGAAATATCAACTCTCGATCTTTTTCTTATCACAAACTTCCACAGCAAAGTTAAGATGGAGTATCAGTTATTCGATCCCCTAGTTGGGTGGTTTCCTGTCATATGTTTAATGCTACTTCTATAGGGAAGCATATTCTGTTATTTTATACAGTATTCCCTTTCAGTGTATTCATTTATTGTTTCACTTGATGTCTCTGAGACAGCGAACAAACATTGTTAGCATATTTTTACAGATGAAGGAAAAGATATTCCACGAAATGGCTTTTCTCTAAGCCAGTGAGTCTGGGCCTAGACCCTTTTACTTCCCACACTAGTCCAGGTTAATGTTATTTATGATTTATACTAGGTACCTTCAAAAGAATTACAAAGTATCTTCTGCAAGTTGCTACCATAAAAATAGATATTTTCTTACCTTAGATTTGTGATCTGATGTCAGTGTCTGAATTTTAATTTCTGTTTCTTTTTTCATTTCAAGACAATTACTTCCCCTGAAAATGGAAAATCGCAAATGCATGCCAGACGTTAGATATCTTCCCATTCCCATGGGCCTTTGCTACAAAGCTTTCTGATGAAGACAATTTGTTCATCAGACATGGGATGCCATGGCTCATTGGGCAGCATCAATTTTTCTAGGAATAGATGCATACCTAACAAAATTCTGTATCGTGATTACCCAATTCAACCACTACACAAAGAGACACTTCAGACCTAACAATTATTTCATTGTTAAGGGTTTGTTGTCAGAGTTTCCATTTTGGTTCCTGCTTTTCTTCGAGCTATGTTTCATTTATTCAATAAAATATTATTTTGGAGAAAAACTGGGAAATAGGTCCTCAGCCTTGAAGTGAATTGTTAATTCTCCCATTTTGGTTGCAAAGCCAGATTTTTGTCTTTGATACATGCCAGTAAGGGAGAAAATAGCATTTCTTGGCATCATAGGGTGATTTATGCATTTTATTCTATTGTGCTTAGAAAATGTATACCAGGAAATTGCCCAGCAACCATTACTGCTTAGTTCTGTTATTATTTGTTTTCCTTTTTGGAATATCCATGTCATTGCTGAAACCAGAGCAGGTTCTGAGTTTCTGTCTTAGAACCTGTGCTCTGATTTATCGTGGTTGAAGTCAGAATGCTTCACCATATTATTCACTGAGAGGGTCTCTGAGAGAAGCACTGTTCTGAAAAATGCTAGGCAGCGCATCAAATCTGTTACTTCTCAGTGGCTGGTACTGAGTGTGTTTCCCCTGTCATCTGTTATTCACTGAGCTTGCAGCATCAGAGAAACACTCTTCTGGCTTAATTCTAGGGACAAAATCTTTCACAGTAAATGCAATGGTCAATTTTATTCAACAGTCTTTTTTTGTGGCACCAGCTAAGAATTCTTGAAATATTAAAAGTCAAAAATTGCATTGTTGATGCACCAACCTTATTATTTGTTTTCTGGCTATGCAAAATGATTTTTGTAATTTCAAATTTTCTCAGCTTTAGCTTGCTCTCCCCCCGCCCCATTCACCTTCAAGATAACTGAGTGGCAAATGCATGAGAGACATAGTTGCTCTGTCATTAATCAACAGCTATAGAACTTGAACAAAGTTCCTCTCTTTGACTTTAATCATTCCTTTTAGCTAAATGAGTCTCTTATTTTCCAGGTATAATTTTTAATGATGAAACAGAGTTGGAACTAAGTTCTTCCTTGGCTTTAATGGGCAGCTAAATTATGGAAAAAAAAAAAAAGACAAAATACAAAGAGGCAAAAGGTTTCCAGAAGGAAATAAATACTATTACCCTTTCTTCTTCATTGCCTTCTCCAGGATTTTTTCATGAGTGGACTTCTCTTTGTCGTACTGGGCCACAATTTTGTCCACTTGTGTGCAGTGTAACTTCTGCATGGTACTGTGCTCCTGAGCAAGAAGAATTTGCAGTTACAAGCTGGACTCTCAGCATGGATGATACACGGTACTCCACATGTGGCTGGCATAATTTCCACCAGCTTTCCCAGGGCTTGGTTTGGAATTAAGGAGTGATTCCATCTGGGAACTGGAAGAATTTCCAATGTCCCACCCAACATACGAGTCTTTTGTACAGGTGTATGCCCAACAAGGAAGTCTCTAGCTTCAGCTTAATGAACATGTCCACTTCAGAAGACAGCCTTGCCCATGACTGCGCGGCATGAACCATCCCAAAGTCCTTTCTTCTGCACATATATGTTTCCATAGAATTTCTACCCATTTGTCTTTGTTCTATTATCTGAGATATTTAGTCTATTGCCCCTTCTCCACATTGGTCATTAAATACCCAAGTTCAGCTGCCATACTTCTTTCTTAAAAATTAATTAATTAAATGTATTAATAAAATATTTATTACAGTTTAGTTAATTCAACATTATATGAGCTTCAGGTGTACAATACAGTGGTTTGATATTTGCATACCTTATAAAATGATTGCAGTGGTAAGTCTGGTAACCATGTGTCACCACACAAAGTTAGTACAATATTATTGACTATTTCAGCGGCCATCTTTCTCCTTTATATGCTAAATATAACTGTTCATCACGTGATATGGCTTCTAAACACCTGGCACATTTGGGAAGGTCCTGAATGCCATTATTACGCAGTGAGAATTGCCAGTGTACTTGTGACTATCAACTGATTTCGAATCCCTATTAGTTGGTGTTTTTACCAGCATGCATGAGGATGGCGGGGTGTTTAGGAGCTCTGGTCTTCAGCCTTACAGATATTTAAACTATTTCCCATCTGCTTCATTCAATCACTGAAAATGGGGTTGCAATGCTTTGCAAATAAGTATTTCTCTATAAACATTCTTTCCTCCTGATAATGTGTCCACAGCCAGTGACTTATCTGAAATCAGATTTCCTTAGCTGCTCAGCCGCCCAAACATAGAGGAATCAGTACAATCAGTAATATCCAATTCTAAATAATACTTGATGTGATATCCTAGTCTTACTTTTCAGAAACTTAGAGAAATGAAATAGTATTTGAAATTGAAATGGATGATGTTGTTCTGGCTTTATAACCACACTCATGGGCACATTTCCCTTTGCTTATTTTTCTAAAAGTGAGTGACTTAATTAAAAAAAACAATAATTTTATTCCTAAAGTAGGATTGACTTTAAGCAAACCAAACTCATGAACATCTTTAAAAGATTTCATGAAATATAAATGCCAGATGGACTTTTTAACTTTACCCAGATATCCTTAATTTCCCAGCATTGTTAGTAAATCAACACAAGACTTGATCTCTAATTTGTTTACATGTATATTATTCAGAAATGCATTGGTGCATAAGGTCCCAGCATTCCTGTCTGGTGGCCAAATGCCTTTGGGAGAAGTCATGGAGAGAATGGTGCTGGATGGGGAAGGTTCTTAGAACAGGAATTGATGGTGGGGATGATTGGGATGGTCCAAGGGGATGTCATCTTGCTGCAGATTTGGGGAGTCAGGGAATTATGTGTCATAGCGCCCTGTTTAATTTGTTGTTGGGACAGCAAACAAATCTGGCATGTCACCCGTGTGTATGCACAGCTGTGCTACGACACATTTCAGCCGGGTTTCTGCACGTGGCATTGGGTTAAGAACTTGGGTTCTTCAGTTTCAAATCCTGGAGCACATCACTTACCCTCCCAGTCTGCTCATCTTTGTAATTGGGATAGAGATACCTACTTCTCAGAGTTGTTAGGCTTAAAAGTAAATATAAGCCATAATTGAAATGCCTGTTATACCTCATTCAAAATATAGTTATACACAATCTTATTTATAATATTCAATATTCATGATGAAATTCAGAGAGTGACTTGGGATAAGAGACAGCAACTAGAATAATTAAATCAATAAATGTTTCCTCCAGGCTTAATCTACAGCTCTGGGGAATAGATTTACACTTGACATATCCTTTTGGAATTGATTTACCTACCCTTGTATTGTCACGGGGGGAAAAACCCGCTGCTAAAATGCCTTACTCTGAGTCTGTCTTCAAAGATTTAGAAGTCATCCTGCCTGCCTAGCACATGTATTAATTTTCTTGGGCAAATATGTGAGGGACTCTATGCACATCTAGATTAAAAATTAGGGGTGACACATTCTTCTGTCTCTTTCAAATATCATTGAAAGAAGGGTAAAGATTGTTTCTTTAAATATTATAGTGCAGCACAAGAAAATGAGAGGCTTTGAGGCTTGAAAGTAAGCTGACACAGACTCTTAAGGAAATACTCTGGTGAACCTATTAAACCCATAAGATATGAGGAATGAGGCTGCTTGTACCATAAAAGGTGTTCATGATGGACTCAAGGCTGTAAGATACTCTCCAAAAGGGAAAGTCTTCTATGTTTGGGGCACTAAACTTGGTACAAGTAGAAGCTCAATAAATATTTGTTGCATGTATAAAAAATTAGGATGGTAAAGTAGCAGGAGGACTTGGATTATGGTCCCATATCAGTTAGTAATTTGCCAAGTGGCCTTGTAAAAACGTACATAAATTTGCCCAGGCCTCATTTTTTTACAATTAGAAAACTTCACACGATCTATTTTCCCAACATAACTCATAGGTTGGTTATGAGCTATAAAGTCACCTAGTGTGTGCAGAAGGAATTTGAAAATTCAGAAGCATAGCGAATTATGATTATAGTTAATACAAATAACAAGACAGCTCATCTTGAAAAATTATCTCTGTGTTTCTCCACATGCTTAAAACTCTACCCCCATGTAGTAGGCAATGATACTGAAGGGGTTTGGGATAATCCAGCTCTCAGACACCACTTCTCCTTTCGCAAAGGCACAGGGGTCATCATGTGGCCTCAGTTTCCCGGCGTGTAAAACGGAGCAGCTAGGATATAATCTGAAGCCCATTTTAACTTAACAAAAGAAGTTTATTATTGATTTTTTTCTTTTGGCCCTTAATTAAATCATGAGACACTATAGAAGAGATATACACTTTTTCATTCATTCAGGTCAAGAGTACTAAAATTAAATGGTTGACTTAAAAGTCGATCTTAATGGGGCCATTTTGCAGGAATAAATATATAACTTAGAGCCAAATTTAAATGTGTTCTTATAGAAGTTAAGAGTAAATTCAGCTTCTTTTGGGAAAAATTTGTGCAATGCATTCTTGTGACTGATGTGACAATGGGCATGAATTATCCCACTTCAGATGATGCTGAAAAATCTGAGTAAATCAGTCTTGCTCAGCATGTAACTGAGATTCCCAGTAAACTGCCTCAGTGGGTGGCAGAGTTGTAGGTCTCTTACTGAGGTTTTGTCATGAATTACAATTGATGAGTTTAACAGCAGTCTTGGTGCTATCAGCTAGACTGCTTGCATAGCAAAGAGCAAATTTTCCAGTAGTAGCTTTACCGACTCGCCACATTTTAGTCAGTTTTTCAGGCATTTCCTTTGACTCATCGGATGGTGATGTTGCAAACTGGTGGCCCAGGGGATGAATCCAGTCTGCAGATATAGTTTTTCTTCTTTTCTTTTTTTTTTTCCATATTTTTCTTTTGTTTTAAGAAGAAACTAAATTAATGGCCAATACTGAAAGATTAGGAAATTCATAAAAGATTTCAGATTTCATTATTCTCCTTTAGAGAATGAAGCTGGCCCACAGACTCTGGAGGCACCAATGCAGGAGCTGAGTTTAACTTGCCCTTTGGACAATTTTCTTCATTGACTTCTTGCTTCATCCTTACAGGCATTTGAGTTGCAATTCTCCTTCTAACGTGTTACTGGGGATATTTATCCAACTTTTGGTTTTAAATTTTTTTTGCTTTAGGAATCTGACCACATTGGACAATTGAAAAGCATGCCCATCTGTTAATGAAAGAAGTCCAGTGCTAGGGTGGGATGACTATTGATTGGTTCTATTTGTTCTGTGTCTCTATAATGAATCCTTGACAACCATTCCTCTTGTTTACACTTCAGGTTGAAGAGGTCATTCTAGAAAGTGAGAGCCAGGTAGAAGCCTGATTGCCAGCTGCATTCACAGGGTCAACTAGCATCTTGATCTCATTTGGGGCTCAAATGGTCATTACCCCTGCTTTTGTCTTCTCACTATCCTAACAACAGATCACACACCTGTTATTTCTATGGTACTTCTTTTGCAAATGGTAGATTCTAATATTCATACCACTAATTCCTCTTTATCCTGCAGCTAATTTTCAAGTTTGGAAATGAGCTGTCTTTTGGACCACACATTTATTTTTTTAAACCACTGGGATTTAGTTCATGGACTCTCTGCCTCCCTTAGGTCTGAAAAGTGAAGTTATTTACCCAGGCTGATACGTCATAGCTGAGAGTACCTCCAGTCACTGAATATGGAATAAGCAGTAGCCTCTGCTACCAAGGGTCATGGTTGAGCCATGGTGCTGTAGATAGGAAGGTGCAACCCAGGCCACCTTCCCTTTCTGGTAGGTAATTTTATAACCCAAGGCTTTTGGGTAGCAAATTTTAGCCCCACCGCAGGTGGCTTCAGACTGTTAGAAAAAGTTTGTGGACACTGTGCCTTGGAAAGGCTGGGGGAGTTTATCATCACTGTTGCTTGACAACAGGGCAAAACCTATTTTTTAAGGAGACCTGATCCTCATCTGTCAGGCTATCAGTGGGGTTTCCACTAAGGGGCCAAGGGACAGTAAAGAGTGTTGAATAATATTCCAAAAGGAACAACAACTCTCAGAATTTAGTGTGCAGAGGAGTGGAGTTTACAAAATGTTTTCCTGGAGATCAAGGTCAGTCTCTGATGGGCACAAGAATATGCATTTTTATGAAGCCTTGAACTTTGCTCTATAGAATGGCTAAGAGCTTGAGTTCTGAAGTCAGAAAGAATTTTGATTCAAATCCTGTCTCTACCAGCTAGGTGATTCGTTCAAGCTGTGCTTATATTAAGAGTAAATTATCTCATCTAGCAAATGGTTGGTAGACTGCAAAAACGGCCACAATTATTCCCCCCTCTGTATCCATCTCCCTTTGAAATGTGACTTTGCAGCTCGTCCTGTCAAGAGGTAGCATCCTCCTCCTTCAATCTGGGCCAGCCTTATGACTAGCTTTAGCCAAGAGAATGAGGTGAACAGCATGGTATGCCTGTTCTTGAGCTGAGGCCTCAAGAAACCCTGATGCTTCTGCTTCGTCTCCTGGGACCCCTGCCCTCTGAACAAGCCTGCACTACCCTGCTGGAAAATAAGAGACCATGTTAAGCAGTGAGGAAGGGGCTTAGCAGAGGCCTTCCTAAGCCAGCCAACCCCCATCCCACATCTGCCTATCGCTAGCTAAAATCGGCAGTAACAGCAGATGCATGAGTGAACCCAGATGACACCAGAAGATTCACCCAGCTGAACTCAGCCCAAACTGCTGACCCACAAAATTGTGAGCTGAGTAAATGGTTGTTGTTTTAAGTCAACATTTTTTATCTATCTATCTATATATATTTCGTTTTAGAAGTTGGTTCAGATGAGACAGTGAAAATGTTAGGAAAATATTATAGAGTGAAAAATTAGAGAAAATTTATAGACAGGAAGGTCTAATTACTTGAAAATAATTATTTGCAAGCCCCTGGACAGTTAAAATAGATGAAAAGCACTTTAGTTATAACAGCATGAACTAATTACATTACTCTGGGCAAAGGACTTGCCTCTCTGAATTTCATTTTATTCATGTCTAAGATGCAGACAGTTTTATCTACATTTCAGGGATAATATGAGGATTTGAGATTATATGTAAAATGTGCAACACAAAAGTGACATTAAATATTGTAGATGTTAGTATTGTCGGCAGTAGTAGTTTTCTATTAAAAATTATAGAATTAAGAGTTCATAAATTGCACTGCCAAAGCAAGTTGAATAAGAGTGGGCCCCCTATGTATTTAATGTGGGAGAAGGAGTTCATTCATAAGCTTATAATCACACCCTTGCAACTTGAACTTCTGCGGCACACGCAGACATGAAAAGCCAGCCATGAAATGCACTGTCTGCTCAGAAATGCTTCTGAAAGAATTCTAAAAAGCAACAGGCAAGCTATGCATATTTTGCTGTGGCAATTTAGTTCTGTTACTTGACCTAAAGGATTTTAAAGGATTCCTCAAAAAAAAAATGCACACAAAACTACTTTAAAAAGTCTATTTAGGTGGGATTTAGGGGCTTAAAATCTTCTTTTAGGTTTTGAGTTTTTTTATAGTGGGGGGCTCCCAGAAGCTCAAGGTTTTTTTCTACAAAGGAAAGCAACTTGTATTCTTTCATCCATCTGGGATTTACTGGTTATTAAATAATATGACTATTTCCCTGCCAACAGTGTGAAGAAAATGGAAGGAATGAAGCACAATGGCATCTGAGGTGGAGAGAAAGAGCTATTAAACCCACCTCTAAATTATCTCACAGCTAAATAATTTTTCATCTCTTATAGACTGAATGTTGGTGCCTCCCCTCAAATCCTTATGTTGAAACCCTAAACCTCAACATGATAGAATTTGAAGATGGGGTGTGATTAGGTCATGAGGGTGCACCCTCATGAATGACATGAGTGCCCCTACAAGAAGAGATAGGAGAGAGAGGGCTCCACCTTCATCTTGGACTTTCAGCCTCCAGAACTGTGAGAAATAAACGTCTGTTGTTTAAGCCACCTGGTCTATGGTAATTTGTTAAAGCAGCCCAAGCTAAGATATCATCTTTGCCAGTCTTCTTTCTTTCTTTTTTAATTTAAATAGATAATACATGTAAGGTGCTGAGCACAGCATCTGGAAAATAATGAGCATGCAAAAACTCTAGCTGCTTTATTGCTGTTCATATTATTATGAGTTACAGTGTATTTCCTGGTCATGCCTTAAAGAAATAGTAAGTGAGGATGAGGCCAAAAACTTTAGGTTTCCAAGTAGCCCAAAGGCCACTGAAATAAATGCCTGCCTCAACAACAGAGATTCAATTTAAAGGGAAGGAAAATTTGCTGATGATGTCTTGCCATATGGGTACCAACTCCGTCCCAATAATCCAAGTCATCCAGGTTGCAGTCTCTCTTTCCTTTTCTCTCTCCTTTTCTGTTTCCCTTCCGTATTATAGGTTGTTGTCAGTGAACAACAAAACTAAGATCACTATTTTAAACAGCTCTGTCTCTAATAGTCCCCTACTTATAGAAATATGTAGCAAGTTTCCCCTATAGGCAATGAAAGGACATCCATTGAATAAAGTTATTCATGAAATTTAGGAGCAGTCTGTCTTTGAAGTGACCTTGTTATCAGCAAATCCATTAAGCCATCAGTTCAATAATACAGGGGCTGTTACTAGGCCAACATTAGGCTGAATTTCTCAAAGGGGCATACTCTTAAATGACAAGAGTTCCAAGGCCAAGCTCTTTGCATCTTAACCTTTGAAGTGATTCAGAGGTCCATCACTCCAGTCCAGCTCTGCGGGAGTTGCATTGGTTTGAGGCTTGGGTCAGAGTAAAGAAGTGGGAATTAAGTTTCTCTTGCTCTCATTGTCCTAATGGGAAGGGGACACATATTATCTTTCCAGCAACAATGGAGGCATTCCTTTTCCCCACCTTTCTCTGTGAGCAGAGACGGGAGACCAGGAAGGTGCTATGAAGTTTTTCAACCCAGGCAAGAATCCCTTAGGCCACTCCTGCTGCTCTCTTCAATTTGCAACCAGCTATTATAATTTCTCTTGATCACTGATCACTGTCGAAAGACGCCTTCTTATGAGTAAAAAGGAAAAATACCTATATTTCAGAAGTAGGCCATTGAGCAGAGTTCAGATAATAGGGGAAAAGTGAAGAGCTTGCTCTCTGGGGGCCCTGAGTGAGGAGTTTAGATGGAGCCTATCGGCATCTCCCTCCATGCACTGTGTGTGGCCAGCAGCCCAGGGCATTTTGGTACCTAGCTGCTAAGACTGTGAGCTGGTCTTCACAATAGTTTAGGTAAATTTACTTTATTAAATCATTTTTAAACTGGTGAAGCTCTGTTATGCCCTTGAAATAACTGCCAGAAGAACAGATTACAAATCAGGGACAAGGGATCCCAAAGGGATTTCATGTTTTAATCTCATGTCTAGCCAGTTAAAATGCAGGTGCTACTTACTACCCTGTTGGATGGTAGTAGTTTCCAAGCAGTGCTTTTGGCTATGAAGAATTCATTGTTCCATGACAAAAAATAAGAGCTTTAGGTTTTCATCAGAGAGTTAAAAGAAAAAACCAAACAAACAGGCCATCAAAACTACACAAAAAATACGTATGCACACACAGACACTGTACCTTTGCATGTTTCTTTTTTAAAGAATTTAATTCCTTCTGCTGTTTCTTTAAATGCTTCAAGTAAGCCTGTGGAGAAAACAAAGAGGATCCAACATAAGTTTTTTTGTAGCCACAATAATTGCACTAGGTGAGAAACAAAAATATATTGTTTTTGCCAAAATGCATAGTATAAGAGTACTTGGAAAATGACCAGGTAATTTTACCTTCATCTGCTTTAAATCTTCTATCCTCACTTGAGGGATAAGTTCAATACCTTAAAAAAAAAAAAAAGATTAGACATTGTGTATATTAAAAGTTAGAATAAGTGATAATAGAAACTTCAATTTTGAAATTTTATCTGAAGACTTTGAAGCAGCTATATGTGTAATGTTATGGATACAAACATCTTAATTTCTTATTACAAAGCAATTAACTAGACACTTCACTGTAACGCTTATTGTGTTAGGTTGGGTTTCCTAGGAGCAGAGCCTTAGACTGGGATTTGAGTGCACATGACTTATAGAGGGAAGTCTCTGGGAGAAAGCCCTAAGGGGGTGAGAGAAGCAGGACAGGGCAGAGGAAGAAGCTAGGGGGTACTTCCAGCTGAAATCCAGCCTCAGCCTGATCCTACGGGGAGCTCGTTAGCTTAAATGGCCCTCCAGACTTGTTCTACCTCTAGGTAAGGAGACTGGGCTTTTGCAACCCTGTTTTAGTCATCTGAGGCCTTCCGAGTGTTTACAAAATTTTCCAGGCATTTCCAGGAGAACTCCTAGGTCTGAGGACAACTCTTGAGGGAGAAAAGTGCAGCTGTGATCTGCTGTCAGCCAATACTTCCAGCAGCTGGGGGATGGGGTGTCAACCCCATAAAGAAAATGACCAGCAGAGACCATGCCGGGAGCCCAGCTGGAGCGCAGCAGCACTGCAGTGGGAGCCTGAGTCCAGGATTCACTGGAGGGAGCAGCGTGAGCACCCTACCACCACCCTGTGGTACACAGTATTGCTGCTGGACTCTTCCCAGTGCCTTCTGGGAAAGATCCAGAGTGAAACCCTAGCTAAAACTGTTGGAGGCACGTGCAGGTGTGCCCAACCCCTCCCTTGTGATTATAGACTTTGCATATCAGTGAGGCCAAGCTCAGGAGTCCCCTGCTGGGCACACATCTGCAGGGGAAAGAGGGAAAAACTCTGAAAGGGTTCTTTCTGAACTTCTCCCAGTCACTGAGCTACTCTGTTCTTTGGGCCCTGATCCACTGAAACCAGCAGAGCAGAGAGATTAGAGACAAGTAAGTACAAGGGATGTTCAGCCTCGGTCCTTAGACAGAGCTATTGTCTGCACCAAGTAGGAAAGGGCTGCTCCTATTACAAAGATTGACTCCTCACAAGAAATGGACAGTTAATTCACCAGAAACAATACATTATTGAAAATAATCTGAGACAGACCAAGATGTGTGGTGAGGGGGTGGGTAAACACTCCCACCATCTTCCCTGAAGACTGAACAGCACCCCTAGGCGGCGACCCAGAATCCCACCTTCCTGATGGCACCAGAGACCGGGTCTGGAGGCAGGTGGAGGTAGTACTGGCATTGCTCTCGGGTCATTAAGTGAACTAATCCTGGGCCCTGTGCTGATAGAAGGCTGGCAGGGCAGAACAGTGGGGACCCACCAAGTCTAAAGAAGACAGCCAAAGACTGTGGATCACTTGTGGTCTCGAACTGGCTACCTAGGGCCAGACTAGGACACTAACTGACATTACCAAGGGCAGATCCAGAAAGAGAAGACAGTGGCAAACACTGGATTCTACTGAGATGAATTCCACCACGCTCTTGTTCATTATTTGTGTTATTTTTTCTCCAGCATAGCTTTTTAACATTCATTTCTTTTCCTTCAAGTTTGTTTCTATTATTTCACTAGTTTTTTTTTAATTTTAGCTTATTTCAAATCTCATATTTTGCTCTTCCCTTCTCTTACTCCATTTTGCCTTCTTCCTTCCTCTTCTTATTTTTGTTTTAAATTTTAGTTTTTCTCTTGCAATGACTTGTTTCTATTCCACACTCTTACTATTTCTCCCCTCCCCAGCCTCTCAAAGCTGTTTTTCTTGTCATTAGTCATCTCACATTCTTTTTCCTAATTGTGTAATACCCTTATTGTCTCTTCACCTTTTTAATCTTTGATTGTTGGTTGTTGATATGGTGGTTTTTGTTGCATTTCTTCAGTTTTATTCCTAGATGTTCACTGCTTTTGTATTTCAAATCTCATATTTTACTGTTCCCTTCTTCTACTCCATTTGACTTCCTCCTGCCCTTTCTTTTTTACATTTTAAATTTTACTTTTCCTTGTCTTAGCCTGGTTTTCATTCCTCACTCTTATTATTCTTCCTCTATCCTCTCAAAACCACTTTGCTTTCCTTTAAACATCACATACACTTTTTTTCCTTCTTATTCCCATCCCACCTGTATTAATCTTTGTTCATTTGTCATTGATATTGCTATGGTGGATCTTTTCTCCAATTTTGTTCCTATTTTTTCACTATTTAAAAAAAATTTAAACCTCATAATATACTCTTCTCTTTTCTTACTCACGTTGTTTCTTCTCTCCCTTTTTAATTTACAATGTAAATTTTCTTTTCTTTCTTTTTTCACCTTGTTCCTATTCCTTACTCTTATTATTTCTCCTCCATCTACCCTCTCAAAACTATTATCCTTCAGTTAGTCATCTCATATTCATTTTTCCTTTCTTATAATAGTCTTAATCTCTTTACACCTTTATTAATATTTGTTCATTTGATGTTGATAGTGTGGTTGTGGGAGGGGGTTGCTTTTACAAGTGTGGGTTTTGTTTCCTGGGTTTTGTTCTGTTCTGGCAGAATCTGCACAGGAGCATATGAGATGTGGTGGGTGGAGTGACCCTCAGTCAGCCAGTTGGAGGGAAGAACCCACCAAAGAATGACCCAACATCAACCAAAATCCAATCACAACAACAGAGCCCCCATAAATGGCATAAAGGGCATCACAAGAGCATCCAGCTCTGGAGAGCAATGAAAATGCACCACTGAGTCCCACAGGTCTCCTACCACAGAAGTCCACACCACAAAGACAGGCAGGCAAAGAAGATCAATCTAATATGAAGAAGCAAACAAGAAGAGTCACCTAAAATGGGGAGACAAAGAACCCCCATTGGAAAGAAAGGAGGAACCCCCAGACAGAGTGCTAAATGAAGTTGAGGCAAGCAATGTATCAGACATAGAGTTCTGAGATCTAGCAGATGAAACAGAAATGTTGATTCTATTAGACAATCAGAGAAATTAAGCAGTTTGTCCAATCCCTCAGAAAACATGCTGCTCTTGAGCTTTATGGAGCAATGAAAATTGGCAAAACTAACAATTCTAAATATCCCCATAAAAGACTTTTTAAAAAGAGCCTAAAGCTACCAGAACAGATAAAGAGCCCACACTACATTCCTTTACCTTTTTTGGCTTCCATGCCAGACCCCAGGGCGGTCGTGGTGGTTGGTCTGAGTTCAGAGCTGCTCTGCGGAGTCACATTTGTTTTGGCAGTGTTGGCCTTTCCTTTCTTGTCATTCTTAGAAGTGTCACTGGGCACATCGGCTATGTCACTCTGGAACAGAAGAGTTTATACTAACCCAAATGAATGCCACCTCAAGTTCAACTGTCTTGCACATTTTCTATATCACTGCATCCAGTCTGTACCACTAAACTTCTCCCCCTGCAACCCTCTTCACAGATGGATCTTTGCAGGCAGGAGGAAACATTACATGGTTTCCTCAGTCTTAAAGCAAAGGACGAAGCCAAGGAAAGAAGATCCATGTCTTTTACAATCAGGGTATACCTTCTCTTTTGCTAGCTACTGGAGAGATTATTGCTTCTACTCCCAACTAAGGAGTGTGATGAAGGGAGTTTTAAAAACAAAGAAAAATGCCCTGACTGGATTGAGTTGCTGGCCTGTGAGCCAGGGGATTGCTGGTTAGATTCCCAGTCAGGACACATGCCTGGGTTGTGGGCCAAGTCCTCAGCGGGGTCGTGCCAGAGGCAACCACACATTGAGGTTTCTCTCTCTCTCTTCCTCCCTTCCTTTCCTTCTCTCAATAAATAAATAAATAAATAAATAAATAAATAAATAAATAAATACAATCTTTAAGAAAGAGAGAAACAACACATGTGTGCAGCGAAGTGGGAGAAGGTTGGATGGAACATTGGAAAAAATAAATATAATAAATGTCAATTTCATTAATTTATTGAATTGGGTTGGCTGGTATTTTGGTGCATCACAAAAGCATCCTATATTTTAAACAATTGATTTTTTAAAATTTTGTTTCTAATGGGGAAAGGATCCCCAAATGTGAGGTAAGCCACATTGAAGAACTGGGTTTTTCAGGCAGTGGTCACATTTTATTAAATATGTTACCCCTCTCATTGACCCTTGAAACTATGCTATTGAATAGATAAATTCAGTTTCAAAAACCTTCTTTGACCTTGTCATATTAATTGATTACTTTGTTTTCGGTCTTGTAATCACTGTTCGACAACTAAACTTCCCTCACTTGTCTGTCTTTAGTTGACTATTGCTACTTACAGTTTCGATGCCCATAGCTCTCATTTGGTCTGCTCTTTTTTCCGTAATTGAAAGAAACTTCTTTGGATCTGATAAAGCATCCACAATATCTGGGGAATAAAAAAGAATACCGAGCTGTAAATTCTGTTTTACTGAAAACATCCAAGAAAATGCAACTAATACACTATTCAGAATCCTGGACCCACATTGTGACCGCTCAGTTCCTACTCCTAGGACATAAGGCAAGTTCAGAAAGCATGGCTAGTTGCTGAAATCAAGAAATAAGAAAAGGCTCACTAAAACAGTAAATGGGCTTCTCCAGGCTTGCTGGGGGCACTATTTCTGGTGGGCTGGCATCCACAGTAGCTGACTTGAGGGTTCAAGTAGTCATGGAGAGCACAAAGCAGGAGACTTTCTTTCTGTCAGTGCTATGATTGTTTTGCCTTATAAACTGGATATAAGTATGTAGACAAACAGAGAAAGAAGTCTGATTCCCAGATAAAACTAAATTTTGTATAAAAATAAAATCTCTTTCTATGTAAAAAGAAGAAAGGAAGGAAGGAAGGAAGGAAGGAAGGAAGGAAGGAAGGAAGGAAGGAAGGGCAAGGATCAAAGGGCAGATAATTTTCTTTTATTTTCCCTTTGTTTTTCCCCAAATAAAGCAGACAATATGGCAGAGTAAGTCACGTAAATTGTCTTGGGTTCCTGACTAGTTACTTGTGTGACCTTGAGCAAGTCGATTAATGTCCCCAGCCTTAATTTCTTCATCTGAAAATTAGAACTGACAGCACCCACCCTGCAGGGTACTGTGAGGATTCAGAGAGGTGATGAAGGTCAACAGTACCTGAAGCATGGAGATGCCTCTAGCACTAAGTATGATTTTCAGGTCAGAAAGCTAATGCATGTTTAAAGCCAATTTTGTCCTGTGTTAGATACACTGAAATATTTCTCCAGTGTTTTCTCAGCTATAATTTGTACTTAAAAACAGTAAAATTCCATCTTTTATACAACATCATTTGAAGATTTCCAAGTGCTTTGAAACCAAATTCATATAATTATGTATAATTTACCAATACCACAAGAAATTATCTTGTTACCTTAAAACAGAACATAATTTACAAATTTTAAAAATTACGTGTTTATCAATTTCTCCCTAGCAGAATCATGCAAACTCTTTTCATGAGGCCAGTATTATCCTAATTACAAAACCAGAAAAAGACAAAATAAAGAAAACTATAGGCCAATATTTCTGATTAACATATATGCTAAACTCCTCAACAAAATATTGGCAAACTGGATCCAGCAATACATTAAAAAGATCATACACCATGATCAAATGGGATTCATCCTAAGGATGCAAGAATGTTATAATATTCACAAATCTATAAATGTAATAAGTCACATAAACAAAATAAAAAACAAAAATCACATGATCATATTAATAGATGCTGAAAAAGCATTTGATAGAGTACAACACCCATTTATGATAAAAACGTTCAGCAAAGTGGGACTAGAGGGAGCATTCCTCAACACAATAAAGGCCATATATGAGAAACCTATAGCCAACATCATACTCAATAAACAAAAATTAAAAGCTTTCCCCCTAAGAGTAGGAACAAGAAAAGAGTGTCCACTTTCACCACTTTTATTCAACATAGTATTGGAAGTTCTAGCCACAATGATCAGACAATAAAGAGGAATAAAAGCCATCCAAATTAGAAAGGAGGAAGTAAAACTGTCATTAATTGCAGATGACATGATAGTGTACATTGAAAACCTTATTGGATCCACCAGAAAACTACTCAACCTAATAAGTGAATGTGGCAAAATAGCAGGATACAAAGTCAATATTCAGAAATTAAAGGCATTTTTGTACACCAACAATGAAATATCAGAAACAGAAATTAAGGAAAAAGCCCCATTCACTTATAGCAACAAGAAAAATAAAATACTTAGGAATAAACTTAACCAATGAGGTAAAAGACCTCTACTCAGAAAACTACAGAACACTGAAGAAAGTAATTAAGGAAGATACAAATAAATGTATAAAAGTATATATGGTGTTCATGGATTGGAAGAATTAACATCATTAAAATGTCCATACTACCCAAAGCAATCTATAGATTCAATGAAATCCCTATTAAAGTACCAATGACATATTTCAGATTTAGAACAAATATTTCAAAAATTTGTATGGAACCATAAACAACCTCAAATAGCCTCAGCAATTTTCAGAGAGAAGAACAAGGTAGGAGGGATCACAATACCTGATATCAAACTATATAGGCCACTATACAAGGCCACTATATAGTCAAAACAGTATGGTACTGGCATAAGAACAGACATGTAGATCAATGGAACAGAATAGAGAGACCAGAAATAAACCCATGTCAAATTGGTCAATTAATAAAGGAGCAGGAACATAAAATGGTGTAAAAATATCCTCTTCAATAAATGGTGTTGGTAGATGTGGGCAAGTACATGTAAAAAAATGAAACTAAACCACCAACTTACACCATACACAAAAATAAACTCAAGACAAATAAAAGACTTATAAGTTGTCACATCATAAAAGACCTAGAGGAACATAGGAAAATTTCAGATATCCCACATAGCAGTATTTTCACTGATACATCCACTAGGGATATAAAGGAAAGACTAAACAAATGGGACTAAATCAAATTAAGAAGCTTCTGCATGCTAAAGAAAACATCAACATAATAAAAAGGGAATGAACCATATGGGAAAACATATTTGCCAATGATACCTCAGACAGGGATTTGATCTCCAAAATATATAAAGGAGTCATATGGCTCAACACCAGAAAGACAAACAATCCAATAAAAAAATGGGAAAAGGACCTGAATAGACACTTCTCCTAGGAGGACATACAGAAGGACGAGAGACACATGAAAAAATGCTCAACATCACTAGCCATCAGAGAGATGGAAATTAAAACCACAATGAGATACCACTTCACACTGGTCAGAATGACCATCATTAACAAATCAACAGACAAGTGCTTTTGAGGATGTGGAGAAAAGGGAACCCTAGTACATTGTTGGTGGGAATGCAGACTGGTGCAGCCACTGTGGAAAACAGTAATTTCCTTAAAAAAATAAATAAATAAAAGATGGAACTGCCTTTTGATCCAGTGATCCCACAGCTGGACTGTACCCTAAGAACCCTGAAATGTCAATTCAAAAGAACCTGTGCACTCCTTTGTCCATAGCAGTGTTATTTGCAATAGCCAGGTGCTGAAAACAGCCTAAGTGCTCATCAGTAAATGACTGGATCAAAAAATGTGGTTCAGTTACACAATGGAACACTATGCAGCAGAAAGAAGAAAGGAACTCCTACCCTTCATGACAGCATGGATGGAACTGAAGAATATTATGCTAAGTGAAATAAGGCAGGCGGTGGAAGACAAATACCATATGATCTCACCTATAAGTGGAGTCTAATAAACAAACCAATCAAACAAACAAAAGAGAACTAGAGACACGGAAATAAAGCACAAACTGACAGTGATCAGAAGAGAGAGGGGAGGGAGATAACGGGAGAAAGAAGGAGAAGGGGCAAGTCAAGGAATATGAATAGAGGACTCATGGGCACAGATAATGGGGAGGGGACTGACCGTGGGAGAGGCGGGAAAGGGTCAGGGCAGGAGAAGGCAACAGGGAAAAAGGTGGGACAACTGTAACTGACAACAATAAAAATATTATTCTACGAAAAAATAATAAATGCAAATGTATTAAAGGCTCCAATCAAAAGATGTGCAGTGGTTGAATGGACTCCAAAATAAGACCCTACATATGCTGACTCACTTCAGATCAAAAGACACATATAGACTGAAAGCAAAGGGATGGAAAAAGATATTTCATGAAACTGGAAACAGAAAAAAAAAGCTGTGGTAGCAATACTTGTACCAGACAAAATAAAGCTTAAAACAAATGCTATAATAAGAGACAAAGAAGGACCCAGCAATTCCACTTCTAGATATGTGTCCAAAGAAACCCAAAATACTAAATCAAAAAGACATATACATCCGTATGTTTATTGCAACATTATTTACAAAAGCCAAAATATGGAAACAACTGAAGTGTCCATCAATAAATGAATAAAGAAGTAGTTGTGCATATATACTATAAAGTATACTCAGCCATAAAAAAGAATGAAATCTTGCCATTTGCAACGACATGGATAAACATAGAGGGTTTTTGGCTGAGTAAAAAAGGTCAGATGGAAAAAAACAAATGACAGATAATTTCACTTATATGTGAAAGCTAAAGAACAAAATAAACAATCTCGCAGGACAGAAACAGACACAAAGATACAGAGAACAATTTAAGGTTGCCAGATTGGGGGGTTTGTGGGGGACTGGGTGAAAAATCCCTGGGTGAAGGCATTAAGAAGTACAAATTGGCAGTTACAGAATAGTCACAGGGATATAAAGTGCAGCATAGGGAATAGAGTCAATGGCATTGTAATAACTACGTGTGGTGTCACATGGGTACTAGATTTATCAGGGTGATCACTTTGTAAGTTTTATACATATCTAATCATGGGGTTATACACCTGAAACTAATATAACATTGCTTGTGAACTATAATTTAAAAATAACTTTTTTAAAAAAGAGGGTGCGATGTCTTATGGTGCTTTTTAAAAAATATATTTTATTGATTATGCTATTATAGTTGTCCCATTCCCCCCCTTTATTCCCCTCTACCCTGCACACCCCCTCCAACCCATATTCCCCTACCCCCCGCCCCAGTTCATGTCCATGGGTCATACATATAAGCTCTTCGGCTTCTACATTTCCTAAACTATTCTTAACCTCCCCCTGTCTATCTTCTACCTACCATTTATGCTTATTCCCTATAGCTTTCCCCCCATTCTCCCTGCTCCCCTTCCCCACTGATAACCCTCCATGTGATCTCCATTTTTGTGATTCTGCTCCTGTTCTGGTTGTTTGCTCAGTTTGTTCTTGTTTTAGGTTTGGTTGTTGATAGTTGTGAGTTTATTATCATTTTACTGTTCACAGTTTTGATCTTCTTCTTTTTCTTAGATAAGTCCCTTTAACATTTCATATAACAAGGGCTTGGTGAGGATGAACTCCTTTAAATTGACCTCATCTGGGAAGCACTTTATCTGTCCTTGCATTCTAAATGATGGTGTTGCTGGATAGAGTAATCTTGGATGTAGGTCCTTGCCTTTCAGGACTTCAAATACTTCTTTCCAGCCCCTTCTTGCCTGCAAAGTTTCTTTTGAGAAATCAGCTGACAGTCTTATGGGAAGTCCTTTGTAGGTAACTCTCTCCTTTTCTCTTGCTGCTTTTAAGATTCTCTCCTTATCTTTAATCTTGGGTAATGTAATTATGATGTACCTTGGTGTGTGCTTCCTTGAATCCAACTTCTTTGGGACTCTCTGAGCTTCCTGAACTTCCTGGAAGTCTATCTCCTTTATCAGATTGGGGAAGTTCTCCTTCATTATTTGTTCAAATTAGTTTTCAATCTCTTGTTCTTCTTCTCTCCTTCTGGCACCCCTACGATTCAGATGTTGGAATGTTTCAAGTTGTCATGGAGGTTCCTAAGCCTCTCCTCATTTTCTTGATTCTTGTTTCTTTACACTGTTCTGGTTGAATGTTTATTTCTTCCTTCTGGTCCAAACAGTTGATTTGAGTCCTGGTTTCCTTCCCGCCACTGTTGGTTCCCTGTACATTTTCCTTTATGTCACTTTTCATTGCCTTCACTTTTTCCTCGAATTTGCAACCATACTCAATCATTTCTGTGAGAATCCTGATTACCAGTGTTTTGAACTGTGCGTTTGATAGGTTGTCTATCTCTTCGTCACTTAGTTGAGCTTTTTTCTGGAGCTTTGATCTGTTCTTTCATTTGGGCCATTTTTTCTGTCTTGGCATACCTGTTATGTAGTAAGGGGTGGAGCCTTAGGTGTTCACCAGGGAGGGGCAACCCACGGTGCTGTGTTATGGTGCTGTGTGTGTGTGGGGAGGGGGGGATCCAAGAGGGCACAATGCTGCTTGCTCAGCTCTCCATCCACTTTCAGTTACTTCAGCCACTACCTACAAGCAAATTGGGTCTTTCTAGTGCTGATTCTCAGGTGGGTGGTTTTGTGTACGTTCTAGGACCCTGTGGGTCTCTCCAACAAACTCTCCTGTGAGGCTGGGAGTTTCTCCCACCGCCTCAACCCCCACACATTTTTTCAGTCAGAGGTTTTGAGGTTTTAGTTTCCTGTATTGGAACCCTGGGTCGTGTGCTCTATCTCGCTCCCCAGTTGTTCCTCTTGGTTTATCCGCACACAAATGTGGGACTACGCAGTCCACCAGCCACAGCCTTGCCCACCTCCATCCTTCAGCCGCCAAGCCTTGACATAAGTCCTCTCCACATTACTGCCTGTCTCCGCGCCTCCTACCAGTCTGGATGAATGTTTCTTTTTTAACTCCTTGTGGTTGTCAGACTTCCAAACAGTTCGATGTTCTGTCAGTTCTGGTTGTTTCTTTGTTTTTAAATTTGTTGTTGTCCTTCTTTTGGTTGTGCGAGGAGGCACACTGTATCTACCTACACCTCCATCTTGGCTGGAAGCTCCCCTAAATAGTGCCTTTGAATATTCATTTCTATCCAGAATCTCAGAATGTGACCATATTTATAAATAGGATCTTTGCATATGTAATTAGTTAAGGACTGAGATGCGACCATATTGGATTAGGGTGGGCCCTGAATCCAATGAGTATTATCCTTATAAGAAGAGGAGAAAACACACAGAGGCAAAGAGAGGAAAGGCAAGGTGGAAATGGAGCAGATTGGAATGACACAACTATAAGCCAAGGAACACCAAGGATTGCTGGGGTCCACCAGGAGCTAGAAAGAGGCAAGTAAGGGTTCTTCCCAAGAGCCTCCAGAGGGAGCATGGCCCTGCTGACTCCTTGATTTCAAACGCCTAGCCTCTAGAATTGTCAGAGAATAAATTTCTGTTGTTTTAAGTTTCTTAGTTTGTGGTAAATCTGATTAACAATGGTGACTGAGAAAAAAATTCTGCCACTTTGATTTTTGGGTATATATCTTCCCATAAAGTCAAGTGCTTAAACTCATAAAGCAGGCAGTCCTGTGTTTAAGAAGGGTCCAGCAGGCCTTGGAGACCTCCCATGGCCCTCCACGGTTCGATCCTGAGGGAACTTCATTTGAACCCCAGGGGTATACTTCCTGTTTACTTGGTCTTTGTCCTGAGGGCTGATTCTACATAATTCTGACCTAGACTATATGTTCTATGTTTTGAACATATAGTTACAAAACAAAATGTAAACTAGGTCATACATTGTTTTTTATTCCAAGAACAAGCTGACTGAGGGGCTCCTGTCAGCCCCTAGCTGTAGGATTTCATAGAGTAGACTAAATTATACATCAAAATAAAATGGTGCATTAGTTGGATAAATATTGTTACTTAAATCGACCCTCAGCTGTCAATGACCAATTCTAGAATTTTAGATTATGTCCACAGATTCTGTCTTGTTAATCGAGTTTAAATGAGATGTCTTATTGTAGTTACGTGTACCTTAAAAATAATTTTACAATAGAAATTTTGACATAAGAGAATTCAATAATAATATAAATACAATAGTGATCTTGACCAAATGGCAACAAAAATAGACAAAGTATAAATAAGGTTTGTTCACATTAAATCACAGCGTACAAAAAGAGATTACAAAATGGCAAATGCCTTGGACAAGGTTTGGGTTAGTAGGCTATTTGAAACAGGTGTTCCATTCCTGGCAATTTTGAATAGTAAGTTAGATATGTCCAGGATGTGTCATTTTCCCATGTGACAGCAGGTGCTCCGGTGGCAACTGAACACCTGGGACCAAGATTATTCGGCCAGGAGAGAAAGGGCTCAGGATCAGGGAGCCAAGACCGATCTCATCTCTTGTAGATCATTTTTCTATTGTAGCCCAGTTTCTCCCCTGGCCAGAGGCATATACTTTGTAAACACACATAAAAATCAGTTTCCTCATATGAAGTATATATCAAATATGGAAACTAGTTTTTAATAACCACATGTAAAATAATGTATAACCAGAGAAGGAGAATCTACATCTCAAATATCTCATCCCTTTATATACTTGTATATCTCTATTTGAAAATGTTATTTATTTTTTTTCCTTGCAAAAAAGATTTCATGAAGCAGTTAAATAAATTTGGCATGTTCACGGCCAAAGTTTTGCATATTCAAGTCAACTTGGCATCTTCCTTTGGTGCCAATCTGACATTTCAGAGGGCTTTCCCCCTCACCTCGGGGGAACATTGTGGTGGCTACATCCCACACAGTTCAATACTCCACAGCACAAACCGCTGTGGCAAGATAAATTTTAAGTGCTGGTAACACTGACTAATGCATAAGCAGGCCAGTCTGGGGCCCAGCCGCACTGACTGTCTAACAGGCAGAGAGGTGTGCACACAAACCTCTGACTCCAGGGAACCTACAAGGTGAGATAAAATTTCCTAGATACTTGGAGGCCACGGCAAAGCTCTGGAAGCTTTTCTTCTCTCTTTCCTTTTTTTAAAAGAAAGATTTTATTTAGTTATTTTTAGAGAGGGGGGAGGGAAGGAGAAAGAAAGGGAGGGAAATACTGATGTGAGAAACATTGATTGGTTGCTTCTCATAGGCACCCTGACTGGGGACCAAACCTGCAACCCAGGAATGTGCCCTGACTGGGAATTGAACCTGCAACCTTTAGCTTTGTGGGACAATGCCCAACTGAGCCACATCGGTCAGGGCTGGAATCTTTCTTTTTAAAAAAGAAAGCAATTTGCTTTTTCTCATTTGCTTCTTTCTTCTAGACTTAATGGAACTTTTATTCATTTTGATTTTTTAACAATATCTATTTTGGGGTCTAGTGCCATTTTCTAGTGAACACTGTCCACATGAGTGGTTTTCCCCCTTCCTCTCTCCTGCCCATCTTTCATAACCTTCCCAAGACTAAAAAGAAGTTAGAGATTCCTTAGTGCAAACTTCTAGATACTTGTAGGCTTTTCAGGAGAACTCCAGCTTTTCTTTGTTTGCCTGTCTGTTGAACCATTGCTTTTCAAGGCATTTGATCTGGGTACCTTAGCGGTGGCACGTAGGACCCCGCTTCCCCCTTGTGCTTGCTCCTCTCCCAGCTTCCTTCCTGTTCCTCATTCTACTCTTTCTACCTCATCAAGAGATAAAGGCAGCAGAGAAGTAAACATTCCTCTACTGGCTGCAAAGCGATGCTAATAAAGATGAACGAATCTCATAACCATGAATTTGGATTAGCTTTTAGCTTCTACCAAATGATTAAGCACTCCCCAAACTGTATTTCCTAGACTGCTAGAAGACACAGTAGGTGCTCAGGGGCAAAAGGATCCTGTGCTTGAATAGGATCCAGAAGTGCTCATGTATCCTCCTCTCCTTGGGCTCCACAGCACATCACAAGGAACTATGCAATGAGAGGCCTAGCAATACCTGATGTATTTCACCATAGTCCATCCTGGGAGCTTCTTTTCTCAGCATGCTCACTAATATTTTCTTTAGTTCAGCAGAAGCCATGAAAATGGATATCATTGCTATGTGAACTGGTTTTTCAACAAATATTTAATGGAGAGGATAAGTCATTTTAGCATCGATGAAGGAGAGGACAAAACAAAACAACTTTAAATTGTATCAGAAAATCCTGAGCTCTTACTCCAGGAATGACATTTTAATATAGGAGGTTCCTCCTCTGGAACTATCTGGTGTAAGAAATGGCCAACTACCTTTGCAAGGGGGCTGGAAAGCAACCCCGTGAAGATTTGGAGAAGACAGGTCAAGAACCCTGCACCTCCCCGCTGGGGTGCATCTTTAGTCACAGGGAGGCAGAAAGGGGAGCTGCACAAAGAAGAACAAAGGGCCACTTCATTTCTGCTCATATCAGAGCCTACCTGCAGAAGAGGAGACAAAATCTCCAGTCATGAAAGCAGTGACCAGCACAAGGAACACGGTGCTCCTGACCCACAGCTCGGAGGGACGTTCACATGGAATGCTGACGCTCCCTACGTTCTTGAAGCATAGCGTCAACTCGGCTCTCTTATTTGCTCTCCTCCCTCCCACTCACTAGTAATAAAAGAAATACAAACGACAAAACCCATCAAAAGTACCAGTGGGTGGGAAAAGAAAAATACTGACACTCATTTAACTGTCATCAGCTTCGGAGCCGTTTCCCGTCACCGACAGACGGCTAACAATGACAGAGCTGCCGCGGTGGGTGAGTGCCTCTGCAGGCGGTGCGGCACCTGCAGATGAAGCAGCCAGGACGACTCCCATACGCACAGGCCCACTGGGCTTCCTTTCTTATTTCACCTCAGCATTCAGCCCAGTACTTCTACTTTGTGTATGAGTGTGGGGGTAAACAAGAAGACTGTTTAATTCTGTGTTCAGGAGAAAAATAATATTGAAAATAATTAAACGGAGGCTTCATGATTCATCCCTAGTCATCTCTCTTCTGAATGTTACCAATTTTTCACATGAAAATTTATGATAGTTAACAGACTTCATCTCCACTCTTCAGCCCAGGGGTAGTTTACATCTAAGCCACTCAGGAAAACAAAACTACAGTAGTCACCCCTTGTCTGTGGGGGGCTATGTTCCATGACCCCCAGTGGATGCCTGAAACCATGGATAGTAGTTAACTCTCTATATACTATGTTTTTTCCTATACATACATATCTATGACATAGTTTAACTTATAAATTAGGTACAGAAAAAGATTAGTACCACTAATTAATAATAAAATAGAATAATTATAATAATATGTAGTAATAAAAGTTACATGAATGTGATCTCTCTCTCCAAATATCTTGTACTTTACTCAGTTTCTCATTGAAAGAAAGCACTTTATGGCTTCTCTCTGGCATATCTGATTTCCCAATGTCAGTACCCTTGTGCTTTGGGGCCATTATTAAGTAAAATAAGGGTCATTTGAACATAAGTGCTATGATGCTGCGGCAGGTGATCTGGTAACGGAGGTGGCTACTGACTGACGGGTGGGCTGGGGGTGCACAAACGCAGCGTGGAGACGCCGGACACAGGGATCATCCAAGTCCCGTGTGGGACACGGTGAGATCGTGCAGGACTTCAGCATGCTGTTCAGAATGACTGAGTTTAAACCTTACCAATGGTTTACTTCTGGAATTTTCCATTTAATAATTTTGTATCAAGGTTGACCGTGGGTAACTGAAATCACGGGTAAGGGGGGACTACTGTATCTATGAAGAGTTCAGAAGCTCTAGTAACCACTGTTACTTCTTCATGTGCCTTGGGAGTTTTTATACCACATTAATGAAGAGAAGCATTGCACTAAAACCTCCTGCCTCTGTTTTCTGAGGGGGCAGGGGGAAAACCAAACCAGATCTGACAGAAGTGAAGCAGGTCAGGCTGGACAACATTGGCTCTAGACCCAATTCACGTTGGGAGGAAACAGGGGTGGCCCCGAGTTCTAAAGAACACCATATGCCAGAAGGCAGAGATAATGATGGGGGATTGCAGAAGTGCCAAGTTATCTTAACAGTAGGCATTCAACATCGTACGGTGACCTCAAGAGAACCCTAATATTGGCACGGAAGCCCAATAAATTACGTGACCAGCAGGTTCTATAAATACCCAGGCCCTGTATACAGAATAGTCTCAACTTAAAAAAAAAACATTTTTGAACATATTTTTTGCCTTTATAAAATGAAACTACCGATCTGACTTTACTACAATTTAAAATACATTTAAATATTACCTAGAACATAAAGTTGTTGGTGCTTAGAGACATTATGGTAATATTACTAATGCATTAGAGTTCTGCAAATTCACAGCTGGTACAAAATTAAGAGAGTTTTCTTAGGATGATGAATTTCTATGACAAAAGAATTCACTGCAGCAAACTAAAGGATAAAGTTAAGGAGTATAAATTATAACCAGTGGATTTTTCGTTAGCTTGTTACAAATAAATAAAAACGAATTAATGAGGGGTGGTTATGGTCGGGCACTGTTCCCGAGCTCATTTGATCCTCATGTGTGAGGCAGGGCCGCTGTTACTGCCGAGATGAAGTGCAAAATGTTTTGCAAGCTCATACAAGGTCCAATGGCATGTAAGCCAAGGGGCTCCAATCAGCATTCCTGATGTACATACCTGCCACGTAGCCTCAGTATCCTATCAGGCCAAGGAAGAGACAGTCTTTGGATCTCCAAATATGACATAAAACTTTATTTAGATTTTGAGATGTATTTTTTAGAAAGCTTTATTTAGTTTTAGAAAGAGGGAGAGGAAGGGAGAAAGAGAGGGAGAGAAACATTGATGTGACAGAGAAACATCGATTAGTTGCCACTCACGTGAGCCCAACTGTGGACCAAACTGCAATCCAGGCATGTGCCCTGACTGGGAATCGAACCAGAATAAAAGGTTTTTTACTCTTTTACAAAATAAAACTTGCTCAACACATCTGTGGAATGAATGAATCTATATTATATTCTTTAGCCAAATAAAAATCTGATGATGTGTATCAACAACGTTCCTGTTTTTTCTCCCTAGGAAATGCTGGAGTGTGATGGTACACACTTTCATTTTGAAATTTTTCCTACTGAATCAACAGAAAAAAATCAATTTTCTTGGGAATAAGGACTCAACAGATTTCCTGACATGCTGGTTTAGCAATAAATGTTCAGATCTGAGTGTGGAAATATATACACATTGTATAAATCAAGACACTGTAGAGATGAGAAATTTAGAAAAGAAAGCCCTCTTATTTTGGTATTTTCAGGTAAGACCCTTAAGCCTCATAATGTCCACCCTCAGTTTCTTCACACATAAAGGTGATGAGCAGAGAATTCTGAATAAGACTATTCTGATAGTCTTTGAATATCAACTCTGAGGTTAAGACATTAATAGTAGAATCCCATTATAGTACTGAAATTTCAAATGTTTTCTATAAAAAGGGACTACAGTAACACGTTAGAAAAGAATACTTGCAGGACTAGTTTTAGATTAATTTGGGCCCACACTAAGGCTACATTACAAAGACAGAGATTTCTTCAGCATGCCCCATACATCCACATCCATTCTGAACAAGTTTGCACTCTTGGACTCTATTTCTATAAAGTGCTTGACACACAGTAGGAACTCAAACAAACTCTTCTTTTCCTTTCCAGTCAACTGGCCCGTTTTCCTGGAATAAATCATCAAGTTTCATTTGCAAAGTAACCCATACAGAGGCAAAACTTGCAAGTCTTCCACTATATTTGTTTATATGGCTATTTCTAAAACATATGAGGTGTTACACACTGTCTACCTTCCAAGCTCAAGTATGTGGAACATAATTTAATTCATGACACCCTGTGACTGTCACATGCTCCTACACACACACTATGGAATTCCTATCCCTTCTCTGACCCACTTACCTGGCCTACCGCACCCTCTCCCAGCCTCTTTTATGTCTCTTACATCTGCTGCTGTACATTCCTGATGTACATGCCTGCTACGTGGCCTCAGTGCATATACGAATATATACTGTATACAGTATATGCTAGTATATATATTAGTACATACACTATATATATATGTATATATGAATATACTAGTATATACAGCATATACTAGTATATGCTGGCCCTCAGCTAGTGTACTGTATATACTAGCTTCTAATAGGCTTCTTTTTTGTTTTGTTTTCTTTTTAATGAAAAACACAGGGGAAGAAGGAAGGAAGGAGTCTGTAGTTTGGATTTTGTGACTGAAAAATCCTTATGGCTCTTTGAACCAGGAATCAGGTTGTTCAAGTCGAGAACTAGTTGCTGAAAATCTGCCCTTCAGAGCAGCTTGCGTTATTACAAACAAACAACAAATAACCCACGATTCCCCAAACCAGACTGTGACGTGTTGCAATGCATTATAGAAATCACTTCTGTATCAACAGCCACATATATGAGCAGACACACAATTCTGAGCCTGGCTATGGCATACACTGCAGTGACAAGCACCTTACAAGAATGCTATGATGCAGGTAGTATTAGTGTCTTCACTTTACAGGGGGGGAAATGAGGAGTTTGAGAGGTTAGGTCACTGTCCCAAGGTTGCTGGGACAGTAGTGGGGTCAGCATTTGAATTGCTGGTTAATTTGATGCAGTCACTCTGCTGTACTGGGTCCTTATGCTTAAACAGACTCTGAGAATACTGAAAACCAGTTTTCGTTTAGTGTTCTTGGCTTAGCTGGGGATTATAAAAAGTTAACATGTTTAAGTTTAAGCAAAAATCCTACGACTTGGTCCAGCTTTAGATTCCTCCCACTGATTACCTTAGCAAAACCAAAGGTGGTCTTCTGTGGACGGATGACTAGGATTTTGGGGGGGAATCGAACTTTTTGTGGATTTGGAAGAAAATCCAGGCATGTTGATAGTTGAGTTCAATTTAAATCTTTTAATGACATCATTTAATATCGATGTTTCCATATTATGTCTTCCCCCCCTTTGAATAATAGTGTGAAGTATATTTTTTACAAACATATTTGAAAAAATTGATATACAACATAAAATCATGGTATTTTAAAATAAGAAAGAACCTTAAAAATAATCTAACCTTTGCCTTTTCATTTCTTACTATGAACCCAAGTTTGCCAGGGATCCTTGGTTTCTTTGAGGCTATTGAGGGTCAGCAGTACTGGAGGAACAGGCTCTTTTTTAAGCCATTGGTGACATATTTTATAATCTTGAAATTTAGGACCATATGTATTGTGTGTGTGTGTGTGTGTGTGTATCATATTCCGTACACAAATGTACAGAATATGTTTAACTTACCTCCAAATCCATCAGGCACATATGTTTTAAGAACAATATTGCAGAAAATTGTTGGCAGTGATAAAGGTTTATTCCCCTCATTTCGAAGGGAAATGTGTCGATAGCCGGCTTGGAGGCCGTCCAGTGGGAGAATCCTCTGGCCAATGAGCTTGTTGTTGTCATCATACACTGCTATTCTCAAGACTGCCAGGTCAGGGAGGATTACCTGCAAACAAAGAATGGTACTTTCCCTGAGTTTTGGAAAGCAGCTCCCAAGAACCATGACTCTAGGAATCTGGGTCATATTCACACTGCTCTTCATGCTCCTTTATGGTTGGAAATAGGCCCACATTCAATTTGCATTCCTAAAGCATACTGTATAAGCTATAGTGCCCAAGCCATTGAGAAAGGCAATTGGACAGGTTTCCTGGAAATCATCTCATTAAAAATTTTAAATGGAATGCATGTGAAAGATCACTAGCCCAACCACTGCCATCTTTCCCAGTCCCCACCCATGAAATGAATTAGCACAAGGAGACCCTGAGAAATCAAGTGAGCTTCCCTCATCTCAGAGATGGTCAGTGACAGCTGGGACTGGCAACCGAGGCTCTTGACGTCTAGTCCTGTAGTCTGTCTGCTCCCTGGGCTGCTTCTGATCTCCAATTCTGCCTGTTTTTAAGAATGTAGCAAGTATCTCTGAAGAAAAGCTTTATGTATAAAAGATAATTTATATATAAATTTGGATTCTCCCTTTTTCTTTCACTCCTCAATTTTTAACATATTTTGGGATATTAAATGGAGTAAGATGGGACAACTAGAAATATTAACATGTAACCAAGACACTTACTCTTGCCATTTCCAAGCTAAATAAATGAACATAAAACCTCAGTTCAGACAGCAGAAACTCTATGTAGATATAAAAGAGCAGCATGACAAAAGAAAATCCAGTGTTTTTAATGTTGTTAAACAGGAGTGCCTTTTCATTGGCGAAGAGCAATCCAGGGCATCCTTGGCTGATTTGAGTACTTTGTCTAAAACTAGACAATATATTAATTGCCTATTTATGTCTAGAGGTTATAATTTAATTCCAACTTCAATAAGATGAAAAGGCAAAAAGCTAAAATTCAGCCAACTTCAATCACTCTATTGCTCCTCATGGGATGAATGGTTTATAAACTTGTGACATTACTGCAAAGAACAAAAAGTGCAACAGCAAAAAAGGAAACAGTGGGCTTGATATCAATGATAGGCAATTTAAGTTCTAAAGAACAGTAAAGGATCTAGAGTTTGCATTTGTTTCTAGGGCCAGTAATATAACATATAAAAACCAAGTTTGGTATTTCCTTACTCATAAAAACTAAGAACCTCTGCAGTTAAAGTTCTGAATTTCTAGAAACGTGTGTCAGGATTATTCATTGTGACACAGAACACTGGCTAAATGGACAACAGACCCAGCTATAACAAACTGGAAAAACCAGGAAAGAAAGAAAGAAAAATCACAGGTGTGCATGCGATTTACACCTCGCTCCGACAGCAGGAGAGCGGGCGACAACGGGGGGGGGGTTTGCGACAGTGGCATTCACATCACAGGGTGAACCTACATTTCAGAACAGTCTGTTTTGTTGTCCCTACACTGATCTCCCCTAAACTGGTTTCTGTAAACCTGTTAGTCCATTCAAAGGTGAACAATCCCTATTTGTTAAGACAAGAAGCCAATTATCGGTGTTGCATGACACACAAATGGAGCAGAAACACCTGGAAAACCTGTGCCTGAAGAAGCAGCAAGAGGCCATTTTGGTCAGGATAAGAGAAAAAGTGACAGAGAAAAACAGACATTCTGAGAGACAACACAGCCAATGAAAGAATTTTTCAATACATTTTCAACTGACAAAGGAGAAATGAAGTGAAAAATAATTACAAGATTAAAAACCAAGTCATTAGAGAGAATGACTGTGATTGTTTTTAGGATCAAATTATAGTATTGAAAAAATAAAACCCCAAAATACCAAAAATAGCACATGAAGCACAGAACCTGCAGGTTGCAGCAGGCATCACACTTCCTGGAGGCAGAAGACAATACCAACTGACCCATTTGAAGGCATTATTGGCCTTGATTATGGTGAAACGTTCTACCTGTCGTCTTGGCTAAAGGAACAGTGCAAGTTACCAGCTGCAGCTAGGGCAGGGAAGAACTCTCCCAGGTATGATGGTGTCCACCAGCGAGGATACATTCTAAGCAGACAGCACACCTGGGGCTCAGGCATTGCCACATAGGAAATGGGTTTCTCCAAGGAGGAGAGAAAAGCCAAAAAAAAAAGGACAGGAACAAACAGAAACAATAATCACATGACAGGCACAACACTTGCCTATTAGAAGAAGGAAAAAAATAAGACATTTTGGGTTGAATAACTGTCCCTTACATCAGGTGGTGTCTATGAACAAAAATATGGCTCCCAAGGTAGCAGAGTGAGTCTGACACGGGGAAAGTGTCCTACCTTCCGAAACACGAATGATTCTTCATTGTAAACCGGATTGAGTCCGTTGTTCATCACCATGCGAGTTCGGAATTCCTTACGTATAGTGTCTGTGGGCAGCCCATACATGTCCACTTCTACATATGTGCCGATTTTCTTATCTGATAAGAATTGGCCTGATATGACCTGTAGCAATAGGACAAGAGAGAAGTAAAGTCTGTAATCACTAGTGGTGAATAATAATCAGGAAGTAAGAATTAGGCTGTCTATTCGTCTTTGAAAATTTTAATTATCTAGGGGAACCATGGCTTCACTCCCTATTAAACTAAAACATTATTGAGCGACTATGCACAAAACTATTCTAGGCAGAGGTTCTACCCTCGAAAACTGTCTAGAAAAAGAACAAGGGAAATATACACGAATCATATAATACGAAGAAATAGTGTCCAGGTGTCTTCATTTCACCAAAGTGCCTATGAAGTGATAGGTTGAAATATGCCTTCACAGGTCCACAATTCTGCCACACCATACGTTTACTGAATTCTTTTAAAAGTCTTGAAAAGCCCCACACAGAAAGAGAAGCCATGTTAACACTTGCCTGTCCCTCTTTATTGATATTGACACCAGTCAGCCAGGTGTCACATATCTGTAAAGACCGGCATTAAATTCTATCTATTATAAAGTTACGGAAAGACTATTTTTTATTTACTTTCGAAATGACTATAGCCATTTATCAGTTTTTCATATTATCTACTAGCTAATAATGTTGAAATTGTTTTTTTGAAGTGCAACTGACATACAATGTACTGTGCATATGTAAAGTGCACAGTGAAACCAGTTTTGACATATGAGCACATCTGTGAATTATCACCACAATGAAGACAATGGACATTTCCATCACCCCCCAAATTTCTTTGTGCCTTTTTGTAATCTGCCCCTCCCTCCATTTCTGTCTACTGGAAGCCACTCCTTTACTTTTTGTCACTGTACCTTAGTTTGCATTTTCTAAAATTTTTTATAAATGGAATCATGTAGTGGGTATTTCTTCATTAATAAACCTTATTTTTTTAGAGCAGTTTTACATTCAATTTAGCAAAACTGAGCAGAAAGTACAGAGAGTTTGCATATGTCTCCTGTCCTAACACACACAACCTCCTGCATTATGGATGTCTCTCACCAGAATGGCACCTTTGTTGCATCAATAACCTATAATGACACATCATTGTCACTTAAAGTCCATAATTTACATCAGACTTCACTATTGGTCCTGGGCATCCTATGGATTTGATCGAACGTAAAATGACATGTTCCACCACTGTAGGGTCATATGAAAGAGTTTCACTGCCCTACAATCCCGTGTCCTGCCTCTCCCTCTCCCCCAACCCCTCAACACATGGCAACCACGGATCTTTTACTGTGTCCACCATACTGTCTTGGTCAGGATGTCATATAGTTGAACTCACAGAGTATGTAGACTTTTCAGGTTGGCTTTTTTTCCCCTTTAATAATATGCATTTGTTTCCTTCATGTGTTTTCATGACTCAACTGCTCATTTCCTTCTAGCACTGGTTAATATTCCATTGTCTAGATACGCCAGTTTGTCTGTTCATTCGCCTACTGAAGGACATCTTGGTTGCCTCCAGATTTTGGCAATTACAAATAAAGCTGCTGCAAACATCCCTGGGTAGGTTTTTGTCTACACATAGTTTTTAATTCATTTGAGTAATCACCAAGGAGCGTGACTGTTGGATTGTATGATAAGAATATATTTAGTTTTCTAAGAACTGCCTTCCACAGTTTTGGATGCCATTCTGCATTCCCACCAGCAATGAATGAGAGTCCCTGTTGCTCCATGTCCTTTATAGGTACGGTTTCTGACTGGTGTCTTTCACTATAAGTAACTAATAATTTTATCAGTGACAAAAACGTATCTCAAGGAAAATATGGGGAATTTTAAGTCAAAGTTGAGAGCAACACATGGATCTTGCCCCTTGACATTAAAAATTTTAATTGTGATTTCTTAAGACATTTCTAGGACTATCTGCCTCCGCATTTGTACTATTCTGTGAGGTGCAGGGGCCTCACCTGCACTGAGCACGTGGCTGCAATAACCCCATCGACAGGGGTCTCAGAGAAAGGATCAAACGTTCGATCAGGCCGTCTCATGAAATCTGGTTTGAGAAGGTACCTGGTGGGACACAAGCATAAAAAGAATTTATTTTATCAGATGCTTTTACCAAGATTAAAACACTAACTCTCCAGGACTCTAAATATTTCTTTTTCCCCATCTGTAACTTAGGAACTAGGCTTTTAGGCAGAGGACCCTAAGGACTGGAGAGAAGAACCCTGCCCTACTGATAATCCTAAAGAAGAGCAGGGAACAGGGATGTTCTCTGGATTCTAGGATCAGGGACATCTGGGACTTCCTGATACTACCATTTTCTCTTGAACTTGTTTATGCCATGGGCCTCTTGAGATACTTGCTCTCACATGCACAATTAAAATGTAAAGAATAACAATGAAAAACTAATTACATAAGCTACAGTGATCAAAATATAGAAAACATGCAATATGCTACTTCTTTTTAAAAAGATTTTATTTATTTATTTTTAGAGACAGGGGAAGAAAGGAGAATGTCAGCAAGAGAAACATCAGTGTGTAGTTGCCTCTTAGATGCCTCCAAATGGGAACCCAGGCATGTGCCCTGACTGGGAATCGAACTGGCAACCTTTTGGTTTGCAGGTCAGCTTTCAACCCACTGGGCCACACCAGCCAGGCTGATACTCTACTTCTTTATAGTGTTTTAACTAATGCATTAAATTATGAGATCTAATGGAAAGTTTGATAGTTACCATAATTTCAATGTACTGCTATGCATAAAAATGATTTGAGAGGAATATTCACCTGTCTCCAAGAGAACGCAGCCCAAAATACTAAAACAAAAGCTCTCTAACGGCAAACAGGAGAATGTATTCTCTACATACAGAGTTTTGGATTTGGACCCATTTCTGTGGCTAGTGTTAGCCACCGGAGAACGTGCTGACACAGCAAAGCTAGACTTGGGAGGGAAAGTAGCTGAGTAACTACAGTGCTGCACACACTTCTCCGAGGGAAGCCCGCCAGCTTTGCCCGGCAAAGTAACAGGCATCGGCTGCGAGGGAGGTAACAGATGATGGTTTTGCCTTTCACAAGAGGGGCAGCATTTGGATTCAAATCCAAATGCAGTGTGTGAAACAATGCATTCTGCCTCCTGGGAAAGGTGAGGACTCTGGGGTCCACAGATCCAGCATTCCCCATGCTCTGCAGTCATTTCTTTAAGGGCCAGGAGCCCCTTCTCACCAAAAATAAACAAATGTGATGTTGATGATGCTTAGTGCCAGAAACATTCTTCCTCATACCCTGCTTTTAGACCTGGTTAAGAAAACTAATGTGTGAAAGAGCAAATTGATCCAAATAACAAACACCAAGGAAAAAGGGCAAGAAACCTAAATCCAGTTCTCCAAAGCAGGCAGCCTTCAGTTTAATGTGTTCATTTTATACTCGTATACTTAAAAAATAAAAGAGAGTGTGACAAGGTAAGCCCTGGGTTGGGGCTGGCACTTCTGCAGCTGTCATGAAGGAGTGTCTGTTATGGATCCAAGGCCACCTGCAGATGCAGCAGAGGCTGCTACTCACAGCCCCATTGTCCGGGCAGGTCCTGGGACCCCAGCATTGACAGGAGCCCAGCGATGCTTTAGGGCTATGGGATCTGTGCAGCTGCATAGGGCCCTGGACTTCGAGAGCTCTGTGCTTGGTTTAAGGCTCTGCAGCCACTGACTTAAAATTCTTTATTAATAATTTGTGAACAAGAAGCTCTTTGTTTTCATTTTGCATCATGCCCTGAAAACTAGGTAGCTGGTCCTGCCTGATGTTTTTTGGCACAGAAAAAGAATTTGGCACAGCTCTGTGTGGTTGGCATGGGCAAAGGCCAAAGTCAACGGCAAGTGGAGGGATCTGAGGATGGTCTATGAACTTTGTGGGGCCTCCAAAGGCAAGGGAGGGAGAGAAGAAGGGTCTTTAGTTAGGTGGCTGGACAGCAGCCATAGGAGTCAGAGGATGGGATCATAAGGAAATATATCCTATTTAATCACCCCTAAGATGCCATCAATTATTCAACCCTCCATTATTTTATTTACCGGCAAGAAAGAAAAATGGCTGTTGATTATAACTATAAGATGCTGCAGATTTTAAAACACTTCCGATGTGAGAAAGTTATATAAAAAGCATGCATTTTTGAATCAAGAAGGTCATACTACTTTATATCAATCATACAATTACCTCTGAAAGCCTGAAAAGACTTGAGAACTAAATTTGTTTTATGTTGTGTCTTTAGAAATGCCTCCCATTTTTCCATTTTAAGAAACGAGTCTATCATAAACACCTGGTCACCTCCCCGGTAAAAAAAATCATACTACTGCGCCCACTGGCGTTGCCTCCCAAAAGAGCGGCCTGCAGAGCGGAGGGATTCCCAGGCGGGTTTCCAGTGTTTCGTTACTGTTGCAAGAGACGGGGATGTTACGTGTGCGTTGCACACTAATGTTCGATGTAAAACAGCTATCGTTTGCCACTGTTGGCCTAAAAGACATGGAACACCACTGCTGGGCCCAGGAATGCAGCCCTCAGACAGCCCACAGGATTTATTTAAACGTCCTGCACACGACTGGGGGAATGGCAAGGACCACTTGTGAAGGCCACGAGGGCCTTGGATGCCCTTGCTCCGTGGAAGGTGTCCTGTATGGCAGCCCCCTACCTGCCAGGTATGACGCCTTTGTCACTGAGGGGCATGAAAGGTCACAGATGAGAAAGATTTCTTCTCTGTGCCTTCAGGCTGGGTGTGGGGAAAGGGGAGGGCAGAGGAGGGGTGGGCACAGCAGACTGAATGATCCTGTCAACGCCTCTTACGTTGAGCCGCCCCACTGAGCTATCATATGTTTTTGCCCCTCTGGTGGGACTTAGGCTTTTGGTGACAACATCTCAAATACATAGCGCAGAATTCAGACTAAAGGAGCACCGTCCTAGCTGATGACCGTATTTTAAAATAAACAATGGTATAGAAAGAGACACGTACATGTGAACTACGGGAAAACTCCTGAAAAGAAACGTAACAAAGGCACACAACTCCCATGGAGATATCTTCCACCTGCGAGCAGTTACCCTCCCAGGATTGGTGCCAGCTGTGGGACAGCTGAGGCGAGCATGGGAAGCTCTGGCTTTACTCGACCATAGGGAAGCGTCCACAGAGGAGCACAGCCAGGCCTGAAGTGTCTCTATGAACCACAGGGCCGCGGCTGCCTCCCTGAACTTAAAGGCCCGATTTGATCAGGGAGCTCATTTATCCTCGCCTGGTGTCTGGGTGTGAACAACCATACGGTCTTCAGTATTCCTTAAACTTAACGTTTGCACCAAAATTTGTAGTTCACGGAGTAGTTTCATATACATTCACATTCACCCTTCCTGAGCCGTCACAACACAGCTGTGTGGTAGGTGTTATTGTCTTCATTTTATCAAGCAGAAAGCCGAGCATCAGAGTCGGACTCGCCTGCCCAGGGACATTTCACGCAGAGGAACTGGGGCTCAAACCTGGGGTTTCAGACTCCAGCAGAGGGCTTTCATGCCCCCACCACAGCTGCCCAGGGGCCCCACTGCCTCCTCAGCCTGCCCCCGGGGGTCCATCCATCAATCTGCATGCCCAATTTCCTGGTTACGAACACTTTGCATTCAGTAATGAAATAGCTCTAAAAATCTCTGCCATGTATTTTGTTGTTGTTTTTTAAGATTTTATTTATTTATTTAGAGGGCTGGGAAGAGAGAGAGACAGAGAGGGAGACAAACATCAGTCGGCTGCCTCTCGCCTAGCCCCAACCGGGCACCAGGCCCGCAGCAAAGGCATGGGCGCCGACCGGAGTCAAACTGGTGACCTTCCGCTTTGCACTATGACTGCCCAACCAACGGAGCCTCGCCGGCCAGGGCTGTTGTTTTCTTAACTTCCTAATTTTTATTGCATTTCCCCCATTTTTATAGAGACTTAATTTACCTATAATGTGTTAGATTAGATCAACACTTTTTATTTCTTTCAAAATACACAGCAGAAACAAATGCTGTGTACGATCCAGCCATGTGTGTGGTGGGTGATCTGGGCAAGCAGATGTGTCACCGTGTGTAGGCACACCGGCAGGGAGCCCCGTGACAGGAAGGAAGAGGTGGCAGTGTATATTTTGAACTCACAATTGCTGAAACATTTTATTGCGACAGGCTGTTTTTAGTGGTAAAAATTAGATATGCAAGCAGAAAGGCCAAGAACTTTCTGGGACTGGCATTACAGGGTGGATGATCCGCCACTGGGTTTAGAGCCTTTGGGGCAGGGGTTTGGGGCCGTTTGCCTGTGGTGCTGCTTGGGGACAGATGCATGGGGGGAAATGCCCACACAGTGCTTTTCATCCCTGCAGAATTTTAACTTTGTATTTTCATTTATCCTTTCAGCACTTCAGTGGAACTACCATTTCCTGTTTTACACTTGGCTCACTGATTTTAGAGCACTATTTATAAGACACACAACAGGATGAAGAGAAAACAATGCTTTCTTCCTAGCTGAACTGAATGCAACTTCATTCTTCTATTTACCCTAGGTAAATTACACATCTTTGACGTCCAGTTAAAGTCCAACGAGCAGGGATCACTGTTGGTCCCAGCTATAAAAATCTCCGCTATTAAATTTAAAGTGAGAAGGTTAAACTGTAGAGTATGTATGATAAGCGGCCTAACTTGGGGTTAGTGTTTTTCTTTAATCTCTAATGCCTCGACTAGTGTGGCTCAGAGGATTGGACACTGTCCCACAAACCCAAACGCTGCTGGTTCGATTCCTCATTTGGGCACGTGCCTAGGTTGTAGGCTGGGCCCCCCACTGGGGGTGTGAGAGAGGCAACCAATCAATGTTTCTTTCACACATCGAAGTTTCTCTTCCTCTCTTTCTCTCTTCCTTCCCTTCTCTAAAAATAAGTAAATACAATCTTTTTTAGAAGTCTGTAAAACTGGAGATGAAGAACGTATATTTGCAAATACAATCTATCCAGGGATTTCATTTGTTTCTATCCCAGCCCTCAAACACAGCTTAAATTCAGCAGTCCCTAATTAAAAGTGACACAGTTTCAGTAGGGCTGTAGCACAGAATGCTGGAACACGGTGACAACGGTTTAAATCACATTACTCACCCGCACGATCCATTATACTCAAATTTCCCCTGATTCAATTGCATCGCTAAATCTGTCAAGAGACAAAAATAATTTAGCATCTCGTCTCCCTGGACAAAGAAGATCCTGATGGGGTGACTTTAAACAATGGAAACCAGATACTGACTCCAGGCTGAAAGGTCTTCTTTAATACCTCAAAGTACTATTGTGTCTGTCTGAGCTCACAACTCTCTCTTCTATGTTTGACGACCTTGTGGTTCATTTAAATTGAATATATAATGTGTTTTCATAATGATCGCGCTAGCATTGCTTTAAAATTGGGTTCACTGTATGAATTTCACTAGTGTTGAATATAGATGTCCCACCTGATGTAGTTGGAGAGGATGTGCCTTATGACCCCAGAGGAAGGTTTCCTTAGAGCCACCCAGTAGGTTAAGTGTGAATATAAAATTCCATTAAAAAAATAAAAAAACTAGGTAAGTATGATGTAAAAATAAGCAACTCAAGGTGAATTCTTCTAGTGGGGTCAGGGCATGGCTTGTGATTTTTCTCTTGCAAGCAGACAAAATCTTCACTTTCTTTTCATCAGCCAGAGAAATGCGTCAGCTGATGTATATTTTCCTCCTTCAAAATGATGTGATGAAAACCTAACATTACAGAATAAAACATAGGCCGACCTACTGAATAAACCGCTTTAGGGTCATCTAGCCCATGTAATAGACTCACTGATAACTCCGAATACAACTTGACACCACTTTAAGAAAGTAAAACTCTTTGGTCTCTGCTAGAAACACTCTAGGACTGTACTGGAATCCGGTCACAGTCTAATGCAGCAAAGACGGACGGGCACACTGTGCAGAGAGTTGACTCCGACTTCTGGTCACTGAGGAGATCCTAACAGGTGGGGATACAGTCAGGCCACCTTCATGCCAAAAGGACGAATGTCAAAGAACCTTTTAATCAGTCCAGAGGATAGAGGCAAAGTGGAGAGAGATTCTCAAAGTGTGGCAGATGGATGAGAGAACAAAAATTGGGAAACATGAGAGGGACACACATATAGCTAAGAACTGAGCAAGAAAGCACTGTTCTGTTTTGTTTATCAATATTATGAAATGTGCTCTGAAATTAACCGTAAAAAGTGAATAGATTTTGTGGCATTTTTTCCTCACCTTTTTTTAGGTAAGCATCTAGAGCCCATTACTTTTCTTTCTCTAATCTTAAAATTGTGATCCTAGGCTCTTAAGCAAATATCAAAAAACATTCAAATTTGTTTATGCATTTATGAAAGTCTACTCTTCTCCTTCTGGGGAGGAGGGAAATCATATATCAGACACCTGCCTCTGAGTACACTTTGGAAGACCACGTTATACGCTAGTACCTCTAGGGTCACGTAACTCTCTCCACACCGTTTTAGCAGAGTCTCCCCCATAATATTCCGCACTTTCACAGTGGGGTACCACTGTGTCATTCACTGATATCTGCTGAATGTTCACAGTGGGAAGGTGCTTTTCAAAGGAAAAGTGAGTCATAGTTACTATGCAAAGACACCCAAATTCTTTGCATTTAATTCTGTTTCTGGAAACAAAGATCAGTTTGATCCAAATGGAAGAAGAGTCAGATATATTTTGGAATAGGGAAACTGTTTAGCAGAGTAGTCATGGCGTTTGCAAAAGGCAATTCGATTTAAATCAAAATATATTATCTTCTATCATTGTTTTATTGCTCTATTTTGAGTTTTTGATTTCCCACCATTACATAAATTCAACACATTGTTCTGCCATATGTCTGCTTCCTTTAAAAATGCCCACAGCCGAGGGATGGGCATACTGGCAGCATCCTGCCAAAGCATTCTCATGGAATTTGAGGTCACTGGACATCAGCTCCTACCTGGGGTTTGATAGTTCAGTGAAACCATCTGGCAGCCAGCGTTCCAGAAAATCTGAGGCATGTAATTACTGGAATCGACTCGGCCTCCCTTGGGGTAAATGCGACTCATTTGCCGTTTGTTATAACTGGGTAACTTATTAAGGAAAACACAAAAAAAGCTTATTCCAGCAACAATAAATAAACAACAAAGGGCTAAAACAACAAAGGCCTAGACCAATAAAGACAAACAAGGAGACAACAGAGCAAATTTCACATTTAGAAATGATGCGTCAGAGAAAAACCTCAGTTTGCTGTGTGGATTATGAAAACAATTTACTTTGGGCAGATTTTCACAGCCACTGTGGTCTTTCACACATATTATTTTATTAGCCCTATAACCACAATTATGTATTAACCATTTATCTGTTTTAGAGACCCCTGCCAAACCAAAAGTGCACCGACCACTCTTTCCATAAGGATACTTCACAAATTCAATCGCGTGTGTCTTCAAGTAGCCTAGACCGACGGACTCGTTAAAAGAAGACATGTTATAATGAATATTGCGTTCTGTAAAGAAAAGCAGAGAGGCACTCAGAAACCCTGCCATCAAACACTCAGAAATAGAGACAAGCGATAAATAGAATTACACCCTGAATCAGGAGACTCTGCAGCCAGATGTTCCATTATCATATTAGTAGCCTCTACTTTCATTAACATTCTATGGATGCAGACGGTTGACTTAAAAAAAAAGGGCAATGAATTAAATTTGGAGTCATTAAGCAAATTAGGTGTACGCCGCCACACACAGCCACCCTTGAAATATGTATATTTGATGATGATGATGATGATAACAATGATGACAATGATAGCTTCTTTAGCCCAGAAATAATTAGAAAAAATTATAAAATACTTTATACATTTTTAGAGACCAGTTTTTGATGAAAAGAGGTCTTAGGAAATAATATTTAATGCAAAAGGCTATCCTCTTTGCATGTTAACAAGTCCAGTCTCTCAGAGCCACCTTGTGGATGATGTAGGGAATGACATCACAAATGCCTCCCCGTGCCAAGGAGAGACGGTCTGTCAAACTAAAGCAAGGATGAAGTGGAACAGTTCGCAGGCCCAGAAGGGGAAGTGGCAACAAGTCAGATAGAGCACAGCTCATCAGCATAACAGCAGCAAAACAGACCCAACAGGCAGTAGCATTCAACCTTTGGTGTTACCTTCAGCAACGTGGAAACCTTGAAACTTCACGGGCTGTGCATAGTTGATCATTGTGGACAAATACGGATGGATATTGGTGGTAGCACCTACATATTTATAAGATGCCATCCATGCCTGCTCATCTTCTACAGTAACCAGGCCCTACAAGCACAGCGAAGGGAACATACATGTCGGTGACGTCAGCAGGACTCACAGACATATGCTACAGACTTCCTCACTAAACATCATTCACACACACACAGACTGAAGATAAAGACCTTTTCCTTGCTCAATTATGCTAAAGGAGTGTTTTAAAAGTTAATATCTATTGTAGCTCCAAATAATCAAAAGGGTTATCTTACATTTTTAGGACATTTTTTAGATTTTTGAAGGAGTTTAAAATATGAAACACATTGAGGCTTACAGCAATGCTATGAAATATACATAGCAGGTACTAATTCTTATTTTCATGAGTGGAGGCAGAAAGTGAGAACGGTGACTCTCCAACTTTGTATTCCTCAGAATCACCCAGAGGTGATTAAAACCCAAACACTCTTGGGCCGCACGCTCAGAGCTTCTGATGGCACGAATCTGGGCCAGGGCCCAAGAACCTGCATTCTACCTGGCTTGCAAGTGACAATGACACGGCCCCTCTGGGGTCCACACTTTGCTTAACACACTCTGGGATTTAAAACCACATACTTAAGGAGTTCGTGATATTTTTTTTAAAAAAAGCTTATTCTTAAAATAATCTGATAATCCACTACATAAGAAACTGTCCTAATAGAAATATTGAAATTGCATTATTTTGCATCGAAGGAAAAATTATTTTAGGTTATTTCTTGGTTAATCAGAACAAAACCAACAAAACCAATGGCAACAAAAATAATGCCCCCAAAAGTGAGCAACATTCTGTTGACAAATTTGGAAAGCTAAATTTCCTGGATAGATTGTTACAGGTAGATAAACTGCTTAGTCACATGAATCAATTCATTAGTTAAAAAATGGTCAGACTGTTTGTCTTCTTATCTGATGACTTCACACTCTAAATCATCAAACTGACTTTACAAATAAAAGCTTGAGTTACATATCTAATACTGTAACTCATTGGTTTTTTTTAAATCATTTTTTTGTATGTTCCAACCTCCCAAATAGGGCAGAGGCCACGTCCAATTCTGTCTTGTGTGTTTGATGATAATAAGTAACACCAGTATCACATGCTGGGCACCGGGCTGAAATCTTGCATCCACTGTCACTACTGTCAGTAATCGTGTGGGGTAAGAATTTGAGTCCTGCCCAACCACATGAGAAGAGTGAGGCCTTAAGGATTAAAATAACTCAGTCACAGCTACTTAGTTAATAAAAGGAGTGACCAAAGGCCAACGTTGCCTTTGTTTACTCCAATACCTTGTGAAATTCTAATGGAATTTTACAAATATCTTGGGAGAGGATTGGGATCAGACTCTTCCATAACTATTCCTAAATTAATATTTACACAGTAAGTGTTTACTCCCAAGAAGACAGGAACCCACAGCTCACAAGACAGTCTTTTCTGAAGTTCTGAAGTGTGGGGATCAAGTTACAAGCCGATTTCTGCTGTGACTGCCATCAGTCTCCCTCCTGTAACAAACCACCCACCTTTCCTAAATAAGACCACTTTGATTTCATGAGGAACTTTGAAAGGAATAAAAGAAACTAAAATGGAACTGTACTTTCCCTACAATAAAGTCAATATCCAATAAAGCCAAATAAACTCCTAGAATGTGTACACTGTGAAGTTAACTGTTGGGAACCGCCCTGCCTGGTTTCAGAAACTGTAAACCCCCATGGCTAAAGCTGAGTAAAAAGACCTCAGGACCATAAGCCACCTAGGAGACAAAGCATATCCTCCTTGTAGGGGCACCGCCTCTGCCCCTTTCACCTCACCCTGCTTGGCCTCGAGCCTGACCAGTTAGCCAATGATGGGTAAGATTCCTCAAAGGAGGCATGACCTAAGACAGGCATGGTCACGAGGGGGCCCTCAGGGAAGGACTTGGGGAGCTATAGAAAAAGGGGTGATGGACCCTTGTCCCTCAGCTTTGACATAGCCTGAGACCTCATTCTGTCTGCAAGAAGTCTCCTAATCTCTTGGCTGCCTTACTTCCCCTGCCTGACTTAAGCCTGAAACAATGGCAGAGATGGGTGTGGCCCTGTGCTGGACAGGGTGGGTTCCCTGAAGCAATCAGGCCTAAGAAAGAATGCATAAAATCCTATGAAACCTACTTTGCTAACACCCTCAAACTAAATGATAAGGGTCCAAGCACGAAATTAGTTTGTTCCCTAAAGTTTTATAGCCCTTTAGCTAACTGACCCTGACTCAGAATAAGCTCTCAGAGTTCTTTGAATGTTATCTATTGTTTAATCATTACTGTCTGATAATGATTGATGAGCTTTACCTGTATTCTTGTGCAAATTGAACCCAATGAAAGCCAATTGAGGAAAAGGCTCCTGGCCCTTCTCCTTTGAGAGATCGGCCACCCTTCCTCCCCAAGCAGATCATGTCTTGGTAGACTTATTCTCATCTGTGGTGGCTGAGGGTGCCCTGCAGGCAGAGCCCCTCCACAGTTAACAATCTCTCAGAAGGCCAATGTGGTTGGAATCAGGATTGCCTTTCTATTTCACTACAATATGGATTTTCTCACTAATTACTAGGTCACTTGTATTTTCCAATTCAATGAGCTGATGATCATGTACTCCTATTCTAGAATACAACCTCTAGGCCTGGCTAAGAAAATGCCTAACTGCAATGGACATTTATTGTTAGGAAAGTCATCTTAATCACCTGCCCTAATTCTGTAATTTTATTGGGATTTAATCATTTCACCATTGTGATTAATTCTTTCTTTTAAAGACTCTTAAAATTAGATCCATCAAGCATGTAAATATTATACCCACAAACAATAAGCTTGACATTCCACGGAGCTGGGGGAAGACAGAGTAACAACACTTAGTACATAATGTTCAGTATTAGAGGGCCACATATAGTGTCTCATAATGAAAAAAATACACAAGGAAATTACTGTCTTACCTTTTTGTTGATTTCATGTTCAAGGTCATCAGAAACCTAAATTAAAGAAAGAAAATAATTTGTTTACTTCTCTGAAGGGCAAAATTCCAAATTTTCCAGCCATATAAATGTACATATTTAAATAAATACAGGTAAAGTTGTTACTCTTTTTATTTGTTAAGATGGGAATTCATTAATGGCATCAAGTCCTAAACAAAAGCAAGTACTGAAAGGATACTGTTTCACATATGAGAAAAGCTGATTTTAATGCTGTTTCCCTCCGTTGTTGACAATTTCACTTATTTAGATCCTTCCTCATGGTAATTTAATTAATGATTTGGTTGATTTAGTCATGGGGCTTGGGAAATAATCAGTGTGGCCATCTCTCCTGATATGCAAGGTCAGCAAGCGTGAATAGTCACTCTTCAGCAATTCGAGACTCACGGCTGGGTATTGCTAAAGGCTTTATGTAGCAATACAGTATAAAGGTAAGCACTAGGTCTTAGTAGGTATCCAATTGTCTCAAAGTAGTCGTAACTCTGTCAGAAAAGGTAGAGTATAATAGCTATATTCCCTTGGCTTTGCTAATCAGACAGATACTCTCCTATTTTCCTACCACCAAATGTATCTATCAACTACATGCTTCTCCATCCACTGTCTTCAATAATTATCCCTGCTCCAATTAAAGACCACACCTTCACACCCCCAGATCCCATCCACCCCCTTCTCAAGGAATTCACAGGCAGTTCTGCCCTCTCTCTCCAGTGAGACTTAATTTCTCCCTCTCTACCTGCACCATTTCCAACAGTTTGCAAACACACTCCAGATTCATCTTAAAAATAATACTCCCTTGAGTTCTCAGGCTACCTTTAACCACCAGCCCATTTCTTACTCCCCTTTATAGCAAAACTACTCAAAAATATAGTCTCAACTCATTCACATTTGTCTGCTCCAGTGCCCCCCACCAGTCCACTGAAACTTTTATTTGTCAGGTTCCCAATGTTACCAATCCAATGCACACTCTTGTGTCTTCTTAATCACTCAGTGGAATCATCAAAAATCAACCACTGTGCCAGATGCCAGGGCTTGGGGAGCTTTTTATTGGTCAAAGGATACAAACTTCCAGTTATAAGAGGAGTAAGTTCTAAGGATTGAATGTATACCAGTGACCACAGTTAACAGAACTGTATTTTATACTTGAAAGGTGCCACAAAAGCAGACCCGAAATGTTCTCACCACACACACACACAGATAATTATATGAGATGATGGATATGTGTACTAACCTGCTTGTGGTTATCATTTCACAACATGTATCTGTACCAAATCATCACACTGTGAGTCTTAAACTTACATGATACATAGTATGTCAACTACATTTCAATAAAGCTGGGGGAAAAGACCAACCACACTGTCTTTCTCTTAACACTGTTCTCATGGCTTCCTTGGTCTTGTTGCCTGGTTTCCTACTCCTCCAGTTATACCTCGCTCTTGTTTTCCGGTCCTTCTCCTGTGACTCTCCCTATAAACAGGCCCCACCTGGGCCTTCTTTCCTGCCTCTTCCTATGGGTCATCTCATTTCTTTCCATGGTTTCAAAAAACATCCTCTGAGCTCCCAATTTATGTCTCTAGCCCAACCTCTCTTCTAGTTGTAGGTGCTGGTGATGATGCTGCTAGTGATGATGAGAATGACAATGGTGAAGATGACCATGGCATCACCTCAGGCCTTTACAGGAGTTACCATGTGCCAGGCACCATTCTAAGTTCTTTCCATACACTAAACCCATTCCCTCTTCACAACGGACCAATAAGTACCTTCATTTTGCAGATGGAGAAACCAAGGCAGGTTAGGTGAGTGGTTAGGTAACTTACCCAAGGCTATACAGTTAGGAAATAAACCCAGAGTCAGAGACAATGCTATATAAACACCAATGCCATATAAATACCCCTTACGTATGTCACAGTCCTCAAACAGCCTGTCTTACCTGAAAGTCCTGAATTCTCTCTTCCACTGTTCCCCACAGTCAACCCAGGTCCTCAAACACAAACCCTAGAGAGCCATCTTGCTTCCCTCTCTCTCTCTCACTTCCCCACGTTCAATCCATCAGCAAGTTGGACCATTTTTGTTTTCTCAGTAGATCTTGAACCCACTCAATCCTCTGTTCCTACTGTCCAGTTAAACCCTCGGGGTCTGGCCTAGTGTAACAGCATAGCCTAACTGCTCTTCCTGCCTGCACTCTTGCTTCCTCTAAACTCCTCTCCCTATGGTAACCATGGTGATTTAAAAAACCTCCTCTAGGCTACATTGCCCCCTTCTTTAAATATTTTCACTGGCTTCCCATTTCACTTAAATTAACATCTGAGTCTCTCAACGTGGACCCCAAATCCTGCACCACCTAGTTAGTGCTCACCAGCCTGTGCGGTCCCATCTTACTTCACTACACCCTCACTCGGTCCACTTGGTTCCCACTGCCTTATTCCTGCTGTGGTCCCTCTGCAGATAGTTTTCTATTTCTGTGCCTGGCTGACTCCTCTTTACCCTTTGGGTCTGGTTTCCTTCTTTCCTCCATGGTATCATTCTCCATTTAAACACTCACTTTCAGGTTCATAATAGCACTTGTCACCAATTGTAATCATACAATTGACTGTTTACTTGTTTGTTGTCTGTTTCCCGCTCCCTTCTTATAAACTCGCCTCGGACTGCAAACTCCATGAGGGCGCAGAACAAGCGCGTTTTGACCCTTCTCGGTTGTTATGACCTAGACTATGCCTGACACATAGTAGGTAGACAGTAACTATTTTTCCTGGTTGACTGGTTGGCTAGATGAGAATATTTTTATGCTTACTCTACACTAGCAGTGAGTTGAGATATCTTACTAGCAGAGCTAGTTTGGAAAGAGGGCTTGCTTGGGATGATCAGGGGTCATTTTCCTGATGATTTCAACAGGCTGACCTTTGCCACTGGGATGCAGCTGTTGTCTCCCTATTCACCTAGAACAACAATTTCAACAAGGGTGCTGCAAGGATTTTTAAAATGTGAAATATCTGACTATTTAGTCAGGGATACTGATCTCTTTTCCCTTAGATTGTCAAATTAAAAAAATGGCAACAGCCAACACAGCAATACCATCCAGTGTGAATAAATTGAAATTATACCTACTTTTCGTCAGATCAGCAAAAAATATATTTCTTGGTGTGCCACAGAATTTTAGTAGTGATTTTTGTGTGCCATGAGATGGAAAAGGGTGAAAATTGCTGACCTAGAATAATGCAGTAAGTGATAATATTTAAAGGATACTGGCCAAATGGGCAGTGGTCAACTGTGGGAATGCCTAATGAGAGAGTTAAATGTCTTTTCTAACTTAACAATGTGTGTGTCTTGAGTTCAGATACGAATCTGGTCACCCAATTTAGAAGAGAAAATACAGGCTCGTTTCATCTCTTGTGGTGGTTACATTTCTCAAATGTCATAACTAACAGCCGCTGCCTCTTGAGAGTCGTGAGATAAAGGGGACACTAAGAGTCTGACCTTCTTGACACTATTTGCAACAGCTTCCTTGTGACCCAAGTCATCAGCAGAAAGTTCATTTCCATATTTGTATTCAGGGTGAGCTTCTTCTTCTTGGTCAGCTGCATGAAAGACAAAAGAAAAATCCATGAGGCCAAATGAGCACCAGCAGTCACAGATTCTCCATAATCCTGGGGAACACAAGCCCTTTCAGAGGAGAAGGAAGCCAAAGGAAGATGAGGACACTGAAGTATGCAAGCTTTTTTCAAATAAAGCTCTCACTAACCTCTTATCAAGGAGCATATCTTGTTATTTATTCTTTCTCTTGCATCTCGCATGGTGTTGACCTGTTGGATGCTTCATAAATTTTTCTGAAGTGAATGATTATCTCCACCCCAGAACTCTAGCCCTAAAAATTAAAGCCTCAATACCTCACGAGTACCTGTAACTCATTAATAATACATTTTGATCTCCCATGAGATCTAGAGAAAACAAGAAGATACAAGGAAAGGAAAATACATTTGATAATATCGAATAAGGAGAATAAAATGTCCATAAGTCATTATGTGACAGAAAAAGGAGAGCTTGGAAGGACTGTACTGCTCCTGTAGCCATCTGTCAAACCTGGTGAGGGTTAAAAGACTCTGAAGTCATTTCTCGGGCTCATGCCAGGGAGAAGCGAGAAGTAGGTGCTAAAGGAAGTGGGAGCACAGGAGCATGGCCCAGACTGTAAAAGGAGGCACAGAAGCACTCAGTCCACTGGCCCAGGAAAGTGACAAGAACTCCATTATCACCCAACTTCTTTGGTGGAAAAGGGTCACTCATTAGAAAATGAACCACATGCTGGTGTGAGATCTGGATTCCCATGATCTCCAGTGAAGAATTTGCCCCAAAACTAGCCAGGATCCTTGAGGGACCCGTATTGTAAAAAAAAAAAACCAGTGAAATAATTTCTGATTTTGGACTCACAAGGGAAGTGAGTAGATCCATAAATCCATAACAATTAGAGGTATTTTTCAAAAGCATGTTTAAAATGTGCAAAGGAAAAGGCAAGAACAGGAGTAAATGTAAAACTGTTTCACTGACTCTAAGATGCCTTCCCCCACCCTCATCCCCCTGCACATTTTAATATAACTGACATCACATTGCATCCTTCAATTGATAGTATTTTAAAATTACTTGGAAATATTTTTCTTTCTTGGTCAAAATAAAATAGTGGTATCTTTCAACTGATGTCATATTGGATTCAAAATTTGAGAGGTTGCTTATAGCAAGATGCTATTTCAGGCATGGGATGAAGGTGAGGCAAGAGAGACAGACGCCTTCCTCCTCTGGAACTGGTATTCTGATGAGGGGATATTCTAGAGGCAGACGACTAAAAACCAACCAACCAACCAACCAACCAACCAACCAACCAAACAAACAAACAAAAAACAGTAGGTCATATAGGCTTTGGTCAGGAAAACGAACTTGAGGAGCTGTAATGGGTCTTAATCTAGTCCAATATCTTCATTTTACAGATGAGGAACTAGATTCAGAGACAGGATGTGACTTGTGAGGTTACAGAGTAAGATACAGACAAGATTTCTGCAGGTTCTTAGCACAACGCTCTCAACATGACACTGGGTTTCCATGACCCACAGTCTATAACAAAGGTTTTAAAACTTCCCAGAATCACTACTAAATTTCTATTTTACATACCTGTAGTCTAACCTGCCCAGCCAGGTGTAAACTACTTGAATTCAAGGGTATAGTCCATAGAAGTGGAAGACACTTAATAACTACTTTAAAAGAGTGGTATGAGTGGATGTTATCATCTCTTTAGTGTACAAATACACACAGGCACACACATCAGAATTCTGATATCACTCACAGTCCTGGAAGTCACCTGCCCTTCTGAATCTAAATCTAGCTAATGTATGGGCACATGCTCGGACTGAGAGTCTTTTCTATTTTCTACTGTCTCCAGGCTGCCTGTCCTCTTGAACAATGCTTGGTTTCCTCTTGCTTGCTCTGTCAAAGTGTTTAAATCAGAGACTCTAGTCATTTATGTGTAGTAGGATCAGACTGTGATGCCCGGGTAGTTACAGTCAACTGGTAGACCAGAACTACAGCTAAGTATCACTCAGGGAACCTAAGAATCAAGTATATAACTGGTAAAGCAGAAACTTCTATGCCCTTGAAGAGAAACTCAAGTAGATCGTTCTATCCTCTCAGCTAGTCTCCTACATCAATACTATCCCTCATGATTATTTCTGTCAAAATTTAATCAAAATCTCAAGCATATTTTGAAATAACATGGGAGCCACTAGGGGCACTTTTTTGCCTATAAGAATAATTAACATAGTCATAAAAGTTGAGAAAGTGCCCTTAAGGAGGACAAGTGGAATCACATTGACCATCATTTTAGATTAGTGTGTGTGCTCAGAAAATTTCACATCTTTGACTTCCATCAGTTGTAGTCTTTCTCCTTTAAAATTTTTTTTATCAACGGGCCCCGGCTGGTGTGCCTCAGTGGATTGAGTGCCGGCCTGTGAACCAAAGGGTCATTGGTTTGATTCCCAGTCAGGGCACATGCCTGGGTTGCAGGCCAGGTCCCCGGTTGGGGGTGCATGAGAGGCAACCACTCATTGATGTTTCTCTCCTTCTCTTTCTCCCTCCCATCCCCTTCCTCTGAAAATAAATAAATAAAATCTTTAAAATTTTTTAAACACTCATTTTACATATTTGTGCTTTCTTTATATTCCTGTTTATTAGAAGGGCAGTATTGTAAGTTACAAAAGGAGTTAAGGCAATTCTGGGATTAAATCTTAGCCACACTGCTTACTGTGGGACCACGTGCAAAATAAGTTACCTCTCAGTTTCAAATTCCTCATCTAAAAAAATGAGAGTAGTAATGCCTATGTCATCAGGTTGAATAAAGATCAGATGAGGCAATGATGTAAACTGCTTGATCTACAGCTGGTATAACAACGGTAGTTGTTTTTTTTTTTTCTTGTTAACTTATTCCATTACTCTTTAGCTTATTTTACTGGATTATAGTACCTAGTATTGCCTTCATGTTTTTGATTACCAGCTAGGAAGCCTAATTTAAGAAACTGTTTTTACCTAAGATTCATCTTTTTAAATTTTAGAGGTATTTTATTGAACTTTTGAATATATTCATTTTAATATTTTATTCTTAAATCTTGTTTAGGTTTACTATTTGCAAAAAATGTAAAATGATATAGTAGGCATCGTGGCAGACTGTTTTCCAAAGACAGCCGTAATAACATCTGCCTTCACACTTGCTCTTCTACAACGTGACCTTGCCTCTCACCCACCTCCTAAACTGGGGCAGGAGCTAAGTCTGATTTGGTGAATGATAGAGAGAGGAAGTGATGACGTCCCAGTTCCAGGCATAGCTCTTAAATAGTTTAGCAGCTTCTACTTTGTGCTTCTTGGAACAAAACTTGGCCCTCGTGCTGTGAGAAGCCCAAACCACATGGGGAAGCCACATGGGGGTGCTCTGGGCAGTGGGCCCCGCTGAGCTCCCAGAAGACAACTGCCAGCCACGTGAGTGAGCCATCTTGGGCAAGTGCCCCAGCAGAACCTTCAGATGACTCCAGCCCAGATGCCGTCTACTGGCAACTGCAAGGGAAACCAACCTGAACCCAGCGGATCCACAGAACTGGAGAAAATAATGGTGTTTTATGCTTCTAAATTTTGGGGTCATGTTTTACACAGTAATAGATAACCATAACAGGTATTGACTAAATAATATCAAATATCTTTGGCCTTCTAGACCTCCCTTGCCATATAGAACACATGAAAATAAGTCATTATGACTTTTCTCTGGGAGTGAAGTTGAACCCACAGTTTGCACACACAACAGAAACCACTGTTACGAAGTCTGTTCCATAGTTAGAGTTCTTTATTAGGAAGTTGTGAATAAGATTAGTTAATTCTCTCAGCTTTCAAGTTTTTACCTATAATATCAAACTTTCCTAAAATCTACACATGAATTTCAGATGTTTATATAGCAAGTGTAGAGAGTTTCTACCAGCATTTCTGAATCATTCAGCCCGATGCCACCATATAAATTCAGGGCCCTGTCTAGCCAACAAACACAGGATACAAGTCCAAATTATTTTGTTATACAATTCTCATGGGACATAACCAGCAAATAACTTTCTAAAAACATTACAAACCTCTCAAAAGACCTTTTTAAAATAAAAAAAAAATTATGGTTGTGGCTATATGGCCAGAGCAAAACTGAAGCTAATAGCAAATATTCACATATTTTAAACAAGGCTGCCTTTGTTAAAATTATCTATCTATATAAATCTAGCAAGCTGGTTATTTGAATGAGCTTGAACTTAAAATTTTACTACTGGCTTTGAGTTTCCAATTCATTTTGTGTGTGTATACAAATCAATCAATTCCTTGAGGGTCTTTACTGAAGTTCCTTTCCGTTTAGCTCGTCTTACTGCTATCATCAGTAACACCACCAAAGTTCACGTTTTTGTTTATAGGAAGGGACTGCAAAATATTCCTTTTACTCCAACCCCTGCCTTCTATAGAAGTGCTTCAAGGAGTCGCTGGCTGTGAATCTCTGCTGAACAGCTGACTGCTCTATAGGAAGGAGATAACCAAGTCACTAAACTCTTGGGCCCAGGAAAACTGAAAGTAATACTCTTTGGAAAAACACCAAAAAATACTAAAAGATTAAGTTTGGTGCCTCAATACACACCTGACTATTAAGAATTAAAACATTACATTACATAAAAGGGTCCACTAAGACAAATTTTTTATTTTAAAATGTATTTTTGTGGCATGAAAATAAAAAAAAAAACTTACCATTTTCTGTTTCCTCCTCATTGTAATCCTCTAAGATGTTAACTGGAGCAGTGGATTCTCCAGCTTCCATCATGCTTTTCAAAGCTTCGAGCTGCTCTAGAAGGAGAAGGTGACATATGTTAAGTCATTTATAAAACCTGGGCTTTAAGATCCATGCTAAGAAGGAAATAAAATGGGAAAGAAAATGTATTGTCTGGGCTCCGAAGGGCTATGTTCCTAAGGCCGCTGTGTCACCCAGTCCTGGTGGGTGACCTTAAGAAACATGCAACGATCACATTATCTACACATGATGAAGAACTACTGAAACACGGGTGAATGCCCAGATTTCTGGTCAGAGGTTTGAGAGGGGTGCTCAGTGGAGGGTTGAAGTCTTTTTTAAAAAGTAGCTATTGTTTATTGAACAATTATGTACAATTAAGTGATTTCATTGTCAGAAATACTTTGTAAACCACTGTTATCCACCCCCATGTTACAAAAGACATTAAAGCTTAGAGAGATTAATCAATGTAAGAGACCCTGAAGTTCTGAGATTTTTCATGGGCCCCCTCTATGTCTACTCAGCCTGAAGTTGTTCTTCCTATCCATTTTGGTAAATCTAGATTGTCCAAACAGTAGAGGCCAATTTGCAACAATAATTCCCTCTTCTTCCAAAAAGCTTTTCTGACCAACTAGTCCCTAAACTAGCTGAATTTTGGCTGGTAATCCCCTCCCCTACTCCAGCTAAAATTCTATGAAATTCTGGCCCCTTCCTTCCCCATGGTAGATTGTTCCTTAGCTCCTTTGGGAGACTTCTTAGGTCAAACATTTTATTTATTTATTTGATTTTTTTTTGCATTTTAAAATCATTTTTACTTTTCAATTACAGTTGATATACATTATGTTAGTATCAGGTGTAGACCCCAGTGGTTAGACATTACATAACTTACAGAGCGATCATCCTGATGAATCTCCCACCCATCTGACATTACACATCATTAGAGTATTGACTACATTCCCTGTGCTGTACTTTACATCCCCATGACTATTCTGTAACAACCATTTGTACTTCTTAATCCTTTCACCTTTTTCATCCATTCCCCCAAACCCACTGCATTAGGCCATCATCCAAATGTTCTATCTATGAGTCTGTTTCTGTTTTGCTTGTTTATTTTGTTTTTTACTTTTATTTTTTACAGTTTTTAAAGATTTTTTAAATTTATTTTTAGAGAGAGGGGAAGGGGAGGAGAAATAGAGGGAAAGAAACATCAATGAGCAAGAGATACATTGATCAGTTGCCTCTCATAGGCCCCCAGCTGGGGACCTGACCTACAACTGAGGTATGTGCCCTGACTGGGAATTGAACCGGCAACCTTTCGGTTCACAGGCCAGCACTCAATTCACTGAGCCAAACCAGCCAGGGTTACTGTGTTTTTTAGATTCAATTGTTGCAGGATATGTATTTTATTGTTCATAATTTTAATCTTTTTTTTCCTTCTTAAAGGAGACTCTAACATTTCATATAATACTGGTTTTGTGGTAATGAACTCCTTTAGCTTTTTCTTGTCTGGGAAGCTCTTTATCTGCCCTTCTATTCTAAATGATAGATTTGCTGGAGAGAGTAATCTAGGTTGTAGGTCCTTGCTTTTCATCACTTTGAATATTTCTTGCCAATCCCTTCTGGCCTGCAAAGTTTCTTTCGAGAAATCAGCTGATAGTCTTAGTGGAGCTCCCTTGTAGGTAAATAACTGCTTTTCTCTTGCTGTTTTTAAGATTCTCTCTTTGTTTTTAAGCTCTGGGATTTTAATTATGATGTGTCATGGTGCGGGCCTCTTTGGATTCAACTTGTTTGGGACTCTCTTCTCTTCCTGGACATGTATGTCTATCTCCTTCACCATATTAGGGATGTTTCCCTTCATCATTTTTTCAAATAAGTTATCAATTTCTTGTTCTTCCTCTTCTCCTTCTGGCACCTTTATGATTTGAATGTTCATATGTTTAGAGATGTTCTGGAGGCTACTTAACTTATCCTCATTTTTTTAAAATTCTTTTTTCTTCTTGTTGTTCTGATCGAATGCTTTTTCTTCCTTGTATTCCAAATTGTTGATTTGATTCTCAGCTTCATCCCACCCACTCTTGGTTCCCTGTAGATTTTTCTTTATTTCACATAATGTAGCCTTCATTTCTGCCTAGGTCTTTTTTATGCTGTTGAAGTACTCAGTGAGTTCTGGAGCATCCTGATAACCAACATTTTGAACTCTGCATCTGATGGGTTCCTTATCTCCATTTTGTTTAGGTCTTTTTCAGTAGTTTTGCTCTGTTCTTTCATTTGGACCATGTTTCTTTCTTTTTCTTTTTTATTGTTTTATTACAGTTGTCCCAATTTTCCCGATGCTCTTTCCTGCCCCACTCACATACCACTCCCACAGTTAACCCCCACCCTGTTGTCCATGTCCATGGGTCATTTATACCTGTTTCTTGACTAGACCCTTCCCCTCCTTTCTTCCCTTATGCTGCCCCCCCCTTGACCTCTGGTCACTGTCAGTCTGTTCCTTGTTTCCATGCCTCTAGTTCTGTTTTGCTTGTTTGTTTGTTTTGTTCATTAGGTTCCTCTTATAGGTGAGATTGTATGATATTTTGCTGCCTGGCTTATTTCACTTAGCATAATGCTCCCCAGTTCCATCCATGCTGTATGAATGATAGGAATTCCTTCTTTCTTTCTGCTGTGTAGTATTCCATTGTGTAAATGTAGCACAGTTTTTTGATTCATTCATTTACCATTGGGCACTTAGGCTGTTTCTAGCACTTGGCTATTGTAAATAATGCTGCTATGAACATTAGGGGTGCATAGGTTCTTTTGAATTGGTGTTTCAGGATGCTTAAGGTATAACACCAGCAGTGAAATCACTGAATCAAAAGGCAGTTCCACTTTTAGTTTTTTGAGGAAATTCCATACTGTTTTCCACAGTGTCTGCATTTCCACTAACAGTGCACTAGGGTTCCCTTTTCTCCATACCTCACCAGCACTTGTTTATTGATTTGTTAATGATGGCCATTCTGACAGATGTGAGTTGGTATCTCATTGTGGTTTTAATTTGCATCTCTCTGACGGCTAGTGATATTGAGCATCCTTTCACATGGTTTTGCGACCTCTGAATGTCCTCCTTGGAGAAGTGTCTGTTCAGGTCCTTTGCCCATTTTTTAATTGGATTGTTTGTCTTCCTGGTGTTTAGTCATATAAGTTCTTTATATATTTTGGATATTAAACCATTATTTGAGGCATCATTGGCAAATATGTTTTCTGATATGTTTGGTTCCCTTTTCATTTTGATGTTTTCTTTAGCCATGCAGAAGCTTTTAAATTCGATGTAGTCCCATTTATCTTTCCTTTATTTCCCTTACCCTAGAGGGTTTATCAGCAAAAATATTGCTGTGTGTGATATATGAAATTTTACTGCCTATGTTTTCCTCCAGGACTTTTATGATGTCACAGCTTATATTTAACTCTTTTATCCATTTTGAGTTTATTCTAGTGTATGGTATAAGTTGGTGAATGAGTTTCACTTTTTTTGCATGTAGCTGTCCAGTTCTCCCAGCACCATTTGATGAAGAGGCTATTTTTACTCCATTTTATGCTGCTGCCCCCTTTGTCAAATACTAATTGACTGTAGAGACTTGGGTTTATTTCTGGGCTCTCTGTTCTGTTCCATTGGTCTATGTGTCAGTTCTTACGTCAGTACCAGACTGCTTTGATTATACAGTAGCCTTATAATATAGTTTGATATCAGATATTGTGATTCCCTCCTACTTTGTTCTTCTTTCTCAAAATTGCCAAGGCTTTTTGGGGTCATTTTGGTTCCATATAAATTTTTGAAATATTTGTTCTAAATCTATGAAATATGTCATTGGTATTTTAATAGGGATTGCATTGAATCTATAGGTTGCTTTGGCTAGTATGGACATTCTGATTATGTTAATTCTTCCAATCCATGAACACGGTATATGCTTCCATTTATTTGTGTATTCCTTAATTTCTTTCTTCAGTGTTGTGTAGTTTTCTGAGTACAGGTTTTCTACCTCCTTGGTTGAGTTTAATCCTAGGTATTTTATTTTTCTTGTTGCTATAGTAAATGGGATTTTGTTCCTAGTTTCTATTTCTGATATTTCATTGTTGGTGTATAAAAATGCCTTTGATTTCTGAATATTGACTGTGTATCCTGCCATTTTGCCAAATTCATTTATTAGGTTGAGTAGTTTTTTGGTGGATCCAATAAGGTTTCTATGTACACTATCATCTGCAAATGATGACAGTTTTACTCTCTCCTTTCCAGTTTGGATGGCTTTTATTTCTCTTTCTTGTCTGATCCCTGTGGCTAGAACTTCCAATACTATGTTGAATAAAAGTGGTTAAAGTGGACACCCTTTTCTTGTTCCTGATCTTAGGGGAAAGCTTTTAGTCTTTGCCCATTGAGTGTGATGTTGGCTGTAGGTTTCTTGTATATGCCCTTTATTAGATTGAGGTATGCTCCCTCAAGTCCCACTTTGCTGAGTGTTTTTATCATAAATGTGTGCTGGATTTTATTAATGCCTTCTCAGCATCTATTGATATGATCATGTGATTTTTCTTTCATTTTGTTCATATGATGTATTATTTTTATTGATTTGTGAATATTGTACCATCCTTGCACCCCTGGGATGAATCCCACTTGATTGTGGTATATAATCTTCTTAATGTATTGCTGGATCTGGTTTGCCAATATTTTGTTGAGGATTTTTGCATCTATGTTGATCAGAGATACTGGCCTGTAGTTCTCTTTCTCTGTTGTGTCTTTACCTGGTTTTATAATTAGGATAATACTGGCCTCATATAAACAGTTTAGGAGTCTTCCCTCCTCATGAATTTTTTTTGAAATAGTTTGAGAAGGAGAGGAGTTAGCTCTTCCCTAAATGGTTGGTAAATTCTGCCTGTGAAGCCATCTGGTCCAGGGCTTTTGTGTGCCAAAAGTTTTTTGATCACTGCTTCAATTTCACTAGTTGTTATTGGTTTATTCAGGCTCTCTGCTTCTTCTTGATTCAGTTTTGGAAGATTATGTTTCTAGTAATTTTTCCATTTCACCCAGGTTGTCAAATTTCTTGGCATATAGTTGTTCGTAGTAATTTCTTACAATCTTTTGTATTTCTGTGATATCGGTTGTAATTTCTCCTCTTCTGTTTCTGATTTTCTTTATTTGGGTACTCTCTCTCTTTTTTTCTTGATGAGTCTGGTTAATGGCCTTTCAGTTTAACTTTTCAAAGAACCAGCTCCTGGACTTATTGATCCTTTGAATCGTTCTATTAGTCTCTGGGCCATGTTTCTTTGTCTCCTCATGTTGGCAGCTTCGCTGTCTTTGTTTTTATGTATTAGGTAGAGCTGCTATGTCTTCCAGGCTTAGCAGTGTGGCCTAACGTAGTAGGTATTCTGTTGGGTCCAGTGGCACAGGCTCCCATATCACTGAAGCTGAACACTTGAGGTGAAACTCCCCTCCACTTACCATGTGGGCTGTGTACATCCTCCTTTTGTAGCTGAGCCTTGATTTCTACTGGCACATCAATGGGAAGGACATACCCCAGGTCTATCAGCTGCAACCACCAAACACTGACCTCCGACCACTGTGGAGGATCAGCTGTGCAGCAGCCCACCCCATAGAGCAGGACTTACTTCAGCAGGGCTCTGGTGCCCTTTGAGTCTACCCCTCGAGTGTGTCACTTGTGAAGATGATTGGGTGGTGATGCTTCAACAGGTCTAAAGCTGTCCATTCAGCGCACTGGCTCTGTGGCCTCCTGGGAGGTACAGGCCAAGGTCAGCTGCCACCTGTGTTCTGCCTGGGGTCACCCAGCATGAGTTACAAAGTGATCTGCAGATGGCTGTTACTTGCATTGGGCTTAGAAGTTCCCAGGCGAAGCCAAGGTGTGAACCATAGCTGGCTGCTACTAGTGCCAGGCATGGGGCCACTCAGAGGTATGAGGCATGCTGAGGCCAGATGCTGCTTGAGAGATTTTAGGAAACTCGGAAGCATGAACTAAGGCAGGCCATTCACACGCAAAAGCCACTGGAAACAGCTTGGGTGGGTCTGCAAGTTTGGTGGGGGGCCCTCAGAGAACACCGAGGTGGGGCAAATAGTGTGAACAGGTTGATAGAGACTTAGATATGGCCTCCTGCTGGCTTTGTGTGGGAGGGCTCATCAAAGGAATAGTGGCCTCTGCCAGCACTTCTGTCTGGGAGAAAGCTGTTCCTCCTCCAGCACTTGCCCTGATGCCAAATAATAAGTTCCTCCCCATTTGTCAGTGGTGCCTTTAAGCTGCTGCCCAGTGCTGGAGCTTAGAGGAAGTGAGTCTGGGTAAGTCTATGTGTGGGCCGTTTTAAGAGGAATTGCCTGAAACTCCAGAAGCCCTGTTTCCCTCAGTCTCAATCCCTACTAGTTTTTACAGCCAGAGTTATAAGGACTTCTCTTCCCAGCACTGGAACCCTGGGCTGGGTGGCCTGGTGTGGGGCTGGGACCCCTTGCTCCTCAGGGAGGACCTCCACAGCTGAGATACCCCTCTAGATTTTTATCTGCCACATGTGGGTATGGGACCAGCTTATTGGGCATCTCTATTCCTCCTACCAGTTTTAATGTGGCTTCTTATTTAAACCCCTATTATAAGTCTTGATAACAAAAGCCCATAATTGGAGGACAATTCAGGTGAAGTGACAGAAAAGCAACATGCTCACTGAAGACTGACAAAACTTCAGGAAAAAGTGTATTTGCAACTGCTATAAACTAGGGTTATTATGTCAATGTATAGTAAATCCCTTATAAGTCAGTAAGATAAAGATAAATCATTTTCAAAATAAAAATGGGTAAATTATTAATACTGATAAACTAGTTATCAAAGACATACAAATAAAAATTAAAGTATCATTCTTCCATTATTGGGCACACATACTATAAAAATGGCCAATAGCCAGCATTAAGGATACTGGGAAACAAACAGTCTCACATATTATAGTGACAGAGTAAATTCATACAACTTTTCTGAAAGACAATATAGTAAGATACCTCACAGTATAAAATGTGTATGTGCTTTGACCTACCAATTCTAATTGTATCAATTGATTCCAAGGAGAAGGCTGTAAAAATGTACAAAATGAACATTTAGATATGTTCATTATCATTGATGTTTTCACAAAATGAAAATCCATCAACTTGGGACTCATTAATTATTCCATATTCCACAATAAATTTTGTACTGTCTTTCACACATTAAAGTTAGTATGTAGACTCATATTCTACTGAATGTAAACATATGTAAGTGGTTGAATTAAAAATAATTTTAAAAATTAGTACATTTAATAGGGTCCCAGTTTTGTTAAAATTTATGTATGTCGTATATGTATCTATGTGTAATATAATTTAGTGCTATTTTGTTAGCTTCTAATACTTTATTGTTGTCTTCATTTTCCAATCACATCATTAGAAAAGTAAACTGTAATTAATATAATTAAAAATTTTAATTTGGAATACCCAGGGGAAAAACACAATGCAGTCATACAATAGTTGATGCTACTAATTTACTGAATTTGCTGAAAGAAAATATTTTCAAAGAAAAGGTTCCAGGAAAACACAGGGGGGAGATATCCGGGTAGAATACCAGTCATCTCTCTGTATGTGTACACACGCACTTTCCCGCTTACCTAGGATCTCTAGGTAGGTATGGATCCCATGAGCGAGCCACAAGGGAAACTTTTTGAGAGGAGTTTAGATTATATAAAATGATAAAGTGCTAGTTCCTTATAGTTTGATGAATTCTAAAGTGCCTCTTCATTTCTCCTTGGGACCCTTCCAAATTCTGTTACAGGAATATACTTTTCCCACTGCAGAAACAAACTTATGTAGAAAGGACACTTAAAAGGGAATATGGCAATTTTGCTCTGAAAAGCATGTGTAGCATCACCACTACACCTCTTCCCCCCAAATCGTCAGTGTTAAAATACACTGCATTCTAGACAGCTGAATTGTTGAAACGGCGTCTGTATGCTTCCATCACAGATGCTTGCATTTGACTTACTTTGTTCAACCTCAGGTTTCAGTCGTTTATTTTTGATGAGTATTTTTCTTTTGAGGTCATTGGGGGATGGCAACGGCCTGCCTGGTTCGAGCTAGAGAGAAACAGAAAAGGCTGAATTAACCAGGGGCTGTGGTTCTCCGTTCTCATTCACAGCCCAGAAAGAGCATGGAGGCCCGTGAGTTATACCAGCCACATCCACTAGATGGCAGTCAGCACAGTTTTATGATTTCCTTCTCCAACCCAAAGAAGCCCACTGTATACAACTTTGCTTTAGACTACTGAGGCAAACTCGACGTCCACACAGCCTCTAGGGTAGCAGAGCTGTTCCACATTTCCCAGTGGAGCTGTGTCTGACCTGGGGTGGTGCCGGGGGAGGAGCTCTTGTCCAACCTCTGGCTTTGCCCCTTTTAAATAAATATCTGGTAAAGTACAAAGAATCACTGTGCCAGATCAGGTCAGAACTGGCTTTCCCAACTGCAAGTTTCCCGACCCCTTCCTCACCCCCACCAAGTGTTGGGAAGCACACTAAGCCTGTCTGCTCAGTCTGCTCCAACCTCAACACTTGGGACTGTGGTTTTGTGGGTTCAATAAGGAAACAAGAAGGGAATGGTATTAACTACTGAAATCTGGCCACTACTATGGTTTCATTTCCTTAAATTTACATCTGCAAGGGAAGTGTCCCTCCCTTCCATTACCTATAATTCATAGATCTGTGACATACATTGTCATTCAATGATGAATTCTAGCCATTCATTTCCCATTCCCCCATCCATCCATCTATATATCCACCCACCCACCAACCCATAACCCATCCACTCTTCCAGGTATCCATTTATTTTCAAAACTAATTTTTATACTACTTGTTAAAAATGTATTCCTATGTCTATGTTGTCTCAAATGAAACACTTGACTGAAATTATGCTTCCTTTGGAGGCCTGTTGTAAACTGGTCTACTCCCTAGCAATCTCTTGAACCAGATACCTCCAATAAATATTCAACCCAGTATAGGCCACCTTCTTTTTTAGATATGTTTTTACATTGGTGTCCTGTGCATCCCCACTCCCCGCCATATCCCGTGATTGGCAGCTCTTCAGTTTAGGGAGCAGGTCCTGTTCCCATCTACATCACTTAAATTTCTAATAACACTTTTCACATATGTGCGTATCACTTCACAAAGAACACAGTGGTCTTTCCACAAAACCTAGCACCTTAGCCCAATGGCAAAATAAAATAAGATAGAGGGCCTAGGTGAACCAAAATGAGATAAACTATCAGGGGTGTTTCTTGGTGGGCTCCCCTTGAACAGTCTGAGACAAGGATTAAGGTACAGGCAGTTTGTTTGGGAGGCTGCCCTGGAAACTCCAAGAAGAGTAAGAAAATGATCAAAAGAAGACGGGCAGCCAGTTGAGGGCAGGTTATCAGGAAAGTTATCACTACAGGCAAGTGCGGAAGGATCCTGCTGGGGAACCTGGAGGACAGTGGGAAACATGTGCTCAGAGTTATCCTCCTGAAGAGTGAGGGAGCATGGGCTGGGGGTGTTCATTTCTGGCACTTCTGGTCTGTCTTTCACCCATGGCCACAGCAGGGTCCAGTGACCAGAGGTCTCCTCAGAGGCTGGGGGCAGGAGGCGGGTGGAGGTGGGAAGAGGGGAGAAAGCTGCAGGTGCTGGCTGTCAGCTGAAAGTCAGCCCAGTACAGCGAGAAACACGTGATCTGTGGACAAGACAGGGTGCCTGCAGCTATGGCTTCAGTAAACAAGAGAAGCTGGGGGTGGGTTCAAGGGATGCAAATATGCTTGTCTCCTTTTTTTTTTTTTTTTTTTTTTTAGCTCCCATAGATCACTTTGAAAAAGCTCATTCACTGTTCAACTACTCAATGTGTTCACAGGTAACATGAAGCATCTTCCTTCACATCAGTCATTGTAATGTTCAACTGCCACCTCATGCTACCATGTTTGGGCTCACCAGCTGCCTGTCAATAGTGGGGGAAGATTTTATTACTGTACATTGTTTTATATTTTAATCCTGTTAGCTGTCTTGCTGCTTGTAAGATCAGTGACAGAGATCTTAACCACTTGGGGTTTGGGATCTTTGTAAAAATATCATGAACTGTCTAGAATGTTTGTGTAAAAAATATTGTATGCAATTAAAAGGAGTTCACAGACCCTGCAAAACCTAGTGATGGTCCACAGGCTAACAATTCTTTGCTTGATGAAGGAATTAGCAGGTAAAAGAATGAAACTCAAGAAAATGTACATATAACATTGCCCAAGTATTTACTTTGGAGTCGAAAAATTGAACTTCAGGCTCCTATGACTTCAGTTTGTGAACTTACTGTAGCAATGGGCTCCGTGGGTGCACATGTAACTAGAGCTGAGAACACCCACTGAGTCTAGACCCTTGGCCAGTGGGCACTTTACGAAATGTTAGGAGACAGATATCAGAAACTGAAAGACCCCCAAATTTAAATTACATTGAAGCAAATGTATATTTTACGTCTCTCTCTACATGTAAGCATGATGAAAGCTTTCTGTACCAACAAATTTAAATAGATATGAAGATGCTTAGCATTAGTCCTCCAGCACTACTTGACCCTTTAGAGATGAATTTCAAAACAAATCCATTCATGTTAGCAATGTGGTTAGCTAAAAATACATACTGGATGGGATTCGAGTGCTTGTTTCAACAGGAGATCCCCAAATAGATCTTCGCAATATTTGGACATCTTGTACTGTTGATATTTGCTGGAAAGAAAGAACTGGCATTTGTAAATTCAAACATCCATTAAACATCTAAGAAGAAACACTCATTCCTAGGCGATAAAAAACCCAAAACTCCCACTCTACAAAAGGCATGACTGTCCTCTTGATGTTAATACAAGATGTATTGTTACATAACACAAACTAACCAGTGTCTTTTAAAAAAGTAGATTCCGCCCCCACTCTAAGAGCTGGAAAACAGAATACAAAATGTCAAGTTCACAAGGTCTGATTTCAAATATATTGCCAAGTCTTCCAACTCAATGTAACTTTGGGCAAGGTGTCCTGCTCTGCCCTTTTGTTTAAAGAAAGCATTTCTAAAACTTCTTAAGATGCCTTAGGTTTTATTTCTTTTGGGTGGTAGGGAGCAGTAGTGGACTGGTGTTTTTTGTTTGTTTTGATTTTTTTTTTTTTGCATAAGACTGACTGCGTGTTGCATAAGACCAAACACACTATTTGGTTATTTAAAAAGATACAGAGCAGGTGTGGAGAATGGCATTAGGAAATAACCCTTAGAGACTTGGAGTGGGATGAATTATTATACCTGCAGTGATTTTCAAAGGAGAGAATTACAGGATATTCAGATGTGACAAATGCAGTTTCCTTGATGGCTTGAATAACATCCTTTAAAGATAAAAGAGTGTTAATGAGAGAGAAAAGAAAAGAAAAAAAGCAGCCCCTGAAACCAATCAGAGACCACAAATTTGAGTTTTTCAGAAAGTCAATTCTGGCAATTCTGATCTGGAGAACCCATTTACCTTGATACCTGTACAAGCTGAATTCCCTGCAGATAAACACAGGTGCAGTTAATGGTTAATAATAATTTTTTTCATAGCTACCTTTACTTCTCCAAAATTGTGCTACTATTAACTGACAAGCCACTTCACCTACATGTCAGACTAGTTCCTTGTTCAATAATCTGCCTAAGACAGATTCAGAGTTCACCTTCTGGCTGAGCGGGTGAGCTTCCAGCACAGTGGCTTTCACAAGAGACGGCTATTCTGCTCCTCCGCCTCGGGGAGGAACATGTTGGCAAAAACTGATGGACTGCTGGAAGCCTTCTTTGACTTTTCTCTGCATCTGGGAATCAGTCTGGCTACATTTCATTAACTGGATGAAGACTCCAGGGAACTGATGTGACATTTACAATATCCCTTGTTTTGTGTTAGCCTGGTGAAATGGCGGGGGTGGGGGAGGCAGGGAAAAGGTTCTCCCCAGTTAAACAGCATGCGAGGTGAAACAGGGAGGTGCTCTAGAGGCCCCTCTCTGAACTGAGACCTTGGTCACTGGAAACTACTTTTGAATGAGCTGAACATGTCCCTGCCACGATCTCTCATGACAGATGGCTGGCCTCACTCTGCTTAGCTTGAGAAAGCATGGCTACCAACCAATGCTGCTACAACCATAGATCATATTTGATAAAAAGTCCACAACTTTGTTAACCACAGGGCAAGTCCCCTCCTTCAGTTAACTGGGAAAATACTTAATAAGTTATCCAGGGAAGTCCATTTGAAGTGAAAATGCCCTAGGTTAAATAATCTTGGGTATTTTATTGAGCAATCTATGGCGAAGGTGGTCCTTTAGTTATTCTTGCTTAGAGATTCTTCCCAGGCGAATGTCTGTGACCTTGATTGTCCACTTGAGCTGACAAAAGAATTACACCTTGAGGAAAATCTTGGCTTTACTTATGGGTTCGCTTTTGCTCACCTCCAAGCTGAGGGGGAAGGGCCTTCTTTGCAGCTAAGCTCCTTACTAGGCTCCTTAATTCTTAAAGAGGACCCCGACCTTCCTGTCAGTTTGCCTGGCCGTGCAGAGCCGTGGCTTCACACCTGGATATGCTCTTGGTACTTCTCAGGGAGCATGATGTTCAATTCATTGCTACTCAAAACTCACCAACATCTCGGCTAACAGAAAAGAAGCGTTTGGAGTGTTATGGGTAGAAATCGCCTCTGGCGATTTGCCACACGCGAGCAGAATTGAGAGCCACTGCTCTAGACGTTGCAATAACTACTCCGAGTTATGCCGAACTGACAGAGCCCCAAGTACTACATACCGGCCAACCACGGAGTTTCACTATTGACTCATCTTTTGGGAGGATACTGTTGTAACATATTGAGGAACGTTCTAAGAAACCCACCTTTAAACTGCACACAGAGATCACCAAACGGCCATCACTGAGACGCCTATTTGTAAAACTGTACGTTTCCCTCCGTGAGGACCCTCAAGGAAGAACTCCTCCCTCTGGTGTCTGTACCAGGAATAACTGTGTGGCTCTGGACCAGCTGCTCTGTCTGCACTTTATAAATCCTGTGAATCATCATGTTTTTCTCCTTGCACTGAAGTGTAGAACGTTTGGAGCCCAATGTGTGGTATCGTTTGACAGTTTATAGAACTTCTTGATGAGAATTCATGAACTGATCTCACTATCTTATTTTCTTACCCGTACAGGCACTGTTAGTAAGTAATCTATTGGGTTGGCCAAAAAGTCCGTTTAGTTTTTTACCTAAAATAAAAGACACATATTTCCTTTTCACCAACATCTTTATTGATTTGGATAATTTGAGTATGTTGGCTACCTCCCACTATTGGCTTTTAGTGGGTAGAGGCCAGGGGAGCTGCTAAACATGTTCCAACGCATAGGACAGCCCCACAGCAAAGAGTTATTTGGCCAAAATGTCAGTAGTACCAAGAAACTTCAGAAACCACTGTCTGACACATTCCCTCAGTCACAGCACCTTCCCCATACCCTGCACACATCTTTTTTTTGCATTTCAGCTGTGTTTTTACCTTTCCTGAAATAATAAAGCCTAACAGGTCAAAAAGGTTGTTTATTTTCTTCCATCTTCAATATTAAAATGGCTGCACAAAAACTGATCAATTTTGATTTTTTAAAAAATGCATACTGATTTGAAAGCTGTCACAATACAATCTAACAAAACTGTTTTAAATTAAGTTAAAGACAACTAAGCACTACTAGAGACATCGTACGGAAAAACCAAAAATGAACTTTTTGGCCAACCCTATGTTTCATTTTCTGTATTACATTTATCTTGTTATGCCACTTTGAAGACCCTCAGAAATAATGCAAAATAAGCAAGCAAAGAAAAAAAGAGAGAGCAGGAACAATTAAAGACTACTTGAAGAAAGCAGAGCCATGAAGACTCTGCCAGAGAAACTGCATTTTATAGCAGCGCCCGCATTTGAAAGCAGGAAAGTAGCATAAAGGAGACGCTAAGTAGAGAAAACATTTTCCTTGTTTCTCCTCAAAACTGGAAGAAAAAAAATATGAAGGTGAAATGCTTGAGAAAGCAAATCATATGTTTTCTCCACACCACCTGTTTCCGTAAGAGATAGGAAGGGCTACGGCTATGTGATTTTAAAACTCACCTTGAAGAGGATATCTGTGCACATCGCTTTCCCGTGAGTTATTATCGGTTCCTGGTCTTCGCCCTTCCCATCCCAACAGTCGAGTTCCACACATCTAGGAACAGAGCGAAACCACACTATCGGACCCTCCCAACAAAACAGTGTATGTTGAAATTAAAAGAAGACACCAAAATAAGTAGTTTTCTTATAGAAGTGGAAAATGGAATGAATGAAATGAGGTTATTTCACAGCATATGCAGGTTAAAATCACATTATTCTCTTTATGAGTTTGGTATTACCAAAAACGGACTCAGAGGTTAAAAGACACTTCAAAGACACAAGAACCACTGTAGTTCTGGATGAAATTCTAGTTGTGCAAAAACTACTATAAAATAAATTTGGGAGAATTGGGGAAATTTGAAAATAGGCTGCGTTTTAGATGATGTTAAAGAATAATTTAAAAATTTTGTTAGGTGGGATGATGTTCCTTGTAGCCATAAAAGAAAATAGCCTCGTTATGTCAGCAGTTCATATTCAAGTATTACGAGACACAGATACTGATGTTGTTAATTTCTTTACAAATATTTCCATAGTCAAAAGATGGCAGGTTAAGAAAATAAGATATAGGTTACTGATAACCAAGAAAAAATCAGAATGTAAATGCATTTCTTATTTTTCACTTTTAGCCTTTTTGTCATATTTTAAGCCTCAAATATTTACCAACTCCTGTCAAAGAAAAACAATTTTCCGTAACCTTTATTCTCAAAGAATAAAATTTTAGAAACGTAACATTCAAGCTAAATTTGCAAGTGCCTGTGACCAACAGGGAACATCATTACTTCCTAAAATATGCATTTTTTTATAATTTTTAAAGGATATTTTAAATTTACAGTAGAAAATAGCTTTTGACCCACAGAAGGACTCCAGGCCTTTGAGGAACAGATGTGGCCGTTCCTTTCTCAAGGTTAAATGAGCACCACAGTCCATTTAAGAGAAAGACCAATGTTCACTTCACTTTGAGTACTACTTCGTTGTTTTAGAGAAGAGCAGAAGTGCTCCATATATATATAACAGCCATATATATATGTAACAGCTGTCTTGAGTTTCTGACCTGCACCCAGCCAGGAGAACCTGTTTATACATTTCTACTGAAGATTTCCCGCCGAATTGTCGGCCAGTGAGATAGGTGTTGTGGGAAGAACTGATGAAGTAGTGAGCCAGAGGATGGTCCATTTCTTGGTAAAGTTCTAAACGATCTAGGAAGACGGGTGCATTTTCATCTGACATCAGATATCTGCAAAATCCATCACTTGATATAAGGCCTGGGGGAAAGAAGAACATCTTAGCAGACTTGTGGCTTTGTTAGATATACATCTCCTGTCTTATTCACGGAAGCTGAAGCAGCTTAACCAGGAGGGGTAAAAACTCCATTGTCTCTTTCCCAAGAACTTTCATTATACAAAACTTGAACAAAATAACATAGTTGCACAATATAAGTAATCCAATGCATTCAACAAAGAGGTAGCATTCTGCTTGCATGTCCATGATGGCAGAGCCCACAGTTCCCTGAGTTCAGAAGCACAGCACCAGGAGCTGTGGTGACCAGAGGGGTCCAGGGGACCTTGCCTCTGCCACTCACTCCTTATGCTCCTGGGTCTCATCTTCCTCTTCTGTCCAATGGGGTAGGGGGAGGGGGTGAGTGCTGGCAACACTGGTTTCCCAGGACTGTCAGGAATGGTAAATGAGCCCATGTATAAGAGGCACTCTTAAAAAACTGAAATGGAAAGTGAGCCGGGTTGCTCACTTGGTTAGAACATCATCCGATATGCCAAGGTTGCAGGTTCGATCCCCAGTCAGGGCACATATAAGAATCAGTCAGTGAAGACATCAATAAATGGAACAACAAATTGATCTCTCTCTCTTGCTCTTTCTCCAATCAACTCTTAAGAAAAGGAATACATTCAACCATGAGGAATTATTGTTCTCGCCAGATTGGAAAAGAGGTTAGTAGACTCTCTGGAATTAATCCAATTTCCCCATTTTATCTAAAAGGCAGGGTATAAGACTGGTGAGAAGAGTTTACAATCGTCATAGAAATGTGGCCCCAGGAACCACTGTTCCCTTCAGCTTGGGGACAGGACCCACGGTAACTGCAGGAGAGGCATTCAATGTTCCTGCACCTCCTGTCCTATCGGCCACTGACAGCTTCAGCTTTTTTGTTTCTATGTCAGCATTCACAAGTTCTAAACTGGTTTCAAGCTTACAGAAAAGTACAGATGATAGCAGAATATGTAGGCATGGACGTACACCACAGCTTTATCAGATCGCAACATTTGACCTTTCTTGCTCCACATTTTCTAAGGGAATTCGTGACCACGGATGCCTCTGCAGGGCCCTGTGTGCCCCACCCTCAATTCCACACAATCCCATCTTCTTACTCCAGTGTGGACAAGCACTACCCTAGTGTTAGTGTTTAACGTTCCCAAGTGGTTTTGCGACTTCACTACATATGCATTCATCCAAACATTAAGTAGTTTTAAATATTTAAAAATGTATAAAAGATAATCCCACTCTTTGCGTTTGCAACTTGCTAGTTTCATTGTGTATTTTCTTGGGACTCATCAAGTTAATATGAGTAGCTCTTATTCATTTATTTTTGACTGAATAATAAATAGTATGTACAGTAGAATGTATAGTAGTCCATATATAAATATACCACAATTTATTGTCCATTTTTCTGTTGGTGAATATATAGGTAATTTCTAATTATAATTAAAAACACCACAAAAAAATGTGTGCCTCTGTCTCTTGGGCACAGATATTTATTCTAAGAGCAAGTACTTCCCGAGGCACTAGGACAGATGCAGTGACAGAAGAAAAAGACAAGCCCTGCCTCCATGAAACTCATATAGTATGGGCGAGAGAACAAATAAATTAACAAATAAATATAAGTATTATATAATGTCAAGAAAGTGCTAGAAGGAAATAGAAAGCACGCAATGAAAGTGATCAAGAATGATCAAGATGCTGTGTTAGATATGTACCCCCCCCCCAAAAAAAACCCTGTTTTGAGGTCATTTTTACACATGGGGAGCAAGCCACACGCACACCTGGGGGAACCCCATTCCAGGCAGAAAAATTAGCAAGTACACAGATGTAGGAATGTATGACAAAGGGCAAAGTTGATGGACATGAGGCTGGAGAGGCAGCTAAAGGCTACATCACTTGGGCTTTAGTCTTCTCTCAGTACTTTGGATTTTATCCTACATGTGCTGAAAAGCCTTTGGAGGATTTTGAAGGGTAAAATAACATGATCAGATTTGGTTTTGAAAGGTTTACTCTGGCCACTGCCTGGAGCACAAATTGTAAGGCATTTGAGTAGAAAGGAGATTAGTTAGAAGTCAACTGGTATTGTCCAGGGAGAGGTGATGTAGGCTCAGCAGGTCTGGTAAAAGTGGAGATGATGAGAAATGATTTATTTGGAATTTATTTTGCGTGCAGATGGTGCAGATTTTGCTGATGAATTAGAGCTGATATGGAAGCACAAAACACGTTGAGGAGGATTCCAGGAGTTTGGACTTGGAGAACTGGCAAATAATGGTATGAATTTCTAAACTGGGAAAGGAACAGGTCTGTGGGTGAGAAGAACCAACATGATGTATACATACATTTGAAGTGCCCATTCTACATTCAAACAGAGGTTTCTACTACGTGTCTGTAAAGGTTAGGAGTGGAGAGTTTCATTAGGAAGTCGTGTGTGTAGAAGAAACTTAAAGCCACTGGTCTGGATGAGCCCTTCTAAGGAGTGTAAATGGAACAGAGACCAGGGGACTGAACTTGGGCCACTCTGACATCCGAGTGGGAAATATCAGAGAAATTCTCTAGGGTACATGTTGTACGTGGAAGTAGAAAGACTGAGTTGTAGGACAGGTATATTTTCCACCGTACTATTGCCAAAATATTCATCAAGATAGTTGTACCAGTTTACGCCTCCATCAGAAATTTATATGAATGCCTTTTGCATCACATTCTTACCCATACCTGATAATGACAGACTTTAAAATATCCATCATCAATGAAGTGGTGAACCTGTCCTTTTTAGGTGTATTAATGATAATCTCATAGACATTTAGGCCCTGGAAGAACTTTGGAAATAATCAACAATATATATGTATCATAACATCTACCACACTGCCACGGAACTGCTAAGTCTTTCTTCTTCAACAGATCACAACTGCCTTATTCAGTATTTAAAAATTTTTTAATTTATTGATTTGGGGTGGGGGTGGTGAGAGAGAAAGAGAGAAAGACAGACAGAGACAGAGAGAGAGGGAAACATTGATTGGTTATTCCACCTATTGATGCATTCATTGGTTGATTCTTGCATATGCTCTGACCAGGGATCGAACCTGCAACCTTGGCATAGGGGGACGATGCTCTAACCAACTGAGATACCTGGCCAGGGCCTTATTCAGTTTTGAATCCCCAGCATCCAGCACAGTGCTTGGTACACCCGTGTTAACCTTTTACAAACTTTAGGAAATGAAGGTAGGGAGAGAAAAAACGACTCGATTGACTGCACAAACCTTACCATCTTATAAGCAGGGAAACTGAGGCCCAGGAATATAGTTCTTGCTCAAGGTGACACAGTGGCAGGGTAGCAACAAGAAATCAAATATGGCAAAGTGCTCAATTTTTTATAGAGCCAATCTCCCTTTCAGTTTAATCATATGCAATGTAGAATAAATTACGATGCTCGGAATATTGATAAGAGAGGTAAGCAATGAAGCAGTCTAGCTGAAGATATGTATTTGAGACCCTAGCAGAGAGTGTAAATATAGGACTACAAACAAGGGAGAACTCTATTGGACTTAGAAAAATATCGGGATGAAGTCACATGTCATTGTGAGCCAGGAGTGTATATAAACAGGTTGCATGTGGGTCCAGAGAATGCATAAATCTTTCAGCTACATACACAGAGATACAAAATAAAAAGAACCTCTATTCTTAAGAGGTGGAAACTGCAGCTATGATACTCATGGGCATGTGGGACAGACAGAACTTGAACCTATATCTCCATACTCTCTCCAGTGAGACAAGGCCAGAGGCACCCGCTCAAGTATCTCAAGACATTCACTGCCCAATTACATTAGCCTCATCCTTCCCATCATTTGCAGGTGTTTCCCACTGCTGGAGACTGATCTTGAATTTTCTCTCCAAGCCTTTCCTTTGTTGCATATTGGCATGGACCACACATTGCTTCCAACGTTTTATTAAAAGTTGAGAAGGCGCATACAACTGTAATTGAATAACAATAAAAATTTTTTAAAAAAAGTTGAGAAGGTTTAAAAGCCCCACCAACTTTCTAAATTGATTCCTGACTATTTAATTTCATGTCAGTTGCACTTATCTTCCACACTAGAGGCCAAATGATGGGTGAGGAGGCTCATCAAATGAAGAATGAAATGTACTAGGTTTGGCAAAACAAAAGGGAGAAAAAGAAGGTATAAATTTTTATAGGAAATGGAATATGCTTCAGAGATTGCAAACAGAGATTGGATTTGGCATTTTTACATGTTAAGCATTATGCAATATAAGCATTATGTAACATAAGAAAGTACACGGGGGAATACCCACTATAACATGATTTTAAACTTTTCAGTCAGGATGGAGAAATTGTGATCTAAGGTAAAATTTATACCAACTTAGAGCAAAAACAAACAAACAAAAAATCAGTCAGTTACCAATCCTTGGCTCTAGGGAGTTCCAAGGCATTTAAAGATACCTTTAACTAAAAATCTGAGGACTTTAAAAGTTGCATATATTCTTATTGCTTTTAATAAAGAAAATTTTTTTCTACTTTTATTACCTTTTTGCTTCAAGTCTTCATCAGGCTCATACATCTCAATGATCTGCATTGCCCTTTTAGTGTCGTAAAACGGGAATAAAATTTCATTCAGTCGAGGGTCTCGTTGATGCTACGATGAGAAAGTAACTCCATTCAGGCCGACATTTCTCGCCTTTACGACGTTACACACTACTCAAGTTTGTAATTTCTAAAACAAGATGTATCTGTAATATCACATTTATAGTTACAAAGATAGGATTTCACTGTCTTCCTGTCTTTCTCCCTAAAATATACTTCAAAAAACTCCAAATTTGGAAGGACTTGGTTGATTCCCCTCACTGAGCTAGAGAGACAGAATTCAGAGTATACTTTGTTTTTCCTTCAAAAATTGAAGGCCATGTAATAGGGTGTGCATGCCAACTGTACTAACTTCTTGTAGCCTTACTGAAGGTTAGATATTGGCATAAATGTCTACAAAAAAAGTGAAGTAACGAATATTTTAAAGAAAAGGAAAAATGAAAGCAAAAATTGAAAATCCCAAAATAGTTCAAATAGATAATATACTACTTTAAGTGCCAAAACAAAAACAATAATAAAATCTGCTAATACAGGTAAACATCATTTCATTTCCATTATATCTTCCTACACCAATAAGAGATTTCTTGGGCACTCTATAAACTTTGTTTTCTTGAGTAACTATTTATCAAAATGATCCAATTTTAATAAAGATGAAAATTAATCAGCACAAGGATATCTGGAAGCTATAAACAATACGAAAATCTGTATTTAACTGTCAGTAGCTCAGAAAGTCTACGAAATCGACATCAGTTTGCCCTGAGGAAATTCTCCGGGCAGACAGTGCGCGAATGATTGAGGTACTTAGACGGATGGTGAGGTCATGCTTTTTAAATCGGCACTTAGGTCCTCGTGGTACTAATAAGGCATCAGGAGCAACGATGTTCCTGCAGTCTGTCCTAACTCCACAGCAATGATGAAACAGATTCAAACGACTGACTGACTCAGCTACAACGCTGTGTGTGTTTCTGTGTGTGCATCTGTCTGTCGGTATAGACCTGGAGGCAGTGGGTCCATTAAATTCCTTTCCTGTTCACTCTGCATTAGAGGACGGAAAACACTGCCACTCTGGTCGCCCATCAAATAAATACAGCGAGCGTCAATGGAATAATGGCAGATAAGCAGATGTGAGCAAAACCTGGTCAGTAGGTAGGCCTTTGGCAACAACTCTTTACCCAAATATATGCACAGACTTTGGAAAAACACTATTGAAAATGTATTTAAGAAACAATTGTTAAAAGTTCATATGGATTTCCCCTCCTCATTTATTTTGAGATGGTAATCTGAAATGTGGGTTTCACCGAATGAATGCCTTTGGCCAACAGAACGTTTGATGTAATTTCCTAGCGCACTTGCGGCCTAGCCTGCTCTGGCCCTCCCACCTCCCCACCGAGCTGAGTGTTCACTCAAAAGGAATCGATATCGTTTTTGTCAGTTTATCCCAATGAAGCATGCTTCTGCTGTCATCTAAGAAGTTATGGCTCACAACATGCATGCATGTGCTAGAGCAAAAACTGCTATATCAATAACAGGCCTTGAGACCATAAAGAACAAAAGTTGATGGGGTATGCAGAGAAATCACGGGGTGAACCATGGAAAGCCAGGCAAGTGAAGGCATGCGACACCTGGTTTAGGAAACGATGCCGCCATGCAACCCTACAGCTCGCTATTCCAGGAAACGACAAGCACTGCCCCTCTGGTGAGAACACACCGCTTTAAAAACTCTTTAGAGGCACATTCCTTCCCAGTAAATAACAGCATGGAAGATGATGGATGCGGGATAAAAGGTCCTTTTTAGACCCACTGAAATTATGTGCCAGGTTGGCCACTATACTTCTTTTCCTTACTAAAATTAAGTATTTTGATTTAATGATATGCTCAGGGGGCAAATATCCTGGACTCATGGAGGTGATGGGGCAAATCCATTTGAATTAAAAAGTGAGAGGAAGAAGAGATTCAGGTAAGGGGAGAGAAGAGACAGTTAGGGAAAGGAGGGTGGGGAATCCAAACATTCTTATGTGCTTTTTACAAGAACATAGTGTGTGGTCTGTGAATGGCACCAATGGCACCACTGTCACCTGGGAGCTTCTTAGAAATGCTAATTCTCGGGCCCCACCCCAGTCCTACCAAATCTGGTTCTCTGGGGTAGAACCCACGAATCTGTTTTTTTTTTAAACAAGTCTTCCAGGTGATTCTGATGGCTCCAACTTAAGAAGTACTGTTCTAACATGTAAAGGTATGCCTTTCAACATATTTAATATCATAAACAAAGTATTTTCTAAGTCCTACACAGATAGAAGAGTGATAAATGTTTGTGATATCCTCCCAATGAAACCCTATTAAAATTGTGTCCCACGGCAGGATATTCACTAGAACTTCCCAGCAGAAGCACCAGCCAGGAACACCAAGCCCTGAGATGCATGCATCAGAGTCCCCTAACTCAACAGTCGCAGCAAATAAGCGTTAAGAACAGACAACAAGAAACTGCATTTGTTTTTGCATCTGCTCTGCCAGATAACATGTTTAATCTTCGGCTTTCCCTAACAGTTTCACGTTTCAAAAGGAAGTATGGTGCAATCTGGATAATCCAAAGGCAAGGAAACAAATGCCGAGATTTGCATTAGAGTCACAAAACCATAATTTTTAGATGAAAAACAAAGAGGAGAAAAGTCATTTCTGGTAATCTCAGAATAACAGAATTGCAGAAGAGTTCCACAGGGACACAAGCAAGGTGAGACGAATGCTTCACAGCTCTGGGGGATGGGCCACTGGTTTTCGGCTGGGGCTCGGGAAGCATTGTACCCAGGACGTTCACTCCATCACGTCCGGAGCTTTGAAAATGAGATTCTAAGCAGCTTCCGAAAAGTAAGTTACAGAACAGTGCCCCAGTGAACAAGGAGTTAATGGACATGGCTCCATTATCATGTCTTTACTCTTCTTACAGAGAAATGGCATCGACTGGCCTCAATCCAAGCAGATCTGGGAGACAGGGATGTTGTCATAAATAACGTTCAAACGAGATATAAAGAAAATGAAGGAATAATTGGCAAGGGTAGGCTTCCTCGTAAAACTAAACAATTCCTTCTCTCTTTGCCAGTGCATTAAAGCATAAAGGTATCGTAAATGGAACGAGATCTGGGTCCTTTGTTACATTCTTTCAACAGAAAAATAAATTAAAAATAAATAAATTTTAAAAATCAGGTTTAGCCTTAATATGATGATGTAAAATATGTAATTCAGGGGGAAAATTACCAGCAACAAAAAAATAAAGCTAATTCTTTGTTATTATGGAGGTCTAAGATCTTTATCTTCTCTTCTGCATTTTGATTTTTCTTTCCTACTCTCCATGCATTGCTCAATTCTCTAGGTGCGCAATTGTTAGCAGGTTTGTAGGAAGTCAAATAAAGGATGACAGGAAAGCTAAAATCAGTTTAGCTTCTCATTAGGACCAGGGAGAGGTGAAACTAACGGAAGCCCAGAGATTTTAATTAGTACTGCCACACCCAGACAGCTGAGTTGACAGCATTGTCTGACCATGTGGCAGCTCACACTAAGTACCTCTCCCAACTCTTCCAGACGCCAGTTTGCTATTTTCATAATGTAGGGAAAGAAAGTTTCCCCCAGTCTACGGGAAGGAAACAAGAAAAACAGCTGTGGCAAAATTTTAGATCTGAGTGGTGTACTTCCCTCACTAAATTCATTGTGGTGAATGATAGGAGGTATATGCTGCTCTCACGTTTTCCCCATTCACACCAGGCATGCCGACCAGGGCCCCAGATGATTCACCAGGACAGTGCTGCACAAAATTTACCTGCAGGCAAGTCACTTGGGGACCTTGTTAAATGCAGGACTGAGGGGGGGGGACCTGAGATTCTGCATTTCTAACAAGCTCCCAGAGGACGTCAGTGCTGCATCCAGGGGCCACCCTCTGGGGATCAGTGAACAAGGGGATACTGAGAAGCAGATGAGGAGCAGGTCCAAAGCTATCTGGAGAAGGTAGTACAAGTCAATGGCAGGGACAGACAAGAGGGCGTACAACCCCCTACAGGGCAACCAAGCAGTCAATGGCCGATTGTCTCTCCTCCTCGCCTTGCAGTTTCCTGGAGATACGTATTAATATACTGAACAGAAAATTCATATAAAGAGTAAAGAAATTTGCAAGCTGGAAGATGGTGAGAGGCAGGATGGCTTTGCTAATACAATGGGACTTCTCCCCCATTCTAATTGGTTAATGCTGGTATACATGTCTATTGATTTTTGCTTTCTTGTCATGTCTCTGTTTACCTTTCCAAACTCTCTCATATTTATTCAAAGAATTTTTCAGTTGATAGTTTAAATACTGAGGGAACACAATCATCATCGGCAAATAACCACAGTAGGGCCATGTCCTTTCGTGTTCATGGGACTCATTTATTTTCCTTGTCTTATTGCCTAATCCAGGACTAAGGCATTCTGAAAATGTTTTAAGTCTAAACTTCTGGACTCACAGGCCCTTACACTCCAATGCCTGCCCCCTCTGTTTCCATTCATTATGAGTTTTAAAGGCAGTCTGCCTAAAGGATGCTTTTGATCTTGGAGAGATGAGAGATACATCAGTAGGACTCAAGAGAGAGGGTGCAAGGAACTGGCAGAACGTTCCTTAAGTCTGACAAAGCTTCTTCAAGGAAACATCCAGATTTTTGTCTAGTTCTTCCAGTTGAGTTCACTAGGAGAAAAGAGATTCAGGGTGGACATTTTGATTTAAAATAAAGGCTGTATACTTTCCTGGACTGTCCTGTAGTCTCTATGCCCTAAAGAAATCAACATAAAATCACACTGATTCCATCAGTCCCACCCCCAAATTCAAGGTGCTTCCTTACTGTTAATGAGAAGCCAAACAGAAGGAAACATAAACGGCAAATGAGAGCTACTGGCTGCTCTAAAAATAGTGATGGGCAAAAGCTTACCCAAGAAGTATTTAGGAAAGAATTTGGATGGCAAAGCAAGAAAGTAGGGATAACCATATCTTTCAAAAATTAAATCATATGTACTTAGACTTAGAAGAATGACAAGAGTGGTTACGGGGTCAGCCAATAAAAACAGTCCATTAAAGGAAAATCATAAAATTAGAACCCATGAATGCAGACTTCAGAATTGTTCTTTTGTGTGCCTAGTCAAATGCAAATTTTAAGAGATGGCTGGGTGCTAGTTTCTCCCCAGTGCCCACCAGAGGTCTTTTGTTAGAGGTGCTAGGTTGATGATGTCGTAGATTTTCTCTTCTCCACTAAAGTGTCTTCCCTCTTTAGGAGAAAGCAAGCTTCCTGCCCATCTCACCAAAACTTAATATGATCAAATGCCCAAAGTGCATGAAGAAATGGAGGGATATAGAAAAATAATTTTTTTTAAAGCAGAGGAGGGAGAAGGGGTTAAGGAAAGAAAGGAAGGCAATTTAACTTCTGAGCAATGGTGTCATAAGAATGTGGATAATATCTGGGTAAAGATTATGAACACAGTATTCACATGACCAAAGACCAGTGGAGTGCAAAAACTTAAATTGTTTCCAAGTAAAATAAACATCGTATTGTGCTGCAAGGCTTACTCAAAAGTGGAGGCATCTGTGCTGATGTATGTAGCAGTACCTTCTCTTTCCTGTAGCAGTGCTTTTAGGCTCTGGTAACCCTCAGACCACTGCATAGTTTCTAACTTGCAACCCTACAAACTGGAAGTCCTGAGCCCTGGCGGGGAAAGAAAAGCAAAGCCCTTTCGCAAAGATGTGACTTGTTTCAGCTAACTGGCAAGTCAACCTGCCTCTTGTTTTTTGGGGGGGGGGTTTTTTTGGAGGTAATACCTCATGTCTGGCACGATAGTTTTCTAATGTTTTCTCTTTATATGGTATAATGGTTAACATAAATTGTTTCGAAACAAATATATATGGTCCATTTCTCACTGAAACATTTCTTCTTATTAATGTGTTGGGAAAAAAATTAAACTTTCCTTTTTGGATTTAGCAAGAGCTTCAGTGGGTTTCATTGAAGAGAAAATACTTTTAATTGTATGTGTAAAGGAAAAAGAAGTTAATGTGAATTGTAATAAAAGTTGTGACCTTTACTTGTTCTAAAATATTTTTTTTATTCTGCTTAAGCAAGTTCTTTCAACCCGTTCGGGTTGTTAAGTGAATCATGTTCTAAAGTTAGCTCTTAGAATGTTGTAAAAATAAGAAGTAAAAATTTAACCTGCAATCGAATTGACCTAATATGTACTATATTTTCACCCAGGAAAAACAGTTGCGCCTATTGTCAAAATATTCTATTTAAACCTACATATTTTTCTTACATGCAATCCATTAAAAGACAAAAATAAAGCTTTCCAGTCCATGCAAAGATATGAGAAAAAGTTAGCAATGGAGAACCCAAATATATAGTGTGATAAATTCAATCCATTCTCTTTCTATTTAATGAGACCAATAGAAAAAAAAAAGTACCTTAAATACCATCTTGCAAGAACACAGACACATTTAATTAAATAAATATATAATAAAAAATTCACACGCACACACAGAACCAGAGCTACACATCACAGCAAGAAACCAACAAAAAAGCAGTGTGCAAAGCCAATGCGTAGGAAGTGCACAAACACAAGGGCAGCAGCTGATTTTTGCACCTAGTAAAGCCATAGAAAGATCAGCGGGTCAAAAGCACAGGGAATGAGGGTGCATGATGCGGGCATGCAATGAGGACGCGGGAGGAGGCAAGCCACTGCACACAGACTGTATGGAGTTAATGTATGAAAAAGCTTACTTCATTTAGAAAGCTCACTAATTGGTCTACCGTTAAATAATCAGTTTTGTCTCCATTGCTGAAAAGAAATTTATTAGAAAAAGTAAGTTTTTGTATTTGATGCTACAGGAGGTACGATTTACATGTTGACATTTGTAGATGATAATTCTAAACTTATTTTCTAACCCTGAAGTAATGGTGCATTCTTAAAATGGCCAGAGACTGTAAGAAAAAAACAAAACAAAACAAACCCAACAACAACAACAAAGAAAACACTCCCACTAGCTCACAGAAAATGCCTGCAATTCTTCTTTAGCATTATCAACAGACATTACTTAAAAAACAACATGTAAGTCATCCACTTGAGATAACTGGAATGAATGAACTTTCAACAACATAGTAACATTCCAAATCGAATCTAGTTAGTTCACATAATGGGTTAATACCTAAAGGAGCAGGTTAAAATTGTAGGTAGTTAGTAAAGCCAATGCAAACGGAAAAAAAAAGTTCCAGGTGCTGCCACTAACTTATCTAAAAGCTTCTCAAAAAAAAAAAAAACATCAGTGAACTTTTACACAGATAAACTAAGGGGTGAAAATATAACCCTGACTAGATATTCCTAGATACTATCAACATACTATAATAAAATACTATGACAATCAAAGTTTTAAAAATCTAAAAGGACAAGGATAACACTGATAGGACACTTTCTCCTAAGTGGAACTTACATTTTTTTAAAAAGATCCTCTATATCTGTCCGAGGACAAATCTTTTGTGTCAGTTCATAGAACTTTTCAAAAGTAAAAGCTGCAGGCTCAATTTCATCATTCTGTAAAAAATAAAAGTGTGTCATGAATCCGGGGACATGTTTTCTCCTTGGAGGTGAAGCACCTACAGGATCACGAAGCAAAGAGATGACCACTTGGGCTCCCGGGGCCCCAGCTCTGATTCTCGCAGACGGAGGCAGAGGCCCACCTCCAGCGGGGCTGGGCAGCGCCATCCCTGGGACTGGGCAGGTGGAAGCGAGCGGTTCTGGTTGCCACGCAGCCAGCCAGTGGTGTGTGTGGTCAAACCCGGCCTCCAGCTGGGCCTGCTCTGGGGAACGCCCCATGGAGCAAATATAAAGACACATTTCCTCTTCCCTCCATGAGGGAGAAAAGCAAGTGCCTGCCTAAAGGATGCTGAATAAATCAAGCCCAGAGTTTATATGCATAGGTTGTGAATTTTCACAAGACCATATGAAGATGCTCAGGACAACCCTGTAAGATTTGACTTTTCATGCTGAAATGTATATTTCAAAAAGGATTTGTGAAAGCAGTAACAGGCTTAAATCTTTCTTGCAGTCAATAAATTCATTTCAGTTATTTTAAATCTGAAGGGCTATGAACACAAATGGTTTGTGTGGGAAGAGGTGCTTCATGAAACGACGCCTGCCAGCCGGAAGAACTGCATTTATCAGTCAGTCAGCCACGCACGCTGACGCTGTGCTCAGTCGAGGCAATGCTGATGGCCGCCTCTACAACACGCTTTACGGAAACTGTGTGAGAGAGCCGCTTCCTCTCCTTAATAAAGGGGACAAAAACATTCTGAAGTACGCGGTCTGGATTTGAAAACATTGAGGTTAAAATGCCCAGAAGACTGAAGGAAGGAAGGAAGGAAAATGAAGAAAAGTGACTGTACTATATGTGACTGAGTCTATTTCTCGATTGAATTGAGATTGGTTTAATCTGGCTTATCACATACGAGAACATAGATAAGTAAAATAGTTTTACAAACACATTATTGAATAAATGAATACCTTATGCTGAGTGAAACAAGTCAGAGAAAGACAAATACCATATGATTTCACTTATATATGGAATCTAACAAACAAAATAAACAAACAAAACAGAAACAAACTCATAGATACAGAGAACAGGCTGATGGTTGCCAGATGGGAGGGGGTGGTGACGGGCGGGGCTGAAAATGGGAAGAGACTCAGAAGTACAGATTGGCAGTTACAGAATAGTCAAGGGGATGTACCGGGAAATATAGTCAATAACATTGTAGTAACTGTGTGTGGTGCCAGGTGGGTGCTAGACTTACCAGGGGGATCGCCTCGTCAGTTATATAAATGTCTAACCACTACCCTGCACACCTGAACTACAGTACTGAATGTCAACTGTAACTGAAAAATAAAATAAAATAAATTAATGAATACCTTTCCACTGGGAAGACCTAACTCCTTCAGTGCTTGAAAGATCACCTTTTCTGTTTTCCCCGATGCAAAGGTTCTAGTAATACTAGAGCAAAAAAGAAAAAAAAGTCAAGTTATTGTTAATCCTGTTTTCTCTGATGCAGAGCTCCAAGAGATACTGGGGATGGTGGGATGGAGGAAGAAGGAAAAGGAGAATAAAATTACTCTTCATTTCTAGGTGTTTTTTCACTTCCCAAACTAGCTTCTGCAAAGGCAACTTGGTTCCAGGACAGACCGACTGCCTGGGCAGTTGTGCATACCAGGGGCACTGGGGGATACATACCTTCAGACAAAAGCAGTGGTTATTTTTTACTCTATCAAATTACTTTCTTAGGAAGAGGGAATGTGGCAGATGGAGACAGCTGTCGGAAAAAACCTCATGTTGACCACAACATCTGGGCTTGGGGGAGACAAGTGGGCCCCTCAGAACTCAGCCCATTCCTGCGAATGCCCTTACCCTGGCGTCACACTTCCTACAGCTGGCAGGCACTATCAGACATATTTCGTTTATTTGCTTGTCTTCTGAGCTATGTTCCCTTGAGCTTCCTGAAGTCAGCTTCCTCAAGGATTGCGGAGTTCATTATGAAAGGGGTTAAATGTGGGGGAGAGGGGTGGAAGGGGAATAATTATACCACGTTTTAACAGAATCTTGGCACTACACTACCCCTAGACATAGCGTTTTTGAATAACGGTGCAGCCTTTTAACGAGTGTGGTAGGCATTAAGACTAGTAAAATAAATACCACGTCAATGAGCGTATTTCCAAGTGATGATAAAAGTAGAAAAAAGAGACTGACTCCCTGTGCTCAATACATTGGTGACCCTCAGAATGAATGCTACTGTGGAGAGGACTCGGTATTCGCACTCAGCTCTGGGCCACACCTTAGCTGCCCAAAGGAGCCTTCCTTTGGTAATTAGTCACCATAATAACTTTCACTGTAAATCAGAAGTCCAGCCTCCCCTTAAGACAGAGCTTACTTTCATCTGTTAAACTTGGCTTTAAAATGCCTTCCCTGTGAGCACAAGAGAATTTTAACAGCACCTCCCTAATCCCAACCTTGTCCTGCACTCCACCCTTCACATTAAAAGGAAGGCAAGCTCTACATGTAAGCACCAACCGCTGGTTAATCGTGATGAGTGGGAGAAAGCACCACTTCAACCTCAGAGTCCAACCTCCCAAAATATATTGAGAAGAACTAACTTTAACTAAATGAATGGTTACGTGTTCATTCAAAGCTTTACTGTTTCATACTTGGTCCAAAAATACTTCAAGAGGTATATTTTAAGAGTGCCTGCGATATATTCCAATGCAGGGAGGCCTATAAATTCTCTTTAACAAATCTATAGATATGTGGGGCATATGTGTTTCTAGTGCAGAGGGTGATGGTTCCACATTTTCCCACTTCTCTGGAGTTCATGGAATTTCTATACTTTAAATTCAATTGGGTTGAGAAGCAATTTATCTGACCTTCGTAATACAGAGGGAGAGTAGATATTCGGTTGTATTATTTTTTTTAAAGTATGTGTTAACGGGAGAGCTACAGGCCCCCAGCAGTATGTGGGATATCCGCCACCTGCAAACAGGATGAAACTCTCTGCATAACAGCCTCAGGGTACCTCAGCTAACTGGAGCTTCTGTTAGGTTGGGGCAGGCCTGGCAAAGGAGATGAGAACCGACCGACAGGGTCATGAGCGTAGCACGTACGGGGCGGAGTCCTTCTGTTAGACACAGAACCTGGGTGTGTGGTAGGGGTTGAGGCAGGGAGGAAGGGGACAGTGTAGAGAAACAGAATTTTTTGACCAGGACTAGTCGAAGCATCAAGTAATAAGAAGTAGGAAAAGAACATCTATGGGCTTAGGAAGGTCCCAGCATTTGTGGGAGATAGAGAACTTGAGAGAGAAAGTAAGGTGTCCAGCGCCAGGACAGAGGGAAGTCCTCGCAGGAACATACTGGTGAGGGCAACGTCAGAGCCCAATGACATGACCGCACAGGAGATAATAAGGGAAGAACTGGCATTATGGCTGGCGGGGCTCATTCTCAGCCCCACTTTTGATGGGGGGACTTGAGCTGGGCAACCTTAACACAGATCTGCTCACCTCATTCCACACAAGAGACCAAACCCAGGATGGGAAGTGGGAGGAAGGAAGTGAAGAGACCACTCCCCTGGGGCGGCGCCTTTATTCCCTTTGCTTCAGCAGCTTTTGGCATCATTCTTGTGCCTTAAAATGGATTTATCAAGGGTGAGAGGGGTTTTGGAGTGACGGTGTATTATAGGAGTTTCCGGTGCCTGAGAGGCCCGGCAGAATACCATTTATCCGGGGTCCTGAGAGAAACACACTTATCACAGGCTGGGGCATTTTAGACACCACTGTGAGACATTTCATGGAAACATATTTATAGAAGACTAAGATTTAGTCAACTCTTTATATACAGCCTCAGGCCCAGAGAGTATAGCTTAGTGATTCATAGCTAACAGGTGCTTGGTGAGGTTTTACTGAATGAAAACAAACCCCCTTCCCCAAAGGCAATGCTATGAAAGCAAATATCCTTAAGTGGTGCCCAGTCCTATCAGAGTCCTGCTTAAGTTCCACATTCCAGGGGGCCTTACATGTGACTAAGACACCAATGATCCTAGAAACTAAGGGAGTCTCACTCTTTGCTTGCCCTCTTCTGAAACAGGGAGGACTCATGAAGTGAAGCCCCCACAGAACCAGACCCCCTATGGGCAGCAGGGCCTTTGGGACCTGGGTGGATGATGTAGCAGTTGGGCTGCCGACCATGCCTGAGGTCCCAGCCTTCTGTAACACAGCGGCCCCCTTCCAGGCTCCTTCCAGCCATAGCCCACAACTGCATGGCTACCATGTCCCAACTGTCCAGCCAGTGGTTCCAACTCCGGCGTACAAGGAATGGGAGATGGCGAAATCAAAGTGACCCATCCAAAGCTTTGGTGTGAGTGGGAAGACAAAGGTCCATAAGGTTCTGTACACAGAGATAAAGGGTAAGACTTTCTTCATTCACCATTCCTGAAACTTCCTGGATATTAAATTTTGATTGACGCTAAAGAGCAGTGGCCATTCCCAAACTATAGTGACTATGAGGTCCCCTGTAACATTGTGCACACATACTAACATACTAGTAGTTTCCATTTTAAAAACTCCAGGATAGTAATGATGAAGTGACATTTTAAAAGTGTTTATTCTTCATATCCATCAAAACATTCAGAACAATTTCCACCTTGGCCTTGGCAGCTCAGCCGCTGTTTTCTGGCATGGTATCAATTCTCCATCAACTGTAATGAACTGCCCCTGAATCACAGATGTCTTGTGTCAAACACCTGTTAGTACTGGCAGGCACCAAAGAGTTCATGTCCAAGAGAGCTACAGAAGATGACAAAATATCTAGGCTATTTCTACAAAAAAAAAAAAAAAAAGAAGAAAAAAAGGGGTAATAATTTTGTATGTGAACATGCTAGATAAAGATCTTTGGCATCAGAAAAAGCTTCCAAGATTATTTAGTAGGATTAGTAGGATACATGCAAATGAAATCAGAACTGCGAGTACAGAAGTACTCCGATCACAACTGATGTGTTTTAGACTCAGTCCACTTCCTGAACCTTATCTGGGAAGAAAATGCAGGAGAGTAAGATACGTAAAAACCGACCCAATTTACATTTGTTTTCTTTACACTGCTTCTCTGTGTCCTCTGAGTTTGGACTTGTTACTTCAATACTAATTTTAAATAAAAATGCACTACATATTTGAAAGTAGCTGTAGGATGCTGGGATACATTAAAATAACTGTTCAGCTATTGCTCAACCGAGCAGGGAGTTGTGAGTAAAACAGGGATCAGTGTAAAGTGTCTTTGCCAACAACCATCCGTCAAGGATGCCAACAGGGCTTTTTATAAACTGTACAGGAGGCATAAAATTGACTTGCTAATAAATTATTAAATAAAAAGCAGAGAATTCTACATACAGATTTACAAGGACCACAGCAAACGCTTATACAACCCTGTAAGCCCTCAATAAAAGGTTAAATAAAAAGAACACTGTGTCTGTGGTCTTTTTTATGATCTGTATGCTTTTCATTTTCTCATTGATATTTCGGGTGGGTCGCATGGACACTTTAGTTCATTACTGTTGTAATATATGGAATTAAGAAAAGTGATGACCTCTAGGGCAATTCTGTTACATCTGAAAAGAATACTGCTGAGGGAGTATGAAGATACTCTCTTAGGATGCAGAGCAGAAGCTTCGGAGCAGAACAGAGAAGTGGGGCAGACAGGACGGCCTGGGAGAGTCAGAAGTGGCCAGGTGTGACCAGCCTGCCTCTGCTGGAACACGTCCATGTCCCATGCTGGGCAGGCAGCGACTACCCTGTCACTCTGAGGTTTGTTTGTTGGTGGCTGGTTGGCTTCTGTGCTGGAGTGGTGTCCAGAGAAGCAGTCAACATGAACCTGAGCCTGGACATTCCTTCCTAGAAGAGCAGGTTGGTACCTGGGGAACCTGTTTTGGATTAAGGGTGAGAGCTTAGGTTCATGAATCCAAATACAGTTCGGGCCTCATGTGGACAGCAGATGCTCTGAGGGCCAGTCCAACTTCTGGAATTTCCATGAAGTGCTTACACAAACCCCAACCAAAATGATACTGGAGAGTGTGCTAGAGAATGCCCATCACTACCATTGTGAGAGCTTCCAGCTGTAGCCACAGACTATTCGCACACACTGACGGGAGTGCAGAGGTGGAACAGAGGGGCGCATGAGGGCTCTGAGGGTAAGCAGGTCTGCATTAAAGGACACCTGTGGAGGCTGTATCTGGTTCGTGTCCTCCTCACTTTTGCTTTACTGGTATTTTTGTCATTGTCACTGTTACCTTGGGCAAGGTGAGGAATCGACAGCGCTGAAGAGGGTGTGATGGTCCACCTAGAAAGCAAGTGGCAAGAAGACAAAGGAGCCCACCTGCCCAGGGCACTGGATCACCTAGCATGCGATGCACTGTCCAGAGGCGCCTCCCTTCCTGAGACACAGTCCGCACACTTCCACTCTGGGTGCACAATAAAAACTTCTCTAATTTTAGCCAATGGTGGCTGAGGGCACATAGGTAAAAGATATTTAAATCTTAAAAGCCCACCTATTTGAAGATTTTAAAAAATAATGCTATACTTTCAGATGTTCTTTAACTTATCAAGGTAGAATAGAAGATGCCATCTATTCTGGGGAAAAATGCAACTTTATGTCCATAAATGATTCTTACAAACGGAACACAGCATTTGAGGAAGTGATTCAAGCTAAGCTTCCAGAATTTTTTTTAGTTAAAACAGTTAACAAGTACTTGTGGAGGGCTCCGTCTTTGCTCTGGAATCATGAGGGTGGGACAGGGTATGGAAGAACACGGAGAAATGAGAGACTCACCTCCTAACTGGGATTTTACCGTTTGTGTTGGTCATAAATGCCAATTTCATCCAGCTGGAAAACAACAGGAGCAACACTATTTTAATGTTTCTTAGGAGGGACAGCTACAATCAGGATAAAAAAACTTCACAAGATCATTCATTCACTCATTCAAAGAACATTCAGTCTGAAAACCAGAGACAATTACATACTGTGAGATGAATTTATCCTTACCTGATTTAGCAAATAAAAATATGGGACTTACAGTTAAATCTGAGTATTATTATTCGTTTTATTTATTTTTTTAAAATTATTTACTTTTAGAGAGAGGAGAAGGGGGTAGAATGAGAGGGAGAAAAACATCAATGTGCAAGAGATACAATACATCGATTGGTTGGTTGCCTCTTGCATATCCCCAACTGGGGGCTTGGCCCACAACCCAGGCATGTGCCCCGACCAGGAATTGAACCAGCAACCTTTTGATTTGAAGGCCAGCACTCAATCCACTGAGCCACACCAGCCAGGGCTGAATCTGAATTTTACATAAACAATAAATAGTTTTTCATTCCAAGTATTGTCCAAATATGCATAGGACATACTTAGACTAAAAAAATCATTTGTTAAAATCTACCTCTTAGTACCCCTCTGGATTTTGGATACAGTGAGTTGGGGTAAGGTCTGCTGTCTGAATTTTATAAGTACATTTGGACCTGATTATGTGCTGAACAGTCCTTGGGGTCGGTGACCTGTTTTTCACCCTAACAATGGGTGCCTTTGCAAGTGATTTTATGGGCCACACTCCCCATTTCTCAGTCTCATGCAACAGAGGCTCTAGCTACAACAGCACCCAACTGTGGCCATAGGCACGGGGAGCCATTTATCAGCAGACTCAGTCCCAGGAGGCAAAAGCCAGTGTCCACAACTTGGAGGACATTTGGGGGCTGAGGGTCCAGCATCTTCCTCCCATCAACCATTCCTCTCACATACTTTTGCAGCTCTGGGTTTATCACGAATGCCCTGCCAGGTGGCGTGAAGAGTGTAGGTATGCCCTGGCCAACTTCCTCTCCGAGGCCAGGAGCGTGGAGGGAAAGGCAAACAAGACACTGCCTGGCCACACGCTACGCCTCATTTTCCATTCTGACCCTTTGCTTGATAACAGCCAAGAACAAGGGGTGAAGCAAACGAAACTCACTGTTTCTTGAGGCATGTCATCGGACTGACGTTGTTGGCCCTGAAGTTGTGTATGATTGATCTTAGGCCATCTACCCATTGCTGCAAAAGAAAAAAAGTGTTCTTGGTTAGTAAATCTGCTACAGCTAAGCATAGTTTTGATTGGATAGCTTGTATCCATTTTGTGTAATATCTTAAACTGTTCTTTCATCCCCTCCTGCCACACAGTCCTCTTCATTTTGCATGCTCATTTTTTACCCTTTAATAAACAGCTTTCACTCTTTCCATGAAGATAAATGTGGCATCCATAGTGTTATTAAACAGTGGGTTGTCACAAAGGAATGCTGCCCACTGAGGGACTTGCTAAGCCTTCTATTTGCAGCCTGCTTAAATATAACTGCCTTTTCAATCACTGGCAATGTTAATAATTTCTAAGCAACATTATGCAATACAAGATGACATATTTAGCTATTCCCATTTTAGAAGATGAATGCCTTACGTGTTTATCAATTTTATTGTGTGATAATATTTCACTCTAAGAGTTTCTTACATATCTTACCTATCTGTGTTTTCCAGCACAGCCTTAAAAGGTAAAACTGATTGCCAGGGTGCCCAGAGGAAGCAGCCATGTGCTCACATAATTTCTGTATAAGGACTTGGACATCAGCTTTAGTTCATAACATCACCCCCTGGATCTACAAGGGAAAGTGGAGGAAGATTGTGCAGGGCGGTAAAGGAACCTGGGTCTCTAAAGGGCATGTTAACAGAAAAGGCGGGCCTGCGAACTGAAGCCAGCTCTGTCCTCGGGTCCAATGACTGTGCCAATGAATGCCAAGCCACGATGCTAAAATAAAGAACTGCACTATTGCCAGAGCGCTTTGTGCAAAATTAATTCTGGAGGTTAAAACAGAACTGGGGCCCCCATGCAAGCCAGTACCTTACCTTTGCAGTCTGACTGTTGCAGCTTTGTGCTGGGAAGGAAAGTATTTTGGAATAGATAGTAATATGGATGTACGTTCTACAGGTACTCTCCAAGCACGGTAGCTGCTAGCCACAGGTGGCTATATAAACTTGAACTGAGTGAAAATGAAATCCAGTGCCTCCACTGCACTAGTCCTATTTGAAGTCCTCAAAGCCCACAGCGGGCTAGTGCCTACCATACTGGACAGTGCAAATAAGATCATTCTCCCCATCACAGAGGTTCCATTGGACAGCACTGCATGGTGTTACCAGTTTTGACTCCAGTTTTGACTCGGTCAAATGATTTAGTCATTCAAGGGCCAGAGGCGATGACCGTGTTCAATAAATGGATCTGTGAAGTTTTCATTCTAATTGTGGTAAAATACACATAACAGAATTTATCATTTCAACCATTTTCGAGTGAACAATTGAGTGGCATTAGTGACACACACACTGGTGTGCAGCCATCGCCACCTTCTGCCTCCAGAGCCCTCTTCATCTTGCAGAACTGAAACTCTGTTCCTCTGTACCCGCGAAACACCTACCCCCCATCTCCCTCTCCCCCTGGTCCCCGGTAACCACCCCTCTACTTTCTGTCTCTGTGAATTTGCCTCATAGAAGAGGAATCGCACAGTATCTGTCTTTCGGGGATGGGCTTATTCCACTTAGCATAATGTCCCCAAGGTCCATCCACGTAGCCTGTGCCAGAATTCCCTTCCTTGTGAAAGCTGAATAACAATATCCCATTGTATGTACAAGCCACCCTTAGTTTATCACTCATCTGTGGGAGTTTCCACCTGTTGGTCACTGCAAAGAATGCTGTGTGAATGTGAACACAGGTACACACATGTCTCTCGCTTTCAAGTATTGAGGGAGTTCTTGCTTTCAATCTTTCGGATCCAAATCCAGAATCTGACTTGCTGGATCATACGGCAGTTCTAATTTTAACTTTTTTAAGGAATCACCAAGCTGTTCTCCGTGGTGGCTCTACCATTTTACAGTCCTGCCAATGGTGTGCTGGGGTTCCCATTTCTCCACATGCCCTCCGACACTTGTCATTTTGCTCTGTTTTTATTTTTCTTTGATAGTAGCTATCCCAATGGATGTGAATCTGACAGAGTTTGTGCTTTTCTCTTTGTGCGCCAATCGCACCTAACAGCTTTCTGAGGGAGGACTTATGAGCTGTAAGAGGTAAATTTCCTCTCACAACTACAAAAGGCCATTTTCTGAGAATTGTAAATAGCAATGAAAGCCTCAGCAAGCATAAGTGAAGTCAGGATTCTGGGGGAGGAGAAGAATGCCTCAATTATTTTCATCATCAGACTTCACTTCCTCGGTCCGGCTAAATATGGGACTGTAACTCCCAGTGGACTATCAAATATCCTGTTACTGGCCTAACAAACCACAGGCTCACACAGAGTTTCCCAAGAGGACACAGAAAAAGCACAAATAATTTGTTTGGCATTAGCCGGGAAGCATTTTCTTAACCTGAAGGTTTGGTACGTGTTCCAAAACACAAGACAAAGCCCATGGTTTCCTAGGACAGAAAAGTGGACAATGTCTGAGACTGTTCGCTGGCTCTCTCTGACTGTTCGAATTCAGCTGTTTGTGGAAATAGGTTGCAGAGAGGCTGGGCTTTGAGATGGCTTCCGCAGAGTCCATCCATCTTTGGAACATACAGTGCTGGTGAAGAAGCTTGTTTATCGTGAGGGAAAGGTCCCTGACAGTGACCTGAGAGGTCCTTGCTCCAGTGACAGCACCCACGCTCCAGTTAGCAGGAATCCCCATACATCCTCACGTGCCCTGGGAGGGAGGTCACTGCTTTGTTCTCTTTGTGATGATGAAAGTGAGGTCAAGGGCCTGGTCCAAGGTCACAGAACTGATGGCTCAGAGCCCAGAGGCAATAAGAACGCTGTAGTCTGCCCTTCACACTGGGGATATTTTCACTCAATGACTGTTCACATGTCTCCCTTTGAGAGGTGGAGAAGTCCTATCAGACCTCTTCTTCTCTCTATTATCTTTTAGGTAATGTATACTTAGCATAATAAAGCCAAATGCCTGTAGAAAGTATGGTAAAGTAAGCATTTTGCTTTTTTTGCTTTGTTTTGTTTTTAACATAAAATAGATGAAATACCAGCAGGTGTCAGTAGAGCTTGGGAGTTTAGTTAGAACGTTGTGCCAGGAGTTACTAGACACTTATCGACTTCTTTGAATGTTTCCAGATTAATAGAAGGAAAAATGTGACTTAGATACACTGGCTCCACGGTGACACACTCCCAGTGTGGTTCAGGCTGCCCGGTGCCCCCCGCTCGGGCCCTCTGGTTCCCCACGCTGAGTGGGCACATGCAGCTGGACCCTGGGGACGGCCCACAGGAATGACTCAGTTCAGGAGTCCACACTGGCAGTTTAGCCCTTGTAATTGTTACTGGTCTCTAATTTTAATCTTTTCCAATTTTGTTGAAATGAACTTAAAGCTCATTTCAGCCCTTCTAAGGAGAAGAAAAAAACGTCCTTCAAAGGACTCTTGAGGGCTTGTGCTGGGTCTTTGGGGTGTCCCTAATCTTTCCTGGGAACCTTCAACTTCTCTTGGACTCCTTAAACTTTTTCATCATGCAGGAAGGGTCCATTTTCCAGGCAAATGGCTGGGCCCCAGACTTACCCATGTCCTTTACCTGCACAACACTAGGACTGTCATAGACAAAAAGAATCCCTTTCCCATTAAAAAAAAAGTATATAGAGAGAGACAACAAAACTAAACTGAAAAATATACAAATTTACACTTTTTTCTCTTAAAAACACTTGTTAGGTTTTTTTTTTAAGGTTTTAAAGGCAATATTTAAATTCCTATGTAGAAAAATGTAAACCAAAAAAGCAAAAACTAAATGTTTTCACCCCAAATCCCATTGCAGGAAGTCCTCGCTTAACATGGCAGATAGGTTCTGTGACTTTAAGTAAAACAATGCATAATGAAAACCGTTTTACCATAGGCTAACTGAGATAAACCAGAGTTAAGTTCCCATGACATCTCATCAACATTATAACACGACGACATTGAACAAAATGTCCTGTTATTAAAGCTCCTGCTGTACTGATAAGAGACAGCCACTGACAACACTTTGCTATTTGTCCTTCTAGTCTGTTTCTGTGCCCTTTTAAAATAACTATTATTATCATTATTATACAGTCAGCACCACCTCAGGCAGAATTGTTCCTTCAACTCAATCTGATCTCTAGATTGTGTTCCAGGAGCATTCTTTTTCAGCCTTTAGTCAAAACAGCATATTGTCAAAGCAAAAATAACACAGGCCCACTCTCCAAGTTTGCTATGTAAATTTCTCCAAAGGGAAAACTTAGTAGCATCATCCCTAACCTTTCAGTGTCTGGCTCTTTGTTTTCAGTGGAAGCATCTTAACTAAGTCTGCTCAAAAGTTAACTAGAATCTTGCTACTTAAGGGACCAGCGGCACCAGAATCACCTGGGAATTATTAAAATGCAAATGATCAGGCTCCACCTATTAAATCTGTCTTTAGAGTCAGGGAACAGAAATCTGTGTTTAAACGAACTTTCCAGGTGATTCTTCCACAAACTTGCTTTTAAGAAGCACTGTACCCATAGACATGAATTAAGGTGGGGGTATGATGGTGGGAGGGAGGGTACAGGGCAAAAGGGAATAAAAGGGAGGAAAAAAATGGGACAACTGTAATAGCATAATCAATAAATTATATTAAAAATATAAACCATAAAATAAAAAAAGAAGCTCTGTTCTAAATCCATGTTACTCAAAGAGGTGGCTCCTAGACCAAGGGCATCAACATGGCCTAGCAGTTGGTTAGAAATGCAGACAATCTCAGGCCATATCCCAGACCCACTGGATCAGAACGTGCATTTAATAAGACTTCCAGTGACTCACGTGCGCATTCTCTTTGAGAAGCACAGGTCTAGGAGAGGGAGTGCCTCCCAACTTGGAGCATCTCCTCCCATTGCCTACCTAGAAAGGTCCGGGTTTGGTTTCTAAGGAAGATGAAGGTTTCCTACAGTGTCTTCAGTTGGAATATGCAACTTCTAGTAAGGACCCACAGTTCCTGATTTGCTCTTTGTTTTTGTCATATCCCTCCCCACCTGAGCCGAACAAATCTGCATTCACCAGAATGGAAATTCTGACCTGCACATTTTGGAAACTGAAGTGCAATTGCTTGTATGTGGAAACAAGAGGAGGCAAGATATTGCAGGTAGTGACTTTCACCTTGCCCAGCTGAGCTGTGAAAAGAATGAATGGACAGGGCCATCTGAAATATCTAGAACACAGGAAATTCGGTTCCTAGAATGCATAAACCTCAATCCATGCAATATTTTTGTCTATTTGTTTGTTTAATTAAGTGCAGCTAAGAAAAAGTTAGGATATATTTCAATTATCTGCTCTAACAATTAACTAGTTTTCAACTTCAAACACCATATGCCAGGAGTTTATATAATTTGAAATACAGCTTTTGATCCCTTTGTATTGAGTTCTGGCCAAGACTGAAGAGCATTCAAGAAGGGACATAAGATCTATTTCCATGCACTTGGGACAGACTATGAAACTTTCCAAGTAAGATTTCCAGTGTCTAACATTGCAAGACGACAAGATTCTTTATAAAGTGCTTGGAATAGAAAATGCAACATTTCACAAATCTCCAGATGAACAATATTCAGTGGAGTAACTATAGGCAGTGGCTCAAATTTTGGAATAAAGACACTGTAGACAGAACTCGAGATGCTTTCTCTTGTGAGTCTATATAAGCAAGGTGAATAAAATCACTTCAGTTCAGTCAGGATAAGGTATCAGTTGGCATTAAATTGTCAATATTTAACTTTGAAAGCATGCCAAGGTGAAGACATTTCCAGCTAGTGCACTGTGAAAAGGAAACTATGTCTAGCACTCAGAGACTAGACTGGTGGTTCCCAGAGCCTGGGGACTCCCTAAGGAGTTCAGAAGCTGGGACTCTACCCCCAGAGATTCCCATTAAAAAGCTGAGTGTGGAAGGGCTGTCAGTCTAATTTTTAGACACTACAGATAATTCTAATGTGATTCTATAACTGAGGACCTCTGAACTAGACCACATACACTAAGTTTAGTTTACCCCAGTTTTTTTCAAGCGTTAATGTGCATTGGGATCACTTGGGAATTTTGTTAAAGTACATATTCAGATACAATAGGTCTAATGTCTACATTGAAGATTCTGCCTTTTTTTACAGGCTTTCAAGAGATGCCTTATAGGCATGTGGGCTTATTTTTTGTGCCCCGTTCACGCAAGGGTAGTAGGGCTTGTATGCTCTTTCTAGACAAATCGCGTATCTTGAATACCACTATGATGTCCGCCAATGAAAAAGCAGTTCTACATTCATTATGCCAGCTATTCTCAAGTGGTTTCCAGGATCAGCAGCATGAGCATCCCATAGAAGTGTGTTAGAAATGAGAATCCTCAGGCCCCACCCCAAATCTACCGAATCAGACACTCTGGGGGTGGGGCTCAGCAATCTGCAATTGAACAGGCCCTCCAGCTAACTCCCACGCAACATTCACAGAAGTATGCTAGTATCAGAGCATCAGGTGCTAATCAGAGATAAAGATAATTGAAGAGTGCACGGAGGTGGCCACGGGAGAAAAGATTTGTCTGGTTTTGTTTTTAATCAATTTTATTGAGGTATAATTTATATATAATGAGTAGGCTATGGGCTTTTGATTCAAGCTTTTCAAATGCTAACTAACTACCCTTAGGGTGAGCACTACCAATTGAGACACTTCAAATTTTAAATTCTCCTTCCCTTGTTTTGGATTAAAATTAAAATTCACACACACACACACACACACACCTCATAGTATGTGCTAACATATTTTAAAGATAGTTACATGTATTATAAGAGCAATGCAGGCAGCCACTGGGATGTTGGCTAAAATCCAGAAGCTGGTGACGTTCCAGGATCAGGCAGCAGGAGATGGTCCTGTGGAAGCCTGTTAGAGGAACAGCGCCCCTGCTCCCAAGAGAGGTAAGTGCAAAACCAGGACAGGCCTGTTCAGGAAGGCCAGACTTCCTGGGAGACCACTTACTAGAAAATTTGGTAGAGAAACAAGACAGAGGTCCATTTCCCAGAGCTAGGATACACAATCAGGACACTACTGAGCCACCAAAGGTCCAGGGACCAGGCCTGAGCACCAAAGCTGCAGTCCACACAGCAGCAGGAGGAACTGGAGGCTGAGTGCCAGCATTCCTGAGTTCTTGGTCCCTGCGGTGTTCCACCCAGGTCTGAGGAGAGTTGACAGACTGGTGATTTAGGCAGGACTTGACAAAAAAACATTAATTTATTACCATTCCAGTGTGCTCATCTAGGATGCCAAATCCATCCTAAAATTAAGGGGGAGCAGACCTAGCAATGTTTGTTTGCAGAGCATAGACCAAGTTCTACATCGTGTAAAGCAGAAAATATAAAAACTTTTCTCTTTCATTCCATCCACCTTCTCCTGGCTCTACTAAGGGGGGAGAGAAGTGCAGGTAGAATGTGCTAAGTGTCAGTCTCGCAAGGCCTCCATGTCAGTGTGGCAAACTCCCCCATGGCCACGGGGCTGAAGGCAAACGGGCAGACCATGTCAGCGCTGACAGTGAGAACACGTCAGGCAAAGAAACCTGCAAGCTGCCACAACTACCGTCCCAAAAGGGAAGCGTGCAAGGTGAGGTGAAGAATTTCGTGCATGATGAAGCTAGGCTTGCAGTCCCAGGCGAATCCAGTTGTGAAACCCGGGATAAAAGGTTTAACTAAGGAGCCGGTGATAATGACCAACAGCAAACTATTGAAACTGGTGGCCAAAACCAATGGGCATTTAGGGAAAAAAAAAAAAAAGGACAATCAGTAGAGACAAGCCAGTAGTAATTTCAAAAGCCTTTGGGAAGTTGATAACAATTCTCATAAAGCTTTCAAATCCAAAAGAGAGCAACTGGAGCTTTTTTCCCTTGACATAGCCTGAGTGTCTTCCAGAAAACACAGATTTTGCATCTGCTGTTCTCTGTCCACAGAGTAAAGTCGAAGAAGGTTAAAGAAGGAATATATTAAGTGTCATCTGATTTCTTAAATCACCTTCAGAGAGCATGGCAAATGAGTACTTGGGCAGGAAATAGGCTGCCATATATGAGTATGTGAGGCTGTGTTTCAAAGACAGATTTGGATAGGCCTGGATAATATTTATACTTCCCTAGTCAAAACTAGTTTAGTCACTCACACACAGTCAAAACAGTCTGTCAGCCTGGCTGGTTATCTTGACAACACTGAGTAGTCAGGTCAAAAAGGACCTCTAAATAGTCACAGGAAAGGAGAGGACACTGTGCTATTGCTGGTCATCATTCAGAAGCTGGCGGGTCACATTCCCATGCCAGATGGGTTTCTGTTCATTACCGTTCCTGAGACAATTTTTGTATTGCCTAAGCTAGAGTCTGTAGATGCTCTGTAACCAAGTCCTACTGGACCCATAGAATCTCGTCCCAAATAACCACATCTCATTCCACAAGTCTACTCCAGTAAGCATACTGTTGAAGGGAACCAGGATATGACACCCCAGAAGATGCCAGTTGGAGCTGAAGCCATCTCAATTCCTGAAATCCTTTATTGGCCTAAAAGCAGAGTCTCCCAGAAGAACTCAGTTATCTTAAATCCCCTCCCCAGGACCAACTTTGGTTTCTTCCCCCTCTTGGATCAACTTTAATCTTCTCTTCTGGAAAATGAAAAGTTGGCACCACACCCAAACAGAAAATTACACAAAACTATCATATCTCCTATGTCTTCTCGTAAGGGCCCATTAAACTTTCCTAAAAATCATTTGCTCTCTCCTAGGTGGCCTATCTCCCCGCTCTTTCCCTATTAAGATGCTATATAAACTCTCAAATCTTACTGCTCCTTTGGGGATTCACTTCTTTCTGTGATACCCCTGGGTATGTAAAATAAAAAAATTAATAAATTAAAAATTTAATAAATTAAATTAATAAAAAGTAATAATTTTGTCTGCCTTTCTCATCTGTTGTCAGTTCATATGGCAGACCCAGCCAAACAAATCGCATTTAAATGTGTGCATTGAGACTACATTCACGCCTATGCGCACTCATGCCTACTGACTTTAAATAACCAGCATGTGATACCCTTTAGTGCCTCAGAGGTCACAGAGCAGCTCTGTTTCCACAAACCCCAGAAATCATCCTAAAAGAAAGTGAGGTATTTGGTTTATTTTATGTAACACTTCTTTGGCATCTATTGGAAAACTCTAAAACAGCTGAAGACCTTTTAAGATTTTGAGGAAAACAAGAGCATCATCCTCTGCCTGTCAGAAACCACCAGTTTTGTGAGAGTGCGTTTTTGGTCTCAGCTGCCAAATGTGCAAAAGCTTGGTGAAGAGCTGATGAATTGAATCTTAGGCTGATGCCTGTGCTGATAATCCCTGAGGTCACAATCCTCCTGACGACGCTGGCAAATGAAGTCGTGCCAAAACGAACGGCATCTCAACATGCAGGCAGACGCGACCCGCGGAGGCTCTGTGACAGATGCAATCAATCAAGAGGCCAACTCCTGCCCAGACAGCATCAACCTATTTATTAGCTCAGCCACATCAAATCTATATGTAATCCTATAAACTAAATAGAACTTAATATAAGAGGTGCTAACAAAGAATCTAAATCACTGGCTTTGTTTCACTACCTAACATTCTATCATTTATGGAAGAGTGCCCCCACCTTCCTGGGCCCCACCCCAGACAAAAGGGAGGGCAAGGGAGGAAAGAAATATGGCATCAGGAAGACAGAGACAATAAAAGGAATATTTATGGGAAAGATGAGTGAATGGATGTCTAGTTTTTATTGTTTTCTACTTCTGGAAAAATACTGGGGTGAATAATGATTCCTCTATAACGTCATTTGCTGACTTTGTCCTGTAAAACATTCATTCTGAAAGATTTTCACTTGTGCCCCTTCAACAGGCCAAAATAAAAATGAATAAAAGCTGGAGAAAGCACTGACTAGCCCTCTCCCCCCCCCCCCCCCCCCCCCCCCCCCCGTGCTGAGATAGACAGGAGAACAGTAATGTTTCCCAGGGAGCTACCTTAGACAGACCTGTCCAGCAAGCCTTTGCCATGTTCACTTGACCCGGGAACCCCTTTAAATGCAGACTTTTCTGAGGAATCTATTTTGCTGGACACCCATCTGGGAAATGCCATTCTTCCTAAGTACTATACCTCCCACAGATAACGATATTAAACATTTACCTTAAAAAGTACAGTCAAGTCATACAATGTTACAGATGGAAGTGGCTGTCTTCCAACCTGAGAGATGTAGCATAGGGCAGTGGTAGAATTCAGGATCTGAAATGTATCTCCTGCCTGGGTTCAAAACACCGTCTCTGGCATTTACTGGCTGTGTGACCATGGACAAGTTACTCAACCTCTCTGGGCCTCTTTCTTCCTCTGTAAAATGAGGATAATCATTCCTATCCCATAAAGTTGTTGTGAGAATTAAATGAGATAATACATGCCAAGTGCTTTGAACAGGGTCTAGTACTCAATATAAACTAAAAAAAAAAATTTTTACTGCAGCTGCTCTTGCCATTATGATTGTTGGGGTCAGCAAACCTTTTCTGTAAAGGGCCAGGTAGTAAATACGTTAGGCTTTGGAGGCTACACGCGGCTCTCTGCTGTACAGTTGTTATGTCTTGCTTTGTCTTCACAACCCTTTAAAACGTAAAAGCCATTCCTAGACCATTGACCATACAGAATCAGGCTGAGGGCTGTGTTTGGCCCATGGGCTGCAGGTTGCCAGCCCCTGACTATAAGATTATTAAATTATTTGCTCCAGATCATAGTGCTCGGAGGCAACACAGTCTCATTTCAGTGAGGTGTCCCACCCACCTCCTCATAGATCCCCTTTTAAATTATAACCCAAAGGTTAGAAAACACAAACATGTGCAGGCCTACACGATACATATATTATGCTCACAATGGCAATTTTTGCTACGGGTACAAATTGGAACTCCATGGTAAATGGAATATTTTTCTAGTGACACTAAAGCTAGTGACATTTTTCTCTCCCAGGGGCCAAAAGGTGCAATCCAAACTTCATTATGCTTCTGGTGCAATTAGAATAGTTCACTTTGCATTCCCTTGGTGGAGTCATTTGGTAACACTTGCAATTAGGGCAAAATGAGTTGTTCTGGGCTGAGCCTAGAGCTCAGGGTCTCTTCTTAAGAAACTACTAAGTTCATGAAACACAGCAATGAGGGAGACCCCAGCTATGGAAACACGTCCCAGGTGCAGACCACAGCATGGAGAACAGAGTGCCTCGGAGGCTGGAAGATTTCTAAAGAAGCGTGAGCTGGTAACACAAAGCAACTGTGCGTGCATGAAAAAGACACACTAAGGAGGTTTGGGGGCTGGGGGAGCTAAGCGGGGGCAGGGTTTCCTTCAGGCGGAGAGCATGTTTTAGAACCAGGCAGAGGTGGTGACTGTATAACAATGTGATTTGCCAAATAGCACTGAATTGTTCATCTTAAAATGGTTAATTTTCTTCTCTCTACTCGTCTGTACTTTCCACTAGAATGTAGAGGACAGACGTGCTCCACTGTGAGCGACGCTCCTTTTGCATTCAGAATACACCCGGGAACAGTGAAGACGCACGGTCCGGTCCGTGCAAACGCTGACGGTGGCTGTGGCGGATGCTCAGCGTTGTTGCAGGCCAGGGCCTAAGCCACAAGGCCAGGCTTCCTTCTCACTCCGCGTCTCTCACTATTCCAAGGAAACTTCACTGGGGCGGGTGACAACTCCCTGAAAACAGCTCCGGTTTCCTAGACTTGCATTTTGACAAGGAATTTTACTTTTAAGTAAGTCCAGTGTGAAGAAAAATAACAGTAAATATCTACATTTGGATAGTTAAGAATGTAGAAGGTCTCGAAGGAAACCAAAGACAGCTGTTTTCCGAATGTTAAGGGGCTAGAGATGCAGAACACAGGGGCTGGGAGAGCAGGGCTGGCCCACAGACAAGCCCTGAGGGCCCAAGTAGCACGTGATCTTGGCACTGTATGGTTCACAGCAGGTCCTGTGATGCACACATTGCTCCTAGAATATCTTTAAACAAATTCATTGTCCCTTCCCCTCTTCTCCCAGAGTAACCAGGTCCTCGATTTCTTGTACCTGAACTGTCATACTCCTAGGTAATGAAACTTAAAACCTGGTCTCTACCCTAACTTCTCCTGTAGCCGCACCCAGACACAAACTCTCTTGATTCCACATTATAAGGCTTCTCAGGTCTTCCTCCTTGGGTTGAAGCCAAGCACAACTGCTTTTCCTGTATTCTATCTCAGTACCTCTCAAACTTTAATGTGCAAAAAAGTACCAAGGGACCTTGTTCAAGTGCAGATTCAGAGTCGGCAGGTCTGCGATGGAGCCTGAGATCCTGCCTTTCTACCGAGTCCCAGACAATGATGACGCTGCTGATCCAGACCACACTGTGAGAACAGTGCTCTCAGCTAAGTGTCTTTACCATAAGTCAATCTTCCAGGAATGTAAAGATCGTCGTGCATCCCGTCCGCACCACACATCACGACCTCTGTTACCTCCCTAGAATCTTCAGGCCAGATTCCACAAGTGTGGCAGCTTAGCACTCAAGCCAGGCCACAGCCTTAGCCTCATTTTCCAATTTCCCAACAAAAAGTGTTCACTCTAGTCTTCTCACTGGACCCAGCACTGTGGGTCCAGCATTTTCTGAACCTCTGCGTGTGTCCCAACTCCCACCTGCACAGCGTTCTCCCTTCGGGGGGACGGTGCACACAGACACCACCATGACGTGACCAGCAGGCCTTCTCTGTCCTGGGTGCAGCGTCCTGCTTCGTTGATGGAAGTGCTTCTCTCCCTGGCTCTGTACAACCACAGAGCCTCCTGCCCTAGTAGCTGGAAGACTGACCTTAGGGATGGTGATGGGACTCACATTAGGTTAACCTAGGTTTTCTATCAAGTGTTTTGTCAAAGCAAGCCACCTGTGCCCTCCTTGGCATTCAGGACTTTTTTACAAAAAGAATTTTTAAGTCTCATAGGAGAAAGTAGCATCAAGGGTCGCTTGGTACACTCCCTTCTCTTACAAAGGAGGAGAAAAGGCCCATGTAGAGAAAATGACTTGTCCAAGTTTAGGATTCATCAAAAAATAAGTCTTGGGTGAAGGGCTGAATGAAGTAAAAAAGGAAAAAATGGACACCTTATTTAAAATGTCAGTGAGATGAAACATTAAATATTAGCCTTCACCTTAGCATAAATGCATCCGTGCTCTAACGTATGCTGGCTGATGTCTAGAGCTAAGGTTCCGCATGATCCACAGACCTGTTTGTCATCTGGCACACACAGTATTTAAAGAATGAATATATCTGTCAACATTTTAACATCAGGAGGTTTCATGTAAAAAAATCCGTAGATCCAGTATCTCATGGAACAAGCACTGCCAACGCCAACAATTTAGCAACCTCAGGCCCACATTCAGAGAGCTGGAAAACTGGCTGGAAGTAAGTGGATGCTGCCCCCCTCCACCCCACGCACGGTTATGTACACGGCATATACACACTATTCAATACAGTCTACACAGTCTATTTGTCTTCGCCTGACGCTTTTTCATCATTCATGTCATCTCCCTGGCTCCCGCAGGCACCTGAGTTCGCAACTTCTGGTCTCAAGGAACTACTGCTTTCGGTGATACTGAGATAAAGACAAAATTTCAGAATTCAGAGAGTGCCACCATGGATGAGACACTGAAGTGCTGAATTCTGGGACAGATGGCATTGCAGGAGCAGGATGACAGCCAAGGGAACGAGAGACATGAAAGGCGGCTGTGGGAGGCCCAAGGAGACCAGTTCCACCCACTCCGCAGACTCACTGGTGAACACAGCCCTCCCAATGCAGGGAGATTGATGGTCTCCACATTCAGCCCAGCAACAAAGCAAATGAGCCCCGTTATCTTTATCTGGCAAGGAATCACCTAGGTGGGCGGGGGCACTGAAAGCTTATGAACGCGCTCATCTGCTCTGACTCACAGCTCTGTCCTTAAGAAAGAAAGTGATTTACTGCCCCTCACTCATTTGTTTCACACAAATCAGAATCTTACAGAAAAACAAAATAAAACAAGAAAATGTCGACTTTCAGACTTAGGAACATGAAAAAAAAATAACACATGTATATATACCACCCCAGATTCCAGCCTCCAAAAACTTGTGAGGCTGCTGGGGCTTGGGTGACAGATAGGCATTGCAGATTTACAATTTAGCTAGGCGGCATTCTGCATGCACTGGCTCAGGAGCCTGGGCAGCAGATGGGAAAGTTAACGTAAATTCCTCAAGGCTTCTGCCAGAGGAGCTGGATATAAATGCCCATTACCGAGCTTTTCCACAGGGCAGTGGTTCTCACACTCGAGTGTGCATCCAAATCACCTGCAGGGTTAGCTAAAACCCAGGTTACTGATTCAGAGGGGTTGGGGCAGGGCCCGAGAATCTGCATCTCTAATTTAGTTCCCAGGTATCACACTTTGAGTAGCACTGGCACATATAATACAATTAAAGCTGCATTTCAAGAAATAGCATCTTAACAGGGGGCTGCTTTGAAACAAATCTCTTTCTAGGGTCATGGAAACATTCTTTTAAATCATGTTCTTTGTGTTTTTACTTAGTGAATTTTAATCAATGGCTGGGCTGGTGAAATAGATAGATGTAGACAATTACCTATATGCTTCAGTCAATCAATTTGGTAAAAAATTTGTTTGGGTTCAAAATTGTTGTGACTTCTGAACTAAATCCATCTGTGTGCTAAGCCCATGGGACCCCAACTTTTCACCAGCACCAGAATCACCTGGGTGAGTCACCTGCTAGTTAAAACAGATTCCTGGGCTCCAGCCCAGAATTTCAGATTCTTCCAAAGTGCCAGCAGAGATAATTTGCATTTATTTAATATATTTTATTGAGTATGCTATTACAGTTGTCCCAGTTTTTCCCCCTTTAAGAAGCTCCCAGTGAGGCTTCTGGTCTGATCCCTTTGAGTAGCTCCAAGCTTGACTATGGGCAGAGAAACTAGTTGAGGGGAGGGAGGTCCTGCAGGGGTTCGGCAAAGCCAGTCGGAGGGACTGACTAAATAGTGAATTTGATTTTTTTTCAACAAAACAAAGAATAAGTCCTTTCTCCAAGAACCATCACAGTAAGCCTTCCGCTCAACATAATTCAAGCTCAGCACAGTGATTTTGACATTCAACCCAATCTACTAAAATAAGATTTCATCACCTGACTTTATTTTACTTGCATACAAAAAGAACATGCAACATTTTTATAATTTGATCTCTATAGTAGTTATTGATGCACTTATGTGATGACCTACGTGGTCACAAAGCATAATTACAGAGTTCACCAAATATTTACAACCTGCAGGGAGCATAATGAGGAGTCTGGAAATTGTCTAAACTCAATTCATATCTTTGCATTTTGATCCTCGTAATAGCGGCTTATTTTTGTAATCAAAGGAAAATTCAACTTGGTATAAAATAACAGACTTATTTCTGGATATTTTAAATGAGCGTTGCATTTCAATCTCATGCACAGCGACTGTGATTCCAGTTTGCTGTACAGCACCGGCTGTAACTTAATGAAAGACATCCGAACTCCCTTCAGCTCCCCAGAGACCGAACTTGCAGGGTGAGCGGCATTCGCAGACAGAACAAATACATGAGAGAAACTGACTGCTTTTCTAACCAAAGAAAGTTATCATGTTCACTATTATTTGTACAGTTTAGGGTAACAGTGGGCAAAGAGATGAGCATGGTTCAGGGGGAAAAAGCTTTATGACAGTTGAGAAAAAAAACTGGAAAATGCCTTTGTCATGTGGCTGCTTTTATTCAGAGGTGTTTTAAGCCACGTGACATGAGACTCACCTATTACCCACAGGCGCACTGTGCTTGAGGAAAAAGTGCCAGCAATTTGTTAGCAATTCCTTTAACAGAGGGTTTTTAAGGAGAGGAAATGAGAGCTAAATTTTCTAACTGAAGTGACAGGAAGAATTTAGGTAAGCAGAAAATAATGATCTAAATTGGAGAGAGGCCAAGACGCCATAGTTAAAACCTCTAGTCTTGTCACGGCTTCTCAGCAATAGCCCCATTACATCCTGAAAAGTGACTCTAAAAATAACACCTTGGAATCCCAGACCTTTTTGACTATCACTAAATCACATCTTCTCATTCTTTGTGTACAAAGATCACTTTCTCAGCTTTTCTTAGCGCTAAACTGTAAAAAACTTGAGGAGTAGAGCATTGAGGGTTATACATATTCATCACCCAGGTTAGAATTTATTGATTCATTAACATAAAGACCTCAGTGAAACAGGTATTTATTGAGCACTTATTAAATGTTGGGCATGGCCCGTTCCTGAGGCTGGGGATGCAGCAGTGAAAAAAACACCGCCCTCCTGTGGAAGGAGGAAGACAAATGAGTATACGGTGTGCAGACAATGACCAGAGCTACGAAGAAAAAATAAAGCAGGATAAGGAGTAAAGGAAGTGCAGGGGGTGGGGGTGGGGCAGGGCTGAGATGGGGAAGCTCCCCCTAGGCGATATTCCAGCAGAGACCTGAGAAAGTGTGAAGGAGAAAACACTGCCAGTAACTGAGGAAACAGTATATTCCAGACAAAAGGAACAGCACATGCAAAGTCCCTGAGATTAGATGGAGATGCAAGGAGGAAAAAGGGGGCTAAAGACAGAAAGGGGAAAGCAAATAAAGATCAGTTCTCGCAGGGCCTCATAAGCCTTCAAGGGTTTTGAGTGGTGCAGAGATATGATCTGATTTACATTTTAATAACATTTCTCCAGCTGCTACTTTGAGACTAGACTGAAAGGGTCAAGGCCACGGCAGAGAAACCAGGTAGGGGAGAAATGATATTGGCCTTGATCATGCTGTAGTCATGGTCGTAAAAGCAGCTAGATTCTAGATATAAGAGTATTTGTTAATGGATCTGTGTGAGGAAGGTATTCATGGTCTCAGCAACTTGAAAAAATGGCGGGTGAAGGGTGAAACACTTGGATTAGGACTTAAGTTAATGATACCCTTAATATTTATTTCATAGGAGAGAAAGGTCTATGAAAGCAGCTCACATATTCTAAATAGGTGCAGAGGCACAGTGGCCAGGCAGGCTGATTCCTCTTTAAGCAGAGAGGACAGCTGAAGAAAATTCAAGCTGAGCCACAAAGATGTTTTTTTATTCTGGTGTCATCTTTTACTGAAAAAAAAAAAAAAGCCCAATCATATTTTCACAGTCATATGAACTGGAAAATATTCTGTATTTATTTGAAACCTCAACTCTAACAAGCCAAGATTCCATGTACAAAAAGTATTGACTCTAAAAACACCCACTTGAAATTAAAAAAATCAGAGAACAGCTTCAAGAAATGGAAGCAGAAGGAAGGTAGAACGGCTTGCTCAAAGGCAGGAGTTTCCTCCGAGTGAGAGCGGGTGCTGCATGGGGGGTACAGAAAGCCCAAAGTTGGTCTGTTTGCCTGGATTCAATGTTTGGCTAAGTGATTTTTTTTTCTGAAGAGACTGATTGTAAGTGTCATAAGAACCTAGGAATTAAGAACATACTCAAGAATCTCTTAGGATAAATACTCCTAAGCAAGCTATATATACTAGCTACAGTTGTAACTTATATCCCGGTCAGACCAAGACTTGTCGGATGTTCATAAAACAAGCAAAACCCCGTGCGTGCTGAACTCTCAGTTAGTGAGCTACTTTTCCAATGTGCCGTGACCTTTTTGCTTTCACCTTTCCACTTACCATGAGTTACTCGTGTTTGTTTCCAAATTGCTTTATACTCGGCATAAAAATAAATTACATGAACCAATGAAATATGTGGAAAGAAAAAGGTTGCTGTTTCTTTAGTTGAATATTTTGGAAAGTTTTCTTTAAAGGAAAGTTGCTAAAATATTTTTTTAAAACTCCATGTGAACAAGATAACTAAATGATTAGGGAAAGAAGCCATACTCTTTCTCCACTCCCATTGCTTCACGAGTGTCTTTGAAGTCTCAGTTCTACTCTCAAAAACCAAACTGGGTAGTATTTGAGACGATGCATTGTGGGTAAGATATAGACAAACAATACACTGACCCCAATCAAAAGACCCATACTTACTGAAAACACTTCAGCCCCAACATTAAAAGATTGACCAATAACCGAATCACATTTATATGTTTCAAGTTAAAATACAGTGTGTAAGGCATGCATGTGTTATTTTAAAACATGATGACTTATGCCCTGGCCAGGTGGCTTACTTTGGAGCACTGTCCTACACACCAAAAGGTTGCGGGCTCGATTCCCGGTCAGGGCACATACCCTAGGTTGAGGGTTCAATCCCAGGTCGGGGTGTGAACAGGAGGCAACCAATCAATGTTTCTCTCTCCCATAGATGTTTTCCTCTCTCTCTCTCTCTCACCCCTTCCTCTCTCTGTAAAACTAATAAACATATCCTGGGGTGAGGATTAAAATACAATGATGGCTTGCTTTAACTGACTTTTGTGATACACTGACCAGGAAAACAGCAGCTAAGAGGACAGTGAGCATATTCTGGGCGCCATGATTCTAGGCTTCTAAGCTGTGCTCATGGTGGAGTGGTACCACAGGTGTCACAAACATCATTTCAGGTACTCTGGGGGCTGTCTACATTTCTCACTTGACCTGATTTCACATGCAAATTCCACCACCATTTTGACCTGAGGTAATTACATCTGCGTGCATTCCATATAAGTCCTGTCACTTTGATGTGCTCTGTTAGGGATGATGACACATACAGAGGAAGAGGAACAAGATTGTGGTGATGGGGAAAGTGCTCTCAGTGCCAGAGGTGGTAAATACCATGATCTGGATTAATACAGGTATTTTATGTTTAAAATCAGGAAGTAGACAAGACTGTCCACATATATATGTACTTAGTTAAAAACATTTTAAAGATTTTATTTATTTTTAGAGAGAGGGGAAAGGAGGGAGAAAGTGAGGGACAGAAACATCACTGTGACATGATCACCTGCCTCTCATATGTGCCCTAAATGAGGACTGAACTCGAAACCCAGGCATGTGCCCTGACCAGGAATCGAACCAGCAACCCTTTGCTTTGTGGGACAATGCTCAACCAACTGAGCCACACTGGTCAGGGTGGAAACATTTTTTCAGTATCTTCTCCAAGTGTCAATCCTCCATCAGGACATGCTCTAATAAGGTGGACTGCCTAGTTTGGATAGTGAGATTCATATTTATACATTATACTATTAATAAAATATTAAATTTCTAGTAACAGTTCCCAGAAACTGAAACATTTCATTTCTTCCATAAGAACAGGCTTAAAGAGTGCTGAGTTTGAATTGAAAATCCAGTACAGAATTACTTTATAGTCCTTCCTTGTTTGGCTAGCTAATCTCAAATTTCAGAGGAAATGATACTAGGAAAAAACATCTTACCTTTACGTATATACTCCCTGCCTCAAACATACACATATACCTACTACCTACCTACTGATGAGTACGGATTTCAGAACATGATTCTTAAACAAAATGCACCAAGACTGACTGCAATCAAAACCACGGGAGGCAAAACAGTTGTGGGATTTACTGAATGGAGCCGTCCTCCAGGACTCATGTGCTCAGGGCAGGTTGGAGTGCACAGCATCACACAGAAAGCAGCCTGAGTTTTAGGCTGGGCTCTGGCCAAGCCTGCTGTGGAGTCTTAGGTGAGTTCCTTTAACTCCTCAACTTCATCTCCTCATCTGAAAAACAAGGTGGTGGGAAGCCCTTCCTAAACTCCATTTCCATCTCTCAAATTCTGTGACCCTGTGATCACAACAGCTAATGCATATTGAAGCTTTCAACGAGAGAGCAGTGCACAAAGTGCTTTCCATGTAGTAACTTGTGATCCTCACAACAATCCTAAGAGCAAATGTTGTGGCACTGTTCCCCCTTTACAGACCAAGAAAGTGAGGCGCAGAGGCAATCTGCGTGTCTAAGTCACACAGCTGAAGAGCAAGGATTTGGGCCCAGACAACCTGGCCACAGAGCCCAGATTCTTAAGCCCACACCTAAGAATACTATTTCCTGTTATATGATGAGGTGACAAAAGCCAGGAAACAGGTCTTCAGAAGTGTGTCATCTTGCAAAATTTCAGATGGCTAAATATCTGTATGTGTTTAACGAGCCTTTAAATTTTTTCTGTGGGCGGTCAGCATGGACTTCTAGGACTGAATGTTGCTATGGTAAATAGCAACTAAAAAGACTTCTGGAGCACATGTGCAGGCGTGAACCAGAAGTAGCCAGAAAATGTTTGTTTAGATCAGCAGGGTTTAGAAACCATTCAAACTAGATGTTGATCTGAGCAAAATAATAAAAGAACTTGAAGGAACTGCAAAATCTATTCTCCCCAAGCAAGGTGACCTGGAACAATAGCACAAAGCCAACAAAGCCACCACAAGGACAGAAGCAAAGGCTCTCAGGTCACACGGAGAATCCATTCCTGTCTCCACAGCCAAGAGGCCAGGAGCTTCTCAGAGTTCACTGCACATGTGAGTCACCGGGGGGTCTTGTTAATAATGAAGATTCTGGATCAATGGGTCTGGTGGGGCTGTGACTTGAAGGAAGCCTCTGCTGCTAGACTGTGAACTACACTCTGAGTGAGGGTAGAAGAGCCTTCATTGACTCAAAATCTGCAGAATTCAACTCTGCCACCAATTAACTCTGGACCCAGAGTTAAGTCTTCTAGTTTCTGTTTCCTACGATGATTTTATGTAAATTCCCTTCTAGCTCTAAACTTTGATATTTCTAATGATGGCCTTTGCCGTTCAACCCTGAACTGGGTTTCTACTTGTAACATTAACGGGAAGATGAAAGGCCTCCTGCATCCCCCAAAACGAGGTCTCTGTAGTGGGGCAGCAGAGGCTGAGGCCTCATCACAGATATTACAGAAGGATAATGGGAGCTTTGTTCAGGAGCAAAACCACCCTGAAAACAAATAAATTGCCAAAGAATAATTTAAATTTGAAGCTTTCTACTTCACTGGCCAAAATCTCTTTGACAGAGTCAAACTCCCACGTCCATTGGGAACTCAATACAAAGGGAGAATTTTTTCCCCACCTCAGATCTATTGAACCAAAATAGACATTTCAACAAAATCCCAGGTGATGCTTGTGCACATTCCAGTTTCAGAGGTGCAGGGCTAGTTCTCCCTGCAGAAGGCATTTGGGTTGTTGATAAACATGAGTGGGATGCTCAAAGGGTGGTGTGCTTTGCTAAATTTTCTACACCAACATTCCAGCAAGGCGGTGGAAATGTTTTCTTAAAAATTTAAATTGCTATGCAATTAAAATATATATGTTAAAATTATATTATGTATAAAAAATTATATGTACCACACATATACGTATGGAGGAGAAAGGAGGGAGGCTGTCGCCCTGAGGCTACCTTAGTCACTTCTAGGTTTTCAGCCACCATGTACGTGAAACTGATGTTCACCAGATCCGTTCCACTGCAGACACAAACTATCCGCCCTTCCAGATCACTTTCTGATTTTCCAACAGCTTCAAGGGCAGCCAGGATTTTGGGATCCTGTAGAGAGGTATACAAATAGGAGAAAATATGTTAGATCACAGATCACGAAGGAAACATGGTGATAAGAAACCACATTTGACAAAAAATATGTATATAGACACATAAAGGCCAATGTTTTCGTTCCATCTAAAATGTCAGATATCTAGCATTATTTTAAAACTCGTTGAGGTAAAAGGTGTAACAGTATACGACTCATTTGGTAAGCAAGGTACTATAATGTTACTGATTTAGAAAACCAGGTATGAGGGTCTTTCTTTATGAAGGACTTGGAATATGGCAACAGGAAGAAAGCCTCTGACTGGTGCTTGACTGTGTCCACAAAGACAGAGGGGGTCTCTCGTCAGAGGACGGTCTCCAAGGCTTCACACAAATAAGCACGGCATTGCCACAATCAGCAACCACAGTTCTAGTGGCCTGGACGCAGAGTGAGTGTGCTCATCTCCAGAGGCCATGGCATCCTCATTGGGAATGAAGATGATGTAAGTTTACCCTAATTAGCAAATAAAATAGTGCCTTTGTCCTCCAAAAGAACTCAGGAGGAACTGCCAACATAATTACACAGAAATTTTAACTAATACAAATGAGGATAGCTTAAAAAAAAAAAGAAACAAGTTTGGAACATAATTTTGTTTTAAATATCTAAAAACCTGCAGGGCTGTTATGGAGAAGTGAAAAAACATGGTGGTAGAATATTCTAGAAAAAAATCTTTTAAATTCCTGGCACCACTATGCAAACAACTTCCTATTCAAACAAATCAATCACTGTAAAGAAGGCTCATTTATACGCTATGTCATTTTTTCTTTTCTCAGAGGCAAACCGAGCCTTCAAGGTCAACCAATGTCTGAATGCACAGGTGCACAAATATGGAGCTACCAAAGCCATTTACACTTCCACATCAGCCACCGGCCAGGACACACTCGCTGCTTGCTTAAGAAGGGTGGGGGTCTTGCAAGTAATTTCTGAGTTAAGGGAACTGTTTCTTTGATGCTGGTATCAGGCAAGGGCCTTTGCTTTCAAGGGTTAATAACATTTCTAATATAATTAAACATAATGCAGCCCAAATCACCCCACAATAATGGAAAAGACTTTTTCTAAACCGTGTCTGGCCTTCATTCCCAGCTGATGATTTGGGGGCAGTAACTGAGGGCAGTAACAGTTAAACAGTACTCAGGAGACCATATTCAATCTAAGCAAATCTGTGTTTAGAAAACAGCGAACACTAATCACAGGTACCTTTGGTGTGGCTCCCAACCGAATACTGTTGATGAGGGAGCATTCTAGCACTTGTCCTTCCTGAAAAGAGAGAATATAATACAGCAGTGAGCCTAAATTCTGCCAGACCTACGGCACAGACAAGGTACTTAGCAAATGTTTGTGATGATGAAGGCAATGCTGATTAAAGTAGAAGACGAAGTGAAAAACAACAACAATAATAGTAATCTGGTCCAATCAGAAATAGTAAAGACCTCACACATTCCGTTTCAAACACACACACATGAATGCAACTCTGAATAATTATTAATAACACGTTTATAAAATGCTATTACTTTTTTATAATGTTACTGTACATATATCATTAAAATATATGGGTGTGCATGAAATATTACGTCGGAGTAATGCTAATTTACATATAACTCTAATTATACTTAAATTCAGCTCAAAGGATCACTAGACATGTACATTGTGCCATGCGTGACGATAAACCCTGCAATATAACCAGATGAACGTGCTCTTACGCACCTTTTGAGATTTCAGCTTGAACAGCTCTTTTTCTGGGAAACCTTTCTAATTCCCAAGATTGAATCAGACCTGCCTCTCTTAAGCTCTTGTAACATCCTGATCTTTTCTTTCACAACACTCAATGAGTTGCACCTTTTTTTTTTTTTTTTTTGGTGCCTGACTCTGTCTGGAATCTGTGAGGGCTAGGGTGATGTCCTTGATCACCACTGTATGCCCAGTGCCTGGCACTGGAAGCACATTCCTAAAAACCTTGAATGAATGAATAAGCAAAGGTCCATGCCCTCAATACATACTCGTCTACTTGTTGAGAAATGAAATGGTTTAACCTAGAAAGCAGGAAAGAACAACTTGCTGTTCCTGGGCCATACCTTGCCTTCACTTTTCCAGGTCAGAAAGAAGCCAAATTCATCCACTTTGAAGAGGCAGTTGGGTTCAAACAGAAAGGATTCCTGTGAAGAAGAAATGGGTTGATCTGCATGACTCATACCATTCTGAATCCCATAAAAATGCAAATAAGTTTTAGCCTTTAAACAAAAGAAAATGAGAAATCACCCTTTGCCATCCTGGATCTAATGACCACATTTCTTCTTATTATGTTATGGAATATGTTCATTTTGAAAACTTTTTCATTCATATTTGTACTTAGATGAGAGTCATCAATTTTATGCATCCTCCTCCCCTAGGATAGCTTTAGGAACAAAACATACTCATGTCCTGAAGGTAACACAGAAGAAAGTTTCTCTAAGACCTTGGAAGACAAGCTCCCAGAAGGGAGGACTTCCGGCTTCTAGCCCACTGGTCTCCCACCAGCGAACTCCCTCCCATACCTAACATATTGTAAAAAATCAGGATATCATGTTTTTAAAGTCATTAATTTTTTTTGGTTGGGGGGTTCTACACAATTCAGTATTCAGCTGTCTACTCAGAAAACCATCGAGATTTTCGCTTTTATATCCAACCTCATTTGGTGTCCTGTAAACCAGGACTTGACCAGAACTGTGAGCTACTCACAGTGCAATCCCTGGACCAGCAACATCAACATCACCTGGGAGTTTGACTGCATTGTAGGGCCTAGGACTCAGCTCAGAGGGACTGGATCAGTGTCTGGAGTGGGGCTCAGAAATCTGTTCCAACAAGTCCTGCAGGTGATTTTGATGCACAGTAAAGCTTGAGAACCACTGCTGTAGCTGTTGATACCAGAAACTCTGGTGAATACTACAGAATTAAAATTTAAATCAAGAAGGAATGCTAGACAAATACAAGGGTCCCAGAGCAGCTACGTTGTACTTGCCAAAGGATTCCTAGTTTTTAGCAAGAAAACAGCATTGTACTTAAGAACACCAGGAAAATTCTGTCAATGAGAGAAAAGGGGTGCTCAGGGAATGAACCCAGATGTCCTGTGCCTTGACTTGTCACCTGTGTGTCAACAAATCCACACAGTCTTCTCATGATCCAAAAACGTGTCCTAGATGACTACAACTCCAGCAATAAGGAACCTCTCTGGCAAACACAGTGGCTTAAAGCAAAGGGTATTTATAGGGTCAAGATTTTTAAAGGCAGTTCAGACACTTAGCTTCAACTGTTAAAATGTATCTTTCTAAATTCCAGGAAAGCAGCAACATACATCAAAGTAAATCCAATGTCAAGACTGTGGGCCACCATAAAGTCACAAATTGAGAGTCCTGGAAGCCACAAAAAAAGCCTGCCTTGCCATTTGTTTGGGTGGGTTCCTGACGGGCGTATTATCACACAGACTTCATCTGTACCAGCATGCACTAGGCAGTGTAGTCACGGCAATAAATAAGACAAAGGAAGGGACATGGTGTGCCATTCCTCTACAGAATCCACACCCAGTTCTGATATCTGTTTATTATCTACCTTCCTCTAGAAAGACCCTTTCTAAATCTCAGAATCCTTGTCCAATAAATGGAAGTATTTACATTTGCCTTTTGGGCTTGTTGTGGGAATTTAATGAGAAGGTGGGCATCCTTAGTATACACAGTTACAATTCAACAAGGGGTAGCAAATTACTAACAGTACAAAATTCCCTATATGTGGTATTTACTTGACCCACACAATAGCTCTTTCGGATGGTTCAGTTTCTTAGAAAAGGCTCGACCCAGAAGTTGAGCTTTTAGATGGGTCTTAGAGAATGAGTAGAAGTTATCCAGACGAAGCAGGAGGCCAGGCAGAAGGAGCAGCATTGCAAAGACATGCAGGCTAGTCCTGACACCGAGGACTTCTAAGGAGTTGGGGTGGTTAGAACATCTCAAGGGACTGGCAGGGGATGAGACTGGGCACATAAATACAGCTACCAGAGGGTGCTGAACACCATGCAAAAGGTATTGATCTTGACCCAAAAGGCCATAAGGAATCTTATATCATTGCTGACTGAGAAATTAGAACTACCAGCTAATTAAACTATGAGAATTAAGACATTTTCCCAAGCCATATTTTCATAGTACAGTGTTCAAAAGGATGTCCTGAGGTGGTATTTACAGAGTAGGCCTACAATCAATCAGCTGCCACTGTTATTAATTTATGTGCACCCCATCCAAATCCAAATACAGATTTGAGATGCTCTATGAAATATACATGATGACTAAGAATGGTTTTCCAATTCATTTTGAGGTGGAACTTTCAGTTCCTTGGTCACCTTAACCGTAATAATGATTTGTTTCTTCTTTCAGTGGTCCAGCCAGCACCCCCAGAGTGTACCACCACCACCTTGAAATTTTGATTCCAACATCCCATTCTTAGACTGTGTCAGCTGATCCTCCCAGCTGCCTCATTCTCCTATGTCTGACTTCTTTACAACTTCTTACTCGTTAACTCCGCCAATCCCTGACTTACCCATCAGACCTCTTGTTTTACTTCCCTCTCTGTCTAGCTTATTTCCATGGACCGACATTACAGTCACTTCCTCATAGGTGCCCTCAACACCCCAGTCTCATTTTCTGTTTTCTTAACCAAAAATCTAAGAATCTATCCTATCCATATTTTATCACTGAACTTGATAAAGAAAATCACAAAACTGAATTGTCTGGCTGTTAGTTTAAATTCAAGATTACGGCATAGGGAATATAGTCAATATAGCGTAGTAACTATGGGTAGTGTCGAGGGGGCACTAGACCTATCAAGGGGATCACTTCGTAAGTTCTACAAATGACTAACCACTATGCTGTACACCTGAAACTAATATAATTTTGAATGTCAACTGTAATTAAAAAATAAAAAATAATTAATTAAAAAAATAAGTTCAAGATTACAAGCTTGAAATGGATAGTCAACAAAGGCTTTCTACCTTTTAACTCTTTCCGAAAAGGTTCCTCACTCTTTGAAAGGATTATTTCATTACTTCTCAAACCTCTTTCCTCCCAGCCAATTTCTGGGCTTTACTGAATAAAGGAAACCCAGGTGAGAACCTCTCTCCTTCTTCCCTGCTAGCAAAGCATGTTTTCTCCCATCAAAGGTTAATCCCCCCACTTCTGCTCCAGATTTGGTCCTCTTCCAGATTCCATCCTCTTTCACCTACACAAGGACGTCAGTCCCTTATCACCACCCAACACACATCATTTTTTCCTCTATTAGATCATGCTCGTCAGCACACAAATACATTCCAGTTCCCACTTCCTCCTTCATGTACTGCTTCACATCTCTAATACCCGTTAGGGCACAGCGTCTTGAAAAGTGTGCCCACATTCCCAGTCTCACTCCCTCTGTTCTATACCATCTTCGACCAATTCCATCTGCCTGCCATTCCTATCACCCTCTAGAACTTCTCTAGCCTAGTTCCCCGTGACCCTCCTGGAACCAAATGCAGTGCGTACTTTCCTTTTCTTATCTGATTTGATCTCTAAGGGGTTGACTATTCCCTCCTTCTTGAAATACTCCAATTTGATACCCTGATTGTGTTCCACTCCTTTAATATCTTTTCCTTCTATACACAATATCTACATGTTCCCTGGGACTTGGTTCTTGGAATGCTCATTTCCAGTGTGCTCTTAGATCTCATTTAGCCCCACGGCTATTTGTTGATGGCATCCAAATTCATAACAGCATCCAAGTCCTCTCTGAGTCCCTAATTCAGATATCTAACTCTCTACTTGACATGCCTACTCAGATGTTTCAACAGTAGTATATTACAACTGAATTCTTTATTCCTTCTCTCTCTCCCCAAGCCTCTCCATCACAAGTCTGTTTTGTGGTAGAAGAGAGTATAGGAAGCATAAATGGTGATGGGACCTGACGTGGGGTGGTGAGCACACCATACAATGTACAAATGATGCATTATAGAATTGCATATATGAAACCTATATATTTTATGAACCAATGTCACCCAAATAAATTCAATAAATTTTTTAAATGACTTTCTAAGCTCCATAAGTATCACTAGTATCTATCTATGTATTGAAACTAAGAGTCATCCTTGACTTTCCTTCATCTCTCCCTTACACTTTCCTCAACAAGTCCACTTCCACAGTATTTTTCACATATATTTTACTCCCTCTCCACCACCATAACCTTGGTGCAAGCCATCATTATCTCTCCCCTGTATTGATCTTTCCACTTATACTCTTTCTCCATCAGCCAGATTGATTCTTTAGTGATACCATTCAATGAATTCCCATCATATTTAGGATAAAATCCCAACTCCTTTCCATGGCCTAAAAGCTCCCTCATAATATGGGTCCTAGAGAGCCTATCTCATGGGGCTTTCTGATCTTTGTTCACTACAACCATCAGGGCCCTTCTCCTTGAACTTCTCAAGCTCTTTCTAACCTCAAAGCCTTTGCACTTGCAGTTCCTCTAGTCCGGAAGTCCGTTCCTACTGCCATTAGCATTAGCTGGCTCCTCTTTATCCTGTAGCTTCGCCTCAATTATCCCCACTTCAGAAGAGCTTTCTCTGAGCTCCTTAAGAGGTCTCTCATTTTAGTCTCTATTACAGAACCCTGATTATTTTCTTGCCTGTACTGAACACAGTCTGTAAATATCTCATTTCTTTGTTTATTGATTTATCGTCTGGCTCCCACACCATAGCATAATCTCTTTGAGGGAACAGTTCTTGAAACGTTCTTGTACAAATGTGTTCCAAGCACCTAGCATATCAAACGCATGCTGAAACTAAATACATGCAGTAAGAAATAAAACAAATATTTTTTGAATAAAATATTTTGCAGCAGGCCAGAATGTAAAACATAAACAGGAAGTTACTTAATTTGAGGGCATTGTACCAGGCCCAGAACCCATCACGGTCAGTCCTTGGAGGGCTGCCAAGGACAGACGTACAAACACAAGAACAATTTGTAAGGCTATCCACCTGGAGGAAGGGGCACCAGTTTCGAATTCATACAAGCTCATCTTGGGTTGGATGTAGCTTTGAGGCATCTCCTGGGAATCCCTATTTGGCCAGGAACACTGAGTGCCATTGCAAAGAAATCATTTTTGAAATGGGATAAGAACTCTGGGCAAGGAGAAGAAAAATAAGGCAAAGTGTCAAAATAAGAACAGAGTAAAAGCTTTCAGAAATGCTTGTCATAAGGTCCTACAGAGTAACAATAGGATGCCAATTTGGTTCCAGGCTTTTGAGCAACAAAAGCAAAAGGAGGAAAAATACCATTTACCAGGTGCCCATATAGTTCATAGATAAAACATCAGATGTTAGGAGAGGCAACTGCTGGAATAGAAATTCTCCAGTGAGACCTCTAAGAAGCTATGAGCAATTTCCAATGAAGCCCACAATGGGCTTTTCAAGTGTGACAGGAAGATTCTTGGACCAAATGTGTTCAACCTACCTATGAAAACCAGGGAGCAGATCTGAGGTATGTAGCAATCGGCTGAAAGGAACTGAAACCCCACCTGCTTTGGCTTCTCTCCACCCCTGACTAACAGAAGGACCTGACCCTCTGGTGAACAAAGGCACACCATCTCTGTGCTTTTTTTTTTTTTAACCTAACAGCAGTTTTAAATTTCACACGGATACCTACTGATGAGAACTTGGGCTGTGGCCCTGTGACCAGACTGAGGCAGTAAGTTCCCTTGTCTGGAAAATTTTCTTCCAGAAGTGGCAGGGCAGGGAGAGCAAGAAATGGGGCTGGGTTCTTTCTCCTTTGAAAATCTGTTTGTTTTCCAGCTAACAAATGGTAATTGAAACCTCTGGTAAGTAAACAAACCATAACAGAACTTCTTCCCAGGCAGCTCAGAATTTCAGTTCTCAGATGACTCAGTTAAAATTTGTCACAGTCAGACTTTTTTTTAATGTTTATTATTTACTTACTTTAAAATATATTTTATTGATTGTGCTGTTCAGTTGTCCCAATTTCCCCCCTTCCACCTGGTACCCCCCATTCCCTCCAGCAATCCACCCCTTAGTTCATGTCTATGGGTCATTCATATAAGTTCATTGACTTCTCCATTTCCTATACTGTTCTTAAGATCCCCCTCTCTATTTTGTACCTACCAATTTGTACGTTAAAAAAAATTATTTATTTATTTATTTATTTGTTTGTTTGTTTATAGAAGGGGGGAGAAAGACAGGGAGAGAAACATCGATGTGTGAGAGAAATAATTGGTTGCTTCTCACATACTTCCACCAGGAGATCTGGCCTGCAACCCAGGCATGTGCCCTGACCAGCAATTGAACCCATGACATTTTGGGTAACAGACCTGCACTCAATCCACTGAGTCACACCAGCCAGGGCCCAATTTGTACTTCTCAATCCCTGCACATTTTCCCACATTCTCCACTTCCCCCTCCCAGCTGATAATCCTCTAAATGATCTCCATATCTATGATTCTGTTACTGCTTTGCTTGCTCCCTTAGCTTTTTTTTTTACAGTCATTTGTTGATAGTTGTGAATGTATTGCTTCTTTAGTGTTCATAGTTTTGATCTTTTTCTTATATAAGTCCCTTTAGCATTTCATATAATAATGGCTTGGTGATGATGAACTCATTTAGCTTTACCTTGTCTGGGAAGCACTTTATCTGCCCTTCCATTCTAAATGATAGCTTTGCTGGAGAGAGTAATCTAGGTTCTAGGTCCCTACATTTCATCACTTTGAATACTTTTTGCCTGTCCCTTCTAGCCTGCAAAGTTTCTTTTTGTGAAATCTGCTGATCGTCTTATGGGAACTCCTTTGTAGGTAACTATTAGCTTTTTCTTTTGCTGTTTTTAAGATTCTCTATTTATCCTTAAGCTTTGGCATTTTAAATTATGATCTTTCTTGGTGTGGTTGTCTTTGGGTCCAACTTGTTTGGGACTCTGTACTTCCTGAGATTCTATGTCTATTTCCTTCACCATATTAGGGAAGTTTCCTTTCATTATTTTTTCAAATAAGTTTTGATTTATTGTTCTTCCTCTTCTCCTTCTGGCACTCCTATGACTTGACTTGACTATGTCAGTACGTTTGGAGATGTCCCAGAGGCTCCTTAGTCTATCCTTGGTTTTGGGTTTTTTTTTTTTAATTCTTTCTTCTTGCTGTTCTGATTGAATGCTTTTTTCTTCCTTATGTTCCAAATTTTTTTTTTCTCAGTTTCATCCCCTCCACTGTTGGTTCCCTGTAAATTTTTCTTTATTTCACTTAATGTAGTCTTCATTTCTGCCTGCAGTTTTTTTTTTTTTTTTTTTTTTTTATGCTGTTGAAGTACTTAATGACTTCTTTGAGCATCCTGATAACCAGTGTTTTGAACTCTGCATCTAATCGGTTGGTTATCTCCATTTCGTTTGGTTCTTTTTCTGGAGTTTTGTTCTGTTCTTTCATTTGGGCCATATTTCTTTGTGTCCTCCCTGTGGCAAAAAGCTGCTTTGTGGCAGCCTCCCTGTGTTTGTTTCTGTGTATTAGGTAGAGCTGCTATGACTCCCTGTCTTAGCAGTGTGGCCTACTGTAGAAAAGCACACCTGTAAGTTGTATGGGGTACAGCCTAAGGTAATCACCAGGGTAGGGCAACCCGTGTCACTGCTCTGGGCTCTGTGTGTGGGAGAGCTTGAAGAGGGGACATTGCTGCTGTCTGGCCTCTGGAGATTAGCCCAGGAGTAAGCTGTCTCCCAGCACTTGCCCTGTTGCCAGTTACTTCACTTTCTTCCCGTATGCCACTGGTGTCCTTCCGGCTGTTGCCCTGGTGCTGAACCCAGATAAGGTGGGTCTGTGTAAGTCCTAAGACCCTTGCAGGTCCTTTAAGAGGAGTCTCCTAAGAATCCTACAGTTTCTTCCACTGCCCCAACCCCCACTGGTTTTTACAGCCAGAAGTTATGGAGACTTACCTTCCTGGTGCTCTGGTCTGGGGCTGGGATCCCTCATTCCCGAGGTATCCCTTCTGATTTTTAGCCACCACACATGAATGTGGGACTACTTGTTCCACGCCTCTGTGCCTCTCCACACTTCTCTACACCTCTGCGCCTCTCCACATCTCCTCCCCTCCTACCCATCTGGATGAATGTGGTTTAATTTCTTGGTTGTCAGATTTCCATACAGCTCAATTTTCGGACAAATCTGGGTGATATTTGTTTTGTTGTCTAGAAGTAATTTTTGCTATAGTTGTGCAAAGAAGCAAAGCATGTTTACCTGCGCCTCCATCTTCACTGGAAGTCCCCCACAGTCACATTTTAGAGCCCAAGAACTAGATAACTTATCCAGCCCAACCCAACTCTTGCCTTAGACCATGAGGACAAAGAAGACAAAAGGGACAGGAGCTCCTTTTGTGAAACTATGGACAAGGTGGGTCCGGGGAGTGTTTTGTTTAAGAGAGGCTAGAAAATCACTTCTGCTGGACTCACTGTAGCTAGAAACTCTTTGTGTCTCCAGGATCCCTGCTCTGAGGGATTTGTGCCACTATGGGATTCCTGAGACACTTCCCCTAATACATGCTACTTCAACATTACTCAATATTACAACTAACTTTTAAAGATTCAAGTTACTTTCAAAATGACAGATTATTTTTCCCTTTATTTCAATTTTTTAAATATTTGGTTAAATAACATTTAATCCCATTTCTTCCTATTAGGAATGGCAGAGGACCTGGCAAGCAGAATATACTGATTGAAGAGAAGGAAAGTATTTGGGTGGGGTTTCTAGATAAGTAATTGATTTTATTTTAATTTTGATTTGTGGGTATTTCTTACCTTTTCTTTCCTACCATTACCCACATTAATTGTGGATGACTATATCTTTCTACAGCATCCTCAAATAGGGGCTGGTCAAACTTAACAGGGGACTAAGGATGGGGATTTTGGACTAGCTGGTAAATGCATTAACTCTTTTTAAACATTAGTTGTTCAGAAGCTCCGTTGTGCTTGTGAGTGCCCAGGTAGATTAGGATAGAGAGAGAACAGAAATGAGTGAGGATTTCCACAGTCCCTCATGACACTCCTGCTTTCTAAGAGAGAGGACCCTCAAAGGGACACTGGGGCCCAGATTTTGTCATTTATAGTTCATGGGTTCGAATGCCAGCCTCTTCACCAGGCATCTTCTGAAGAATCTTGGAGTGGTACCATGTAACCTCACCACGCTTCATTTTTCCCATCTGTAATGTGAGAAAAGTGATACCAACCTCACAGGGCTATCAAAATTGAGGAACCCTAAGTACTTGGTACAATGTAAATGCTCAGTAAATGTAGTACTGATGAGAAAACAACCCAAATACTATTTGAGGGCTGCTGTGCCAGGCATTTCACAAATACTGTCTCAAGTAAATCTAACGGCAACTCTGCAAGATTTTAGATCAGATCAACACCATCCAGTAAATATTCCACAATGATGTAAATATGCCAGATGGACACAGCCCAACATGGTAGCTATGAGAGCCGCATGGGGCTGATGATGCACTGGAAATGTGGCTAGTGCAACAGATGGGATAAATTTTTAATTTTCATTCATTTTCATTTTAATAGTCACATGTGATTAGTCATTACCAGATTGGACAATGCAGTTTTAGACATTTAAAAAAAATGCTTGAAGGGCAGTAAATTCTTTAAAGTGAGAGTTGATAAGTAACACTGAGATTCAAACTGATTTCTCTGATTACAAAGCCCATGTCTGTTCTATGCTGTTGACCTTGACCAAGCAGGTCCCCCGCTCTGCCTGTCACCAACAGATTTTTGAATTGTCAGTATATAAACACTGCTTTGGCAGGCTCCACCTTTGGGTAAACAAGGGGCTCACCCTCCTTGTTTCCTGGTTTGATAAGAACTAGGAGGAGGAGAAAAGGACCTTGTCAAGGTTGGAGAGAGACAAGTGAAGTCTGAGTTAGGAAAAGGCTACCAGGGGTCTTATAAAGTATCAGTAACATTATAAATCACTACCACCAAACTCGATGAGCCTAGGTGTGGCCTTAAGACTGGGAAGGCAGGTGGTGTCTGGAGACAGTTACCCTACAGATCCCAGAGCTCCTGCTTTTATCAGATCCTGGAAGCAAACAGCCCAAGTGTGGCCTATTTGTTTTAGCTCTTTATTCCAGAGGAACTGGGTGCTGAACAGATCCTTTTGGATTCTGCACACAAACATTCCTGTCAGAATCACAACATTTTTTTCCAACTTAAAACTAAAGCCCTTGGTGATGACATTCTGCTGTCAGAATGATTTATGGACTGCTAGAACAAATGGGTCCTTAAGTTGTTTTTTCCCTCCTGGGTCTGGTTTCCCCTTGGAAGGATCCAGAACATTCATTCCATTTGCTAATCTCCCTTCTATTTACAGGCCCCGTGAGATGCCTGACACTGGGCTCCTCAGCTCACATTCTGTAGAGGAGAGGCAGGGCACTGGCCATGGCCATTGAATCACGGACCCTTGTTATTTGCTACTTACCTCGCAAAGAAATCTGTCACACAATGGAGGAGCATTGGCAACTCCTGTGTTTCTATCCTTTGCCTTTGACTCTTTGCACAGAGGTCCCTATTGGGTTAAGCTGTTTACATTAATACAGACTTTCCCCCCATATATGTTGCTCAACCAGAACCACCAGGGACTCCAGTTCCAGTTCTAGCCTCCTGAGGAGCAACTTGAAGACCTGTTTCTGTGCCTCTGCGCCAGCTGTTACCAGCCAGGGTGCTGGGCACTGTTCCAAGCACTCTGTACACATCAATGTATTAGCCTCTCAACATTCCTGTGAGGGAAGTACTGCTATTATTCCCATTTTACAGACAAGGCCACTGAGGAATGGAAATGAATTGTCTTGCCCAGTAGTGGGTGGTGCAGAGCTGGGATTGTTGGCTACAATGTAGCACACATTTGAATCACACCCATGCTTAGACCCCTAGTGAGAGAGTAATATTGTGAGGCTGTGGGTCCAGGTAACTGGTTGGCAGTCACATCTAAAGGACGCTCTGCTGTTCTTGTCACTAAATGCCAGTAACTATCAACAGGATTAGAAGGGCCTTGGAAATGTTTTAGTTCTAACTGCCATATTTCTTGAGGATTCCCTTAACTGTGCAGACTGTATTTTAATTACCAGGTTAGGAGCGGTGTGTTTCACTACCTCATAAATCATGTCAGAACTTTATCTCAGATCCTAGTACCAAGAGAAAGTGTTTTTTCTGACCTAGTTGCTTTACTTGCAACCTAACAGACACTGTGAATGCTGACCCTGTTTCTCTCTCCTGCATTGCTTTCTGCTAGGGTCACAAGTAGCTAATCTGCAGCTCACTTATTTCAAATTCATGGGACTTTTTTGCTACCCATAGAGAAGCTGCCAGCTAATCTTGCCTGTAGTTTGATGTGCTTTCCCATTGGTTTTCTCATTCCAATCTATATCCCTGTTTTATTCATTGTATCTAGTGGTTCATATTTCTGCATTAAAGCTTCCTTTGGGCTGTGGAAGGAACACATATAAATAAACACAAAAATCCCTTTCGTAAACACCAGAAATTACTGGGCATTTTACATTGGTTTTAGGGCCAGACTGACCTGATCCAGATGTGGCTGACACTTACCGGCTCATCTGAGCTCCATTTCTCATCTCCAAAGGCAAGAATCACAACAGTAATAGTTATCTCAAAGGTTACCTCTGAGCATTAGCATCCTTGATGCAAAATCTGAATCCATGAAATTATTAATTTTTAACATAATAGCTCAGTAATAGTAATTATGGTTAATGTTGCTAGTATTGATTATGATTAATCATCCAAGAAACAAATGAGGAAAATACCACCATCCCTAATTTACAGATGAGGAAACTAACCCTAACTGAGGTTAGTGAGTCACGCAAGAGGACATATAATGTGGCAGAGCCACACAACCCTGTGACAGAAAGAACATTTCTGTTTTGTGGCTCTTTACAACGAGCGTCGGTCCACTGTGTGCTTATTTCTTCTGATCCGGAACACAAATCCGGAAGTCTGTGCAGGAGGGAAACCCGGAGTTTACAAATTACTGTTTAGCTAGACTTGCTGAAAGTTTGGCTTCTGAACAGGGAGGTAAGGCTGTGTTTGTTCTTCTCAGCCCAGGCCAGCCTCAGCCCGTACATTAGGCAGAGAGGACCAGCCACCAGAACAGTTTTAGCCTCTTCCTTCTTCATGGGCATGGCAGGGAGTAGTGACCCGAAGAGACAATCCCTGGGTGGGGCGCCCCTGCCCTGAGCCCCCGTGACACGGCAGATCGTTCTTTGAGGGTGAGAGGACGATCAAGTGAGTTATTCAGCAAGTTTTGCAGGAGCCAGACCCACTGTTGACCTTGGGTTCTAAATTCCAGAGAAACAGAGATGCAAGGGTCTCCCCTCAGTCACCAACCAGGAGCATTTCCAGTGCTCGTTTCAGCCATGACTGTGAAATACAGTGACCCCTTATTCTGGTACCACGTGGAAAGTTTAAGTCCACTCATTTCATTTCATTCTTACCTCAGATATAAAGAATACCATCAACGTTCCAAGTGGCCTGGCTTGGAAGAGTCAAAAACAGGCTACTGAAAAGCAACAAGAAAGGCCCAACAGCTTTCCTGATTTTTCATGCTATATTTAAAGAAAAAACTGAAATTGGGCCTGACAGCGCTTATTATAACTAACAAGCTCTCTGACACGTCCTTCGTTGTGTGAGAAGGTGGTCCGCTTGACAAGGATTGGGATCTGGGGAGGGAGGCGGTGCTTGGACAAGCCACCCGACAGGGTCCAACTGTTTCCAACAGCCCACGTTATGGTCATCAACAGTTGTGAATTCCCACCTTCTCTTTTACTTCCAGATAAAGACCTTAAATCACCGGGGCTTATCTTTCAAGGTCTGCCAGTGTGAGATGTCAAACTCTTTGTGTCTGTCTGTCTCTCCCTCAGAAGCTTCTGGATATGCCGGGGCCAAACCTGGATGCTCAGATTCTGAGAGGACTCTTAGGTCGTAGCAGAACATTCAGACAGGCTCCCTGATTCTTGCCATAGAACACTTGAAAAAGTTATTCCTAAGATATCTAGCAATTACCTCTGAGCCTGCAGAAGGCAGAACACAGTCAATAAAACATGCTGTTAGGAGGAGTGGGTGGTCACTCAAAGTAACTTTCTTGAACAGGAGCACCCATGTTAGTAAAAAGTTGCCTTAGCAACCAAAATAAGAAAAAATTAAAGAAGATCAGCTTACTCAGAGCCGGGGAGGAAACTAAAGGTTTTTGCAATGAATATTTACAATATATATTAAAAATATGTATGCCCCCTCCTTCCCCGTCCCTTGGCCACACCAACTCAAAGATTCTCTCCTTGAGTAAATTTGAGTCAGGTTCCTCTGACTATTCTTTCCAACTAAGCCTCAGCTTGTGGACTTCTGTGCCTGTCTTTGCAATGCCCAATGTTGGCAAGAATCCTGCTAAGTTCATTTAGCTAGAATCCCTGACCCTCAATATTTGATCACCCTTGATATTTGATTGGGTTCTTCAACCTCCACCATCCCCCAAGTGGTATCGAATCACCCCGGTGTGCCTTCAGCAAAAAACTGTTAGGTTGGTTTAGCCAAAATCTACCCTGACCCCTGATGTTTCCTCTTAATAATTTTCCATCCACTGACCCCCATTGGCTACAAATCCCCTTGCCTTGTTGCAGAGCTGAGCTCAGCCTCTCTCCCTTCCTGAGAAACCCCCATTGTAGCGGTCTCCTGGATACAGCCTTACCATATTTTAACAAGTGTCATAAATAACTTTTTCTTTAACACCCCCATCCTCTCAAATTCTAAGAACAACAGGAGGTGCTTTGCAGATGAGCTTGAAACATGGAGAGGCTGGTAAGTCCTTCTCTTCAGTAAAGCACTTCTAATAAAAACACAATTAATTCCAGAATAATAAATGGCACTGAACAAATGATTAGACATACGGTGACACAGAAGACATATAACTGAAGAGGTAGGTCATGGAAAGAATGTTTTAAACTATTGCTAAATGGAGATGACAGACCGTGTTGGAAAGAGTCACCGAAAGGAAAGGAATCACAAATGACTCGCATGGAGTTTCCCTTTGATATATGCATTTCCCATGTAAATAATCCAGCTTTTAAAAATGCTTTTCTTCACACTAGCTTCATGATACATCATTCCCTTTCCACTTTGTCTTCTTAAACAGCTTATATTTAGGCCTCAAAGATACACAGTTCTCATGGGCTCTTAGGGCCAATTCTGACTCTATCCCCTCTTATTGTGTCTAAAAGAAGTGCAGAAATGATTGCAACATGCACACAAGGGCTACTACTACCTTCTAGAGAACTCTGCAGTGAGTGAGTGAAGAGTTGACTTTAGAAAACTGCAGTCCCAAAAACCTAGCATGTGGCCATCCTACATGGGGAAGGGGATGGAGTGTTGGAGGGGGGTGGGGCGGTTGGAGGGGGCTGCTGCATCAGCTGTGTCACCAAGGAACTGACACTGGGACAGACTGGGAGGGGTAAGGGATTCGTGAGGGGAAAATGCCGATGAAAGAGAAAGGGGAGAGGGAGCAGAAATAAGAGGGAGAGCCTTCAAAGGCAGGAGGCAGGACCAACTCCTGTGCAAGGAGAGCAGGGAGGAAGGAGGACTGGGTAGGAAGGGTCTCAGGCTGCAGTACATCTCTGTCAGGTGGATGGGTCTAGAGCAAGGACTGCTCACCAGAGGAGCCTTATCTGGAGCAGGAAAGGATCAGCTCCAGTATCTCCATCAGGGTACTCAGTGGCTGGGACCTTGGCAGGTACGTAGTGGGGGTGCTGAACATGCTGCAGCTGGAGGCTGTCCACTGACCACTGACCACACTCTCGGGGCAGGTTTCTCTTGGAAGATTAAAGCGGCGCACCTCCCCGGCTGCAACAGATGGCAGCTCTTGCTAATCCTTCTCCAGATGCCAAAATAGAATCTCCAGTTCCAGTTCTTTGGCACTCTTAAAATTCCTTACAAATTGGCACCATTTAAATAACAATAAATTTAAGTCCAAGATATGTAAGGACTTGCTGGATTGCTGTCCCTATTGAGTGATAAATGAATTTCTTGCTAGGGATATAGCAGTAAATAAAATCAAAGTCTCTGCTCTCATGGTTTACATTCTAAAGGGGGGGATTTTGACAAAGAACAGAAACAAGTAATATATCAGGAATTGATAGCTGTAATGATAAAAGTCTTAGAGGGTAAGGGGAATGTGTGTGCGGGTATGAGCACTCACGGTTTTTTGAAGTGAGATGATCATGAAGGCCTTCTGGATGAAGAGACTTCGAACGGAGCCGGAATGAAGTGAGGAAGCGAACCATGACAATGGGGTGTACACAGGAAAAAGCAGCCCGGAGAGGGAGCTGAGGTGGAGTGTGTCTGGTATTTTCGGGGCACATCGATGGGAAAGTGAGCTGAAAGGTCATGCAGGGGACTTGCAAGGGGGACAGAATGGCCTTGGAAATCGATTGGAAAGACGTAGGAAGCCACTGAAGGTTTACACTAGAAGAGGGACATACTCAGGCTTACATTCTAAAAATATCCACCTTATTTATCCCTCACAATGGCCCCGTGGGGTAGGTCTTATCACCCCAGTTTTTCAGACAAGGAAGCTATAGCTTAGTGCCTAGTGAGTTTACGACTGGTTCATTATCCTATCTCCAAAATTAACCTATTTTGGCTTAACCCCGAATCCATGTCCTTAATAAATGATGTGTATTTTAAACTCTTCCAGAAAGTGCTCTCTGGAAAAGATTTTATTCTAAGTACCACTTAGCACAAAAATCCTTTCTTTATTTGCAAACAACATCCCGGCAACTTGGCTATGGTGAGCAAAAACTGGGCAACTCTGCATCTCCCAAAGTTAAGTGGGGCACCTGCCCTTTTAGGAGCTCGGGAGAAGGAAAGCCACACCAGAAGAACAATGGAGGTGCCAGTGACACTGTCCCCAGGGCGACTCTTTAGTGTGGCAAGTATGCTGTCCTTGAGAAGCTGTACTGGCTCAGCCCACACAGTTCATTCCATGTTTTGGACAAGGCACCATTTCAGAGCAATTTCTGACTATTTATGGCTTTAAGAGCAAGTAGTTTAAAAACCATGTGTTTCTTATTAATTTATCAGAATTGGTATTAAGTATAAAAAAAACTGGGTTCCTTGCTGAGAAAATTTTATGTCTATTTCAAATGACTGAAAGAAAATATTAGTTCCTTTCATATTGTACATTTTACCTAGCTTTTTAAAAATTTTTTGTTTGTTTTTAATAGCAACTAAAAAAGTCCTGGTTAGTATTTTACTATCCACAAAAGCTAATTTTTATTGATCATAAAGTAGAGGTATTAGTGTTCTTAGGGATACCTATTTGCTCTTAGGGAAAAATAGGTGAAGTATAAATTCTATCTCTCTTTCCCTAAGAGAATCAAATTAAGAACTCCTGGATGTAATAGTATAATAATCATGGTCTAAAATAGATTTAAAAAAATGGGTGACTAAAAGAGTTGATCAGATCTTTAAACAGTTCTAACTTCCATTACTGAACTTTAGAAAATATTAAAATTATATATATATATATTTTACAGCATACATATTTTCCAAAAAAAAAATGCTTCTTTGTGTAGGAGAGAAAAAATTTTCCTGGACCCTCTTAGGGTCCCTGACTGGGTCTAAAAATTAAACAGAGAAACAGAGCTTAGCAAAAGTAAAACTAACAAATTTATTTAAAGTAAGTTTTACTTGACACAGGAGCCTTCATAAGGAAATGAAGACCCAAAGAAACAGTTTAGACCTGAGTATTTTTATGCAAGTTTGATGAAGATGGCCAGTCGTGGAGGAACAGGACAGGTCAAGGAGTATGAGGTAAGTGCAGTAAACTGAGGGAGACGTAGCAAGACCTGCGTGTTCTGACTCTTCTCAGGGTCCCTATGTCTTCAGAGAGAAGGATGCTCCTTTCCGCCAGGTGTAGGGAGGGCACCTGTCACATGAGGGTTTTATGACCTGTTTCAGGGAGGAAGGCCAGAGGGGAGGTCAGAGTGCCCTTCCTGTTTCTGCTGTTTTCTCAGTCTCCTTCAGCTTAAAATATTCAATATGCCAAGGTGCCATATTTGGGGGCAGTGTGACCTGAGGGCCACCATTCATACCTGGCAGTCATTCTGAGTCACTATACACGTGGCTGTGATTAGTGCATGTTCTCTTTATCAACACATCAGTTCTCGAGACTGGCTCCATCAACTACTATAAGTTGGGTAGTTGGCAATTCTCAATAATGTGGAAAATAACCTCATTTAATCCTCCCAACCATCTGAGGGTTTAAAGCGATGACTGATGGCAAGTGCTTAGCACTGTGTCTGGCACATTAAGTAGTTTAGAGAGCTCAATAAAATCTAGTACGTTCAACTCCTCTGGAAAAAGAAAAGTCGCTTTAATTGATCAGTTCTTTCCCCATTATCTGCATTGCCTGTTTGGGGGAGATTAGCTATAAAAAACTAAATGGATTTAATTATTTTTCCTTCTCAGGAAGCCTAAAACTCCTTACCTTGCTCTCTGCCTAATGGTTCTTAAACCTGAGCTGTGTCATCCAAATCACACGGAGGGCTGTTAACACAAGGGTTGCTGGAGCCCACCACCACGAGTTTTATTTTTGTAGGTCTGGGGTGGGCCCGATAACTGCCTTTCTAACAAGTTCCCAAGTGCTGCTACTGCTGCTGCTGTTCAGGGACCGCACCTGGAGAACCACTGCAGGCTAGGAGGTGCGGGATCCTCCTGCTCGGCCTGTGACTGGCTGGCTATTCAACCGTTTTGTGCCCTCGTTTTGCAGTCTGTAAAATAAGGCTATAAAGACCTCCCTCGCATAGAGTTTTTATGGGGTTTTAAAGAAACAATATTTGTATAGCATTTACACGTGTGACACCGTTTGTACAGTGCCTTGTAGTGCTCATGTGGCAGACATTTCTATTGTAAGCACTAAAAAGCACCCTCTCGAAAAACAACCAAAACCAGTAACAACAAAAATATTTCCTCATAATTTTTAGGAATAGGGAATTCACTCACATATAGTTGAGTTCTAAGAAATGCAATTTTATTACTCAAGCAGGGACTCAAAATGATTCACTTTAAAATATACTGTATATTGCAATCGACTATTCATTTGTACACACTTCAGTGAACTCTATTAATTCAATGGCTAGAACACAGGCATTAGCAGAGTACATTCCCTCTGAAAAATGCGCAAACAGACAGGATACCTTTTGGGCCCCTTCACCATCAGCCTGAGATCTGCCGGGCTGCGCTCAGCAACCCTAGTTAAAAGGATGCCCTGGACACCATGCTCCTGTGCACCTGCAGCCACAGACATGCCTTGAAGGAGCTGATTTGAGCATTTTCTTACTTACACTTCAGGCTGAAGACAAGCAATATAAAGAACCAGCACTATTATTTTAGCCATTGAATTTTAACTAAATTCTTTAGCATAGCACAGTAATATTTTAGGGACATATGTTGCTCCTTAGCTAGTTTCTTATGTTTTAATTTGATTGGCTCATTATTTACACATTTTCTGCCATTTGCATTGTATTGTTTTCATCTTTCTAGCTCCTTTGGAATCGAAAGTCACACAGATTCCTTCTCTACTTGCCTAATGGATGCGTCTCACGTTTTGCCATGAATAAGCAGTCCTTCCTGTACCCTTGAATAGCATCAATCTCAGTATGAGAGTTTTCCACGAGACTGACTCAGACACTATTTCATGGCTGAAATGCTTCTATTCCTCCAAGGAATAGAGTTATTGTCTACCCTTGTGAAGAAGTGAAGAAAGGCAAACTCAAAGAAACTTCGCATAGAGGGAAAAATATAAAAATGGGAAGATAAGCAAAAACAAATAAACAAAAGTGGAGCATCTTAGAAAAGAAAGACAAGAGTGATTACTTATGCAACAAAATCTGATACAATCATAAAGAAAAGGGAAAAAAAGGAAGATGACTCAATTAAAAATACATGAATGCATTTGTAAGAGAAAATGATGAACTAAAAGTAAATTACCTGAAACTGTAAGTAACATCAACACCATCAAAACTAATTTGTTATTTAGTTTTGTGTAACATTATTTGTCTTCTAAGCTTGGTGTGTTCAAACTACAGCCTGTCAGTCGAATCCAATTGGCCCCTGTTTCTGAAAATAATTTATTGGAACACCATTCACTCATTTATGAATTGTCTATGTTCTGTGGCTGTTTTTGTGCTACAAAGATAGAGTAGTTGGGAAAGAAACGGGGTGGCTCACAAAGCCTAATGTATTTAATATCTGGCCTTTTACAGACAAAGTTTATTGACCCCTGTTCTAAGCCTTTTCAACATGAGACGACCAATGACAGAAAAAGTACCTAAGACACCTGCGGCTGACTGCAAAGAGGGCCACAACCCTCCCTCCCTTCCTCTGCAAATGTCTAGCAATGTGACTTTGCAGCTCCTCCCATTAAGAAGTGGAGCAGCTCAGACTGGATGGCTCACTTAGTTGGAGCATCGTCCTGTGCATATGAGAGGCAACCGATTAATGTTTCCCTCTCACATCTCGCTCTGGCTCTCACTCCCTTCCTCTAACTCTAAAAACGTCAATACACATATCCTCAGGTGAGGATTTTTTTTTTTTAAAGTGGAGTGTATGTCCCTACTTCTTGAGTCTGGGCTGGCCTTGTGACTTGCTTGGGCCTCAACAATGCATCAGTAACTTGGCTGTGCCCAAAAGAGAATAAACCCTGCATGCTTGCAGAAGGGTGACAGACCCGCTGGGGCGGAGATGAGACCATCCTGCTAAGGCCATCCCAAATCAACCTCCAGTCAGCCCAGCAAACACTTGGTGTGCCCTGCAGAGCCCAGCCCAGAGAGCTGACCCACAGAAGCATGGACTGCATGAATGGTTTCTGTCTTAAACCACTAAAGGGCATTAGACTATGTCACCCAGAACATGCCACTTTGGCATATGGATTATTTGAAGCTGAAGGCAATTGAGAATCAACAGATGCAGAAAAAGGCCTTTCTAGAGCTTCCGTTATCTGATTAAAAGCAGAAACTTCTGAGAAACGAGGACTTTCAAAAATCCCCTCTCCAGGGAGTTTTACAGCCATGAAGAAAACAAAAAGTCAGCAACAAGATGAGTCTACACAACCCTTACTAAAATGACCTTTGTCTTCCATTAGTTTCCCCATGTATTTACCACAATTTCACAATTTACCGCCCCTAGAAGCCCAGAGCCCCCTTTCCCTTGTCTAGTTACTTCTCCTCAATTTACCACCCATTGGTGTATGCACTTCTGAGTCTAACTACTTTGGGTTTTCACTCTTTTCTGTGAAGCTCCTGTGCATATAAAAATATTAGAATCAAGAAAATTTGTTTTCCCTTTCTCCTGTTAATCTGGCTTTTGCCAGTTTAATTTGCAAGTCCCAGCCACTGAACCTAAGAGGGCAGAGGAAAAGTTTTCTTCCTTTACATCATTAAGTGTTGGTGTGGTTTGACATGCAACAAAATTTGCTACAGTCATTGACCACTAATTGATCCTTTAAACCTTTGTCTTTCCACATTCCTAACTAAGTTCTTTTCTCCCTTTCAGGCTAATTGTTCTTTCCAGATTTCATATCACTTCCCTTACTGGGATTTCAAGCCAGGCTTCCTCTTACCCTGCATGCCTCACTGTAACTTCATTTTCCAGTCGGTCAAGCTTGAGGTCTGGTAATACCTACTTAGAAAAATTGTCTCTGATTATTTCAGTACTTTTAGATTTCTCCATTTACCAAATCCTTGGATAACTGTCTGCACAACTTAGCACTCTATGGTATATATCTTATCTCACCCATGTGTTTTCACTTCTCCAATCAAGGCACAGCTTCCTTTTCATCAAGGACAGAAGCTCCTTCTTTCTCCAACTCACATACTCAGAGGGCTGATGGTGATGGATGGCAGGTCAGTAAACTCTGTGATATGAAATTACTCTTCTAACCTTATCCACAAATAAAGGAGCAAATGTGCTCTAGGAGTCTATGCGGCAACAACCGGGACCATCCTGGATTTCTGTTAATCAACCCCTGAGTTAAGACAGAGAATGAAAGTTGGGAGAAGTTAAAAGCCATTTATTGGCAGAAACTTTAGGAGTCTGATTATTAGTGCCAAGAGTTGACTGATAGCTCTTTAAGGTTTCCAACAGTTTCTGTTGGGGTATTGGCTGAACATTTTACAGAAGAGACATGGTCTTCAGTCTAACGCTCTCCCAACTGAGCTATTTCGGCTGGAGGTAAGAGACATGGTCTCAACCTTGGTGGAATCTTTACTCTGAAGAGGTATCTACTCGCACTGGGTGACTCATGCTCTCCTACTAGGAGCCTCTAGCACAGGCATATCGTCCCCATGTGAGGTGAGAGGGATGCTCCGTCAGACAGATGAAAGGACTCGCTCAAGGTCATAATTTGTAAATATCAGAGTAAAGGCTCAAACCAGGCTCTTTTGTCTTCAAATCAACTTCCTTTCTGGAGCTTTCCAAATGATACAGAACTTTCCTTAAATGCCTAACTCTTAGATGACAATGAGCTCTAAGCTTTGGGGGCTTGAGAGTATCGATAACATTATCAGCACTGTTGTTTTAAAGTCTAGTGGAGAGGAAGGAACAGGCCTGGGTGTTTTTGCAAAAACCTGGTTGATGCTATTTCTTGCAACTTTGGGTTGTTTCAGTGTTCAGACCAACTAAGGACCCAGGTGCCCAGTCACAGCTCTCTTACTGTGTGAAAAGAGTCACATGGCTATGATGACAAGACAGGTAACTAAAGGCTGATGGATGAGAAATCATATAATCCTTAGGTGAAAAAAAATACTCTTCAGACCCACCCACTTTCACGTCTGCTCTTTCCTAGCACAGGGATGTTAAGAAATTGTCTATGGAGATACAGCCGTTAAAAGGAAAAAATAAGACTGCAGCTCACCTTCCTTAAGTTCCTGGTATCCCCAACTACAATGTCATATCTCCTGCGTGCACTTGGCCCACACCTGAAACCATTCTGCACACAGCTACCAGTGTAACTGTCTCCAAATGTAAATCAAATCATGCCAGTTCCTTTTGAAACATAGCTTTCCATAATAATCAGAAAAAAAAATCGAAACTCCCTGTTCTGGTTCTACACCACTGATTCTCACACTTGAGTGTGCACTGGAGTTCTTTGAGGGCTTGTTAAAACATATATTGCTGAGTTCATCCCCAGAGTTTCTGATTCATCCATGAGAATTTGCATTTCTAATAAGGCTCCAAGTGCTGCTGACGATGCTGGTTCGGGGAGCACACTTTGAGAACTGCTTGCCACTCTACACGATAAGGCGTTTGCCTACTTTGCAGACTTCTGGTTTTAACACGAGCCCACACACGATGCCCACTCCACCCAGGATGCCGACAACGGCCCTGGGAGTGGAGGACTGAGAAAGGAGGAGAATGCATCCATTTGTTCATCCTATTGGAGAGTTTAGTATGTTTTTCAATTCCCTTTTTGCTCAATTTATTTTTAACTAAATCTTATGTGATTTGTATCATATGCAAAATGTTTCTGACATGCTACAGAAAACGTGACAATAAATAACGTTCATTTCAAGAAGAGGAAGCACACAGTGCATCCATAAATGTACTTCTTCTCTGGTGTTCTCTTCATTTGCGTTAGTCTGCTCAGCATCCTGTGCTGGAAATCCCTACCGTGTTTTACACTCTTTCTCACCTTCTACATCCCCCAGGTTAGGAAATTCTCTAATTCATTTTCACTTCTTAAACATTTTTTTAATTCATGTTTTTGAGAGAGAAAGAGAGAGAGGAGAGAAATATTGATTTTGCCATTCCACTCGTTCATGCATCTACGGGCTGGCTGATTCCTGTATGTGCCCTTCCTGGGAATCAAACCTGCCACCCTGGCATATTGGGACAATGCTCCAACCAACTGAGCCACCTGGCCAGGGCTCTAATTCATTCTCATACTCAACCTCTTCCCTTATTTCCCACATGTGCAACGATCTATTGGGTCCTTGAATTGCAGCTTTTCCCTCCCAGGCTATTCACACGGGAATCCAGCAGACCCACTTCCCATTCATCATTCAGACTTTACTCTTCCCTACTAAATGTCAATCAAAGACTCCTATAGCTTTCAAGATGTCATGCCAAAGCCTTGGGCTACTGATGGTATGGACACTGCCCATCTCTGTGGCTTCAGCTGCTGTTCTGCACCGCCCTCCTTCTGCCCCAGCCAGACAAGCCACGCCCCCCAATTCCACACCCATGCTCTTGTATGAGCCATGGGCTCACCCTCAACTTAGCTGTGCTTTGATTAGCTGATTGGCTGACTCATCAATCAAGACTTAGCTCTAAGGGAGCCTGCTCTCCGAGGCCACCCAGGTCAGTCCCCTGGACCCATTGCCCTTCCAGTCTTCTCACAGCACAAGGAGCACAATCCTACACCTTCCTCATCACAACTTGACTGTGGGCGAAAGAGTAGGGGTGAGGCTGGCAGAGCATCTGGGGCCATATACTCAGGGCCTGCAGTTTCAAACTGAGACATCCGGACTTAATTAGGTGTATAATGAAGTAATATCAACACATTTTGTTGGTTTGTTTGAAATATCCAGTTCTAGTAGGGACTGCAGCTTGAAAAAGCGAGACTCATGGCAAAGCAGCCAAGAACTGAACTAATATTCACCAGGCACATGTAGTAATAAGTTCTGTAGAATACACATTCAGAAATCGAGCTCCGTTTAACTCATTTCCTTACTTCTTCTCTGGTCCCCTAACTCCAAATTTGAAATTATATTACTTTTAGTTTTGTAATTGGCAACTTTTACACTTTAAATAATGAACACAAGCCTCTATTCCATGCACCATCATCTGTACCAAGAGTACCTCCCACTGAGAATATTAACTCGCTGGTCTTTCCTCCATGCCTCTGACCCCTTGTATTTTCCAACCCCTGTTGGCACCCTTACTTTATGTAAAGTTAGTAACTTCTTTTACATTCTCTTTTGTCAATATGATTAAATATTTTGCCTACCTTTAGGTTGATTCTAAAAGTGGAAAGACATAGATCATGATTATTATCATTGTGACTGCTGTGTAAGTATCCTTCACTGTAAAATACAAGTAATTGTGCAACAATTTCACTTTCTGCTATTTGAGCCCAATATCCTGACCCTTTAGGTCAGCTTAAATTATCCAAAACATGGAAATAAGATAAACAGTTGGCTGTATGTTCTGCCAACATTATACAGGAGCACTATCTAGAGACCCGCCCAAGAATGACTTATTTCTATAGAAGGTGTAACTTTGTTTGGTTTATTATTCACCATTGTTTAGGTCCCAGATTCTCTGAAGTTAGGTAGATAAACTGCAGCTGTTTTTTGGCCTGTAGAGATGCATGTGATTTGTGTCTGGGAGCAAAGACTGTATGTCTTTTCCCCCTAGAGCAGTGAGCAGTTTTGTATCTAACAGATAATACTGTTTCAGTGCTCCTTTCCTGATGGTGTTAAAACTCTCTTCCTCCAACGCACTCAGACCTAACTTTACCATCATGCTGGTGTCCTGGCTGAGGAGTTAAATACATTTTAAGTGAAAATACTTTCTCTGAGGGTTGTGTTTTTAGTTTTTTGAAAATTATATTTGAAAAATCCTCGCTTCCCTGACGAGCAGCCGGGAGTGTGTAGGCGGTCTGGACCTTTTGGGGCTTCACCATGTAGCCCACCATTTGGTCTGAGAGCCGCCCGGGAAATTCGCCTGTCTGCTCCGCCTGCACTTCGATGTCTCTCTGGGCTTGACAATGGCCACAACTGCTTCTGTTTTCCTAGCAGTAGTTGTATGCACCAACTGTTTCCACTTATGTGCATGTAGAGGACGGGGAGGCAGTGACAGGTGGAAGGGAGTAAAGACCAAGTATTTACCAGAAAAAGGCACCTCATCTGGGCAGCTCGCCTCAGAGGCACCCAAAGCCCACAGGTGACAAAAAGGGGTGGCCCAAGCTGGGATCTGTGATGTGGGGAGGGTGGGGCCAGTGGTGGCTGGGGTGAATCATCTACTAAACATTTAAGTCTCTGGCCCACCTACCACTAAGAAATGGTCGACAAAATTGCAGGTTCCAACTAAATGAACTGGAAACTGTTCCTTTTTGTTGGGAAAGAAAGATGGTATTAGGAAATCTGGTTGTACAGCAGTTTGAACGGACCGCCTAGAACTGTGCTGTCTAATAAGATAGCCACCAGCCACATGTACCTATGTAAGTTTTAATTAAAATTGAACAAAATTGAGAGCTTGGTGCCTCATTCCCACTCGCCACACTGCAAGCGCTGAGTGAACAGCCACCCGTGGTGATGGGCAGCAAAGATACAGACCATCACTGCTATGCTCCCATGGGGATTGCTTTTTTTAGGACAGCAGCATTCTTCTTAAATATAAAGTTCTTTTAAAATTTTGTTTGTTTTAAGTACATACTTGGCCCTTCAAGATTACGCAAAAGGGAAGGAGGTCTCAGGAGTCTGGATGGGAGAATCTGAGGTGAAAAGGAAGCCCAACAGCTCAGGGTGACAAGGGACTAGAATTTTCCATTCTTCTCCTTTGGCTTGAAAGGGATAGTTTTGTTTTGTTTTTTGTAATAGTTGAGAAAAGGCACATGGAAAAGAGGAAATGGGTAAATTGGAAAAGGACTCTTGGGGGAGAGCTTTAAAAAGAAAAGAAACAGGAACATGCATGTTGAGGGGGAGAGTGGGGCAAAAGAGGACAGGCAGTGAGACACCCTTTGGCAGAGCTGACCTATGAAATTACATGCGATATTTAATCTGAATGTGTCCCGGAGTGTGCTGCAGGTCTCTGCTACCACCCAATCTTTTGTAAGAGTCCATTTCACACGATGTCCTTGTTCCTGGAACTTGGTGATACAATGGGTTTAGGAAGAGAAAAAAACTAGAACTGGGAGGAGAGAGGTAAGAAGGCCCCGAGGATATGACTAATCAAGAGAGTGTGAGCACCTAGGAATTCTAGGAAAGAGTGGGAGGGCCTTGAGCAGCCAGGGGATGGGGCCCTTTTAACAGGGATATGAAAGGAAAGTCAGGTTGAGTTAGAGACATTTGGGTTCCATGTGTTCTCACTGCTGTTTCTGTCCTCCGCAACAGAAACATCTCTATTTAAAAGATTTCCTAGCAAGCACTGCTTAGAAACAAAATACATTTTGCATTCAAGTAACTTCTAAGTCAAATAAAGTCGGATTAAAAAAAATAGATTTAGAAGTGGCACGGGTAAATAACCAGAGGTTACGAAGCAGGCTGCTATGCAGTTTCTAAAAGTTTGGGCTGCCCCAAAGAAATCCCGCAGTAACGCAGAAATAATAAAATAATGCTTAAAATCGTTTGCACTGATAATATTTATTGGCAAGATAATATAAAATTTTAAAACCATGGCTAGTAAACACTTTTTTTTCTGACTTAGTGAGTGCTCATCCACTTCTCTGCCTTCCTTGAACCAATCAGTGGAACAAAACATCTTGTTTGCCTGACCCTTCAGGCCATCGGGAGAGTTGTCACAGGGCGCTGAAAGCATCTATGTCCCTTCGCATGTGGTCCCTTTGCTGTGACACTTTCGGAGGCTTGAGTTCTGTTTTCTCTAATTCTTGTTCCTCCCACTTGCTCTCAGCTGTCATTGCTCATTGCTGTTTACGTACAAATTGTAGAAACAAAGCTCTTCTGCATATAATTTGTTGCCCTGAATATTTTAATGGCTGTGGCTCCAAAGAATTGAATCTTATAGGATTTGGAAATAATAAGAAAAACTGGCTACAATCCACTTGAAATACTATTTGGTTTTCTGATTTGAAATATTGTTCTAAAGAGACTTATTTACTTTATGAGGTTCATTTTTTTTTATGTTTGCTTAAACTAGCACTTAACAAAGTTGAAAGCTTAGTTAGATATATTTAATGCTTGTTCACAATTTCTTTCCTCCTGGTTCTACCTCATTTTCAGAGGAATCTGGGAAAAAAGCCAATGCCTTTTGAAGCACAAGTAATCAGTATTTTCTAAATGTAGGTTGTGATAACTAATAACCAAAGAATATCATGAGAAATAAAAAATGATTCCATGATGATGAACTTCCAGTTCATGAAACCATATTTTACTTTGCTCATCAAAGACGTACTTCTTTTTCTCATGTTTTTGCTTAGATCATAGTAGTAGAGATGCTTAAGCAGTGATTATATTTAATCACTTCAAAATGACCTTCTGTAAGTAATTAGAAGCCACATAGTATTTTGAAATTATCCTATCGCTTTCCAGAGCCTGGGAAACTGCCTTAGAAACCACAAATCTTTTGGGACACACTAGCCAATTCAGGGAGAGATGTCTCTCACCAACTCATAATGCAGGGCAATGCCCATGAACTTGCTGACGCTGGTCCCCACCTTAGACCTGGCTTACCCGGGAGAAAGATTTTGAAATGCACCTCAGCTGGTCCTTGGCCCTCTTTGCCAAGTTGTGTAAAGTGGATAAAAGCAGTCAACTGCAATAAACTTACTTTGTATTAGGCTTGCACTGTATCCGATTATTCATACTGATGATCACCTTTAACTTAAAAAAATAAAAATATCCCACGGTTTGCCCTAATATTTTGAATCTGTTGAAGTACACATGGGCCCTCGCATGGGTCTCTAGAATTATCAAGTCCTCTCACCACTGCAATTATCAAGAAAATGAGCAAGTACACACACAATAAAATGAGACTGAGTTGGAATCAATTGAATCTAAAGTCCGTTTTGATACTAGACATCTACAGTGAGTTCAGCAGTTGTAGTCATCCTGCTAGTCCCCGGGGAGGGCGAAATAAATAGGGCCCTTGACCTAAAGAAAATGAGAGTATGGGAGGAGAGAGAGAAACATTAAACAGGAATGCAGTGTGACAGGTGCAAGGGTAGGTTAGTAGGAGCGCGAAAGAGTTATCAGTTCTTATTGAACGTATCAAGGAAGATATCAAAGAGGAGGAGAATTCCCATCTGGGTTCCAAAGGAGGAGCAGGAGTTCACCAGTCTAACAAGGAGGAAGAAGTTTATTTCGGAAAATGAGGAAAGTGTACACAAAGCATGTAATGGAATAGTTTATTGGAAGAATTATAAGTGGGTTTTTATGGCTAAAGCAGAGACTATGCGTAGGAATTTGGTAGGAAATGAGGTTGTAGAAATAGGCCTGAGCCAAATTATGGAAACCTTGTATTTCGTTCTGACACATTTCCTTTATCCTACATTAGACAGCCATGAAAGCATTTTAACTAGAGGAAGAGGAGGCTCTGATATATATTTTAAAAGGTTACTCTACAATCACGATTATGACATAGAGGGCAAAAAAGAAAAAAAAAAAACCATACAGAAAGAAAGACTAAAGGAAAACTGCCAAAGAATTAAAAGTGGCTGCATCCAGGTGGTGGAATATTATTACTTTTTCCTCTGAAAGCAGAGGGCAATTAGCTGTTGCTTTCTGAGAAGCAGTAAAGTTTCAGTCTTATAAATAGCTGTCACTTCAACACTTTAATCCAATACAAGAAGCAGAACCACACTGGGGCCCATCCTTTGCCTTTCTCAATTTTGTTTACTTACAAAGTAACTGTGGGATAAATCTAGTGTATTATGATACACATTTTGGAAAAACCAAGTCAACAAGTACTGAGTCACATAAACACGCAGATGTCATGTAAAGTTCTGGCAACCTGAACCTCTGGGAGGGCCACCACATACATTTGAGTTATTTTGAAAGGAACCAACTCTCTGTTGCAAAGGGTATAAGCTCCTTCTTTCTCTCTGCTGCATAGAATTCTATTGTATAAATGTACCACAGTTTTTTGCAACAGCATGGAGTGAAAATAAGCCAGGTGGTGAGGGACAAATACCATATGATCTTACCTTTAACTGGAACATAATCAACAAAAGAAAAAAGCAAACAAAATATAACCAGAGACATTGAAGTTAAGAACAATCTAACAATAGCTAGAGGGGAGTGGGGAGGGGAGAGTGAGGAGAGGGGTTTACAGGAACTACTATAAAGGACAAATGGACAAAATCAAGGGGGGAGGGGGGAGGCAGGGGAGAGAGGTGGGTTTGGCTGGGGTGGGGTGGAGGGATGGGGAGAAAATGCAGACAACTGTAATTGAATAACAATAAAAATTAAAAAAAAAAGAAAGGAACCAACTCACTCTCCACGAAGTCTTCATAATTTTTACATTTCCCTTTGCCTTAGAGGCAACACAATTTCACCACACACCCTTCTCCAATTCACCTCAAATTCAAGTACAATTTAAGAAAAACAAGGTATTTACAATGCTAATGAGGCTTCAACCTACCTACTTCAACCTTCTGATCAGATTGGGTCCCTAAACCCCTGCTTTATGAAAAGCCTGAGCCACTTGCCACCTTGCAAGAACAATAAACAACAGACACTGAGACATGCAAAGCTTGGGTCAAGCTGTTCTGTATCAATGAAACCAGCACAGCAAATGACTAGCGTGAAGTCCAATCACCATTACATTTGTAACAAATCGAAAGTTTTATGTGGAAAGCCTGCCAAAAGCACTTCATTAAGCAAAAACTGTTCCTACATGAAACCCATTTGTAAAACAAGGATAATAATAGCAACAACCTTATAAGGTGATTGTGAGGAATTACAGAATGCACAGGAAATGTTTCAGAAAGTTTCTGGCACACAGTGAGCTCTCAATAATTTTCAGTATCATTATCATTACATCTGGCACATGGTAAGTGCTCAACAAATACAGTATTATTATAATTATTGTATTTCGTACCTTGCCTCTTTCCAGCTATTCCAACTTATAAATCTCAAAGATGTTCTTATTTCTGTCAAAGACTATTTATCAACAGTGTAATTAAAATGAAATAATTATAAGAATGTTTTGAGAGAATCCATTAATAACACCCCTTTACCTCTTCATATCTGTCAAAAATTGCTCCTTCTTGCAAAAAGGAAGGAACTTCCTTCTGCCAGTTAAATTCATAAGGTTTGGCCATGATTATATTCAAGACCTAAAAATGAAAAAGAATATTTCATTAGTACACAAATTTAAAAACAAGTGAAGATCAAAAGTTAAACGCCTTATGTGTTTGCAAAAACTTTTCTTCATACACATGGAATAAGTCCATAAATTGTCTTTTTGCCTTCATCTGACCCCAACTTCCCATCTCCTTGTCTCTAAACCTGGAGAAATAATATAATTAAGAAACACCAGAGGCAATTATTTGTGAAGTTTCCCCTCCCTCTTCAAATCACATGAAATAAGATACTCATTATCAGATGGCACCAGATAAAAGAAAGAAACCACACACTGGAGCCCGTGTACAGGAGAGGGCTACTGCAAAGCCTGTACTATGAGCTGAAGGGTCATGCAAGGGCAGGAGGAGTCCACAGGGTGATGGACTGCAAAATCAGGCAGGAGTAGCTGGAACTTTTCCATCACCCTCGGTCCTTTCTTTAGCCTCTCTCAACTCCTCCTTACTTGGGCCACTCAGAAAACAACAGATAGTCTGCTTTCTAGCAAAGAATGAGATCATGACTTTGAAGGAGAGCCCAGGTTTTGTTCAGGGTGACTGCCTGCACCTAGGAAAAGCTGGGTGTTCCTTTTATCCACCTTCCTTAGCACCATGCACTGCGGTGTACATCCAATAGCTGCAAGCAGGTCATTTTAAATGAAAAGATGAGCACCCGCCAAGAATCCCCAAATACTCAAATACTTAAGCAACACCAAGAACATAGGAGATACACACCAAACACAGTAACTACAAGAACTTATACCCAAGGAAACAGAGTTAACAGTACAAATAGCTTTTGCTTAGGTATAGCTGATATCCTCAGAGGGAGGAAAGAGTGCATTCTCTTCCCCGAACATTATTAACTAGAAGTTCTAGAAATTTAAAAAAAAGATTGTTGAAATCAGACTTTTAAGAGTCATAAAGAATTTTTTTAATTTAAAGAATTCTTTAAAATGTAAAGAATTTTTAAAGAATTATTATAACTATTAAAAGTAGGAATTATAAAGAGAACTCAGATGAAGTTGAGCCTAGAAATTCTAAAAGAATACAACATACACACATACACAAAAACCAGAAATTATGACAAGAATTTAGAGAGGTGGAAATGGAAGCAGGTTTAACAATCATATAAACCTCTATCTCTATCTCGCTTTCTCTCTATCTCCATCTCCCTCTCTGTCTCTATCTTTTCTTCCTTTCCTCTTTGTAACCAGATACCCCATATACATATAACAATCCCAAAATATAATCATGATTAGACCATAGAGGAAACCTCAGCATTTTTACAAGGCTGAAATTATGATCACCGTAGTTATTGACCAAAAGTGGGCCAACTTAAAAATTAATGACAGAAAGTACATAAAATCTGTACACATAAGAAAAAGCAAACTTATGAGCATACTTCTAAATAATTCTTGAGTTAAGCAGACTAGTCAAAATAGCAATTAGAAACTTCTTAGGAATGATGGGAACATGCATCAGAACCTAGATATGTAAAAAAAACGCTAAATATGTAACATGTAGCCAACAACAGTAAAAGAATGATCAGTAAAAATTGTTTTCTGAACATTTATATATTAGATAAAAATTGGGCAAGTGTTGGGGAGAGAGAAAGAGAAAGACAGGGAGAAGAATGAGGAGGAGGAAGCATAAACACAGCATTCACAATGAAAAGTTGGGTGTGATTACAAACAGGAAAAGGTAAAAACTCTAAGAGCATGCTATGCATAACTTTAATCAAAATATTTGAAAACATAAATAACATGGTCATTATTAACTGAGGAGGAAATAATGATCGGGGCTGAAAATCAATGACTTTAGTGTTATCTCTGTGCTGGACATTTTTATTATGGGAATATATTCTTGCATTATGTATGCTTGCATAAAAACAAATATGCAAATTTTTAAAAAGCTGAAATCATATAGATAGGTAGATTCATTATTCTTTAGTCTCCAAACAATTTAAAGCCAATGAAGAACATATTAGGTCCTGTTTCAAGGTAGCTTTCTCATGACGTCCACTGCTGCTGTTTGAGGAGGAACTTCTCCATTACTCTTATTACCGACCAGGCCAAAAGCTGGTGAAAGCATGCAGGGCATCCTTACCAGGCCAGCTAAGGTGGGAGGCAGCCCCCCATTAATCAGCACCAAGGCCTCATGTAAAGCTAGAAGGATGAGCTGGGATGCAGAGTAGGAGAAGGGGGAGGTGCTTTTCCCCAGTCCATCCCTGTGTGGGCTGGTCCTGTCTTGCTGTCTCTGAGAATGATTGTAACCGGGTTTCTCTTCCTATCTTTCTGTCTCTCTGCTCCTCTCAGATTGTCCTTCTCTGTGTCTTTCCATTTCATTTCTCAGTGTCTATCTGAGAAACACACACTCACACACACACACACATACCCTCTTCACCTAAGGCAGCACAGAAGCAAGCTTCTATTGCAATGATGTGCATTCATGCCTCTATGCCATCAAACAGATCTACAGATAAGAAAGCAGACCTGCAGACCCCCTCCAGCTGTCACGAATGTGTTGTTCAGAATAACCAACTACAAGGACCCAACTGTGAACATTAAAGACAGGTGAGAAAATGAAACAATATGGTGGCCTCCCTGGCTGACCAAGGCTATGGAGACGAGCAGGTGAAACACCTGTCTTCTGCAGACCTTTATGTGTCCTCACTCCTGCCAACTATGCCTTTCAATATCTCCCTTTGGTTTTTATTTTAAAGGGAATAGCAGACAGAAAGAGACTTCCGGTACAATAAAAGGTCATATTAAAACTAAGAATGAAGCTTGTATCAACTGGCATCGTCTTTCATTGGTTTAACGCTGGTTTCCCCAGGATCCTTTCAGTGAAAGAACACAAAAACAAATGTCCTCAGTATGTGATGTTTCTCAGAATCCACTACTATCCTTACTACTAACCATTCGTCTCTCCCTTGGGTACCAATTTCATCATAATGGTCTCATTTTGTGACGGACTTTGGTGGGGCTAACAGAAACAGGAGGGTGATTTGACCTTAATCTCTATAAAGATTTCTGCAGCGGAGGTAAGAACTCTCTCTATTGCTTACTTTCTCAGAGCTTTTGGGGTTCTGACAAGGTGAGAGTCATTTTTGCAAAATGACATTGGAGTATCCTGCATTTTTCCAATTATAAATTAGGAGCTGTTCCTTGCAGTGTCTCTGAAATACTTCCCAGGGGCAGCAGCTGGGTTATTTTGTACTGATGGTACAACTATGACCTACAGACTAGAAAAGGCTGACCCAGCCAATCGTGTTTAACGGCAGTTTGATCCAGGTAATTGATTTTAAATTGGGAACAAATGAAGGTACATGTTGTAGTCCAACTGACTCCAGAGAAATTTAAAGGGGCAGTTTCTTCCTTTAAGAGGTGTGGAGGGGGGTGGTCTGGTCACTCTATAACTACATCCTTTTTGCAATTATCTCAAAGCCCCACCTGCAGCTAATTAAAAAAAAATAAAACAGTGCTTTTACTGGGCAATGCCAAAGGTTCCTCTTCTCAAACTCTCTCTGGCTTGCCTTCTAAGGCTTCACTTATATGATACTTCAAGGTTCAATTGCCTCCTCCACCTCCTAGAAGTACTCTACCTCCCCAACCAGAGAGGCCACAAAAAAGGGCTCTCCTCCTTCAGGAACATGGAAAGTAAAGGAGAATTTACACAAAGAAGGGATATACAAGTACAACTCTGCACCTTTTCCAGAGTAAACACCTTAAGCAGCCACTGGAAGGAGGCCAGTGCGCTTTTCAATAGTCTTATTGTTTTTAAAATCTTTTGCAACTAGAACGGATTAGCTATTGCACTGGCTGCAGAAGGGAAAGACCCTGGACTGTGGAGCTTGGCAAAGAGGGGACAAAAGACAAAGGGAGTCCTAAAAGGCCTTGTTTCACAGAATTGGTAAAAGGCTCCTTCTAAAGTTGTTGACAAGAAACTGAAGGAGTTTGTAGGAGGACAACGAGGGAACTTAGGTAGGCTGTTGGGGACCAAATAAATATTCAAGTAGGACATGCAGATCATCCATAAAGGAGGCCTTCCATCTATTCATCCACTCATTGAGCCAATTGGCATGAACCAAGGAAGAGAAGTTCTGTTTGTTGGCCTAATCCGTCATGTACATCTTTAAATCTGCTAGGTAGTCTTTAAGATTTAGCAGACCACCTATCCCAGATATGCTGGTTCAACTACTGAGTCAACTCTGCCTCCTTAAGCAAGCTGGGTCAAACTTTAGCAAAGAATTTTTTGTTTCTGATATATGCCTCACGTCCTAGTAGACAACTGACAGAGGGAAGTTCATGGGATCATGAGGTAAGTTCCTGAGTAAGGTAGGATGAACAATGGCCTCCAAAAGTTACCTGTATCCCGATCCTGAAATCTCTGAGTGTTACCTTACATGGCAAAAAAGAAATTTGGGCATGTTATTCAGGTAAGGGTCTTAAGATGGGAAGATTATCTTGTATCATCCTCATGGACCCTAAACACAATCACAAGTGTCCTTTAAAAAGGGAGAAAGAGGGAGATTTGACACAGACAGAGGAGGAAGAGGCAATGTGACCACTGAGGCAGAAATTGGAGGGATGTGGCCACAAGTTGAGGAGAGTTGCAGCTGCCAGGAGCTAGAAGAGGCCCCCCCTAGCCTGGAGGGAGCTTGGCCCTGCAGACCTTGATTTCTAAGTTTTGTTCTCTAGAACTGTGAGTTAATAAATTTCTGTTGTTTTCAGCCATTACTTTGTTATGTATGTGTGTATATATACGTATATATATATGTATATATATATATATACATATATATATATATATACACATACACACACACACACACACACATATATGCATTTATTTATTTATGGCAGCTCAAGGAAAAAAAACACATTGGTTCTACTGAAGCTGGACATCTTCCTAAAAGGCCTAGCAAGTTGCCAAGTCACTCTGAAAGGAGTAGGCACAGCTCTGCCTTGAAGGGACGGGCATTCAACAGACATTTGATGTACTGAATCAAAGAAAGGCAGAAAGAACCATACCAAATAGAATGTTACATAGAAATGAGTTCAGATAATTCCTCTCCTTCTATTCCAAAGCCCCTTTGAAGAGTAAAGATATTTCTACAGTGCACCATTCTCCTGGATTCAGATGTCTTTTAATGATTTTGCCCCCTCAGCAATGAATACAAACTTTAAATAAAATTTGCAGCTTCCCCCAAGCCAACCAAGGCATTCTCCACTTTTTGTTTCTATTTGTGAAGAAACGAGTTTGTTTGAAAAAGCATTTGCTTCCACTTGATAGCATATAACATTCAAATAATAAATTTATAAATTTCTTAAGTGTAACTTCTATCTTTCACTTTCATAAGTTCCATAAGGAATTAATCCCTCCCCTATCCAAACATACAAATCCCATTAAACCAAATAACCCAGAATCTCAGATGACCCCATGATGAGAACAACCAAGGTTGTTTTCCAGAACACAGCATTGAGATAAAATTTCCACTGATATAAAAGTCAATTAGTTGACTCTATGAAGCAGATTAAAATGTCTTGCTCTTCAATCTTTAAATAAGATATCCTTATATTTCTAAAAACAGATGGACAGCTAGGTCAGCTCATCTAGAGCTGTTAAATAAATGGCTTTATTTCAAGTAAAAATCTGATTTGACACTGATCTATAGCACCATTGATGACAATTTTCCCCATTTGCTAGAAATGCCTCCATTTTCATCAAGCCATTAAATAACCTTTTCAAAAATATATATAAAAGAGGTAAGATTAAAAAAATGATAATAGGCACGTTATTGAGGGTTGGGGGGTAAGGGCATTCTTGTATAGTTTGGTGGAAAAGAATTTTGCTATACATTTCTATGGCCTTGAAATGTCCATGTTTTTGATCTAGTTATTCTACCAGCAGGATTTATCCTAAGTAAATGCATAGAAAATCTATGTAGTAGAATAATACACACTGCTGTGCTATTTATGGTAGAAAAATATTGTCCTTGTATGAGCATCACTAAGCAATTGGTTAAATATACTATAGTATTTAAATGTTCTGTGCCCATTAAAAATAATGCTTTCAAGAACAGTTATTTGCTAAACAATAAATTTAGAAGAGTTTCTAAAAGTATTCAAACTCTTGTCAAACAACTACAAATGCTCTGAACACATTATTAAGCAAGTAAAAAAGTGTCTGAAAGAATGATCCAAATTTTTCTGTTATATATATATTTCTCATATACAAATCTTTAGTATTTTATTTATTTATTTATTTATTTATTTATTTATTTATTTTTTAATTAGAGGGAGGAGGAGGGAAGGAGAAAGAGATCGAGGGAGACCTGACTGGTGTGGCTTGGTTGGTTGGGTGTCCTTCTGTGGAGCAAAAGGTCACAGGTTTGATTCCCAGTCAGGGCACATGCCTGGCTGCTGGGTTCAGTTTGGGTCAGGGTGCATGAGAGAGGCAACTGATCAATGTTTCCCTCACATCGATGTTTCTTTCCCTCTCTTTCTCCCTCCCTTTCCCGCCCTCTAAAAATAGGTAAATAAAATATTTTTTAAAAAGAAAGAAAGAGACCGAGGGAAACATGGATGTGTGAGGGAACCATCAATTAGCTGCCTCTCGAACACGCCCCAAACAGGGACCTGGCTGGCAACCCAGGCAGGTGCCCTGACTGGAATCACTGGTGACCTTTCGCTTTGCCGGAGGACACATGTTTTTTTAATGGGGGAAAAGACTAGCAAAGCATATACCAAGATATAAGCTGTAGTTAGTTACATCTCGGTGTCAGAATTTTACGTGATTTTTGTTTCCTTTAATACTTTCTGTATTTTAAAATATTCACAGTGATTTTAATTTTTATATTCAAGAAAAATGTTCTCCAAAGAGAAGATATTAAAATATTATTTTATTTTTGACATAAATCAATTTTTAAATAACGTGCATGCTTTCCACCACAATTCCTGCCACGAACCAACTGTAGGAAGAGGCTGATATAGCTATAAAATGTCCTTTTCTTTTCAAGAGTTAAAATCTTGACTGTACACCAGGAGCCTTCACACACATCAGTTTTGATTCATTCTTAGGAAGGAGTTACTTTATAATACTGACAAAAATTTTGGTGTGATCTCTGAAACCTCCACTATACTTACATTTAGAATAAGACAGTTTTTGGTGGTGCTGGGGTCAGTGTTTTATGTGTTTTGAATTACAAAAGGCCTAAGGCCTTTGCCATGAAAAATCTATTAAATTTATCCTAAGTATATAATAAGTATATTTTTATCAATAAAGCATCTCCTGATTTAAAATAATTTCCTGGAATTAAAAAAAAAACTCCACAAACTGAATAGGAATAAAATGAAAACAGCAAACATCTAATCTTTGTCTCTCTCTCCATCTTAACGGTCATCATAATTAGGAGGCAAATGTAACTTTCTTAAAATCAAAACAAATTATGAAATAGATGAGAAATATTAAAATGAATTGCCTTTATAAATTTATTAGGTGGTACTTACGATCACCTATAGGTTTCATGATACAGAGTATTATAAAACGTAAATGCTCGGTTATGTGGGATATTTTGGATCAGTTTAATTTAACTATAATGAATAACTGTAAACATAGAATTCAGGCCTAATGACCACTTTTCAAAGAAATTAGAATCCAGTGAGGTATGTAATTTCCCAGGTAAAGAACTGATCTGTTTCAAAAGATTGTTTGGACATAGGTTGTTTGTCGTCAGCATCTGCCTTGGGAATGACAGCTACGTTTATGTGCCAGCTCTCCAACATCCTCTTGAACGTGTTAAATGGCTGAAATTGTGTTAGAAGTAGTTGTCTATGACTGGGGTTTTCTGGCCTGATAAGGCCTAGCTCTTCACCTCTTCCTTGGTCGTTCAGTTGCTCTAAAGGGCGCAGGCAGAGGCCTGGGTTTAGGGAGCCATCCTGGGGGACCGAGGTAGAGAGCACCAGGCCTGACTCCCTACATATGAGGTCTTCTGAGATGTCTTATTCCTAAATGTTCAGTAAGTCCCTGGCTTATTAGTATTCTGACCTTTCATTAATAGGAGATACTTTGCCTATTAATGACTTTTAGAGAAGTGAATTAGACATGACTGCTAAACAGCAATTTTTGTTTGACAGAGAGTAAGATGAGTCAACCTTTAGAATATGAAAATATATAGTGCGTGTGGGAGAAACCTGGAGAAAGAAATATGTAAATTAATTGGGTTTTTCTCTGACTCCATGAAATAACAAACCTGTTCTAGTAGACTTTTTTTACATAATATAAAAATTCTGCAAAGTAAAGCCATCTGATTTCTTCTCTGCCTCTGAAATAAAGTACTTCTGACTTCACTGACTAAGGGGGCACAGCAAACAACAGAAGGGATTTCATGAGTATTTTTTATTACTGAGTATTTTAAGATAAACAGAGTTAACTTCAACAGTCCTGAGAAATACAACACTACTAAGAAATAAGACAATTAGGCAAACCTGGGATACTTATAAACAAAGGGGTGGATTTTTTTCTTTTTGTCCAAAGTAGAATCTGTCCCTGTTTTCAAGACTAGAACTAACAGAGTACTGGGTACTGTGTACGGTTTACCATGCACGGAAACAACTTCTCCCCGAGCGGCAGGTATTAGCCCCATACAGCCACGTTTGGGAGAGTTCAATCCTTCTCACTCCCACAACGAGGGTTCTGATAAGGTCTGGGGAATAGAAAACAAAATGGCAACATGACAGATTACACACTGTTTTAGGTGGGGATCACAAATAGATTATACAAAGAACTGTCTCTCTTGGACCTTGTTTCATGGTGTTCTTAATTGTGCAGCTAGATAGAAGCCTGGGGCTTTGTCCCCGGAGAGCCCAGGGGTTCCAGGGTGGGGACTATGAGAATGGGCGCTTGGGTTGACCTCAGCCTCACTTCTTATCTGGAACAGCCTTCGAGCTATTGACGGTACAATCCAGATAGCCAACATGGGGACTCAAACCAGGAGCACAGGGGAAAGAACAGAGAAAAATTAGGCCCCATGCCAGACAGCAACATCGTCTGGGAAGCTTAACAGAAATGTACAATATCAGGCCCCACCCAGACCTTTGAATCAGAAAATCTGGGGTGGGGCCAGAGGTCAATGGTGTATCCAGCTGGCCAGGTGATTCTGAGATCAGCTAAAGTTTAAAAAAATCTGCCTTGGATTAAATCTTCATCAAAAGGAAAAAGGCCAAAAAAAAAAAAAAGGAAGAAGAAGAAGGAAAAAGGGTCTTTTGATTTTTAACTGTAGCCTAGGCCAGCTCAGGAGGGAAGGAAAGAGACTTGCTAGGAATTTGGGACTAAACCTCAGGTACGCAATAAAGACATACCATGTGGAGGCAATGCAAAATTGAGGAAATGGAGATTCTGGGTCCTGGCACTTGCTTTCCAATCCAGACCGAGAGTAGATACTGAGGACCTAAACTAAATGGTTAACTTCCTCAACCATTTCTTTCAAGCCTTATCTTTAAGAGCTAAGTCTGAAGAAACCAGTTAAGGGTTATTGGAGACTTGAAGAAAGCAAACAAAGGGTGACAGAACCGAAAACTCAGTCAACACAACATCTATTTAATTTACAATGTAGACATTGTAGTCACCAACAAGAAACTTTAAGCACTTCCTTCTTTTGAGCCAAACCTTTATGGTCCCTGATAACTATAAGCTATGAATGCTAATATTTCTCCTAAGAACCCAGAAAGAAAAGATTGGGTAAATAAAGGTTCAACCAACAAACTTAGTCTTTAAGGAGCCCTCATTTACGAAAGAGACAATGAAAAAGATCACATTAAAACAGGAGGGTTCCAGAAGACACATGCCTTTGGCTACATCGAAAAGCAGTAGCATCTCAAATGATGCGCAAAAACCGTCACTTCCATTTACATTCTTCTCTCTGGAATTGTCAGACTTCAGCCACTGCCCTAAATAAGATGGAGTATTCTGCATTTTTCTCTTTCCTTCACATTCCTGAACCTCTCTCCTAAACTTGGTCAGTTCTGGTTTTCCTGTGAGAATCAGCAGGAGAAACTGGGTAGGTACCACTCCTGTATTTCTACTCAAGCACCCTGTACTCCCTTGTGTAGAAACCACTGTGCTACATTGTAAACAGTTGCTTCTCTGTATCTTCACTACAGGAGGAACTCTGGGAAGCCAGCCTTGTTGGTTACCCATAGTGTTCACCACACAGTGGGCACCCAGTAAACAATGAATGAGTGATAGAATGAATGAATGATACAATGAATGAATACCTAATTCTGTGGAGGGGCTCTCACCCAAGCCTAAAAACAACCAAGGCAGAGGACAATAAATTCTTCTCAAGTAACCCAAATGCACATGTGGTACCACTTTTTTGTGTATCCGCTCTCCCCTCCAGGAGTTTGAAATGCTGTTCCCAGTCTCTTGTTCCCAACTCATCTCCTGCTGCCCCCTGGGGCCAGGCTGGAACCCAGCCTGTAAAACAAGTTTCCACTCTTCACTGGGTTCTGCAGCCTGGCGGGGCCTATGAGTAACTTCTTGGCTGTACATCCCACCGCCCTCTGCTATGTCCAGCCCTTAATTCAAACCTCTGACCACTGATTCTCCTTTAGATCTGCTCAGATTGGCATCTGGGTCCTGAGGTGGGGCCACACCCTGGATGTGTTCGTATGGAGTATATGGTTTTCTTATCCATAGCGATGGCCTCTGTAGAGGAGACTCCCTGGGCTGTTCACAAGGTCCTCCTCTTTTCTATGCCCAGTCTTTCATACCTTGCCCTTCCTTTGCCCTTGAACTGGCTCTCCCACAATTATTAGGCAAAATATCACCAACACAAACCATAGGTACCAAGAGAGAATGCTGTCTTTAGAGGCCCAATTTTACCTTAGTTTTCTGAGTACTTCAAAGGAAAGATTTTTATTTTATCTTTGCTTGAATAATCCATCAGAACGTTCCCTCAGGCGTATGTATGGAATAAGACTGAGGGCTGCAAGATGTGGCTCTAGGAAGACAGGGAAACAGCTTTGGCCTCAGGGCAGGCACAAACTCAGGGACTTGAAGAATTCTTTATTTTAAAAACTACTTTCTTATTAAAATAAACATACACAGACAACGGGCTCTTAAATTTAATCAAGATTCCTGTTATTTAAACAGCAATTTTATAAACAGGTCTTGGCTGTTACTACACAGGAGTCACAAGATGAGGATGGAGGGTAAGCCCATGGACACTGGAACTGAGTCCAGACCACGAGAGGAGAAAACACAGCATTTTCCCTTCGGTTCTGAGCTAAAAGGTACCCGGAGTGAACAGCTTTTATAAGTTCATACACACGAGAGTACCACATGACTTGAAAACAACCTGTGGTCAAAGACATGTAGCTTAAACAAACCTCGAGTCTCACACAAATTCAATTGCCTCCTCACTTAGATGTTCAAAATGTTTCACCTCCATCCTCCAAAGGCTTAAAGGGAGGATAGAAATGGAACTAATAAAATGGAGCTATTGAGAAAAAATTACATGGAACTTAAGGTTGTAGATGGTTGACTTTATTTTTTCTATTCATGCAAATTCTTTTTTGTGTGTTTGTTTTTTAAATATATTTTTATTAAATTTACTGGGGTTACGTTGGTTAATAAAATTATTAGGCTTCAAGTATACAATTCTATAATACGTCATCTGTATATTGTATTATGTGTTCATGCAAATTCTTTCAAAAAATCTCCAATCATTTCATTTTTTAAATGCAAAAATATACAATTAGTCTGCAAAGAAAAAGCAGCAGAATCCTTCACTTGAGTTCATTTATAAAAAATGTGTTATCTTGCCAGGTTTTTTGTTTTCTTTTTCCAGGTGTGGCATCCTATCATTAACCATTATTTTTAATGAAGCAGAAAACATCCCGTGTGCACTGGTTTCTGTAAGTGTGAGTGCACGTAAAAACTAGGTGTACGTATTAGAATGTGTGCCGTCTTCGGCTCTGTCGGATAGACCAGCAGGAGACTGAACATTTCATCTGCTTCCCTGTCATTCTCCTAAGAAATACCAGCACCAACGTTCATACAATTTGATATACATCTTCTAATGCGACATGAGAAAAGAAAATTAGAATGATCCAAATTTTATGGTTCTATAAGTAATTTGGCCACACCTTAAAAAATGGGTCTGAATTGAATTATATATAACATCTGTTCCACAATTAATATTAAATTAATATGACCTATTCAGCCTGCTGGAATGGAAACAGCAGGACAATCAGAGATGGATGACCTGGATTTCAGCCCCAGCTCTGTCCCAACTACTTCTGTGACCTTCAGGAAGCCCCTTAAGCTCTTGGAAGCTTAGTTTCCTTGTCTGTAAAAGTTAGAGGATGAAACAGTCATTTTTCTAATCCCTTCTAGCTCTGATCAGTTTGATTAAACATTATTTGGGCTCCAAATAAACATAGATGTTATTTAAAAACCATATATATCCTTCCTGAAGTATGTTTTACTTCCTAAAATGAAAGCCACATTCAGATGGCTCCAAGTAAGATTAAAACAATGCAGTACTATTGTGCACTGAAGAGCGGGTGACAGGCTAATGACTCGGTGACATTTCTAGGACAGCTCTTCAGTATCAAAGCAGACTTTCAAGATGCCAAATGCTTGCCCAATTCTAGTAAGGTCAAAACCTTCAAATAATTGTGCCTTTCATACACTGTGTGCTTTTACTGGATTATTTTTCAATGTGTTTGCTTCTCTCGCTTTTATAGACACTGAAAAACATCCCTCTCTCTAACAAGGCCCAGAGGCAATGGGAAGGATATCAGGGGTCAGAGAAGTCGGATGTGAAGTGATTCCCAAGAGTTCCAGTTGTATTTCATTTTAGCAAATGTCTCTAACTTTTAATTCAAGCCAGATCAACAGGGTGAGAAAAAAGAGCAAAACGGAGCTTCTTTAACTAAATTCCCTGCCCCTTTGTTGGTCAAGCCCTCAGTTCCCTCATGTGTTGACACTAATAAGCAGAGTTACTGAAAATTGCTTTGGTCCTCACATCTGCAATCAATTATTTTGTTTCTCAAGGGGTAAAGTTTGACCCATTCTGAAATGCTCAAAATTGCAGGCAAGTTTCAAAGACACCAGAGAGAAGTCAACAGCCTGACCTAGAGACTAGAAGGATGGCATTCTCATTAGGTGAGAGAAGCTGGACTTCCTGCAGGAATGAAAAATAAAAGTGGTTCCTGCCACCACTCACCAGTAAATGCAGATGTTGGGGGCTATTTGCCGTCAACCCACTGAACTTCCTACAGCTCTCACAGCAGAAGAAAGCACTCAACATCGATTCAATGGCTTGCATTTGACCAAGTATTTTCACATACTCTCTTTAAGTTAGAAATCATACCCCAGCTGCAAAATGTGAAAAGCATACCCTCCCAAATTATGGTAGAATTAGAACTTAAACCTTTTGACTTTAAACTCCCACTGTCTGACCTTGGTTCTCACCATGAAAGTTCTTTAAGTTCAGCTAAACACTTTGAAGATAGGTCTCGAACCAAGATGAGGGCAAGTCATCTTTTCCTGAGACTGTATTTAAGCTGATTTAATTAGAGGTAGCTAAACCAAAACTAAGGATTGCTTCCATAAAGGCGATGCCTGTATTACTATCACTCTCCAATTCCCTACTCCAAACTCACCTGAGGACAGACATCCTTGTTACCTCAGCCTCAAAATCAGGAAATAGTTTATATTATCCAAAAGAAAAATGAATTTATTTATTTCTTTATAGAAAGGTTTATTTATAGTCTTAATGCTATTCTAAAAAAAATGCAGGTTAAAAAGATCACCGTGTCTTTAATTCTTAGCTTTTTTAAAAAAAGTATTTTAAATGTCATAGAGGAAACTTAATTTTATCAAAACACTGGGATGTAGCCACTTGGTCCATGACATTAGTTGGCCTTTTGTGGTGTTTTGGAATATCTGCGGTGGATGTTTAAACAAAATTAATGTGGCTGCCTCTGTGTAACTTTGATGAAATTTTAAGTATGGGTAAGCTATTACATATGTTTTTATTTTTATTCTGCCCTAATTGAAACCAACCTCTCAGGTAAAATGGGGGAAAAATAGGATCCAATTATGGTCATTACATGAATGATAAGTTAAACTGGTTTTGTGAACAAAACATCTCATGAAGTTTTAAAAAGAGAACAGCTTATAATCAAAATATATTTTGGCCATCTGTGCCATGCCTTCCCATGGCCAATTTCCTTTAAATAATAAAAGCAAGTTTGATCAACATCACCACTTCCTAACTATCAACTCACTGTAAATGTCTCAAAATATGGAATCTTCCACAAATATTCTGTCCAAAATGAATTTTTGAGTAGCTGGACTTTTTGGTCTTCAAACTCAATGTCCTTTTATTTCTAATTTTTTTCAACTTCTCTGGAATTTAACTCCCATCTTCACCCTACACTCCATTGATCCTCCTTCCACCTGTGCCTGTTTCCCTCCTTTTGTCCTCCATCCTTTTTGCTTCCAAGTCTTCCTAATGTGGCGATATTGTGGGATCACCATTCTTCTCTCCTCTCCAGCACTCCACTCCTCACCTCCACTGCTACCCCTTCTAGCACTTCAGATGCCCAAATACATCCTGAGCTGAGCTCACTGAAACAATGACTGCATGGACGAATGGGTCAAATTATCAAGATTTATGTAAAAGTAATCAATGCAAAGATCTTCATGGAGGTTTAAAAGCAACAACAACATACTACAGGACAAAAAAAAAGAACAACCTGTTTTTTTTTCTTTTTTAAAAAATATATTTATTGATTATGCTATTACAGTTGTCCCATTCCCCTCCTTCACTCAACTCCATCCTGCCCACCCCCTCCCTCCTACATTCCCCCTCTATAGTTCACATCCATGGGTCATACATATAAGTTCTTTGGCTTCTACATTTCCTATACCATTCTTACCCTTCCCCTGTCTATTTTCTACCTACCATTTATGCTACTTATTCTCTGTACCTTTCCCACCTCTCTCCCCCTCCCACTCCCCTGTTGATAACTCTACATGTGATCTCCATTTCTGTGGTTCTGTTCCTGTTCTAGTTGTTTGCTTAGTTTGCTTTTGTTTTAGGTGTGGTTGTTAATATCTATGAGTTTGCTGTCATTTTTACTATTCATATTTTTTATCTTCTTTTCCTTAGATAAATCCCTTTAATATTTCATACAATAAGGGCTTGGTGATGATGAACTCCTTTAACTTGACCTTATCTGAGAAGCACTTTATCTGCCCTTCCATTCTAAATGATAGCTTTGCTGGATACAGTAATCTTGGATGTAGGCCCTTGCCTTTCATGACTTGGAATACTTCTTGCCTGTAAGGTCTCTTTTGAGAAATCAGCTGACAGTCTTATGGGAAGTCCTTTGTAGGTAACTGTGTCCTTTTCTCTTGCTGCTTCTCAGATTCTCTCCTTCTGTTTCATCTTAGGTAATGTAATTATGATGTGCCTTAGTGTGTTCCTCCTTGGGGCCAGCTTCTTTGGGACTCTCTGAGCTTCCTGGACTTCCTGGAAGTCTATTTCCTCTGCCAGATTAGGGAAATTCTCCTTCATTATTTGTTCAAATCAGTTTTCAATTTTTTGTTCTTCCTCTTCTCCTTCTGGTACCCCTATAATTCGGATGTTGGAACATTTAAAGATGTCCTGGAGGTTCCTAAGTTTTTTGAATTCTTGTTTCTTCATTCTTTTCTGGTTAGATGTTTCTTCCTTCCTTCTGGTCCACACCGTTGATTTGAGTCCCAGTTTCCTTCCCATCACTATTGGTTCCCTGTACATTTTCCTTTGTTTCTCTTAGCATAGCCTTCATTTTTTCATCTAATTTGCGACCAAATTCAACCAATTCTGTGAGCTTCCTGATTACCAGTGCTTTGAACTGTGCATCTGATAGGTTGGCTATGTCTTCATTGCTTAGTTGTATTATTTCTGGAGCTTTGATCTATTCTTTCATTTGGGTCATTTTTTTTTGTCTTGGCGTGCCTGTTACATAAAGGGGCGGAGCCTTAGGTGTTCCCCGGGGCAGGGTAATACTGGTTGCTGTGTTGTGATGCTGTATATGGGGGAGGGGCCAAGAGGGAGCAATGGCACTTGCTCCACTCTGCCGGATTTCATTCACTCCCTCCACTACCCACAATCAAACTGGGCCCCTCTGGTGCTGTTTCCCGAGTGGGTGGATGGGCTTGTGCACATTCTAGGCCCCTGTGGGTTTCTCCAACAAACTCTCCTGTGAGGCTGGGAGTTTCTGCCTCTGCCGCCTCAACACCCACAGGTGTTTTCACTCAGAGGTTTGAGGCTTTATTTCCCTGAGCTGGAGCCCTGGATTGCGCCGTCTGCTTCGCTCCCCCATCGATCCTCCCAGGTTATCTATGTGCGAATATGGGTCTGCAGGGTCTACTAGCTGTTGCACTGCCTGCCTGGTTCCACAATCTGCCACCTCCCTGGGTCCGCCCTGGCTGCCCGTCTCTGTCCCTCCTACCAGTCTGGATGAATGTTTCTTATCTCCTTGGTCGTCGGAGTTCCATGCAGTTCGATTTTCTGTCAGTACTGGTTGTTTTTTTGTTTTTAAATTGTTGTTGTCCTTCTTTTGGTTGTGCAAGAAGGCGCAGTGTGTCTACCTACACCTCCATCTTGGCCGGAAGCCCAACCTGTTTATTTTTTTTACTAAAAACATCTGAATTTCTGATGAACTCTAACCTTAATGAGCTAATGGTGAAGAGGTAGCTGTTTATACCTTAATCAACTTAACAAACTAAATCACCTAATGCAGTCTTGGGTAGAATATCTATCAAGGGATTTCCCCATCTCAGCAAACTAATTTAGGTCCCATGATTGCTTTAGAATATTTGACACCTCTTGACACAATTTTAAGAAGCATATTTACAAAACAGAAAGCTGGTGAAGGAAGTAAAACCATTTAAGCAATAGCTGATAAAAACAAGTTCCCATGGATTTCAGAGTTAATCTGAGTTCTTCCTGTAACTGGGTGGGAACAGACACAAAGAACTGGTGAACTAGGCAGAGTTCACAACCTATTGGTGGAGCTGTGACTCAATCATATCTTTGAACTGCCTCTCCAACAGCCATCCCCTCCCCCTTCTCACTCATGTCACATATTGAAAATCACTTACAGGGAAGAAGAAGCCATAAGGACATTCTGTGTTCATTTGGAGCAAAAACTATGTAAGAAGGATTATTGGTCTCAGGATTGTAGCTTTTAAATTGACACTAGGAAAACAATAACTTATTTTGCAATGAAAATTATAACTTCTAAATTTCAGAGAAGATGCTTCCAGTCATTTAAGGATTTAGATGTCCCTCTGTTCTTAGAGCTATACAGGGACTGTTGCACTGGGGGAGATGGTACGTTAAATGCTTCCCTAATGTCTTTTCAGAAAATAAAGCTGGGTTAGTCCATCCCTAGGGAGGACCCAACAGCCTCTTTCCACATTCTTCTGACTCAAAGATGTCTAAACAGTCCCTCGACTTCAAGTGTGCAGTGACATGCATTTTGATTTCTATTCTATATAAGACTATTGATTAAAATTCCGGTGGTAAACTGTTAGATACAGAGTGATTGATTGCTTGGGAAATGCCTCCTTGATTTTGCATTGGCAAAGTGTCTTGAAGCTAATAAAAAGCATAACTATCTACTCCTTAAACAGACTTCATCTTGTCTTTGATCTGTGTACTTGAAAGAGACAAGCCATCAAGGAGACCAGAAAAAGTAGTTTAGAAAATAATGATTCATTCTGAAGTACACTTAAGACTTTTTTCTACCCTAAACTGGAACCAGTGGAAAATATTATGAAGTTAAAGCTATGGGCTTCAGAGTTTGGTCATTTTTGGTCATCTATATGCCAGTCTCTGGGAAACAAAGAATTTCAATTTCAGGACACCAGCCAACATTTTAACTTTGAGAAGTTGTCGTTTGTTTGCCAAACATTCATCACTTTAATTTTATAAACTGGATACAGTATCCTTGCTCAACACCTGTCATATACCACTGTACACTGCTCTGGTGCTCAACAGCTGCTACATGCCACCCACAAATGTGTTTTTAATCTTATATACTTGAAACATGGGTGAAATTTTCTACCTCAACTTCTTTTAATAGCATGGAGATTATTAGAATTGACAAGATCACAGACACCTCAGCGGTCAGACGACGCTGTGCAAAGGCAAAACATGGCTCTGGAAATCCTGTGCTTGTTCTTTAGAGTAAATGAAAACTACTCTTGTTTGGCTTAAGAAAAACATCAGAGATCTGAAGAAAAGAGAGGCAAGATAAAACTACAAAATGCAGATAAATCACCCATTCTCTCATTCAGGAAAGTTCCCATCACTTCTGCAGCTTATATCACAAAGTAATTTTATTAAGGCTTTATGGAAAGGTCACTATTGCATTTCTGTAATATTAAAATCTATCTTAGCATACAGAAATCCCGCACAAGCCTGAAATATTAGTTCAAGACTAAGTTTATTAAGATTTTGGCAAGACTCAATATTAACTTTCTTCAGACATTACAACCGTTTTCAAATCAGATAAGCAGTGGGATATAAAACTGACTCATAAAAATACAATCAGGAAAATGGAATCACTGCATATTAGTTCTTAGAGAGTAACTTTAAATGTACTTTGAAATTGCAAGGCCGCTGATCAAAACGGTTCATCCTGTTGGCACTTTCGTCTCCCAAAGCGAACAGACAGAAACATGGTTAAGGTCAGCATGGCATTCATGGAAGTAAATTGATATTTTTAAGACAAATTCAAGTGCCAGTAATAACTTTAGTTATATTCCCAATCCCTTCTGTCTCCTAAATCCTTCCTCTATGCGTCGAGTGGTGATTAAACAGACAAACGCATGGTGCGCCTGTACCTGAGACTGCTGCGTGGGCAATCTTTAGTGTTCTAACCCACGTATTCCAGGAAAGGTGTAAAGTTTATCTGATGAGATCAGCTAGCAGAAAACTGTTACTTGGCAATGTGTGAAATGACTACCATGGGTTTAAAACACATCCATTGATAACAAACATGTGTTGGAAAATTATGATGCTTCCGGGTAAATGGAAAGCACTACGTGAAGTATATAGAGCACCCGCAATCTAATCTCATCAGACCTCTGTAGAGTCATTCTTTGACTCCCAGACTAGAGTCCTGGCAGGGAGTGAAGATGTGGCTTGGCCCACAGCCCAGTGTCCAGGGAGATGCCATGGAAATCTCCCCAGTGGTGTGACCACACAGATCTCAGGAGATGGAAAGTCTATACCCACATGCTGATGGCGCGTGAAAGTTCCCTCCAACTGGACCTCGGGCCCTGTTTCCCTCATTCAGTTCTCTGCAGATTTGAATAATTGATTAGGATTCTCTCTCCAAGATTTTATGACTCCTGATGACCTCCTTGGCATGGTCTTAAAGCTTTAACTCCCACTGACTTTTGTGGTTGTGTTTTAACCTAGGTCAGGGGTGTCAAACTCATTTTCATCAGGGGCCACATCAGACTCGCGGTTGCCTTCAAAGGGCTGAACGTAACTTTAGGACTGTATAAATGTAACTACCCCTTAACAGTTAAGCAAGACCTTTGTGCTGCCACTGGGTAGAAACAAGGTGCCAAGCAGGATAAAACAAGGTGGAGAGCTGGATTTGGCCCTCAGACCTTGTATTTGTACCTGTGACCTAAGTGTAGTACATCAAGATACATTTTGAGTTCTCTGCAAAGTAGTATATTTCTTTTTTTAATATATTTATTGATTATGCTATTACAGTTGTCCCATCCCCCCCCCCACTCCACTCCATCCTGCCCACCCCCCCTCCCACATTCCCCCCTATAGTTCATGTCCATGGGTCATACTTATAAGTTCTTTGGCTTCTACATTTCCTACACTATTCTTACCCTCCCCCTGTCTATTTTCCACCTATCATCTATGCTACTTATTCTCTGTATCTTTCCCCCCCTCTCCCCCTCCCACTCCCCTATTGACAACCCTCCATGTGACCTCCTTCTCTATGGTTCTGTTCCTGTTCTAGTTGTTTGCCTAGTTTGCTCTTGTTTTTGTTTTAGGTGTGGTCGTTAATAACTGTGAGTTTGCTGTTATTTTTACTGTTCCTATTTTTATCTTCTTTTTCTTAGGTAACTCCCTTTAATATTTCATATAATAAGGGCTTGGTGATGATGAACTTCTTTAACTTGACCTTATCTGAGAAGCACTTTATCTTCCCTTCCATTCTAAATGATAGCTTTGCTGGATGCAGTAATCTTGGATGTAGGTCCTTGCGTTTAATCTTGGGTAATGTAATTATGATGTGCCTTGGTGTGTTCCTCCTTGGGTCCAGCTTCTTTGGGACTCTCTGAGCTTTCTGGACTTCCCAGAAGTCTATTTCCTTTGCCATATTAGGGAAGTTCTCCTTCCTTATTTGTTCAAATAAGTTTTCAATTTTTTGTTCTTCCTCTTCTCCTTCTGGCACCCCTATAATTCGGATGTTGGAACGTTTCGAGATGTCCTGGAGGTTCCTATGCCTCTCCTCATTTTTCCGAGTTCTTGTTTCTTCATTCTTTTCTGGTTGGATGTTTTTTTCTTCCTTCTGGTCCACACCGTTGATTTGAGTCCCAGTTTCCTTCGCATCACTATTGGTTCCCTGTACATTTTCCTTTGTTTCTCTTAGCATAGGCTTCATTTTTTCATCTACTTTTCGAACAGATTCAACCAATTCTGTGAGCATCTTGATAACCAGTGGTTTGAACTGTGCATCCGATAGGTTGGCTATCTCTTCGTCGCTTAGTTGTATTTTTTCTGGAGCTTTGAAGTGTTCTGTCATTTGGGCCATTTTTTTTTTGTTTGTTTGTCTTGGCGCTTCTGTTACTTTAAGGGGCGGAGCCTTAGGTGTTCATCGGGGCGGGGTAACGCTGGTCACTGTGCTCTGACGCTGTACGTGGGGGAGGGGCGGAGAGGGAGCAATGGCACCTGCCTCACTCTCCTCGGGATTTCAGTCTTTCACTCCCATACCCGCAATCAAACTGGGCCCCTCTGGTGCTGGTTCCCGAGTGGGTGGGCTTGTGCACACTCCAGGCCCCTGTGGGTCTCTCCAACGACCTCTCCTGTGTGGCTGGGAGTCTCTCCTGCTGCCGCCCCAACCCTCACGGGCATTTTCAATCAGAGGTTTGAGGCTTTATTTCCCTGAGCTGGAGCCCTGGGTTGTGCGGTCTGCTTCGCTCCCCGCCGTTCGTCCGGTTTATCTATGCACGAATGTGGGGCTGCAGGGTGCTACCCACTGCTCTGCCTGCCCCACTCTCCACCACACCGAGTCCGGCCCTCTCGGTTTATCTGCGTGAATGTGGGTCCACAGGGTCCGCTAGTGCTGGGACTGCCTGGGCCGTTCGTCCCACACTCCGCCAGTCTCAGTCCCGCCACAGCCACTCGAGTCCTCTCCACCCCGGTGCCCGTCTCCGCCCCTCCTACCGGTCTGGATGAATGTTTATTTTGTGTTTCCTTGGTGTTGGACCCCCTTGCCGTTCGATTTTCTGTCAGTTCTGGTTGTACAAGGAGGCGCAGAGTGTCTACCTACGCCGCCATCTTGGTTCTCTCCCAAAGTAGTATATTTCTTTCCAAAGCTTAAGTGACTGGCTACAGAACTGTCATTTCCTCTGGGCCCCATGGAATAAAATGCTGGTTCACAACTATTTTTAGGTAATGAACACAGAGGTTCTAAGCCTCAAAAACAGATGCTATGAATGCAAAACCAGCAGTCAAGGAGTCTTCGCTAACTGCTGCCTCCCAAACTTAAACCAGTCTCTTCCACCACAGCCATAACAATCTCCTCACATGCTCATAAGGACTCACTTCTTCAGTAAAACTTTACAAAGTGTGAAGGTTTATAGGTGGGGACACATCCCAAACGTGTTACAGTTTTAGCCTGATAGGCACAACCAGAGGTATCTATGTCACCAAAACATATAGTATATGGGGAAAAAGAACACCAAACATGAAACTTTAGTCTAATTTCAAACATCTATCAATACACATATTTATCTACACAGGATACCTCATGATTATAGAAGACACATGGACACAGTCTTGTGGACAAAAGTACACTCAGAGTGGAAAGGATTAACTTCAAGACCTGTTTCAACCAATTACTATAAAACCAGACAAACTCACAAATTATATTTCAAGGAGTTTCCCCAACCAAGAAGAGCCATGCCTACAATCTATGTGAAGGAGGCTCTCAAGGTTGAAGGGACAGCATGCTCTTGGGACACAGCAGCTCCCTACACATTTAAGGAGTTGTTCTATTTCACAGCAGATAAGACACTGATGGTATTAGCAGCTGCAGAGCGTTCTGACCTTGGCTAACCTCTAGATGGCCTATGAATTCTAAACTAGGAGCACTACATTATGCAAGAGAGGGCAAGGAGCAAGCTTTATTTACTGAGGGCCACAGCAAGTAACAATGGTAATTCAATTTTCCCTTTGACTGAACAATGCACATCACAGCCCAATATTAGTCACTCAAAACCAGTAACTCAGCTTTAACCAAATTATCTTGGAAATAAATGTGCTCATACGAAGGCTGGTTTGGCTTCCTGGAGAGGACTTTTGAGTTGGGCTTAAAGGATAAGGATTCTTATTAAGTGACATGGGTAAAGGGGATCCCAGGATCAGGAAATGTGACATGCAATGTCACGAGAGGCTGGAAGTTTGTATGTGATCAGCAGGCAGCACAGTCACCATTTCACTTCAGAACACGTAAACCACTTCATACAACCCCCCCTCCTCCCTCGCATCTCTATCTATTCCATTAGAAGACCAGCCTCCGATCACTGAAAGGCTGAAGATGGAAATTCATGGTGTCTTTGAAATTCATAACAAGTATGTAAATGAGCTCTAACTCTGTTATTTGAGACAAACACAGCAGCTAATGCATGGAGGCTTTACTTTTTACCCTCCTTTGTGTGTGTCTGTTGTGGGTTCCATATGATTAATTCTAGCCAATGAGCTGTGACTAAAAAGGAGGTGGGACCCTTCTAAAACACCGGCTGCTCCTTCTCCAGGCTCCTCAGACCATTCGCAAAAATGGCCACAAAGCTTTCCCTCCCTGTATCATGTCCCTTTGCAATGTGACCCTTCAGCTTCTCCATGGAGATGGAGAGACTATTTCTCCACACGGATCTTGGACCTGGGTTTGGGCATGTGACGTGCTTTGATGCCAGTCAGATGCAGGAAAAGCACTCGAACCTGGGACTTTCTGTCTTTGTTTCTCTTTGGAACCCGGAGGCCACCATGTTAAAAAGGCTGAGAAAACCTGCTGGAAGATGACAGGCCACACAGAGAGAAGCTTCCAACCTGGCCATCCTGGCCAAGGTCCCAAATATATGAGTAAGGCCATCCTAGATCATCGAGTCCTCACCAAGCCAGGCTAGTAAAACTACCCAACCAGCACACAGAATTCTGAGAAATAACACAATGTTTTTCGGGGTGGTTTGTTATACAGCAAAAACTAATTGGTACACCTGCTAAAGTAAGGGTGAATGGGATGAGAGTTTTCTATATGACTCTGGTGAGTACGTGGGCATTCCGATTAGGTTAAGTAAATGATGCTATTAAAGAGGATTAAGGAGATCCAGGAAAGAGTAAAGGGAATCCAGAAAATTAAAAATAATAAGGGGGCAATTAGAAACTAGCAAAGCAGCCCTGGCTGGTATGTCTCAGTGGACTGAGTGCTGGCCTGTGAACCAAAGGGTCACTGGTTCGATTCCCAGTCAGGAGTCAGGGCACATGTCTGGGTTTCAGATCAGGTCCCCAGTGGGGGGAGTGTGAGAGGCAACCACACATTGATGTTTCTCTCCCTCTCTTTCTGTCTCCCTTCTTCTCTCTCTAAAAATAAATAAATAATATCTTTAAAAAGGAAATAAAAAAATTAATAACACCCCCAACACACACACAAAACCCTAGCAAAGCAATCCACAGTGTGAGTATGGGAGTATAAAAAAATTTACATCAGCTACCTGTGACTATTTAAAGCAAGGTCTTAAAACTGTAATATGGGGGGGGGGGGTTGAAGATGGCGGCAACATAGGTGGGAGCGGAATCCACTTCCCCTCAACGCCAGGGAAATACCTAGCTGATCTGAGGAGCAGAGCGAACAGCCAACAGTATTCCAGCACATACGAAGATCAGAGACCAAAGATAGAGGACATTGAAAGATCTGATGGTAAGAAGAGTGCTCAAGGACAATAAGGTCCCCGGGACCCAGGACCGCGCGGTACAAGGGCGGCAGAAGCGCCAGCCCTGGCGCAGGGGCTGCTGCAGGAGTCTTGGGAGAGGGCCAGGCGGAGCTGTGAGCACCCAGGTGCTTGATTGGACCAGGGGGGCTTGAAAAGGAGGAATTTCTCAAAAAGAAAAAGAAAATAGAGACACTCAGGGGCTAGTTAGAGAACTCTCGGTAGTAGCCGAGGCCCCTGGTGCCCCTCCCCGCTCCGCCCGTGGACTGCGAGCGCAGGATAAGCAGCACCTGCGCTCACCTGAGGTCCGGTCGCGCACGCGGGCGTGCAGATTAGCGAACGGGGCCCATACATGAAACCCCGGAGGGGCGCCCACACCTGAAACCTCCGAGATCTTTTGGAGCAGAGACTAGCTGCTCCACCCACAGGCCCAAAACGTCGGAACCGAGTGCCGCGTGATTCAGTCCCAGGGCGGCCCCGCCCACCCGAGAGACTCAAGCCCAGGGCGGCTGGATCGGCCCCCAAGCAGAGAGCCTCTGGCTCGGCGGGCTGCGCGCTCACCAAGCGCAGGGCCAGCTGGATGCGCATTTTCCAAGCACAAAGCTGCTGGCGAGTGTCCTAACGCCAAGGCGGCTGAACCCGCTGCCTGCGCGCCAGCGTCCCAAGCCCCGGCGGCTCGATCGGGTCGGCTGGCTGCGCGCTCAGGGCACAAATAGCGTCACAAACCCAAAGCAGCTGGATTCCCCTGCTGCTCGCGCACGCGTCCCAAGCCAAAGCGGCTGGAGCTGCCGCTTGCTTGTCCCAAGAACAAAGCTGCTGGATTGGCTGATCAACGGCCTGATTGCCTGCCAGGGACCACACCTACAAAACAGTAAAGAGTGTGACCCAGGAAGGGAGAAAAGTGAAACCAATCCTTCCAACCACCCCCTCCCGTTGCACAGACAGGACACCAGCAGAAATGACCTGACCGGTTTAAAGCCAACAGAAGTTTTGTTTTTTTTTCTCCTTTCCCCCTGAATTCCTTCTTCCTCTCTCTCTTTTTTTTTTTCATTCCTTCTTCCTCCCATCCTTTACCATTTTTATGTCTTCTTCCTGCCTTCTTTTATCTATTTCTATGTTTTAATTTTTGTTAAAATTCCTTCTTATCTTGCCTCCGATCTTTCTTTATTCCTTCTTCCCTCCTTTCTTCCTTTCATCCTTTCCTATTTCCTTTTTCCCTCTTTCCCATCTTTTTTTTTCTTTTCTTTCTCCCCCCCTTTCTCTTTTTCCCACAGGTGAGACAACAAAACCTGGAGTGCTGAAAAGACTAGAGTTAGACCGTGTTAAACACATAAACGTCAGCTCAAGACCAGTGAGCACAGGAGAGTAAGGAGACAGCACCACCGAATCCCACTGGCATTCTACCATAGAAGTTCATATCATAATCCCAGGGAGTCAGAACAAAGCAATTTAAAAAGCAGAGGCCAACAAGAAGAGCCTCACAAACAATGGGAAGACAAAGAAACAATTCCCAAATGAAAGGAAAGGAGGAAGTCTCAGAAAGAATACTAACTGAAAAAGAGGCAAGTCAACTATCAGATACTGAGTTCAAAGCAATGGTCATCAGGAAGCTCACTGAGCTCTCTGAGCTCAAAGAGAACTACCAGAAACTACAAGGAAACTACAATGAACTCACTGCAAACTATATCAACATGAAAAAGGAAATAGAAAATATCAACAAGAGCCAAGAGGAAATGAAGAATACAATTTCTGAATTGAAGAACACAGTAGAAGGAATTAAAAGCAGACTTGATGAAGCAGAGGATCGGATCAGCGAGCTGGAGGATAATGTAGAAAAAAACACCCAGAAGGAGCAAGAAAAGGAAAAGAGGCTCAGAAAGAATGAAGAGGCAATAAGGGAAATGCAGGACAACATGAAACGTAACAATATCCGTATAATAGGAATACCAGAAGGAGAAGAAGAAGAGCAAGGGATAGAAAACCTGTTTGAAAAAGTAATGATGGAAAATTTCCCTAATCTGAGGAGAGAAAAAGTCACCCAAATCCAGGAATCACAGAGAGTCCCAAACAAGAGGAACCCAAAGAGACCCACTGCAAGACACATCATAATTAAAATGGCAAATTTCCAAGACAAAGAGAGGATCTTAAAGGCAGCAAGGGAGAAAAAGGAAGTAACATACAAGGGAGCCCCAATAAGGTTAGCAACTGACTTCTCAATGGAAACGCTCCAAGCCAGAAGAGAATGGCAAAAAATATTCCAAATAATGAGAACCAGAGGCCTGCAACCAAGACTACTTTACCCAGCAAGGCTCTCAATCAAGATAGAAGACCAAATAAAGAGTTTCCCAGACAAAAGAAGTCTAAAAGAATACAGCTCCACCAAACCAGCTCTGCAAGAGATGCTAAAGGGACTGCTTTAAGGAAAGGAAGGAAAAGAGAAAGAAAGAGGAACACAGGTAGGAAAAAATGGCAATGAATAACTACCTATCCATAATAACCTTAAACGTAAATGGATTAAATGCTCCAATCAAAAGACATAGAACAGCTGAATGGATAAGAAAACATGACCCACACATATGCTGCCTACAAGAGACCCATCTCAGGACAAAAGACTTACACAGACTGAAAGTGAAGGGCTGGAAACAAATTTTCCAAGCAAACGGACAGGAAAAAAAAGCAGGGGTAGCAATACTCATATCAGACAAAATAGACTTCCAAAGAAGGGCCATAAAGAGAGACCCAGAAGGTCACTTCATAATACTCAAAGGAAGAATCCACCAAGAAGACATAAACATTGTAAATATATATGCACCCAACATAGGAGCACCCAAATACATAAAGAAAATCTTGGAGGATTTCAAGAAAGATATTGACAGCAACACAATTATAGTAGGGGATTTTAACACCCCACTATCAAAAATGGACAGGTCTTCCAAACAAAAGATCAACAAGGATATTGTGTCATTTAACAATACCCTATATGAAATGGACTTAACTGATGTATATAGAGCTTTTCATCCCAAAGAAGCAAAATACACATTCTTTTCAAGTGTCCATGGAACTTTTTCAAAGATAGACCACATGATAGGACACAAAGCAAGCCTCAACAAATTCAAGAAAATTGAAATCATATCAAGCATCTTCTCTGACCACAAGGGTCTGAAACTAGAAACCAACGCCAAGGGTAAAAACCCAAAACACTCAAAATCATGGAGACTGAATAGCATGCTATTAAACAATGAATGGGTCAAGAACGAGATTAGGAAAGAAATCAAAAACTTCCTGGAAACAAATGAAAACGAACTCACAACAACCCAAAACCTATGGGACACAGCAAAGGCAGTCCTGAGAGGGAAGTTCATAGCAATACAGGCCTACCTTAAGAAGTTAGAAACAGTTCAAACAAACAACCTAACCCTATGCCTACAAGAACTGGAGGAACAACAACAAAGACAGCCCAGAGCAAGCAGAAGGAAGGAAATAACCAAGATCAGAGCAGAACTAAATGACATAGAGACCAAAAGCACAATTGTAAGGATCAATGAATCCAGAAGCTGGTTCTTTGAAAAGATAAACAAAATCGACAAGCCTTTAACTAGGCTTATCAAGAAGAAAAGAGAGAGGATCCAAATAAACAGAATTAGAAATGAAAGTGGAGAGATTACAACTGATACCACAGAAATACAAAGGATCGTAAGAAAGTACTATGAAGACCTATATGCTAAGAAATTTGAAAATCTAGATGAAATGGACACATTTCTAGAAAAATATAATCTTCCAAAACTGACTGAAGAAGAAGCAGAAAACCTGAACAGACCAATATCAGCAAAGGAAATTGAAGCAGTCATCAAGAAACTCCCATCACACAAAAGCCCTGGACCAGATGGTTTCACAGGAGATTTCTGCAAAGCATTTAAGGAAGAACTAACCCCTATCCTTCACAGACTATTCGAAAAAATCCAAACTGATGGAAGACTCCCAAACTCTTTTTATGAAGCCAACATCATTCTAATCCCAAAACCAGATAAAGACACAACGAAGAAAGAAAACTTCAGGCCAATATCACTGATGAACATAGATGCTAAAATTCTCAACAAAATATTAGCAAACCGCATCCAGCAATATATTAAAAAGATCATCCACCATGACCAAGTGGGATTCATCCCAGGGATGCAAGGATGGTACAATATTCGCAAATCAATAAACATAATACATCACATCAACAACAGCAAAGACAAAAATCACATGATCATATCAATAGATGCGGAAAAAGGGTTCGATAAGATACAGCACCCATTTCTGATAAAAACACTCAGCAAAGTGGGAATAAAGGGAGCAGTCCTCAACATAATAAAGGCCATATATGAGAGACCTACAGCCAACATCACACTCAATGGACAAAAACTTAGAGCTTTCCCACTAAGATCAGGAACAAGACAAGGATGCCCTCTCTCACCACTCCTATTCAACATAGTAATGGAAGTCCTAGCCAGAGCAATCAGACAAGAAAAAGCAATAAAAGGCATCCAAATTGGAAAGGAGGAAATGAAACTGTCACTGTTTGCAGATGACATGATAGTGTACATGGAAAACACTATAGACTCCACTCAAAAACTACTCGACCTAATAAATGAATTTGGCAAAATAGCTGGATACAGAGTCAATACCCAGAAATCAAAGGCATTCCTGTACACCAACAACGAAACTGCAGAAACAGAAATCAGGAAAAAAATCCCATTCGATATAGCAACAAGAAAAATAAAGTACCTAGGAATAAACCTAACCAAGGAGGTAAAAGACCTGTACTCAGAAAACTACACAACACTGAAGAAAGAAATTAAGGAAGTTACAAACAAATGGAAGCATGTACCATGTTCATGGATTGGAAGAATTAACATCATCAAAATGGCCATACTACCCAAAGCAATTTGTAGATTCAATGCAATCCCTATTAGAGTACCCATGACATATTTCACAGATATAGAACAAACATTGCAGAAATTCATATGGAACCATAAACGACCTCGAATAGCAGCAGCAATTTTGAGAAAGAAGAACAAAGCAGGAGGGATCACAATACCTGATATCAAACTGTATTACAAGGCCACTGTAATCAAAACAGCCTGGTACTGGCATAAAAACAGGCACATAGACCAATGGAACAGAATAGAGAGCCCAGAAATAAACTCAAATCTATACGATCAATTAATATTTGACAAAGGAGGCAGGAGCATAAAATGGAGCAAAAACAGTCTCTTCAACAGATGGTGTTGGGAGATCTGGACAGCTACATGCAAAAAAATGAAACTCGATCACCAACTTACGCCATACACGAAAATAAACTCAAGATGGATAAAAGACTTAAATATAAGCCGTAACACCATACAAGTCCTTGAGGAAAACATTGGCACGAAAATCTCAGACATTCCACACAGCAACATCCTCACAGACACATCCCCTAAAGCAAGGGACATAAAGGAAAGAATAAAGAAATGGGACCTCATCAAAATAAAAAGCTTCTGCATGGCTAAAGAAAACAGCACCAAATTACAAAGAGAACCAACAATATGGGAAAACATATTTGCCAATGATACCTCTGACAAGGGCCTGATCTCCAAAATATATAAAGAACTCACACGACTCCACTCCAGGAAGACAAACAACCCAATTAAAAAATGGGCAAAGGACTTGAACAGACACTTCTCCAAGGAAGACATACAGAGGGCCCAGAGACATATGAAAAGATGCTCAGCATCACTAGCCATCAGAGAGATGCAAATTAAAACCACAATGAGGTACCATCTCACACCAGTCAGAATGGCCAACATAAACAAATCCACAAACAAATGTTGGAGAGGATGTGGAGAAAAGGGAACCCTCGTGCACTGTTGGTGGGAATGCAGACTGGTGAGGCCACTGTGGAAAACAATATGGAATTTCCTCAGAAAACTAAAAATGGAACTGCCCTTTGACCCAGTAATTCCGCTGCTGGGATTATACCCTAAGAACACTGAAATACCAATCCAAAAGAATCTGTGCACCCCAATGTTCATAGCAGCACAATTTACAATAGCCAAGTACTGGAAGCAACCGAAGTGCCCATCAGCAAACGAGTGGATCCAAAAACTATGGTATATTTACACAATGGAATTCTACGCAGCAGAGAGAAAGAAGGAGCTTATACCCTTTGCAACAGCATGGATGAAACTGGAGAGCATTATGCTAAGTGAAATAAGCCAGGAAGTGAGGGACAAATACCATATGATCTCACCTTTAACTGGAACATAAACAATAGAAGAAAAAAGCAAACAAAATATAACCAGAGACATTGAAGTTAAGAACAATCTAACAATAGCCAGGGCGGGGGTGGGGGGGTGGGGGCGGGGACAGTGGGTAGAGGGGATTACAGGAACTACTATAAAGGACACATGGACAAAACCAAGGGGGAGGGTGGAGAGGGGGGAGGGAGGTGGGTTCACCTGGGGTGGGGTGGAGGGATGGGGATAAAAGGCATACAACTGTAATTGAATAACAATAAAAAAAAAATTGAAAAAAAAACTATAATATCACTTTTCTGGGTGATGCTAATTATAAACACAAATTTGTACATTTTACTGTGAGCAACTTGACATAGAAAGGTTTGTTTATTATTCATCTTTGAATCTCCCCACCTACTTCTCCAAACTCTGTGCCTAGCAGAAATGAGTATTTTAAAAGGTAATTAAGGAAACTTTGATGAAGGCCTGAATAATAGGATGAGGACATTAATGACTTGATTATTATGTCATGTGGTAACAAATTTGTGTGTCTACACTTTATTCCATATCCCCTTTGAGATCAGGCTTTGCTTTCTCCCAAATTGTTATTTATGTCTCCTATCCTGTTCTGAGGAATCAGTAAGGCAAAGATTATATGATAAATAAGAATCATAAAGGGCATCTGGATTTTATAATAGCATTTTATAGCAGGACCGTACACTAGCCATTTTCTAAAATGTTTTCTCACTTCTAATCTGTATAAATACTCTGGGTCAGAGGTGCTCTTACTGTTTCGGTTTTGCAGATAAAGAAAATGAAGGCCTTGAGCAATTAAATCATTTGCTCAGAGTCACAATACTGTTCAATGGTGGAGCCAATATATAATTGAAGACAGGCCCATCTCAGAGTTAGTCCACTTAGCTTGTAAGAAATTGTGTTTTTTCTAAAATAATTAACAGAACAGTGCTTTTAAAAAGTGAAATTCCTAAGAAAGTTTTACTCATAATTTAATATGAGAAATTAATTCTAGAGAAACTTTTAAAATGGTATCTGTTAAGCAAAAGTGGTATTTCCCTCCCCCCACCCCTCCCCAAAGAGCAGGTGTCTCTCTGCCCTGAGCTAACAGTCTCCTTCCTGTCTCCCTCCTCTGCTGAATCGTCATCACACAAGGCAGGCCCCAGGTGCTGTGACTATGAACACACATTCAGTATACGGAACCATGTGTCTGATACACTGCCGTCTGCTGGGAGTTAGGATGGATTTAATAGCTGAATTCACTGCAGCTTGCTTGGAGAGGACCTGTGTCTCCCTCCAATTCAATTCTCTCTTCTTAGAGAAATTTCACTAAAGAAAGATGGGGCCAAAAATAGGAAGAGCCAATGAAGAATGGACTGGGCTCACAGTATACAAGAAATAAGTCACAAATACGAGTATTCGGTAACATTAAAAATCAAGCAAGGCATGTGTAATTTCCCTTATTTTTCTTTCAAAGGAGAATACTTTTCCGGTTGCTAACTCCAACTGACAGGGTATGTGAAGAAAGCTGCTGAAATTAGGATAAATTCCCACCTGCTTGCCCTTCCCACTTTCCCGCCTGTTTCATGTTTCAGGTCAAAGAGAGGACAGAACATACTTGCCCTTTGATAGGTCTTCCTGCCTCCTCTTCCCAGCCTGGAAATCCTGTGTGAACAGCCAAGGTTTCAGTCCTTCACTAACCACCAAAACTGTGCTGGGAAAGGGGAGGAGTAGCCAAATGGTTTTGAGCCTGAAAGTCAATGAATCTCCCTTAGGGGGGCCAGAAGGTCCCTAGCACACTTCGATCAAACTTCTCAAGGGACATGACCTAAACAGCCAATTAATCTTTACCCCAGAAACTCCACAGCCCATTCTTCTAGTTAGAGGGCTGATTTTTGTGTACGTGAGTCTCTTGGTTCCTTCTGGCTCATAGCAACTGAACAGGTAAGTCCCCTTTTCAGCTTATTATAAGTGTCTTAGCTCCAGCATCTGCCACATACAAAAGGGGTTTGCTGGCCAGCAGCCAGCCTGTGTGTAGTGGAAAACATGGAACAGCTTACACCTCCAACGCCAGGGCAGGGTAAAGTCAACTGTGACAAAGCCACCTGATGGAACAGTACAAGGCCATTAAATGTGATGGTTTCTCAGAGTTTTTCATAACATGGGCAAATGCTGGTATAATTATTTTAAATGAAATGGTGGAATGTAATACATGATTTAAGCTATTCAAAAAGATGCCCAGAAGCAAGGCAGGAAAATATTCAAATGTTAGCCAGTGATTTCATTTGGATGAAGGTTTCCTGATGAGTATTTTTATTTTTGTAATTTTATGTAGTTTCTAAATTTTCAAATAATAATTTCTCACTTGGATTTAAAAAAGTACTCCAATCTTCGTAAGAATCAAAACGATGAGGAGCTCCTAGGAAGTTGCTTATTAAGTCAATCATGGATACCTCTGAAGTATCTTTCATACTTCAAAGCTCAGCTGAATTCCTTGTTAGTCAGTCTTCCCTGTCTTTACTTCACCATTCTGCCTAGAATGAGCCCTCTGCCCCTCCTATTTCCCCATCTTACAATCTCACCTATACTTTGAAGTCTGGCTCAGATGTCGTTTCCCCCTTGAAGTTTTCTCTAATTCCCTCTTCCCTGGACTCCCACAGCACTTTGAACATACCTCTGCAGGGCCCTGGGCCTTTCCATCTAGCACTGTAACTACTGCAAGCTCCAATCCCGAAAGAAACTTTAGATGCGTGGGAATCTGACCTCATCTTTGTATTCCCTGCATAATACCTTACACAAAGAAAGCGTTCGATAAACACCTACAGGTAAAGAAATAATGATGAAACATACAGGTAAAGGAATAAATTAGTGAGTTATTTAATTTTAGATTTATTTTGTAATCTGTCCTTAGAGATTTTAGCATTACCTAGCCAAATGTGACATCCCATATTTGGGTGCCCACAGTTTTATAAGTTATGAGCCATCTGGGTTAATTAAGGCCGTCAAGCACACAACATATCCTTGTTACTTATGCAACCACCAAGAATGAAAATACAATAAAAGTTTATTAAAGTACTAGATGGGGAACTCCATGAGGGCAGGACATGAGAATCTTTCTCATTTCTGTGTCCTCTGGGCACATAAATTCTTGATACACATTTATTAAACAATAAAGAAATGAATGAGGCACTGCATGGGTGACAATGACCCTTTGCAGCCACGGCATGTACAAATGATGTTCATCTTACACGTCAGCTATCATCAGAAACACAGAGCCACTACTACATTAGAGGACACGGGAACCCAGCTCTCATATCTGCTGGCCATGAGATCTTCTACAAGGTGCTTTCTCGCTGGACGCAATGATATCTACCTGGTAGGTCCTTGTTAGGGTGACATTAGATAAGCACAGGCAGATGGCTGAGCACAGTGCCCAGCAATGAGTGAAGCACGTCATCAAAGGCAGCTATAATTGTTATGAGAGCGCCTGGTGGAATAATCATGGATGAATTAGCAAGCAAACATCTTTGCTTCAAACTTTCCTAAAATGCAATCTTGGAACTTTATAAACAAATGTATTTTCTATATTACTCTTAAGTTAAACTACTTGAAAACTTAGAAGCAATGTACACCTTCATGCTATTCTCATAAATCAAATCCTGCCCGGAAATCTTGCCAATAAAACATCAATACGTACCCTTTTTCAATTTGACTGTAATGAGACACACCTACTAGAAGAATGGCAAACACATTCCCGGACTTATGGAGCAATTTAAGTTTATGGGAGAAGATCACTGACAAGTGTTAAAAAGTCTTACAGTTTGCAAGCCACCCACCCACCCACCGTGAGCTGGTAACAGAGCTGCACCTGGGAGATTCCATACAACTGGAAATCTGCTTGCTCTGACCGTAAGCAAGTGTTTGCCCTCAGTGTCAAAATCTCCAAGAAAAGTAAATGGAAACATCTGCTGAGTGGCTTGTGAGATTTAATGAGGGAAATCGACACAATGTTGTAGTGGCTGCATGTGGTCAGATACCAGAACAGCTACCATTTCTGATTTGTTTATTTTAAGGAAAATCACACATGTGGAGTAAAACTATCAAGAGAGCAAAACTTTTGGAAAAGAGTTTTATTGTACTATTTCAAAAACAGTAGTGCCTGGCCTGTGTGGCCCTTGAGCTGAGGAGGATGTTAGGTTCCATTCCTCCTAGACAAGAAGGCTGTCCCAGGCCATTCGTCACAGCCTTTGGAGACCTCTGGTAGTCATTCCCCATCCCTCCCCCTCTGCAGTGAATGGTGCTCTAGAGAAAATGGTTATCATGAGACTCGCAGGGGAAGCTTCACAAGAAAGACCCTCCCTGACACTCACCAACCACGAAGCACCTAACCGGTAGGCGCCCTCTGTACCTGTACTGCAAGGTTAACAGTTGGTGCAGTAATAATTAGATGACTGTGAGAAACTTGGAATTGGGGGTCAGATGGCTTGAGAGTGTGTCTTTACTCTGTTTTTTTTCCTAACTATAACCTGTAGCAGAGAAACAGCACAGGCTGGGACATCAGTACACTTATGTTTTCAGAAAAAGGAACAAAACTGCTCTTTTTAGAAAATCAAATTGTCCAAAAACCATAACAGCCAAGTTCTCTTTTCTTGTGTTTTGCTCAGGCCTGTTTGGCTTATCTATGGAAACAGCTCGTGCTACGCAAAAATTGGGCCCAGCGGTCATTCAATATTATGTTGCTAAGTGCCAGTCCTTTTTAGGTTAAACATGTTTACTTGGCATAAAGGCTGGACTTTTACTTGACTAGTTATATCCTGTCACTAACACAGCGAATCCGTTTCTTCTCCTGCATGGAGGAAAGGTGACGGTCACACACAGGATCAAGAGAAGCTGTCTTGCAGGAGCCAGTGCAGGGCTCCCCAAGCTTCACTGTGCACCCAGATGGCCACGAGAGACCAGTAAAGTGACAGGTCCTGTTCAGCAGATGTGGGATGGTGACTGGCTGCAACTGAACATTTCTAACAAGCTCCCTGGTGATCCTGATGCTTCTGGCCCATAGACCATATTTTGAGTAGCACAGAATTAACTGGGATTTGAATCTTACTTTCTGAATTGCTTCTTATCAAAGGACTAGACTGCGGCAGCGAGTGAGAGGCAGGACTAATGTGCTTGGTATGATAGGAGGAAAGAGCAGGGTGTAGGAATGAAAGAGCCAGGCTGGGATTTCGGCTCTACCATTTAATAGTCACATGACCTTGGGCAATGTTAGAGAAAAGGATATACATAGTTCTCAACTTTTTTCTTTGTAAAATGAGACAAATGATCCCTATCTCACAAAGCATGGGAAAATGAAACTACAATCATGAGCATGGAGGAGACTTGATTCTAATAGGGGCCTGGGACCTACTGGTTCCTGACAGATCAGCAAAACGCATGCACTCCTCTTCTTCTAGGGTCCATACCTGGCTACATTCACCTGTCTTCTTTGCATTAGGTAGAGCTGTGTAACTGCCCCCAAAATGAGAGTGGTAGAGATGTTTATCATATCCAGGCATGGCCCATAAAATCCTTCCACACACATTCATCCCTTTATGCAACTTGCCCCTTCTAGGCAGACATCAGCCCCAGGGGGAACATGGAAGCTACACGTTAAAGATAACATCAGCCCAGATAGACCCCTGAATAACTGAAAACTTATGGCCATTCCACTGGTGACTTCACCTGCTCAGTACTGTTACATGAGCAGAAAATAAACTTGTACCATATTTGAGCCATTATATATTTCTGGCACTCTTTGTGATAGCAGCTAGCTTACCTGTGTAACACTTCTCCCATCCTTTCCTTTCCTTCTTCCTCTTCCCTACCTCCCTACTGTGCTCGTCCCTGAAATAGCCCTACAGGTACCCTAAATTACAGTGTTTTAGTTAAAAGCATGAATTTTGAAATGAGAACAGTGAAGTCCAAATTCATCTCCCTCCTTTTTCTGTCCAGCGCTGGAAAAGGATGCCTAGACAAATTCCCCAACATCACTTTCCTCAAGTGGAAGAAATAATCATGTCATTGCTCACCTCTTGCAAAGGTCACATAAGATAATGCCTGCAAAGCAGTTAGCACCTTACCTGAGTTCTAGTGGCCTCTTATGAGTAGGGTCCCACTTGATAAGATGCCACCTGCTTCCTCCCCTCCAGATAACGCTCTTTCATAAGGAATATCACAAATCACTGTTCATGTGGTTGTTTAAACCACAGCAAACTTCCAAAGAGCCTCCATTGCCTTCAGTTCCTAACTGGAAAAAGGTTTTTCAAGAATCTTACACTTGAATAAACAAAAATTACAAAGATCAAAGGTGGAAGGGAGAAAAGGATCAAATAATTAGTACAGATGTTTAAAATTTTACAGAGGGCCGGTGTTTTACCATTTGAAAACCTGGACTGTATAGAAAAAGCAAGACTCTCAGGTAATCCTACATTTGCTTTCTTGAGCCACAGATTAAACCTATCAGCCAGGAGAGAAATCCTAAAAGGGAACACAGCTTCTGTTGCCAGGAATTCCAGAAGCAAAGGTTTGAGGAAAAGGACAAGGCAGTTATCACAGAAAAAAATGATATTTTTCTGTTGAATACTATGATATGTTTAAGATAGAACTTCCCATTATAAAAACACATTACCCAAGGTCAATGGAAAATATTTTGTTGTGCCCAACCATGCACATGAAAGTGTACACACACACACACAATGTCAAACATGCGCTTATGCGTATAAAAACGGAACAAGAGCCCAGGCCAGGTAGCTCAGTTGGTTAGCACATTGGCCTGACATGCCAAGGTTGTGGGTTCCATCCCCAGTCAGGGCACATACAAGAATCAACCAACGAATGCATAAATAAGTGGAAAAACAAATCAATCTCAATCTCAATCCCTCTCTCTCTCAAATCAATCAATAAAAAAATGGAACAAGGTGAGAATCTGATTGTTTGAGGTTAAAAGACATGTTCAGTCTTAACACCTACTGATACAACACCCATTATGCTAGAGAATATCAGTATAATTCCTTTCGTCCTACTTTTGCATTTCTTTCTCTTTCTAGAGGCAAATTATAGGGAACAGCACTGCTCTTCCTAAAAGGCTGCATGCACGAAAGCTTTACTGAAAGGATCTGCCACAAGTAGCATGAACTAAAGAAACGACAGCATTCTAAATGAAAGCCCAACGGGCCAGAAGTCCACAGAAATCTGTGTACATGCGTTCCTCCGACATTTAACGTGCCCTTCCCGTTCTGTAAGGAAATGAACAGTGAGGACAATAAAATGCTGGCCTGGAGCAGAAATGTGAAATTCACAGTCTATTCTTTAAATACTGGAAATGTAACTCTTCCTTCTAACTCCTCTTTCCTGTCCATCCAATTAATTCTAAAGTCCTGTTGATTCTTCCCCCTGGAGCTCCTTCAAATCTGCAGCCCCAACATCGGTCTCTATCATCCTTTCTCTGGGCTGCCGCAAGGCCTCCTACTTAATTCTTCTGCCTGCAGTTTGCCTCCTACCCTTCCCTCTATTCTCACCATAGAACTAACCCAACTAACTCCTAAATATGCAAGTTGTAGCATGTCACCTGATTAAAACCCTTCAATGGCTCACCGCCACCTATAAGACAAAAGGCCAGTTAATTACACAGCTTCACAAAGATTTAGAACACCTGGCTTTCCAAACATACTTTTACCATTTACCACAAACACACACACACACTTCCCAACTACAACGACCAATCCTGTGTATGATGTGGCATCTAAACAGAACATGCTTACACCCACCTCTTCCTCTTTCCTCACTTGTCTAATCCCTACCCATCATCCATGACTTACACGGACGTCTCTGATGCCGGGAAGCCTTCTCTAACCACAGCTCGGCGGGGAGGGCCTCATTTCAGATCCCCTGCTTTTCCCATCTGACCAGTAGACTCCAGTACACACAAGTAGGCGCTCTTCTGTCAGATTGCCCGGATTCAAGACCCAGCCATACTTTTTACAGCTATGTGACCTTCAGCAAGTTTTACTTCTCTGCACCTCAGTCTCCCCATTTGTATAATGGAGGTAATCATGGTGCCGACTTCAACAGAACTGTGTTGAGGATTACACACAATTAAATGAGTTAATACAGAAATGGCTTAGAAGAGATTCCACCATCTAATCGTTGCTCAATAAATGTTAAGCAGGTCTAATAAAAGAGGTAGTAGAACAATTCTATGCTCTCCCAGTGAAACCTGGGTTGTATATTTTGCAAAAACACATATGTCACTATCCGTCCTGCATGGTACTTGACCCATGTCATGCATTCAATACACTGTTCTTTAATAAATATATAGTAAATGAGGATGCAAACCAATCAAAGATTTCCATCTTCCTAAAGAGTTCCAGGATGCTCTAAATTACATGGGTAGATTTCCTCCCATGCAGCTTTACAGTCTGTAATACACACACAAGACTGATGGATAGATGACGATGACGATAGATAGATGATATAGATATAGATATAGAGATATAGATATAGATTAGACAGACATAGTACCTGCTGCACATCACACACTGTGCTAGGCTCCCAAAGAGATAAAAGGAAATGAGAAAAACAACTCCTGTAACCAGAAGCTCACAGCTTAGGCAAGGTAACTGCTATCAGTGAACAAGCTGTGGGGGCCCTTCATTAGGCCAAAAAGCAAGGTGACCTTTCCCAGTATCAGCCAAGGCCACGTTTTTATTTTAAGGGTATGTTCACTGCAGAATGTGTCACACCTACTCACCCTCAGGAGTGGAACATTCTCAAAAACCGTCAGACTAATGGCTCCTAGGGCAGAGCTCCTGTAGCTTATTTGCTTTGCCCAGAGGAACCTAGCACGTTTATGACCTGCCACAATGCAATGCACTCAGAAAGTACTAAGATGGTGTTGTCCAGCTTACATGTAAGTTGGGGACTGGGGGGCACAGCAGGGAAGTTGACAGTCTACGCTGGAGATGCTGCCGCCCTTTGTAAGCACTCTATGCCATGGCCACGACAGCACGCGATGCTCCATCTGGGCTTTCTCTCTGCCTGCCAATCGACATCCTCCGTAGGAGAGCATTTTCTTTACATCTACTAAAGTACCTATAATGTTTTAGGGGTAAGGCCCTGATCTGATTTAGTTACCTCAAATTATTTTTAAATGATATGGCAGAATCTCATTACAAGGAAGTTCTGTTATTAAGAAGGCTTTTATGCATCAGGTCAAAACAGGTCCCTCTAAAATCCAGTAAGTACACATCTAAAGGCCCCATAATGAAGGTAACCTGGACGTTAAATGTGACTTCTGACTCCAGGCACCAGTGCTGTAAAAAATTATACTCTGTTGCATTTAAGCAAGTCTTCTTGGGAGAAACTCGGTGTTTCTAATTAGCTATCTCACTGGTCTACAAATGTTTTATGCAGAATGTGTTTTTTCCTCATACCTTGGAAATGATTGAATAAGGTAAGTAATCTGGATAAGCTGGCATCATCTTCATTATAGAGGCACACAATTATATGTATACAAAATAGCACTGGCAGAATCAATGTCTGCTAAATGACATCAAGCAAAGGAAAAGCTAGAACTTAAGAGAGCAGGCGGACAGCTGGGAGGTGGTTGTTGAGGGGCGGAGGGGAGGTGAAGGGATTGAGCAAAAAGGAAAAGAAGAGAAAAAAACTCATGGACAAGATTGCTGAGGGGAGGGGTATGAAGGGAGGTGGAGGAGTGTCTAGGGTGGATAAGTGCCCATGGCGTGAGACTTGGGGTGGTGAACACATGGGCAGGGGTGTCCAACCTTTCGACGTCTCTGCCACACTGGAAGAAAAAGAGTTGTCTTGGGCCACACATGAAATACATTGCAACACATAATCACAAAAAAATCTCATAATGTTTTACGTAAATTTATGATCTTGTGTTGGGCCCTACTCACAGCCACCCCGGGCCCCATGCAGCCCACAGGCTGTAGGGGGGACACCCCTGTGGCACAGTGTACAGAAGATGTGTCTTGGAATTGTGCAACTGAAACCTGTATACTTGAATTAACTAGAGTCACCCTCATAAATTAAAAAGAAAAAAGAAAAAAAAGCATAGACTTTGTTACCGGGCAGCCCTGGATTCAAGTTCTTTATGAGCTGAGAGAATCTTAAGGAACTCTGTAGTTTCTTTCCACCTCAGCTTTCTTACCTGTTAAATGTGGATAATAAAATTCATTTTAAAAGTATTTCATCTCTTGGAAAACTCACTGAGGTGGTGTGAATAGGCACTGCCTACATTCTAGGTTCTTGGTCTAAATATTAGAATGGAAAAAGTTCAATTTCTTAAGATGTGTCTAATTGTCCTGTTCCTATTCAGGAATGGTAGTTAGACTATATAACCTGATTATTTGTCAGTAAAGTACACCTAGTTTAAAGTAACCCAGGGAAGGAAAGACATTTACCTCCTTCCTCTTCCTTTATATTTCCTAAAATATTCCTTAATATTTTTTCAAATGATCTGGTTTAATTCCAGGTAGTACACAATTCAGAATAGAACAAAAGATTGAAGAACACACTTTGGCAGGATTCTAGGTTGGGTTTACTCTGACCTCACAGTTACGGTTGAAATGGCAAGAGTGAGAACTAAAGATAAGCCACTGTATCACCACCACCACCATCATTATCATCACTACTACTATTACTACTACAAAAGTTTATTCTTAAATGTATAACAGGCTCTGTAACAACATTTCAATTCTAGCCGTGGGTGGAAACAGATGTTATGACAGGGAATCCAGATGTTAAAACAAATGGAATTAAGGGTCACCATTGTCCCAGGTACATGAAACAGCCCACTTTTTGCCAGATTCCTTAATTCCACCTATAGCCAGGGGGCCCTTCTCTGCTGCCTTTGCTTTTAGCCCCTCATGTTTCTTCTCTTTTTGCTTCTGCTCTCAACTGCCTTACCTTGTTCATCCTTGACCTGCTTCTTGGGCTGCAGCAGGGGCTTCTTTTTGCCACATCCGTGGCCAGACATGGCACCTATGGCCCCTTCTGCAGACCTTGCTATGGCAAGCTGGGACATTTACCTTCTTCATTTCTTTATCATGATTAACAGGCAAAGTGGGGTTCATCATATCCATGACACTTAAAAATATATAGAGAGATTTTGACTAAAAGAATTTATGTGATTCTCTCAAAATGAAAGTCATAAGTGGTATGTGTGTATATATATGTGTATATATATATGTATGTATACACACACACACACACACACACAATGGGATACTACTCAGTAATAAAAAGAAATGTATCACCTACACAAGCAACAACACAGCTTAAATGCATTGTGCTCATATCAGATCACAGAAATGATTCTGTGCCATTCTGGAAAAGGCAAAGCTATTAATGATGGAAAACAGAGCAGTGGTTGCCAGGGGTTAGGGATGGAGAAAGGGCTTGACTACAAACAGGAAGCAGAAATACATTTATTTTTGAGTCATGGAACTGATCTGTATCTTAATGTCTGTGGTTACGTGACTTAATGCATTTGTCCAACTCATATAACTTAAACTAAAAACATGAATTTTACTGTCTGTAAGTTTAAACATATATTTTAAAATACAACACATGCAATTCACTATTTAGTGAGGCCTGATCTTAACACTATTTTCAATTGTGAACAGGTGGTTTCTCTTGAACAAAAAGGGACTTCATTAATAAAAACTCCAGAAGAACTGATTTTTCACATCCCTATTGAGGTATAATCGACCAATAAAAATTGTATATATTTAAGGTGTGTGATAAGATGTTTTGATCTATGTATTCATTGTGAATTATTGCCACAATAGAGCTAATTAGCATAGCCATCGCCTCACATAGTTACCTTTTTGTGTATATGGGGAGGACACTTAAGATCTACTCTCAGCGAATTTCAAGTATACGGCACAGTACTGTTCCCTGTAGCCACCACACTGCACATCGGATCTCCAAAGTTACTCATCCTGTGTGACTGAAACTCTGCGTGCTGAACATCTCCCCATTTCCCCCCACCCCTGGCAACCCCCGCTCTACTCTCTGTTTTTGTGACTTTGGCTTTTTTAAAATTCCATATATAACCGAAATCATGCAGTATGTGTCTCTCTGTGCCTGGCTTATTTCACTTAGCATAGTATCATGTAGGTTCATCCAGGTTGTTGCAAATGGCGGGATTTCCTTCTTTTTTTTTAAGGCCGCATAATATTTTATTCTCTCTGTGTGTATGTGTATGTATATGTTATTTCTATTATATATATCACATTTTCTTTATCTACTCATCCATCAACGGATTTCACTCTCTTTGGTTACATACCCAGAAATGGGATTGCCGAATCACATGGTAGTTCTGTTTTTAGTTTATTGAGGAACAAGACAACCCGTATATAGAAACTATAGCATATACTGTGGATTGCCTCTGTACTCCACTCTACCCTTCCTCTGCTGGGGAGGCCCGAAAGCTAAAACATTAAATTTCCAAGGCTTCCTTGCAGCTGGGCTCCAGTTAGAATTGAAACCATTTAGAAGCACTCAAATATCTGAAAGGCAGTGGCCATCCTCCTGCTGGTTCTGCTCCTGGCAAGTAAGAGTTGAAAAACAAAGATTTCACAGAGGGTTTCTGCAGCAGTGGCAACAGTGGCATGCCCTTGAACTCAAAAGTCCAGTGGTGGCCACACCATTCCTCATTCACCAGCCTTGTAGACCATTTTGTAAGCTCCCAGTTCCCTGTATTAAATCTTTTCTGGCTGAAACACCCAGAGTGGTTTCTTTTTCCTGCCTTAATATAAAAGCCAGTTTATTAATTCAATGGCCTCATGTCATGGGCCTAAAGCCAGGATTATTTGGAAGTTTCATACAAGTTCCATTTACATTCAGCTACCTTCTGTTTTCCAGATTTTTCAGTACCACTCGCTCCTTGCTCACTGTGTTGGAGTGATGAGGTATGTTAGCTTAACAAATGACCTCTTGTAGGTAACAGCTCCAGGCAGATACTTCATAGTATCAAACCTACCAGAAGAAAGACTTCATTTCCCAGGTATCTGAAAGTCTCAGAATTGAGCTTGACATACTGGTTGGTTAGATCCAGGTATTCTGTCCATTCCACTTCCACCTATAGGAGGTCACAGCCCAGGTAACTCTCATCACTAACAAAGGAAGACAGGACATAAAACCTTTTACCTACTGACAACTCTCAGCATACTATTCAGAGGTTTTCTGTTCATTATGTGTAATTTTAAATGTATCTTTTCTTCTCTGTTAACCATTAACCACATTAGTTAAGCCTCAAATCAGTGCTGCACACTTGGGGGGGGGGGGAGAAACCTTTCCATGAGGCTTGGCAAACATAGCCTGAAGTACTATTAGGAATAAGTCTAATTTTTGAATGCCTAGGGACTGAGCTACCTGCATTGCTACACCTCTAGGGAAGATGCTTGAGTAAGTTTAATGTGTGCACCCACCTTGCTCAAATGCTAAAGCAAGCACAGCATTCTGGACCAGGTATGTAATGACAAGTTGCAAAAGAAATGCTTCATTGAGGGTAATGGGGGTCATGAATGCATAGTTGAAAGTGCCTTATACCAAAGGTGCACAGTACATTCATATTAAGGGAATGAATGATGTATATGTATTTTAGTCTCTGTAGGAGTAAAGAAGGTGGGCCTGAGCTAATGAGAGTGTTTCTTTATCTCTAAAGTAGGGGTTGCTCATGGCAGTGAATTTTGGTTGTCTTTGTCCCTTAACACCATTCCCCCTTCTATTGACAGAAGTGCCCTAGAATTCATCTTGAAATCCTCCGCCCTCCTGATTTCAGTTCCCGAGGTTCCAGTGCTACTGACTGTCAGAAGTGGAGCTGTGACCCGGGCTGTGATCCCCTATTGCTAAGGATGGAATGCTCTTGGTTCAGGGACAGACAGGACAGCGGATCTGACCAATCAGGATTAACAAACTCAATTCTGAGACTTGATTTGAGAGACCTGGGAAGTAGTCTGTCTTTCTTCTGCTAGGTTTGACACCATGGGATATCAGCCTAGAGCTATCAGTGACTAACACGCGAAGCCAGAGAACTATCTAAACATGGTCAGAGAGGCAGAAAGAAACCAAGTACAACACATTTATAGAGACCCTGAAACCAGCTATGCCCGAAGCACTTTTCAGCTATGTGAACCAAAAAGCTATCCTTTCCTTCCTTAAAACTCCTGATGTGGACATATGAATTTTATTTGTTGATGTATTTATTTTTATCATCAGAGAGACTTTACTGAAACATCAACCTTCAGCCCAAATTTATATATTTTTGCACATATGTTTATGTTTCTAGAAGCAGATACTCTTTAGCTTTTATGAGATTATTAAATGAGTTATATTCTCCCAAAAGTTAAGAATTACTTTTCTAGGGAGAAATAATAACTCAAAAATTGATTTAAAATGATCCTTTTGGTACATCCTTATTTTTTTTTTGGATTTTTAAAAAAAATTTATTGTTATTCAATTACAGTTGTATGCCTTTTCTCCCCCTCCCTCCACCCCACCCCAGCTGAACCCCCCTCCCTCCCCCACCTCCACCCTCCCCCTTGATTTGGTCCATGTGTCCTTTATAGTAGTTCCTGTAATCCCCTCTCCTCACTGTCCCCTCCCCACTCCCCCCGACCATTGTTAGATTGTTCTTAACTTCAGTGTCTCTGGTTATATTTTGTTTCCTTTTTTCTTCTATTTATTATGTTCCAGTTAAAGGTGAGATCATATGGTATTTGTCCCTCACCACCTGGCTTATTTCACTTAGCATAATGCTCTCCAGTTCCATCCATGCCATTGCAAAGGGTATAAACTCCTTCTTTCTCTCTGCTGCGTAGAATTCCATTGTGTAAATATACCATAGGTTTTGGATCCACTCATTTGCTGATGGGCACTTAGGTTGCTTCCAGTACTTGGCTATTGTAAATTTTGCTGCTATGAACATTGGGGTGCACAGGTTCTTTTGGATTGGTGTTTCAGGGTTCTTAGGGTATAATCCCAGCAGTGGAATTGCTGGGTCAAAGGGCAGCTCCATTTTTAGTTTTCTGAGGAAATTCCATACTGTTTTCCACAGTGGCCTCACCAGTCTGTATTCCCAACAACAGTGTACTAGGGTTCCCTTTTCTCCGCATCCTCTCCAACATTTGTTTGTGGATTTGTTTATGTTGGCCACTCTGACTGGTGTGAGATGGTACCTCATTGTGGTTTTAATTTGCATCTCTCTGATGGCTAGTGATGCTGAGCATCTTTTCAGATGTCTCTGGGCCCTCTGTATGTCTTCCTTGGAGAAGTGTCTGTTCAAGTCCTTTGCCCATTTTTTAATTGGGTTGTTTGTCTTCCTGGAGTGGAGTCGTGTGAGTTCTTTATATATTTTGGAGATCAGGCCCTTCTCTGAGGTATCATTAGCAAATATGTTTTCCCATACTGTTGGTTCTCTTTGTAATTTGGTGCTGTTTTCTTTAGCCATGCAGAAGCTTATTTTGATGAGGTCCCATTTGTTTATTCTTTCCTTTATGTCCCTTGCTTTAGGGGATGTGTCTGTGAGGCTTTTGCTGCGTGGAATGTCTGAGATTTTCCTGCCAATATTTTCCTCTAGGACTTTTATGGTGTTACAACTTATATTTAAGTCTTTTATCCATCTTGAGTTTATTTTTGTGTATGGTGTAAGTTGGTGATCGAGTTTCATTTTTTTGCACATAGTTGTCCAGATCTCCCAACACCATCTGTTGAAGAGGCTGTTTTTGCTCCATTTTATGCTCCTGCCTCCTTTGTCAAATATTAATTGACCGTAAAGGCTTGAGTTTATTTCTGGGCTCTCTGTTCTGTTCCATTGGTCTATGTACCTGTTTTTATGCCAGTACCAGGCTGTTTTGACTACAGTGGCCTTGTAATACTGTTTGATATCAGGTATTGTGATCCCTCCTGCTTTGTTCTTCTTTCTCAAAATTGCTGCAGCTATTTGGGGTCGTTTATGGTTCCATATAAATTTCTGAAATGTTCGTTCTATATATGTGAAATATGTCATGGGTACTCAAATAGGGATTGCATTGAATCTATAAATTGCTTTGGGTAGTATGGCCATTTTGATGATGTTAATTCTTCCAATCCATGAGCATGGTACATGGTACATCCTTATTTTTACAAAATAATAATAATAATTATAATAATAATAATACAAAAAATAAAAACACTGACAAATTTCTACTCCTAAATAGAAAAAACAGATATGGAATAATCATCGAAGAGATGGAAGAAAGTAACTATCCATAGGAGGTAAGGATTTTAAGACCTTGGTTGCTCTAGGAATTCTTAATTGTTAGAGGCACCACCCCAATCATACAAAACATACTGAGTGGCACCCAAACCAATCATAGTTCATACGTAAGTCCATGAGGATGATTTAAGTATACAAGTTGTTATGTCATATTTGATTAAGAGTGGATAAAATGTCTTATTTGGGAAATATTTAATGAAACAGGTAGTCATTTTAATGTCATACTTTTCAACTCATATTTTGGAGCCAGGAAAATTTTTTCAGAACTCACATATTTTTTGAAAAGGCTGAGAGTGTCCTGGAACCTAGGAACTGTGGCCAGAAGGCTTCAAGGATGGAATGATGAAAAGGATTATTTTAAAAAGTTGCTACCTAAGAATATGTACACCATGCACTATGCCCTATTTCCATCTCTTTTATAGTGAATTGGCCGGTTCTGACTGTGGACCCCACAGCCGTCTCTGCCTGCCTGAAGATGACCACGGCACAGGCTCATTCTTCCTCTTAATGGGGGAGGTTCTACCGACAGAATTAATGGATCCCTCACAAGTTTTTCTTTTTAAAAGAAAACTCTGCAATTTACTGTTAATCTTCTAGTTTATAACTTGTTGTACCTTAATGGCAATCTTATAATTTATAGTTTTATTAAGATTGATAGCCATAGAAACATAACAATGAATCAAAACAAAACAAAATAAAAATAAAAACAAGCCACCAACACTCTGCCCATTCTCCATTTTAGAGAAGTGGGCCATTACCTGAAAAATAAGTTTAAAAATATTCTCAAATAATATAGGGATCCAGACTAAGATGGTAGCCTCAAAAGACAAAGAAAAGAAGAAAAAAGTGAAAGTGTTAGAAATTTTCTTCAGGTCAGAATGCAGGCGGAAAAAAAAAAGGCTTAACACTCTCAAATAGCCAAAAATACAATGAAAACAACAGCTACCAACTATTAAATTGGAATAAGTACACAGCAATTTTAAAGGAAAATGTCTTCTTCCCTGGATTTGACTGTAGAAGTGGGTGTGGAACCAAATACTGACAGGTACATAATTATTATTATGAAGGTAAGGGAAAGCTGACGATGGGGCCCTAACATCTTTATCTAAAGAAGGACTTCTCAGACTTTAACCTGCCCCTGAGTTACCAGGTACTTAAAAAAATGCATAAACTGATTCAGTATGTCTGGGCGAGACTAGAGATTTTGCAATCCTCACAAATTCTCGGGCGATGTTGACATTCACTTGGTGTAGAAAGCCTCTAGGTTTCGGTATTTTTTATAGATTCCCCTTCAATTTGAATCAGCTTGCCAACAAATACTATCACCACATTTTGAATAGTGTTAAAGTTCATGTTATAGAGATGGTTTTCCTTCACTATAGGTCAAAAGAACACTTCTCAACTTTCTTTTATTCAAGTATCAGTTTTGGGATAGTGGTCCTTACCCCAAGGATTCAGCTTAGTAGTCTGAGGCAGGGCTCAGGACACTAAAAAGCACTCACCAGGTGGTGGAGATGCTGTGGGCCTGGGGGCCATGCTTGCAGACCCACTGTTTTGGTACATTGACCAGGAGTCTTGCTGAAAATTTCTGTAAGAGTTGATGCCCACAGAAAATTTTAGCTTCAGAGAAAACCATGAAGTATTGGGACTCAGAAGACCTGAGATCAATCTTTCCCAAAGCCCTCGTTTGAGAGAGGAAGAGCTCAGGTACCAACATGATTGGGTGTTTTACCGGGAACCACAAAGCTGGTTAGAGAAGCAAAACAAGGACCAGAGCTCTGCTCTTTCAGAGCATCCCAGGAGTCTCACTCCTTCCCCACACTACTGTTCTATCATCTTTTACAAATACGTCTGGATTACAAACTGATGGATCCCTAATGACCCAACATTGAAACACATTCTAGTCCTAAGCAGTCATTCTCTTTTTTAGACATAATCTCCTAGAAAGTGATTCTTAGTGTGGCCCAACGGCTTCCTCTATTGCACTCACTACGGGGCTATGCTTGTTTAAAGACTCAGATTCTTGGAGTTGTCCCAAAACTAGTAAATTTTACTCTATTGGACTATTCCCTGGGAATCTGCATTTTCACAAACATCCCTATGAGCCTGTTTGATAAACAGGTCAATAAAATGATGGTTCTCAACCTTGGCAACACATTAGAATCTTGGGGGTAGGGAAGGGTTTAAAATTCCCCACGCCCAGGCCACATGCACGCAATTACACTGGAATCAGAAGTTGTCAAAGCTCCCCAGTGGTTCCTCTGTGCAGCCAAGAACGAACAGCAGTACTTCAAAGAGTTCCACATACTTTCATATTTCTATCCAATATAAGGATGAAACATTTTTATAATGAATATAAAAGTGTGCTCACCTAGCATACAAAAGTTTGAAGGCAGTTGGCTTTCACAACTCCAGCCTGGTGCAGGGAAGCCATCCTTTTCTAACCCAACAAAATAAGCACTGAAGAAAAGTTCTGAATCACGTCAGAAGAGTCCCTCCCAGGCAGGGCTTCCCATTTACTCAGAGAATTAGAAATTCTTGTTACTTCCATCTGGTCCCTCTGACAGTGACAAAGTAAGGTTTGTTGTTGTTGTTTTAATCCTCACCCAAGGATATATTTATTGGTTTTAGAGAAAGAAGAAGGGAGAGAGAGAACCATCGATACGAAAAAGAAACAATGATCAGTTGCCTCATGTATGCGCCCCAACCTGGGATCAAACCTGCAACCTTTTGGTGTATGAGACGATGCTCCAACCAAGCAACCTGGCCAGGGCACAAAGTAAGGGTTTTTATAAGAAAGTAATTTTTATTGATTGTCTGGTCTATTACTAAATAATAAATGCTTCCCTGCAAATGAGCAGATTGATTTAATAGTAATGACAGGTTATAGTGACCCATATTAGCTCCTAGGACTCTTTAAGGAGTCAATAAAAGAAACAGCAGGAAGACAGAATTCCTACAAAGTTCAGTGTCTGAAATTCATCTTTTTAGACTTCAAAGTCCAAAACACTAATGGTGTGGATTTCTGAATTACTGCCAAGGATATTATACCTAGTGAATTTCCTGAGGGTGTCTATATTCTAAATAAGTAATCTAGTCTTTTTCCATCATCAAAAGTTGCTGGTTTAGCTCACGAAGAGCTTAAGCTTTCTTTATAACTGCATTTCTAAATACTTAAAAAATTTACAGAGCTGGATGTATGGAGGAGGACAGCAATTTGATATATAAGGAACATTTATTAACCTCACGATAATGACTAATTAGAAGTGAGCTTGGTGTTACTCCCGCCTTGGCAATGATTTTAACACCTTTATTGCCTTTCTCTTTCCCTTTTCATCCCACCAATCACCCCTTGGTGCCAACACATTATAGTTTCTGCATGAGACACAAGCATCTCTCTCCATCCTCATCCTGCAGAAACACCTTCAAAAGGGTGTGGAGTTGAGGGCATGGGAAGGCTCTCAGCAGGAGCTCAGCCAAAACAATTTACTTGCCAGAAGAAAACCATCAGGCTCCTGTGGAAGAAGCAGTCTCAAGAGCCCTAACCTATGGCTGGTTCCCAACTTGCTCCTTCATCTAATCAGCATTTCTCAATGTTAGTGCCCTAAAGTTATTGGGAATCTTGTAAACAGCAGGACTCTGAATCAACAGGTCTGGGGTGGGGTCCTGAGATTCTGCATTTCTAAGATGCCGTTCCACAGACCACACTTTCAATAACAAGAAATGAAAGATTATCCTTGGTGGAAAAGGATACAACGATGGTGAAAGACTGTATCCCATGTCCCACACCTGCTAAGTATCAGTGGTAATGGTCAATTTGGGGGATCCCATTGAGCTCACAAGTCCCTTCTTTGAGAATTATTATCTGAGCCTTATCCACAGGGTATCAATGGCACCCACATTTGTTCCAGGACCTTACCCCTGGCCAGAGCTGATTGGACCAAGGACAGACATAAGCTCAATGCTGAGCCAATCAGCTGCTTCTTCTTCTTGAGAGTTTGGGATTGGACTTCAGAGATGCCAATCATGAGTTGCTTGAACTAGGGGGTGCAAACACCTGGGGGGAGTCATTGTACCTCATGTGGAAAGAGAAGGAGGGAAACAGGAAAACAACACTGGAGGAGCAGAGATAAGAGACCACCCAAAAATCATTTGCTACCTGGATTCTTGAAAGCTTTTTAGGTCATATTTTCAGATCCTTCCCTTCCTATACTGTGATTCCTGGAAGCAGCCCTGTATCCTTTCAATAACTTCTCATTGTTCTTGCTTAAATTAGCTTGAGAGGTAGCTTACAAATTCCAGTGCAAAGGGAACCTAGTGTCATTTTGCATCATGGAATGCATTGACATGTCAGCCCCAAAGTTCTAGAAAACATCCAGGCTCTGCCCCAGAGGTCAGGATCTCAGAAGAATAAATAGTCCATGTCCACATGCAGCAGTGGCGGGCAGCTTGCTGGGGCACCTGTGGAAGGTCAATCCTGTGACCCTGTGCAAGTCATTAAAAAGAGGCCATCATTTCCTCACAGATGTCAGACAGGATCAACTCTTCAAACTCCCAAATAATGAAGACTCAGTTTACTTCAACCTACTTCCTTCTCATCTCCTTCAACCTTGTCATCCTTACACATCAAGTAAAAGGAAACCCTGCCTCCTCCTCCATCCCTCCTCCTACGCAGGCGACTCCCATCCCACCCCATGGGAGACACGCAGCTGGCCCACAGAAGGCATCTAGGGGGTGGGGGCTATGATTTCTATATAAATTCCTTTCTCCATTCCCTCACTCACACGTCCATCTTGCCTTGTCACATTCTTACTTATTATGATACTTGCCGTATCTTCTACCTTTTAAAAAATGCAGTGGTTTTCCTCAGATGGCACAGCTCCTAGATTCCTATCTGTCATGAAGACTATTCCTTCCTCTAACCACTCCACCCCGATTCATTCATTTAATTGTAGAAGATATCCCCACCCCCACCTCTTTCCCTAGCCACTGCCACATCCCATCTTTCATTACAGGTATCAGATGTGACGCAGGTGGGATTCATCTAGATAACCCTGGTTTACACCAAGTAAGTCACTAAAGGTAAATGACCTGGCAAAGATGAACCTGCAACTTTCTGCCTCCCTGAGACAAGGGCAGAATCTAAATTTTACTTTTCTCCTAAGACTCAAGGTTATAGCTCCATGCCACTTTGCATTAATGAAGTTTCTGCTTTTTCACTTACTGGTGGATACAGAAGTGCACAACTAGTCTATTTTCATTAAAGTTGTGCCCTTGGACGTGTTTTCCACATCCACAGGGAAGACTTTCATTCACCTAATGTTAACAACTTAGAAAATCACTATTGAGTACGAGAAAGTAAAATTTGCATTATCTTTTTATGTGTGGTATCAATTATACACTTAAACTCAAGTAGGAGAATACATATGTTCCATCCTAATCACAATAAAAATACAATATATTCATTCCCAATTTAAGCCCTTAGATATTTTTAATTGATTTCTATAAAATGATGGGTCAAAGTCATTGAAAATATGCTTATGAAGAATATTCAATGCCATGAAAAAGCACTTATAATATAATGTTCTTCAGGGAAAAAATACAAAGTATATGTCCAAAGTTTTAAAATATGGTTTATTTGTATGTCTGGATATACTAGAAATAAATACATAAAAATACTATGAGTGGTATGTCTGGATGATAGGATTGCAGGAAGTATTGCATTTCTTCTTTGTAATTTTAAATGATCTTTTCAAATGAGTCTGCAGGAATTGAGCAGGGCTGTTAAGGACAGGACATTGTGGACGTCACTCATTTACAGGGTCGTCAGGAGTAGGAGCTGACTCAACTTCATATAATGCACATGCAGTGAATTAAAATGATTCATGCATGTCCTTTGTTTTGACCATCCTGCTGGAAGCCTGGTCCACTGTGCTAATGTGATTTGCTCACATGCTTCTTCTACTATGTCAGACAGGAAGCGCTCTGGAGGAAGACCGCTGTGCTCCTTGTAAGTTCCTTACACTGAGAAAACCATGTAAGGAACCCATTGCAGGGTTGGTTTGAAAGTGCTAACCCTTGCCTCTCGGACTAGTGTATTTGGGAGTGGGAGAAGGAAAATGATGGCTTTAATATTTTTTCATGGAACTTACCTGTTTTTAAAAATTTCTGAACACATTGCTTCCTACCTTCTAAGGCAATGTGTTCAGTCCTAAGAAAGCCCTGTTAGAACATATTTAAATATATTTTTCTCCGAGCATTTTCATTTGGGAAATACAGAAAATTATCAAAATTAAGTAAATAATAATCCCATAATCATTTTTCTCTGAAATTTTATAAAGCAAGTGCATGAAGTCCCTTCCTTCTGCACTTCCAATAATACTTGTGAGAGACAATGGTACCAGTTATTGTATATGCATATGTTCATGTGTATACAAGCGTATATCATGTACATGTGTACAGCAGCATATACATGCATATGCATAATTATAAAATAGATATACAAACATATGCCTTTTAAAAATTAAAATGACAAATTACCCAAACCAAAAAAAATTATACAAGATATCCACCACTCAAAAACTTTCTTTAAAAGAGTATGATTATTTTTATTATTCTGTGAGTAATAAAAATTAAAATCAAAACCATCCAGGAGCCTGGGGAGGAGGGAAAGATGCTCTGAAAGTAAATGGTGGGTTGTTTTTTTTCTCAAACTGGGGGGCGATTAAGAGTGTTTGTCATCTTGTTATCCCTCATGCTCTTCAGATGTCTTACAAACATCCTTTAGAAACTGCTTAACAGTTTAGAAAATAAAAACAACTTTCTAAAGATACAGAAATTAAAGAATAAAAAGCCTTCCTTTCCCTCTGTGCCAAGTCCACCTCTGCAATGGTGTAAATGAATCGATCGTTCCTGCTTTGAACTCCTCTAGTGCACCTCCGTCTCCCTCGGGCAGGGGTCGTTCCAAAGAAACAGTGTGAGCCACATACGGAAGTTAAGTTTTCCTTTTGGTCATATTAAGAACAATGAAAGCAAAATGGCAGAATTAATTTTAGCAATATATATTATTTAACAAATATATCCAAAGTATTATCAGTTTAACACGTGATCAATATAAAAAATGATTGTGTTATTCTACATTCCTTTCTTTACACTAAGTCTCTGAAGTCCGATGCATCCCTTACACTCACAGCACGCCTCAGTTTGAAAGGTCATGTTTCAGCTGCTCAGCAGCCACGTGTGGCCAGTGCTACTGAATCGGAACATGTACCTCTAGATAACGTGCTCAAACCCCTATTCCTTGATTTGTCAACTTAGCAATTATCATTCAGGTCCAGAGTATGCCATTCTATTTTCCCTTCTTTCCATCTCTGCTAGTATTATTTCAATATTTTGTTTATCAGTTGACCGTTAGACTTATATTTAAACCTCTATTTCTTAATTTACCAAATGGAGATAGTCTAAGGTCCCCCTTTTTAGTAAAATGAGGGATTAGGGTCCCTTTTATTTCCCTTCACCTCTCTTCCTCCTCCTGTCTTTTACATTGCCAAAGTTTTATCACTTATACCTTGTTCTGTAATATAACTTTTATGCACTCTGATTTTATAAACTGGAAAATACGTAACACTTACAATATGAAAATTGAATAATTATTTTCTGCAGAAACAAGAAGTGTGTGTGAATGCAGAGAAAAGGCCATATAACCTAAATGTGCTGCTTGAAGGATTTAACAAGGACGACTGGGGAGGCCCCTCGTTAAATACTGTAACTATCTGCTCTGAGAATATCCCATTTTATCGCACTTTCTGTTACAGAGATTTCATCTGCTTTTAGGATTTGAGAGTTCCCTAAAACCCTATTCTGATTCTGACAGCTTAAAAGAAAGATTTGTCAAAAAAACTATTGCCTTGGAATTTTTTAAAACTGTATTCCTTGGTTTATTTTATTTACCCGTCCTTAAGACCCATATTTCCCTCTATTGCTTTGTTGCATTAATTCTGTTAGGAATGACCTGGCAGGAGCGGGGAGGGGATCAAATGTTTTAGTACTTACTTGTCTCACAATGTTTTAATTTTCTGTTCATACTGAATTTGAAATTTGGCTGGGGTCAGAATGGAGGTTCAAAATAATTTTCCCTGCAAACCATGAAGGCGTTGTTATTTTTGTCCTCTAGAAATCATCCTTGTGGTCATTTTCCTCTCCTCCCCCCATTTCCGGAATCTTTTAGCATCCTCTCCTTGCCCTTGGTGTCCATGAAAACATGTCTAGTCACTGGTCTACTCGTATGCTTATTCTCACGTTGCACTCACAGGGCCCTATTGATCTGAAGACTTGGGAAATTTAAAGTGTGCGCACATGTGTTTATTTCCTCCACTTGTTTTTCAATTTTTTTCTTTCTAGATCCTCTACTAGAAGATTTGGGACCACTGGATCAATCCTGTAACGTCTCAACTTTTCACTCATGTTTTCTAACACTTTCTTTTTGGCTTTGTTTTTCTTAAAGGTTTCTTTGTGTTTTCTTTCAGCCACTAAAATATTTCTTAAGGCATCAGTTATACTTTAGTTTCCAAGAATTCCTTCTTGCTCTTGAATTATTCCTCTCCCACAGCAGTCTGTTCTTAACTGTTCATGATGATAAAATTTTGAATTATTTTATGGATGTATCTCTTTGCTGATTTATTTTGGTTTCCTCTTGCACAGTTGGTAGGTTTGTTTATGTTAATCCTTCTCTTTTAAACCAAAGAGGAATCTAGCCAAATACTTATCTATTGTACATAGCTTCTCTATTTCTACTCACCAAAATGCAAACCTTTCCATTTCTGGCCACCTCTGAAATAATTTTTGGTGATCCTTAATCCTGGTACCCCTAAGAACAATGAGCCATTTGGATTTAAATTGGGTTTTCTCATTGCAGTTTCAAGAGTATGGCCGATGAGGGTAAAATGGGCACTGTTTCCGGGTCAGGTTTTATCTGATGCACAAAGGGCCATGGTTATGCCTTAGTCACAATGGCTACATTGAAACAGGTTCTGGAATTAATTCAGTATTACAGAACTTTCTGGAAGCAAAACTAATTTCACTTACACCTAAAGTCTAAACAAATCAATCAATGACTAAATGTATTTATTTTCATGCTATTCCCACTCCTACTAAAGCAAAAAGACATTTAAAAGTGTGTAGATACCTTTATCCTTTCTGACTGTGGTTACTGTCTATGCCAAAGAAAGAATGAGAAGTCCAGTGCCCTGTTTCCAGAAAGAGAATAAATAGCATCTCAGAGCAAAGACAGGAATCCCAAGGTACATAACTAAAAACTAAAGTGGTCTCTGTGTGCCTATTTAATTGCTTTTCTCTCAAACTTGTATTGGAGCCATATTTTTAAAAAGTTACTGAGTAACCATCCTCTCTTAAAGCACTCTGAGTTCCTCACCGCCCTGCCATGAAATCTTGTTCTAATGTGCAATCACTCCCATTAAAACAAAGACTTGTTTATACAAAGCTGAGTGTGCAAGTTGCCTTTCCTTTACTTCACTGTCACACTGTGCTCAAACTTTGCTAACTCACATACTAAGGGTCACATCTACACCAAGTCTCCAAAACCAGAACTCTTAGGAAAACATATTCCTGAAGAACTCCATTCTCAACAGATTATACATGCACATTACATAACATTTACATAAAATGTGAATAATGTTATTTAATTTCCCAAGTCAAATGGAAAACGCTAACACTGGGGATACTTAAAAAGATATGCTGCCCAGGGGAGAAGACTGTACATTGTTAAATATCTGTAATGAAATGTAACAGCCACCAAAACAAGAGCAGATGCCTCAGCAGATGGTGCCACTTGCCTACCCAACATCCTTTTTCCTGATTTGAGTGGGTGATGAAAACGAACTACAACTAAAATATTCTTGCTAAAAATACTTGCTTTTTGAGGCTTCCTTATAATGAGGGGTATATTTGTGACCCGGTTTAGTCCAATGAGAGGTATGTAGAGATTTGGGGGGGGGTAAGCGTTTCTAATATGGATACAGTTGCTCCCTGCTCCTTCTTTGTTTTCTGCTGGGAGTATGCATGTGATACCTGGAGGTGCCACACCTATCTTGTAACCAAGAGGCCATGAGCATCAGGATGAAGGCCCATCAACTAAAGATGGTGGAGAATAAATATGAACAGTGGGTGGATCCCTAAAGAAATGACTTAGCTCTTGAACCAGTCAGCCTTAGACTACTTATCAGTGAACTTGTTGTTTTATGGAACAAATATGAACCTGTGTATTTAATACCTTTTGGTTCACAGAACATTCCTGACCAATACACTAGCAATACCTGAACTTTAGTTGTCCCTCCCATCATCTCTACACAAGGATTTTAATGCTTGACCAAAATGGAGATGACTTTCTCCTCTGCATAACTTCTCCACCTCCTTCTTCTTTTCTATAAAAGTTCTTTTAAATCTTAGATACAGGCCCATGGTCCCTTTCCAAAACCTCTTCAGGTGTGATGTGTTTCATAATCAAAAAGGTAACGTGGAGTCTATATTATACATCATGCAATAACCCCAAGATCTAGGCATCACCCTCCAGTTCAGGGGTTAACAAACTTTGGGCAGTGAGCCAAGTCCTGCCTGCCACCTATTTTTAATAAATGTTACTGGAACACAGCCCTGTTTTCGTTTACATATTATGACTCCCCTCCTGCTAGCTACAATGGCAGAGCTGAGTAGTTGCCACAGACACAGTATGGCCATAGAACCTAAAATATTTCCTATCTGGTCTTGTACAGAAAAAGTGTTCTGATCACTAGTAAATACACCAGTATTTATGCAGTGACACCTATGGCTATTCATTCTACGTGGGATAAATAAAGACTTTATATAATCTCCTATTGGATCAGGCATAATTTTGCCACTGAATTGATGCCAAACATAAGGAAAAACTAAGTTTTCAAAGACTTAATGCTTTCAGAATTGTGGAGAAAGGGGCTGAGTTTCTGTAGTAGAGAGAGGAGTGGGTCATTAGGCTGACGTCATCCACCATGGAGTGTTAACTCCTGGCTAGTCCTTGAACTTCTGATAGTTCAGAGGCTTAAAAATCCTACTGATGGAGGGCCCTAAGAATCAAGAGGCGGCATGTTGCAGTGAAAATAACACTGTCTGATGAGTAAGAACGACTTCTAACCCTATTGTCTACTGATCTTTCCCTTCTCTGAGTCCCTGCTCTCAAATCTAATGGGACCAAAGTATCCCCCACTCTGCTGGGGCCACAGAGGAGGGTGCAATGTTTGCGAAAGTGCTGTGAACATGGCGAAGCACAACACGTCCAGGCGTTACGCGTATTAGTGGGTAAATTAGATGTACTTCATTATGTACGTAGGCATAAATATATATTTTACTAGATATCATGTGTGTTTATTTGCTTTCCTTCTTTTCCTGAATAGAGTGTTTTATTGCAGAAACGTCAAAATTTCTCTGGCGCCCCAAAATGTTAAGTGGTTCCTTATGATTTTTCTTAATTCTAACACTAGGAATTTAACATTATACTTTTAATATCTTCTGTTCTATACATAACATGTGTTATATGAACTATATTTCTCAGGGGACTTCTCTGAAGAGCCATTGGAGCACTTCTAGCAAATACCCAAAAATTTCTTCAGGACTTTATCATATTCATTTTTTATTGCAATATAAGTATTAGTGAAAAATTATATGTGTGACAGATTTTTAAATAAGACTTTTACTAATATTCTTACTCATGTTACAACTTAAAATTTCAAAAACTAAATTTTTCTAATCTAAGGCTTTTTTAAATCACAGACTCTATACAGTTAAAATACTGACTTAATTTTCAAATATAAGATGAATAACTGATTTTGTTGGCTCACCCCTATAATTTCTCCAAGTGTCCGGTCTTCACACACTTGTTTATACAATTCAGACTGAAAATAATATACTTTAATAATGATTTGCAGAAACTGATAGGAGTCTCTTAAAATTGAGCTCTCTTCAAATAAATCCAGACTAATCTGTAGTTGTTTTACTTATCACACAGCCTAAATGTTACACAGTCTAAAGTTTAGAGAAGTCCTTTTATTAGATTGGACAGCCATTACTGTCACCATTGAAGAATACCCTGTACAGATGCCCCTCTACCAAGGGATGGGTTAGATTTCCAAAAGCTGTTGATCAGTCCCTTTGTTCTTAAGTCCAAGGGAACTCAAACACCAACTCTTAGAGCTAGGCAACCTGAACACACTTTTGTTTTACCATGGCTTTGGTTGCACTCATGAGAGCCTCTCAGGTGAAGATTCCCAGTCGAGGAACACCTGTTTTTTCAAGTACGTCCTGCTAAAGGTCCCTCCTCAGAAGAGAAACTCAGCAGGTCTGGTTTGCTGCAGAGGCATGTACATGTGTAAGCCTGTGTTTTGAGGTGTGTGCACATTTTGAGGGTCCAGAGAAGTGCAGGTGGACAGCTTAGAAGGTACCCAAATACGGTCATAAAATCACATCTCAGTCTGAGTTTATTGACTCAGAGCTGCTTTAAGTGAGCAGACTTCACACTCACCTCCTTTGAGCTTATCATCAAGGAAGAGGCAAAACATAATGAGCAAAAACAAAGGAAGAATTATGAGCATCTAAAGGAAATTAATTCCGGAAATGTGTAAGGTGCCATCTGGGGAGAGTTAAGAACAAAGAAAAGGCCATGTCTATGAAACACCTATGCCAAGTTAATGAATAACAACACACGCCCCAAATTTATCAGCACAGAGCAGGAGCCCTAAAGCCGCTGGCTACCTAGGACAATAAGGAAGGTAAACAGTGGTGAAACTGCTGAGAGGGAAACAGAAAAGAGTTAGCCAGTGATTGAATGAAGAAGGGAGACCAAGAAAGCGTGACCTCAGCAAGTACAAAAACTTGCAGCTGGACCCCTCTCCCTGCTGGAAATATCCACAGAACAGAGAAAAGCAAGTATGGAAATCACTTCGATTACTTACTCAAGAACATCTGTTACACTACTGATTGGGATGTAATACATCTGATTTGAGGGGATGAATCAAGATTAGTCTAGACCAGTGGTTCTCAAACTTGGCCTCATAGTGGAATAACCTGAAAAGCTCCCATTAAATATTGATGCCTGGACCCCATGACACAAAGTCTAAATCAAAAGGTCTGGGGTGAGCTGTAAGCATCAGTATTTCCTGAAGTTCCCATAGCCATTTGATTTTATCTTAAATATTTTAGTTATTTATTTTTAGAGAGAGGAGAAGGGAAGGAGAAAGAGAAGGAGAGACACATAAATGTGAGAGAAAAACATAGATTGGCTGCCTCTCGAATGTGCGACAACCAGGGACCAAAACTGCAACTCAGGGATGTGCCCTGACTGGGAATAGAACCAGCAACCTTTCACCTCATAGGATGATGCCAAACCAGCTGAGCCACAGCGGTCAGGGCCCCGCAGTCATTTTAAACCACAGCCAAAGGAGATTTCTGATCGACTACACTTAGGGCGCGACCCAAGATTCAGCATTCTCACAAGCTCTCTGACGACTGTTAACTCCGAGTAGCCAGGGCCTCATCCTGCACTGTCTGACATAACAGCTGTCAGGCCCATGTGGCTGTTGATCACTTGAAATGTGACTGGTATGACTGAGGAATGAAATTTTTAATTCAATTTAATTTAAATTTAAATTATGAGACTTGATTTGATTATTAGAAAACATTCAATTATACTTGGAGCAATTTGGGTATGTGAATACTTTTTCAATTGTGATTTATGAGATTAAATACAATCTGTATTTACATTTGTATATCTGATGTACTGTGTACCTGATGAAGTATGTCTGATGACAATTCAACATCTGAATTAAAATGTGATAAAAGCATAAAACAGATTGGATTTCAAAGACTGTATGAAATGAAGAATATAAAATTGGCAGCTTTGGGTTACATGTTGAAATGATAATAATCTAGATATATTGGGTTAAATAAAATCTATTATTAAAATTAAGTTAATCTCTTTTCTTTTTTCTGTTAATGTAGTTACTAGAAAATTTTAAATGATATGTGCAGCTAGTCTTACATTTCTTTTGGACAGCACTGGTCAAGACCAGAGGCAACTGAGGTTTTCCTGTTCGGTGTTGTCAGTAATTGGTCTGATGGGTGGGTACGTGACCCAGACCTAGCTGATGAGAACTAAGGTGAGGTTATAAGAAGACTTCTGAGACAGAAAGTATCCTCTTTCCTTCCACATGCATTGAAATGAAACTAGGAGAGGACAAAATGAATAGAGATTTGGCAGGTCTTTTACCACCAGAAGGAAACAATACCCTGAGTCTTTGATGCCCTGACCAGTGTAGCTCAGTTGGTTGGATGTCGTCCTGCAAAATGGAAGATCATAGGTTCAATTCCCAGTCAGGGCACATGCCTGGGTTGCAGGTTTGGCCCTTGGTCGGGGTGCATAAGAGAGGCGACCAATCAATGTTTCTCTCCCTCTTTTTCTCCCTCCCCTCTCTCTAAAAATAAATAAATACAATCTTAAAAAAGAGAAGATTTTTTTTATACATGTTCCTATGGTTTAAATCAGAGCTTCTTAAATGTTACTGTGTATATGTTTCCTGGGGATCTTATTAACACGCAGATTCCTTTTCAGCAAATCTAGGATGGGACCTGAACTTCTGAGTTTTTATCAAGTTCCCAGGTAACATCTAAGTAACTGATACAAGGGATCAAACCCAAATTAGATAATCTAGTATTTGCTGCTGAACGCATTCTTAGTGGATGCAGGAGGCAATGTCAATCTCTGCCCATTAACAAGAGCTCCATTGGCACAACGGCTGGCATTATAATCATTACTGACCAACTGGAGACCCAGGACATTGGAATTTTTCCCAAAAGACAACAGCTATTATGAAAGCAAGAAGGTAGAAAGCAAGGGTTCTGTGGTTATATGCTTCTGAAAGATGCCGGAGTAAAAGAAGATTAGGGCTTTGCATGCAGTCTCTACTATGGTAGTGCATGCTTTAATTGCGAAAGTAATGTTAATTATGCACTTGATTACACGATACCTTCTTTTCACAGAGAATATCATTGGAATAATAGTCCAGGGAAAATATTTTGTGAAATGCTACATTATTTAGGTCATGAATTAATAGAGAACATCAAGGCCTGCAAGCCGTGATGCCCAAGAAAATGTGGTTTATATGGTACTAAATGTATTGTGTAAGATGCATGGATATTGGGGTAAAGTGATCTGGATTCAAATTACTCACTGTGTAGCACACATCACATTCCCTGTGTGATGATGGCCATCCCCTTATATGCAGTGAACTGAGTTCCTCACCCATATGACAGGACAAGAAGGAAAAGAATGCCTGTCTACATCACAAAACTATGGTAAAGATGATGTGTGCTCACACTTTTTAAAATGACACTTGGATGAAGAACAGAGTTAAAACTTCCTATGTACATAAGGTCTGTCTGGAAAAAATTCAACCATTGTTAATATAACAAGAACAGTTTGTGTGACATCGATGTAACCTGGCAGCCAAACAGAGTGGACTGGAATGTGCATGTGTGAACACCGATGACTTCACTGTACTAGTCAGTGGGAGCTGTAGACACAGTTGAGTGAACATGTGTACTATGTGGCTGTTGCATTCAAAATGACTGACCAAGTAGAGCAACAGATCTGCATCAAATTTTGTGTTAAGCTTAAACATTCCTCAGTGGAAACTGGATGATTCAGAAGACCACAACTATGGGCAACTGGTGATTGGCAGCTTCATCACAACAATGCACCCACTCATGAAGCACTCTTTCTGCAGAGTTTTTCTGGGAAACATCTAATCACCCACATCTAATTAGCACCCCGTACAGCCTAGATTTGGTGCCCTGCAACTTCTGGCTTTCCCCAAAACTAAAATCATCTTTGAAAGGGAAGATATTTCAGACCATTGATGAGATTCAGGAAAATATGATCGGGCAGCTGATGGTAACTGGGAGAACTGTGTGAGGTCCCAAGGTGCTTCCTTTGAAGGGGACTGAGGCATCACTGTCCTATGTACAATGTTTTTTGTATCTCGTATCTTCTTCAATAAATGCCTGTGCCTCTATTTTTCATATTACATGGATGGATACTTTCTGGATATATATATATATTTCACAAATACATCATGAAATAGAATATATAACTCATATGTAGTCTAAAGAAAATACCTGGGAAAAAACCTTGGCTTCCTGAACATTGTGGGGAATTCATTCACTTCCCTCTGCTCTTACGTGTGCTTCATAGAAAAGCTGCACATGTTTAGAAGTGCTTTAAAGACAAAAAGCTCTGACAAAGGCTTGCAGGTCCCCTGGCAAGTACAGGCTAACTACTCAGCAGTCTTTCCACAGGGCATCCATCCCACGGATGGCCACCACTTTCCAGAGCTTGCAGTTTCAGACATGAGAGGTAACGATACCCAGAGTTCATGAGGTTTCAAGGAACCGTTCATTTTTTTAAAGTCCAAACACATGGATTTTTAAAGAAGTTATTGGGGTGACATTGGTTAATAAGATTATATAAGTTTCAAGTGTACCATTCTACACTACATCATTTGTATATTGCATTGTGTGCTCACCACCCAAAGTCTAGTCTTCCATCACCATATATTCCACCTCCTTTACCATCTCCAAAAAATACGGAACGCTTCACAGACTTGTGCGTCATCCTGCAGCAGGGGCCATGCTGACCTTCCTCTGCATCGTTCCAATCTTAGTGTACGTGCTGCCGAAGTGAGCATGAGAGGGTTTTTTAAATGACAAATATGTAACTGATAGTAAGAAAAATTGTAATACCTCTTAAGGGAATCCTATTCTTTGACTAGTGAAATTATTCGCTACTTAGAGACAATAATACACATGAAGAAACTATTCTCTTGTGGGCAGTACTGATGATAATCTGTCCATTATATCTGCTTCTGTTTTTTATACTTCAGTAGTTGACCTTTTTCCCTTCTAATGTCTTTGGAGAAAGCTTTACATGGAATCATTCATTTGCTCACACAATATTTTCCTGGTTATTTCAATGTGGCCATACACTGAGAACACAAATATGAGGTAGATACAGTCCTGTCTTTTCTACAGGTCAAAAGACAAGTGAGAGATAAAACATGTATTTGAATAATAGCAACTTGAGACAGTGTCACCAAAACTTTATGAAAAGCATACGAATCATTTCTAATTCACGGTATGTAGTAGCAGAATAATAGCTATGTCAAGTTGCCCACTTCCTAACACCCAGAATCTGTAAATACATAAGTTACATGGCAAAGAGCAATGAAGGTTGTAGATGGCATTAAGATTGCTAATCAGGTGATCTTAACATAAAGAGGCTAGCCTGGATTATCCAGGTGGACCCAATGCAACCACAAAGGTCCTTAAATGGGGAAGAAAGAGGCAGAAGTGACGCTGTGAGAAAGACTCCACAGGACAAGGATGGTTCTGAAGACCATCCTTGGGATGGGAGGCAGTCACAAGCATAGAGGGTGACCCCTAGAAGCTGGAAAAGGCAAGGGAACAGAATTTCCTCTAGAGCCTCCAGGATGGAGCAGAGCCCGGCCCACAGTTTGATTTTAGCCCAGTGAGACCCATTTCTGGCTTCCGACCCCCAGAGCTGCAAGATAAGCACACATGGTTATCTTGGTGTTGTTATAAGCCATGAACTTTGTGTTAATTTTCCACAACAGCGATAACAACTTAATATAGAGAGTCAGAGGAAACTGGTGAAGGAACCAGCCTAGAAGTTGGGCCTTAAGGAATTTGAAGACACAGTTTTAATTCTCAGTAAATTAAAAATATACACATAGTTCTTAAAGTGTTAAAGGATTCACTAGGTGAGATTTATTTGTCGTTCCAATGAAACAAAAAATAAATAAATAAATAAATAAATAAATAAATAAATAACACAAACACCTTATAGAATTATTACAAAATTAATCTAACATAAAACCAGGTCTTTTTATACTCCAATGATATATACAAGAAATGCCAAAATTAATCTTTGAAAAAATATGTACTGTTCTGAAAACTTCAAGTGATTACCACCTTTTATTCCTAATCTGACAAATTATCCCTTTATCCCACCCATATCAAGAAACTACTCAAGTTCACATGGTGTATTAAAAGATTTCCAAATTTGGTATTAGTTTCAACCACCTCAGAAAGCCTCCAAGTCAAGAGGATTTAGATGGCTTCAAAGATAAAAACATACAACTGTCAATCATATAAAGAAATGCCAGTGTTCGAGTAAACATATTTCTACATGGCCTTTAACTAGAGTGTGGCAAAGTTAGGTTTACAGTTGTGAGTATGAGAAACACTCTATTCTTGTATTATTATTTATTAATGATTGTTATTGTTATTGTTATTATTAACCTACTTTTGCCTACTCCTGTATATATGTATATATAATACACATACATGTTTTCTATATATGATCTCTATATATGATATGATACATATACACATACATATAGATACAGTAGTGGAGGGAGACATGATTTCTATATATGACATGATACATATACACATACATATAGATACAGTAGTGGAGAGAGACATAGAGATTATGTAATATATATGTAATATAGACATTTATCTTAGTTTCAAAATTATAGAATCGATGGGTCACTGATCAGTCAGAAACAACGTCCACAATACTGTAGTTCTCAGTGTTGTACGAACTCCCACACTGACTCAGCTTGAGTATAAGGATAAACGTATTATGCTGCTATAAGCCAGTGCCTTGTACAAAGAAGTGTTTTTAATGTTTTTTTAAAGGAGTGAATAAAAATCTTTCTGTATAATTTCTACTGAGACGAAATGGGGGCTGCATTAACAATACGCTTCCCAGTGTATCTCTGCCCACAGAAATCAGACCACAGTGCACTGTCCAGGAGTAAATCCGATCAAGGGCGTGGACTGCCTGCCTTCTCAGCAACTCCAGGGAGCTTGGGTGTGTTTTACCATAACCGCCCTAATTGGCAGTTTATTTCTAATGGCAAGTGACCCCAACATCCTTCAGATGAGGATAGAGGGAACAGGCTCAACAATATCAAAGGTAATTATTCAGAGTACACCATATGCAAGCAACTTATTAATCCAGTGCCATCGGGAAACATATAACTAAACAACCCAGTTCAACTAATCAACTGTCTGGCAGGGTTAGGAACAGAACTGCGTCTGAGTAGGGGCCATGGGCCACAAGCCACAACAGTTCTAAAGACGAGCGAGGAGGCCTCGGTTTCCACCACATGGGAGGGAACACAGAAGAGTTATGTCTACTGTACTTGAAGAAGGTTGTGATATTATTCAAAAACAAGTTTACACAGCCCAGGCCAGTATGGCTCAGTTGGTTGGAGCATCGTCCTGTAGACTGAAAGGTCACAGGTTTGATTCTTAGTTACAGCATATGCCCAGGTTACAGGTTCCATTCCCGGTTGGGACAAGTACAAGAAGGCAACCAATTGATGTTCCTCTCTCTTCCACTCTCTCCTTCCTTCTTTCTCTCTCTCTCTACCTTAAAGCAATGACAAAAAAGTCCTTGGGTTATGATAAAAAAAAAAGACCACCCCTGAGCTAGAACAACTAGTCATATCGACCAATCAATTTCAAATTCAAACTGAATGACTAAAATCATATGGGAAAAGAGGCAGCAATTAGAAGCATTTTCCTTCTTAACTCATTTATTCCTCGTACAGCAGACAGCAGAGTAAACCAGACCTTCAAAACACCAGAGCAGGCGATGTAGGAGATACAAGGGTGAAGGAAGTAACGCTGTCATCGAGGAGCTCAAAAGCCTTGCAGGAAAAAGAACTATAACATGTTACACATGGTACACAATGTTACTACAAGGCTATTGAGTGTTTGATTACAGAACTAACATTTGCCATTGACCATCATTGAAAATTGTTAGCTAGGAATGACTTGAGTTGATATTTTCTTCAGAAAATTAACCTGGTAGAGAAGTTTGTAAGGTGGGCTGGAGGGAGTTTTAGATTATCAAGGAGATGATTATAATAATTCCAACAAGAGATACCATGGCCTAGTGGAGTAAAGTACTAACAGTGAAACTGAATGGTAATTTTGGTCATAAAGCTATGTTCTTTGGGCACATGGCTTAATCTGAAACACCCAAAGAATTTAATTGTCAAAAAGGAAATGTTTCGCCTGATTAACCTAACAAACATTATGTATTATCATGTCATTATTTATACACATGTGCATTGTATCATACAATTATTACTTTTTAAAATATTTTATTTATTTTCTTTTTTTAGAGAGCGGGGAAGGGAGGGATATAGAGAGGGAGAGAAACATCAGTGTGTGAGATACATCGATTGGTTGCCTCCAGCACACCCCCAACTGGGGCCTGGCCTGCAGCCCAGGCATGTGCCCTGACTGGGAATCGAACTGGCGACCTTTTGGTTCACAGGTCGGCAGTCAATCCACTGAGCCACACCAGTCAGGGCTGTACCACACAATTATTTAAAAGAGTGTTTTCAACAGCTTGGCAGTAACATGGAAAAATGTTTTTTCATGTTGAGTGAAAAAGCACTATACAAAATTATAGAAATTTGTAAGTATCTGTGGATGATTACAAAAATGGCTCCAATTTTTTTCTCTCTCCCTGCATCCATACCTGTAGTAGCTTCCATGTCTCCCATAACAAATGACCACAAACTGGATAATTCAAAACAGTACACACTTATTCTCTCTGAGTTCTGAAGGTCAGACATCCTAAATCAGGTACTGGCATGGCTGAGCTTCCTACAGAAGTGCTAAGGGAGATCCCACTTCCCATCAATTCTCACTCCCGTTGGTTGAGACCACATCAGTCCAACTTCTGCCTCTGTCTTCACAACATCTTCTCCTCTTCTGTGTGTCTCCGACTCCCTCAGCTTCCTAATAAGGAAGTATGTGGTCCTATTTGGAGCCCACCCAGATAATAATCTAGGAAAAATTCTTTATTTCAAAATCCTTAAATAACCACAACTTTTGCTATATAAGGAAATATTCATGGGTTCCAGGGATGTGACATGGATTTCCGGGGCAATTTTTCAGCAAGCACAGTGCCCTTTGTCATATGATTCTGTGGCTCCTCCCCTGAAGAGATGGAGTCCACTGCCTCACTCCCTGAATCTGGACTGACCTTGGTACTTGGCCTTGGCCAGCAGCAGTGATCTTGTACCAATTCCTAGCCTAGGTCTCAAGAGACCTTGCCCACTTCCAGTGGCTGCCTCTTTCTGTCTCTGTCTCTCTATAATTGTTAACAACAAGAAAATGTCTGACTAGACTAACAATATATGTAGTATCTGCCAAAAAACCTGCCTCCACCATGTGAACAGACTTGGGCCAGCTTTCTGGATGATGAGAGGCACATGATCCTGTGAACATCCTCAGCCTACAGCTGGCAAACTCTCAGAGGTGAGAGGGAGGCGTCCTTGACCAGGCAGCCACTGGCTAACACATTAGCGGATACAGACATATGAACAATCTCGGCTGAGATCAATCAAGCCAGTCCACTTAGAACTGTCCAGTGCCCCACAGACTCAAGATTAATAACAAGTGCTTAATCTCTTAACCCACTGACACAGGCATCATGGTGCGTTTCCTCTACTGAAAGAAAAATAACACCCACAGCCACTTATTGTCAGAACTTGAGCACTGTGAGACTGAGTGCAGGTGATTTTGCAAATTCAAGAGGGAACTTCATTTAAAGAACAAATTTAAAATTTTCAGCAACACAACAACAAAAAGTTCAACTCTGCCTCAACACTCCTTGCTTAACTGATCACCAAGTAAATATAGTCCAGGCCTGAGTAGGCTGAAAACTCTGGTTTTCTAACAGGGGCGTAGATTTATCACCTGATGCTTCAATCGCATGCAGATTGAAATTATGCCATGTACCTGCCACTATTACCTATTTTTCTTTTGTTCAGGAGTTAAAAAAGATTAGCTGATTTTCATCTTCAAAATTAAGTTTCTGAAGAAACAATCTCAACTGGATCCATAATTCTGATGAAAGCCAGTCATCAGAGTAAAATTTTTCCATGACTAACTTGATTTAGAGTTCAAGCTTCTCAAAAATATTTTGGAAATGTCACTATGTTCTCTATGACATTATATGGCATTCTTTTACAGCTTTTTAATTGAATTCAATTTGCAACGGGAAATGAAACCTAATTCTCTTTGGGGTTTCTGGAAGATGTGGGAAAGTTCATCTCGGTAAAGGAAGAGAAATGATTCATGACTAAGAAGCGGCAGTGATATTGCAGAACAAAACAGCATCCTTGAGCGCTTACACTGACACCTCACGATTAGGGGTCACAGAGGGGGACGAGACACCATTGCTCACAAGGGACAACTCATCTCTTTTACATGACAATGACCTGAACATTCAATACCACCTTTGGCTGAAACAACCTCTGAATGCCCCAGAGACATAGGGAGATTCAAGTCCTTAATAATATAAAATAATATTTAAAGAGGGCTGACTTGTTCCAGGCACAATTCTTATGTTACATAAGCAAGCTCAGTTAAGCCTCACAACAACCTAGGAGATGTTAGTTAATAAGAATATTCTCCATTTTATAGATGCAAGAGCTGAGGCACAAACAATAAGTCCCCACAGCTAGGAAGTGGCATTGCTAGGATCTGAACCCATGTAGTCTAGTTCTAAAGCATCCCTGTAACAACTGCCTCTTCCTCATATCCAAGTTCTGAAAAACCAACCTTCCAATTAAGTTCAAGTTTAGAAAACAAAAGCAATCAAAAGACTACAAATTTTTTGAAAAGTAAGGATGCAAAATTGCAAATTCAAACCATTTTAGAGAAGTCATAAAGGATCTTGAGAATTAATCTGCCCCAACCCACTGGGCTAATGCCTCTTTGAACTGTTCCTTCACAAACACAGGTTGGATCGCTGGCCACACTACAAGCACATGGAATTTCCAAATGCATCGGAGTGTTGAGAATCACAAAAATCACTAAGAAACCACCTGACGTCATTTATTGACAGAAATCTTGACTTCCTAAGAGAAATTTCTTCTGGTTTAACTTGAACAGCCATGAAGAACAGTTCACTATTCCCTTTAAATAAAATCCTGCAGACTTTTAATACTATCACTGTCCTCTCTGGGTCCACCATGTCAACTTCTCTAACCATTCTTTGTAGAATTTCTATCCTGCTGACAATCTTGTTTGCTCTTCTTTGAATCTTCTAATAATTCTTTATGTCTCTTTTTAGGGTTTGCAGATAAAATACAGGACTCTCAGTTAAATCTGATTTTCGGATCAACAACAAACAATGTTTCAGTGTAAGTACGTCATGTGCATAACTATGTACCAAATATTATATAGGACATACTTATACTAAGAAATGACTAGTTAATATGAAATTCAAATATGACTGGAGGCTCTGCATTTTTATTTGCTCAATCTGGCTCTTTTATCTCTTTCAAGTCTCCCAAAACCACAATCAACCTTCTGATTCAGCTGTCTGAAACTTGAGCATGAGAATCTTCCAGAGGGTTGTTAAAACAGAAACCTAGGTACCATCCCAGAGTTCCTGATTCAGTGGGTACGGGCTGGTGCTTGTGAATCTGCATTTCTGACAGGTCACCAGCTGATGCTGATGCTGCTGGTCTGGGGAACACACTTGGAGAACCAGTACTCTAATCCCCAGATTTAGGTACAGCGTGGGGAAGGCACCCCTCCAAGTCTATAAAAGACCCAGCTAACCTGTATAAACCCAGAGGACAGCATGAGAATCTCATCTATGGCCCCTCTTTCCTCAACCCAGCTAGAGAATCAGAAAATGTCTGACTTAAGAAGGTCCAGCCACTGCTCATAGTGCATCAGATCCCCAAAGACAGAAAGGACCTCTTGAAGGTTCAAATGAATTATTGTCCTGAGGCAAGCTCATCAAGGGACCCATGAGCCAGCCTTTGTTTGCATCTGCTCCAAAGAGAGTTAATTGCCCCTTTTCGCCAAGGAGGAGCCTGGAAGGGCTTCCAACCCAATTTCCTCACTTAAAAGCTGACCTCCTCATAATGACTGTTTCTGTGTTCCACTCTGACCTTTCCCCAACCTATGAACCCTAGCGAATCTCACAGACCCATCAGTCTGACCAAGTAACTGCCCTGTCCCCCAGCCACAATATTTGGTACCAGAGCCTGTGGCAGATTGCTTTGATGCCTCCAGTTAACAGCCTCCCTATATCCTTCTCCTTGTCCCGTATTTTTGAGGTCTCTTCCCATTCTGACTCTGGGGTAGGCATTAGGACTTGTTTTGGACAACCGAATGAAGCAGAAGTGACGTACCCATTCTCAGTCTAGACTTCAGAAGCCTTGCACAGTTCTCTTTCTTCTCTCTGAACCCAGCTCAGTTGACATGAACAAAAGCAGGCTAACCTGACAGAGCATGAGAGACCACATGAAACAGAGCTGACATCAGCTAACCCCTCAACTGACCCATTAGCTGACCACAAACACATAGTCAGCCCAAACGACCCTAGCCCACACCAGTAAAAATGCCCAGCTGGCCCGTGAATTTGTGACCAAAAGTAAATTTTTACTGTTATAAGCTGAGGTTTTAGGGCGATCACTATGTAGCATTATTGTGGTTGTGGACAACTGACAGAGTGCCCAACACTCTGGTCCTGCCTCTGCTCAACTCCCCGATTCTCATAACTTTGTTGACACCTCCCCCTGCCTGGCTCCTACCAAGACCTGCCCTCTAAGGAAGGAGCTATCCTTATTTTGGCCTCTCCAGGGTTTGCCCTTGGCTTAAAGCCTTCCACTTCCATTGGCACTCTGGGCACAGTCCTTGAATGCATCTGCTGATTCATCACACAGCTACCCTGAATTAGACAATCATATTCAGTATTGGTCGACACCAATCACAGCTCTTTCATCTACTTCTCTTTTTTGCTTGGCCAATTTTGCTTCCCATTCTGCTTTTGCTGAGTGGTTTCTCTTAGGGAGTTGTGTGTGTGTGCACGCACTGATATGGTTTCGCCATGAGATGAATAAAAAGATGACTGACAGACTGAGTCACCAATGCCTCCTTCTCTAACAAGAAGACTTGCAAAGTAGGGTGACAGTATTTACCTGACTCATAAAATCATTACCGGTATCAAAGAAATCAGAAAAGCCACCCCCATTCAAGTGAGAAGTTCCTTTGTAGCTAAACAATAAACTTAATCCCACCAGATTTTTTTCCTATTTATTTTTATCTATTTCCTGTTTTGCTTATATCTCAAATTTCTTCCACAGGCATTATCTTTCATTCTATAACATTAAGAAAGAAGGAGTATGAAGGAAGGAATGTAACTGCTTCAATGGGCTAGATAAGATTTTTGTTATTCTATTCAGTTCTTTGCTCCCATGGGGAAGCAGGGCAACGCAGTTCTGATGTGACAGCCCATCAAAGCAGACAGGAAAAGTTAACCTAAATGGCTAGCTCTGTTGGACTGAACTCATGTTGTTTTTCTCCCCTCCCTTCCTCTCTCCTTCTTCCCCAGATTCCCCTGATCCTCCCAATGAAGTGAAAGTAAAGGAATAAAGAAGAGAACTAACTGATGATAAAGAGGCCAAACAGTCAAGAGCAGGCAAGGTTAGAAGGCGGAGACTAAAAGGGAGGTAGCACAGAACTGAGATCAGACGGGGAAAGGTGTCATCCAGAGAGTCACAGTGGGCATGGCTCAGAGCTGGCTGGTGCAGGAGGGGATGGAGATTTAAATGGTTACAGTAAAGCAAATGCTAAAAGACTGAGGATAAAAGCAAACAAAATATAACCAGAGACATTGAAGTTAAGAACAATGTAACAATAGCAAGGGCGGGGGTGGGGGGTGGGGGCGGGGACAGTGGGTAGAGGGGATTACAGGAACTACTATAAAGGACACATGAACAAATCCAAGGGGGAGGGTGGAGAGGGGGGAGGGAAGTGGGTTCACCTGGGGTGGGGTGAAGGGATGGGGAGAAAAGGCATACAACTGTAATTAAATAACAATAAAAAAACAAAAAAAAAAACAAAAAAAAAAGAGATATCACTAAAAAAAAAAAAAAGACTGAGGATATAAAGTTACTGACAATGAACTAGTATTGCAGAGAACAGAAAGGAAAATGGAGCAGAAGGGGAACAGAGGGAATTGGTATGGTTAAGGAAAACAGGAGACATACTTAACAATCAGTACTACGCATCTATTAAAAATTCAATTTGTAATAAATACACAATGGCATGGGCAAATTATCATGGTATAAGATGTGAAAGGATAACGAAGAAAATGCTCTAACATTTGACAATGTAAAAGTGAGGGGACTGTTTAGAGACATGGAAGTGAAAGAAAGTTCCAGAGAAGGACAGTGGATCAAACGACAGCAACTTACAGGGCAGGGCAGGCAAGAGACCGAAGGAGTAAGAGGTTCAAGAATGCTACGTAAACCAGCTCAGGCCACTAACAGAACTTTACACAGTAAGTAATTACCAAGAAAATCAAGGTGGCCGTTTATATGAGTTAAATTCCTAGTCATTAAATAAGTCGATAACTTATGTCAATAACTAACACCCAAAATTGATCCAGTACTAGAGGGAGGATATACTTTACGTTATAGTAATAACCAGGATAAGATTTAACAACAAAACAGTTACAGTGATTGCTTCCAAAGAATTGGATGTGTGAATGGAGAGGAATTAACCCATTTCAGCAAGTCTTCCTTCACTTTTTTTTACATATTACATTACTCAATAAAAATATAGCTAAAATGTTATACTTTCCCTACTCAATAATTATTAAACACAGATCACCCAGTTGGCAATCCAGTGGCAGAGGAAGGCATTTTTTTGAGATGAATCAGAAAGTGCCTCAAATATAATCTGATTGTCCTCCAGCACCACTATTGATGGCATGAAAATTGCACTAAAAGACTCAGCAATGAGGAGCTGCTGCCAATTTCCACCTTCTTTTTCTGGCTTGGAAAATCAAGGAGACCAGAAAAAGCGTGGGGTTACCCAGCGACAGTGTCCTGCGTAGAAAGGACTGGAATGGTAAGATCGGACTGAGAATGAGGCTGGGCTAGTTCCCAGTGCTTCTGCTCTGCACCGGGCGAGGTGCTCCTTGAGGATGCCCAGTCCACTCCTCCTCCACAGCACACATGCAGCCGCCTGCATCCATCAGCCTGGTGGTTCCTCAGGCTCTCGGCACATGAGCGCTGCTGCTGACAGAACCCATCTTTGTGGCCATGAGTGCTTGTAGTGAAGTGACACTTTCATGGGTAAATGTTAAAATAGTATGTGCTCGTGGGGCACCCACAGGTACTAGTTCTTCTTGCAATAGCCTCTCCCCACACCTCCCAGCGTCACCATGCCAACGGCGCAGTTTGCATTATCTCCTCTGGCCCACTCTAGAAGACTCCTTACTGCAGAGCAAGCTCACTGCTTCCTGCTTCTCAAAACTCCGGCCCCTGCGTCCAGCCCCCCCCACCGGCCCAGTCGGTTGTACACTGCTCCTTTCATGATGGTCTGCTCCTTTTCCGGATGAAAAACTGTCTTTGGCTCATCCAAGTCCACAGGAGGGTGTCCCCAAGAGTATCCCAAGCAATATTAATGCTTCCATTAGGCTTATAAAACTATTAAGGAAAGAAAGGTTTCCATGGGAAAACGATTTGGAAAACACTGCATAGTGTAACTCCCACTGGGAGATTCACAATCTACATTAGGATGCTTTGGGTTCTGGGAGGCCCGAGTAAAGAAAAGTGTCTAGCTTTGTCTAATTCAGCAGCTCGCTTGTGCAGAAAACATCTATTATCACCACTTAAAATCCCTCTTTCGTTGAGCAAACTTTGGCCACACTACTGCTTTGTGTTCTCTAGAACTGTGGTCTATCTAGTATGGTGTTTCTCAAACAGGAGGGCACATGAGAACCACAAGAAGGGCTGTGGAAACCCAGGCTGCTGAGCCTCATCCCAGAGATTCTGAGGCCTGTGGGGCCAAGATTCTACACCTCTTACAAGCTCCAGGGATGCTGCCGGTCCCTCAACAGTACCTGGAGTAACAGGCTCCCTCAGGAAAAATCCAAACTCCTTAGCATAATATTCAGAGTCCTTCTTATTTTAACCAGGCCCTCTTCACCCTCCTTTTCTCCCAAAACTTCCCTTTATCTTAAGTTGCAGCCCAAAGAACTACCTCCTTTTTCCTATATCCACGTTGTCCTTCCTGGCCCCCATTCTGCCAAACCTTTCCTCTCCCTCTGCCAAACCCTTCTGTCTTCAAGATGGGGAGCTAACAGATGCTTGGCTGGTTTGTCTTTATCTTGTTTACACACCTTAGAAATTTCTATCCTGACTTGTAACTGCTTATTTGCATTGCCTAACTTTCACTGTTGTCTAGCACTATAAGAAGTCTTATTTGTGCCTGACTTATATTTGCAGATGACAGTATCTTGAACAATGCCTTATCAATACTAAGGGCTCAATAAACATCTAATGAGTAATTATTTAGCAATGCAGCTCATCTGTAATAGGGGAGATCCCTACTAACTCTCAATTGCAAGACAGATACGCAAACCTGTGCTGGTTAGTGAACTCCCCTAAATTCAAATTCAACTCAGTGAATCTCTGCTAAGCACCTTTAAGGTCTTAGAAATTAAGCTGCCCCGAATGGCTGTGCAGGTTTCTTACTGCACAGGAGTAGTTGTATATGGTGGCCCAGTTAGCAATAAAAGAAAATGATCCTCAACACCACAAAGCTAAAATAATCTAAGAGGGGGGTGTGTGTGTTTGTGTGTGTACAGAACCCAGATCATTTCAACACATACACACACACACACAACTTGACCAGGGAAGTGGTGATATGGGTGTATATACAAATAAAAAAATCTTGAACTATAATTTATACATTTCCAGTATGTAAGTTATACTCCAATAAATAAAACACAGTGGAGTAATGTGAAGAAAAATAATGCATATAATACAGTAAGACCATGTTTTAAAGTTCTTATTGATCTTTTTTCACTCATCTTAAGACCTTAAGACCTGTGGGAAAGTGGCCCATTATTCTACAGTCTGTGTGTTTGTGATGCAGCAGATTAAGGAATTGCTCAGGGCAGTTAGTAGAATGAAACATATCACATAGGTATCATGAGGACATATGAGGGCAACAGACACCAGCAAGAGCAGTCTGCGTGCTGTTGGGTAGATGACACGCATTTCAGTTGTCCTTTCCCATGAAAGGAAGGATCTTGTTCTTTTGTGTCTTCCAGGCCAAGTTTTATCCAAAATCATCTAACCTAAGCCACCTGTGGGGGAAAAAGCATTCAGCCGTTGATGTCATCTGAATTGTTAGTTTCCATAGAAACTCCTGTAGAATGCTCCCACTTGTCTAGACTAAGTACCTATCCCATTAGTTCAAAATGAGCCCAGGAAAACCCTGCCTCAGCGTCTGACATTGCTCAGCCCTGCTCTGTTGCAAAAGGACAGAAGAGCACTTAAGTCAGCATCTGCTCCCTTTATCAGAAGAGTTACCTCCATTATGGCCATACAAATGAAAGATTAAACACTGCTTTGGCCAATTAGCCTAAACCCTAGGCTGTTCCCTGCAGGACTCTCAAAAAAAAAAAAAAAGGTTCCTGAGATTCATATTTAAAAAAAAATAAAACCCCAAACTAAGAGAAAGGGCAGGGATACTAGAAAAGGAACCCCGTGTCCTATCACTTCGTATCGTTACATAATTACCAGCAGTCTCGGGGGTAATGTTGTTCGTTATGCTGGAAGGTTATCATCCCTTACCCTGGCAGGGGAACAGCAGCATCCGAATCAGGCCTTGGAAGGAAGCACAGACCTGCAGGTCATTTAAATGTTCTTCGTTTTGTCCAGCATGACCTGCTCACCATAACCACGTTCTCCTGTGCAAATGTCAAGACACCAAGAGATTAAGCTGTGGTGTAAGAAGTCAGGAGACAGATTACCCTTAAGGAAGGGACAGTGACTGGCTGGGGTTGTGAGTAGGCCTCCTGGGGTGTTAGGACAACCTGTTTCTTTCTCAGGTTGCATTCGCTTTATTAAAATCCAATGAGCTGAATGCATGTGGTGTGTGTACTTTAACTGTGTGTTAACTACACTCTAATAAAGGGACTTTATAAACAAATAAGTAACAGACAAAGCAAGGCATCCAGGCAACAGAAATATTTGGCCTGGAACAGATAAAGGCAATCACAGCCTGCTAAGTTTCCTGCTGAACTAACCGGAAAGGTAGATTAATAATAAGATCCAGACCACTGGTGAAAGTCAAAAACAGTGACTGTGGAGTCTAAATTACATCCATTCTTCTTCAATAAAAGTGTGGCCATGAAGCTTGTTTAGGCCAATTCTTTTTCTTTTTAACATTAGTAATAGTTTTATTTTCTTCACATTTTTTTAAAAGTCAATTGATTGGGGTTGCGTTGATTAATACAACTACATAGGTTTCCGGTGTATGATTGATTCTGTAACACATCATCTGTAACTTGTATTGTGTCATGTCTCTTTCCATCGCCATTCATTCCTCCTTTACCGTCTCCTACCTTCCCCCACCCCCATTCCCCTCTGGTAATCACCACACTGTTGTCTGTCTATGAGGTCTGGTTTTTGGTTTTTTTTTTCACTTAATCCCTTCACCTTTTTCACCCAGCCCCACTATCTCCTCCCCTCTGACAGTTGTCAGTCTGTTCTCTGGATCTGCGAGTCTGTTTCTGTTGTTTGTTAGTTTATTTTGCTCGTTAGATTCCACACATAAGTGAAGTCATATGGTATCTGTCTTTCCCTGACTGGCTTACTTCACTTAACCCAAGCCTTTCTTACCCACTGAATGAGTTAAACCAACTGGTGTTTGTAGGAGGCATTTACGGGATTATCTGCCCAACAACTTGCCTCTACATCTGGGACCTTTCCCAGACAAGGCTGACTGGTCCTGCATAAACCCGGGGCTCGATGTTATGTCATTCATGGTCTTCCCAGGGATTTTTGAAAACAGAATTGGGAAAGTGGGCTTTCTGGATGCTTGAGGCTACAGTATGTATAGTTTGTTGGCTGTTGGAAGTCATATTTCCACTAAAGGGAGAAGTATGGTATACATAAGTAGAGTTAGTTTTATCAATTGCAGTTAAAGGGTCTTAGACAGTATTATATATATCTTCTGTAAAATATGGATCAACAAATTTTAACATTTATGGCCTAACAGATGCAAATGTGAGGTCAAGACCTTTGACTTTTTACTCTCAGGTGATATCTTTGCCAACCAATTTCAGGCACCCACACCCATGGACCCTTGCTTGACCTTGAAATTACCAGCAACTGTTCTCCCTTTAAAAATCATGTGCAGGCCTCCCTTTCCTGCCCAATCATCTGTTATTCTCTCTACTATTATAATTCCAAGTCCATCAACTCCTAATGTCACTGAGACCTACCATCATCCATGATACTATCATCCTAGGTGATCTCACATGGTTCCAGTTCTTTCAATGACTCTACCACTCTTTCATTATCTATCATGGTCCCCAGGCCTCCCCTCCCATCTTACCCATCCTGAATTCCATTGTTCACTTGCTTTATAAACACTCTTTAACACACTTGCCTCACCCTCTCCCCATCATATTCACTTTGCCAAGTTCCCCACATGGTTATACCTAATTATCTTTCTACTAAGCAACTCTGGTCATGACATTGAACTAGGTTAGAGAAAGACTCACAGCCAAACTGATCAGTCTTCACACTAAACTCATGACCACAAATTTCAAATGAACACTCAAAGGTTGTCCAATAATCCTTCTTCAGTATGTTTACTCCTCTACTCTCTAAAATGATTATTTCACATGGTCTCTTCAAACCTCCAGTCCCCCTTCCCTGGGCACCTTTCCAGTGATAATACTGCCCCTTACTCACTTCTTAGAAGTGTCAACATAAGTGGACTTCAGTTCTTCATCTCTGCCTCTCTCCTCACACCAATCCAATTAGAATTCTCCCTTCTTGACAAGGTTCTCCCTTATTGACTTCCCTGTCATGAAATTTGATGGTCATCTTTCTGTCCCCATCAAGCATCTCAATGGTTCTGACCCAGTTAACCACGCTCTTGCTCTTGAAACACTCTCTTCTCTTGGTGACAGCACTTCCCCACTATCCTTATTTTTCTTGATCTCAACGGCCACTTATCCTCAATCATGATCTCGTTTCCTGTGCTTAACCTCTGAGTGTTGGAGTGACCTGAGTATCTTCTCCGAGCATTCTCTTCTTAGGTGAACTGCTTTGGTCTCAAATTTTAAAATGCCATCTATATTCCCCCTCTTCACTTTTCCATCCCTAGCTCTCATACATCCAGTGGCTCCAGACTCATATCCAACTTCTGACTTGCCATTTACATTGGAATACTGGCTAAGTATATTAAACTTTGAAGTCTAAGGTAGAACACTTGATTTTTTTTCCTCTAGTCTTTCCAGTTTATTCCCCTAGACTTTCCCATATCACTGTATTTCTCACCCATTGCTCAATCGGGCACCCGAGGAGTTGTCTTCAATTTGTCCTTTCCCTCACTCTCTATATACATATTCACCTGCTGCTCACGTGGCTTTCAAAATAGCTCCCAAATCTGCCTACTTCTCTTCATCACCAACTCTGGCACCCAGTTTTAAGCCACCATAGTTCTTTTTTTTTCCCTTGGGTTGATCCGATAACCTCCTAATTGGCATATCTGTCTTCAATCTTGTTTTCATCTGCACATCCTCAATTCATTCTCCCTTGCAAGAGTGATTTTCTAAAACATCAATCAGATCATGTGTATCAATGACTTCCCTTTCCTTAAAAATATAAAAATATCAAACACAGAAATCTCCTTACTAAGATCCAAAGAGGATCGCACCATCTGGCCGCTGCCCACCTCTCTGACTTCATCTACCACTCACTCCTCACTGGCCACTGAACACACCAGGTCGATCTCCATGTTAGAACCTTGGCACTTGCTGTTCCCTCTGTCTGGAAAGTTCTGCTCACTAGTCTTCACAAAGCTGGCTCTTCTTTACCATTTCGGTCTCAGCGCAAATGTCTCAGAGGGCAGCGTTCCTGACTATGAATCCAAAGGAACTGCCCGCCTGAAGCCAGTCAGCCTCCGTCCTGTGGTCACGTTTTATTTCCTTAATGCCTCTCGCTCCATGAAATTATCTTGTTCTTTAATTTGCTTACTTCTTTATTATAAAACTCCCCCTCCTAGAAAGCATTCTTTTATAAAATCAGGGATATGTCTTGCTACTGCTTTCTTCCAAGTGCTTGGAATAAAGCCTGCTGCAGGGTAAACAATAAATATTTGCTTAAAAATGAATAAATCACAGACATAAAATTCAATAAATGACCATTTAGAAAATACTAATGAAGAGAGAACTATAAAGTTTTCCTGAGTCAGTATCATTAACATTTAATACTTAAACCTTGAAGATGTGAAATCTAAAATTCATTTCTAAATTTTAAAAACAGAAGTAAAATAATTTACATTTTAGTCACTCCAAGCAGACTATAAATTGGCAAAGAAGCAAAATGAAGCCTGGTTCCATCTGAGCATCTCCAGCCTTTGACAATATAAATCACTGTCTCTGGCACTCCGGGGCAGGAATGACATCTGGGAATTAATAAACCCTTTGATGCTAAAAGCAAAGAAGTTGCTTTTACTAAGTTACATCCAGTATTAAATCCAAATTAACACATAACAAATGTATCTTTCTCTCAGTTTTATCTTTTAAACAATCAGAGAGTAAACAGGCTGAACAGGATTTTAGCGGCAGGTTCTGCATGGCCAGATTAGACACTTCCAAATAATTATGAGACTGTTTTTCTCTTGTTCTTACTTTTGTTCCCTCCAGAGCTTGTATAGTATACACAAAACACTTACCCACTTTTCAAACACTCTGGCTGATGTGAATATATGACCCACTCTTCACTCCTTTACACTGCAACCAACATTGAAAATGTCCTATTAAATTTACCTAGCTGTAGCTACCCTAGTTCACCCACATAAGTGAAGTATCCACACTCCTGCTGGACTGGCCAACTGGCTCCCCTAGGTAAGGGTACTAAAAAATAGTTTTATTTTTGCTTTTGAAAAACAAAACTTTAATATTGCAATTTTCAGACTCTATCTATTAGTTTCCTTTCTCGGGACCAAAAAATGCCACCATGTTCTTCTTCTCCATGGAAATTTAGTGCACTGGACCCATCCCGTAGTGAGGCTAAGGAACAGCTGCTCTACACGGTATGTTTTTTATATGAAAGAGTGAAGTAATTACAGGGTGTGTACCACATGGGTACCAAGTATATCCGATGACAAGAAGGTAAATCTCTTCTAAGAGGTTTTGTATGAAGCATGTTGTTCTCCCACGTAAGAGGCTATGGTTGAATTTTCTCAACATCCTAGCCCTACATGAGACCCCAGAGATCTCAGTCTCCTATTATAGCTTCATGAGGCTTTTCTCCATGAGATAAGCTTCTGATGTCCATTCGGATAACTTCTTTCTAGGAGCCACATGCCAAGTTAGAAAAGGGAAGAAAACTGAGCTATCACCCAGCGCTCTCCCACCAAGAATCTCTCCCCATGAGCTGACTAGCCCAGGTCATGCAGGCAAGTAAGGCATCCACAGGTGACGTAAGTGTTCTGATGAAATGACGCATCCCAATTTGGGGATAAAGAACCACTCCTCCCAAATAAGTGGACTTGTAATTCCTTTTTGGATTGTTATTTCTGATTTGTGAGTATAGGCACAGCCTATTATGAATATAAAATATATCGTATTTTGCTGTGTATAATGTGCATTTTTTTGCCCAAGCTTTTGAGAGAAAAATAAGGATATGCATTATACATGTCTACTACTAATTTCTTATCTATATAAATGTTTTTAATTCTTTTATTTATGCTTATGGGTTAAAAGTACAACTCTAGAAAGCAATAATAATATCTGTATGCAAAATAATACCCGAGAAAATGATAGTCAGTTTTTTCTAAATATAAATAAATAAATAATTGAATTAAAATATTAAAATGAAAGATTTATTTTCCTGAAAGTTTGGGCCAAAAACGTGGGTGCGCATTATATACAAGAATACATTATACACGGCAAAAAAAAAGGTAATAGGCCAAGAACTTTTACAACCAAATAATCCTGGTCTCAAAGCCATTCATCTGAAAGGGTCTATTTCCTCACCTCTCGAGTCTGGGCCTGTGACTTGCCACGGTCAATGGAATATGGCAGAAATGATGGTGGGTACTTCTGCTCTCTCGCTCTCTCTCTCCACACTTGGTTACTGCTCTGTGAACAAGCCCACACTAGCCTGCTGGAAGTCTAGAGAAACATGGAGAGATGAGCCATCTCAGCGAAGGCCATTCTGAATGATCCAGACACAGATATGCCTGGCAGTTGAACAGAGACACATAGGCGAGTCCAATGGGGATCAACAGGACTTCTCCCATGAGGCCAGTCCAAATGGCCAACCCACGAAGCTGTGAGCTAAATAAATGATCATGGTTTTAAGCCGCTACATTTTGGAGACGGTCATTATGTAGCAAAAGCTAAGTGATACAAAAGCTAAGAAATTGTTTCTTTCCCATTAGCAGTATACAGATTCCTTTCCTACAACTTTTCCTCGTTCCTTGTGCCTCCGACCTTTATCCACTTTTCTGGGTTACTTCCTACTCTCTTTTCTCCTTTACCCCTATGCTGCCTGTTATAAGCTGAATTGTGTCTTTCCCCAAATTTTTATGTTAAAGCCTTAACCTCCAGTACTTTAGAATGTGATTTTATTTGGAGACAGGGCCTTTAAAGAGATGATTAAATTACAATGAGGCTTTTAGGGTGAGCCTTCATCCAATCTGACTGGCGTCATTGTAAGAAGAGACACCAGGGACGTGTGTGCAGAGAGTAAAGACCATGTGAGGCTACAGGGAGAAAGTGGCCATCTGCAAGCCAAGGAGAAAAACCTTAGGCAAAACCATAAAATCAGAGATACATCTTGTTCACTGCTTTTTTGCTAATGCATGGTAGACACTAGCCATGTGACGTAACAGTGGAAAATTGTAACAGGAAACTGTAACCCACCCAGTCATTCTTTTGACATTGTTTCTGCAAGTGCTAACTCTGACTAATATGAATAGCTTGTAAATGAACAGCATGTTTGTATGAGAATCCTAGGAGCCAACTTAAAAAGATACAGACCCCGACATTCAAACATCCCAGCTCCAGGAGATTTGCAGATCTTCAACTGTGGAGCCAGGATGACAAAAGGCCAGGATGATGTGAAGCCAAGGTGACTACACCAGGATGACGCACACTGACCATCATTTGCCTTATTGGAATGGACTGTGCTCGTCTGCACGTACAGAAATTTGCAACCCCCTCCCTCGATCTCTTTGTTCTGTTCCCCTCTCCCTCTTTATAAAAGCCTCTGCCTCCACTGAGAGGTGGAGATGGGCTTTGTGACATAAGTCCCCCATCATCCAGATGGCCAGCATCTGCAAATAAACCACTTTCCTTTACATCAGCACCTGCCTCTTGAGTATTGGCTTTTGTAATGGCAGGCAGCTGGACCTGCTTTCAGTTACAATGACACCTTGATCTTGGACTTTCAGCTTCCAGAACTGTGAGAAAATCATTTTTCTTGTTTAAATCACACAGTCTGTGATATTTTGCTATGGCAGTTGTAGCTGATCAACTGCCTGTGAAAAAAGTATGCAGTAAGTTTCCCAGCTTGTTTCCCTAATAATCACTCTGATCATTTCTTTCTTAATCTTCAAAAACATTTTTTTAAACACAAAGAATTCAGATTTATTGTAAATAAATTTTTAGTGTATTAAAGATACTAAATAAAGTAAAAAAATAAGCTCAACACTTTGGGGGGAAATATAAAATAAAATAAAGACGTGAAACTTCTATGTCCAGTGCCATCCTGAGCAGGAATCCCTGTTAACATTTACTACGTCTTCTCGAAATATGTGCTTGGTTCCTGGCCTTCCCTGCTGTATGGTAACCTCCCTGAAAGGCAATGAGCCCATGCAGGGAAAGTGTCCTTTCGCTGCTTACACAGCATTGTAAAACCCTTCCTTTGTTTGCAGAATTTCTGAGTCTTTTTTAGTGGCTAAAAGTGGAAGACAGTCACCCTCACAAATGATCTGAAAGCACACGTCCAAGGAGAGGAGCTCCTTGCTGCACCTGTTTCACAGGACTTCACTCGCACTGATCCTTCTGCTCCTACTGGGAAACAAAGCCTCACTGGATGCACTAGACAGCAGGCTGTGATCAGCAAGTCCTGGCAAAGGGCTGCTGTATGGAACATCCATTCAGCACCACGGCTTTGGTATATTTAGTAAAAATAATGGTCATTGTTAATTGAGCACTTATTATGTGGCAGGCACTCTCTAAGTGTGTGAGGTTTGTATTGGTGGTATTGGTGGTTTGTTTATTTTCATCAGATCAGAACAGTACCCCCAAAGCAATGCTCTGAGTTCCTGCCAAACTCTGAAGACCAAGCTATTCTGACCTCCATCGGAGGTGACTTCTGGCTGGTCCCTGAGTCAGACCTGGAAACATCTGTTGCCCCTTGAAGGTCTGTGGCACAGAGTTCTCTCAGGCAAGGGTTCTCTCAGTTCTCTCACCCTGCCCTCTACTCCAGCCTTTTCAGTGAAGGTCTAAGGAGTCCTAATCTATACCCCTCCTCCAAACTTCTGACCTATTTGGCAATGTAAGGAAATCACCTGTCTTGCCTGCAGGAGGCCCTGTATGGGCCCAGAAGTGACCTCCTGTGCCCCCAGAAATGGCCCTGGGTCTTCTAATCTAACCAGTTTCTTGCTACCTTGTTTCCAATCCAAGCAGTTCTTCCCATATGATTATTTCAGCTTTTCACTCACTGCTCATGTTTAATCCAAGTACATACAGAAACACATGTATGTAGCTACTTCTAACTCTATTCTAATGATGGTCAGGAGGAACACACAGGTTTCTTTCTATTGTCCAAGGGTCTGGGGGTTAAGCAGCTTTCTCTACCCTCCCCCAAGGGCAATCTTTCAGCTTCTATTAGATGGGGACTTTGAGGGTTATCTGGAAATGCTTCAGGAGCAGTTGCTGAGGGTTCACAGATAAGAGTTATTTCCAAAAGGAAAGTCCCACAGAGTCCCCACTACTCTCAAAGGAATGGGCCAGAGGTTGAACACACTGGAAACAAATCTGAGTCATCCCAGTAGCTGATCCTGGCAAAACCGCCTGCCTTCTCCTTGTTCTGTCTAACCACTTCCAGCCTCTTCCTGACTTTGATGCCTATGTCACAGCTTACCTATACATAAGAGAGGGTTTTAAAACATTGTCCATACGATTGAAGACAATGACTAAGACAACTGAACACATGTGTACACCAAAGAACGACACCTGTTGTCACAGCAAACATGAAGGTCGCAGTTGCTCTTTTCTGAACGGCTCCCTTAGAATCCTAACAAGCAGCTTTAACCCAAAAGCCTGTGCACTTAAAAACCCAGGCTTTGCTTTGAATACCACAAACACAGTTCTTATAAAGGTTCCTAGGGAGTGACCTTAATCAAGAGAAGCCTTTGGATTCTAGTGTGCCCATAAGAAATTCCCATACAACTCTATGACTATTCATTATGTTGCTGCTTTCTCCTGTGGTGCAAGACCGAAGTTCAAGAATGATTACAGGGCAAAAAGATGATAAGAACAAAAGGAAGAGGAGCCCTGAATAAGCAAAAATATTGGAAAAGAAGAACTAAGCTGAAAGACCCATATTTCATGGTTTCAAAACTTAATACAGGGACATGGGGATACAAACAATGTGGCAATAGCATAAAGAGCATGAAACAGAATTGAAAGTCAAGAAATAAGCAGATACATCATGGTCAATTTACAAGAATGCCAAGATCATTCACTGGGGAAAAAATTGTTTCTATAATAAATGGTGCTGGGACGACTGGATAACCATATGCAAAAGAATGAAGTTGGACCCCTACTTCATACGATGTTCAGAAATTAACGCCAAGTGGATCAATGAATATAAGAGCTTAAAGCCACAAAACCCTTAGAAGTAAACATAGGGGTAAATCTTCATAACCTTGGGTTTGGTAAATGACAATGAAAGCAAGAGCAACAATAACAAAAATATACATAAGTTCAACATCATCAAAATTAAAAACTTTCATGCAAAGAAACCTACAGAATGGGAGAAAGTATCTACAAGTTGTATGTCTGATAAAAATCAAGTATTGAGAACATATAAGGAACTTTTACAATTTAAGACAAAAAGGCAATCAACCCACTTTGAAAAAAATGGGAAAAGGACTTAAGCATACGTTACAGCAAAGAAAGTAACAAATGTCCACAGCCACAAGAAAAGATGAGCAAGCTCCTTAGTCATCAGGAGATGCAATCGAAGCCATGTGTGATACCATTTCATACCCAGTAGGAGGGCAACAATAAAAAGAAAAGAAAAATAAGTGTTGGCAAGAATGTGGAGAAATTAGAACTCTCACACATTGCTGGTGGGAATGAAAAATGGTTCAGCTACTGTGGAAAACAGTTTTGCAATTCTCCAAAAAAAAATCAAACACAGAACTACTATATAACCCAGCAACTCCGTTCCTAGGTACACACTCAGAACAAATGTAAAGGACTCAAATACATGTATACACAGGTTCACAGCAGCACTATTCATAATAGCCAAAGATGGAAATGGCCCAGATGTCCATTAATGAATGAATGATAAACAAACTGTGGGATATACATACAATGAACATTATTATTCACCTATACAAATAAATGAAGTACTGAAACATGCTATAACATGGATGACTCTTTAAAGCATTATGCCTAGTGAAAGAAGCCAGACACGAAAGGCCACATGTTGTATGATTCCATTTATATGAAATTGCCCAATGAAGTGAATCCATACAGCCAACAGGCAGAATGGTAGTTGCCAGGGGCTGGGGATGGGGAAAGTGGGGAGCAACGGCTAAACAAGCATGGGATGTTCTTTGGGGGTGATGAAAATATTTTGGAACTAGGCAGAGATGGTGGTTGCACAAGACTGTAAATGTGCATTGTTCATTTTACATGGTTAATTTTTATGTGAATTTCATTTCAATTTTTAAAGAGAAGAAGTTAGAAGAAAAAACACAGCAGGCAAGGCTGCCTGGCTTTTTAAGGAAGACCCTGGGAATGGCAGAAACAAGCAGGGGAGGTGCGGGTGCTGGCCAACGTGGGTGGAGGGAAGAAGTAGAAGTAGCATGAACACGTGATGGGGAGGTGGTTCCACACAGGGATGTTCTTCCTAACAGAAGAGCAGCATCTGTGTGTAGTGTAGATTCCTCAGAAATAGCACTTTGCAAAGTCCTAAGGGGCCCAGCATCCTAAGTAGGAGAAGGTCCCTAAAGTGAGGACTGCATGCTACCTGGAGTTGCTCACTGCCGGTCCTTTGCAGATGCTTAACTGCTTTCCATTTGTACAGAAAAAGGAGAAGGCTACAGAAGTGAAGACAAGAGGCAAGTTAACTATAAATTAGTTCTGAGCCTCATGGACATCCACGGGAAAGGAAAATGGGAGTGAACATAGTGAGTATTTACAAGAGAGATCCTGTATGTGCACCATCTCCTTGTAAATACTTCCCAAAACCCACGAAACAGCTGGTCCTGTGCTCCCTTTCCCAACGGGAAAACCCAGAAGTCACTAGCGGCATCATCGGTTTTTCAGGAAACTTCTAACTGCCTGAGGGAAGTGGGTTTGACTTCTATTTTTCTACTAGCTCAATAAGGTCTCTTTAACATATCTCCAATGAGAAAATAACCGAAGTCTAGACCGCTGTATTATCATTCGAGGGGTATGAAAACACTACTGCTGCATAGGTTTCTTGCTGCTTATTGATGGCTCTTGCCTTCTGTCAGCTACCTGTGTGCTCCTGCAGATCCGCACATCCTCCAGCCACATGGGAAGGGTCAGTAGATCACGCCAGCACTTTCACCCGCACGGGCACTGGGGTCCTTCTCGAACTGCTCTCTTCCTGCTTTTATGCCACTCGATGCTCCCCACAGGCCACAAACTATGGCAAGGAATGAAGCAGCTGATCTGCGAGGTGGTTATGGCCCAAGGTACTGGCTGGTTTCCCTCCTGTGAGGGTTAATTTTAGTCACCAGGCCTCAGCAAGCTGTCCCTCCCCACCTGAGGACAGGGAGACAAGATGTTTGCTCCTCTTTTCATTGCTGAGAAAGAGGTAAGAAGTTTTCAAATGCAACAGTTTACCAGCTTTTGATATTTAATTGATAAATTAAAGTAAAATAAAATAAAATAAACAGAGAGCTAAGTTGACTTGTTTATTTTTTTCCTTCCTCTTACAGAAACAGACCAAACAAAGCAAACATTTCCACTGTGGGATGAAATAATCCCTAAATAGGTCTGGAAAAGATTCAGTTCAAAATGGGAGAGTATGAAGCAGGAGGGGATACAGAATTCTGTCTTTGGAGTAAGAAGTCCTTGCTGTCACAACCACAAGGGCCCCTGGGAAATGACACACAAAGCCATTCCAATACCAAAGTGATTTCAACAGTAGCACCCTCGCCAGGTATATGTGAAAAGCTCAGTTGAAGAAACTAAGAAATGTAAGCACAACAGCTAAAATGTTCTACATTGGACTGTCAGTCCTTTGCTGGTTTCTTCAACTCTTTTGGGAAACAAGTAGGAAAAAATAACATCACTAATACATACTTCTAAAAGTTTGTGTTGAAACATTTTTTGGGACTAAAAAAATAGCACAAGCCTGAAGCATCTGCTAGAGTAGAAAACTGACATTTATCCCTTAATATATTTCACTAAAATTTTGATTAATGCTTTCTCTAACATTTTATTTTTAAAATAAAACTGATTTTTTATAGTGAACAAGCCATATTCCCACCGCTTTGCTTTTTTGAATATCTAACCCTTTATCCACCCCTTTATCTATTCATCAGCTCTTTTAGAAATGTATTTTATAGTAAATAAGTTCCAGAATTGAATACACTTCATCTCTAAGCTCTTACGCTGTTGGCACTTTAATCTGTTCTAGTTGACTTTGCAAAAGGAAAGAGGGAAAGAAAAGCAAGTGAAAGCTCACTATGCGCCCAGTATCAGGGCCTGAGCCGAGATAAAGACAGGATTCTGGCAAAGGATGAAGATCTTCCTATAAAAACCAGAAGAAAAGGATTTGGCAGAATGCTGCCTTAGCAACTATAAGGAAAATTATCTTTCAGAAGTCCTGGTGTTGGTCCCACTCCTTTTCTCCTTCCTTCTAATCACCCTGGGAAAAGAAGCCCAGTTGGCCGTGGAGACCAAGGAGCAGAGCATCAGAGAACCACCCGAGAAATGAAAAGACTGAGAAAAGCCACAAAGGTGCCCAAGGTGGAGAATTCTCTCTTCTGAGTAGGATGCCCTTAAACAGTAAAGCTGTCCCCTTTTGGTTAGAGGAGTAAAGGCTTAGAAAATTTTCCTTTCCTTTGTTTTTGCTCTTTTTTTTTTCTCATCTCTCAATTCTTCCACAAATCAAGCCTCCTACCAGAGTTTTGCTATAACGTTCTGAAGCTGCACTGCCCAGTACAGTGCCAGTGGCCAAGTGTGGCTTCTGAGCACTTGAAATATGGTTAGTCTGAACTGAGATCTGTTGTAAATATGAAATATACACCAGAAAAATGTAGAAGGAAAAGATGTAGGAGAACATTTGAGGCTGGGGTGGACCCACCATTTGAGAATGCTCTCATAGGAAAGACTAGGTGAAGATGAAAGATGGAAGAAGGCCAGGGTGCACTTATTCATTGTCTAAGCAGATTAGATTTTTTTAAGGGCTGCCCAGTCTAGCAATAAGACAGCATCATTGTGCAGAAGTGTGCCCAAGAAAGAATGGTGGGTCCTCGCTAGAGCATTTCCAAAACAGTTAATGGGGCAAGAGGCATACAGCAGTGGCACTGGAGACAGGCCCTGTGCAGATGGTATTTCCAAGATTCTCTTCATACAATGTGGCTTTAACACTCCTTCCACTGAGAGGTGGGCTTTTAAGTATCTTCCCCTTGAAACCAGGCAGGCTTGTGGCTCACCTGTAACTGAATAACATGATGGAAAGGATGCAGCAGGACTTCCACGGTCAAGTAATAAATGATGCTGCTTCCACTTTGTTGGCTAGAATAATCACACTGGAGCTGCATAAGCAGTCCAACTGCCCCGAAGCCACCGTGCTGTGAGGAAGCCCACAGCAGCCCATGAAGAGAGGTCACTATGGAGAAACCCTGAGACTATGTTAAGAAAGAGAGAGTGGAGCCAGCCCTCAGCTGCTCTAGCCTCGTGTTCTTTTGGCCTCATGCGTCATCTGAATGCAACTGCACTAGTGACCCCAAACCAGAACTGCTCAACAGAGATTTTCCCAAACCCCTGACCCACAGAAAAAGTGAGAGGTGAAAAGGTGAGCGCTCTTGTTTCAAGCCACTACATTTTGGAATGATTTCTTCCACAACGATAAATAACTGAAATAGACCCCAACATGTAACTGGATCAGGATGGCACTTCACTTCATATACTACAAAATCCAAGTGTTTGAACCTGGCATCAATCTAGCTACTAACTACCTTGCTTACTGTGTATTTTCCACTCCATGCAAGTACCCCAACTCTTCTAGAACCTTCTCCCCAACACGCATTATATAGATATATTTTTTTCTACGAAGATGCTCTCCTTTCCTTTTTAAAATCTTTCCACATTTACCCTTCCTTGAAGACTCATTTTCTTCCAAAAAGTGACCCTAGAATTCTGCACTCCGGAAGGTTACCGGCGATATCTCAGCTGCCAAACCCAACCATTTTCATCATAATTCACGCCTTTGGGGTATTAAGTTCAAAATACAAGCAGTAATGGCTCATCAAGGATAGATAAGCTCACTTTCTTTGGACAACAGTGGTGCCTCATTTCTCTACTGAGCGGAGTCACCACGCTGGGAGATTCAGGAGTGCCGACAAAACATCTTCTCTCAAAGGAAGCAAGCCTCTTACCAGAGTTTCGCTATAACGTTCTGAAGCTGCACTGCCCAGCACAGTGCCAGTGGCCAAGTGTGGCTTCTGAGCACTTGAAACATGGTTAGTCTGAACTGAGATCTGTTGTAAATATGAAATATACACCAGAAAAATGTAGAAGGAAAAGATGTAAAATCTCATTAATAATGAAATGATAACAATTTGGTATGCTAGGCTAAATACACTATTAACATTAACTTCAACTGTGGTCTTAGACTTCCCAGCCTCCAGCTCAGGATGCCAGAACGAAGATTTTATTTATTTATTTTTAGAGAGAGGGGAAGGGATGGAGAAAGAGAGGGAGAGAAATATCAATGTGTGGTTGACTCTCAGGTGGCCCCCACTGGGGACCTGGCCTGCAACCCAGGCATATGCCCTGACTGGGAATAGAACCAGCGACCCTTTGATTCAGAGTCCACACTCAATCCACTGAGCTACACCAGCCAGGGCTATCTTTTTAATGAGACTAGAAGAAAATTTTTAATTGCACATGCTGCTCACGTGATATTTCTACAGGACCACACTTTTATACCAAATTGAAAGTACCCAAGGAAACACCATGTATTTCCCTAAAAAGTTTGTGAGAAGAAACTATTTTCAAGGCAAAGGGAAAATATTAGAAAATAAAATTCTAAAGGATTGTTAAAAGAGATGAGAATAAAAAAAATAATAGAGTGAGTATATATGTTCAGAAATGTTTCTAGCAAGAATAATTGCCAATCACAAAATCAGACAATGCCCTTGCCTCTTTTTCAGGGCACCGAAATAATTACCCATGATGACATTCATTTAAAGAAAGCTTTGAAATTTCAGATTTGATTTTTAACTCCAATATATGTACAGAAATACGATTCACTGAAACTTACCCGGGTATCTCAAACTGCAACCACTTCAGGGCTTAGATATATGAAGCAGTAGCTCATTACCTTCTCAAGGGAAGAAAATAAAGGTATGTAGCTTCTGAGAGTAGCTGAAGGGTAGCTTGACTTGCACTGGGAAATGGTCTAAGGGATGAAAATGTGCCTGTAGGGATGAGGAAGTGAGTGAAATGGCATGTGGCTAGGTAGAGCACTCCAGGGTCCCGTCCAGATGCCACTGGGTCCCTTTTAACTACCCCACGTGCCCATCTCCCAGCTTTTGTAAGCTTTGCTTCTAAGAGATGGCACTGGCAAGTTTCTTAAGAGGAACACCCTTCAACAATGAGAGCTGCTTCCCCCTGCAGACACCAAGAGTCAAGGGCTCCCAAGTTTACAGCCCCACTGCCACCAAGTTTACAGCCCCACTGCCAGCAGCCCGCAGCCAATGACTGAAGCAGGAAAGGGAAAAATCCCTCCCTTGCCTTGAGCAGAAGAAACACTCTCAGGAGCAATTATGCACCAGAGCTCCCCCAGGGATCAGCCTAAGGCAGAGATTTCGCTCAAATCATCCCTCTGCTTGGATTTTCTTCCCCTTTCCCTTTCTTTCCCCAACCCACTAGTTTCTCCTGGGAGCCCTGCCTTAATAAAACACTGGTGCAGAAATCCTCACCTCAGGTCTGCTTCTGGGGAGCTCAACCCAAGACACATCGTTTGTGCATGAATGGTCTCTAAGAAGACAGGAAGTCTACTTGTTGTTGTTCCATGGATAAGAGCATCTAGAACACAGCACCGTCTAAAATAACTGCACTGTCCACAGTTGAATAAAAAGCATCTTTGTTCCCAAAGATCACTGCAGTTGCCCTAAACGTAGTTCTTAGATCTAGAGAAATGATGCTAATGCTGGCACAACATGTATCACCTCCAGGTGTGACAGTCATCAGGCTGGTGTGTAAGGCTCCAAAGGAGAGGTGGGAAGAAAGAGAAGGCAACATCGAAGTCTGGTGTGTGCCACACCTGACGGCAACGTTACACATTCTGTACAATCACCAACATTTAACTTCATTAACTTCCACTTAACAAAAACAACTCAAAAATCACTCAGAAAGGAAGAAAGCACCCATGCTATGTAAATTTTTTAGGACTAATATATCTTCCAAACTGAAATCCTATAGGAAGTAAGTTATCAAGCGTTGTTTTCTTTCTTTTCATGACTTGAAGACAGCCTTTGGTTTGACCAGATTAATAAGTTCCTCTTTACCCAGAGTCGTTCTGAAGCTAGAAATGTAAGGGTGAGGACAATTCAACCCAAAATAGTCATTTTATTCTCTATATAAATATTTCTTTTTATTCTAGGAGTTTACTCCCTAACACTGATAAAAAGCTAAGTTGAATGTGACATAAATAAGCAAAATCTAAAATACACCTTTTGGCATTACAGGAACTAAAGTATATTCTGAATGTCTATTACAGATATAATAGTCATTATAGATGTAATAGTCCTTAAAAATAAGCCATTTGGAATTAATATACAGTCCACTGTTGGAATGAATCATGGGAAATAAAACAAGTGTTCATGACAGGACCAGAAAAGTTCAGGTTCTCCAGTGTAGGTGTTTCCAATTTTGAGTATGAGAAGATATTACAAAAGAATCAGATTTTACTTCAATATAAAAAAACCCTCAAAATACATGATATCCAACAACTCTACTCTAGCAATGTTGCTAGAGTAGAATGTTTTTATTTGTAGGAGAAGATGGAGAGAAAAGGAGGGGAATTCTCTCTTTGGGAGGAGGCCAAGACTAACGCAAAGATGACAGGCAACAGCCTGGTAACGTGGGGCACCGGGTCCCAACAGGCCCCCACAGCTGTGAGGATGGAAGAGAAGCCCACACACCGTTAGCTGTCCCAGGACTCGATCCACCCAAAGTCTTTGTAAAATGAAATGCATGGCACTTACACCACTTCATACAGAGAAGTGTCTTCATGGCACTTAAAATATTTAACAAACAACTTCTAAGTGGTGGTTTTGATTTTTGTTTTTTGGGGGACTCTTGACTCAAGTGTTTATTTTCATTAAGCAAGCAATTCTTAATAGGAATCATTTATAATACAGCTGATGAAAAATGACCTATTTGTAAGGATAATACAACTATTACGCATAGAAAGTGGGTAGTCCAGAAAGATGTAATAAAAAATACTAAAAAGGAGATGTCAAGATCTATTTTGACTTAAAGTCCCTAAAGAATTATTTAGCTCCCCTTCTACCCCTAACTCTGGTTCGCCTGCTAAAACATGGTTTATGAATCATCCTGGGGGAACAGGAGAATATAGTGCACTTGACTAAAAAGTAGGTAGGAACATTAGATAACAAATCTACTTTCTTGATATTCTTGAATCATCATTAAATGCTGATCACTAAGAGAAGTGTGATTCTTTCTGCCCCTCGCAGAAGAGTCGGAAGAAAATCAGCCCCGGGCCCTGGCAGAAGATGACGGTGTGTCTGACGTGATATGCACACGGCAAGGAAACAGCATTGATTTCAAATGCCTGGGACCTGGAGCTCACCTGTCGGGATGAACAGGGAAGTTGCTGGTTATCTTTTTCATGGGACCACTATAAAATAACTGCTTGTCCCTTGAAGTAAGAAGTGAGACATTGTCCAATTTATTTGCTTACAACAGCAATTAGAAAAATAGCAATTTGATTCAGGGGTCAGACAAGAACAAGCTCTCATATTAACTAGGATTCTGGCTCTCGTAAAGCATTGGCCAGTTACAGTTTATAAATAAAAATTGACCATATAAAGATATTTCTGTTTCTCAAACTAATTCTGCATAGGATTGAGAACAGGTCACACATTTCTTCTCAGAGAGAACTGCAGAGAACAGTAACGTAAATAATACCCGATGCTTACTTGCTAAATGCAGGCAAGACTACCACAGATGAAGAGTAGAAAATCTAGTAAAAGGTGCAGTGCCCAAGGTTGGAATGAATGAACTCAAATCTAATAAATGCCAGGGACCAATGCCCCGTCACATGAAAGAAAACGTCTGTGAATCGGTTTTGACAGACGTATCACATGGGATGTCAGCATGAATGAAGGGGTTCATTTTACAGACTGAGAGTTCTAGAACCCCACAGCTAGCAAGTCTTTACCACAGTGTGCAGCATACTCACCGGACGGCTCTGGACCAGCTGCAAGTGGTGTCTGCTTAGTCACGCTGGCAGCGCCGGCCTCTGTGAAGTAAGCAGACACAGACCAGAGAAAAAATCAACGTGAAGAACCTTAAAATTTCATGGAAAGAAACAGCCCTTTGAACTTCAAAATCAGAACCTATAATTTTTTTAACAGAAAGACACATTAATAAGTTAGAGACAGTTTATAAATGGATGATGAAGACATAGTCATTAAATCAGATATATCACTGCTACACCCAGCTTACAGGGTTCATACACCTTCTCTAGGAAGCTGCTGGTCTGTAATTCAGCTTCTTAAACTATCAAAACAACTAAGCAGCAGTTAACAACATGGCCATGTGAAATCTTCTAAATTTAAATAGAATGATCTTTTTCCAATTAACAGTAAAAAGCCCTCAGATGAACTGTAATTAGAAGGGACAGTTGGCCCTTTCACAGAACAGTGTTGAAAAGGAAAGGTTTACAACAGATTGCATCCATGGACAAAGTCATTTTTAATATGTACTTTTGTATTGTCTTTGTAAAGTTGTTCATGCAGATTCTGGGTTTGCCATTGGATTTCTGGTTGTTTGCAAGGTAGATGTCAAGGTCTTTACAAGATGGGGTTGGGTTGGGGGAGTTCTAGGAGGTGTCAGAAGTACATAGAGGTAAAGAGGAAGCCAATTTGCATGTGGAAAGGCAGAGGTAGAAGAAAATGGTAACTGAGACACGAGAAAATGATGTCCGCAAAATCTGAATTGGGTTTTCTGAAGGTCATTATCCATGTAAGGATATGTCTACAGCAAGATCCCAGGTAGAAGGGTGCATTCCCACGTTGCAAGACTATGCTACTAAAAAGAAAAAAGGGAGCACGGATCTACATATATAGACAGACATAGGAAAAATCCTCAGGTCATTGTATTAACTTTTTTAAACTTAAGTAGTATACTACTATGTATCCCGTGACCCCATCGTGCTAAAACCAACCTCACGAATCTGAGCACACAGACATGAACACTATTATACGCAAAAACACATGTGGACAAGAAACCCATGGGTGTGGCTGCTCTCCAGATCTTGTATTGAAGGAACATAAAAAAGGGGCTTTTGCATTTTAACCTAACATTTAAATATTCTGTAATATTTTACCATGAAACTTATCTCTTTTATAATTGAATTTGATAAAGAAAAAATCCAGTTCATCCCAAACTCTCTGTAAAAAAGAATGTTCCATTTTAAATATACAAACTTAGGAGAATGTAAAGCATCCTATACACTTAATTTACTGATTTAGTGAGTACTTACTAAGACTCAGGCTCTAAGCATAGATTGCATCATATTTATCTTAATCCACATAAAAACTCTAAAGTGCATGAACCGTGATTGTTCCCACTTTATTGAAGAGAAAAGCGAGAAGTTGGGTGAGTTTTCTGGATTCTCACAGAGTTGGCATTCAAACCCAGGCATTATGACCCATGTTTTGCTTCCATGGCATTTACCATATTTTCAATATTACATTTATATTTAATGGTGCATTAATGTGAGACTGCACATTCCATGAAGACAGGGACTATTTGTATATTAAAAACCATTATGTATATGCCCAGCACCTAGCATAATGCCTAGAACCCAGTAAAAATGATCAACAAATCTTTGTTGAAGGAATGAATAGTTAAGTGGCCCCTAGAGCTGTGGAGTTAAACCGCACAACTGTTTTATGCCCCTTGGGGCTGTGGAAGAAGCTGAGTCCCAGGAAAGCTCATTGATTAATGACCCTGCCACACCATGCTCCCCATTTTGAGAAAGTACTTGTTGCCCTAGTCTTTCCGCAACTAAAGATTTAAAGACTGGACACATGTTTTCCCTTGTCTGCTCTAATTCTCTAGTGACTACCCCACATAAAACTGATGCATTTTTCCGTAAACCTTTCTAATTCTGTGCACGATTAAAATATTGCGACATTTGGGAAAGCCATGTTGCAATACTCAACTGGAGAGAAGGGAAGCAGCGTGAACAGTCCGTCATGCACTACTTAGCTATCGGAAAATTAGTGTGACTGACTTGGTGTTGTATCACATGAGAATCAAGGCCTCAGCCTACCCACCTTTTCATTCTATTATTCCTCCAAGTGTTGAAGGGTAGGGGTGGGGCCTTTGGTAAAGGAGAGATGGGAGGAGTGAGGCTGGGGGCCTGTGTGTCGTGCACATGTCTCTGTGAATCTACGTTCGTGTTTATGTGTCCCTGAGTGTGCATCTGGTCTTTCAAAAGAGAAAAGCTATTTTTCTATGGCACACAAGAAAACCTCATAAATAGATAAAACCCCCCAATCCCAAATCCTATCAGTGTTGGTATTAGCAAAAGATGTTTTTCATTCAACAAGGGTGACAAAACCGTTCATAGTCTACTCAACAAATAGTGCTGGGACAACTGGATAGCCACATGCAAAGGAATAAAGGTGGACTCTTCACACCATCCACAAAAATTAGCTCAAAATAAGTAGATCATAGATCTAAATGTAAGAGCTAAAACTATAAAAGTCTCAGGAATAAATAAAACATAAAAGTACAGTTGACCCTTGAATAACAGAGGAGTTGGGGCACCAACCACCCACATAGTGGAAAATACATGTCTAACTTAAGTTGGCTCTCCACACACACAGCGTCCACACTCCTGATAAAAAGTACAGTTGACCCTTGAAAAATGTGGGCCCTAAATCTGCACTGTTGAAGGGTCAACTGTCCATCTTTGTGACCTTGGGTTAGGCAATGGTTTCATAGCTATGACCCCAACAGCATGAACAACAAAAGAAAATATAAAGTGGACTTCATCAAATTAAAAATATCGTGCTTCAAATATCACCATTAAGAAAGTGAAAACACAACCTGCAAAATGGGATAAGTTTTTCTGCAAATCATATACAGGGTGTGGCAAAAGTAGGTTTACAGTTGGGAGTACATGAAACATGGAATTTATTCTTACACTATTATTTACTATTGTGTTATTTGCCATATGAACAACTATAAACCTACTTTTGCCCCACCTTGTACTTGATAATGGTCTTGTATCAAGAATATGTTAAGAAGTATTACAACCCGCCCTGGCTGGGTGGCTCAGTTGGTTGGAGCATTGTCCCATACACCAAAGGTTGCAGGTTCAATTCCCAATCAGGGCACATACCTAAGTTGCCAGTTCGATTCCTGGTCAGGGGTATACAGAAGGACATTGATGTTTCTCTCTCACATTGATGTTCTCTCTCCCTCTCCCTCTCTTCATCCTCCCTCCCTCCTTCTCTCCCTTCTTATTACAACCCAACAATGAAAAGACAAATAACCCAATTTAAAAATGGGTAAATTACCTGACTAGACATTTCTCAAAAAAAGATATATAAATACATGAAGAGATGCCAAACCATTAAAGAAATGTAAGTCAAAATCACATGAGATACTACTTCTCACCCACTAGGATAACTATAATCAGAAAACAGATTATAACAAGTGTTAATAAGAATTTGGAGAAATTAGAACCCTCATATATTACTTGCGGGAATATAAAATGGTACAGCCACTTTGGAAAACAGTCTGGCAGTTACTCAAATGATTAATAGAACTTCCAGATGGCCCAGTAATTCTGTTCCTAGGTATGTACCCAAGAGAAAGAAAACACATGCCCATACAAAAAAAACTATGTGTACATTTTTTATAGCAGCAGTCTTTCTGATAGCCAAAAAGTGGAAACAATCCCACTGTCTACCAACTGATGAATGGATAAACAAAATGTGGTATATCCATACAATGGAATATTATGAAGCAATAAAAAGTGCAACACAAATATATGTAATAACATGAATGAACCTTTAAAAAATTACACTAAATAAAGGAAGCCAGTCACAAAAGTTCACATATTATATGATTCCATGTACATGAAATGGCCAGAATAGGCAAACCCCCAGAGAGAAGTGGCAGATTCGTGGTTGCAGAAGGCTGGAGGAGCAGGGCAGATGGGCAGTGACTGCTGGTGGGTGTGCAATTTCTTGTTGGGTTGATGAAAATGTTCTGAGATTAGCCCTGGCTGGTGTGGCTCAATGGATGAGCACTGGACTGCGAAGCCAAGGGTCACTGGTTGGATTCCCTCTCAGGGCACATGCCCAGGTTGCAGGCCAGGTCCCCAGTAGGGGGCGTGCGAGGGGCAACCACACAACAACGTTTCTTTCCCTCTCTCTCTCCCTTCCCCTCTCTCTATAAATAAATAAATAAAAAGCTTTTTTAAAAAAAGAAAATGTTCTGGGATTAGATTGTGCTAGTGGTTGCACAACTCTGTGAATACACTAAAAACTATTAAATCATATATTTAAAGTGGGTGAATTTTACATGTTGTACGTTATATTTCATTAACAAAGCAGTTTTTTTGAAAGACTGCATTTTAGTGAGTTTCCCGGGAACAAGAGTTGGCTGCTTTAAAAAATGACAAGACACTTATTCTACAAGAAAGCACAGGAAGTGTTAAATATTTACATTTTTAAATAACGTAACTATTGCAATTTTTCATGGTTGCTTGTGATGCGAAATACACGCCATCGTATTTTACCCTCACCAAAGAAGAGTATGTGCATAGACCTGCCTTGAAACCTTAAGTACCAACATCTCATTGCAAACCACCACTAAGGACAGATGCCACCGTGTTTGAGATACGGTCTTATTTGAAAGCAAAAGCAACAGGGAGTGTTAGCCAGGAGTGAGGTTTTCATTTCTTAGCAAAGGAAAACACCTACAAACATCCGAGGGTGACACAGCCAGGCCTGTTTTTGAGAATCTACATGCACATCGAACACAAAAGGACAACATTTAATGCCTTGCTAAAAATATTTAACATTGAGGTTTTATTTTCAAGTGAAGACTAAATGGACGAGACTGAATCAAAAGAGGTCATTTCACTCTGACCTACTACTAAACATGAAAACTACTGCTTTGCAAACAAACAGAATGTTAGAGAACAGTTCGTTATGTCTGTGAGTTTTGCAGCATAATGGACCTCCTCAAACCCTGGTGACCTAATCGGTCACCATTTACTCTGGTTCCCATGGTGGTCTTAAGTCTGCAAAAATGGCAAGAGGGCAAGTCCCAAAGGACAAGGCTTTTCAAGCCTCTGCTCTTTCCCACCTGCTGTCAGCTCGAGTACTCGGCAAAGCAAGTCACCTGGTCAAGCCCAGACTCAAAGGCTGGAGAGAACAGTCCCACCTCTCGATGGAACAGCACACACTGCAAAGGTGCGAATGCAGGGGGCCGACTTTGCAGCCATGTTCACAATGTGCACAGTGGTCCATGGCAGATACCTTACAGTGTATTACAGCTCATTGTCAATGGCGCAGTTTATATGTAAGATACAGGTATTTGACATCAGCACAGGGAGACATAGTATACACTGTGTGTACATTAGCACTTAACTTCTATCTGTGGGAAATGGCATTATTTTTCTATTGAACTTAAGTATATCACAGAAAGTACAGTTATTTATAGTTATTTACCAAAGCAATGTTACTATACGACCATAATTATTTACGATACATTTTTTTTAATTTTTATTTTTCAAACAGCAGGCTATAGCCCGTCACTTAAATGGCTCGTTTAAAAATTAAACAGAATAGAATGGAACAGAAAATATCAGAGTGCATGGGAGTAAAGGTTAGCAATATTTCATAGAATTACTGTCATCTGTGTGTAGACACATAAACAATCTACTGCACAGTATGAAATGAAAGGGACACTACGAGGCCTGATTGTCACAGATACAAAACCAACAGAACCAGTCTTCCAGAAAGGGAAGACATCACGCCCATCTTGTCTTTCCTGCAAAATTAAACCTAAAAATACATCAGTCCAAATTATGTTGTTGTTTTTTTTTTTTATTTCGGACAAGATCAGGCTGGCCATAGACCTTTTTTGTCCAGCTTAAAACAGCACACATTTATTTTACAGTTTATGTGGGTCAGCAGATTAGTCATTCATGTGTAGACAAGTACATGTGGATTGGGTCACAATGTAAAAAAGATACATTCTATTTTTAAATAAATGTATTTCAGTGGAAAGGATGAGTGATAAGTTCAAGTGATTAACCAAAATCATAAAGGTGGCTCATGGATAACCCAAGTTTAGAGCCCAGTGGACTAGGACAACACATCTCAAACTTTAACATGCATACAGATCACCAAGCCATGTGGTTGAAATGCAGATTCTGTTTGAGACAGGGCTGAAGAAGGGACCAAAGACTCCCGCATCTCTAATTAACTCCCAGGTGATGCCCATGCTGCTGGTTCCAGAGAAGCAAGCACTTGGGACAAAGTCAAACGTCTGGCAATCAGATAAAGCAGAGGGCAATTATTTACCAGCTGTGTGCTCTCGAGCAACTGACTTCACCTCTCTGAAACCTTTTCCTCGTCTGTGAAACGCAGGTGACATTAGAAATCATGTGAACCCCTGGGTCAGTGTTAAAAAATGAGATGAGATAAGCAAGACATGCAGGACCAGCCATCAAGAAGTGCTCAATGTCCACTCCATTGTCTTTCATAGTTAATGACTTCCAAAACAGTCCTTCAATGGAATTGCAGGTTAAAAAAAGGTAAATGGCTGGGCCAAACGTACATTATGTTAGCCCAGATGGTGCTATGTCACAACATTAAAGTCATAGGATCTCAGAATCACATTTCACCAATGCAATCACATTTGACATTTTCACATATGGCATGAATATGTTTATGTCTCCTCAATGTCATTCAACAAATAGTTACTGAGCATCCCCTGGGTGCTAGACACTGCTCTCAGCTCTGAGGATATGACTGTGGACAAAGCAAACAGAGCTCTGGGTCCTCACCGAGCCCACACCCTCCATCTCCCAGACCGCTCACATATTCTCACTCCTCCAGGCTGCACCCAAGGAGAGGCTGCTGTGGGCCTCATCTGGCCACGTACATGTTTACATGTCCCTGTGGCCATCTTTTGAAGTTTTGAGCTGGTATTAATATTTTTAATGGGAGATTTCATATAAATCCCCGCCACCCCAGCCTTTCTTGGAAATCTGGAAGATTTAGCAACACGGACCCAGAGTGATGCAGATAAGCCAGCAACAGCTGAAAGGCAGATGTCCCTTCTGAGAAGGCCTGGGTGCTCCGATTTCTCACAGCCCTGCCCTCCTGATCAGTTCCCCTCAGATAATTCCCACACCTCCGTTCTCCTGCTCTCCCATTCCTCTCCCCTTCCCCACCACTGACATAGTGAGCCCTACAAAAAGGCACAGTCACCAACACTTAGAAGCACAAAGGAAGGGTTCCACCCTCCTATTCCACATATTTTTCCCTTTACCATCATGTAATTTACTACATCATGCAATAAATATCCAGTTAAGAGAGCAATTTAACCATTGTTTGCCCCTTCTTAAGTCTAAAACTGCCAGTTTGAGAAACTACTCTAAATCTGCCCCCAAAGTTACAGCTCCTGTATCTGTTACTACTGTGGCTAACTGGGTCTAAAATGCATAACTGAGAGCTCTTTATAGGAGCTTCTTATGAGTTATTCTACGGATTTTTTTTCTCTGAATAAGGCTGATGGTTTTGCCATTACTCACCTACACTCTTTTGCCTGGCTTCCCCCATGTATTGGAATTTTATGGCTGTATGAAAAACTGTCACAAACTCCATGGATTAAAACAGCACGCATTTATTAGCTCACAGTACTGTAGGCCAGAAGTCCGGTGCCACTGCTGGGTCCTCTGTCCAGTGTCTGCTAGGTGTTTGCTAGGCCTCCTTCCTTTCTGGAGACTCAGGAATTAATCCGCTTCCAAGTTCATGCAGATTATTCACCAGTTTTAGCTTCCTTGTGGTCAAAGGGTCAAGGATTAAGGACCTGTGTCTTTGCTGGCTGGCAGCCGGGGGCCACTTTCAAGTCCTAGATGCCACCCACACTCCTTGTTACAAGCCCCCACCATCCTCAAAGCCAGTGGTGAAGAATCTCCCTTGTATGAAATCCCCCTCTCTCTGTGAATCTCTTTCTTTGGTGTGTTTTAGGGGCTTAGCTGATTAGGACAGGCCTACTGAAGATAACTTCTCATTCTTAAAGTCAACTGTGCCACACCAAGTAACCTAATCACAGGCGTGATATCCCATCATGGTCACACTGCTGGGACTATCCAGAGTTTGTACACCAGGGGGTGGGATCTTGCGGCCATCTTCAAGTTCTGCCTGGAACACAGGTGGCAAACACAAGGCCCGAGGGCGGAATCCTGCCCTCCACCTTGTTTTATCCGGCCGGCGTCTTGTTTCCAGCTGGTGGCAGCACCAAGCTCCTTGCCCCTAGTTAAGGAGTAGTTACATTTATACAGTCCTAAAATTACATTCAGGCCTTTGAAGGCAACTGTGAGGCTAATGTGGCCCCCGGTGAAAATGAGTTTGACACCACTGGCCTGGAATATCCAGTAATTCCTAGCATGTACTTGTCCTCTGCATGCACTTTTCTTCTCAGACTGAGAACGGAGGTCATATCAGAAGAAGAGCTAGTGCAGCAGCAGAAAGGAGAAACAGAAGTTAAATCCAGAGAGTTTATTTTCAATAATTCCCCATCCATCACTAGAGTTAATGTTCTCAGGATTCCAGTATCTAACTCTAAGAATGCATGTACTCCACCAAATTCCAAATCTATATGAAATGTTTCTCTCCTTTAATTTAAACTTAAAATTATGAAATGGATGTCTAGAAAACTGACATTCTAGAAGGAGGAGAAAGAGGAGGAGATGAAAACAAACATTCACCTATTGCTCAGAATGACAAGTATCCAAATAACACCATGGGCTGAAAATTTTTAAACTGCATAATATTTTCTAATATTTTAAGTTGCATTATATTTTCTAAATTCAATCAATTTAAATGACTTTTTCATTATACTGTCTTAGTTATTTGGAAGTTACATAGAGGCAATATATATATAATCACACTAATATTTAAAGGAAAAGGGTAAATGTAATTAAAAGCATACTTAATACATCCACAAGCACATGGCATATTAGTTAAGATGCATTTAACAGAAAAATAAAATGAGAATACTTAAGAAATCTCCCTTCAAAAAATGTTTGGCTAGAGAGCAAAACAGTCTGACAGGTCTGGAAGAACCAAAGTAAATAATAACAATAATAACTGCCAACTAATGAGAAATTACTATGGCCGCATTAAATCTCACCAAACTCTATAGGTAGAAATTTTTTAACGATGAGGACGCTGAGGCACAGAGTGGTTACATCACCTGTTCAGAGACACATGGCAAGTAAACAAGGAGCATGACTCTGAACCCTGAGGGTCTGGCTCCAGGACCCTTCCCCTTAAGAACTGCTTCTGCCTCTGCACCCCTCTATGCTTCCACACCGTGGAAGAGGAGTGCTTTCTTCACCAATTCTACAGCACAAGGTGGGAGCCAAGTGCATGTGCATTACACTCAAACAGATCTGGCTCACATCCAAGGCCAAAGGGTGAGTGGGGTCTGCAGCCCGGCCAAGGGGTGTGTTTCCATAATTTGCATACAGACACCCCATATACCAGCAGCAGCCTTGTCCAAGAAGCCTAAGAAGTCCTCTTAAGAAAATAATTCAGGCATTCCTTTCACCCCTATGTCTTTACTTAGAAGGAGAGAGGAAAAACATAATTGATTCCTTCTTTATCATTTTTATGCCTTCAAACCCTTTTCTGTTATTCTACATTTTGAAATTGAAAGATTATTAAAAGATGGGAACAAAGCAAAAGCTAACACTAGAAACAAAGACAAGACCCCTCACAGATTCCCTTTCCTATGGTCGAGAAGAAAGTGAGTCTTCTTCTAGGCAATGAGAAAGGACAAATGTACAGTTCAACTGTGAACATTTTCGATCAACGCCACCCAGCCACAGTGGGGGCAGCATGGTACCAGGGTGTCACCAGCCACCAGCAGCATAGACACCAAGAAACCCAAGCTTAGCAACTGCAGTTAATAGGTCACTGGAGGTGGAGTTGGAGTGGGTGGGGAACACAATATTACCGTACATCCTGACATTCGCATTACAGACACACTTGCTGTCAATGACTCACTGAGACAACTAGGTTGGACAAGCCACGTGGCAGATGGCATTTACTCAGCGATCTTTCCTGGTCCTACAAGGCATGACCACGGACTGCTACCACGCCAGAGCCCTCTGTGTGAGGAGATGGGACACTACAACTATACGTTATGTTCTTTGATTTCAGAATTACAGAATTATAAATTTATCAGAAAACCCCCACCTTGATGCTTCATGGTGTTGCTTGTTTTGGATCTTGTTTTTACAAAGTTTTATTTGTTTGAATTTCTCACGTCACATACTTCAACTTAAAATCACCGTGCACTGCAGCCAGAACACTCACACAGGTCTGAGATCAGACATCAGCCTCAGGGTCCCAGGCTGCTCTGGTTGTCAGCGATCCCTCATAACATTCAAGCAGGGTCTTGGTTTCAGAAACTTGGATATATGCCAACCCAGGTAATTATTCTCTGCCTACCTGATTTCCCCAGGCAATTTTAATTGAAAATGGTATTATCCTGTACTTCAGTTCTAATCTGCTCTGAAGTGTCCCTGTGTCCTGTTTCTTCCCTCCTTTGTAAGCTAACTGAGCTGGTTTCTTTTTGAAACTTAAGTTGAAAAAAATGTTTCTGAATTTCCCAAGGGGGAAAATATCAGATAAATATGAGCCATTTAATTAGTCTCGAACCAGGTGGTTGCCAGACACCCTTCCTTACTGCCTAACCTCATGAAAAGTTTCTTTTGTAGGCAGAGACACAGAGGTTTTCTTACTGAAGAAAAATGGCCAAAAAAAGGAGACAGTGTGAGGAAGGGAGTGAAAGGGATACTGAGAAGACTTTACTCTCCTGAAATAATTTGTTTTAGAAGACTTACTTATTTATTTTTAGAGAGCGGGGAAGGGAGGGAGAAAGAGAGGGAGAGAAACATCGCAACCCGGGCATGTGCCCCAACAGGAATCAAAAGGCAACCTTTCAGGTTGCAGGACGGCAGCCAGCCCACTAAGGCACACCAGTCAGGACTCCTGATGTGATGTTAAAAGGTACTCTTCCCTTGTTTATTTCCAAATAACCTGATTTACAGTTAGCAGAACAAATTCACAATTTAACACGGGTATGCATGAAATTCAATAAAAATGCAATGGAAATATGCTTATTACTTCCAACAAAGATGTATTTAAACCAGCGCTATCCAAAAGAATTGCAATGAAAGCCACACTTGTGAGTTACATACAGAATTTGAAACTTTCTAGTAGCACCATTACAAAAGTAAAAAGAAACATGGAGTATTACTAAGCAATAAAAAGGAAAGAACACGAGTTAGATAGCTCTCAAGGGAATTTTGAGGAGTGAAATGAGCTAATCTCACATTACCCAGTATATGATTTCGTTTATATGACATTCTTGAAATGACAAAAGTATACATATGGACAACAGATTGGTGATTCTCGGGAGTTAGGGAGGCAAGAAGGGAGGGAGGTGGCTATAGCTACAGCAGCATAGCACAGGGGTTCCTGTGATGGAATTCTGTATTTTGACTATGGTGGTGGCCATAAGATCTACGCTGCTGATTGCACTGCACACACAGGTGTGCATGTAAAACTGGTAAAATCTGAGTATGGTCAGTGGATTGTATCAATGTCAATTTCATGAATTGTAAAATGGTACTGGAGGGAAAAACAGGGTAAGATATTTTACAGTTGCATGTGAATCTACAACAATCTAAAAATTAAAAGTAAAAAAAGTTCATTTAATTTTAGTAATATATTTAACCCAGCATACGCATAATTTTCTCAAATAAGTGATATACACATATCATAACATTTTATATATTTTGTATTTCTTTCATTCTAGGTCTTCAGGACCCAGTGTGTAGCTTACACTCACAGCACATTTCAACTTAAACTGGCCTCATTTCAGGTGTTCAATGGCCACCTGTGGCTGTGGTTTCTGGTACTGGGCAGCAAAAATACTTTGCTAAATCTAATATTCATTTCACAATCCCCTCCAGTAGCGCGTTCACTCTTACATGAAACATCACTGCTTTCTGGAAGCCTCCAACAGAACAGGTTCATAACGAAGTCCTTAGAGCTTAGACACGCACTGGAAAATATCGTCTGGCTGGGAGAGAAAATTTCATCAGTGAAGCCAACCAGAATCTGTTTTGGACCACAGTGCCAAGAGAAAAATTAATAACTAATCCCTATTAAAGAGACTTCTGGTATCTTCTAAGAAATAATAGCTAGAAAAGTTTCAAGAGATATATCACATAGATAGTGTTTGAGAATTAAAATTTTTAACTATCTGTGAAACTTTGTAACTTTTTATGTGATCTCTCTCTCACTTCCTTGTTTCCTTGTGGTGATTAGGAATAGAATCATTAAAACAAAAAGCTTATTTGGGGGTGGGGGTTGCTCTTCAGAGCCACGAAACTGTGAGACTCAATTTTCCTCTACAGGCAGTCATGGCAGAGCAAGTAACAAGTGGTGTGTGATGGCAGCTTTGAAAAATACATAAAATGAGGCCAAATCTTTTGGGACTCTGAAAAGTAAAGTAGGGAGCAGACCTGGTTCTCAGACCAGGTCTGACAAGAAGCCCCAGGCTCAATCTCAAAAGACCAGCACAATCTCCATCCCCCACAGGAAGTGGGAACAGATGAGAAAACTATTCTCCCCTGGAGCCTTAGGGAATATAAAGAGAGCGGGTTTTGGAATGAGAGAGACCTATCTCTGAGAATACAGTCAATTAACCTCTCTTGGACCTAGTTCCCTTGTTTGCAAAGCAGGAAAATTATCTACCTCACTCATTGTTGTGAAGTTAAATGGAATAATACATGAAAGGCACTTATCACATTCTTGCACTCCAGAGTGGGCGTTCAATTACAGTCCTCTCCCACTCCTTTATTTCTGCACTCAAGTAACTATGCATATAGAGAAAATGATCCATGCAAATTAAACTAAGCATAGTAACATCAGAAACTCAAGAGTTACTGCTCTAGAGTAATGCCACAGAGACAGCCATTTCATTTTAATCTGTTGTGATTCACTTCTAACCTGCTGTTAGGAAGCTGGTTTCATGAACAATCTAGGCATATAGCACTCTTGAGGCAGCTGTACAAAGGCAGGTATGCCTAAGGTGAAGGACCCGAAGTAACCTAGAAAAATGGAAACAGAGAATCATGACTTCAAGAACCTTTACATATTCATATTCTTAACAAACATAAACCATACCTTCCAGTCAGCAAGTGAGAACAGAAAAAGGAGTATGGTACAGCTCACATGAACTTATCAAGGTCTGAAGTTCCCTTGCTATGAACGACATAACTTCGATAGTGATATTTATGTTTGTCAGGTATTTTTTTGGCCACAGACAACTGGTCAACCATCTCTTCTATGAGAAATTACATCATAAACTGGCCCATTGGGGCCCAATACAGTGGGATACAGCAATAACTTGGCTTTTATTGATGGGCTAAACTCTGCAAACTCAAGGCCCAAAATACAGCCACTGAAGCCTGGGCCCTAAGACAGGTTCCATATGGAATAGAAGGGTTCCAGATGCACAGCCTAGAGTAATCTGTATGGACAACAGCTTGCTCTGATTGTTTATTCTCCACCTCTATTGGGTTTTGTGAAGAAACTAAAGCAGCCCATTTATTTACAACTCTAACATGTGGGACAAGCTCCCAGTCTCTGTTAGCAATCTCACCACTGCTGGGCTAATCAGTTGGGAATGTCCTTCTGAGGATAAGAAACAGCTTCTAGGAAAACATGGGACGGTTCTCTGTCATTGCTACTTCTGACATCACAGTCTATGTCCATTATGCTATAAGCATTACCTAAAACACAACGGTCTCTCTAGGAAACCACAACAACTTAAGTAAAATGAAATGAGGAAGTAAAACTCAGGTGTCCACCTAGGACATTCGGGCTTCATCAATGCCTGGACTCAGAGGCACAACTGGTTTTAATAATCAATTAAATTATCAATCAATAAAAATTAATTACTTTAATAAAATTAATTCCCTGTTTTTACTATTGGTTATTCACAGACAGTTAAATTCACTCTTTCTTGGTCTATAGTTCTGAGTTTTGACAAATGTATCCAGTCATGGTAACCGGTAACCACTACACAGTTAAGATGTAAGACAATTCCATTACCCCCAAAACCTTTTCATGCTGCTCCTTTGTAGTCAGCCCCTCCTCTCAGTCCCACACAACAACTAATCAGTTTTCTGTTTCAATAATGTTGTCCTAAGTGTATGGAGTCATACATTATGTAGCTGTTTTAGTCTGACCCTGGCTTCTTTCTCTTAGCAAGATGCATTTTGTGACCTATCTAACTCTTCAATAGTTCATCCTTTTTTAACTGCTAAGTAGTATTTCATTGTATGGATGTACCACAGTTTGTTTTTTCATTTCCTAGTTGAAGAACAGCTGGGTTGTTTCTAGTTTCTAATGATTATAAATATTAGTGTACAGATTTTGGTGTGAACATGTTTTAATTTCCCAGGAGCAGGATTATTGGGTCATATGTTATGTGTATCTTTAACACTGTAAGAAGCTGTCAAACTTTCACCCAAAGTGGCTGCACCATTTTGCATTCCCAAGAGCAATAAATGAGAATCCCAGTTGCTCTGCTTCCACACCCACTGGAACCAGAACTTTTCTTCTTATTACTATTTTATCCACTCTAATGGGTGTAGGGTGACATCATATTATGATTTTAAAATTATGAATCTTCAACATCTATCAGATTTCAGGGTAACACATATCTCTACCTTTACGTTAGAAATATATTATTTTCCTTTTGGAGATGTTGCAACAAGTCCAGATGGTTAAGTAAGTTCACATGGTTACAACATGCAGATTTGCTACTTCTAGAAGGAATGTTCCCTCTCCAAGCTTGCACGGATGTACCTAATATCTACACACCGTAATAATACATCAGTAATAATAACATATTCCAATTCAACAATAGGAAATAACTCTCTAGTACACAATAATTTGTATTAATGTAAAAATAATAAATTCTTGACAATTTCAACATGTATGCAGTTTTCTACATGCTATAATACAGACATGTATTTCATTATAAAATGCAGCTTGTCAAGCACATTGATAGTTGAAATTTGATCATAAAAGGAATATCTAATATTTTAGAAAAATTATGCTAAAAATTACCCCATGATATATTTCATAAATTAATAACCCAATTATCAACATTAGCTGCTCCAAGGAATGTCTACATTTTTCAACCATTTATTGACTCTTTATTCAGTTTCTGTTTCACTGCCTCTACTTTAAAGAAAACTAAAGATGTGGTTTAGAATTTGTAGCATGTCTAATTTTTTACCACTGTGTTGTAATATTTACTGATCTTCTGCAGCTAAGAATAATGTTATGCATTCCTTATCTATATCTTTAGGTGGAACAGGAAATTAAATGTCTTCCATGAAAAATTGTTGCTTCACTCACTCAAAAAACATTTACTACAATTTTAGCAAGCTGGAGGGGGTGGTTCCTCTCTTAGAAAGAGGCCTCAAGAGGGTCTCTTTAATTAAGTGACATATGAGTGAAGACCTGAGGGAAGTGAGGGAGTAAGCCTTGTGAAGATCTGGAAGAAGAGGACTCCAGGAAGAGGGAATGGCAGGTGCAAAGGCCCTGAGGCAAGCATGTGTTTTACAAGGTTGAAGAGATCAACGTGGCTGGAGCTCAGTGGAGCGGAGAGAGCAAGGGGGACACTAGAGGAAGACAAAATCAGAAACAGAGAGCCAGATGGTGTCAAGACATTGACTGAATCTAATTCTCAGTTATATGGGAATCAACTAGAGCATTTTAAGAAGCAGTTACATAGTCTGACTGAAGTTTTAAAAGAACTTTGCTATGTAGAGAACCAACTGTAGCAGGGCAGAAAGAGGCAGAGAAACCAATTAACAGGCTACTACAAGAGTCCAGTGAAGACAGTGGCTTGACTGATGCTGGTACTAGCTGGTATGGGGGAAAGTGGTAGGATTCGGTACATATTCAAAACACAGAGGCAACACAATTGGCTGATGCATTGCAGGTGGAATGTAAGGAAAAGAAATGATATCAAATTTGAACACTGGCATAAAGGTCAAAGAAACAAAATCACTTAGTCTGAAAAACAATGAATAGTTCCACTTCAGCAAGGATCTTTAAGAAACTGAAACACAGTTAGCATCCAATTTTTGAGTCAGTGAAGAGAGGAAACTGGGACTTTCATTCCCAATAACTAACTTTGGGAACACTTGCTGCCATCAGTCACTGAGGGAATGTCACACTGAGAATTCTGAGTAAAGATTAAAATCAGAATGCCATTCTTTCTCTCCTGCCCTCAATGACGTTTATGTAATATATTCCATATCAGCTATTATAGCTGTTTGACAGGAATTATCCAGAAGAATGGATTGACAACAGATAAACAAGATGATTGAAATGTAAATGGATGAAGATTAATGCAGGAGAAAGCATAAACCAACATGCAAAAAGAGAGAAGACTCAAAATAGTAAATTATAATTTCAGAAGTTTTCTATGCTATATCAATGGCCTGAAGTAAACGATCTGGGCAATCTGGGGTTTTGAATACAAATTTTTTTATTTCCCTCAGAAAGTGAAGGATGCTGTCAAGATGAAAACCACTTGTTATGAAGATTACCTAATGATTCATGACGAAGAGTGATAATTTTAAAGAAATTCAAGATGGTTTTGAAGGAATAGAGAGACTAAAATTGTAAATGGTGCTGTACCCCTTTCCCCTGGTCATCAGTGTCCCTGCCACCTAAGATCCAAGGGTAGAGACGCAGTCACTACCATGCTAACATGTTTCTCAGGACTGCATAAGAGATGGGGACACTGAGGAGGCCAGTTTGGAGCCAAATACCCATTTTTCTTTAGGTTTATTCTCATTACCTTACACATGGTGTTTCCACATCTTACAGTATTCAATACATGTTTATTGAATGAATGATTGAATGAAGGAAAGAGGAGAGGAGAGGAGAGGGGAGGGGAGGGGAGGGGAGGGGAGGAGAGGAGGAGAAAGGAAAGAAGGAAAGGAAAGGAAAGGAAAGGAAAGGAAAGGAAAGGAAAGGAAAGGAAAGGAAAGAAGAAACTTTCTACACTGTTACACCAGGAAAACCTTAGGATGGGGATTTATACATTGGGCAGAGTAGGAAGGTAAACACACCTCCATTTTCACAATCCTTATTTTCCCAAGGCAGGCCCAATGTACTTCCCTAGTTATAATTCTGGGGTGCTGTAAAGGTGTCTTGGTGTTATAATCCTAAATCCTATAGAATTAAAAGAAACAAGCAAAAAAGGGAATAGAAACTATTTTGGAATTTCCCAAGAAAGTTACAGTACTTCAACATTTAATGACACTTATTAATAGAGTTCTACTGGTAATATATGTGCCTGCCCCCCTTGCCATGTGAGTATAGACCCATCATACCTAAGCACCTTTGAAAGCCTACATTCTCCCGTGAAATTATAGGCCACGTGATGTCTCTTGCAACTTAGACAGGGGTGTCCAACCTCTTGGCGTCTCTGCGCCACACTGGAAGAATTGTCGTCTTGGGACACACATTAAATACACTGTGACATGTAATAACAAAAGAATCTCATCATGTTTTAAGTAAATTTACAATTTCGTGTTGGGCCACATTCGCAGCCATCCTGGACTGCACATGGCCCACAGGCCGCAGGTTGGACACCCTGATAGAGGATTCACCAGAAGTTGAATGAGGGGTAATAAAGCCTTGTACTATTTCCATAGATGGACTTCAAGAAAGAGAAATACAATGTTAAATCAAAATTCGGGAACCTAGTGATATGCTGGTGGAAAAATTCATAGGCCATCCTTCACTTCCAATTTATCGACACGCCAGCCTCTCTATTCGTCATGATTTGAGTGCAGTGTTAATCATTCCCATCTCTGGAGCTGAGATAATCTAAGGACAAATGGGTGACCAAAAATATCCCATTAATATGACTACTCAGCCACATCACAATATTCATTCTAAGTTGAAAACCATAACTCTATTTAATAGCACAAAGCCCTCCATTTATTTGCATCTTACGAGCAATCATTCAGGAGATTGAAGCAGCTGGCTTAATCATCTTGCCCTTATTTAATTTACCATTCTCTCTCACATTAGTTCTGCTGCAGAAATAGGACTGTAGTTCCCTTTCAATAACTCCCTGACAACTTAGAACCAGAAAGAATAATTTACTGTGCTGACTCCCCGTATTCCACAAAGAGAGAGAAACAGTCACCGTTATACCATTTAATTGATGCAAACCCCTCTTGTCTTTTTTCCATTTTTACAGAGAATGTGTGTTGACCAAAAGTGCACTGTGTTTTTTGTTTCTTTGTTTCAATATTCTTTTATTGTGTTTGTTTCAAGAGGGGAAGAATGTGTGTTAGAAACAAACACCCTTAGAGGAAACACTGCCTTTTAGGTACCAGTTGCCAAATGCTGACTTAGAACCACGTTAAGGAAAATCTGAATATAAACGATTTTAAGTAAAAACTTTGAGACTAAACCTGGAGAGACTTAACATGGTTTTCATAAGGATACAGTTAACTTACAAGATCAGGGTTCCTCTGGCTGAGAAAAGACAAGAGAACTCAGGTCAAGGAACTACCCTAAGCTAGTACAAGTTTTGTTTTGTTTCTGTTTTGGGACAGGAGAGTTTGATGACCTAAACCTCCCCAGGAAATCCCTATATGGATCCCAGCGCAGTCTAGACCCATAGAAGTAAAATGTGAGGCACTGTGTAATTTTAAATTTTTTAGTTGCCACATGGGAAAGGTAAAAACAGGTCTAATTAATTTTAATAACATGTATTCTTTAATCCAATATATCTAAAGTATTATCATTTTAACAAGCATTCCTTATATAAAAATGATTAATGAGGCATGTTACTTTTTTTTACACTAAGTCTTTGAATCCCGGTGTGTATTTCACGCTTGCAAGCACGTCCAACGCGGACTGGCCATGTGTCAAGTGCACAGAGCCGCAGGTGGGGAGGGCTCCCGTGGTGGACAACACGGGTCCGAGGGCAGACCCTACAGAGAATCTGAGGAACTGATGAATGGGTGGTCAGTGAGCTGCCAGTGGGCAACAGCAGACTCTGTGACAAGGTGATCGAAAGGAAAATAATTAAACGGGCCCATACAGTCCCTGTCGTGAAAGCACCGAGGAATTCTGTAAGTTCTTGTACTCATCAGAACTTACCTCTCTTCTAATCATTACAGCCCCAGGTGTTTCACCCATTACTTCAACGTGCCAACAGCTCTGTAAGGAAACATTTGGCCACATTTGCCAAAAATATTAATTCACCAGTTGTCCTACTACTATGAGCGTCTTGCTCCCTTCACATTTGGTATTCTCTACAACCTCTGTTCTTTGTCACTATACCCAACTGGTGAAATTCAAGTTTAAATTCAATTCGGGACTCCAGCTCTTACTTTGAAATCTAATCATAACTATTTCTCAAGATTAAGTTTCTAAAATAACTCCTCCACTTGCTGAAAACCTATCTACCAAACATCCTGCTACACACTTCATGAACATCATCTCCAACCCACCAAAAGAAGGCATTATCACGCTCATTACAGTGAAGTGGTGCTTGAAGAGATAATGACCTGCTGAAGGTCACAGGAGTAGCCCTGTGGAGTCCTCACCTCTATGACTTTCTACAACCCTTCTTTGTCTTTATTTAATAACAACAGCCAATGTCCTTTTATTACTAAATTGCTCACCCCAGTGCAAGTATCTTTGCCTGGCTGAATTCTGAACACCAATTGCTACTTTATTCCTCTGCGAACAGACCAGTGAGAAAATAAGAACCATCTGTCACCACTGAGCTTGCAAGAAGCAAACCAAAAGCTTTTCTCCATCTGAAGTCCAATATAAAGAACTTCACCGAGTACCACCCACATTATATAACCCTCCCACCCAGGTGTCCACTTACATGCCCAATACTTGTTTTTATTGCAAATTAGAGGTCACTCCTAATAATAAGACCTTCCTCTTTTATTCTCGGGGCACTCTGGTCCCCAAAGTCATTAGTGCAAACTTGCTTCAATTGCTTTTGATTCTGTCTGCACACAGATTTCTCTATAGGGACCATTGCTATTCCAAGCTCCTGCTCCCCTTCCCTAGCCTGTTGCTAAGGAGAAGAGAGTCCTGCCATTGTAATTACTACCTGAAATTCTTCCGTAATCTCTACCAGCCCTTTCCTTAACATCAAGGGCCCCTTACCGCTCAAAACCGTAACTTTTGCTTTTCGCATCTATAAGCAAGGCTCCGCAGCTTCCATGTGAAGTCGTGAACATCTGGCTCCCTCTACTACGACTGCACAATCAGTTACTCAGGGGCATCCAGGCTTGAGGATCTCTTCCTGGATAACTAGACGGAGGCACAGAAGCAGCAGACATTCTCAAACCAGACTGAAGAAACGAAGGACTTCCTCCTTCGCCAGGACTCTCCGTTCCATCTGATTCTGGGAAGGCAGCTGATCAGTAGTAATGTCAGCATGAAAATGGTTTTTTAAATCATAAAAATGTTCAGGCTAACTTAACTCTAAAGTCTCCTGTTTTTTTTTAATGCAATCAACCCCTCCCCGAAGTATAGCTTTGCCCCACAGTCAAGCAAGATAAGTCCTCAAGCAAGCTAAGATCTGGCTCCTCAAAGGGTGTCCCTGGACCAGCAGCCTCAGGACCATCTAGAAGCTTGTTAGAAATGAAAAATCTACATTTAACATAACCCCAGGTAACTGGTATCCACATTATAGTACAAGAAGCCTGGTCCACAGTTCAAAAGAATCTGACTTACGATGTCATAAAGAACTACTCAGTTGATACACGCTAAAATTGTTCATTGTTGGGTTTAGTTTTTAAGCCTGTTTTTCTACCTAAACCTGCACTGAAAATAAAATAGTTTCCAGAGAAAAAACAACTTTTCCAATGTGGTCCTAGAATCCTACCATCTCTTCATTTACTGAAGTACATGTTTGTACTCTGAGACCTGGAACCCGCACAGAGAGACACGAACTACTAAAAGATCATTGCAAATGAGTTTGAGGACAATGAATACAATAACTTCCAGGCAAGCAAGTTAACGTGGTCTCGTAATTAATAAGCCCTATGAATCCTCCTTTTGTAATCACTGCAAATGCTATTAGGATGACTTATGAGAGATATGGTTTATAATGTAACTGCATCAATTTGAAATGAAGCAAGGAAATGAGGAAATATATGGATTTTAAAGCTATATAAAGAAATGTTTTACAGAAAAATGTAGCTAATATTTCCAGAGTTCACACTTCAGCACTTCTGTTGTGGAGGTAGATTTATGAAATATAAACATTTTAATAACAATGCCTGTGTACTGATCATACAAAGTAAGTGATTTTGGAGTCATTTTATCACAAACAACATTCTTCACCTAGTTGCTTCAACAAGTAAGGGAGAATCATTTGTTCTAACGCCAAAATTTACATTTTACTTTACAATCCTACTAAAGGCAGTTATTTCTTTCACTCATCATCATTCAGTTGTTTCAAAACGTGAAGAAACACCGAGTTAACAATAAACATACATAAAAAAGAGTAATATGTCATTTCCGCTTTTTTTAAAAAAACAGCAATGTATGATTAAGGACATTTTTTCACACTTTAAAGAAGATATGATTTTGCTTTTGAAAATAATATTCTGATTATTGAAGGTCTATGAGAAAACCTAGAATATAGATGAAGAGAGACAGTATTCAAAAAGAGATTATCACTAATATCAGCAATCAAATGACCAAACGCTGTCTGAAAGGTTTTCAAGAATAAAATTCCAAAGATCACTGTATAGTTTCATCTTTTGTCCTTTAGGTATTTTATATGACTTTAGAATTCTATTTTTCATGATCGATGCCTCTCCTCCTTGAAAGAAGGAGGAGGAGGAGGAGAAAAGAAGACACATTCCCCATTCTTTTTTGCTTAAAAATAAAAGATTTGGACAAAGCCAAAATCCCAAACATATTCTGGTTCTCTTTCCTCTTTGGTCTCCCAGTGAATTGCCTGTTGAACACCACCGCCTCCCTTTCCAGAAGCTGCCATTTTATCATTCTGGATAAACACACAGGGAATTGCTTCTTGCTGCAGCTGTGACAAGCAGGCCAACTGGCCCCTGGGAGAGGAAACAGAATGATGATTCCCAGCGTCCTGCAGATCCAGCACACAGTCTCCGTGAACCACAGCAAGATGGGTGGTCTGGATGTCAAGTCCACAAGCCAGGGACCATACTTGTAGAATCCCCAGAGACTAGCATGGCACTCAAGCCATCTCTGCTTCTGGAACTTCCGGGCCCTCTCCTGGTGGCATCTCATGTAACTCTGCCCCACAGCACCCATGTGCTCCTTGGCAGCCTAAGCAGGAGAATGTTCTGCCTCCTTCTCAGCCCAAGTGCCCAACAGAGCAGGCGGAGCAGGGAAGCCATGGGCAGAGCCTCTGTGTGGATGCTGTTCCTACATCAGACATGCACGACCTGCCGCCTCCACAGTCTGTAAAGCAGTGAGCTAACTGAGCAAACCTTCCCGGAGAAGAGAATGAGAAATTTGTTCCATGAATCCTTTTGCCACCAAAAAAAGATAAAAACAAAACACAGCTGCAATACACTGAGGGTTAATGCTGGGAAAAGCCAGCTCAACTGTAAATGTTACAGTGACACGGAAAAGCCCATCAGGCACTCCCACGCTAAGGTGGTGCAGTGACTGTATGCTGGGCACGGCAAGCGGGAAGAGCCAGTGTGCCAGAGAAAGCACCCAAAAGGCCATGGTGCTGGTAAAGGGCACAGCAGACCACGTACAAGACTGAGGTGAAGGGAAGAGCTAAGGCTAAATGGCGCTATGAAGGGAGAAAGGGAGGCAGAAACAGGAGCTTAGAAGCAGGGTCCCTGAGAGCCAAGAAAAACCCAGAGCTGTGGACTTAGGCAGGAACTTGGCGCCAGGCCTAGACGAGGCTGCAGGACTGGGTGCATACACTATTGTCCTAATAGAGCAATATTCAGCTTGTCCTCCTTTTAAGAAACTCTAGACCCCTTGAACTCTGAATTCCAACTGGTCAGTATCATCTCCCTGTTTCTATTCTCTGCCTCCAATAGTCTATTCTCCACCCAGAAGGCAGGACTATTCTTCTAAAAACAAATCTGATCATGTCACTCTGCTCAGAATTCTCCAATAGATTCCTGATAGACTCTGAATACAGCCCACCCAAAGTCCTTACCCCAGGGTCTGGGTACTCTACCTTCTCACTGGCTCTGCCTCTTCCTTCTGATTTTTCCACTCCATCCAGTCTCTTCTGCAAGCCCCTTCACAGGCTCCCATCTAGGGTTCTTGTACTTTCTGTCCCTGCTGCCTTGGATATCTAGGTACTCTCTTACTTCATTCAGGTCTCTGCTCAAATGTCACTTCATAAAGACCTCCTCTACCAACCTGTCCAAACTGGCAACCTCAACTTTCATCACTCCTCATCCCGTCGTCCTGAGCACTCACTGCTCTCATACCTACAGCTTCCATTGCAAGTGCTTGTGATTCTTTGCCTAAGAGCTTTCCTTGTACCAGGAGCTGTGTTCATCCTTGCTCAGAAGGGCAAACCACAAACAGCCCTCAACCAAAGCCAGATGGGAGTTGGTGGGTAAATAATCAATCTCTGCATCCTTCTTTCAGACACTTCTAAGGCCTACTCTATACTGTCTTCCAGAGGTTCCCACTGGAATTGGGCCCTGATCACCCATCGTGGTAACATCCTTGATAACAAACCCTTATTAGCTTCCTTCATTTGCTTGTCTCACTACCCTACTCTCTTGCCAGTATTTCCTGGGATCACCTCCCCAATAAATTGTTCACACTTAGAACTTTCTCAGAACATAGTAGGTGTACGATAAATATTTGTTGAATTTATGAATGAATGAACTGCCATAGTTAACCTTCACCTTGGCAATGCTGCCGATCTGAAAACTTGTTCTACAAATAGACAATTAGCCCTTATTTCAGCTAGAACTCTGAAAAGGGCCTGGAATTGATCTATATAATCTTCTTTTAAGCAACAGTGCTATTTGTGAGAGCTATTCCTGTCCGGCGATGCCAGAATGGTTCCTCTATCTAGAAACATGTTCTTTCTCTTAAACCAATGGATATGCGCTCTATTTTTCAAATCCTAATCTGTAGCATGTAAGGAATGAACATGAGAGTACAATTAAAAGTCACTCCTAAGATGTCCAGACACAAAATCCTTGCACCTCTGTAGCTTCCTCTGGAAGCTCTGAAGTCTAGAACTAGGGCCAGCTCTTAATTTAGGACCAAGTACATAACTCGGCTCACAGCCACCAAAAACAAAACAGACAAACAAAAAACAGGCCCTCTTGTTATTAAAAGTTTCACGACGGTGACAGCAGAACACTAAACCAAACACAGAGCCCTTCTGGGTCCAAGGCCCTCTGTAGCTGCAGAGGGCACACACACCCATAAAGCTGGCCCTGCCAAGACCTTATCAAGGATAAACTATCAGAGCCCTCCTAAGACTGCTCCCTTGACACTGACGATTCTCAGACAAAAGGGAAACATCAGTGCTCTGTTTCGTTTTAGGTTAAGCCACCACAAGACCCTACGACCCGGGGTTAAGAGCAGACAGGCCGGTGGGCAGCTCCTCAGAGCAGTCCGGCTGCCATCACCTGCAGACTTCCCAACCGTGGGTAAAGTCAGCTATGGCGCACGGCTCCCTGCTGCCTTCTCAGAGGTTCCAAATGCTGATGACTCCAGCATTGCAATTACCCTGTTGAGTCCTGCAGTTTAAACACACAATTATGTAACAGAAAGAGAGAGAGAGAGAGAACCTGCTTTTAGATGCCAGAGGGATACAAAAGGTCTCGGATCTATTTCAAGAAAATCCATTCAGGTTCGTGGCTCAGAGGTCTGCTGGGGGCACTGCCGAAAGGTCAGAGGGTTTGTCAGAAAAGCGAGAGGAACATAAAACGGCATGCGAGTGTCACACCTAAGCTAAGGGCATGTATATTGCAGGGGACATACAGATGAAGGTGATGCCAGGACACAGCTATGACAACAACAGACCTGTAGAAATATGCCCAAGATGGGAATATAGTTTAATGACACTCCTCTGCGATGCTTAATATGTTTTAGGGGGAGGATGAGGAGCAGTGTGCTAATGCGCACGGCGGATCCCCAAGAGGAGGACCCAGGACGTGCTTCCAAGCACGACGAGCCACAGAACCTTTGACTGGCCAGGCAATTGGCAGGGCCCGTTAGGGTTCAAGAGGACAAGCTTTGAGAAATGGTGACTTAGATTGCATTTAAAATCCAATAAACCACAAACCCTATTTCCTGATAAGCCAGGTTATTTGTTTTACTATATGGAATCCTAAGGTTTCTGTTTCTTTTATTCCTGCTATAAAATGCAAAAGAAATGACTTCTCTGTTGGAAATGTTAGCAGAATTTCATTTCATGAAAAATTACTGAGTTAACCTCTGCGTGGTATTTGATACTGTACCTTGGGGACTTCTGGAACCATATGTCACTTTAAAGTGTATCAAGGGGCCAGGGAGTTAGTTGTCAGGCACTTTGGGTTGAAATCCTGGTGCTATTCTGTACAGGCTGTGTGACTTTGAGCACTCACTAACTTCCATGTGCTTCAGTGCCTTCTTATGGTAAAAGGAGAGAGTACCACCTCTCAGGGGTATTGTGAGGGAGAAATTAAATAGCGATCCATGTCCTCAAATACAAGTTCAAACCGAACTCCAGATGTCCTACCAGAAACCTTTGTCTCACCTACAGCTGAGTGCACAGGCCCACATCCCTGTAAACCCAACTTTCAGTCTGTCACAAATCCTCATGGCCCAGCACCCACAGTATCCCAGATCTGATCACTGCTCCCCAACCCCAGCCCACCCCAGCCTGGCTCCCGGCACTCTCCCCTGCCTCCTGGACTTCTGCCAATTTCCTCCCTGGCTGCCTTGCTCCCTCCTTTTTTCCCTCCACTTTATTCTCAATCCAGGAGCCAGAGGAGTCTTACTGAAATAAAAGAACCATGCTGAGTAACAAAGTCCTCCCTTTGGTCTAAAGCAGTGGTTCTCAACTGGGTGTGATTGTGCACCTCAGAGGACATTTGCAATGTCTGGAGACATTTCTAGTTGGCACAATTGTGGGGAGAAGGAGCTGCTACTGGCATCTATTAGGTAGAATCCAAAAATGCTGCTAAACATACTACAATGCACAGGACAGCGCCCACAAGGAAGAATTATCCAGCCTGAAACGTCAGTAGTGTCAGCGTGGAGAAACCCACATTTAAGGCACTGCTGGGTCTGAACCCTTCCACCTCTGAACGTACTGGCCCTCTCACTCCACCCTCTCCATGTTGCAGCACAGTGCGTGTGCTGTTCCTCGCACACGGAGACCCGCTCCCACACACAGTCACTGTTCTCTGTGCCTAGAATGTTCTTTCTGTAGCTATCCACAGGTCTCATGATCTCACTGCATTCGGGCCTCTGCCAATTATTTTAAGTTGTAAATCCCCTCACTCCTGCCCAGCATTCTCTGTCCCCCTTTTCTCCACAGAACTTACCATCATCTGGCCCACTTGTCCTTTTCACTTGATTTTTATCCTCTTCCAACCTTTGATATGTAAGCTCCATGAAAGTGAGGACTTTTGTCTGACTTATTCATATTATGGACCTTGTGCAAAGCAGGCACTCACTAAACATTTGCTGGAGTGAATGAATAAATGTATGAATATTACCTTGTCGACGTGCCTGAACTGTAGCTGGGAGAAAGCTTACAATGTGAGAGTGGAAAAAGTATGTATTTAGATTTATTACCAAGACAATATTTATGACCTCTTTTCTATCAAAACAGAGAGAGTTATAGGAATAATTCCCAAATGTACTCAATCACGCTATCATGACAAATGCATGGAGGGTAGTGAGCGGAACCTAGACACCCATCCTTGAAGTCTTTCAGTTACAATTCACACATGTGATGGGGTGAACTACTGGATGATGTTTGTCTTTGGTGACTGTAGCTTTCCAAATTAAAAAAAAAAAAAATCTCTGTGTGTCATTGGAAAAATACAACTAATTTATGGAAGATAAAGGGACAGAATATTTAAATGTCAGGACAGTTTTGGAAACTTGGGAATAAACATTTCTTTATTAAATTTATTGGGGTGACATTGGTTTCAAGTGCACATTTCTACTATGATACATGATCTGCATATTGCATCATGTGCCCACCCAAAGTCAGATCATTTTCAGCCCCCATGTACTTGACCCCCTTTACCCTTCACTACCCACTTCCCTCTGGTAACCACCCTAATCCTACTGTTGTCTGTGTCTATGAATTTTTGTTTGTTTTTCTTGTTTGTTCATTTGTTGCTTTCAGTTTCAGTCCCACATATGAATGAAATTATATGGTTCTTAACTTTTTTTGTCTGATTTATGTCACTTAGCATGACATTCTCAAGGCCCATCCATGCTATCAAAAATGGATGTTCAACCTCACTAGCCATTAGGGAAATGCAAATCAAAACTACAATGAGATACCATCTCACACTTGTTAAAAGTGGCCCTGGTATTCCTTGGAGAGCCAGGAAGGAGACGGCAGGGCTGTGTTTTGCAAGGGCCAGTCTTCCTACCTGTAAGCATAAAGGTCACCTGTAAGAAAGTGGCAGGAATCAAGGAAAAGAGTCACGGAGGCCACAGCAGAGGTCTGAGTTCTTGGGGCATCTGGCTGTGGATCAATTTTAAGACACGTTGGTTCACAGAGCTCAGAGGCAACAGTGATGGTCTCATTTCTCTGGGTTTTCCTGTACCTCCCCAGGTGGCAGCATGGCTGGAAGGAAAGGAACTGATTTAGATAAACAGGTTAGGAAGAGAAACATAAGATAACTAAATAATTCTAGATAGATGTAGAAGGAAGCTGGCCGAGAGAGAAGAGAGCAGGTGTGTGCACAGGGGGCCTGAACCATCCCTCGGGAAGGAGGAGAGAGGTCACTGCTAAATCGCCTGAGTTTTCCCACACCCAGAAGGCTCAAAAATGGTCAGACAGGAAGGCGAGAAAAGGGAGTTCAATGAGCGTCACGACCTTGGAGACTATTCAAGCCACTTCATAAAATAACAATGCCCATTTTTATTTGGTTTATCAGTTGGTTTCAGAGAAGTGGAATCAAAGGTACCAGATTCTTTTCCACAGGTGTTCGAGTGGCCCTTTCCTGCAAAGAGGCTCAACCCAATCAAAACTCTCTAAAATTTAGATGTAAGCTTATAGGTTGTGTTGGCAGAGGCTAATCTGTCATAAACAGAACAAAACAATCAGAATGAGTTATAACAAATACTATTTAAAAAAATTTTTTTACTCATCTCATTAAGGGACATGTAAAATGTGAAGTTGAAAACCAATACCAGATGATATGGCTTCAGGATTCATTAAGTTTGACAATAAGGGCCCAGCTGTCACCATTATGTGAGCATTCATTTATTTGACAGGTATTTACTAAGTTGCTACTCTGTGTCAGGCACTATTCAAAGTGCTTGGGACATATGAGTAAACAAACAGACACACTCCACCCCATCGTGACACATACATTCTGGAGAGTGGAGAGAATAAACACTAAACCCAATAAGTAATTAAACTATACAATCAATTGAAAGGTGGTAAATGCTATGGAAAAAGAAGAAAAAAGTAGAACAGGGTAGGGGTGATAAGAAGGAAAGGTTTCTGGTTAAGCAAAAACCTGAAGGAGGTGAGGGAATTAGCCACGCACATTAGTGGTGGAAGGAAGAGCATTACTGAGAGAGGAAAGAGCCGAGCAAAGACCCTCAGATGGGAGCATGCCTGCGCGTTCAAGGCACGGCCAGGAGGCCAGTGAGGCCGAGCACAGGGAGGTAAAGATGAGGTAATGGAGGTCATAAGGAGTCAGATCACACACGCCTGGGAGGCCACGGTCAAGACTCTGTGCTAGGAGTCAGATGAGGACCCACTGGAGGATTCTGGGCAGGATCTGCCTAATGCTTACCATGTCACTCTGGCTGCTGAGTGAGAACAGACTACAGAAGGGCCAAGCCTGGAAGAAAAGAGAGCAGTAATGCAGGCGAAGGAGAACGGGGCTCAGACCAGGGCGGCAGCCGTGGAAGAGGTAAAAAGAAGGTGGGTACTTTGAGAAGGCAGAGCACACAGGAGTTACCAACATACAGTGTGGGGGGCTGAAAGAAAGATAGGGGTCAAGGATGATTTTAAGGACAAAGTTGAGTAACAGGCCCTTGCTGAATTTCAATGTAAATATCCAAAAATCTTTAGAAAAGGTTATCAGTCAAACACCAAGGTTGCAATTTAGCTCCTGCTATTCAATAGAGGAGTCCATCACAGGAAGTCTGTCCACAAAGAAGCAGTGTCCACAGTCAGCAAGTTTCACCTATGTCTGGTTTCTGCCGACAGAAAAACTCTAACGGTGTGCAATGGGGCAGGCATCACATAAATTAACACACGTGCCTGTCAAGATACTGTTCTTTCTAATAAAAGCAGGGCCTAGAGTAACGTGTTCCATGTATACAACAATAACTAAACGTATTTTACAGCCCATAAATCAGTCCATTGTGGCAATGTTTTATTTCTTTAAAAGTCAACTAGTTGCATAAAAATGTTGTTTCCTAATCATAAAAATCAGGGAGGGTTTTTTGAAGCAGGATACTAGATTACGACCTTCAAATGCTTTTTTTTAAATACTAATTTAAATTTCAAAACACGAGAGAAAACCCATGGTCATAGTAATGTTATTGATCTGAACCATTTTTGGAACTAAAGAAACTATGACAGCTTCCCCCAAATAGACAGCATGTTCAATGACATCAATGGCATGGCTCCCACCACGCTGGGGACATGTCACCTAGAACATCAAAGTAAGAGCTATCTAAGGTGAAGAACATTCACACACGCACACACACACACACACACACGACCTTGAGCTCATTCTGAGTCAGGTAAAGCAACCAACTTGAATGAAACAGGAAAAAATTGAACTGAAATAAAGCTGAGAAACAGGATAAAGGGTGTTGTGACCGTCTTTGAACATGTTCAAAATCATGGCGGAAGGTGCCGGGAGTTTAAGAGCCACTGCATGGAACAAGACGCCTTCCGCCTTCCATTTTACTCCTTCTTTGAAAGTTTCCATGTCTAGTACAGTCTGATTACTTTATATTTTAACAATTAAGTCTGCCTCTTCTCAAAGGAAACCCAGGAAAACAAAACCCGTCCTTGCAAAAATGATAGAGCAGGGAGAGGGGCTCTTGTTGAAGCAGATTCCTCAGTTTAATATATTTATGACCGAGCAATAGCTTCCCACATTAATCTCCTCGTATCTAGATAGAAAGACCAAGTGTATAAATATATTAGGATGAACGATATGAAATTATTAATATTCAACCATGGCATTAATTATTTGACCATGTCAACAAAAACATCTATTTCACGTGGAGCAGCCTAAGGTTTACCAGTAATACATCAGGATGTCCGATTTGAAATTAAGGCAATGTTTCTCAGTAACATACAAGAACAAGGAAGTCAGATTCCATTTTTCCCAAGTGAATTCACATACAACTTTAAACATCTGTATATTATGTTTCTCAAAACCATAACAAGCACTTAAAACATTACACTCTCTAATTGCAGTTGCAAACAAGAGAACTTAAAAATAATTATAAATCACATTAGACCAACCTTCGAATCCTGAGTATCTCAGGCTTGATGGCGCTTTTACATACCATTCTAAAGCTTAATTTTAAAATTCTAGCAAATCTTTCTTCTCTCTTACCTGTGATCGTGGGAAAGAATTTCTGTCTCCTCTGGGGTATCACAGCCCTTTCCCCAAGTCACCTCACTCTACCTTGCTTTAGAACTGGCTCCCCACCAGGTTCACTTTGTCCCCGTCAGCACTCACTGACGGGGGAAGGGAAAAGTGGCCCAGGAGAGGGCTTCCTGCCACTGCCCTGTCAGAGATGGGCTCAGCGATCCCGTCTGGGGCAGCCTGTTACCCTCCTCTCGGGTCACGCAGACTGACACGAGCAACAGCAATGCATATATCCACGGGATGGCAGAGCCCCCGGCCCCACTGGCCTGTGAGAAGGCACTTGGGCTGGAGAGTAGAGAAAACCTGGGAGACCACTTTTGTTGGGACAACATCCTCCAGGGGCAGGGGAGGCTTTGAACTGTGTGCTTGCCGTCATTTAACAGCCACACACAGATTCTTGTTGGTTCTACCGTCAGGCAGAGCAGTTCCACTCCCTGGCCCCTGAAGAAAGAAGTGCTGGGTCGTGAAGTCCCCACTGAGTGAAAGCTTCAGGTCCCGTGAAACACATTCTTACTTGTAAATAAGACCTCAAATGAGCAATTATACTCCCACGTTGATTCATTCTGGCTTGCTTTTTTTCCTGCTGTGTCTCTTCGAACTTGGTTTCGTTTGTTTGTTTATAATTAATTAATTACTGGAGGTAACGCTGATTAACAACATGATATAAATTTCAGGTATACAACACTAGGATTCGATATATGTACACTCTGTTGCATGCTCACCACCAAAACTGCTTTCCTCCCATTACCGTGGACGTGACGCCCCTGACGCCATCTGCCCTGCCCCTCTCCTCCTTGTCCTGTGGGAACCGCCACTCTGTCGTCTGTGTCTATGTGTTTGACTTTGTTTTGTTTTGTTAATTCATGTGTTACTTTTTTGTTTTATATGTTTTACTTTTCCTTCACATGTACCCCAAATTCTTCACCCTGATGACATCTCAGAGCACAGACAGGACTCAGGTGAGACAACGGCGTGAGAACCACCACACTGGTCACAGCTGAGGGGCTGAGGTTTTAGCCATATGTGATCAACTAGTCTGCTTGGAGGATTGAAAATGCCACATCCCAGGAATCTCTCCAGCCCGGACAAACTGGATCAGTTGGTGCTGGGCTACGACAGGCCAACCCATGTCTCTCAATCTCTACCTCTGCCAAGCTGGTACAGCCCCCAAGTATGCACTCAATGAATACCACACATGCACCTCTGCAATAGCCCACAGGCTGCAGAGGCAGAGTCATGGGTTAGGCCCACAGCTGATTGAGCAAATTCCCTCCAGCCTTCACTTTTAGACAAAAAAAGGAAGCACAGTATCTGAAAAGGGTGCCCAACCATCAATTTTGGTTTTTTCCTAAAGCAAGTAGATTAAGATTAGTATTAGTAGGAGTAGGACTTCTTGAATGACTTTCAGATTTTGGGCTCATTTCCTGAAATGATTTCGAGGAAAGGAGGGGCACAGTAAGTAATCAATATTAAGACCAGGCATGAGAGCAGTGGTGGGGGCAGGGGGCAGAGGGGTCTTTTTCTGTTTTGTTGTTTTTTTCCCACAGCATCACACCCACATACCATCACCTTGGGGGTCCCATACTCATGAATTCATTAGCTGGAGTAGTTTTACAGTAATAGGACTACCTTGTTGAAGAGGAAGAGACACAGGATCTCTGTCCCTCTCCATGGGCATGCACCAAGCCAAGGCCATCTGAGGAAACAGACAAGGTGACCGTCTGCAAACCAGGAAGAGGGCCAGCATCAGACTGAATCTGACAGCATCTTGGTCTTGGACTCCCTATCCTCCAGAATTGTGAGAAATAACTGTTTGATGTTTAAGCCACCCAGTGTATGTTATTTGGTTACAGTAGCCAGAAGTGACTAAAACAGAGACCCAGAAAGTGTAGGGGAAAAACATAGCCAAAGAGTCCTCAAGAAAACACTTGATTGTTGGGCATCATCAGGATGTACTGAGATACACCCTGATCAGTGATCGATATGGCAGAAGAAAGCAATGTTCATCACCCTGAGTCTCTTACAACAGATGCCCCATGGCATTGGCAGTCTGTTTGCAGAAATTAAGTGGATCAGCGCCAGTGTTCCTTGAAAAGAATATTATGAACTCAATGTCAGTCCAAAAGAGCTGCACACAGTGTTGAAGCCAAAGATCTCTGATCGCCCTTGATAAAGGCAACCATTTGGACCTCTCTAGTGACCACATCCTGACTAGCTATTCTCAGTTTGGTCAAGGTCATAATTTCCCGAGAACTTTTCCCAGTAACACAATCAGGCACAACATATGGGCCCTGCAGCTTAACTGCTTCATTCACACTGGACTTATCATCTCCACAAGTCTCACCCCAGCATTTGGCAAGCCCATGTCTGAATAACAAGTTCAAGGACATTTGTTCAATTATTGCTCAAATGCTTAATTTTGCGAGAACAAAGTTTTCCAGGGTATGTGAGCAACAGCTGATCCATTACAGCAGATGGAATCATTACAAAATCCTTCTTAACGGGATAACTCTTAGGAAATCGATAGCCTTTTTTCCTGTAGAATTCACAGTTGGAGTCCTTGAATGGGTAGATATGGGTATGAATGTGATCGTCAGCCAAGGAATCAGTCAACAACACTGAAGTGACCTGTAGGGTCCTCATGGCATCACTGACTGCAATCTTCCCTTCAGGTTGGCAACAGTGCCCATCTTTGTGTTGAAGGCAGCAGTTATATTAGAAATTAACTTGTGCCCTGTCCCGAGGGGGAATTTGCAGTTGGAGCACTACTCATGCTAAATTGAGGTGAGGCAAGAGGTGGCCCAAAGCACTGACTTAATCAGGCTTTCTTCCCTCCAGGAATCCCACACAATCACACCGAACAAACCCGCTAGCTTGCAGAATTCAAATTACTATTTCTAATATCCAGGGTGGCTGGCTCAGTTGGTTGGAGCATCATCCCATACACCAAAAGGTTGCGAGTTCAATCCCGGATCAAGGCACATACCTAGGTTGCAGGTTCGATTCCTGATTAGGGTGCATGCAGTGGGCTTGGGGTGTGATGGATGTTTCTCACATTTATGTTTCTCTCTCTCTCCCCTCCCTTTCTCTAATCAATAAAAAAACATCCTTGGGTGAGGATTAAAAAAAAAGGCTGATTCTATTTTTCTACTTTTGGGATTTACATCTCTGAATAATGAGTACTAGTGCTCACGAGAAGAATGCTTTCAACAATACCAGGGATTATTTTACATAATAATCCACAGTGATGCCAAGACATAGAGAGGTTTTTGAATGTTTGGCCAACAAGATTGTTAGGACAATGCACAGTTTTATTGCAAAATGAGGAACTTCAGCACAGAAATTCCGGGCACATGTTAAGTTATGTCTAATGTCTAGGAACGTCACCTTCCTATACAAGGCACTGGCGCACGGCCCGCACACCTGTTTTATAGTGAATGCTATTCTCCTACGTTCACCGATCATTCTTGCATGTGCTGCTCTGTATGTTCCTCATCCTCACTGCAGAAGAGACTATACTGGGTGACAGGTTTTATTTTATCTTAGGCAAAGAGTTTCAGAATTTTCAAGCTGACGGGAACCTGAGATCCTTTATTCCAACCCCTAACATTAATGAAGAAGACCCTGAAGTGTAGAGAATTGAAAACAAGCAAGCCTCAGATGAAATGTTGCTTCACAACTACTTTATCTCATTTGCTAAAGCAAGAATGCACTCAAAGAGACTGAAATGCCCATGACTGTGGACTGCAAACATCTGACATCTAATTCAACATCAAGTGAAGAAAAACTCATCTCCCTCCTCAGTGAAAAACCCGGGCAAAACTGCTGTGTTCGTTTTCTATTGCTCCTGTAACAAAAACTACAAATCTAGTGGCTCAAAACAAGACAAATTCATGATCTTAAAGTTTAATAGGTCAGAAACACAAGAGTTGTCTGACCAGGCTAAAATTGAGATGTCCATAGGGCTATGTTTCTTTCTGGAGGGCGTAGGGGAAAATCTTTCTCCTAGTCATCCCCACTTTCTAGAGGCCACTCACATTCCTTGGCTCATAGATCCCTTCCTCCATCCTCAGTAGTAATGATAAATCAGTCTCAAATTCCTTTCATGTTTTGGATTTCTCCTGCCATTTATTCTAACACCCCAGCTTATGTGCTCACACTCGCTCTTGCATGCGCACTCTCTCTCTCTCTCTCTCTCTGTCTCTCTGTCTCCCCTACCCCTCTCACTCCCTTGTGTTCTCTCTTTCTGACAATAGTCAGTTAAAGTTCTCTACTTCTAAGGTCTCACAGACTAGATTAGTCTCACCCAGGTTATCCAAAATAATCTGCCCATTTTAAGGTCCACAATCATAATCACATCTGCAAACCCTCTTTTACCCTGGAAGGTAACATTTACAAATTGTAGAAACTTGAACTGGGACGTCTTTAGGAAGCTATTATTCTGCTTACCATACCCCCTCACCCTTCTGATCCACATGTTGTTAAATGGCCCCACAACCCATCTGCTGAGCAGTCAGAAGCCTGGGAGACATGCCAGGATTGACCCCATCTATTTATATTCCACACCCGGTTAGAAGCTAAATCCCATCTACTCTTACCACTTACTCTGTCATGTACTGACTCCCGCTACTCTATACAATCTGCTACATCCAAAGTCAAGGCCTCCCCAGAATTCTTCACCTCTTCTCCTTCTTCTGGCACCAGACTCAGTTTTTCCAGTTATTCACACAGCCCTTCCAGACCATGCACTTCAGGCAAGGTGTGCTCCAACCCCAGTTCCAGGGGATGAGTCTTGACTGATCTAAGTTGGTCATGGTGGCTTGTATGCCCTCTGCCTGTCATTTTTCAACATGAGGGGAACACAGGGTCCTTAATGAACACAGTGAGTCACTGAAGTAACCAACACAGGAGTCACTTCACCTTGAGATTTATGTTAGGTCACCTAAGTCAAACTGACTTGACAGTTTCTGTTACTCTCTGCTAAAAATGTCCTAAATGGTAGATACATCATTACAATGACTGCAAAATTCTACTCACTGCTCTACATGCTCCTACTTTCCCATCACTTCCAACTTCCATGCTACACTCTATCCATCTTCCACGGGAAAAGAGACTACCTTTCCAAAGCCACCAGGCTTATCAGGTATTCCTCCATTCAAAATCCTTCGGGGACACCCCATTACCCATAAGTGTAATTCTCAAAAACTTGTGCTTATACTTCTCTAGAAGAATCTAGAAAAGTAATGTAACCAAACTCAATTTAAGGATTAATTAATTTTTTTCACCATACGATCAAGAGTCGTTATATGTATAATTTCTGGCATGTTGAAAGGCCGATACTTTACATAAACAGCTGTTATATCACTCTTAAGTATATCTACAAGTATCTAAACACCACAGTGATCTGATACCTATAATTATCCATTTAAAAATGAAAAGCTTTTCTTTAACATTTATGTGTTACCATGCCCTTCTTATATTTCCATTTTACTTGCCCTGCAAAATTTTATTCCAATGAATATATTTATATGAATCAAAGTACTATACTGATTGACCTACACACAGAAAAATATACATAGAATTTAGAATTTTAACTTTTAATTTACTTTGAATTTAGCCCCTAAAGGTGAAATAATTTCTTCTTCATTATATATCAATATTTACTAGTAAACAAGAGAAACCACATAAATATAATACAATTTTGGTCAGTAATTATTAAATATAGGAAGTAAAACTTTGAAATGTATCTCTTGATAACATGGACAGGGACAGGTCTTTTACAAATTCATCTGTAGATGAATATTCTTTAATGCTAACATAATAAAGGTTTAGCATCAATTTTATATATTTCTACACTGATACACCCTTCTGGCTTACATAAGTAGATCAACGTACGAGTTTAGCTGTAGCCATACGGCTCAAATCTCTGAACTCCTTTTGAGTTTTAGGCCATCAAAGACAGTGATCCATCATCAAAGTTCTTTTTAATTACATCGACCAATGATCCAAATATATCTTCAATTCTGTTACAAAACTGAAGCATTTGGAAGGTTTCTACATCACAGAACAATGTTTCATATTAAGATTCTGGGAGGATGAAAGGAATGCCTTCCTCCTGTGCAAAAGGAGAAGGGGCAGCAGGTATAGTCTCAGGCAGATCAGTTTTAGGAAGGAATACACACCCATATACTGAAGCTGAAAACCTGGAAACTTACTCCTTTAAGAACCTGAGCCCATGCACGTGCCCCACTAGAATATCTTCATTTGTGCCCAAGGCACGTCTAAAGCCCTCCTGAGAATGGCTGACCTGTAGGATGAAATCAAAATTTCTTTGCATAAAACACAATGCCTTGCATGATTTGATGTAGGCTCGGGTTCCATGTCCCATCCTCATCCCTCTTCTCCCTTCTCTACACCAGCCTGAGAAGTTGAATTACACTCACTGGTTCTAAGTTTTCTTTCAAGAACGCGTGTCAAGTAGACTTCCTTCCTTCACTGCATTTTGACCTGCAGCCTGCTGCAATTTTTTTTTTTATGAAAGTTTATTTGAGCCAAACCGACAACATATGCCAGGGAGCAAGATCTCAAATGCTCCCTGGCCCGATGCTATTTTAGACACAAGAGATGAGTCACTGAAATTTATACCAGCACCTTGCCCCCAGCTCAGTCCAATCCCGGGGACTCTGCTTGCGGTGTAACACAAATTAAGAACAGCAGTTTAAGTAGTCGTCATGCCTTTTGCATAAAATTCTGTACAACAAACTACCCAACCATATATTTTATTTCCACACTCTAAGAGCATGTTTCAACAATTCCAGCATCTGATATACAAAGATGAAGTTCTTTCTGTTACTCTGCTCTCCTGTCCCTCTACTAACTGCTCTTTCTGAAGCTTCTGATTTCCCCTCCCCATTCCAGGTACAGAATTAGTCACTCTGTTCCTTTATGGCATGTTGCTTTTACTTCCACTGGATCTACTTTGCCCCTTCTGCCTGTTGTCACGATGACATGTGTGTAAGACTCGTCTCCCTGTCTCCACAGCAGTCACATCCATTGGTTCCATCCTCATTTGATCCCCGGGTCCTGACCACTCCTTCCTGAAAATCTTTCTTCCCTCATCACCCGTTCATTCCTCTCGCTCGCAACATGATCATTCTTCCTTAATATGTTTCACCTGAACCCTCCTCTGCTGCTGTTCACCTCAGAGGTTCTTACACTTCCTGCGGTGCAATACCAGAGGGCTCAGTCTACACCAAAGTGACCAAACACCAAAATAATATCATAGTTTCCTTTTTCTCAAGTCAGAGGGGAAAAAATTAAAAACAATTTTCTCATATTAGGGTTCCTATATTTATTCTTAAAAGTTTGCCCCTTTACTGTTAGTAATGGTCATCAAATGGTAAAAATAAAGAAATATTAAGGAAAAGCACAGAAATCAATTACTTACATGTAATTTAAGTATTTTGGCATATGCTCATGGGTTATAATTCTATAGTATGTATAAAATAAGACCTTGTATTTTACTAGCAAAACTGGTGCTGTGCTTCTTCATATGACATAATGAAACACATCCACATTTCTCTGTGTGCATGTGTACACTTATGTGTATGATGTTAATACTTACACACTAAATATCAACATAAAATTACATTTTTATTTGTCTGACATCACAACATGTAAAAATGGCCCAGCAGAAACTCTCAGGCGTTGCTGGTGTGAATGTAAAATAGTCCAACCATTTTAGAAACCGATTTGGTAATTTCTGATGCAGCTGAATATGCATGTGACCCAGCCACCCCTCCTTAGATATTTGCTCAAGAGCAATAACAATGTGTCCACCCAAAGACTTGTATGCAAATGTTCACAGCAAATTTAATAGCCTGAAACTGGAGAAACATGCCTGTCTCTCAATAGCTAAACTATGATATATTCATACATTCAGGAATTTTTTAAAAACTACTTGTACATATAACAACATGAAGGAATCTCAAAAATATCATGCTGAAAGAAGAAAGCTACATAAAAAGAATACATAATTCCTTTTGTAACAGGTCCCAGAAAAAGCAAAGGGGAATCTATAGGGACAGAGCAGACCAGTGGCTGCCTGGGCCAAGGGGTTGGGAGGGATGGACTGCAAAGGAGCTTGAACATGCTCTTGGGGCAACAGAAAGGTTCAATGTCACAATGGTGGTCACGGTGACACTGGTGTACACACTTGTTCCAACAATTGTGGAGATATAAAATGAACACCAATAATGAATGCATAGTATTTCACGTAAATTACAGTTCAATAAAGTTAATACTTTTTAAGTGGCCCGACGGACTTTTCACAAATTTGGAGACAATGTTTAGAGATGCTCTGATCTGCCATAGATACAGGCTTACATGGCAGGTGTGATACATACTGTAATGACTTCACAGCGGACAGAGAGAGGGAGGAAATGCAATTTTTTCTTTCCTATGGAGCAAGTCAGTGATTTGTTTTAAAGATTTCAGTGAATTGAAACATTAGCACTTACTGCAACTTACGTAATTTTATAGATGAGAAGCGGGCCTGTCCGTGATGGGAAAAAGTTGGTGAGTTCCAGGAGTGAGATTTCCATTGTGTTTGGTATAACCTGAGCTTTAAGCCCTGTGGGTAGACACTTCAACCAAGAACTATTTCTTCCTGACACCAATCCGCCAATGACTACTTCTGAGGTGAGATAAGATGACTTTAGACAGTTTATTAGAATTGAAAATAGTAAAAGAACATAGTTTATTAGAAGCGACATCCCTGGAGCCTGGGGCTACTTAATGCGTCAACTGATCTATAAATGAGGCCAACAGGAGTTCATCCTTCTCCCCAGGCCCCTAGTGTAACAATACTCCAATGGTTCTTAAACTTGATTGTGCATCAGAATCTCCTGGAGAGCTTGTGAGAACACAAGTTTCTGGGCTGCACTCCAAGATCTTCAGATCCAGTAGGTCTGACGTGGGGCCTGGTAATTTACATTTCTAGCTAATTCCCAGGTGATATTACCGATTTGCTGGTCTGTGGGCCACACTTTGAGAATCACTGCTGTTTGCCCTGATCTTCTGGACCAATGCCCTTATAAAGTTATGGAACAGCCTTTCCCATTAGTTAAACAGAATAAAGTCTAATTAATTTATTTCACTAGCACACTATCAGCACTGGCAACAATAAGAAAGGTCAAAAGAAAGCAGTTCATAATTCTTCAAAAAGATGGACAAATCATTTCTGTTTCAGATACTTTTGTGTATGGATGAGGGTTCCTCAGTTCGTACGTTACTAAGTATCTTCTGCATTTCTGACATTAATGTTGCCACTCTCTTATCAGTAAAAGTGGATATTATACTATGTTCTGCTAGTAAATGATGGTGTCACAAGTTCAAAACACACAGAATTTTCTATTGTTAGATGAAAATGACAAAGATAAGAGAATTGTGAGGGAAGTACAGAGGGTGAAAAGAAATTACGTGAAAAGGTAGAGAAATGAAGAAGAAAAATATAAATCACAACAGCAGCAGAAACTCCCCAGGGAAGAGAACCTGGGTTTGAGAGATTCATTCTCAAGGCACCAAGGAGGGAAGAAATGATTTAATGAGTAGGAAGCTTATTCTACAGATGAAAAGAAAACCACAGTGTAAAAAGGATTAAAAAATAAAATAGTCTCAGGTAAAAGGACGAAAACCCCACAGAAGTAAAACCAACCTAAAAGAGAAGGGCTGTTAAGTTTTTAAATGATTGAACATAACATTCAGAAAACAAGATAGAGTGATTTGTGAAGAGAGGGGATGGAAAGGATCAATTTTTTAAATATTCCCATTCTTATTATATACTTGAAACTGAAACTAATACAATGTTATATGTAAACTATAATTAAAATAAAATTGAAAAATATATTCCCATCTTCCTTGCTGAATAAACTCCAACTCTAGGTGAGTAGAAATCAATTGCAATTGTCCAGCACGTTAGAGGTTACAGCATGAAGGGGGAAGGGTGGTAGCTTTGGGGTATGGTAGCGAGAATAATGCTCCCTCAAAGATATCTACCTCCTAGTTCTTGGAACCTGTGATATGTTACCTTACATGGCAAAAAGGACTTGGGGGACATGATTGCATTAATGACCTGGAGATGGAGAGATGGGTGGGCCCGATGTAATCACAAGGGTTCTTATTAAATGCAGGAGGAGGCAGTGGAATCAGAGGAGATAAGACCATGGAAATAGAGATCAGAGGGACACAATCGTGAGCTACAGAATGTGGGCAGCATCCAGAAGCTGGACGAGGCAAAGAACAGATTCTCCCTCACAGTCCCCAGAAAAAACACAGCCACACAGACCTATTTCTGACCTCCAGAACTGTAAGAGGGTAAATTTGTGTTGGTTTAAGCTGCTAAGTTTATGGCAATTTGTTACAGCAGCAACAGGAAACAAATATAGGGATTTGGGGGATGCTGGGTTGAACTGGAGAGCCTGTGCCCCCTCTAACGGGGAGAACAAGAGTCTAGATTTTTGCTGGATCTCCCAATTTGTTAGGAGATGCAAAAAATCTGTTTGCATAAAATTAGCAACTAGTAACACTGTGCAGAACAAGGTATGACTACAACATTGTTGCTCTTTATTTTCTTCACTGGATACGTCCAATCATGTGATGTAGCTACAGTAAGGACAAAGAATGGAAAAACCAATGGGACGGATTTTTGTGGCACAGCGCTCCCCTCCAGACTGCAGACCACGTCAACGCCTGCAGAGGCAAGCAGCTCGGCTGTTGACAGACCTCCCACATTTCTGGCCCAGATATGTCGAAAGCAACGTGTCGTCCATTCTCTATTCCTAAGTCATTCAGAAGCTGAACTTCAGAGTGTTAGATTTTTCTTACATTCTAGATAATCAATGGGGCCAACATGCTTTAGAGTCATTCTGGAAAATGAAATTATTTTAGAAAAACAATTTGTTCTTCACAGACGAAAGGAATTATTAAAGTGTTAAAAGTTAAGACTATTACTGCAACATGGCCAGATAGTTGTAATGACTTTTAAAAATGAAGGGAAAAAGAAGCATAACTCTAAGTTAGTTTGCCTTAAAGTAATCCTTCTGTTAATTCTATTCTTAGGGCAAGCTGACAGAAGAAGGGGGAAATGAAGTTAATAACATTTGCAGAAGCAAGTGGCCTCTCTTAATGTTCAAGCAATTAGCAGACAATATTTATGAGTGAAGGTGTGCCAAAAGCATTGACTAAGGAAAAGTAGGAAATGCCAAAGAAGTATAAGATAGGATTCTGCACAGAGTAATTTACAGTATCACTGGGAAGGTGAGGCTAATATACAAAGTAATTAGAGAGTAATTATCAGTTGTTATCTGCACTGAAGAACTATGCAAAATGTCTACAAGTCAATGCAATATGCGTGCAAGAAAGGGAGAGATGGGCAGAGGTTTAAACAGCAGTCCGGAAAGCTTCAGGATGGTTGGGTTTTATGCTGAACCTTCAAGGAAATGTAAGAAAAAGGGTCAGATAATCCAATTGACAGAAATTGGCTTAATGACTCCTGTCTTGCCCTAGAATCTTGAATTTTTAATTAAAGCTGAAAAATATAATAAAACCTATAAAACTGGTAGCCCTTCGTTGTAAGACAAACTCACAACAAATGCAAGCACTCTGAACATTATGGGATAATTGACATTCTGTTTCACTGGGGCTTGAAATTATAAGAGGGAGAAATAGTTACAATTTTCCATAAGTCTCTACTTTATGTCACACAATTGTGCATCAGAAGATGAAATAATTAAATAAGTACAGGTCTCATATTGTTGTAATCCAGTGGAAAGCTGTTTATATATAACCTGAATTTACTTTTCTTAAAACATGGTTCTCTTATTTTATCAGAACTCACTTCAGTAAGTGTTAGCAGAAACGACCCTGTCCTTTCATCTCTGACAAAAGCAACTATAAGTAGCTTGCAAAACAATAAGAGAGTAAATATGCATGCAGGAATTTTTTTTCTAGCCTATAGGTAGTTAACTATATATCTTGTTGGCCAGTCTTTGGTTTGAACTTGTGGTTCTAAGGATCACATACTGTGCTTTTAAAAGCTGCTGGGTATTCCTTACATTCCTTTATGAGCAAGAAGACATAAATTCTCTACTAAATGACATACTTTAAAAATCACTATAAAATTTCCATGTAGCATCTGGAGAAAGACTGTTAAAAGAGACTTCTAAGCACCGACCATACAATCTCTCTAACTCTGAGTTGTCCTATATGGATTTTTCTCACTGAACAGAGCTGAACAAACCCACTGCTTAGAATTCAGTACTCACTGGAAAAGCAAACTGTGTCTACATGTAAGTAACAGATGAAGGAGCTGTGTGAGTTTTCAGAAGATCAGTCTCAAGTTCCTTTTAAAGTGTGTTAAAGTGACTAGTGAAAGCGAGCAAATAAAACAAATGGGAGTTTTATGGCACTTTCAAAGAATGAGCCCGTTACAGTCCCCGAACAACTTTATGCACTCGGTTTGTTTTGACCAGACCCTTTCTGCTCTGCTACTTTCTTGCCAGATATTTAAAACTGCTTCTTTGTGACCGCAGTGCTGTGCGCCCGCACCAGGGCCAGTCCAAGTCCCTCCAGCCCTCTGCGAGTGCTTGAGCATCCAGTCGACACAGACCTGGAATGCCAGGAATTAAGATTATCACAGGAAGAGAGCTTTCTGTTCCTGAAGAAGCAGAATGAACTATATACATTTTCAGGCTAAATTATGAAGTGAATACATCCTTAAATAATATCTTCACGGGAAACACCTGGCCTGAGTAGGGTTTGTTTCCCCCCTCGCTATCCAGAGAAACCAGGTGTGTCAGCCCGAAGAACTTCTTGGAACATGATTACCTCCAGGTCTCTGCATCTTATCCATATGATCTCACTACCTTGTAAAATGTTCTAAGAATCAACCAAGTCATTAGCAAGTAATCTGTGCCACGTAAAGACCAGATAATCTAAGTGACTATGTTAAAAATTTTAAATTTTTTAGAAATAAGAACATCATGATTTAACCCAAACTAATTATTAGCTTGTTTGAAAGTGTTGTACAATATGTAGTCCCACCTATGAAAGTAACTTGAATGAAACAAAATTGACCAAAACACAGTTTGAGGAAATAAACTGACCACAAAGCCCTTACTGGTAGTAACAAGTCCTCTTTTGAGGAGACTCATAAAAGCAACTAAGGGCTGGGAAGGAGCACGTGGGGACTTTCTCAGGTGATGGTGATGTTCTCTATCTTGCCAGGGATGGACTTACACAGGTGTATCCATTTGTCAAAGCTCAACTTATATACGATTAAGGACGTGTGTATTACACTGCATATGAATTTCACATAAAAAAACTGTCAACCAATATTGGACTTCCTACTAAATGATGGACCTTTAAAAGTCACTCTTAAATTTCCATGTAGCATCTGGAGAAAGACTGGAAAAGAAGCTCCTGAGCACCGACCATACAGTCTCTCTAACTCTGAGTTATTCTATGTGGATTTTCCTCACTGAACAGAGCTGAATAAACCCACTGCTTAGAATTCAGTACTCACTGGAAAAGCACACTGCGTCTACACCTAAGTGTTGGAGGAGCTGCGTGGGTTTCAGCATACTGAGTAACAACAGCGTGCTAAACCCCGGCCAGGAAGCTCAGTTGGTAGGAGTGTCACTTATATACACCAGAAGGTTGCAGGTTTGATCCCCGGTCAGGGAGTGTATGGACAGCAACTAATTGATGTTTCTCTGTCCCTTCCTCTCTCGATAAAATCAGTAAACATATGCTCAGGTGAGGAATAATTAACAACAACAACAACAACAATAATAACAACATGCTGAAATACGCCAACCGATGCCTGCAGCTTATGTTAAAATGTATCAAAAATAAGATCGTGGGAGATGGGCATAGTACATGGACAGATATGTCATGAAGTAAAATGTCAATGGTGGAATCCAGGAGATGAATATACAGTTGTTCACTGTACTGCTCTTTCAAATGACCGTATATGAGAAATTTTCTTTAGAAAGGTTGGGGGAGAAAATATACTAGGAACGGAATTACTGAAGAATTCAGAATATCACACCATTGCCTCACTGCCCATTTTCTTCTCTTTAAGAGTTCACATGGTATCTGGGACCCTGGCAGAACATTTAAGATGAAAACTCAAACTACAAATCGAACAAGCTGAGACATGGAAGGTTTAAAAAAAAACCCAACTGCCTAAAACTGGTTGATTACATCGGAAAACTGTGTGTTGAGAGGGGAAAAAAGTAGCTCCCCACAGATAAAGTTTCTATATTTAAATTCACAGTGAGCTTAAGTGGGGCACCTGCAAGCCAGGTTGGGCAGAAAATGCTGTTAGAACACTCAGGTGCAAGACACAAATCAAAGCTGAGACACATAAAAGGTCCCTGATGGGTAGGAAGTGCCGGCAGAGGGGAGGAGTGGATGAGGCCTTGGTATTTGTGGCAATGCAAAAAGGAACATACTGAGAGGCAAGGGGCGGGGCTGCCAAGGATGATGAGTCCCGGGAAAGGGCCGCAATGGAAACTCGTCAGAGGTTAACTATACTGCATGTTCATTCCAGAGAAAACAGCAGGTCACACCTCATCAGTTACACCACCTGTGAAGAGGCCAGTGTCTACAGCTAGTGAGTTCACCTCAATCAAATTCTCAGCCATTTGCTTCGCAAACTGATTGCTTGGTATTGACTAGACAATATCCATCAAATTAAATTAAATGTAATAATCTAGGCAGGTATTTGATATTGTATTGCTCCTCGCTAGTCCCTCAACCAGCAGCATCAGCAGCACCTAGGAGCTTGTGAAAAATACAGAATGTCAGGCCTCATCCCACACCTACTGTGTTACAGTTTGCCATTTAACCAAATGACAAGCGTTTTACACACACACGAATGTGTGAGAAGCAGTGAGGTGACCTTACGAGTCTCCAGACTGACCCTCACTAACCTGTCTTCTTTATAGTAGCCTTGACTTCAGACACAGAGGACAGCTGGGCAAGGAGGTGCACAACACTAAGCCTTGGACACCTGGTCCTCCGTCAGCCCCTTCCCCTGACAACTGGTGCCTCTGTGCGAAGCTTCGGTCCTAGCCTCCACCTGTGGGAGAGACCTGCCTCGGGCCCTTCAGTCCTGGAAAGTCTATCAAAATAAAGCACAGTCGGCGCTGTTTCTGAGCATTTTGGAAAGTTTCATATTCTCCAAGGCATCTAGAAATATTCTGTATACTTTTGGAGACTGGATCACTTTGCATGTTATTGCTCTTTAATGTACAAAGCATATAAATTATTTTCTCCAATAGGTAACTGTCAAAGTAGTCCTGGGGCCACTGTCCTCGTTTCGGCTGTAAGACAGAACTATGAAAGTTCCTCATCTCCCCTTAAAAATGCCACAGCATGTTGTATTTTATTCAAGTATACATCTGTCTACAATAAATTTATTTTAATGATCATGTTTGTTTGTTTGTCATTATAATAATGATCATGTTTTATCCTCAAAGAGCTATGGCTAGTCACAGTTCACACAGAAATAAAGGTTTCACCTTTACTTTCGTAACTACATCTGTGTTGAAAGATACTGAGATATTCCTGACAAAGCAAAGTATACAAATTTGAAATATTTTTCTAAAGCCACCCAAAGCCAGTGGTTATGTACTGACTGCAGCCTCACGCTTGTCTATGAATACGTGTGATGACATGAAAAGGATTTTAAAAAGTATCACTACCAAATACACTAACCTCCTAAGTTATTAATTTCCTCCCTCTTATTTCAGGAAGAAATGCTATGTAACATCTGATTACCTCTCCAAGACAATGAATGTATAACAGTTCCAAGACAATAAGCATAAGGTATATTTTCATTCTTACTTATTTAGGAAAAGAGACTTTTTCAAATAATCATTTTGCCTGTTTTAATATAGTTGAACTCAAAAAGTGGCAATCAAAATATAAAGTATTGAGATATGTTCCACAATTTTCTTACAAACTATGAAAAACAAAAATTGGAATTAGTTTTGTAATAATTCACGCACGATGGAAAAAGATTTAACACTCTGTGCCGAACTGCATCACATTTCAGTATTTATACACAGTATTTTGAAAAGATTGGTTAATTTTTTAATAGATTTTTTTAGAGTAGTTTTAAGTTCAGAGCAAAATCGTATGGAAGGCACAGAGATATCTCATATACCCTCTGCCCCCACATATATGATTAATTTTTAAAATATGGAAATCCTAATGACATATACACAAAAACCCTATAATCAAATCATACTGATAAATACCATATTGAAAAATCTATTTCAGTTACAGTTAGGTTTAAGAAAATTTTATGAGCAGATACATTAAAATAAATCTGAGTCAAACTAATATTAAAATTACCACAAAATGACAGTGTTTAATATACTTTGTTGGCTTAGTTTTGTCTTAGGTTTCTCACTTACTAAAACATCTAAAGCAAAAATAATAATAAATAAAACAATCTTCACGAAAAGTTTGAGTGATTCTAAGAAATTTAAAGACAGAAATATTTTCTTTTTTATCATTACCCCTTCAGGCACCACAAAAATTAAATTGTAATAGCCCTAATAGGGGTTATTAAAAACACAAACTTATCAAAATGACTCCCCGTTGTAAGTCTTCACTTCCACTCATAAAACTATTTTCCAGTAGGCTCTCTTACCTGAAAAGAAGTGAGTAGAAGTGAGTAGAAGTGATTTAAACTTCCCCCTGTCAGAAACAGACTCCTGAGAGCATGCCCGACGCAGGCTGTGAAATGCAGGGCAATCCCAGTTCTTGGATAAGCTCACTCTTTCCAGAAGGCAGGGAGCAGGGAGAGGCTCAGGATGAACAAACCCACACAGTGTAAAGAGACTGGTCCTCTCACGCTGAGTCCCCACCCCTCAGACACAAAGTGAGAGGCTGGGCAAGCAGTGCCCACAGCCACAGCTAAATATCCACAGTGCCAGAGACACCGTTTTCTCACCATTCTCAGCAGAACCCCAAAGATAAGCAAATGCTTTTCACAGGCATCTTGCCAGGGAATGAGTAAGAGGTCCTGCACATCACAGGAAATACCACTTGATCACAGACCGGGGTTTATCAACAGGAAGTGTAAAATTTGAAGCCTTCACCTGAACTGGTCCTTAAAACAAATCTTTGGTTTTTCTATAAAGAAGGCCACAAAAAATTTCAAGATATTAACCTAAAGGAAAGCAAAACTGATTGCCCATGATTCAGGAAATGTAACAGTAACTTGTGAAAGGCTGAGAATCTTTGTTTCAACTTCCCCATCTGATTGCCACCTGATGCCTGTTTTCCTCCTTTATCACACATTCAGGGTTGAAGAAAGGAAATAGTATTTTTTAAACTTTTAAGTTACCAGTAGTGTTGCTATAAGGAAAAATAAATAAGAACTAATAAGTGATATCTGGAGATTAACTCACCTGCACAGATAGCAAAAGGTGGAGATGTTTGTGCTATAATTGTATCTCAGGAGGATTTTAATTCTACATCCAATTGAGACACACACACACATCCCCCGATTTATCTATCCACCCGTGAGTGATAGTGCGACAAAAAATAAAAATAAGCATTTTCCAAAGTGTGCCAGAGAATGTAAAATACCTTGCAAAACAAAGTTCCAGGGTAAAGTTTTAGGATAGTCAACCTACACTAATGTCCACAGAATCTTGTACTAGAGGATTTCTGTTTTAAAAACGCTCATATTCATCATCAATCTGTTGAAAGAAGTATTTTATACATTGTTTCCCAAACGTGTTTAACCACAGGATCCTTTATTTGAACAGCACCCAGGGGAAATTGTATTTGATGAGACAGATTTGGGAAATGCTAATAACTCTAGATTTCAGCTGCCAATTTTCAATCGACAAACCCGACACGTGAGGAGTGGAAACACAGCATACAGGTATTTAATGAACATCTACTATATTCCTTGCTTTGCGCTACAAAACATAAGAGGTAGCACGGTTTCTGCCCTCAAGAAGCTGGATTTCTTGTTCTGAACCTCTGCAGTTGGTAACAGTGGGCACGGAGCTATCCTGTGTGGTCATCTAATTGTCCTCAAAAGCTGAGTGTCGGACCTCAGAGATCAGCATTCAGGCAATGTACTCTACAGAGAGGACACTAGCGCCGAAATACCGATGCCAAGCCAGGAGAAACCATTAAAAACACCCAAATGTAACACCAACTGCATCCATATGTGCACATTTCAACCACTTTCACACAGCGAGAAACTCAGTCATGTGCCTCCAACCAGCCGTGTGTCAAACCTGATGATCTCAAGCACTTCGATTTATCTCCAGTCCTGGAGTCCTGCAAGCCCCACAGGCCTCCAGGAATCCCCAGACAGTCTGTTCTTCTCATTCACACGAAGAAGTGGATCTTTAGGATAGAACCAGGACAGAAAGGCAATTCACAGCCTGTCCACCGAGATCATTATGTCAACACTGAGCCCTCATCCACCCGACTTCTCCAGAAAAAACTACTTCACACAAGCTATTTTTCCAAATGATGTCCCTTTAAAGACTGAAATCCCTCTAAATAAGGCATATTCCTTTAATTCTTCCAATATGAAGATATTCAATATAATTTAAAATCATGTCCTTAGTTCATAAATGTACTTACGATAATATTTACCCAGTAGAATCTATCATATTCTATTAAAGTGAGTACTATATATAATACGTTGAGAAAAATCATTTACTTAGAAAATGATTCAGGAGACATGGGATGGTATGATGTTGAGCAAGCAACCTAATTTCTCTAAGCTCTATTTTCTTCATCTGTAAACTAGCAATAAACTGTTTTACGAAATAACGATGATGTCTCAAGGCTGCATGAGAATCAAAAGAGGAAACTACAAACTCCAAAGCTCTGGGCAGATGTGAAATGCATGCCATGATATTTCGGTATCTTGGTATCTTTCAGCCACCACGAAGTAAGGACAAAACCCAGAGCTCAACAGAGTCACTGTTTTACTATGAAGAACACGCGTCTGTTCTCGTTATCACAAGTGGATATAGTCTGGAATGTCTTAAAAACTTAATTGTGAAAAAAAAAAACTTAATTGTGAAAGCAATACAAGTTTATTTAAAAAGTTCAGACCACAGCAGGCATTAAAATTAAAAGTAAAAACTCCATCGTTCATATTAATTACAACCACTGCTGAGTTTTAGTTTACGTTTGCCTGTAATGACTATTGTAGATGACTCATATTCAAAAGACTGCTTCCTTCTAATGAATGAGTTAATTGTGCCTGCATTACAGTTTCTAATAACCAGGTGGTTCATCTTAATTCCATTATTTCATTGTGTTAGGCTGCCTGGTTTGATAGTTTCCTTTGTTCTGGTTTTTGCAACATAATGTATGTAAATTTTAAAACAGAAGCCAAACAATTATGTATGCAGAATGTAATGAAAACGTTACAAATCTCTGCACTACACACACAGAAAAGGTGACTGTGAGGTGCTGGATGTGTCAACTAACCTCGCTGTGATGATCACTTTGCAATAGACACATAATCAGATTAGCATGTAGACCTTAAACTTACACAATGTATGTTACGTAAATGTCAACAAAGCTGAAAAATAAATACAGGTACAGCAACCACAAAAAACAAAACGTTATAAATCTCGATAACATAAAAATAGTAAGCAATACAACAACCAAGAGATTGGAGAAGATGGGAGAAACTACGAATACGCTGTTTTTTTTTTTTAATTGTATCTAAGAGTCGATAGATACTATCTAAACTTAATAAATCAATAAATGTAATATTTCTTACATTATTATTCACATCGATAATAATTTATTACCACAAAGAAGTAGAAAACAAACCTATATTACAGAAGGAATAAATAAAACAAAGAGACCACAGAGGGTTTACATAATCTAAGAAACAAAGGCGATGCCAAACTAGGAAGGAGCCCGGCTTCTCGGAGACCACCTGTGCCTTCCACCTCTCGGCTCCAAGGAAGGGACTCCTGCCTCAGCCCTTGGGGAGCCTCCACCCTCCGGGGCTCTGAGAGAAACAGACTGGTTTTTGAATCTGCTCCAACTGTCACCAAATTTGGCAGACATTCTTCAGAGGCAGGGCTGTAGCCATTTCCTACTTTTAGTGAAGAATGTTTTCCTCCAACTTTTAGTTATTTTTTTCCCCTCTCCATGGTTTCAGAGACGAGAACAGGCACCTTTACTCAAATTCCTTTAACAGAAACCCCTGGCTCCCAACTTGCTCCTTATTATTTCCTACATTCTTTAGTTTTCCTCTCTCTGCACTGCCTCCCCGTTCTCTGGTGCTAACATCAGCGGGGCCTGCACAACACACGTGTGTGCCTCTCCCCACCTCCACCTGCAGTGGGGGTCTCTTCACCAGAGAAACTGGCGGATGCGACAAACCAAGCCTCTTCCCCCTTCCCCTTCTCAGAGCCAATTGTTAACTATTCACCAGCACAGCACTGAAAGGGCTGCGAATGTAAAAATGAGTTTCTTAGAACTGTGTGCAAAGTAAGGATACAAACATATTTACTGAGAATGAGAAAAGGTTTCCACAGTCGGGGACCTCTGTACTGCAGGCTTCCCATTTGCAGATTCAATGAACCAAAGATAGAAAACATTCTGGAAAAAAATCACAGAAATTTCCAAAAAGCAAAACTTGAAATTGCCACATACACAGCACTACGGTAAATCCACTCAGATGAAATAATGGTAGCCATACAGGGGCCTTGCCTGTAAGCAAATACAGGTTATAGCCAATACTACAGTATATCATTTTATATAAGGGATGTGAGTAGCCACAGATTTGGGTAACCGCGGGCATCCTGGAACCAATCCCTTGCGAACACCAAGAGACAACTGCTAATGTAACTCAGAACTGCTTTCCGCTTTCACTCAACTTGGGCCCTTCTTCTCTCTAGCAAACTATCTGAAAACCTGCCACTGCTAAAAAGTCTTTTTCATGCTATTTCCAGCTGCCAGCACTAGTAATTTCCCAAGAGAAAGAACCTTATTTCCTAGCATGTTCTACTAATCCTCAAGATCTGAAGCCTGCAAGAAAATGATCTGTTTTCCACATGGCTTCTCTCTATCCTAATCCTTGCAGGCTCGCCGGCTCTTCTCGCACAGACACAAAAAAGGAACAGAACAGAAGTCACTGCCTTTTTTTCCTCCGTCTCTGGAAGAGCCCGAAACTACGTTTTTCAATCAGGGAAACTTATTGTGGGAAACCAGGCACCAACTCCAAGATAAGTCTCCCTATTCTTTTTTAGTTCCAAAAACTGAAACTGATTCTATTTCTTAAGGAAGCTATAAAACGCACACATACACCGCCAGTTTTACTGTTGTTTCCTGTCACCAGGCAAAAATGAGACAATGCCAAGAACATCAGTTCCCAATTTAACTGTTGCCTCATTGATTCGATGCATTATTTCCTGAGTACATGCCATGCTCCAAGGCCGTGTCAGGTGCCAGGTGTACACCTATGAGTAAACAGACATGGCCCACACCCTTCAGGATGTAACTATCTCAACAACCTTCACTCATCTTATTCCCCAAATTAGGACACATTTCTAGACCTAGTCTGGTTTCCAAAACCTAGTCCAAGGCAGAGTAGGACAACTATAGGCTGCATCTAAATAAACCACCGCAAAACTGTTACAGACCAGCCCTGGGCACAACTCACTAACTGGACGAAATGCAGCGTGACACCACCAGATGAAACCTGCAGATACAGGTGGGCTCTACTCTGCCACCAAGCAGTGACCGATCCGGCTCACCACACTGTCCTGAGGAACGGAGTGGTGGTCCCTGGGAGACCCAGATCCCACAGCAGCTTTACAGTGGACAGATACTCACAGGTCCTCCCACAAACCACCCATGAGCAGCTGGCTACACAGGCTCAAAATCCACGGAAAGCTTTCCGAAGTTCTCCGGCACACTGAACAGCCAACAGTTGTAATACTGCAACAGCCACACAAGCCACATTTCTAATATCGTGCTGCCTCTCTGCAGGTATAATACTTCATATTAATATATGATATTTAGCTATACTATTTGAAAGTACAAACAGGGATGTTGAAGATGAAGCCAGTTTCATTAACCATCGTTAAGTCTGCTAACATTTTGTCAAGCTGACCTCTCCCTCTATTACAAGACTCACCCTGTATAGAACAGGCACTGAACAGAATTGTCTTGATGAAGAATTCACAGCATGTAAAGGCACTAGAAAAACGTAATCAGAATACATGGAAATTACATGATCAGGTAATCAGTAAGACCTTCAGATGCAGATTAATTTATTGTTCACATTGATGAGTCTTAATTATGTCCATGAATCACTTTCACAGAGACCTGTGAATTAAAAGGAAGATCCCTCTTCGTTACATGAAAACACACTAGATCTCATCATTTATGTTTAAGTGGGAGAAGAAAAGACACCTTTTATTTTCTCGCCATGGTCAAAATGTGATAATCATACATTAATCAGAGTGCATTTAAAAAGAGAATGCCATCTTGGGAACCAAGGGACACTGTTCCCCGTGATCTCCAACAGGTATTATTAGAAGGAAGCCTAAAGGTCTCTGATATTTCAAACCAATAGGTACGTGTCAAGGATGAAGCAAGTCTCAAGTAAGGTGATTTTCTAAGTAGTCTTGTTTAAAATTCAGGGGTAACCACATCTTCTACAGATAATAACTTGGGTAAAAATTACTCACAGTCCTTTCCACAAAGCAATCTGAAATGGTCTTCTAGCAACTTGATGAATAATTCAAGGTTAATAATTCAGACAACAGCTTTACTTAGACTGGCTGAACTAATACAAGCCTGAATTTCTTTCAACGTTCCTCTGCTTCCCTTTCACTAAGGTGATTGCAAGGAGAGTACAGCATCTTCATATTTTAGACAAGTAACTCCCACGGTATAGGAGCCACTGCCAATAGTAAAATGTAAAACGATTTTAGATGGTATACAGACTAAGCCTGGAATAACACAGAATGAATCAATCAACCTCTCCCTCCCTCCCTCCCTCTCTCTCCCTCTCTCTCTCTCTCTATCTCCCCCACTCGGTCGCTCTCTCCCCCTCCTCCGCTCTCTCAAGACAGAGAGCCCTGAAGCAGAGTTCTTGGCACATTGTCATCTACTGAGAATTGAATGCACACTATTTTTAAACCTTTATTGGCCATCTCTATTATTTGTGGCACATTATAGTTTTCCAATTAATGTAGTCATTTAAGGTTTCCGTTTCAAATACATTTATTTGTGATTTTAAAAAATGAAAAACATTAAATAATAATGGAAGTGGAATACAATCATGGCAAAAATATGAAGGTGGTATCTGAATGACTGGTGCTTGGGAAAAGCTGTAGTGTAGCAATTAGAACAGCCTGGGTTCGAATTCCCGCTTCACAATTAACCTTGTCGTGTGAGTTCAGTCAAGTGACTTAAGATCTCTGTGCCTCGATTTCCTTATTTGTACAATAGAGATAATGGCAGTATCTACTTCAAAGGGTTATTATGAAGATAAAGGGGTTATTACAGGTAAAGCATTAAAATGGTACCTGGCATCTGGCAAGAATTCCATATAAATTAGTTATTACCAGTAAAATTACTAATATTTTATTAGTATATTTAGGTAAATAATGATATATTCAAACTTGACCCTCTGGCCTGCAAATTACGAGATAAGGGAGACTTCTTCATGGGCGAAAAGAAAAGAAAGCTCCTCGTTTTTCTTTAAAATAAAAATGCAGCCAACTGAAGTGTGTTTAAAACCCACATGATTCTCTAGAAGCCAAAAAAGTCAAGTGTCCTGTCTTGGATGCCACTATAGCTTCCTACCCTCTCTGCTTACAGACCCCAAGATTTTATTACTAAGACTTAAAAATGAGGCTGTCATTCCTTATCCTTAAGACACCAGCCAAAGTGTGTCTACACCTGGGTATGTGATTCCTCCAACACCTTAACATTCCACTTGGCTTATGCAGCACCCCAAGAATCACTGTTTTCTTGAATATTGGTTGGTTGCTTCAGTAAAATACTTTCTGTTTAAATTATAGCCACTTTACATGCAATAACTTTCAAAAAATCGGCTTGAATATCACTATGGTTTGAATGTTTGTGTCCCTCCCCAACATTCTTGAAATCCTAACCTCCATGACAGGAATTAGTGCCCTTATAAAAGAGCCCCTCATGAGGACACAAGGAAAGGTCTTCGACCTGGAAGTAGGCCTCCCCCGGCCATGCGGGCCCCTGATCTCAGACTTCCATCCTCCAGAACCATAAGAAATAGATATCTGGTTTTTGTAAGATGCTTAGTCTGTGGTGTTTTGTGATAGCAGCCCCAACAAACTAAGACAAGTATAAAAGCAAATGGGCATCACTTATTTCTATTTTTCTTCATATGATTTTCTCTACTTTGGCTTTGAAGCAAATTCCTCCTTTTGTTCATGTAGCTTAGTGTGACTCCCTAGAGTGAATCCCAAAATGTAGTGGGAAAGTCACTTTCTATTAAAGTCCCTCTTCTCCAGTTAAATGGGCATTTTGGACTAACATGGGGAAGAACAGAAAACACTGCTCAGTGATTCTGGATTACAGATCCACACAGTTCAGCCAAGCTCCAAGTTTGCTCTCTGTGGCAATAACAGCTTCCTGAACAATGAACTTGCGTTGTCCCATCCCTCAAGTTATCATCCCCACTAGAATCCAGCTACTTTAAAAAAAAAAACAAAAAAAAAGAAGCAACCCTGTAACTAATGTGAAGGAAAATGGTTAACAATTAAATTAACATGACTGCAAATGTAAAATTCACGGTGCACAGAGCCAGCATCCCCTCAAAGAACAGATAATACAGTCTGATTGCTTTTGAATGTCAGATGTACCTGTAACTCACAGCTAGGCAACTCGCCAGGGCGGGCCCTACACTCAGTAAGCGTCCAAAGTCAACTTTTTAAAAATCGAAGTCAATGTTCTGATCCCTCTCATTCTGTGAAAACTAGATCTTTACTTCTCTCATTTTTTACACAACCATGTACTCACACCTACAGAGGTAGTCTTTGGACTCACTGGGAGAGAAGACCACAGCCCCAGGTGCCTGAGTACAAATCTCAGGTCTGTGCAACCTTGGCATGTCACTTAACCTTTCTGCACCTCCGTTGTGCCATCTAAGACTGTGATTACAATAGCACCTACCTCACGATTTGTTGAGAACAATAGACAATGCATGGTTACGGCCATGTCATGCTGATGTTAGATATTATCAATAATGGTCATATGTGACCTTAACATGACAAGATAGGTATCATCATATGCTCATCTTATGGATGAGGAGACCACACTTTTCAGAGGGCTGTATCATGTCCAATGTTACAGAGCTTATCAGCCAAGATACAGCTTCAGATCTGCCCCTTGTCACCACCTGAAACAAACTGAAGATTAAGAACAAAAGTACGCATGGCAGATGACTGAAGGAACACGAAAAATGTGTTGTATAATGGAAGATATTCCTACTGACTATCACAGTTTTGGAAAGTATTGACAATTTATTCTGATATTTCATAGTACACATGAATAGAACAATTTAGTAGTTTAAAATAAGGGGAATCATCCTGGCTGGTGTGGCTCAGTGGATTGAGTGCCAGCCTGTGAACCAAAGGGTCACTGGTTCGATTCCTAATTAGGGCACATGCCTGGGTTGTGGGCCAGGTCTCCAGTAGGGGGTGCAGGAGAGGCAACCACACATTGATGTTTCTTTCCTTCCCTTCCCCTCTCTCTAAAAATAAATTTAAAAAATATTTTTTAAAAATAAGGAGAATAGACAGATAAAGTCTCCAATTACGACGTTTATTATTGGTTAGTTCAAACCACTCTCTCTTTTTTTGCAACTTCTTGTCCATATTATTTCTATTAGTCTTCTGTGTTTAGGAGACACTTGATAAATGTGAGAAAGAGCAAGTCTGTTATAGTCTGTTGGGCTACGTTTATGCCACATGTCTTACTCCCTGGCCGTTTAGCTATAGAGGACACAGGAAATGGAGCACTATTGCTGTCTCAAAGAACAGCAAGTAATATCATGAAGCCCACCCACTCAAAAGTCCTACCCACCAGCTGCTAACTGAGTTTTGGGGATTCCAACACACTGAGGTGGGTAAAAAATATATTTTTTTTTAAAAAAAGGATTTAATGCTATCAATATAGCCAAAAACATATCCAATTTTGACTGGATGTGTTGGGTGGAAAGAGGGATGGAGAAAAGGTACAGAAAGGAGCAGGTATCCACATAGACCAACCTTTTCCTACCTGGGACACTGTAGTAGATTGATTGCTAAAACAGTTTGAATTCTCTACTTAAGCTTTCCACTCATTTTGCAGCTCCTTTCAACAAAACATTGAGCTTGTATCCCCAACTTACCCTGAGCTGATTTTGTAACTTGATTTGACGGAAGTTAGGCTGTGTTAATTCTGAGCCTAGACCTGAAGGGGCTTCATGAACTTCTGCTCTTTTTCTTCGATCATGTGACTACCGAAAAGCTTGGACTGGCTGCTGGAGGATGAAGAGACCATGTAGTGAGATTCCCAGGGTTCCAAATGATGTTATCCTACACCCAGTTGCACCCAGGCAAGTGGGCATGTCCAGCCTAGATCAGCAGAGACACCTCCCAACCCACAGCCAACCACAAATAGGCTCAGAGTGACCCACGCAAGGCAACAAGTAAAACTCAGCCAACCCCAAAACTTGTGAGCCATAATAAAACTTATCCCATTAAGGTATTTAACTTTGAGGTGGTTTTTATGAAACAATGGATAACTGATACAGACACTTTTATCTTTCAATCCCTATTCCAGGCATGCAAGGTTTCTCTAACTGATGAGCACCTTCAAGTTAACACCAAATTAGATCTCTCAAGACACTACTTACTTGAAGTATTAATCGACTTCACATAGGAGGACAAAGAAGGTAATCAAATAACTACGGGAAATGTCAAATAAATATGTTCTAGCTCCAAGCTACTGCTAAGATCTGGCACAGTGCATGGCACATGATAGTTAATCAACAGTTGTTGAATGACGTAAAGAGAGTGTGCTTCTCTGGATATTATTTCCTCCAGTAAAGGGGCCAGACTGAAGCACATTCAGGAGCTCTGTATATTCTACTGCAGGAGCCCAATGAAGACTAAGGATTATTACGGTAACAACACACACCAACAAAAGTCACCTTCTATTGTTAACTCAACACATCTAAATTTTGGGTCAAGGCATTAGTTTATAATCCCAAATATAGCACAACTGCTAGTTATCACTCAATCTCCATTCTTGGAGTAATATAGTCTCTAATGTGCTCTACTAAAGACTACATTGCTGTGTGGCGTTGGTGGTATAGTGGTGAGCATAGTTGCCTTCCAAGACTACATTGCCAGGCTCTCTTGCAGCTAGGTGTGGCCATGTGACCCAGTGCTAGCCAATGAAGTACAAACAGAAATGTTATATGGAACTCCCAGGAAGGCTGTAGAAACTGAGGGAGCTGCCTCAACTAAGAGGGTGCCTTTATTCTAATTCCTTCCTGGTGTACATCTGGACTGTGACATGATGACCTAAATTAACTGGCCCATAAGTAACCCTGAAGATATAAGTTACATGATTAGGATGGTGGGACAGAAGATAGAAACCTTGGCTCCTGACCATGCCATGAAATCCTGGAATGCATCATTCTAAGTTTCTTTTCCATGAACTTCCATCTTGTTTAAGTCAGTATTATCTTTTCACATTTTCCTGTTATAAACAGTCAACACTAATGATACAACAAATAGAGCTACTCAGAACACACTTTTAGGAATCCCTGACCTTACAGCTTCCTAGACATCTCATTAGTACTATAAACCCAGTTTTGAAAAATTTTTTCTTCAGAAAAGCAGGCATCACCTTTATTTAGATATAAAGAAACAGTGACCTAATTTGCTGTTCTCCACTAACAGTGATGAACATGCACTTACCTAAACACCCTCCTTGCTCGTGGGGCTTCACTGAGTGAATGCTGCCTGTGTTCTTAATGCCCCTTCCTCCTATTGCATCATTCAGTGAATGAAAATGTACCTGCTTTCCCATTTTGACTCTCCCTTGCAACTCCTCTTTAAACACCCAGTTACAAAGAAATTTATTTGTTTAAGCTTTTTCCTCACAGAAATCCAGGAATTACACCGCTTTGCCAACACTGCCAGGAAAACAAATCATTTGTGTTGTGGCTGAGCCATAAGGCTCACATCATAAACACAAGCAGAGCCTGCACAGCTTTGCTGTCACAAAGCCATTTGGGAGAAGATTTTCATGGCAGCAGCTGCAATGTTTCTACCAAAACAACACCTACACTTTGCTAGAGCTATTTTCAGAGAAGAAGGTTTCCCCCACTGCTGTTTAAATTGTTAAACTGTGCAGTTAAAAGCATAGGCTCACAGGAGTTTGGGGCTGCAGCCCCAGCTGGAGAACATAGCAGCCACTTCTTGGCTGGAGGACCTTGGGCAGATCACTTACCCTCACTGACCTCAGGGCCTCACCAGCCTCAGGGTCTCACCATAAACAGGAATATCAGCACCTCAGAGAGGCATCCTGAGAACTGATGAGCTAATGCATGCTTAGCACCACGGCTACATGACAGGTGTTCCACAAATAAAAACTATATTAATTCTTACCAAATTTGATGTGACATACCATGAATATGATGGAGAATAATGACACAAGAACCTACGGGTAAGCTGTATTTAAAAATGCCACATATGTACACTAATGTAAAAGTACGAATGTGCTTAATAGTCTATATGCAGAAGCAACAGAACCTTATTTACACACAGACTGCTTAAGCTACTTTTTCTCCACTCTCTGTGGCAGGTTATGAACAGGAAGCCAGGGAGAGCTCTCTGAATAGCTGAACTAGACGTCACAGAGCCCATTTACTTGAACCTCTATAATGAATCCATTAATAACGGTAACTAGTTTTGTTAGCTTTCACTAAGAACTAGGCGCCAAATGACCCACTTCTCATGGGAAATGTTCATGGACTCTGATGTGATGACCAGATCCTACTTCAGAGCTGAAGAACTTACTCCCTTGATCTTGCAAGTGATGCATGCAGAATGAGCAAAACGGACCTCAGCTGGAGCAAACTGCTTCACCTAAGGTCAAGCACGCTTTCCAGGGTAGCCACCCTGAATGGTCAAAATCGGTAAATAAGGCCCGACCTGCTTCAGAGCTCCCCCTGGGGTTGACGAAGTCTCCCATTAAGAGTGCATCACAGCTCAACTTCTCCCTCTGTCCAGTCTCAAGTCCTTCCTTTCCCCTCCATAGGTGTTGATCTTAAGTGAGAGCACAGGTACTGTAATTACATTCATTTTTTAGATGAAAAAGGTGAGTCTCAGAGAGGTTAAGAAACTTGCCCAATAGGACTTCTGGTCAAGATGGCAGCACAGGTAAACACGGCTCACCTCCTCACACAATCACATCAAAATTACAACTAAAACACACAACAACCATCACTCAGAACCATCAGAAATTGAGTGGAATGGAAGCCTGACAACTAAGGAATTAAAGAAACCACATCCATCCAGACTGGTAGGAGGGGCAGAGATGTGGAATGGGCTGGCCCCACATCCATGTGTGGCAGATAAAAATTTGGGGGGAAGCTATCTCAGGAACAAGGAGTCCTAGCCCCCAAAAGACCCCTCAGCCCAGGGTTCCAGTGGCAGGAAGGTAAGTCCCCATAACTTCTGGCTACAAAAACCAACAGAGATTGAGTCAGTGGAACTTCTGGAGTCCCAATCAGTTCCCCTTAAAGAATCCACACACAGATTTACTCAATTCTCACAGATTTACTCAATTTACACAGATTCTCTCTGAGCTCCAGCACCAGGGTAGGAGCTTGGAAGGCACCAGTGGCATACAGGGAAGAACTGAAGTGTCTGGCATCACAGTGGGAGCTGGGGGACAGTTTTCTCCCAGAAAGAAAGGCAGTCAGAGGCCACTGTCCCTTTTCTGAGCCCTCCCTACACACAGCCACAGAGCCAGCAGGCAGGTGCCTTATCAGAGACTCCATCAAACTGTCTGACACTGTTTGCCCCACCCTGGAGATCCTCTGAGACTCCATCCCACCCAACTTATGGCCCACCCAAACTGTTAACCATGACTTTTCCAGATGAATGACTGATCTTAGCTCATGCTTCACAACTTCCTAAATCCTATCAAACAAGCAACATATGGCCTCAGTGAGTCCCCAGCCCCTGGACCTCTTGCTAAGTGGCCCCAGGCTTGGCAATCACAGCAGCCAGCCTAGATTCATAGCTCGGCTTTGCCTGGGAACCTTCAAGGCCAGCACAGGGAGCAGCCACCTCAGATTGCTTTACGGCTCCTGGAAGGTGGCCCCAGGCAGAACACAGGTCGGGGCTCACCTTGGCCTGTACCACTCAGGAAACCCCAGAGCCTGCAAACCAAGTGGACAGCTACAGACCATTTAGGAGCACCACCACCCTGCTGCTGCACAGCTGATCCTCCATGGAGAGGGGACATGGGTGGTCTGTGGTCATAGGCAGTCCTTGCAGCTGACTGGCCTGGGTAAATCCCTCCCATTGACCTGCAAACAGTAATCAAGGCTCAACTACAAGAGGAGGGTGTACTCAGCCCACATGGAAGGTGCACCTCGAGTACTGAGCTTGAAAGATAGGGGAGGCTGTGAGGCTGTGCAGTGGATCCTACAGGACACCTACTAAATCAAGCCACACTACCAAGACAGGGAGTCATAGCAGTTCTACCTAATATTTGAAAACAAACACAGGGAGGCTGACAAAATGAGGAGATGAAGAAACATGGCCCAAATGGAAGAATAGATCAAAACTCCAGAAAAAGGACTAAACAAAATGGAGATAAGCAATCTATCAGATGCAGAGTTCAAAACACTGGTTATCAGGATGCTCAAGGAACTTAATGACGACCTCAATGGCATATAAAAGACCCAGTCAGAAACAAAGGATACACTAAGTGAAATAAAGAACAACTTACAGGGAATCAACAGTAGAGTGGATGAAGCCAAGAATCAAATCAATGATTTGGAACATAAGGAAGCAAAAAACAACCAACCAGAACAAGAAGAAAAAAGAATCCAAAAAAAAATGAGGATAGTGTAAGCAGCACCTGGGACAACTTCAAGCATTCCAACATTCACATCATAGGGATGCCAGAAGGAGAGGAGAAAGAACAAGAAATCGGAAATCTATCTGAAAAAATAGTGAAAGAAAACTTCCCTAATTTGATGAAGGAAATAGTCATGTAAGTCCAGGAAGCACAGAGAGTCCCAAATAAGATGGATGCAAAGAGGCCCACCCCAAGACACATTATAATTAAAATACCAAAGCTTAAAAATAAGAGACTCTTAAAAGCGGCAAGAGAAAAGCAGATAGTTACCTATAGGGGACTTCCCATAAGACTGTCAATGATTTCTTAAAAGAAACTTTGCAGGCTAGAAGGGATTGGCAAGAAATATTCAAAGTCATGAAAAGCAAGATTGCTTGTCATATAGCCAAGATTGCTCTACCCACCAAAGACATCATTTAGAATCAAAGGGTAGATAAAGAGCTTCCCAGACAAGAAAGAACTAAAAGAGTTCATTATGACGAAACCATTATTATATGAAATGTTAAAGAGACTTATTTAACAAAAAGAAGATGAAAATATGAACAACAAAATGGCAAAAAATACAAATCTATCAACAATTGAATATAAAAAACAAACTAAGCAAACAAGAAGTACAGAGACAGAATCATGGACACGGAGAGTGTTTTTTTTTGATGGTTGCCCAATGGGAGAGGGGCATGGGGGAATGGGTGAAGAGCTGAGGGGATTAAGGAGTACAAATAGGTAGTTACAGAATAGTCATGGGGCTATAAAGTACAGTATAGGAAATGGAGTAGCCAAAGAACTTACATGCATGACCCATGGACATGAACAATGGTGTGGGACTTGCCTGAGGGGAGTGGGGGTGCTGGGTGGAGGGACACAACAGGGGACAAACTAGGACAACTGTAATAGCATAATCAATAAAATATAATTAAAAGAAAAAAAGAAAAAGAAACTTGCCCAAAGCCATACTGGGACTGGGACACAGGCATTCTGATGCCAGAGCTCAAACTCTAAATCACTCTGCTCTACTACTGCTCAGTCAAGTTTGCATTTTTATGTCCAATAAAATAAACTGAGTTACCTAGCTGTTGTCCTCACAGTAGACTGCAAAAAACAAATCTAGAAGGAGAAAAAGACTTGTTATCAAAGATAATCAGCAAAAAGAAGCGACACTAAATCTTTCAAACCAAGGGACTAGTTACTGAGTGATGGATGGCTGAGAGGCCACAGAGGGAACAGGGAGGCAGCCAAGAGACTAGCAACCTTGGAATGCTAGTCTGCCTAGGCAGGAGGGATAAGGGAAGGAAGTGATGTTAATAGAGCAAGAGACCAGGGCCAAGTGGACAAGAGTAGAACAATGGCACAGCCTGCTATGGAGAAAGGAGAGATCAGCTGGGAGCAGAAGCTATGGAAGAAACACACAGCTCCTCCTAAAGATACCAAAGAAAGCAGCGAGAGGCAGGGAGCGATGCCCTTAGGTCTCCCCTGGGTCACCAAAGGGCAAGGAAGCCTGGGAAATATAGTTCCCTATAACACAGATCAAAGAACAAGTCTGTGTTTGAGCACCAGAAAGATACGGCTGCTCATCTGACAATACGGGAACACTCTGAAAATAAAAAACAAGATTAAAAGGCAGATTTGTCAAGACGTAGTTTAATGTCAAGTAGTCCGAGACACTCCAGCAGTCCCTAAGCCAACAGTAACAACAGCAGCAATGCCTTTCACGTACATGCGTCTTCACAAGGCCCATTGCTGCATTACTGCTCACTTCAGTGACTGATGTCTGCAAGGATGAGGCTACGAAGCTTCAATTATTCTCTGTTTAGTTAATCAGGGAGATATGTTTTAGGTTCTAGAGAAATTCCCATCCTAAAAGTAGTGAGTTTCTTTGCCAGAGTTTAGTAGAACTTCATAATCAAAATTTTACTCACTTAGAATAAATGGTTCCCCACCAATGTCAACTAAATAAGGTATTCATGTAGCTACGATTCTGGAAGGCCACATCTGCCATCACAAGTTTACCTGCTGTCTGACCAAGTAGGAGCCAGAACACAAATTCTTGCCCTCTTCTCAGAAGCCCTTTGCTAACGTGTCAGATGTGGCAGAAATTCTTGGAGGTAGGGAGGGAGGGGACAGATGAGAGGGAAACGCAAAAAATAGATATGTATCCCAGGATCTCCGGTCAGTGCTGGCTTCTGCTGCACACACACGGAAGCTGGAAAGATACAAAGATCAGCCTGGCCGCTGTGCAAGGATGACACCCACATTCGTGATGCCTTCCATTATTTCGCTTTCCATCTCTAATGTCCACAGGTACGATAACAAAGGCTCTGCTGAGTGGAATGACTCGACTTACCCAACTGAGGGCACTTCCTGCTTCAACCCCATCCCCAACTTTTCCTCACAAAAAAGGGGAAAAAAGGATCTCCAGTCAGCATATTCAGCAACCACTCAATGTTCTGCCCTTCCAAAGACATCAAACATCCTTTTTAAAGTTATTAACCTTATAGTTGCACCTGAAGGAATGTGATTTGTTCACATACAAAGATTGTGAATATATGTCAGGCTTTTCCGTGCCCTCACCTCAGCAAAGCTTCTTTGAAGCAATTAAAATCCAAATGGCTTGAGATAGGATCTGAGTTCAAGTTTAGCATTGCTTCTTGCTAACTCTATGGATTTAGACTGGCCAATTAACCTCTCTGGGCCTCTATTTACTCATTTCCAACATGATGCTACTAGAACTAGCTGATGTCCACAATCCTTTCAGCCCTGAAATAATTCTATAGAAAGATAACAAAAGTCCTGTGTGGAACCAGATGAACTCTCTCTCACTCAACATCCCCAGACATCTATTTGAGAGACTGCTCATCAGAATTAAAAGTACAGTCTCTAGCCACTGTATAAAAAAAAGTTTGACCTCATTCTTACTGAGTTGACTGCAATCTCACCCAGCAATTTTCAAGTTGCATTCTAGGGTAGTCTGACGGAGACCTACTCTTCTCCTTCCCTGGGTCTACACCCTCTGCCATGCAACCTTACAGTGCCCTCCAACTCTGGGACTGGCCATGTGACTTCCTTTGGCCAATGACATATTAGCAAACATGATACAAGCAAACACTTTTAAAGTGCTTGTACCATTGGGTTTACCCTCATTCTTGCTCCTTTGTCATGGCCAGCAGAAGTGCTAATCTAGTACACTTGAGAATGAGAGATATATAGCAGAACCAGTCACCCCAGTCTTCCTAGCTAAAGCCAAAAGCCAGCTGAGCCTCAGGCATGTGAGTGAACCCGACTAAGATCAGAAGGGCTATCTTCCCAAGTCACAGCTCTAACCCCAGACCCGTCAGTGAGATCAACTGAAATCAGCCAAACCCAGATCAAGATCAGCTGAACCCCTCAAAACTTGTAAGTTAAATAAGGTTTTATTTTTGCAGTGACTGAGGTTTTGTGGATGCTTGTTACGCAGCATTATTGCGGCAATAGATAAGTGGTGCACATTCCTTAGAACCTAGCCCTCAGCAAGACTACAACTACTTCCAGAACAAAAAGTCCTTGGCAGTGAAACAAGTTTGGAACATGCTGCACCTCTTAAATTTATCTTGGAGGTCCACAACACACTTTATTGCTTTTTAAGTCTCTAAGGAGTCCCACAGTAAAGAAATCTATTTAACTTTGTCTAACTCGTGTTTTCCCCAACTTCTTTTACCGAAGACCCCCAAGCATGACTCACTAATCAAACTCCCCTCCAGCCTTAGATCCCAAGTTTGGGTGAAGCCTCTATCCAATGCTCTTGCTACTTAGGCCAGGTATCTCACGGTATCTTCCAAGATAGTTCATGGGCCCTTCAAAAACAAACAAAATAAACAAAACAAAAACTTTAAAAGTACTTTGAAATCACAAAAGCTTGTATTATTTATAACCAAAGTCTAATTAGAAATAAAGGAGAATGTTCCACAAGTATCTGAGAGCTATACATAGCCTTAGTCTAATTTCATCTTTCTCAGCTCTTAAAACTTTAACAAAACCTAATGCTGACTTTGCCTTTGCCTCCTTAACATTCCTCAGAGGCTCCCACAATGCCATCTTCTTATGATGGGTGACAAGCCTTTGATGATCAGGGTCCTGAATGTTCATCCGTTTCCTCCCCTACCACTTTTTATACCCACCACAGGTATAATATCAGCCATGCTGAAGTACAGCCAGTTCCATCAAATGGGCCATGAGCTAGTGCTCTAAACTCTCCAGTGTCTGGTCCTCTTTCATGTGAACTTGAATTATGTAGCTTTGAAATAATATACTATAAAAGCATTAATATCATTTCACATTAACTGGAATCAATGTTAAAATTCTACAAAAACTATGCCCTGGCTGGTATATCTCAATGGATTGAGCGCAGGCTTGCAAACCAAAGGGTCACTGGTTCGATTCCCAGGCAGGGCACATGCCTGGATTGCAGGCCAGGTCCCCAGCAGGGGTGCACATAACCACACATTGATGTTCCTCTCCCTCTCTTTCTCCATCCCTTACCCTCTTTCTAAAAATAAATGAATAAAATCTTTAAAAAAACATTTTACAAAAACTATAGTTTCGAGGCTGGCTGTGTGGAGGGAACTCTAAACTCTCTTTAAAGAGTGGCCACAGGGTGGCGCCATATTAGTGGCTAAAGGGAAATACCCACCATATTCTGTCAGAACAATTCTTGAATTATGGGAGTTCTGAATTTGTGAGGACTTCAGAAACAACCCTCACATATGTATGTGTTCAGCCTGTTCTCTAGGCTTTAATTTTATTTGACTGCGTGGAGTTTATTCTGCCAGAAACTCCAACTCATCTCCAGACAGGAGCCCAAACACACAGAATTCTTCCAGCTAACTCCATCTGTCATGCGTGAGTTGACACAGTACTTCGTCCTGGAAACTTTCCCTGAAATCCCCCCAACCAGGTTGCAAGATCCTCCTGTGATAGAAGTGACCTATTTTAACATTTTTTCACTGTAAAATGCCTATTTTTTGGTCTCCTTTATGGGCAGGGGATCCTAGTTTATTCCATCCCAGATCCAGAGCCCAATATAACACCTGGTTCATAGCACGTGGTCAATGAAGATTAGATGGGTTTGTGGGTGGGTGAGTGGGTGGAGGGGTAGATGGGGAAGTGACCAAGCAGGATGGGCAACTGAATACAACATGACTGATTTTTGCACTATATTTTCTCCTTATCCTCTCCCCACCCAGCCCTAAGAAAAGATAGTTACAAACATTAGACAACAGTAGAAGAAAAAACACAAGAAAAAAAAAAGCCTTGATCATCATATCAGCTGGATAAGAGTGACCATCAGTTTAGAATTAATGTAGACCCACATTTTTTGAAGTGAGGGCACTTGTCAAAAATATAAAAGCCAATGAGAAAAAAAAGTAGGACACAGTAGTATCTTTCTTTTGCTAATCACAGAAAATCACAAAAATGTAGGAAGGGTTTTCTTCAGAGCTCCATGGGGTCAGATTTCCCGCTTCCCATCACAAAATTCGAGGGAGAAATATTTTTCTTCTCATTTGCTTTCACCCTGGACACCAAGTTCACTACCCTGGTTACCCCATGAGTTGTCTTCTTTAATGCAGATAGAATAAGTACAAACCTAGATAAGACATTTTAAAACCAAAAGGGCCTTGCCTCTGGTATTTTTTCTCACATGCCTTTTGAACACAGATCAAACACCCAATAGACCTCTGGCACTTTCTTCAGGCAAAACTAGGAAAGTCCATGTGACATTGATGTAAACACCCTGCCAGCTGACCCCATGCCGCAGCCTCACGGAACGTCACATGGATGACTTTTTGGCGCTGCATGTGTTCAGCCTTGCTCTCTAGGCTTTAATTTTATTTGAACTTTCTTTTCACCCCTTAGACACTATATTTGACAACAAGGGCTGTACAGTATTTTCACAAGCTAGAAAAATCTGAAACAATTTTTATGGATGGTTTCAACCCTGAAGTTAGGAAAAGGCATAATCTGCCGCTTTTTTTTCAGGTGCCGTAGTTCCCTACTTTCTGAACTCCCTAAAAAAGCCCCACCTAAAACTATAAACAAGAGCCTGGCCACTTGGGTGTGTCATCCACAAACCACATCAATGGTGGCAGCAGAGAACACTGCAGTTGGTTCTCCCAAGTCTCAACCCGAAAGAGGTGGTATCAGCCCAGATTCTTAGAGCAGCTCTGTCCTTCGGAAGCTTGTTAAACTTTCAAGAATTCATTTCTGCCTCCTACAGCCTGTTGTCCTGCACACACTCTTACAAGACATCTGCATCCTCTGGGAAGAGATCAAAGTGACACCAAATAAAACAGAGAGCAAACTTCAGGGGGGTTTCTCAAGTAAATGCTCCCGAGCAAAGAGTAATTTCTTCACTTTGTTCTCCCCTTTCTCTCACTAAGGCCCCTACAAAGCTAAATTCCTCAAACTTACTTACTTATAAAAAGCACCCATCAGGTAAGCACATCAAGACCCCTTTTTTAGAAGGGAGCCCTGGCAGCCACTTCCCGAGGCCATCGCCACCAGGACTCCCACAAGGCATAACTGAATCCACCCCGCGATTCTTGCCAGTGCCATTCCGTAATCGGCCATGAACAGTTACAGTCAGCCCCAGCTATTTCTACACCCTGCATAGTATAACCTCCTAAAACATCAGCTGAGAGTTCAGGGGCTAAATTTTTAAATAGCACTCAATTAATAATCACAGTAATAATGAAAGAACTGCCAAACTGCTACGTGAATTCGGAAACGCAAAGTGGAAGCTCGGGTAAATGAAGCAAAACGCCTCTTCCATACCATCCCCCTATCACTTATACATGTCCCAGTTACCAATGGAAATTTCTGGAACTTAAGAAAGCGAAATGTAAGATGTACTACTTCAAGTTCTATGCACTTATTCAATGCTGACTATCCCTGGCTATAGTTAAATATTACTGACAGCTGATCTCAAGGAAGTTACAATTCCACTCAAAAAGAAGGTTCTATGCAATTGGCTCATTCACTCGATAAATGATCCACTGAGTACTTGGCACTGTTCCAGGCACTGAGGATGCAAAGCAAACAAGACAGAAATCCCTGCTGTCATGGAATTTACATTCTGGAGGGGTACCCAGAAAACACCTAAGTTAGTAAACGGTCTGGATACCAGACAATAAATACTAAAGGCTGTAAAGGAAAAAAAGGCTAAAGTAGGGAAGGGCCAGGAGTGTAAGTCAGGGGGATGGCAGTGTTCAACAGGAGGTAAAGTAAGTCCTCAATTGGCAAAGATTTGAAGGAGGTCAGAGAATGAGTCCTGCAGACACTGGGAACAAGAGCTTTCCAGGCAAAGGGGAAACACACAAAGGCCCTGGGGGAGGACTGCCCAGTGTGACGAGGAGCAGCAGTTGTCCAGGGTGGCCAGCAGGAGTGCACAGGGGAGAGTAGTAATGGATGAAGTCAGAGATAAAGAGGAAGGGATGGTGCCAGGCCCTGCTGGCCCTTGTAAGAGCTTCAGCTTATGCTCTGGCCAAGATGGGAAGCCACTCTAGAAGGCTAGAAGCAGAGACATGATCTGACTTAGATTAAAAGGATCGCTTGGGCAGCTGTGGTAAGGATAGACCCAAGGTGGGCTAGGACAGAAGCAGGGAGAACAACTAGAATCCAGGATACGGATGGTGACTGGATCAGGGGCAAGGACGAAGGTAATACAGGTAATACAAAAATACAAACTGGTTAAATGTGGGATCCGTTTTGAATGTAGAACAAATAGAATTTACTGATGAAGTGAATATCAGTATTTGCAGGTAGAGTTTCTTTTTCAAATTTTCTTACTTAAAATGTCCAGTAAAGCTCCAAATTTGTGTTCATTGGTCTTATTTAATCCAACAGATTCTGATGATGTACTAATTTACATCTCCAGCTTTTATCTTCCAACAGACCCCCCGTTATCTGCCACTGCTTCTGAGATATTTCATTCCTCTGGTTCACTGAACCTTCGCACGACCGCCCATTCCCAACCTTGGTTTTGGTGACCACGGAACTAATTTTCCATTCACCCAGGCTCAGTGTCCCTCTGTTTCTTGCTTCTCCATCTTCCCCACTGTAAATCCAGACATGAAACCCCACCCATTCTTCCTCTGAACCCTATTTTGTACACTTCTCTCCCTCTCGTTTCAGCTGCCTCCCCTCAGGAGCCAACTATGACAATCTCCGAGGCGATCTCACTGGCTCCAACCTCACCATCCAAACCACCTGCCCACTACCATCAAAATAATGTCCCGGAAACACAGGTTGTCACAGGTTGTGACTCCCTCTGCTTTCAGTCATTCAGTCCTTACACCCTGGCCTCCAAGGGTCTCACCCAATGGCTTGTCATAGCTCTCCACTCCCTAAACTCTCATCCCTACCCCTCAGGCACCCAATGCCTCTGCCGTCTCTCACTTTATCTCTCACACCTGGTACTTTCCCAGCACACAATGGCCCCTATCTCTCCTTTCTGTGTGCCTTTCCTAAATCTACTCACCCACAGACACTCAGCTCAAATGCTGTCCCATCTTTTACAAACACCCCTGACTGCTCCAACCCCTCCTCAGGTCCGACTATGGCCCTCTTTGTCTGACCTTTCATTAGGACCTCCTGTCACAGGTGCACACCATTATTTCCCATGTAGATATAAACTTCAAGGTCATATACCGACTTGTATTCATTTTTTACACTCTTCATTGAGACTAGTACTCAAAACATATTTGCTGAATTAAACTATTTCAGTTAAAAAAATTGACTGAAACATACTGCTCTCCATCTTAATCGCTGAAAGTGGGGAACTGAAAAACCCTAGAATTCAAAGGATACAGAATCTTTGAATAAAACAGTCTCAGTCATTTCTTACTCTATCTTTCTGTTTCTCTTCTGCCATTTCGATTCCTCCACTAACTTTGCTTTAAGATAGTGTGCCCCAGAAGAACTGGACCAACAGTTATGGTGGGGTTATCACAGGAGGGTTATACTGACAGGCACATCATAACCAAAGCTGTAATCTAACTGACCTTTGCCTTACAGTCAAACAAGACACTGGCTTTGTCGGACAGTCAACAGGAATGGAATGGGCACTTCTAGCCCAAAGTCACAAAGTCTGACCATCACTGAGACCTCTGAGTATAGATCTGCGGCCACATGGTGGGAGAAGAAGAAAAGAAGAAGGAAGAAGGAAGAAGGAGAAGTTGTAGTTGGCTTTTACTTGGTCATTCACAGTCTCTCTCCAGGCAGGAGTTTCTGCTACATCTCAGAAGTTACCACACAGCCTCCACCAGTATGTTCTTAATGGTAAGACTTCACTGACTCACAAATCACCATTTCAGGGACCCCCCCTGAGAAATTACATCCCTGTTGTCCATAAAACAGACTCCTTTTCACTTCTCGCCCAAGATAAAATTCACTCAAGATAAAATTCTCGCCCCTTGATCCTTACTTCTTCAAGGCAACTACCTCCAATGTTTAATTCATGCAAACAAATATGTGCCGTACCCAACATGGGCCGTGCACAGCCACCGCCACCTGAAGAATGCTGGCACTTTTCTCTGCCTTCCGGAGACTACGTGGGAGACGGACAGCAATCAAGGAGCCATGCAGGTATGAAATTACAGGCGACGATTAGTGTGATGACGGAAAAGAAGATGGAATAGGGGAGACACTTAACCCAAAGGGTTCCATGCTCCCCTGCGGAAGCGATACTTGAGCTAAGATCTGAAGAGTAAGTTGTAAGTTAAATGACACACGGTGAGAGAAAAGAGAGCCTTCTTGTCACAGGGACATGGAAGGCAGAACACAGGCTGAACGGAGCCAGGGCTGCACTGCAGTAATTTAAAAAAAAAAAACAAAACAAAACGCAAAGCTGGAGAATGAGGAAGAAATGGTAAAGAAGTTAGAAGGCATAGGGTAGGCCAAATAGAGCTTTGTAGAAACTCGAAAGGAAAACAATCTCCAGCCTCAGAGGAATGGGCAGACTCTGCGTGTTCCTTCAAATGATCTTCAGTGTACTAATGTCATCTCCTCATCTGTCATTACCTCCTCTAGTCACAGTCTTTTCAGACAAGCAATCCCACCTCAACCCCTCAAAGGAAATCCTTAGTAGCACAAGAGTTGGTCCTCTCAACCACAGATGAGTGGGAGGCAAGTAACTGACAGGAGCATCTCTTAGGAGCATTTGAACTTGGAAGCATTGAGAGACACAAAGGTTACAGCCGATTAGTGATGAACACTGAACTAAAAAGTTTCCATGAATAGTGGGTCTGTGGGACATGTTGGTCATATTGAGCCACGTGAAAAACAAACACACACACAAACGAAAACCGCTGGCCTTGCGACTGCTTTGCTCAACAGAACGCAGCTGCAATGGCCACCTGGGATCTTTGAGCCCTGGCCTTGAGGGCACTGGCAACTTCACTTCTGCACATTTGTAATACTCCCTCTTCTAAACACAGTCGCGGTCTGTGAGAAACCTAATCTTGGGGAGGGGCTACAGGAAGAGAAGTGAGGTGCTTCAGCTGACATCCTAGCTGAACTCCCATACTACAGCCGGCATCACCTGCCCACCATGTGAGTCTTCCAGTTCACCTGAACCTCCAGATAACTGCAGTTCCCACCAACACCATGCGGAGCAGAACTGCCCAGGGGAGCCCAGTCAGCCCACAGCCTCCTGAGGGATGATAAATGGTGCTGGCTGCTGTTTTAAGCCAATAAGTTTTAGGGTATTTTGTTACTAAGCAAGAAATAACTAAAACAGAAATAGAGCATGATAGCAAATAAGATAAGGAAATAATAAAGCAGATATACAAAGAGAGGCAGAGGTGAGGCTCCAGGCTTAATTCTGGACACTCCCACTCTAGTTTCGTGCTTCTGCAACCCACCAGGAAACCCCACAGCTTCTCTCATACCATCCCCATTCTCCTCCTGCTAACCTCACTATCATCCTCTCTGCCAACCTCTCTGCCTTTTCTTGACAGACTTCACTGCACCTTCAGTTAGATGCTGTTGATAATACTGTTTATATCTATAATTCTTAAAATAATTATTGTAACTATTTGTTTGAACTTGACTTCCCCAGTGACATTGTGATTTCCTTAGAAGCAGTGCATTTATTATCAACTCCATGGTGCTTAGCAAAGTGCCTCAATCGCAAGGGGCCCTTGGTAAATATGTGCAGAATGAGAGCTTTCTGCGGCTATAGTGCCTTATTCTAAGCAGCCTGAAATGCCTTTCACACCAGCCTTTTCTTTTAAACTCTCAAAAAATGGATTATAGCCCATTAGAGGGATGAGAAATATAAAGAATTAAGAGGAAAAGACTTACTTATCTAAAATTAGAATACATGGGAGAAATCTCTGAAATTTCCAGATGGATGGATTTATTTCACCCTGGTGTTTCCCTGAATTACATATTATCCACCTCACAGAGTCAAATACATTATAATTAACTGCATACATGACCGTAATAAGGCAGAGCTTCTATTTTTTAATTCACTACTCACACAGAGCTATCCAGAGAGTAGACAAAAAAAAAAAAAATTACCAATTATAGCCAAAGGCACCCTACCAAAAATGTCTTCTGTTATAAGTGCCCCTTATTTTGTTAATGCTTCCTACATGCTGAGTGTCCTTAGGGCTCAAGTATAATTTATACTTCATTATCTTATATCTTCATAATGTCTCTAGCTATTTCATCTTATCCCAGTCTGTTCAGAAAGCAAACTCCTTAAAGATGGTGTCTCAGTCAGCGTCCCAGCAGGAAACAGATGGAGCACTCACAGGAGGCCTCTGGGAGAGTTTAATGAGGGATTATTTACCAGGTGTGGGCAGGGTTAAGGCAAGACGGCCAGGGAATGTGAAGCACACTCAGCTTGAAGGGGCAAAAGGACAGAAAAGGTGGCTGTGGCTATAAGACAGGCTCTCCCAACAGACTGTCCCTTCCAGGAGGGCACAGACAAGCATCAGCCTGGTGGCAAGAAGAGCCCTCGGGATAATTAGGCTATACCCTGATGGTCTTCTTCCCTCCAGCTCCTGCCAGAGCCTCCCACTGCCTGACTCCATCCAGAAGCACTGAGTGCCTAGCCTGTGGGATGAGAGCAGGCTGGAGAAAGTGAAGCATGGATCTGGAGGGGAAAACAGAATATCCCACACCGATGGTATCGGATTTGATACTTGCATTTCAGCCCTCTCACTGCCATACTACAGCACTAGACAAACAGATGGGAAGAAGAAGAGCCAAGTCACAAGGTTAGCCAGAGCCGCACTGTTGAGGAGTGCTCCATTTCCTTCTGAGCGGGCAGGCGTTGCTCCCCCCACCCCTCCCGGCACACTCAGTTCCCAGGCACACTAGGAACCGAGACTCGGTGGGCTTTTTGGCAACAAGAGCCTAGGACTAGGGGCTCCATGAGAGGCCCGCAACAGTGACAGAGTTGGTTAATAAACAGCCTGGTCCCTCACACCTCCAGTGGACTACGCTGAAGCACATTATAAACGGTCTCAAAAGACAGTGCTCCAGCAGACTGGAGCCTCAGTGGCCCAAGGTGGAAGAAAGCTGCTTGTCAGCACACCATACACCGGCTGCCTTTCCTTCTTTATCTCACTTCCCTACTGGTGTTTCCTGGGACCACCTGCCACCGTCGCTACTTGTACAATCCTTGTCTCTGACTGACTTTGGCAGAAGCCAACCTAAGACAACGCATGAATTGTAACACACACCTCAGAAAACAGACACATTGGGAAGAGCATGCGTGTGCCCACATGTGTGTGGTACAAACCCTGTCTACAGGTTTTACTGTGCACCACAGTGCACATATACTGACCGTGAAGTAACAGAATTTGACTTCTGGTCTCAGGCTTGGCTTTGAACTCACTCTGTGAACTTCAGCAAATAACAGCCTCCCCAGGCCTCAATTTCCTTATCTGTCCAATAAACTTAAAACAACCACTAGGTTTCCTGACCAGCTGTAAAGTTTGCTAAAAATTTTCAGCAGTAAAAGGGACATAAGTCATGCCCAATACTTACACTGATACAAAATGCCATTCTTTGGAGTATTTTTTAAAACTTAGATAATTCAGAAAAAGCAAAAAGTTCTTTTCTATCATCATAAAGAAAATAACCTTTCAAAACTTAGAATTTAACCTATCAACCATAGGACTATTAGATATTAGCATTTTAAATCAAATTTCCTAGATTTGATAGCATACCTATAATCAATTATGTTAAAACTCGTAAATCTTGTATAAATATTTATTGACTACCTTCTTAATCTATTATATAAAATATAACAACAAAAAATCAAGCTGGGTATTTCTTATAAATTAATACTTTAAGAGATAAATAGAGACCTGGTTTGTAGTTCTGATTCTGCCATAACCTCATGTCTCCTGGGCAAATAATTTCACTTCCTCCTTTCCCACACCCAGAAGCATCTCCAAAAGGTGGACCTTAGGCATTCCATAAGCAATGAGCCACTGACAAATTAAAGAATGGCCCTGAGCCTTAGTTTTATGAAACAGAAAAAAGGAGTGGGAAGGTTCCACTAATGTATATCATCTTGACAATCTCTTCCTACCCTAACATTCTTGCTTGAAACAAAACAGCATTCAGTCACCTAAAATTCTACAGCTCAGAACGGCTCCATTCCTCTCTAATAGCCACGGTCTCTGCTGAGAGCAGCCCTCCCACTGCACCACTCACCAACTGGGGGGCAGAAGCCACTGGACCTTGAACTTCTGTAACCTGGTTTTCAGTGCCAGACAAGCAGTGCCACAGGATGAGTGAGGCCATGTCACTAGCTCTCATATTTAAAATAATGGCAAAAATCACACCAACCACCAGTCACGAACAAGACCATTCTGACAGGCGATCAAGATCTCACCTCAGTAATATTTGGAAACATACGGCAAGCAAACAAAACACTTCCGGAAGGAGGGTGGGAGGAAGCACAGGAGAACATGGAAGGGGAAAGATGACTAAAAGGGAGCACGTTCATAACAAATGCACTGTCTGTAATAAAACGAAAAACCTGAAAGTGACAATGAGCCTCTTGGAAAGACTATTTGGGACCATGAGCCTCTTCCAATTTTGTCTCATGGGCACAAAGGATTCAAGAGTATGTGAGTACAGGAAACAGGAGAAGCAAGATGAGAACCAAGAGGAAAGTTCTAATTTTGTGTCTTTGTGGGTATATTATCTAAAACATGTTTCCTTCCAGTTTCCTCCAACATGAATCCTGGTCAGCTGCTTCTCTATGATATTTCGTCTGAGTTTCAGGGCCAAGAGGGAGGAGGAGAGAAAAAAAGTGGGGTTATACCAGGTCATTTACTAAAAAATAAGATATTAAATTATAACAATTATAAATTTGAACAATTATAAGTGCTAATTTATTATTTAAATTCAAATTGTAAAATTGTTAAGAAATACTAAATTATCAGGAAAGAAAACATTAAATTACTCTGAAAATATTAACTTGAATAACTATATTCTACCTGTCTATATGAGTGGTTCTCAAGATGAGGTGAATACCAGAATTAGCAGAGAAACTTTTAGACATTCTAAAACCCAGGGCATACCAAAATCCAATGACGTCAACATGTCTAAGGACAACCAACAACGGTTTTGAAGTTGCCAAGGTGACACCGATGTGCAGACAAATTTGGGAACCAGTCTACATGATCCCAACTTAATGTGATTGTGGTCTGAGGCAAAAGACAGTGCCTGAACCAGTCCCTTACTTCTCTAAGACCCTCCCTGCCCTGGTCCTCACAGGTGGACATCTGGGGCACAAAGCTTCACCGCCCCACTACTCACCCACCCGAAGCTGCCTCTCTACACCCTAAAACCCACCTGGAATGAAATACTGACACCTGTTAAGGGGATTAAGCAGCAAAGACACCTGTGGAAGAACCACTGGGAAGCGCAGTGACAATAAAGCCGTGTACAGCAGTGGGAATGGTGTCCGCAGTACTTTGGCAAGAATGAGTCACCTACTGGCAAAGAAAACTCACTGACAGTGAGTCATGCCTTGCACTCAACACGTGTTGCTTCAGCTCCTTTTTCACTGATCTTATTCAAATATCACTCCTTCAATCACATATTTACTAGCCACGTGGCTTGGTCCTGAGCTTGCCTAGCTTATAGGGAAAACAGATTTTTAAAAGTTACTGCAACTCAGTGTAATTAGAATGATGGAAGTAGGCACAGGCATCATGATAAAATACATGGAAAACTACCTTTGGAGAAGGGGAATTCAAACTGCAGTAACAACATAAGCAGAGCCCAGGGTTAGAAGATATGAAATAGGAAGCTTTTGGTATGGCATACGGAAAATGCATGAGAGATATAAGGTCAGAGGTCAGAGGTATGAAGTCATGAGAGCAGCAATGCCTAGGAGTTTAGGCCTTACCCTATAGAGCCAGGTTTCTCGACAGTGGCACCAATGACATTTTGTGCTAAATAATTCCTTATTGTGGGGTGTGTCTGTGCATGACAAAATGTTTAGCACCATCCTTGGCCTCTACTCATTAACTAATATAATAGCAGCACCCCACACCGCCATAGAGTCGATAATGTCTCTAGACATTACCAGACGTCCCTCAGGAGCAAAATCACCCCTCGCTGAGAACTACTGCCTTAGAGGCAGTATGCAGCTCCTCAGAGGGAAGAAACTAAGTCAGAAATTTGCCTTTTATCCCTGGCTGGTGTGGCTCAATGGATTGAGTGCTGGCCTGCAAACCAAAAGGTTACAGGTTTGATTCCTGGTTGGGGCACATGCCTGGGTTGCAGGCCAGGTCCCCAGTAGGGGGTGTATGAGAGGCAACCATGCATTGATGTTTCTCTCCCTCTCTTTCTCCCTCCCTTCCCCTCTCTCTAAAAATAAATACATAAAATCTTTTTTTTTTTTAAGAAATTTGCCTTTTAGGGAAAGGAATCTGACAGCAACGTAGAGAATGAAGTGGACTGGACGAGCACTGCATACTCTAAATCCTGTACAAGAACCCATATATCTGTGTTCATGCTTATGACCACTTCGATAAGGTTATCGGAGTCCACATTCTCAACCGGATCTAATTAACTCACTAGCCTTTCAAAGAATAATCAAGAAAAGTGTTTAATTTTAACTATCTTTACAATATGAAAACTTTTCAAAGTTGGCCTATAGGTGGTGAGATTCTGGGTGACTGCTCTTTTCTTTATACTTTTTAGCATCTCCCACAACCTGAATAAATAAAAGAGCAATTACTTCCTTAGGTATACCCTTTGTGAAAGTAAAAACACCAAATGCATGACACTCAGTTGCAAAGTGAAAGCGATGGTCCCACAATCCCTCGTACACACACAAACACACTCACTTCTGCCCCTGCCCGCTGTGTCTTTACTGACATCACGACAGGACGAAAGGCAGTAGTTTTCTATGAACCTAACACGCACAGGGCACCTTTGCAGAACATGTCCTTTTGCACATATCTTTTAAAGTAAAGCACGGTTTCAGTTATAGTATAGCTGACCACTAGAACACTTGGTGACCTGAACATTTATGATTTCTCACAGTTCACTGGATTGACTGGGCTTAGGTGGGCAGATGATTCCACCTGGCGTAGCTGCGGTCACTCAACAGGCTGCATTCAGCTGGGCGCTTTGGGGGGCTGGAACTTTCGAGATAGTTTCTCATCTTTCAGCTCTCTCTCCACATGAACACACGTTTAATATCTAGTCTAACATCCCATAGACCAAAGCAAGTTTTATAGCCATGTCAGAGTTAATGGGAAGGAGAACATACAAGGGCATAAGTGATAGTAGGCATGAGTGATGGGAGGCAGAGCTCTGGAACCACCAGGTGGATTAAGTACCAACGGATTTATTAAAAGCTAGTGATTGTAGATATGCAGCAATTAATACCAAATTAAAACTGAAGCTACCACACATACCTGCATACTTTCCTTAGGTCATCTCTTCATACAAAAGCAGAAATAATTCAATCTCATCATTTCCCAAGGAAAAAGACATTTCATAGAAAAATCCTATTTTCCCCCTAAAGGACAGAAACACCAATAAGGGAAGAGTCCCTCATTAAAGTGAGATATTACCCTTTAGATAAATTTGAAGATTTCATAATTAAAACACACTAACTGGATTAAAACAAAATGGTGCAAATCTGCGAATTCCCTTATCCCCAGTTTTCTTCTTAAAAAAAACGGATCTCTTTTGAAAAACTAAGTAGAATCTTAACAAATTGCACTTTTCATTTTCCTGCACTGAAGACTAAAGAAAATCATACATCAATCGTCTTATATAAACATTCTAATGTGTTTGCTTAAACTAGTAGCAGTTCACTTCAAGACTGTCTTAATACACAATGTTTATTATTTTACTTTTTTTTTGCACATATGCATTATGAAAACACATTTTTCAGAGGAGAAAAGCATCTCCATTATGATAACCTCTAGTTTGGGTTCCCTCTGAGGCACGCACATCTCAGCCACATGAAAGCAGTTTAAACAGCCCCAAAGTGACAGGGATGCCCGGAAAACCCTGGGTGTCCATTCCAAAGGGTTTATCTCATGGGTGGCTGTGCTGCTTTCCAACTGGCCTACCTTCAGATAGGGCCAAGAAGGAATTCCATCCTGGTTTCAATCTCATAGATGAAAGATGCCCAGACCAGGGTGAACTAAGCCTGGAATGAACTCCTAAATGAAACTATTGTTGTTGAAACAACAGGGAGTTTATAAAAGATTAATTTGAGCCACTCAATATTAAGAAAAGTCAGAAGACACAAAACTAGCAAAAAATTTATTTAACAAGAATTACAAATAAAAAGCATGTATAGGCCTTTTTTAAATAGTTCTAATTGATTTTATTTTCTTTGTGGAGCTCATGCAAGAACAGCACCTAGAATTGTGTCAGGCTCAATAAAATTTTGTCAAATGAATAAAATACAATCAATGAAACAGAGGAAAATGGCCTTGGAAATCTAGCTCAGTGGTTTCCTATGTTCTCGGTAAAACTGACAGGCAATCCAGGGGAGGCAAGGGACTGACTGACTACTACTGTATATGTGGGCTTTCACATGAGTAGAAGCTACTCTAATGCTTAAAAGAAAATCTGCTACTATTGATCTATTCCAACATCCCTGTTGTGTGTGTGTGTGTGAGAGAGAGAGAGAGAGAGAAAGTGAAACTCAACCAAGGTCAGATACAAAGAGGGGCAGTGCCACAACTAGACCTTGGGTCCAGAGAGGAATATTAGCATACACTGTCCGTCCTCATTTTTTGCAAATTCACCTGCTCACCAAAATGTATTTGTAACTGCAAAATCAATAAGGTGGCACTTGGGCAGTATTTGGCAAACACACATGGAGAGGCTGAAAATTTGAGCCACGTATGCACACATTCCCAGCTGAGGCTGAACAAGATTTTGCTTTGTGTTTTTGCTTCAGCTCTTATACCATAAAAGAGTGCTCTTTTCATTGCTTTTCACAATTTCGTGCTTGTTGGTGACCTCACTGTTTAAAATGCCCCCCGCCCAAGGACAATGCTGAAGTGCTGTCTACTGCTTCTAAGCACAAGAAGGCTGTGACATGCCTGACGGAGAAAACCCATGTCAGATAAGCTTCTTTCAGGCATGAGCTGCAGTGCTGTTGGCGTGAGTTCAGTGTTAAGAATACATATTAAATAACATACTACTTTAAAACAGAAACACACATAATGCAAAGTTATATACTGATCAGTTGATGAAAATGTTGTGACCAGCAATGGCTCAGTATTCTCTAATTCAGTGTTCACAGACACCATGTAGAACGTAATCACTATGAACAACAACTGTGTACCAACTGTACACAATTTACGCTTTTTGGTTTGTTGTTATTGAGGGTCTTGAAAAATGGCCACCAGCACTCTTGGACCAGACACCAGTAAAGTATCTTAGATAAAAGTGCCTCCCATACCCCTGAACATCTTGGTTTTTCTCAAAGCCAATGACATGAGCTTTACCAATTACACTGGGATCTCAGCACTTTTCATTTATGTGCAAGTCTTTTAGTGTTATGGGATTGTTACTAAACTTGATAGTCACAAAATCAGCAAAGGAAGCATCCTAGAAGTCATCTACTGCAAGGATTAATTGCCTGAGTTTCATGGACCACCAAAGAGGTCTACAGATATAGTCAGAGGTCATCCATGAATTTGGATAAGAAAAATAATTACAGGATTATTTTCACTAACCTCAAATTAAAGTGTCCCATTTCCTCCAATAAAAATATAAATCATAAAGCACCATAGTATTAATAGCACCTGCGACTTGGTTTTCAATGGAAATTCTAGGTAGTTTCGTATCATATTAGAATTATTCAAGGTATTATAAAATATCGTTTGTGAGCATCAAAAATTCCAAATTACAAGCTATGTCATTTATGTGTTAAAAGATGTCCATATATTATCATTTCACAAATTTATTTACTATTTTTATATGTGCATTTCGATATAATGGTTTCTTTCGTAGTCCTGTGTATTGCGCTTTATGCATTAAAAAAGTCACTTAGAGAAGGGGTTCACAGGCTTCAGCAGATCGTCAGAGGGTCTGTAAGAACCCCAAAGTACTGCTCTCATCCCACTAACAAAGAAACACAGCCCAGAGAAGGAAAACAGCTGTGAGGTCCCACCACCGATTAGAAGCAAATGCAGGCCTGAAGTCCCACAATACCCACCATGGGCCTCTGTATGCCACACAGAGCAGCTGAACTATTAAATCACAAAGACAGGAGTGCCTCATCCTCCAAAGCTTGGCCAATGGGTAAGTAGCCTAGATTAAATAGCATCAATATGAGGGAAGACAGAAGCACGTATCCCTGGGTTGGGGTAGAGGGTATGATGAGGGCTTTATAATGCACACGTGGGTTCTTCATAGCCTCCCCAAGATTGAGATCCCACCCCTTGGGGAATCACAGTTGCCCCACTCCCCGTGCAGGGCAGTCACCAAGGTGAAGGGCCAGTGTCTCCGATGGGGCTATGTGTCACTCAGTGATGTTGGTACAGAACAGAGATGCAGAATCACACTTTCCTCCACCAGCTGCATAGCCCATCAAGCATCCCACACACCAACCATAGCCAATTAACTGCTGTACACCCCAAGCATGCTAAGCGTTTTCCGGCCTCCTAACACTGTCCCCCCCTTGCTTATAATGGCCCTCCACCTTCTCTCCCTGGCAAACCCCTTCTCATCTGTCAATGACACATCATCTTCTTCCTTTATTTTTCCATATTATTTTTGCCATATTATCCTTGTCTCAATACTAGATTATAAGCTTTATGAAGACGGGAAAGGGAAGATCATTGAACAGAGGAAAGGAGGTTGAGCATGTACCATGTACAGACAAGATAAATAACGACAGTAAGATGAATGGTTATTGAGCATGTAATATGTACCATGCACTGTCCTAAGCAATTTACATATATCATCTCATTTGATCTTCCAAACAGCTGGTAAGTAACATTATAACCCTAATTTCACAGATGAGGAAACTGAGACACAGTGAGGCTAAATGAATTGCCCCAAATCACAAAGACAGGAAGTGGTAAATCTGGGATCTAAACACAGGCACTCTGTATTTAGGCTATGGATGCCTTTAACCACCGACTGCACTGCAAGGAATCCATCTCATCCCTTCAATCAAAAGGTAGGAAGTGACAGGTCACAGAGATTAGGTGATATCTTATTAGTGAGGACCAAAGTACAATTACAGTTCAGAGCTGAATTTCCAGACTCTAGGTTTGGTTAGATTTTAGTTTGGTGGGAGAGGAAAAGGAAGATTCACAGCTCAGTTAATCAACTGACTGATAAATCAAATGAATGGTCAATAGACCAATAGAAAGATTAATAGATAAAAAGTACTGATCATTCTCAGGCATCTCTGCACAAAGTAAATCTAGCTCACAGTAGGAAATTAATTATTGCTCCTTGAGCCATAAAAAAAAATGTCAACACATGCAATTAATACCACCCCTGATTGTCCTATAATTTAATGTAATTTCACACAGTGCTGTTAGGTACTGGCCAGGAGGCCCTCAGTTGAAGTATGGGCAAGAGGCTTAGGAATGGTACCCTCTCTTCCCAGGAAGCCATCAGAGATTCTTTTCACAATAGAATTAACTTCCTTTTCTCAGTCGAAATGAGCCCATATATACGAAGTCTGTCCAGAAGGTATCCAGCCATGTGATATGAAAAATGGAAACATTTATTGAAGAAGATATAAGATACAAGAAACACTGTACACAGGACAATGATGCCTTAGTCCCCTTCAAAGGAGACACTTTGAGACCTCACACAGTTCCCCCAGTCACCGTCAGCTGCCCTGTTCTATTTTCCTGAATCTCACCAATGGTCTGAAATCTCTTCCCTTTCAAAGGTGATTTTAGTTTTGGGAAAAGCCAGAAGTAGCAGGAAGCCAAATCTGGGCTTTTGGGGGGCTGAATCACCTGGGTGATTTGATGTTTCACCAAAAAACTCTGCACAAGGCATGATGCATAAGCAGACGCATTGTTGTGATGCAGCTGCCCATCACCAGTTGCCCATAGCTGCGGCCTTCTGAACCATCCACATAATTTCTGCAGAGGAATGGTCAAGCTTAACGTAAAATCTGATGCAGATTTGTTGCTGTACTCGCTCAGTCATTTCAAATGCTACAGTCTCACAGTACTCACGCTCACTCGATGATGTCTACTATCCCCACTGACTAGTACAGTCCTCATTGTTCACATAAGTGCATTCCAGTCCATTGTCCTTGGCTGCCAGGTTACATCGATGTAGCACAAAACATTCTCGTTATATTAACAATGGCTGGAATTTTTCCAGACAGATACATATTACATATATTTTAATCCTCACCTGATGATATGTTTATTGATTTTAGAGAGAGAAGAAAAGGGGAGAGAGAAACATCGATGTGAAAGAAAAACATTGATCAGATGCCTCCCATATGCACCCCGACCAAGGATCGAACCCACAACCTGACAGGGAATCGAACCCACAACACTTTGGTACACGGGGCGATGCTCCAACCAACTGAGTCACCCAACAATGCAGCCCTCCTATATTTTGAATACAATGATCTGTGTTAATACAGAGAAACAAGAACTAAATTCTCCTTGCCTGGACTTTATATTAATTCCTTACTGACCTGATTCACTTCAATTTACCCTACTAAGGAAAAGATTATTTCTTTCCAAATAGTTGCCATTGTACAAAGGCAACAAGAAAATTTCCAGCCTCCTACATGAGAAGTCAGATAAGTTTGCTCCTGACCTAGGGAACTAACTACCATGTGCAAACATCATTCATGGGTTACACGGGAAAACATCTGCTGTGATACTCTTTCAGCAACTTTAGGAAAGAAACACTTGCAGCGATGTTACCCTCTCCTTTCTGTAGTCTCCTTTTTCCAAAACTGTTTTCTCCTTTGAAAGTTATTCATTTGCTATAGACTGGCTAAAGGACACATCAATTAAAGTAATTTATCTTTTAAATTCAAAGGGGAGGATGTAAGCAAACATTCTCAAGTAGGCGTGCATCTCCCTCCCACCACATGCACTGCACTGTTACACAGATTAGGTTCAAGACCCACCAAGGGCACTGCATTGTTAGTTTGAGGTGGGTGCTAGTTAGCTGCAGTTTTCACCAATGCACACATCTTCCCTCTGTCATTCCAAGTCTAGGACTCGCTCTCAGTGGTTTCACGGTGAGCTGCCTTACGTAAGGTTGGCATGTAAATCGTCTATCTAGGTACCACATTAACAACTCCCAAAGACCAACCAAAGCTCGCACCTCGCTAGAAGCCAGGCTCCCAACAACACTGGTACAGCTCTGACTCACACCCTGGCTGCACTTCCATCTGGAGCAGTGACTCTGGTACAAGCAACTTAACCTGTTTCCAAGTTTGTTGCTAAATACGTATTGTATATGAAAAATACACGACCCAAAGAATGTCAAAATAAGCCCAAACTAGATATAACCAAGAAGAACCCCAGAGGCCAAACATGGCAGCAGAAGTAAGAAATTGGCATCTACATACATATATACACATGTGTATATATGTGTATACACACACACACATAAAATGACTATCTCAACCAACACAAAATCTACTTGCTTATAGAACTGTTTCCCTTCTTTCTTTAGCATCTAGCTCCATGAATGGTAAATAAATTACAGTATGCTGTTAAGATAGTAAGGAGGCTAAAAGAGAGCTTCAAACATATATTTTATGTTTAAAATGTTACAGCAATATGGGAGGAGGAGGGCAAAGGGGGTGGGGAAATTGGGACAGTATTAATAGAATAAGAATCTTAAAAAACCTTTCAAAAATATTATAGCATTAAAGTTCACACGCTGATGTGAACAGAGTCCGTTTTCTTCTTGAACACCTGGCTGGATGGGTGGAGGGCAGCTGCACACACTAAGAACCCACCTCTAATACCCAAATCTCAGTGCCGCTCTCCAAGAACAGAATGTCTCTAGGTGGAAGTAGGTATTCACAGGGGGCCTTCTCAAAGCTCTTTAGTTCGGGCTCCCCCTGAGGCATTCCCTAAATGAGGCAGGGAAGCCAGTGCAGAGTGTGACATCCAGCAAGTTATCATCATGGGCCACTAGGGTGTGAGTGCACTGAGGAACCCTGGGATATGGTGAAGACACACCTCTCCAGTTATCACACCCAGGAGGCAAGGGAGCCGGGGCACTTGTATACTGGCTCCCACCTCAGTAAGGACAGGAGGGGGACACTGACTTCACAGCCCATATGTGGGCAGAGCAGGCGGGCAGGAAAAGCCCTCACTCAGGCAGGAGACACAGATGCATGCGGCTGGAAGCTGGGCAAAAAAAAAAAAAGAATGATAAGAGCCAAAGCAGACACTTGAAGAGATACTGCACATCTATGTTCACAGCAGCATCATTCACAATTGCTAAAAGGTAGAGGTCAGCCAAGTGTCCATCGATGGATAAATTGATAAGCAAAATATAATATATACTCAGAATGGGATATTACTCAGCCTTAAAAAGGAAGGAAATTCTGGCACATTCTATAACATGAATGAACCTTGGGGACACTATGTTACGTGAAATAAGCCAGTCACAAGAGGACAAATGTCATCTGGTTCCATTTGTATGAGGAACCCGGAGTAGTCAATTTCACAGAGACAGAAAAGAGAATGATGTTTGTCAGGGGACTAAGCGGAAGGAGGAATGAAAAGTCATCATTTAATGGGTTTAGCGTTTCAGTGTTGCAAATGTAAAACTGTGGACATGGATGACGGAGATGGTTGCACAACAATGCAGATATACTTAATGCCACTGAACCACGCATTAAAAAAGGACTGGGGGTTGCCAGAGGGGAGAGTGGTTGGGGGGCTGGGTGAAAGACGAGCGGGGACTGAGAAGTACAAACTTGGTGTTACAGGATAGTCATGGGAATGTAAAGTACAGCCTAGAGAATAAAGTCAATATTGTAATAACTAAGTACGCTCCAGGTGGGTACTTGAAATTATCTGAGAGAACACTTAGTAAAGTATATGATTGTTTAACCACACCTGAAATCAATACAATATTGAAAGCACACTGTAATTAAAAATAAAAAACACACACATTGTTAAATGGCTAATTTTATGTGTATTTTACCACACTTTTGCAAAGCATGATATGGGCTGGACACCTAAAGAGTTTACTCTAATAACCCCCTCGAAGACCTACCTCAAGATCTTCAAAGAGATCAGGTGAAGTGAAAAACACTCAAGGACAACCACCGATAGAAACTTAAGGAAGGGGACTATTCTGGTTAAAACATCCATGTATTCCCCCTTTATTCTAATTGTAAGACAGATATATGATCACAGACGAAAACTTAGAAGATACACGAAAGCAAAAAGAAGAAACTCTTAAGTCATCTGTTATCTTACTGCAGGGGGTGGCTCTCGGGATGAGTGGCATGGAGCTCGAGGTGCAGAAAGCACGGGTCTGAACATCCAACAGCTCCCAACCTCAGCGGCCTGCAGGCTTGTGCAGCCGGCAGAGCTAGGCCGCTGGCCCCTCTGGATCACACTCTCCCCACAGGTAAACAGCAGACCTGCGCTAGCATCTCTGAACACGTTGTTACTCCAAGCATGGTCAGAGGACCAGCAGCGTCAGCATTTCCTGGGAGCTTTCTTTTAGAAATGCAGAGTCCTAGGCCCCACCCTGGGCTTGCTGAATCAGAATCTGTATGTTCACCTGAATGCTGACACGGCCTTCCTACTTGTGACTATGGTTTCTGAAAAGGGGTAGAGCTGCTAAACCTCGAGTACCTTTGTGTTACAATGCCCACATTCTCCCACAGAAAACAATTCCCCTCTCGAGCTGGAAAATGAGGTCACCCAGGACCTGGCACGAAGCAGGTGCTATGTAGGGGTGTGCCAATATTGTCAGCATTACATGGAATGAAGGTGACAGCAACTGAGAAAATTTTCTTCTGAGAAAACAAATTTTATTTTATTTTTCTGGAATAGAAAAATCTATCCTAAGGCAAGCTTAAAAGAATAAAATGGTTTTCTCCCAAGACTGAATGCTTCTTTTGTAATACATTTCAATATTCTTACTTTTTCAGGCCTTATAAAACAAGCAAATGAAACAACATGTTGAAACTTGCATTGACCTTCCTGCATTTCCAAGACTGCTTGCTGGTTTGCTCTGCGTAACGTCTTTTTCCTTCATTTCACACCAGCTTTGCAAGCAACAAATAGGACTTTGTTTGCTCAGGCAGTGATGTGATTATAAGTGCATTAGCCCTCTCACCTACAATAAGAATCTGATTTCAGAAACAAAAAATAAAATTCACCATAAAAGTAATGTGCTATCACAGCACGGAGTTCTTTAAATTTGGGGACTACCACCTACTTGAAACTTTGAAAATACAGAGGAAAGAGAGAAAGGGTACAGGGTGCGGAGAAAGGTAAACAAACTGAGCTATGAATTAGCCACATGACATTTTTAATCTGACTGGCACATATCAAGAAGCTTCAACACATGATTATTCTCTGATCCAGTAATTCTGCTTCTAGGGATTTACCCTCAGGATCTGCAAAAATGCGCATCTTCAGTTCATAATATTCCTCACAGCCTTACTTCTAATGGCAATTTTTTAACAGAGAAAAAAAGAACTTATAATACTGAACCAGTTAAATAAACCTCACTCACAAATATAAAAGTAGGGTATGCCAAACACAGAATAATGTTATTTTATAAATGTTTAATGATACAGAAAATGTTTGTGCAAGTCATGGAAAGAGTGTATGTAGTACAACCCCCTACTCTCTTTGCCTTCACACAAACACAAAGCAGACCCTCTTCGTCCTCTCTCTCAATTTTTTTTGCAGTGCTCACCACCACCAACTATATAGTGACACGGTTGCAGTCAGTCTCCCCAGTAAAACAAAGTAAACTTGAGGAAAAAGGGGGATTGCTCCATTCACCTCCACGTTCCAATGCCTCACTGTACTTGCTGCATAGGAAATAAACAATGAATATGACCTGAGAAATAAGTGAGGGACTGAATGTAAGTGAGGGACGTGAGCTTATGTGTACAGAAATAGATACAAAACACTGGAAGGTATTCCCACAATTATGAATAGCGGTTATGGCTGGGTAGTAAAACTACACATGCTTTTATTTTTTCTTTTTGCTGCTCCATAGGTTCTATACCATAAACAACTTCTAAAAAGAATAAAAGATATAACCACTTTCACACACACATGTGTGCGTGTATATGTATGTGTGTATTTCAAACATATGCTTGGTTATCTAATAAGAATATCTGTTACTCTCCAAACTGCTAAGTTAGACAATGGAAAACATAAAAAACTATTTGACTCTCCACTTCAAGTGAATAAAATAAAATATGGAACAAGTGGTTTAAAAAAAACAACACAATGATTCCATTTTGCTTCTTGTCACACATAGTTTCATTAAGTCACATACTAAGCACATAAATTCAGACAGAATAATCCTTAACTGTTCCTTATTACATGAAAAATAAGTTTTTTCATTTTACAAATTATATGTTGTATTTTGCAATTATGGTGAAAAACAACAGTTTCATAGGTATCCAAATAGGTGTCCTATTGTTTTATTTTTATTAGATGAAACCAGCAATGGCTCCAGAAGACAACAAAACTGGATCGCAGTGTTCTCACTGGTCTGAAAGCAGAATGGGCATCAAGAGAGAACACCTGGAGACGGTATCAAATCAAGAGCATCAGGCCATTCAGACAGCCAGCCTCCCGTGAAATAAATTAATGGGGCGGCCTTAACATTAGAAAACATTGATTCAAGGATGTAAGGTATTTCCTGGGCAATCTTCAATGGTGCTACTTTACATTCCTATAAGGAATATAAAACCTCATAATTAATAAACCTAAACATCCATTGAGTATATACAAGATATTGTCAATAACAAAGATGACATTTTTCAATTAACACAGCAAAATGAAGTCCATGTAAACAAGTGACACATGCAAATAAAGGCTGCTCTGTGAAACAGGATGTTATTTAACGCTGTTCTTCAGAAGCAGGATCAGCACTACCAACTCCTGGGGAAGCGCTAAGGAAGTTTATGAAGTGTTCGTGACACAAGCCCCTTTACCCGTCAGTACTGGAGACCCCACAAAAACCCCTCTCAGCCTTCTTTTCTCTTACCTTTGTTTGCTTCTTAAATATTTCCTTTCATTCGCTATCCATAAAATGTCAAATGACTGTTCCTAAAAGAAGTGTTTTCTTTGTTTACTTGGCTGAATTGCACTGTGATACTTAACTCTAAAAAAGTATGACTTTATTTGGTAAGTAATTTTTTTCTTTACTCTAGACAAGAGTTTAGCAAACTGTAGCCCATGGCCACATCCCATCTGCCTCCTTCTGCTTTTATAGATCTTGTGAGCTAAGATTGGTTGTCATGTATTCGAGTGGTTGAAAAAAATCAAAAGAATAGTATTTCATGACACATGATAACTACATGAAATTCAAATTTTGGTGCTCATGAATACAATTTTGTTGGGACACAGCCATGCCAATTCATTTAGGTACTGTCCACGGCTATTTATGCTGCAGCACGGAACAGTCGCAATAGAGTATAGAGCCCACAAAATAAAAAATACTTTTTTCAAAAAAAAGTGTGTCAACTCCTGCTCTAGTCTACATGATAGCAACATATACCACAGACTGTAGATTCCTGTGTTATACTGCTTTATGTATACTATCTGGAAGAAATGGGGTAATTTATATAAAAATGTATTTATCATTTGTTGTGTCACCACTTAGCTACCTACTTACTCACCTATGTACCTTTGTAAAAATTTGGATGAAAGATCTGGAGAAATTCAGTAGTCCGCCCTTATCCATAGGGGATACATTCCAAGACTCCCAGTGGATGCCGGAAACCGTGGATAGTACCAAACCTTATATATATATATATATACTATGTTTTTTCCTATACATACATATCTATGATAGTTAATTGATAAATTAAAAATAGTAAGGAAATAACAATGATAACTAATAATAAAATAGAATAATTATAACAATATACTGTAATAAAAGTTATGTGAATGTGGTCTCTCTCTCTCAAAATAGCTTATTGTACTGTACTCATCTTTACATTAACAAACACTCTGTGGCTTCTCTTTGGCATACTGGAATTGCCAAGATCACTGCTCTTGCACTTTGGGGCCATTAGGAAGTAAAATAAGGGCTAAACACAAGCATGGGGATGCTGAGACAGTCAGTCTGATAACCAAGAGGGGCTCTAAGTGACCAACAGGCAGGAGGCATACACAGAGTAAATACATTGGCAAAGGGATGCTTTACATCCCGGGTGGGATGGAACAGGACCACAGGAGATTTCATCATGCTACTTAGAAGGTGCATAATTTAAAAGTTAGAAATTTTTTTCATTTCTGAAAATTTCGATTTAATATCTTTGGATAGTGCTGACTGTGGATAACTGAAACCTCAGAGAGCAAAGCAACTGGCGGGGAAAGGAGGGAATTACTGCACTCACCACACTGCAGAATGTCAGCTTGAAGCGACAGGGTGGAACTGGATAACATCTTTCCTAATACTCACCTATATAGCTTTATTCCAGCAAGCGGGTACTACTTTTGTGTTAGGTAAAAAAAGAAACAAAGTTCAAGATTTCACATTCCAAATATTGACCTTTCAGAACACGATAAAATTAAACATTTGAAATGTCAAAAAAATTGGATTTCCAAGAATTTCTTAACAGAGTGATCATTTAGGATTGGCACATTCAAAGCAAAGGGCAGCTTTAACCATTAAAAATATGAAATGTTACCCAATTATATCATGTTAACAAAAAAAGCTATATAAAGTATTTTTAAAGCACATAGAATTGGAAAAGGCAAACACACTTCAGAAACTGAAGTAAAAAGGTAATAAAGAATATAATTCTGATATATGAAAGGATGCTCAGCATCACTAGCCACCAGGAAAAAAAAACTTTAAAGAAAAAAGAAGAATATAAATTCTGAGAGACTGGATTTAACTGAATCATCTATAAAGACAAAGAACATTTCAGTATCTTCAGTTTCCTTCCCTCTCACTCCAAAGTATCGGCTGAAAGCAACTCACTGCATGCTTAAATAAGAAATACTGATCCATAACCTTTGGTTTAAAACAATTTTTTTCTCAAAATATATTATAAAACCTAAGACTTGTGCAGTCATAAGCTCGAGTACACGACATTTTTACTCTGTCTTACTTTTAAATGGACACTAAAGTCTTCCAGAGAACAGACAGTACGCCCAGACAGGGACAGGGTGCAGCAGAGTCTCGGTGAGCCACCGCATTTATAATTCAATTCCTGCACATTTTTAAATGCCGGCTTTTAAACTGCAAGCCCTGTGGTTCCTTTAACTATACTTAGATGCACAATAATTGACAGTTGATTACGACAAGTGGTCTCAAGAGTGGAGTATTATAGCTAATGGCCTGTAAATGTTTTAGTTTCCAAACTTGGGTCAACATTACGGCAAGCAAAATTAGGCCTTTCCTTAAATGCATTTGATTTTTAAATGCCTGCATGATATAACATTACTCAAAATTAATCTCCCTATTTCTAAAGTCTGAAATACAACATATTTCAATAAAAAATAAATACCTAATTTCTATGTTTTCTTATGAAATATACTATAATATGATAATTTTTAAGTATTCACACCTTGAAGAGGAACAGAAATTATTTAAAAGCAATGGAGCGAAAACACCCAACTATCCAATGATAAAATGTACCTGAAATGTAATAGTCTTTCCTGATTTACAAGTATGAAACTACTAATAGCCATATTTAAAACAAAATTATGTAGGAAGTAATCAGAATACAGTATTAAGAGTAAAAAAGCCAGGATAAAAAATGTAGGTCCAAGATAATCTTAATTTTATAAAAAATGCAATAAACATTGTATGTGACATATATAATATTAAGTCATAGTGATTATTTTTTGTGCATGGTGGAACAATAGTTTTTTGTTTTTTATTTTTTTAATGTTTTCCTGAATTTTCAGTTATCTACAATAGGCATCATTTTTACAATAAGAATAATTGTTTTAATAACAATAATGTTCCTTTGTCTCTATTCCTGTTGATATAATTGAAAATTACCACTAAAAATTCAACTAGGCTGTTTATTCACAACTAACGAAACTAAAAACATACATATTTGTGTTTGATTTTACCTTCAAGTGCAAACATCAGCATAAAAAAAGAGAGAGAAATATTTAAATAAATGATATTTCTAAATAAAAGTCCTGGTAAAAACAAAGTGGATAGGAATGCTGTGGGTAAAATTAAAATGGAAAACTGTAATATTTTGTAACTATTATTCTCAGATTTTAGACTTAAAGGACATACATCCAATGTCAGGAATGAACCTCAAATATGATCAACTCAATATAAATAACTAGAAAAAGTTGAAATAATTAACATAATTACAAACATCTAAGACTGATGTCCTTTAGCCATATGTGTCAGAACTGTGCTGGCTGGACACATTTTAACCAAACCTCTGCACTGAAGTGAGTTTCTACCGAAGACTCACCTTTGCCTTTCACAGGCCAACCAAACGACTCTGCCTGCTGAGCCTCAGAATACTCTAGCAGCACACTTCATAACAGTGTGTTCGGTAAATAGTCTTGTTGTCCTAAGCAATTGTTAAACATGCCACTTCCTATACTTCCACCAGACGTAGCTTGTCCAGCCAGGGCCTTGGGAACAAGCATCATGAGCAAACCATTGAAGGTAAAAAGGTAAAGGGAAGAGATACAGCAGCTCAGAAACTCTTCACGGCAATGATGAGAAGCTAGGGCAAAAAACAGGGAGCAAACAGGGCAACATGGAAGGGAACTCAGCGCCCTGCGGAGAAGCCAGGGGCCAGGAGAGAAGATTCTGATCATTGTGGCCAGTGGTTACTAAGAAACAAACAAACAAACAAACAGCAAAGGGGAGTTAGGAAAAGAAAAAAGGGCAGAAAATAGAGAGTTGAAGAGCGCCAACCAGGGGCTATGGATGCCTTTGTCCACTAGTTGAGACAATGCCAAGTGCTCGCCCAACACTGGGGAAACCAAAAAAGCAGCCAATGCCACACTGCATCTGGAAATGGACAGGCAGAGTCTCTGACATTGTGCCAATGAATCACTGAGAAAAGGGAAGTTTTGAGGGGTTGCAGGAGGCCTAAAAAGCCAGGAGATGGCAAGAAAGGTGAGATCACCATCAGGTGAGGGCAGAGCTGAGGATCCTGCCTGAACAAGGCTTCAGGGAGGCAGCACTTGGACCTGAGAGCACTGAGGGGTTCACACAGGTGAGGAGCAGTGCTACTCACGTGCAGCACACAGGTGCGAAGGGGACAGGCACAGGAAAGGGGCAGCGCATTCTGCTTAGGGAACACGCCGTTAGGGGCAGGCAGCTAAGGCAAGGAGGGAGGGGAGACATGGGGAATTTCAACTTCATACCCCAGGCAAAGAAAACGATCAGACCAGTTGCCCGGAGAAGATGGGCGAGTGCAAGTGAGTTTGGGACAAAGGAGGGCAGGAGAATGTGAGGAAACAAGTTAGGAGGCAAATAAAATTCTGCAGGTGAGAAGTAATATTGACCCTGAAAATGGAGCCAAGAGGACGGAGGTGAAACAGATTTTGGAACTGGAATGAGGAGCAACTGGCAATTACTAGCTATATGGAGGGAGAGAAAGAGATAGCAAAGGTTGCTGAGAGAAAGAGAGAGAGAGAGAAGTTTAAAAAAGGTTCATGTCAAGGGAGTTCAGATGAAAGGGACATAAATAAGATGCTCAAAGAGGGCCCTAAACCCTCCTAAACCCTCCTTTTTAAATATATGGTGACTGTGTTATTGATTGATAATGGACGCTGCACCCAGTAGGCACTCAGGAAAGCACTGCACTTAGCTCGTTCCTAATGCACAGCACAGAAGGAGAGCACGGAGGACATCCTTAGGGCAGCACCCACAGCTCTGCTGCTGGGGCAGAATAATCAGCGCAGATGCTAGCGGCAGACAGCCTTCCAAAAGCAGATTGCGAAGGGATAGGGAGCCGCCATGTCATGGGTCTGACCGGTCAGCATCAACCCCCTCTCACTAGTGTCTGCAAACACACCCTGGGCTTCTTGGAGGTCCATCATCTGATCTTCCTAATAGGCTGTCACGTGCTGAAAGATTAAGAATTCTCACATTGCCTAAAGCAGCAGTGTGCTTTGTGTCTCATATGTGGAATCTAACGAACAAAATGAGCTAGCAAGCAAAATAGACACTATATAGATAGAGAGTGGGGTTGGGGGAGGGATTAAGCAAAAAAGAAGAAAGAGGAAGAACTCTGGGACCCGGACAACAGTGCAGAGATTGCGGGGGGGGGGGGGGGGGGGGGCAAGTGGAGGAGGGTGTAGGGGGATAAATGGTGCCGCACAGAGACCTGACATGGGGTGGCAAACACACGGTGCAATGTACAGATGGTGCGTTGTGGAATTGTGCACCTGAACCTGTATAACTTTGTTGACCACCGTCACTCCGATATTTTTTTTACTTGGTTCAGTGGCAAAGAAACCTCAGGAAACATCACAGTAAGAGCTATAAAAACTTACTATACTGAGTGAACACTAGCAGAGGGATGCCACCACATCCTTCATTACCTTCAACTCATTATGCACACATTAACCTTGCAAATTAATAAAGGTCAACTAATAAACTTGTGAGCTTATATAATTTAAGTAGTTCCAAATCACAGAGAATATATATAGAAAAACGTTGATAAAAAAGTGTTTAAATGGGCTCTTTTTCATCCTTTTTCAAACTATAGGGTAAAATAGCTATTGAGTGACTAGGCTTGGCCTTTTTTACCTTGCTCTTTTTACTCTGTAAGGCAGACTGGGATAGGTTCCAAGCTATTAAACTCTTTGTGATGCACAAGTCATCATCATAATTGGGGGCACACTTTCTTTGACCTTTTCAAAACTTTCATTTCCCAAATGTGACAGATAAGAAGTGCTTTTATAGCACCAATAATGATTTTTCCCTATGGGAACTTGCCAATTATAAGTTGAAAACGAAGGAAAGACCACACTGGATATACATTTAGAATCTCAATGCACCCAAAATATAGCTGAAATACTTAGGAATCATGCTCAGAGGATAGTTCAGGTGAGTTAAGAATCTAACCTAGAGAAATACAGACTGAAGTAGTTCTAGGGCAAATATTGATTTACTGTCCTTAGCACCTCACCATGGTAAGTGCCGGTAAAATGTGGTCAGTGAAAAGTGACTAGTCCACAACAGTATCTGCAACTACTAGTCTGAATCTAAGCTTTTAAATGTTAATAATAGTTAGAAGTTTAATCCGTGATACACAAAGCTGTTTCAATAACACATACAACCTACAATTAAGTTAGGCATCAAGTTCTCACCAACTCACCAGACTTCGGACATCTCGAGGACTGTCCAACTTTTCTCATCTTCTCAGTACCCAGCATGATACTTAGCACGCGAAGGCCTTGATGAAAGTGACCCTTCACTGAAACCATTCAGATGCTCCAAGAGTGTTTCTTAAAGAATATTTGCTGCTTCACCGCTCTTCTCTCACAATAAATCACCCTTTATGGGAACGTGACTTTACTCTGCATTTGACTCATACACACTAAAGTTAAGTTCACGCATTCCTTCACTTGTTCATCCATTCAGCAAATATTCACTGACTTATTCTTACACATTGTTCTAGTCCTCCACTACCCCACATGGTAGCCATTGGACACATGCAGCTCGTGAGCACAGGAAAGGTGTAAATTACCCAGATTTTTCACACTTAATCCAAAAAAAAAGGACATAAAATACCTCAGTAATTTTATATAGATGACATGTAGAAATGTTTTAGATATGTTGGGTTAAAAGCATTAATAATATTAATTTGACCTTTTTTCTTTTTCTTTTTATAATATGCTACTAGCAAATTTGGTATATGGCGATTACCAAGACTTGAGAAAACACCTTACTTTTGACAACCTGACATTCTACTGGAAGAAGTCCGTGGTAAACAAAGAAACAAGTAATAAGCAATGTTATATAATTGCAGATAATGAAAATTATGTGATGAAAATAAAGCAGGGTAAGAGGAAAGAGAACGACCGAAAAGGACTATTTTCGGTAAGGTAGCCATGAGCGTCTTCTCTGGGGAGGAGACCTGAGCAGCACACAAAATGATAAGAAGAGGCAGTTCGTAGATTTGAGGGCTGTTCTGGGCAGGGAGAACTGCAAGTGCAAAGGCCCTGGGGTGGGAATGACATACACAAGTTGGAACAATGGCAAGAAGGCAAGGGTAGGGCACAGTGTGAACAATGGGAGAGGAGGTTAAAAAGCAGAAAACCTCCAGAGTATGGAAGTTCTGGTGAGAAGTTTAGATTCTTTGAACCTATAAATTCCACGTAATTCACATCAGAATTCCTTTGGATTTTTTGTGAAAACTGACAAGCTGTTTCTTCAGATTTAATAAGTAAAGGGCAAAGAACAGACAAGATTTTGACCTACCAAATTACCAACGCTTACAATGAAAGCTGGAGTCAGGGATGAGACTAGGGTGAATAAAGTGAGGCTCCGGGAGCCTAAAGGCAAGTGTCCCCATAAATTCTGTGTCCTGGGTGCCTTTCCTGCCTCACCCCATTCCTAGCGCTGTGGTACTGACTTAAGTATATAGATGAAACAAAACTCACGGAGTATAACCGAGCAGCCCAAACAGTTCCAGGCACGTTAATTTTTAGAACACACAATACTGTGTATGGATATGTATGTATGTGTGTATATATGTATACACACACATCTAATTCATACACACATATGTACAAGGGACACATGCATGAGGCAAGAGTATAAAAATATAAATGGGAAAAAAATAGTACCCTAAGGAGAGGAATTACTTCTGGGGAGTGAGACAAAGAGTGGAATGAGGGGAATCAGCGCTAACATACTCATAATCTTTAATTCTCTTTCATAAAAGATTTGACATCATACATACAAGTGGCATACAATATCAGAAATGCTGATTTATAATTAAAAGTAAAGAATAATACAAAATTGTACCTATATTCACATTTTTAATTGTAAATGTGCGTTCCCTACTGAGGATTGGAAATGCACAAAAACAGTATTAATTAGTATGTTCCAAACTCCTGTTACATTACTTTAAAAATGGTAATTAATATTCAGTAAAGAAAACATACTATAAATCAGAAGAAGCCCAAATTTAGAGCCTAAAATTACACTTAAAATATGTAACTTGGAATCAACTTCATCAATGCTGAACAGCAACATGTTGCCCACAAGTGTTCACTACAATTGAAGAGACTCAAACATGCTAATTCAAATAACTAAACAAATACATTAATTACACAAAATTTGCATTTTACTTATTATAGTATAGCTAAGCAGGTTTTTAAGTTTTCTAATATCCATAGAGCATTACAGTGGAAGGCATTTTTATTATTAAATAAGACACAGTTTGGGGAGAGTTGAATGTATACTACACCTGGAGATGCATTATTTACCCAAGTGGGCAAATTGGTTCAAACCTCATTCCCTTTGAGAACCATCAGCACTGTTGTGTTTTTTATTTATTATTTGGGGATTTTAAAAAATGGATAAAATAAGATTTATGGAAAGTTTAAAATAGTCTGTAGGCTCACAGTCTCAGTATGGGAACTAACCCTTAGAATAAAGTTCACTACTTAAAATAAGAAATTAAATAGAGGGGAAAATACAAAATAAAGTCCTTCACCTTTGGTCAAGAAAAAAAAAAAAAAAAAAAAGGACCACAAAGGAGGATAAGAAGGGTACTATCTGCAGAACTAACACCTCTGCAAGTATGAGAGCAAAGGGGCGGGAGTGGATTGTGAGGTCAGTTAGTATGTAAAGTTCACAGTCATCAGGGTGGATTCATGGCTGAACATTAGCAACCAAAGGCTGGTGTCACTGCTCACCTTCTCCAGGCCCTTAAACGTGAGGTTGGTCAAGGCCATCGGAAGGAAATGTGTCATTTTACAGCAGCATGCCTGCACAGAGAGAAATGTCATTATTCAGGCATCTCAGGAAGCTATGTTGATTCTCCCTGGGTGCCACAACAACAGTTCCAGAAAGATTCCTTTAGCTGGTTAAACAAACAGGGAGGATTCCTAGTGACATCAGCCAAAGACCCTGCCAAAGATGACGAAGATGAGACCTAGACGAGGCCACCCGGAGCTGTGAAAGTCTCAGCTGGCCACCGCTCTATCTTCTCTCCTTGATACACCAACAGAACGTGATATTCTCCCCACCCTGGATAATTCACATCAGAGTCATCACTCATTTTCTTACTGAATAACAGAAGGGAAAGGGAAAGCCTGAGAGTGTGGAACAAGATTCAGCTTTAGTATTTAACACTAGCTCTTAATGCAGTGACCTCAGACAAGCTATCATTACCATCCCTGCTATACTCAATATTTGTACTCACAGGCAGGCTGCACATCACATCTTGAGCAAAAGTCACACTGCAAGCTTGATTCAGGTCCTCCCCACCTTACCCTGCAGCAGGCCACCAGTGCCAGGTACATACACCTGACTCCGTTTGTTTGGCATTCTATTAACAGGGAAACCCCACGACTAGAATCCCACATTGATGCAATATTGATAATGACCCGAGACACTGAATCAAACATTCTGAATCAAACGGAAGTTTAATTATATTTGGTGTATTAGATTATTTAGCCATTTAGCAACTTGACTAACAAAATTGAGTATTTTAACAATGTTGGTAATTAGAAAACAAATAAACCACAAAGGTAATTAAAGTGTCTCTAACAATATGGATTCCCCCCCAATATACCAATTCCCTCATTTCCTAACCAAAATAAAGCTGTTTATGTAGACGCCCCACATATAACAAATCTGAAAAAATAATATTACACACTTCACATGGAGGACAACAAGCAACATTCCTAAACTATCCCCTGGCTGCACTTGGCACAATCAGAATGTGAAGTTCCCTTTCCCAACTGCAGCGAGGTCCTCTTGGGGGGCTGCCAGCGTTCTGTGTTGCTCTGAGAAAGCACTGTGGGAGGGGCCTATGAGCTAAAGCAGAACATTTCAGGCATTTTAATTTTTATTACAATTTACACTATGTAAGCACAGGCCTCAGAAAAGAGAAAACTTAACCCAAACATTGCAGACATTTTAATTTTTATTACAATTTACACTATGTAAGTACAGGCCTCAGAAAAGAGAAAACTTGATTACCAACCCTTTTATTTCCCTTTCATGAATCCATAAATTTTTCTTCAAAGTATAATCCTTCAGATGGTACCTTGCGTGCTGACAGAAATGATGTTCAGGGCGTACATAACCACTACTACGCCCACCCCACACACATCCCCATTGCATTTCAAACCTTACAATGTCTCATTTTAGTTGGCACGAGGTTTTTCAGTAGTCACTTCCTTCAGTAAGGCCTGTCTCGGTGGAAAGGGAAAAACCTGACACTTAGCACATGGAAAAGCTGAATTTAAAAAAAAAAGAAGAGAAGGAAATTGTTATAATTATAGTGAGAGCTTTCACATGCAAATTAAGTTTTCCTTGGGGGACATTTGCATACTTCTCTAAAGGAATCCCCAGGCCAGAAGTACACTTTAAGCTTTTCCGATCCAATCTTTAAAAGCCAGGCACTTGCCCGGGAACTGCATAGGGAAACAGTTCCAGACCATGTCCAGATATGTTATTTGAGAAAAGGACTTTACAATGTAATTTATAATATTTAAAAGGTAAACCATCTATGCTGGAGGAATTGAGGGTTATCAGTCCAGCTGGGACAACTACTAAGGAGTCAGGCATCTCTTTCATCAGGTCTCCCAAACTTCTCTCAACCCTGGTTCATAAAGATAAACACAATTTAAAAGGTAAACACATTTCTCCTCAGATGCTTAACATCCAACTACAGAATAAAAATGTTCACGGTTGTTAAATGCTATGATTCAATGATATTTACTGTAATAAAAGAAATAAAGAACAGGTGAAGAGAGTATCTAAAATGAAGATGCTTTTTTCATTTGATTTAATTTTGAGGCAAATATGTGTCTGCCCTTAATTGTTGAAAAATATTTAGATAATCAGCCATGAAGAAAAGATGCTAGCAGTTCTTCCCATTAGTGGGCTTTAAGAAACACTAGATACACATTTCTACTTCATGGTGGAAAAAATACTTTTGAAAGGCAATAATCTATTCGAGATCAAAATAATCATTTCTATGTGAAAGAAAATTTAATCTATGAGAGTTACTTGAAGGAGGTCATTTCTCACAGAGGCTATTTTTACAATACAATAAATACAACTATTCTTAAATAAACTGCCCACCGACAGCAGAAAATTAGCCACTTGCATCAATAGCAGCCTACTTTTGTCAGGACTTTCCAGGCACACAAGTTAGCAGTGGCTTTGAGAACTCTGAATCCACCAGCTTCAGCAGCCCTCGTCCAAGTTAAAGGTTTGTGGGTGGGAAGGCAGAACCAAAATGAGTATAAACATTTCATAACTCAGAACCTTTGAGCTGATCTGTCACCTGGGTTAGGACCCAGTTTTTTATCGAAAACCTTTATAAATGGAACACCTTGAAAAATAACAGGGAGGAGAAGCAATTTTTGGAAAAATATTTTGAAAAGTGCAAAATGTTCACAATATGTTAGGGGGGAAAAGCACAAGATCTTGATTTTACAAAACAAAAATAAAATGCTTCTGTGCTGCCGTCTGCAAAATCGCTCCTGTGCCTCCTAAGCAGGTGCACTGCCAACGCGGGCCTGCGACCAGCAGTGCTTCCAGGGCTGTGCTGACCCTCCTCGCAGGTGGAGGACAGCCCAGAGGAGGCCCAGCCCTGAGGAGGACATCTGTGACAAAGCTGAATCTAACATCATTCAACCTCGCATTTACCAAACGTATTTGTTCTGGAACACCTATTAACATTCTCACCTCCGCCCTTTGGAAACAATCTGTTAAACACAAAATGACCAATACATAGTGAACACAGGTAGATCTAGAGAATGACACTCACATACCAACAGTGGTGACGTGAGCACTGTGGAATTTCAGATTATAATAATTTCCTACAAAACACATGCATTACTTTCATCATTTGAAAAAAAATGCAACACTTTGGGATGATGGAAATGCCACACTGTTCCACTTTCATCTTAAACTATTCACCGATGAAAGTACATTCGGTACTTCAAATGCCAATACACTAATTTGGAGAAAAGCAGGAAGACTTGGCAATCTGTAGATTGCCATGTGTAAACCTGCTAGAAAAGAGACGTGGTCTTAAATACCGATCTCGGATTTCAGGTGTCCTATGAAAATAAGTGAAGTAGGAGCCCAGCCCTGGCTGAAGATAAGGAAGAACCTCTCTGCCTCTCTAATTTCCTGTTTATTCTCTCCGATGCCAGCCATTGCTTGCAGCCTTTGTGAGAAATGTTAAACGTGTACATATAGCCCTAAAGGATGTGCAGTCTCTTTATCTCCCATCTCACTCTGAGACAGTAAATAGAGGAGAAATTATAGCCTGAGAAACATTTCTGCGTCTGAGACAATACTGCCTTTATCAATAGAAAGATTTATAAATCCCATGTTTTAAAAATCCAAGTTTTTTTAAATAAATGCTAATCAGTGTAAACGTTCTTTTCAATCAAAAATATATTTTACATATCTTCAACTGTAATTTTTATGCGAAATATTTAAAAATGCTCTAACTGCAAACAAAATAGTTGAAAGACTGCATGATGCAGAAAGATACTGCATCCATTTTTCTATGCTGAGTTTCCAAATGTTCTACCAATTAGCACACTGAAAAAATAGTGAAGTGCTGTTGAGTAAAATATCGGTTTATTACTAATAGAAGAACTGCTAAGCTTCTCTGTCAAAATTTGTCCATAAACTTGAATAATGGATGCACAGAACATAAAACCTGGAAGAGGTGACCCTGTCCCTCCACACATATCACTCTCAATACTGACGCCTAAATTAGTTCCGTGGCCCACTGGTCACACTGCTGGTTAGGTCTAAGAGAAAGCCAGGTGGCGGTTTCCGGAAGACGAAGGTTTTGGAGCCGTAACTGGAAACTCCGTGAGCTACTTAAGACAACGACTGCATCTCGGCCCTCGCAAGGACAAAGAGATAATATTTATGTGAGAATTAACTTACTCCATCTGTGCCTGGCACACAAAGCTTCCCCTGCACTGGATTAGGCTCGCACTTTAACTTGTCCTGCCTGTTTTCCAAATAACTCTTGGCTGATGCCCTCAGAAAAACCCTCCTGTTATTTTATCTGAGCCCAGCTCTCATAATTTGATAAGCACTAGGATGTGTGCATTGTGTGTGTGTCAGAGGAGGGGGCGATCAAAATGCTTATTAAATCAAGAAGCAATCATTTTAGGCCATTTGAAAGCATCGTTTTGTTTTCCATGCTTACGCACTCAGACACCACATGATTCCCCTATAAGGGAAAATGGTGAGATTTTCCTTTCCAAATGGGGAAACTACTGAAATTATATTTTGAAGTTTTATTTTATCACTTCCATCAATATTTTCGAGAGGAAGTACCAGAGAGGTGAATTTTTTAAACAAATCAATGCCTGGAGCAGAAACTCTGGCACAGCGACTGCCACTCTTTCAGGGGCACATTTCCGGAACATCTATTGTATTAGGCCCCAGAGATAGGCGTTCACACCTTTGCCTTGAAGAGGATCATTGTGTACTGGGGATCATGTATATGTTTTTCATATGAGGAAAAGTATTCATCTACAAAGGCTAAGCAATTGTTTCAAGCTGCCAATGTGTTCCCAGTATCGTATTTTTGTAGGCTCAACAAAGTCTACCAGGCACCTGGTTCTCTATTTCCTATACATCTCCCACGATCAACTGCTTCAAGCACTCCTGACCTTTCTGGGTTTTCCGTATTTTCATTGCCTTTCCCCCTCCCTCCCTCCCTCCCTCCCTGCCGTCCTCCTCCAATGCACTTCACTTTCTCAATGGCCCTCCTGTTATTTCATCTGAACCCAGCTTTCATAATCTGATCAGCATTAGAATATGTGTACTGTGTGTTTGTTGGAGGGGAGATGTCAAGATGTTTATTAAATCGAGAAGCAATCATTCTAGCCCATTTTTAAAAAGTGACTCTTCCAAATATAAGTAACCTCACATCACTCTTGGGTTCAAATCCCCCCAACGGTTCCCCATTTCACTTAGAATAGGAGCCCAAGTCTTCACAGTGGCCTCAAAGACCCTCTGGGGTGTGCCCACCGGTTCTGCCCTAAAGTTGCAGTAATTGATCTAGTCACACCAGCCCTCCTGCTCTTCCTCAGACACTCCAGGCTCGGTGCTGCCTTAGGGTGTTGTCATTAATGCCCTAAGCCTGGCGGGGGGTTGGGGGGAGGTTCTCCCTGAGACCAGAGTCCTCACTCAAAGACTGCCTTCTCCATTCCCTGTCCATCCTTCCTAAACTGCCGCACCCCTATGCTCCCTATTCCCCTTCACTACTTTATTTTGCTCTGTAACATTATCAATCGCTACATACTATAATTGTGTTTATTGTTCTGTCTTCCCCACTAGAATGTAAGCATCAAGCTGAGTTTTTACCTTTTTTTATTCACTTGTAAAGCCCCAGCTCCTAAAACAGTGCCACGCCTGAGGTAGGTGTGCAACCAAAAATAGTTAAATGAGTGAATACAGGGACCTCTGTAACCTGTTCTTTTCTATTTGCAGAAGCTCATGATCATTTTCACATAAATAAATACATATCTAATGCAAAGGGACAGAGACAAGTTTGGCCACGAGTGGGAGATAGTTGAAGCTGGGTAATGGTTGTATGGGGATTCTTCATGCTGTTCTTCCTAATTTTCTGTATATTTGAATTTTCTCTAATAAAAATGTAATATACATTTTCTTAATTACTTGTAATGACCACATTGCCTGACTCTGCCATAACTAGCTAACCATTACTGCGCTGAAGGATATTTGGGTTCCATCTTTTTCTGAATCACAGAAGGTGCTAAAATATTACACACCTATCTGATTATAGACTTAAAATAAGTTAGTAGGAATAGAAGAGTTTGTACATTTAAAATCTTATACAATCTTCCCTTCAGAAATTCCGAACCCAAGGATGCTACTCAAACAGTGGTCCATAGAAAGGTGCTGGACACGAATTGCTCGCTCCTATGTTACAAGACAGACTCAGAAACTGAGAGTAAACACTTAGGAACTTTTATGGGAATCTGACAGAGTAACTGTGCATCTGATTAACGTTTTATAGAAATGTATTTGAGATTTTATTTTGTATATTTTTCATTTTCTTTTTCTGGCAATTTACTTATAATGTATTTTACTATATATCAGTAAAAAAAAAAAAAAGGGAAAAAATAGTCCCTCATTGGTTTGAGAAGAACTACACTCTAGTACTCACTTTCCCACACCATTGCCAATTGTAGAGGTTCGTTTGTATTTTTGTTTTATTTTCATCATTTTGGTTACTGAGCTATACCATTGTTGGTTTAATTTGCACTTTTGATTTGTTAGTAGGTTTGCACATCCTTTTAATGTTTGCTGGCCCCCATAGTCATCATTTTATGATCTACCTGTTTACATTTTTCCCCATCATCCTATTAAGATGTTCATCTTGTTAATAAAATTGTAACAGGTAATTGTAAAAGCTCTTTGTATTAGGAATATTAGCCCTTTGTTGGTCATATATTATGTACCATATTTTTCGGACTATAGGATGCACCGGACCATAAGACATACCTAGGTTTTAGAGGAGGAAAATAGGAAAAAAAATCCCTGCTCCCCCGCCGCACCCCCCACTCAGCGAGCCAGGTAAGTTACATTCAGACTATAAGATGCACCCCCACTTTCCTCCCAAATTTGGGGGGAAAGTGCATCTTATAGTCCAAAAAATACTGTAAATATTTCCCCAGAATACTGTCTTTTAAACAAGTTTATATGGTATTCCATTCCACCGAAATAAAATAATAAAGATTTAAAATGTTTTGTGTAGTTTTATTTTTTAATTCTTACCTTCATGGTTTCTACTTAGAGATGCCTTTCCCACCACAAGACTGTAAAAATATCCATCCATGAATTTTGATCATACATTTAAAGCTTACCTTGTTACACTGTTAGTTTTTATTCCCGGTAATTGCTGTGGTATGAGTTGTTTGGTGGGGACTCTGCTTTATTTTTCCAGATGACTAGGCAGGTGTCCCAACACCTTTTACTGAATAATTCATCTTTTTTCCTTCCAATTTGAAATGCCAACCTTATCACATACTAAATTACCATATATACTTATCTAAAAATAGACTCTATATTTTATTCATTGATGTATTCTTATACCAATACCACTGTTCAATCATTACTGACTTATAGTATTCTTTAATATTTGAGATGGCAAGTACCTGAGATAAACATTTCTTGAAATTCTGGAAGCATTTTATAGGTTCATTCTTCCGGATGAACTTCAGGATCATTCCAGCAAATTCCTCAGTGTTGACAGGGATTGTATTGTGTCTGTAGCTTCACTGAGAAAAACTGATGTCTTTGTATTCATTTCCAAAAACAGAGTATCCATCTCCACTTAGCTGCAACTTGTGTTATGTCCTATGATTTAATTTTATAGCCTTCCTCAATGAGTTCCTACACATGTCTAGGTAAGTTACTCTGAACTTTTATATGGTTGTCTATTGTTATTGTAAGTGGTATCTCTTTTTAATAATGTTTTCTAACATTCATGTTTGTAAGTAAGTCATTAGCATAGTTTTACTTACTTATTTTATAGCCAATCAGCAATATTAGTCAACAATCATAGTGCTTCTAGAAGGTTTTCTGGTTGAGTGAAAACATACTCTGTTAATTACATTCATACCCTCAATTCATTCATTAAAAAAAAAGCAAGCAGTTGTTACATGTAACTCTAAATACTAGTGCAATTGAAGATATATAGTATATAAAAATATGGACTCTCTCCAAGGAACATAAAATCCACTAGAATACATAAAATACATACACATGCATATACAGGGGCTGGCACAAATAATGTCCCTGTTTTATTACAAAATCTTTTATTACAAAATCATAAACATGTAATTCTGTAACATAATATCACACTCATGCACACCCTATGACATTTTAGGTGAAACGTTTATATTAAAACTGTAAATCATCACACCCATATTATTACCCTACCAACCACACTCAAGCAGGCCTTACTTCTGCAGGACCCTGTATTGTTGTATAAAATAGAAAGTGGGAGGTCTTCTCAAGGGATAAAGTTAAAATTTAATATAAGAGAAAATAGAGTGCACATTACAAAAGGATGGAGAGCTTAAAGAAATCTTCATGAGAAGGTAGCATTTACTTTGAGCACAGAATGTCAGGGTATGAAAAGATCACAGGTATAAAATTCTATAGGAAGAGAGAGGGAAAAACCAACATATGACCAAAGGCGAAAGGAGAAAAAGCCCCAAGTCTGTTTGGAGCACAGGGAATGCTAAAGAGCGATTAGAGTAAACTGATAAATGGACCATCCTGAAGCAAGACTAACTTGTTTCATGTTTGGCAGGAACTGGGGAGCAAGGGGATGAATAGAGCTCGACTTCAGGAAGATGAATCTGGGGACAGGACGCAAACATGGGGCGACGTTGGGGTGAGGAGAAGAACTGAGGCACTGGGCGTATGGTGGTGTTAAAACATGGACCCAAATTTCTTTGACACCCCTCCCACTGAGAACTGGGATGACCTATGTCCCCTACCTTGATCGTGGGCTTTGTGACTGACTGACTGTTACTAACATGAAGTGACAGTGAGCCAGTTCCTAGTCCCAAACCTTAAGAAACCGGCAACTTTCATATCCTACCTCTTGGGATAGTTATTTTTGTCACTCAGCCACCACGCTATGAGGAAGACCAAGCAGTCTGTGGACAGCCCACCTGCAGCTGGACTGAGGTTCCTGGCCCTCAGATCCCAGCTGGCAGTTAGCACCAACTTGGCAGGCACGTGAGTGAATCATCTCAGAAGTGAACCCCATGGCTTGCAGTCAAAATACCCTGGCTGAAGCCACAAGGAGCAAAGACAAGCCCCCTCTGCTGAACTGCAGATTCAGGATAGCTGTGATTTTAAGCATTTGGTTTTGGAGTGGTTTGTTGCATAGCAATAGTAACTAGGACAGAGACCAATTTAGAGACTCTCACAGTAGTTCAGATCAATAGGATCAAGAAACAACTTGAAAAGGAGCTGTGAGAATGGGGGAAAAGGGTTAGATGCCAGTGATAATTTGAAGACGCAATAAGTGAGAAGATTGCAGACTAAATTTTAAATTAAAAAGTAGCCCCTAGTTATTTCTCTGAGTAAAAATTAACTAGGTAGAAAGTTATTTACTAATATTTGGAATCGCACTTTGTGGTAGATTAGAATATTACAAAGCCAACAGTTGTTCCCTCTCCCTACCCCCCCACACCCCCCACTGGAAGAGTACCCCTTCCTGACCCATTGATACCGACCTTGGACGTTTGCCATGCTTTATCAATGGTATGTTGAGTTAAAATGATGGTGGATCAACTCCAAGTAAAGGCCTTAAGAGACACTGGAGATTTCTGATTGGTCTTTGCTATCTCAGAAGAATATATACACCCCATGCAGATCTTAGGCAAGGAACACAGGGAGTAACCCTGGATCCAGCCCAGGGGACCACAGTCAGGGCGAGTCAAACCCCAGCTGACCCAGACGCACAGTGAGAAACACCTACAGTAATAAGTAATATAAGCAGTCAATCACTGTGATAAATAAATAATCACCTGTACGGCACTGGTTCCTTGTACGACGAATACATTTACTGATATTTGAAAGCTGCCCACCATCCCATCACAAATGTAAACAATCATAAACCCAATTATCAACACTCAGAAATGCCTCTCCTTTAGAGAAATACAGTATAGATACATGCACTGATATTTTAAATGCTTCCACTTAATCAATTAGGTGATGGAGCTTCCTGCAGATGCAACCAAAAGAGAGAGTTTTCATACATTATGCAGTTTTTGTTTTTCACTCATCCTTCACTTCTTACAATAACCACACTCTCTGGACGGAGATCTTCTGGCACAAAGCAGTACACGTGACAAAACGAGGCCTCTACAGACAACGCGCGGGGTTTACTGCACAGCAGTTCTCAAAGTGAGGTGCCCAGGACCCTTTCAGGGGGCCAGGAGGTCAAAACTACTTTCGTCATGATACAAGACAAATGATTATTTGCCTTTTTCACTCCCATTCTTTCAACCTTGGAGCTTTTCAGAGGCCTCATCATGTTTGATCTCTCAACAGACTACAGAAACAAACAAGAGAATCCAGATACCTTCTGTTAAGTCAGAAATGAGAGAATTTCAAAAATATACAATAGCAGCACTCTTTTCACCAAACTTACCTTATTTTTTAAAATGTAGTAATTTTTTATTTATAAAATGTTATTTATAGTAACATGTAATGGATTTATTATTGGTATTTAGAAATTAATAAACATTTTTAAATGGCTCCATTTTCCTTTCTAATATGGCAAATTTTTATGATATAGGTCACATAAACAAAAGCTGTTCAGGACTACATATAATTTTTAAGAGTATAAAGGAGTGTGCCCAGGCTGTTGTGGCTCAGTTGGTTGGAGCATCGTCCTATAGGACGAAAGGTTAGGCACGTAGCCAGGTGGTGGGTGTGATCCCTGGTCAGGACACACACAAGAAGGCAACCAATCGATGTTTCTCTCTCTCTCTGTCTCTTTCATCCTCTCTAAAATCAATTTTAAATAATATCCTCAGGTGAGGATTAAAAAAGGAGCATAAAGGAGCCTGAGACCAAAACGTTTAAGATATACTCTAAACCCCTGTTTGCTGGATTACAGTACGCATCAATATGTTACAAGAAAATAGCGCAATGGAAGAACAGACTTTAAGAAAAGTGGAAGCAACAGGGGCAAGGTTGCGGGATTCCTACAAGAACAAGTCTTCAACTTAAATATTATCACCTTCATAATTTAGATGAAAGAGACAGTCATGCAGCTCCTTTTTATGATTTTTTTCTTTGTTTATAATAATCTTGCTGAATAGAGCCTGGGCACGGTAGAAGATACAGCAGGGGGATTAAATCATCTGTCACAAGCTACACAGTGCTGACAGTAAAAATTGTCTCATATTTTATTTAAGTTGCTACATAGCACTTATAAGATGCTCTGGTGTTATTAAAGGGAAAAATGGAGGTGTGCTAAGTCAACAGAAATGATATATTAACATACATACTTATATGTGTTTATTAAGTACTCTTCCCCAAAGGACTCAAAACATTTCAAATATGTTAACATACACGAAACCTCTGTTAATAATCTCACAGTGTACAGATGTTGTCATCACATTTTAGAGGAGGAAAATGTTATTAGTTAATACACAGCAGACTATGTAACAGACAAACATCAAATCCCTGACACCTCCAAGCTGCCCTTTACGTGGCACGCCAGATGCCAACGGATGACCTCTGGAACCACCACTTGAAACTCTGAAAAGCCTCATATACTTTCTTCCCTGTTTTAATCTAATTTGACTTCACAGCATCCTTTCCACCTTCACTGTCTAAAGAGCCTACATGAAACCCTTAAACGTTTTCTAATGAAGCCATCCAAGATGTATTATACATTTACAAAGTGAAAAATTAAGTCACTGAATTTGGATGCTCGGAAAGCACAATCTTCGTGGTTAACAGGTTACTCAAAATACAGAATCTGCATTTTACAAAACTGGCAAATTATTTTTCCAATGAGACATCAAGTTCTCTTCTAACTCTTGGGTCTATCTGTGTGAAACATGGGGCAATATAGCGAAATATGTGTCCTAGCTCCTCCAATAGTAACATGTGCTACTATTCAGTAAGGAGGAGGGTTCCAAATGATGAGCAACTAAGAAGAAATGATAACAACATTTATGTAGCTGAATAAGGGTGTTCAAGGGTAACGTCAGCTTCTGTTAACAAGTAGATTAAAAAAATGTACAAAGACTCAACACAATAGAAGTTTATTTCTCCCTCTCTCTCAGGCTCACATAATTTATGTTCCTTCTTCTATTGTATAGAGTTATTTGTGGGACAGACTGCAAATGTGACCATCAAAGACTTTCTGTGCAGAAACATGTAGGTATTCCTGGCTAGTGAAAAGCCCTTGTTCATGTAACAATTTAGACCCAGGTTTCATCGATCCTGTCTCTCGATCATCCACTACCTTTCCTAATCACCTACATCCAACAAGAACAAAAAAGAGCATGGGGTTTAGAAGACTTGTCCCAGATTTGACGCAGGTGGTCCCACAGCTGCTGTGAGCACCAAAATAGGGAAGCAGCACACAGGAAGAACAGACCATATGCTTCAACATAAAACAATACGCCACAGTCTACTTGTTCTGGAAAACAAATAAAACAGGCTGATCAACCTAGCCAGTAAGAATCAGAAATGTGATTGTTTGCAGGCAATGGTGTTGGTTAGCATCTGAGCAGAAGAAATCGAACTATAAACACCAATCTGTACCAAAAATATAAAAAAGTTATTTCATTACTAAACCAAATTAGGATGTTTGTAATTCTGGCAAGTGTATTCTTTTGTTAAAGGTCAGTGAAAGGATTTCTTTCCGTAAAAGAATATCAGGATGTCTTACTTGTGTTATGACTAATTTCATGAATCACTGACGTCTGGTTCTCCTGATGGTCTTTAACCATCCTGTGATTATTACTCCACGTAGAGGAAGATGTCAGTTGGAACCGGTGAAACTAGTCTGGGCCCCAACAAAGGTAGAAAAGCTATTTTCCTTAGTATTTCCCTTTTCTTCTCAATAGTCAACTCTGCCACACCTACCACCAAAGTCACTGGCCCAGGGCAGCACAGCTAGCTCTGTATGCAGCCACCACAGCGGCTGCCTGCACAGAGATGCGCAGAGCTCTAAGCCAGCCCTCCGGAGGCACGATCCCAGGTTTGCAGACTCAAGTCCTGTGCTCCTGCTGACAGAAGTCAGGAAAAACACAACAGTGGGCACTTCTGTTTCAGCGACTGAAAGAAACAGGGCACCCACCCACCCAGCTTCACACAATGATGAACTTCCTCAAATTCTGGAAAAAGATTCAGATGCTGGGCCACCCAAACGGTGACAAGTGTCTACTGCAGACATATAAGACGTTAACTCAAACTGGTACACAGAGACCCCTGCCCTTTGTCATGGGATGTGGGCATCATGACAGGCAGGAGAACTGGAGGAATATTATGGGAAAAACAATCTTCTTTTCCACATGTACTCTAGGGATTCATGTCTATAAAATCCCACAAGATCCCAGAAGGCAAAGCAGGCTTCGTCTTCTCCATTCGATGCCAGGACCTCAGGGACAAAGCTACTAACAGTAGTATGGAAATGTCCTGGAGATGACAGCCCTTCCTAGCACTGTCTGAAAGAACTTTCTATGATGGTGGAAACTTTCTATCTGTGTGCTGTCCATTAGGTACCCTCTAGCCACATGTGGCCACTGAGCACTTAAACTGGAGTTAGCGGAAATGATGAACTTAAATTTTAATTGTCTTAATTTAAATTTGGATTTAAACAACCACATGTGACTACTAGCTATCATATTGAACAGTACAGGTCTGGCCTTTCCAATGGCCTTTAATGAATCCAGTGTGTAAGAAAATGGGAATGTTTAATGTCTTTTAGGGACATGTTTAATGGGAATGTTTCAATGTCACCAGAAAAACAATTTAATATTATATATATATATGTGTGTGTGTGTATATATATATATATATATATATATATATATATATATATATATATATTTCCTTTAACCGTTTACAAACATTCTGGCTCTATTTCAGTTGGACATGGGTTCAACCCTACCCTGATTTAGACACCTTCACTATTTTCTAGAGCAAAAATTCTCAACCTCTCCGATTATGAAGGCCGATTTTCAATGTCAAATGAATTATTAACCATTTACAAGTTGTGCTCTAACTCCTGTAAAAAGAATACACTAGCCCTGGCCACTGTGGCTCAGTTGTTTGGTGCACCATCCCATACACCAAAAGGTTGTGGGATCGATTCCCGGTCAGAGCACATGCCTAGGTTTGCTCCCTAGTCGGGGTACATCGGAGAGGTAACTGATAGATGTTTCTCTCTCACATCAATGTTTCTCTCCCTCTATCCCTACCTTCCCCTTTCTCTAAAACCAATAAGCATGTCCTCAGGTGAGGATTTAAAAAAGAAAAAAACATTATAGCAAGAAGCTCCTCTTTAGGCAGTAGCACTTTATATTCATGTACATTTCTTCGTAACAGCAGCAGCTATAGAGAATTGTCAAATAGTCTTATGCATAAACATGGAAGGCGGTATTTATTTAATACGTGAGTCAGCCTTGGTTTTACCATGGGCTCCAGGGCCTCTTTCAATATTCCACAGCTTCCTGGGCTCTGTGACTCACACAGGTTAGAAGCCCTCTTCTTTTTTTTTTAAGAAATTAATTTTTTATTGTTGTTCAAGTACAGTTGTCCCCATTTTCCCTCCACCATGCCCCACGCCCCACCCATCCCCACCTCCCACCCTCGTACCTACTCCAAGACCATGTCCCTACATGTCCAGCAGATATGTGACGATATGTTGCAGAGATGTGGGTCATTGTTCACAAGAGGGGCTTGGGATTGGTGTTAGAGAAATGGAAAAAGCAGCTTTCCTAATGTTTGAAGTCAAATTATTTCAATATATTTGAGGGAGGACCAAGAAAAAAAAAAACAGAATCATCTTCTGGAGGTTAAGACCCTTGTAGTACAGGCTTCCCCCACTAGGTGAGTGTTCTAGGAACCCATCTGTATCAGTGTACCAGCTGGTGGTGTTGTGAGAGACTGCATTTGGCTTCAGTGAATTTTTTTGAAGACTCTTTCAATGCATCTGCCCATTTCATGATAGATGATTTACAAGCGCACCTGCTCACACTGCTGAGTGTTCACCAGTTTTTGACCCAAAATGGCATGACCCCTATGCCCCCCACTCCCCATTCACCCGATCTCACCCTGAGCGACTTTTGTTTTTGCTTCTCTGGATGAGAGAAGTCCTCAAAGGGTAATGTTTTTGCCGATGTGAAAGAGGTGAAATAAACAAACAAAAAAAAAAACAGAAGAAGCACTAAAATGCATCAAAATCGAAGAGTTCAAAAACTGTTTTGAGCAGTGGGAAAAACAACTTGATAGGTAAGTAATGCATCAAATAGAACATATTTTGAAGGTGACTGAAGTTTAAACGTAAGAATAAATACACAGATTTTATAAGAAAATTCTGGGTTCTTTTGGGTCCTCCCTCCTCTCTGGTAGCAGAAGGATAATATCTTCAGCTGCAGTCAAGCCCAGTTATCATTCTAGCTTCAAAGAAGATCAAGCTCTAATAATGTGGACATCCTATAACTCAATAGTTATAGTATGTTCATCAAGTCTTTTCCTACCATCATTTTATCCAAAAGTATCCTCACTCTCTGCCTGTGAGTAACTCATGTTTCTCTGTGCCATCTTTGAAGCCAAAATCTGAGGAAATAATTTAAGGAAAAAAATATAGCACACATTCGCTTAGCAACTTTGCAGTCATTTCACTGTAAGTAATCTGCAAACACAAGATTTCTGAAGTCCATTTCTGAAACAAGTCAGCCATTTGATGTCTTTATTTTCAAACGCACTCTTGTAGGATTTATGCCCAAAAGCTGATTTTACACTGTTGTTTCAATTTATCTTAAGGAGGCCAAATAGTTCATCTCCACTTCAATTCAGAGATCAGAAAGCATGTTTGTTCTTCACAGTAGATTCCCAATGATCTAGTGCATGTCATAATTCTCCTTTTGACCACCTAGAGGTAGGTGAGGTTTTATAGGTAATATATGAGTAACTAACTGGGGAGCTGTGTCAGAACTGAGCTGTTCGTAGGCTGGGGATGGCCATGAGCTGGACAAGTTCCCTGAAAGCTTTAGACGAAGAGTCACTTTGGTGACAGAAGAGTAAAGAAAGACCTCATCACCATCACATTATAAAACATGGGAGAAATGTTTCTACACAATAAATTCTCTGCCCAGGAATAGTCTAAGAGCTAAAATCTTACAATCTGAGAGGAGGCTGAAGGGAAGCATTGGGGGCGAGTGGTACAAGGTCATGTTTGACCACTGTGACCTTGAAACATCACAAAATGTCTGCAGAGATCCTGTGGTCTGAGGTGACTGACCCATCAGACCCACCACAGTACTCGTGTCTAGAGCTTTCCTGTCTCTGCAGGCCCTTCTCTGGACACACTGCTGTCATCAGACTCAAAGTCCCCAAGCACGCCTTTCAGAGTAAAAACTATCACACAAAAACAAAAGCAACTGCTGGGCTAGGAGTTTAGTCCATGAAATTTAGAAACATCTTGGAGAGTCTACGTAGATTACAAGAAGTGCCATAAATGTAAGAATACTCATAACTTTGTAATAGCTGATAAAGGATCAAGCAAATCACTACTCAAACTCTGAAAAAAAAAAAAAAAAAACCTTACAAAAAACTGGAAGGTATAACAACTTTTACTGACCACAGACCATATTATACTTCCAAACTCTCTGGACTTCCTAGAATGATGTCAACCAAGGATAAGCTGAAATTAGTCTATTTAATTTTTTAAAAAGTAGCTACTGAAAGACATTCACTGACTATATTATACATCCCATGCATTGACTGCTGTAGACATGAACTATTCACTCAAAACTGTCATTCTTTAAAAAGCCCGGCAAACTCAATACTGAATTTAGAAAGCTGAACCTGAGGTCTTAACTCACTCACAATGACAGGCATTAGCAGCATAAAAATTGCCTTCAGATGAAACAGTCTGAGTTGTAATTTATGCAAGATAACAAAAATTTTTTAAAGCCACAAATTATTTTTAAAAAGCACATATACCTACCTTTTTAAAGAAGATCACATGTCAGGATTCCGCATAATAGAGAACGTCCTTTCCTGCAGGGAAAAGAGAAGAAAGGCTATCCACGAATGACAGGAGGGAGCAGAGGGGAACTTCAGTGACCCCGCTAAAATTTCCTAACGGCTTATTTCACTGAGCATAATGCTCTCCAGCTCCATCCATGCTGTTGCAAAGGGTATAAGCTCCTTCTTTCTCTCTGCTGCGTAGAATTCCATTGTGTAAATGTACCATAATTTTTTGATCCACTCATTTGCTGATGGGCACTTAGGTTGCTTCCAGTACTTGGCTATTGTAAATTGTGCTGCTATGAACATTGGGGTGCGTAGGTTTTTTTGGATGGGTGTTTAGGGTTCTTAGGGTATAATCCCAGCAGCGGAATTGCTGGGTCAAAGGGCAGTTCCATTTTTAGTTTTCTGAGGAAATTCCATACTGTTTTCCACAGTGGCCGCACCAGTCTGCAAAGCCAGGCGGTGAGGGACAAATACCATATGATCTCACCTTTAACTGGAACATAATCAACAAAAGAAAAAAGCAAACAAAATATAACCAGAGACATTGAAATTAAGAACATTGTAACACTAGCCACAGGGGAGTGGGGAAGGGATAGTGGGGAGAGGGGTCTATAGGAGCTACTATAAAGGACACAAGGACAAAATCAAGGGGGAGGGTAGAGGTAGAGGAGGGAGGTGGGACTGGCTGGGGTGAGGTGGAGGGAAGGGGAGAAAATGCAGACAATTGTAACTGAATAAAAATAAATTAATTAATTTAAAAAAAATTCCTAACAGTATGGTTTCATTTACAACACTAAACAATAGGAAACTTTCAAGTCAGACTTAAAATATTTCTTTATTTCTATCTAAATTAAATAGTTTAAAGATTTTTAATTCCAATTATATGATTTCTAAGGAGCAAATGGACAAAAGCAAATGGAAATGGATAAAAAGTAAAAGGGAATCTTTCAAAATTAGAATTGAAATATTCACTTCACATTTATCCCAATGACTATACTCAAATATTACGTTTAATTCCATGAAGTAAATGTACAAATGAAGAAATAAATGCATAAAACTCCACTCCCATTTCTGTTTTCCCAGTGGAAAAAATGAGGTGAAGAGGGCGTAATAGTCTGTGTAGGTAACAGAAGGTGATAGGGTTATAAACTGAAGTCTCTTGTTGATTTTTCTTTTATTGCCCAAGCTAATAAGCCATACATATAAGGGCTCTATTTTTCTTAGCTAAGACTTTCAGATCAACAAAAATATGTAAAGAAAAGTAAATCAAAATAGGATCCATCTGATTTTATTTTACATTTATTATTTTCAATAAATAGTTGACATACAAACCCACCAGTCACTAATAAATACTAAATGTGACTTTCCTACTCAAAATCATGTGTTGGTATGGATTAAATATTCTAATATTTTAACTTTATGTACTCCAGCCCAAATAAGGAAGTAACTGATTTGGTTTTATATAAGTTAATCATCTACTACTATAAATTGTTTCCATCAGATCTAATTAAAACGACCAGTGGAATAATGTCCACAAGAATGTAATCCTGACTCTGACCCTGATGTGTTAGGTTTCATGTGTAAATTAATTTCACTTCAAATGGGGATAATGACGTGTAGATTCAGAAACCACCACCAGAATTTCTGACCCAAAGGGCTCCAAGGGCCGGAAATGACTGCCAATGCATAAATTCAAGGAGCGCACAAGCACACACCTCAAAGGTGACTCCAGGATTAGCTGGTGCCTGCTTCTGCTACCACCTTCTTTTCTGACAATGGAAACCCTTTCCAAACATTAAGTAAGAAATCCTCTCGACACCTTCCTGAAAGGGATGTGAATCCTGCGACCACGCACCCTGCACCAGCCAAGGTTGAGTACAGCCCCTCCCGACCACATTCAGCTCCGAACCTCTTTCAAAGCAACACCAATTCTGCACACGGACTCCCCAGAGCAACCCAGTATCTGGAGACTTGTTTTTGTTGGTTGGTTGGTTGGTTGGTTTTGCCTGTTTTTCTTTACTTCAGCTGTCAGCCACCATTGCTTCGACTCTCACTGCCAAGGTTACGGTCAGCAATAGCTGCCCATTCTATTTTCTGAAGTTACAGTTGCAGGTAAATTCCGCTAACAGAAAAAAAAAGGCAAGAGGGATTGATGATTGATATAGAAACATGGGTCAACATTCACACACTGAGCCGAATCATAATGTATGGCACAGTGACAGCTGGGACAGAGCTCATAGATTCTCAGTTCATAACTGGGCCATCCATAAATAATACACCTAGGATGTGCTTCAAAAAAATCCAGTGGGGGGGAAAAATCCAGTGGGGGCTACTGACGAGGAACGCTAGCACATGAAACAAAACGGCTATGACTTTGTTATAGTTTAATGATGGATATGTGAAGGTTTGATAATGGATACATGAAGGTTTAATGAAGGATACATAAAGATTCATTGTAATATTCACTATACTTTTATGTTATATTTAAAATTTTCCAAAAAGTAAAGGATGGTCATTAAGTACCACATTAGGAAAAATGAACACTCTGCAGTTACTGTTTTATAAATGAAGTAATAATGGCCTTGAAGCTTTCTTTCAATATTTCACAAGCCAAATAAGAAGTATATATTTAACTGCAATAAAGCTTATCTTTATTATTTCAAGTATTTCTGCTTTGAATTAAGTGATAGCCACATAAAAACATTGGTTATCTCACACTTGTCAAAAATTGCTGATAGTTAAATACGTCTTTAAGATAAGTAGGGAAATGGATGACCTATAATTAATATCAATGTGATCTATTTCAAGAACAAAAACTTTCTAAACAAGAGGTCTGAGAGGGGACCATTAAAAAATGAGATTCTTTATTAGTGCAAACTTTGGGACCACAGACAGAAACTATCAGATCTGCAACCCACGTGGGCTACCTGAGTGATCTGCTTCTGTGGAACAGCCAAAACAGGGGCACTTCATAGGTCACCCCCCTGACCTGGCTAGAACTGAAAGAGACCAGAAGAGATCACATGAGGCTAGATCTCAGCTTTCACCACAAGGAAAGAAAGTCACACACCAAGTAAAATCATCCTCACAGCCTCGGAATGTGACCGGCTGACCCTGCTACATACCACTGCTGGAAATCTAACCTTGGACGTAAAAAGCAGGATTTATGTCATGGTTTTGGGAAAGACCCTGCAAATCTGTGCCAAGCCTGCTTCAGAGTGGACCAGGGACAAGAACAAACTGGGGTTCCCTCTGGACAGAATGTGCGCAAGACACAACACTGAAACCTAACCCGTGATTTGACTTAAAAAAACAAACATAGTTGATGCTTTTCTATTTTCTTTTTCAAGTTTTCCTGGCCTAAAACAATCTGTTTCCTTTCCAATAAAGAAACAATGCCTAATTCTGAAAAAGATATTTGTCTGACGTAATGGCTAAGCACATAAAAGCTGGGAAAGGGAGTACCATGGGAAAACCAGAGCAACTCGCCCTTATGAGGCAGGCTTTCAAATTTACTCGTGAAAAGATAAGGGTCAGAGGAGGGAGTGTGTGGGTAATAATTATGAACAAGCTGCATGATGGAGGTCAGCTAAACAAAATTCACTTGTTTTCCATGTGAAAGTCACAGTTCCAGCAATTTACTTCATGAGCTAAAAGAAACTTCCATAAGCGTATATCCATACTCACCCATGAATTTTTATTTATGCGGCCATATTTTGAGGCCTAGTTTTACTGAACTGGAAATAGTATATTATAAGATACACATTTAATAAATATCTGTTGAATAAATAAAGGAATGAAATGGCAACTACTACTCACCAAATCATGAAAGCTACACCTAAGGCCACTAGAAATAACATAAATAAAATCCCCAGATATGGCTGTCACACTATTTGTCTAACTAATATTCATAACCTTGATTTTCTTCTGGGTAGCAATATGCCAGGTTAAAATGGTTTGTCCCCCAGACTCCCTTGCAGCTGGCGTGGCCATGTGGCACAGTTTTGAGCAATGAGATGCAAGAGAGATCTCCAAGATCATTTATTCTCATGCTATGAACACATCTCCTTTCCTCTTTCCTGGGAATAACTGGTAGGAGGTGCAGAACCATCTCAGAACCATGAGGACAAAAGCCAGACAATGAAGAAGAAAAGGCAGAAATATCCTGGTTCTCTGGTCACATCCCTGAGATGCTGCACCTGCCCAAAATGCTTAGATTCCCAAACTTGCATTTCATGTTAGTTGTGACAAAATTCTGTGAGTTTAGGCTTCTGTTTTCTATAATTCACAGCCAAAAATAGCCTAACAAACAGCAGATATAATTTATCTTTTCCCCTGTGTTCTCAGAAAGTGTTCCTATTTCCACTGTGATGCTCCACATAACTGTCCAATAACACAGTTATGCAATCATCACTGACCTCATCGACAGTTTCCACTTGTCAAGAGGATGCCTCACACTAAAAGGCCAACCTGCTTAAAGGAGAGCAGTTATCAGGAAAGCCAGGAGAAATGACAGGCCACACATCATTCTACCACATGGCCTCCTGTGGACCACTGCATTCTCCTATTAGGGCACAAAAAATGACAAAAAAGAGAGCAAAGCTATTATTCCATCGTGATGAAGAAATGGAGAACCTTCTAATTTAGTAGTCTTCAAAATCTGCATGTCTCAACAAAGAAAATAAAATATTTAGAGGGATGGGCTAAATTAAACATCAGAAATGAAACACCTCTAAGAAAACAAGAACCAGCTGATACCTCTCAGGGCTGCCCTAGTTCAAATGCCCCTACTCTGGGCTTCTACAGGGCCTTAGCAATGCATCTCTGTGGAACTTAAAATTCTACAGTCATTTCTCTCAATATGTTGATCTCTCTTGATAGAACACAAACTTCTAGAGCTGAGGAAAGCTGGTATGTAACAATTACTGATAAATGTTGAATGAATGAATGCATGAGCAAAACAACATAGAGATTACTTTTCCAAGAGACTTTATAAAAAGTATACAACCCTGAAAAAAAAATCTGTGAGAATCATTTCTAGAAATGTCATGTGATGTATGAATTGTTCTTCTGGCCCAACATAACATACTTAATCATCAAATGTCTATAGAAAGAAAAGAAAAGCCCTACAGTTATTAAGTGCCTATTATAAGCCCGCTGACGTGTTAGGCACTTTATACTCAGTATTTAATTAATCTTCACAACCCCCAATTAATCACTAGGGCCTCCCCTTTCAGATGAAGACAAATTCAGAGGGAACTGCGGACCTCACCTAAGGTCACATACCTGGTGACAGGCACACACAATATTCAAACCCAAGAATGCCAGCTCTCACTTTTCTGCTATGCCATGCTGCTTCCTCGCTTTGGTCTTTACTCAAATATTGTTTATAAGTTGCACATGTGCCTTATCTGAAATAGCGTTCACTAGAACCTTCACTTTGTGGCCGCAAAGAATCTGCAGAGTGAGGGTCCACTGCAACATCAAACCCAGCTGCAGTTTGCCGGTGCCGGAAGCCAGACCCTGTGCGTGGTTAGACAGTGACCTTCTCTAGCTCATCTTACAGCTGTAAGGTATCACGAAGGCTCTACATACTTACAACATGTAAAAAAAAAAGTCACCATGTACTTGTATGACTTAGAAATGACACAAAATAAACCTGAGTCTGTGGCTGCAGTTTCTCTCAGAAATCAAAGGCCCCTCCGTCCACACAGTACGCACAAGCAGTGTGGCCTTCCTGTCGTGCTCACGGAATGCACGGCACTGAGCTCTTGGACGCCTCCGGACCGTGGACTGGCTTACAAATGCACACAAGACAGCCGATCTATTGAAGCGACTTAAAATCATAGGCTCATCTGAACCAAAAGGGGGAGAAAATCTACTATAGAAAGAAAATAACAAATGCATTTTTGCAATTTTTGTTCCTCACCATTTTTTATTGAATAAATAATACCTCTTTGAAGTTGATAAAAACCTAAGTGAAAATATTTATCCAATAAACCTCTTAATGAAATAAACTGTAGTGACTCCAAAGAAACCTAATTTAACAGCTCCATAAATTCTCACGGAATAAACAGACTCACCACCCCCGAAGCATTTGGCTATCATTTGTACGCAATATGTGCTGTCTCAAATGCACGTGCACAGAGGAAAACATTAACCTCATTCTTTTTGAGCCTAAACATGAGCTTCTGTGTTTGCTCTGGCACTCCAGGTTAACCTTTCCAGGGATTTTTAAACAATACTGAGTTTTTTGCAAGTCATCATTTCTATCAGGACAGCTAATACCCATTAAAAAAAAATAACTGAAAATGTGTTAGAAGCCAAACTTACTTGGGGAGAGTTATGCGATAAAGCATGTTTCCATTTTTTCTCTTTCTACCAGTTATCTATTATTTTTAAATTTTCCATACACAGGTCTTTGGGAGGAAAAATCATGATTTGGTATAAGGACATCAAGTCTTCTTCTCATAAAATGGCTTAATTATCTCTAAGAAAATAAACATATTTTTTCCTTAGCTAATCCATTTCAATACTTTCCCATGACACAGGAAAAAAAATAGTATTCTCAATTATATAACATCACAGCACTCACAGTTATTCTTCTGTGAAGTTATTTTTCAAAGTGGTCACTCCTCCCCAAAGGCTAATGATTTTAAAAGATGGGCTTCGTAATGAAAGAAACAGAAAGCAGATACTTTTACAAAGATAGGATCTGATAACATTTAAAGTAGAGCTCTGTACAGACTCCTCCTCTCAAAACTGACAGCTCAAAACTCCAAGCTTTCGAACAGATTAGGGCTCCTTCATTAATGCTTACCTTGCTTAAATTATACACGCCCCCAAAACGGGCCAAAAGCACTTACAGTCCCCCTTGCATTTGACCCCAGAATCAGACAGACACTGTCCTATTGAGAAAATGAAATGTTGAGGTGGATCCACATGAAATTAACTGCCCAGGCAGTTCCAGGGCTAGAATTAAAAACAGGCTTAAGTGTTAAAATACCTCTTTTCTTAGGCAATAGCTCACTTTCCTTATTCCTCTTTCTGCATCTTAAAGTAATTCTTAACTACTGACTAAGGCTCAAAAAAGTTACCCAAAAATCTACTCTACAAATAAAGTTTGAGAAGTTATATTTAGCAGATTTCTGATTATATTGGACACAATCTTGGTACAACTTCCTACACACAAAGTCTAGCCATGAAAGGGAATTCTTTTTAGTGTTTAACAGAAAAATAAGTAAGCTGATTAAATATAGATCAAAGACAGTTCTGCCATGAAAAAAAAACAATTTTTTATGACTTGTAGAAAAAAATGTAGCAATAAACAAAAAGCAATCTGGTGTTTTTCATTCTGGCCTGCAATGGTTATCTATTTATGATTAGATTAATAGTACTTTTGCTGCTTTCTTTGTGCTTTTCAGTTAGCCTCCAATATTTTTAGCACGATCGTGTAATACTTCTATAAACTCCAAAGTTATTTGTTAAACCTTAGACACTACTGTGATGTAATCTTTTTATTCATGTAAATCACTACTATGTAGTAAATGATACACATTAGTGTGTTTTGAAAATTATTGATAATTAACCTTAGTCAAAATTAAATTCAAAACTTTAAAACGACATCTTATACTGTCACCTATAAATTATAATATAAACTCATATTAAATATTTTAAGGTTATTTTCTATTTTAAAATAAACTAACCAATGACCTCATAAACACATTTTATACCCATCTGTATCTGCTCCCAAAATTAGGAAAACTCCCTACTTCTTGTTCAAAACCATTCTCCTTTGTACTATTTATTCTTTGCTAACTCTTAAAATATATTGAGGTAACCCCGTCATATGTCATCGCTTTCTCCAACAGCTATATCGGGACCATAAATATACTGGAGTGTGTGTATGTGTATATCCTATAAATGTATTCACATATACATATATACTTATATATACATATACACACATTACATGCATACACATATGTATATGTGCATGCAATATATACATGTGTGTGGTGTGCACATAAAATGTATACATGTTATATGATCTGCACTGTTTAGAGCTTTTCACCAGAGATGCTGTCAACCCAGCTTCAGGTTTTATCCACCTTAGCCAACCTGACCAACTAGTTTGACTGAGCTAACAATAGCTTTGAATTCCATTTTTCCATTAAATGGCCAATCGTTTAACCGAATTAAGTAAGAGTATTGCACATTAGAGACCTCACTTTTCTAATGGTCACCCTTATTTTCCCCGGAGACCAATATTCTGTGCTCACCATGAGTTGATTCATTAAACATTTATTTTGTACTTAGTATTTCTCATTACTGTGATGTGAGAAGATTATAGTATGGTAGTTTGTAAGTTATAAACGTAGCTGAAAGTATAACACTTATCTATGCATCTTGCCATTGAGCCAATAATTACGAAATTCTCTTAAGTAGAAGGGGAAGTCTCTCATTGTTTCAAATTTTCAGCTCAAGTCTCAATGTTAAAGACAATAGGTGATGAGTTCCTTTCACCTGACCTCAGGATTTACTGCACACGGCCAACCAGCCCAGAGGTCACCTCTGCAGTCCATGTATGAGAAGAACCTGCATTGCAGAGGACACGTTTTCAAAGAGAATTCTCAGAAGAAAAGAGTGGTTCCCTTTCCTTCCCTCTCTATCAGCTCAGAACAACTGCCTAAAACAACCCTTCACACCTTGGGGCTCAGGCTTTCTGTAACAAGAGAGGCTGTTATTCTATTCCCTGGCCAGTTGCTTGTCTCCTACAGAACCTCATAACCTACTCTATGGGGCATGTATGAGCTGGAGCCCTCAACATGTAGGTAGGCAGCAGATGCTGCCTACAGTAGTAGAACAAGGCAACTTTGCCTCAGTGAGAGTGGAAATGGGCTACATTTTGGTTTAATGGTGCTCACATGTGAGTTTCCCTGGGGACCAAATAGATACCATGCAGGAGAGTGAGGCTGGAGTGCTCCTGAAAGGTCTCCACCCAAGCGGGCTGCCTGGACAGGGACTGGGGGACACCCCAGTGATACAGCACCAGAGGATAAGAGCTGAGGAGCATGAGTGGTTACCCAAGCCTTGCACATATCCAACAATGGCATGGTTACAAGGAACTCAGCACAGGATCACCAAAGCGTCATCTGGGTGTGCATGAGAAAGAGCTGGCCATAAAAACACACCCGCCAGCTAAGTACAACAGCCTTGGCCCTTTTCCGCCTCCCCTGTCTACTCTGGAGAAGCCAGAGATACTGGGTAGAAGGAGGAGGAGAGAGAAGAGTTAAACTAGAAATGGCCTCTCTCCCTTACTGATGATCACTAAGCCAGGGGGCACACCAAATGATGGAAAAGAGGGGAACCTATAAACTGGACAGGAAAATAAAGTTTTAATTTATACTGTACCAGTTTCCCTAATATTTGAAAATTAGATTGTTCCAATACTTTAAAATGACTCAAAAGCCATGGGATCTGCCAAAAATAACAGTCAAAGTAAAAGTGGGAGAAGAATAAGCTATTTTCTGGCTGTGTCTTACTATGAGCGACTCACTCAGCAAACCAGTTACACTAATAAATATCCAACCTATACAAGACTATGTTATACAGTTGAATCAGAAAGAGAATATAGAAAATCAAAATAAGAATTTAATATACCTGCTAAAACTTTAACTTCAGAAAACTGTCAAAATAGATTAATAATAATTATCATTTTTAAAAGCAGAATACATGATTCACACTCTACAAAGAGATACACCTTAAATAGAAACACACAAACAGGGAAGCAGCAAGGAAAAAGTTATACCACACATGCAAACAGTAAGCAAAAGACAGCTGAACTGGCTATATCAACATAAGACAAATAGACTTCGACACTACAGGTATTACTGCAGACAAAAATGAACACTTCATGATGACAAAAGGGTAAATCTGAAAGAATTATACAAGCCTAAGCCCTTCACTTAAGAGACAAGAAGCAAATTGCTCAAGGACACTCAGTCAGCTAGGAGAAACTCCAACTACAAGTCTGAAAATTGGAATCTCTCAATTCCCTGTCTAGAGCCTTTTTCATAAAACCAGTGCCCCTAATCTGAACTCATTTGACACAGAAGTTCAAGTGCCTAGTAAAGATCAGGCGTTCCACCAGGTACTTTCATTTGGGAAGTTGATGGTTTGGACCACGTAGGCTGGTTGCTTTCATGTTCAAAACCATCAACTTCCCAAATGAAAGTACCTGGTGGAACGCTTGACCTTTACTAGGCACTTGAAATTAGTTGGTTTCCTTTCCAATACACTTGAGAGAAATTTACACAGGTATTTCCCCTGTGTGGGATCCTCAGGCATAAAATATATCCTTTTCAATCTAGATATGAGCTTTGGATGATCACTCTTCCTTCTGTTGTGTCTGCTTTGCCCAACTTAAATGGTCTAGGTGAGTAAAGCAAACCGGGTAAAAATTTCAATGATAACTGAATTCAAATCAATTTTTACACTCCAAAATGAGTCATGCAATGGACATATTTTATAACATCCCTCCAAAAAAAATTAAACATGCCATTTTGTTCAAAGGAAAAAACAGATATCCCTCCAGATGCTGTGATTATAATCACCAAGTACTCACAGTCTCGTTACTGAAAGCCTATCTTTCAGTTTAGTTAAGGATTCTTCAGAAAATGAATTCTCAGTGTGTGCTATGTAAGGCCAGTCCCTATGTAAAATGTTCACATATCTTAACAATTTCCTGGATTATTTTTATTTCTTTACTGAGGATGTTATAGGACTAGGCATTTACAATCACAAAGAGTCTAGTCAACTCTCCAAAATGTCAAGGTTATAGTCAAAGTCAGTATATTTTCAACCCAGGAAAGTAGTGTCAGAAAGGTAGACAGATGACCCCTGTCTGCCTCACTATAGCCACATGAAATTGAAGAATAAGACAAAAGTTGATAACCAATTTTTAAAAATGCATTGTTAACTATGAATTTTAGAAACAGAATGCATACAAATCCAACATAGGATGTACAAAAAACCCCCGTGAAATAAAGAAGTAGAATAGCATCATGTGGTCAGTGTCCCCATCTTACATAGTCATTTTAGGACACATTTAAGAACCTACTATGTGTTAGCTACTGTACAAACCTGATTTAAAAATTCAGAATGAGTTATGATTACTTGAAAGAGCCAAATGGCTTAAAATCAGTTTATATGAGGTCACTGAAATTTCATGCACATACATAAAGGTATCGCATTGTCTTGACCCCATTCCATATGGTAGCTAGATCAGGTTCTGAGTAGAGTATTTTCGACAAAGTATATCATATCTAAACTAGCAAATTTCTGTGTGGTTTAAGAAAAGTGCACTATCCTATTTTAAAAGCACTAAATCAAGCAAAATACTACATAGTACTTAATGAAAGTCTCCATGCAAAAGAATATTAGAGAAAAAAAATCAACTACCTAAAAAGACTTTAATACATTTCCTGGACTACTTAAAAGTTAACTTAGAAAATGCAAGTTAAGAAAAAGAACCAAAACTATTTTTATTTTCTTTAAAAAAACTTACCCCAGGACTTAGATTGATAGTAGAGAAATCCAATATGTACACATGACTTAACAAATTATAAATCAGGCAATGACCAAGTTCATACTTATGGGAAATGGTTTGAGCTCATTAAATGAAATGTTTCAATTCTATAAAGAAGGATGGAAAACTCACGTAGGTAGGTAGGTAGGTAGGCCATCTAAGGATATATATGATTTGCCTAACCCCTGCGTATAAACAAATTGAGTTATGAAATTTCTGTGAAAGCAAGTACCTTGTAAATTAAGACAACTCAAATCAAATATATAGGAATATATAGTCAAATATATAGAAACATGTTCAAATACCAAAATCATTGTTTTTGAAATGATAAAAGAGCATGCATGGTTTTTATCAGTATTCTAGGTTTCTACATCAGCAGGACTGCATGCAGCTGCGTGCACAGGAAGCCCCACTGTACCGGTCAGCTCAGGCTGCCATAACAAAATGCCATAGACTGGGTGGCTCAGACAGTTCTGGAGGCTGGAAGTCCAAGACCAAGGTACGGACAGGGTTGTTTTCTGGGAGCACTCCTCCTTGGCGTGGAGACAGCTACCTCCCCACTGTGTCCTCACTTGGCATTTCCTCAGGAGGCACGCTCCAACCCTGCTTTCTCTCCAGTACCCTATAATATCCATTTCTTAAAAGGACACCAGTCAGACTGGAGTAGGTCTCAGCCAAACAGCTGCAATTAAATTTTTCTCTTTATTTTATCTTCATTTTATCTCTTTAAAAAGTGTTAATTCCCAAATATCGTCACATTTTGAGGTACTGGGGGCTTGGGCTTTAACACACAAATTTCGGCGGGGCACAATTCAGCCCATAACACCTATCAAAGGAACTTACTCAAATGGTCGCTGATTTTTCTCAGTTAACAAGAAATTCATAGGTAGGTTGATCAGGGCTGATGCAGCCATTCAAGTAAGGCTGGGCACCCCTCCTTCCTGCTCTGGTCTCCTCAGGGCGCAGCTCTCACCGTCAACCGCAGGATGGCGGTTGCCAGTCTGATGCGCATCGTGTCCAGGTTCCAGGTAGGGAAGGAAGAAAAAACAAGGATGTCTATTTACATCTCACAGGCCAGAACTGTGCCACTTGGGCACTCCTGGCTGCAGGGCAGGCCGGGGAGGAGAGTATTTTTAACTGTATACATTGGTACCCTGGTCCAAAATCACAGCTACATCAGAAAGGAGGGAAGGGGAACTGTGTTCCGCACATGTTGCTGGCCACAGACGTGGCTGTGGAGATTCGGAACCCAAATCTATAGTTTGAATCCTGTCTATACCACTGATCAACTGTGTGACCTTCAGAAAATGCGTTTACTACACAGCTTTCGGAGTATTAAATGATGGCAATTATGCCTGACCTGCAGAATCACTCAGAGAATTAAGCAGGGCTGCATTCATTTCTAGGCCCAGGGCACACTACCCTGGGATAGTGTGCTAGGTGTGGGGCCCAGTCTCACAGTACCTTGAAAAATCACAACATTCTAAAGTACAACCAAGCCACCCTGTCAAGACTCCAAAGTATCAAAGCACTGACTCCATTTGTGTACCATGTGACTTTTTACATTTCCTGATCCACAGGGTGGCCCGGGAGACCACAGCCTACCACGTGTGGAGTGGGGGGGAGGGGGGTGTGTGTAGGGAGGCTTCCTCTCTGACGGTCTGACGCCTGACATGCGGGCAGGAAGCCCTGACTCACTATAGCGCTTGTGCTCCTTGCATTGTATTCCTTCTGCAATAAAATAGCTGCTTTCACCTCCAGGAGTAAATGGGCAGGAATTTCTCTTGCGATATTCGAGACCAGAAACCCTGTTCAGAAGTGAGGTACACCTTCCAGGTGAGGCAAGCCTTCGCCTCTCCAACGAAGCTGGAACAGCTTTGCTTGGGTAAAAAGTGGAATTTTTTTAGGTTTTTAAAAGGTGTTGACCACTGAGTGAGCAAATGGGCTCCTCCTAGTTCTCAATCTTGATGTAAAAGCTACTGGCCTACCATACTCATACATTCAAGCTGGGAAAACAAAAATTAACATGTAATAGAATGGCTCGGGAGAGCCTGATGCAGTCAGTCACTTTCAGGATAGGTATTAATACCCAAATCATCTTTGCTTTTAAGTTTCCGCCTTTCCCTCTGGTTGCCGCACAAGAAAGCTCCGTGTGTTACTTATGACAGATGAGAGAGGAACTTTAACCAGTTACTTAGAAATTCTGTCAAAGGGAATAAAAAATGGACAGAATGAGGCCAGACTTAAGATTCTCAGAGGACCTCACAGGTCCAAAAAGACAAAATAAAAGGAAATATTCTCTGACCGTATTTCTAAAGTGCTATTGTGAAATATTTTCTCAGCAGCTGTAATAACTAAACTGTAATCCTTCTAAATGTTGTCTCCACTCAAGTTTGAATAATGATATATCTAATAATTAACATCCTTAGCCAGCAGTTTTTCAACACAAAGTTAAAAGAAATTTGCTACATGAAAAAGATGCCAATTGTGAAGAAGAAACCTCTTAAACATGACTAACATGACAAGCTTGGGGACAAGGGCACAGTAAGTACTGTCACAGCCACTATTTTCGTAAGAGTCAACTGACATCAGGAATAAAATGCTCCCTCCTACCTTGGGAACTAAAAGATGCTCTTAAAACCAACATTCAGCAGAATATATTCCTTCAATTAATAATAACTCCCTCCTTTTCTCTATTTGGCACCGATATATTCACAGGTCATTTTGAAAATAAAATGCTACAGAAAATAAATTCAAAGCATTTTTATGTTACCCAGAGTCCTACTTAATAAAATAATCTGATTAAATAAGTGCTCTTTTGCTCTACATGTCCAGCCAAGTTTCAAATAAAGAAATGTCTCTGATTTAGAGTTCTAACACACTATAAGAAAAATAAGCATAACTTGATTAAAATTGAACTCATAAACAGAACAAAACAGTGTGAGAGTGTGCCCACCAGGCATAAATGGTAACCTAATCTTTAGAAAAATGCCTCATCTGGTTCTAGTATACTAATAAATTACAGTATCAGAATTTCTGTTAGCAGAAATAATGAATATAGAGTTTTCAAATTAATGATCATCTTTCCAAATTGATCACTGTGCTACTTCCCAGGGACCCGTGTAAATAATCATAGAATACTTTTTCCTTCTGTAATAAGTCTGCAGATGGCTTCCATTTATTAAGCATGGCACCTCTTCTGCTTATTCATCGGATTGCTCTCCTAATTTTCCCGGCCTGCAGAATTGCAATAATGGCATTTAGTTATTCATTCATTTAAAACACACTGATTTAGTCTCTCATATCCACCAGATTCTTTCTTTCCCTGAGAAAGTCCTACTGTGGCTAATATTTGCACACCACTCAACAGGAGGACAGACGTGGGGCCCACAACCTGGAGCTGCAGTCAAGGGAGGCTTTTTGGAGAAGATGGCAACTGTGCAAGGTCTGTAAAGGCCTGCAGGGCTCAGCCAGCTGAAGAAGGTTGGGTGCAAAGTCAGCAAAGGCACTGTGGCCACAGACTTTAGGTTCTTATAATTTTAATATAGTTTGGTATAGGTGGCACAAATTAAGGTATTGAAACTTCATTGTGGAAGTTCGGCCATGGATGGCTTCTATTTGGCAAATTAGAGAAATTGAATTAAGTCCTTTTGTTTAATTAATTAATTAATTAATATTTTATTGTTCGATTACAGTTGTCTGCATTTAAGTCTTGAAAGCAATAGGGATTTGCTGAAGCATTTTATAAGCAATGATATAATAAGATTTGTTTTGTGCAAATTACTTTAGCTGAGTACGAAGAATGAAGCGGCAAAGATGTAAACTTATAAAGTAGCTGTTTATTTGTCTATCTCTTCTGTAAACCCCTGAGGACAAGAGCCCTCACTGGCTATTACAGTACTTTATACTGACTTAAAAACCAACAGAATACATGAATGATAAAAGGAATGAGAAAGAGAGTACAATAGGGAGACTGACTGAAAGGTATTGGAACAATCAAGACATGAACCACAAAGGACATAAACTTGGGCAGTGGCAGGCAATAGGAATGAAGAGGAGTGAACGGAAATGCAAGATATTAATGGATAAATGCAACAGGCTGGTGACCTGTTGCATGGAAATTTAGAACCCAGGATGAGACATAGGTTTGGAGTGAAGTTGAGGCTTCTGTTTTGGACATGCTGATTTGAACATACCCATTGAACTTCAATGTTAAGATCTCTAGCAGGCAACTAGATACAACTGGACCTTAGATAAGAGGTCAGGAATATAGGAGCATCAGTGATTAGGTGGTTATTCAAATGGCAGAAGTGGATGAGTTATCTCATGCAGAAAGAGGCTATAGAGTGAGAAATTCAAGAACAATGTAAAGACCTCCAAAAAATACCATTTTAATGACTGGGTTGTAGCCAAGAGGTTTATGAAGCTCTGCCTCTAACATATGAAAATATAGAATGGACAAGAAAGCTCCTGCAGTCAGGGACTTCAGAAGCCTAGCAGGGTAATAGCAAAAATGAATTAGTCTAGCACAATCACTTCCGGCTGGAGAAGTGATGTGACTGCCCCACTGCCACCAACTCAGAGAATTCACACAGCAACAGTTTGCTAACAGCTAGTGTCTTGGTGTCTTACACCATAAAATTTGAGGGTAAGAAGCGATGAACTCTAATATTCCTTTCAGCAGTATGAGTTTATGATTCTAATCAAGTTTCATTGCTAGTTCATTCAGGCCAAGTACACAGACCAAACAGAGCAGTCTTCACCTTTTCAAACAACAGGGCCAAGAAAACAAGAGAATAAATGAGCCTGAGATCTCGGAGTCTGCCTGCCATGGTGCACAAATGGGAAAATACAGCTTGTTCGTTCCTTCTCAGTGATGCTAATGATTCAGTTAAATTGACTTCTTTGAAGGAAAATTACTGTTAATAACCTTCATTTCTTCCTAGTCTCACCCCCTAGGTACCTGGCATTTTAGATAAAATATTTTCATAAGATACTAAAAGCAAAGAAATTATATCTAAGGTATCTAACACCATGTTGACAGACTTTCTGAATCCCTTCTCTCTCTCCTGTCTATAACCTACACTTTTGGTTCTTTGATAAATACATAATGTTTCCCGCTCTATGCATTTCCCAAGAAACACAATCCATTCCAAATAAACTTAAAAAATTGTTTAAGTTACTCGAAGACCCACCACAAATATCACTGATCCCAGCCATGTGGCATTATAGAACATTCCCAACTTCAATTTAGATATAATCATCGTAGCTGCAGTTTTCTTTTGTTTGTCCACAAAACCAGACCACAGGCTTCACACCCTGACTTGACCTCTCAGCCACGCACACCTCTGCTCTAGAATGGCAGTTGGGTGGAGGCTGCCACTTGCCTCCCCAGACCTGTTCACCATCCTTCTCCACCCCTGCCTCCTCTCCCTTGCCCTCTGGCTTCTGTCTGGGTTTAGCTAATGGAAGGTACCAGCCAGAGTTTGAGGGGCAAGAGGACAGTGAGGAGACCTACATATTTCCCTGCTGCCTCCCTGCAGCGACATTACAGGCTGTGTCTCTCTACTCTACAAAGTACACAGCTCTGGGGGACAGCCCTTCTTGACTCCCCATCATTGCTATGTCCCTCTTCAGCACTCACCCTGGTTGTGTTCCTTACATTCTCAAAGGAAGTCATTTGTAAACTGTAGAACACTATAACATTTCCATGAGCAAAACCTAGTAGAGACTTTTTTGAGTATGCAAGGTTTCAATGCCAAGGAAATATGACTGAATCCTACCATATTTCTACAATTCACAGTGTGCTATAAAAATAAATATGCAGAAGGCATACAATCAGAATCTGAATATCATTGCCAACCAAACCAGAATTTTTCTTAAAAATGGGCGTCTGGAGAAATAGATGAAAGAAACAAATCCATCTTTGAAAACAGAAACAATATTTCATTTCCTGCTATTTATCCATATCAAGATTTACTAGGGGTGATTCCAAATCTTTCAATAGCTATTGCAAAATTCTAAAAATAAATAATTCATTTCTTATTATTGATAGCAACTATGGTTATCGAAATTGTCACTTCTGAAAATAGTAGGAAACCAGTGACCTAGATTTTCTACATTTTTTCTTCTACCTTCCTAAATGAAAATACAGTGTAGTTTCTAACTTACATAGCCCTTTGTCTGTATATCGCTTCTAAATATCATGAAAATTAACTTCGGGTATCTATGAAATAGTAAAACTCAGTAAGATAGCATTATCTCTAAACCTTTGAATGCTCTAAGCAAAAGGTAAAAGATTCTTCAATAATTAAGTATTTGGAAGTCTAAAGCTATAAATATACCTGCACAGAATTTTTAGCAATGAAATTAACTTGATTTTTCCAGTTCATTATCAACCCTATTGGCTGTGCAGATGAAGCCTCACTTCTGTGACCACATATTCAGGGGTGCTTATGACATGTCCCAGCGTCAGGGGACTCCGTTTTCACAGCTTACCAAAGTGATTAAAATACAGACTTCCAACTTTGATTCTACAAGTCTCTCTTTGCTAAACTGTTTTTAAATGAGCCTCTTAAATGGTAAACTCCTTTTGATTAAGTATTGTATTTTCAAAGAATTTGAAGGACATAGGCTATTTCCAAAGTCATTTCCTGATGTACTGTATATAAATGAAATCTGATTGAGTTGGCAAAGCAATGGAACAATGTGGGACATGCTTCAATTAGAGGATATGTTCACAATCTAAGGTTCCATGAGACAGAAATTTCATGGGGAACTTCTTCAAAGGCAGTTTGGCAGTGTTCTCTCTCAATGTGAAATGTGCATATCCTTTCAACCAAATAATTCTCTTCCTATGAACTAAGCTACAAGAAATTCTCACACATGTGCACAAAAATCTATGCACAAAGATCTTCAATCTTTCAGTTTGCAACACTGAAAATAGGAGAATGGCTGAGTAAAAGAGGGTGCATCAATACAACCAAATTTCACATTATGTTAGGAAGAAAAAGATAACTAGTATACTGACATGAAAAGATCTCCACAGCATACACTGAGGTGGACAAAAGCAAGTTCCAGAAAAATGTATACAGTAGGATCCAGTTTATGTAATAAGAAGAGGACAGTATATATGCTTATGTATGTAAATGCACAGAAAAGGAGGAGGAAAGAGGCGCTCTAAGCTGTTGCCAGTGGTTATATCTGGGTATGGGTGTAGGTGGGAAAGAGTATTTTACATTTTGCTTCAGTATTTTTGCATTATCATTTCAATGGGAACATATTAATGTACCACATACATCATTTTAAAAAACAATGAAAATTTAAAATCAATAGCAATTCTAGGGGCCTGTGGTAATTTGTCCAGTGAGGGTGCATCAGCAGATGTAAGAGAAACCCATCCAAACCCCACCTGGAGAGGAATTTCACTTTTCAAGTGATCCGATGGGGCCTCTCGTTTAAAAGCCAAAGGCAAACGCCTCTGCCAAGTAACTGCACATGGAGACACTAACCTACCGGAACATTCCACACGCCCAAGACAAACCCAACACCCACCAAAGAGCAATGGGGACACTCTTGGACTGGTGAGACCAAATCAATGACGTAGGCAAGAGACTCTCCATGTCCCCATAATTAAAGTCACCCGCTTCATACTTAAATGTTCTTATTTTAAATGGGCACCAGGAAGTAGAACAGAAAACCAAGTTCTGCCTCCCTCAGCTAACATCTTAGAAAAATGAAAGAGGAAACAAACAGGCAGAAAGGCAGAATCTGAAATTTATGTGCACTGGAAGTAAATGGCTATAACAACCTTTGCAAAAATTTAACAGGAAAAAAACAAAAGCATGAATAACGAAGACATCATGCTTACTTGCAGACGAAACTACTGGCATTTTCTAGTACACAGTGTTCCAAGCACTTACAGTTGACAAAAGGCTCAAAATGGGAGCTCATGGGCCAAATTCATTCCAAAACTGTGTTTTGTTTGGCTGGCCACTCCATGGGCTGGCACGTTTGTTTTCATTTTAATTATTCCTAAACATTTTAAAATAAGATCTCACACTTAAATAAATCTGGATTTCTTGCTTCTCTTGAAAATGTAGCCGTGCCGGCAACTCTGAGCCCCCTGCCCACCTGGCAGAAACCTGGCAGACCTGCAGGGCAGCTGCTCCCGGGGAAGGGACATGGGGGGAGCTCTAATGGCCACAGCAGCCCCCACCATTTCCCTCAGGTCTTGGACACCTGGGCAGCTGCATATTGCTTACCTGACCTTTCAAGAAATCAGACTCTGCCATACCCTGATCACAACCATGAGGAATCTCACCAGGTAAAAGCTGGCCCTCCAGAAAACAAATTATTTTTTCAGGCTCCCCCACAGCAGCACGTAGTAACCTCCCTCACTCAGCCTTCAGGCCCGTGCAACTACAGAAACCAAAGTACCTAGAATTCGATGAGGACACGCGGCTTTAACCTCAACTTCCTATTTCAATTCCACTTCACAGCAGAATTGCCAGAAGCTTCTCAGTCATATCTCAGCCCAGTCACTTCAAATAATGGTCACAGAACTTTTTATTGTAACAAACGTTTTGGCAGCATGCAGTTTGGTGGCAGGTAACACAGCACAGTGGTTAGAAGTTGCAGTTCTCGTGTCAGTCAACCTAGGGTTGAACCCCATCCCTAACTTTAACTCCTTGAAGTAACTTGACCTACCCAAACCTCAGTTTCTCCAAATGTAAAATGGAGATATTAACCACCGAAAAAAGCTGTTGGGAGGATTAAATGATGGGACACACTGTAAGTGTTCAACAGATAGATGCCTGTTGTTTTGTCACTGTTGTTGCTATTACTACATAAAGCAGAGAAGTTCGGTGCTCCCCCTGAAGCTCTGCGGGAAACCGAGAGCCACAAAGCCTCCTCCTAAACATCAGAGATCCCCAAATCATTCTAGTGGATGCCTCTCTCCTTCTAGGCCTAAATGGCTTAGCCAGGCTCTTTTGAAAGCCTATCTGGGAGATACAGATGCTCTGGAGGTAGCATTTGGCTCGCTGAGGTTTTGAGGCAGTTAGGGACGAGTTAGTGTTAGGTCCCTCTGTCCAACTGCGGTCAGGGGGTTAGGCAAGTCCAGAGGAAGATCTGGCACATCAGAGTGGCTCTAAAAGGTGACCGAACTCTTAGTACTTGTTGGGGGGGGGGGTGCTAAAGTGTCCCTTATTAGAATTTTTATAGGAGTTGACTAGCCCATTTTGTATGGCTAAGTCAATGGCATTTGTCCCCATAGAGGAGGAGAGTGGGAGGATGAGCAGGGATACCAGTAGTATTCCCAGGGGAAGGACTAATAGCAGTTGTAGCAACAGCAGTAGTAACACAAGAGCCAGCATCATTCATAGTGCAGGGCCGGGCACTTTTTGCCCTTTTGGGTCATTCTGTTTACAGATGGGACAACTGAAGCTGGGAGTGGATACCCAGGGTCACACAGGGAATATACAACATAGTCAAAATTCGAGCTAAGGTCTGGCCTGATTCCAACACCTGCCGGTCTCAGCAACTTTACACTGCTGAGAGCAAGCCCACAGTGAATGCCCCACTTTGCCACCCAACTACCTCCACGAGGAAGTGTTTCTAGAGCAGCTGTCCTCTCCCTCAAGCGGGTACAAACCCCCTTTCAATCTGGTGAATTCTATAAACCCTTCTCAGCCTAATTTTTTAAATGCATAAAAGCAAGTACAAAGGAAGCCAATTATACTGAAATATCAAAATAATTTTTGAAGCTGGCATGAGGTAATATATGTGCTTCTGTTTCAACCCATTAAATGGCAAGATCAGCAGTAACTCTACAACCTGTCCTGTCATATGAAAGTAAGTGAAGATAAATAAGTAATTCATTCGCCAGCTATGTTCATGGACCCACCAAACTCTGGAGGTGAAGAACTCCTGTTCTGAGGGACAGAGTAAGATGTCAATCTGCTGGTCTGTGATCTCTTCTCTCTGGATGAGCTGCTTAAAATTAATTACTTTGAGTTCCTTTCTTCCTCCTGTTCTAAAGAAATGGCTACTTCTTTGTTCATGTTAGGGAGCCAAAAACATCCTTTAATTGTTCAAGAGAAAAAGAATGCTTTAAGAAAGGCAATGTATCTTTTCTTTTCCTTTTCTTTTTTTTTTTTATCCTCACCGAGGACATTTTTTCAAGGCTTTTAGGGAGAGAGGAAGGGAAAGAGAGAAACATCAATGTGAGAGAGAAGCATGATTGGCTGTCTCCAGAACATGTCTGGACCAGTGATCACACACACCCAGACGGGGCATTATATGAACCCCGGATGCGGGATTCTACACGCCCCAGACCAGAGATCAAATCTGCATCCTAGGTATGTGCCCTGATGGGGAATCGAACCTGCAACACATCAGTGATTGAACAACACTCCAAACAACTGAGCCACACCTGCCAGGGCAAGACAGGGTATCTTAAAGTGATGATTTGCCTGGCCCAAGGGTGGCTCAGTAGCTAGAGGTGGAATTTCCCAGTCCTCAGCACACCAAAGGATTATGGGAGAAGAGCTGTGAAGGAGACTCCCTATCAAGGGCACAAGATAACACTATCTTGTTGTCACATGTTGTGCAACCTTCTCTTTGAAGGTTTTACAGGTGGTAGGCAAGAGAGATGTTCAGAGAAAAAACTACTTCAGATTGGTGTCCCTTTCAACTATTTTGATTCCACAAAGAAAAGGAAAGAAAAAGTAGATGGGGTCCATGCATGGAAAATAAAAACTCTGCTGGTCATTCATCCTCTTGTACATAAGGATCTCCTAGCCCAGGGGTGTCAAACTCATTTTCACCGGGGGCCACATCAGCCTTGTGGTTGCCTTCAAAGGGCCGAATGTAATTTTAGGACTGTATAAATGTAACTACTCCTTAACTGTTAAGCGAGAGCTCCGTGCTGCTGCTGGGTAGAAACAAGGTGCCGGGCCGGATAAAACAAGGTGGAGGCTGGATTCGGCCTGTGGGCCTTGTGTTTGCCACCTGTGTCCTAGCTGTGATTTCAAAGGTAGGGCATTGCTGCTTTTGTCTCTTCAATGAAATTGGGTTCCACGTTCAGCATGTGAAAAGCATCCAAAGGCATGAGCTTCCAGCTAGCCTTTTAGAAGTGGGATTTGAGGGTGGTTGATGCAAACAAGTGAAATGGCATTAAAAAGAAAAGTGACCCACCCTGAGGTGATTTTTTGAAAATAGCTTTAATTCCAATAAGGAAAATGCAAACTTTTCACTCAACTAATCAATAACGCATTATCACCTGGCTTTACTTCCACTAGGGGTAAAAATAAACTCATTTTCATATTTGTTTAGCTAAAGTAGGGGTCCCCAACCTCTGGGCAGCAGACCAGTACCTGTCCAGGACTGTTAAGAACAGGGCTGCACAGCAGGCGGTGAGCTTGAATGTAATTGATTTCAATCATCCCAAAACCATCCCCCCCACCACATCTGTGGAAAATTTGTCCTCCAGGAAATCAGTCCCTGGTGCCAAAAAGCTTGGGGACCACTGAGCTAAAGAACCACAACCTCTGAATATACCAAAAAACCCTTATATCCTTCTAAGGCATAACTAGATGAATAATCTTACACCTTGAGGAAGTATTTCTCCTTTAAAAGGGGGAGGCTTCATCAAAAGGAAAACTATTAAACAGAAAAACAAATATACAGGAGGGTTAAGAAAGACGTACACAAGGTCATTACATTTCCGGATTATTACAGGGAGATAGAAAAGTGCAGGATACACAGCACTGAGACTTAAGCAGTATCCTCACAAACACAGTTAACATTTACACACCGACAGCAAAACCACAGAAAGGCCCTGCTGTCAACTACTCGCCACGCAAAGCTATTTATTTCTCCATAGGTGGATGTCTTTTTGACAGACACTGATAAGGCCTACAAGTTCACATAATAAGGTGAAAAGCAACTATTTTAGAAACTTCAGTCTGGACATGAAATACCAACGATGATCATTAAAGCAGCTCCATTAGTCCTTGACCTCATTCTGCACATCAAATGCAGAAGTTCTTGTTTTCACAGAACTCACCGTGATAGTTTATTAAAAACCTGGGTCGTCAGTGCTAACATGCTACTTCATCCTTGATAAGTGTTCACAAGCGACGAAAATCTGGCCACCATCTCCTAAATAATTTCAGTTTCAAAGAATATTTTTGCTTTCCAAAAAATATTTGAGTTCACTATTAAGGGCATTTGTGGAGAACATGAGAAACATGTAATCTTTCTTTCCCATGACTATATTACTGAAATGATCCAAAATGATAAAAATTATTCTCAACATAAGATTTTTATATTAAAAAATTAAATGAACTCGGCAGCCAATTATTAATGTATTTTTAAATAATCCAGAAACATTATTCATTAAGTATGATATTTGAGTGTGCAGGCTACATCTGAAAGTGTAAGGATAAAAGTGCAGACACAGAGTCAAGAAGCTAAGTTCACTTATAATCACATCCTTTCACAAGTTAGTTAGAGAAGTGATCAGCCCAAGAACAACCACACAGCAGCACTAAGGCTCAATTTCACCTCAATTTTAACTTGGACGGAGGGTGCGTTAGTGGTGAATATTCGGCAAGCACTTAGTGATCATTTCAATTCTTAATAAATCCAACCCCCAAATGGACTTAGCGGTATCCTAGGAAAATACCATGATCATTTGGATTGCCAAATATAATGGGTCCACGTTGTCAAAATCAGCAGTTTACACATTCATCTAAAGGCAGTTGGATGTGTTCTCAGGACCGGCACCGTGGGCACTGGCTAGGTCTCTGCTGGGGATGAAAGAGTCCAGAGATGACACAGATGTTTAAAAAGCCGCTTCTGCAAAAGCTTCTCAGTAACCCTTAATACTTTTTCAACTCCCACTTTTCACTATCTCATAATACAAAAAAACACCACCGCGAGATTCCACGGCATAGGAGTAGTTTAACATCACTCACATTTCAGGCACAAAAATATGAAACTTAGAGAAGAGTGTTTTAGAACAAAGCTATTCTGCGTGGGTGTGCATTTGTAAAATAAAGGTAGTATTATCCCGACAGATATAAATGTGTACCCACAGATCAAACGGAGTCCTGAAAATTCTGTTTTGACAGTTACTTGCAGAATCGCATTTTCACCACTGATTAACTCAAGACTGGGTAATCAAAACTACTTTCGGATGGTTGAGCAATAATATAGTTGGAGGGAAGTGTAATCGCTAATCTAATACAGGGTACCTTTAGCCGCGTCATAATATATTACATGAAAAGGGTTACTCATTCTGGCAGCAAAAGTGTCATGCACATAAAAATGACAATTAACAATTCTATTCCATTTAAAAAGTGGATTTTTATGAAAACAGGTGTTCTCCCCAGATGGCAATCATGCATTAAACTTCTATAGTTCAAAAGGAAGATGACATAATAAATTAAAACACCAGCTGCAAATACGTAAGACTGCCCTACGAAAAACAGCATTCTAGATTACATAACTGGGATAATGGAGATGAAAGCGCAAGCCCCTGTCCAGCTTGATATTTATTCTTTTGCATGATGCTGTAACTTAGGCCACTGAAGTATGAAGAGTACATAATATTAGGTCCTAGGTTAAAGCACATATTTTTTTAAACCAAAAGTCTTGAAAAATTAAAGGGATAAAGTTAAAATGTTACACACACACACACATTTTTTCTTTCTAAGTAACACAGTTCCTTAGACACTTTCTTAAACCTCCTTGTAGGCTGCCCAGGTAAAGTCACTAGTTGCTTTTCTGGGTCCTGTTTACTTCACGAATCTGATTTCTCTTTAAAGGGGAAGCTCAATTCTAACTTAGATATTATACAGCTGACTATGTCTGATGACATTACTGCCAACCAAACAGAATTATTAAACGGCTATCTCCACATACACATGATTTATAGACTGCCATGCATCCCATTTATGGTGAAAACGGAGACCTCTCAATAAATGTTTCAGCCAAAACTAAACTCAAACACCTGCTTTAGAACAATAGTTAGAACCACTACAAGAGCTTTCTTTTTTTAAATTGAGAGTCATCTCTCAAATACATATTTTATGAAAATATCATGGAAATTTGCATTTTTCTTGATAAATTCTAGTTTTGCGAGTCTAGACAAAGTTGTACTCGGACACACTTGGAAACTGGCGAACGTTATATTCCCATACTTCTATACATTACTGCCTACGAAGTCTAGAGTCACAAAGACTATACTAAATAAACAGGGTCTAATTAGCTCAGCAAAAGACAACTTTAACGTTCTGAAACTAAGATCACCTTTCATTTCCATCACTGGCATGCTTTCAAGAGGCCCGAACACTAACCTCAACGTGGGCTGGCCTGTCAGTGTTGTTTTAAGTGGAAATGGTCAGTCATCTATTATTTTCCCAGAAGAGGTAAGAAGATCCACACGCATACACAATTACAGGCGTTGCACAGTGCCAACTATTTCCAACCAAAATAATCACATACACGTCGGGCCGAGCTATTTCTAGTCAAAAGCGGTGAACGTCTGGACGGAGTCTGAGGAAACCCAGTAGGCGACGATTGCAGGGCAAGAGGGTAGCAGCGGGACCCCGGCCCCCTGCGCGCACAGGAAGCCAGGCACCCCGCACCTGCACAGACTCTCTGGCAGGGCATCCGGGTGCGCGCGCGCGTCTGGGACGCAGCCACCCGGACCAGAGAAGCCCGGGGGGCCCCCCGTCAAGCAGGCGGGCGCAGCCTCCGGCGGGACCCGAAATGCCTTCTCCTACCTGTCACTTTGCCTGGAACTGCTGCCGCGGATGCAGCCACGGCCGCCGCCTGAAGCCCCCGAGTGTGTGCGCGCGTGGGTGCGCGCGTGGGTGTATGAGATCTTGTTAGCGGTGCAGCTCACTTACTGCTCCCGGCGCCACCGCCCCCTCCCCCAATGAGAGCCGGTCGCCAAGCCCCCTCTGGGCTCTCCCGGCCCCGCCCTCCCGCCTGCCCCCGCCCCCCACTCCCGCCGCCCCGCCTCTCCGCCTCCCGGGCGCGCGGTCCTTACCTCTGCGTAGGGCGGGGGTCTCCGAGGGCTCCTCCGCGAAGCGGCGGGCAGTGCCAGTTCTCTTCACCTGCCTGGCCGCCAGGCTTGGCGTGTCCGTGGCTCCCGGCCCCTCCGCTCCTCGGTAGCCCGCCGGTCCCCCCTTCCCAGCCCCCGAGTCTTCCTCCCTGTTCTCGCCTCCCGGCTCCAAAGCCCGAGCTGTCGCCTCGCAGCCCCAACCTGCCCAGGCTACGGAGCATGCCCAGTGCGGCGCGCCCGGGCTGGGCTGGGGGTGGGCAGGGGCCGGGCCGGCCGCCCGGCTGCCGCGAGCCTGCGGGGCGGGGAGGTGGTACCCGGCGGGGAGCGAGAGCAGCCCAATGGCCCGGGCCGGCCGCCTGGGTCGGTTTGTGGGCTGAGTTGGGAGAAGGTGGGTGGGGCGTCTGGGGAAGCTGCCGAGCTGCACGCTCCTCGAGGGTCTCCCGGGCCGACCCCCGGACCTAGCGCTGCGGCACGTGCCCCTGGCCTGGAGTCGAGTACCCAAAGGGTGTTGCTGGGCGCAGACCTTGTGGGGAGTGGCACCCTCTCCTTGGGAGATCCGCAGCCTCCAGTGGACCTTGGGGCGTGGGTGGATGTAAAGACTGGAGGGGTGTCAGGACTGGCGAAAACTGGTGACCCAAAGCCGTTGGGGGGAGGGAGTGTTTATTAATTTGGTTTGATAAACAAATAAAGCGCTTACATCGGCACTGTTCTAAATGCTTTTTATTTTTGTAACCCTTAAGTCTTCCCAAACTAGAACTACTGTTATCTCTCTCTCTCTCCCTCTCTCTCTCTCTCTCTCTCCCTCTGTGTGCGCGCGCGTGTTTGTCTTTCCTCCAGGCTTAAACTGAGCTACAGAGAGATGAAGTGATTCCAAAAAGTCTTGCAACCTCTGAACGCAATCCCCGCAGACTTTGGTCCCTAGGATGCTGGGGCGCTGCTCCAGCCAGTTGCCGGCTCAACCCTGCCCTGCAACGGCCGCCAGGTGACTGCAAACCACCCTGCCATTCAGACCCTATGGAGTTCAGGCTAGCATCATCTCCCCCTTTGTGTGGACCCTCCTGATGCGCTACTCCCGGACTCCCAGGAGGAATCCCTCCTCTCCACTCCCACCACCCCTCCTCCCAGCTGGCGGCCACCAAAACCCGGAGACGTGGCACCTGCGCATTGGGGACTGGGGCCATGCTCGCAGCTGCACTGGGCATGCTCAGCCGCCTGAGCAGGTCCGGCTGGCCAAGAGGAAAGAGTGAGGCTGGCCACTCCTGCAGTGTGGGGAATGGAGGGGCAATGTGTGCGCAAACAATAGTCCCTGCTCCAAGGGGGCAGAGTCAATTGTAGATGCAAAAGACTTGTTCTCCTGATACATCCTGGACTTTTCCAGGCTGGGCAAAGCGGGAATGGAGGTGGGGTAGCAGGATCAAAAGTTTACCAATGGGACATCCTTCACCAGGAGGGGCTCAGGACCCAATGACAACTACCCAGCTAAAAGCTGCGATTTTAGCTGAGCCCCGAAGCAATTCTTAAGCAGTTGAGCCTGTTTGCCTGTGAGAAAAGCCAAGAAAAATAGTCTAGACCAAGTTCCCCTGCCAGATCGGAAAGGAAATAAAGATCTCAGGGAAAGGCTGGGGGGCTTCTCACTGTTCAGGGGGTTTCAAGATGCAATGATGTTGAGTGGTGATGCCGGGGTGTTATGGCAGCCCTTCTCAGACCATAATGTGCACTCGAATCTGCATTTTATCTTGTTAAAGCGCAAATTTTGATTCAGGAGGTCTGGGGTGGGGCCTGAGATTCTGCATTTCTAAGCCCCCATGTCATGCTGATGTTGCCAATCTTCAGACCAGACTTGGAGTAGCAAGAGTGTAGGGCCTGTTCTCTGTTTTATATTTAAGGCAGCCATAGTTTAGAAAGGCTAAGCAACTCGCCCCAGATCACTCTGCCAGTAAGCAGTATAGCTAGTTTCAAATCCAGTTCTCCAGTACTTCCTGGATGTGTTCCCAACTCCCTGAACCCATAAACAGATGAACTAGAAGCTGCCATCTATGTGACTTGACTTTTTTACCAGTTGGATTTAATTGAGTACATAGGACAGCCAGACATATCCATTGGCCTCTGCTGTGTTAAAACCACACCAAAACTTAATGACCTAAAACAACTATGTATTAGCTCACAATTCTATGAATCAGCAATTAGGATTGAAGTCAGCACAGCAATTCTGTTTTTTATCTACCGGGTCCACTCCTGTAGTTGTAGACATGTGGAGCTTGGAGCCTCAAGCCAAAGTTAGGATGGTAGGGTGTTCTCTCCGTATTGCTTCTTCACATGGTGTGCTCCTGGTTCCCAGCAGCAAGGGAAGCCAAGCCCCAATTTAAAGTACCATTTCATATATCCTTTTGCTTATGTCCTATTGACCAAAGACAGTGCACAAAAAGGGCCATATGCTAAGTCTGACAAGCTCGGAGGAAGCCTGTGTGACAGCCTTGCAAACTTGGAGACCTAATGTAACCGCAGAGGATGGTCTGAAGTTGAAAACTTTCTAACTAAAAGCGGGTCATGGTGGACAGTCATGTCCAAGGCTGAAATCTTCCCTGACAGAAGTCAGTCTTCACCTTACTTGAGCCTGTCTGTTGTCTTTTTGCGTCTATGATAACATTCCCTTGGAATGTCAGGATGACTTCCCTTTTTCCAAACCCCTGGGGCACAATCACCGCACCAGAGCAGAGACCACAGATCCCCTCCCTGTTATTGTTATCTTGTTCATTGTGGACTGTTAACGCTCCTTTGTAACAGAAGTATGTTTATATCATTTGACTTTTTATCCAATCCCAGAGGTTCCCCTGCTTTGCTTTCTCCCACCTCCCTAATCTAGCACCAATGGATTTCACGTGACCCACTTACGGTTCCTCAGTCCATTGAGGTTTTGCTTCCTGGCAATTGTCACCAGTCTGGCGCAAATAAACTCAAAAGTTCTCTACAGGCTTGAATGTTTCTTACATTGGCAAAAGCCACATGGCCACATTCAGATTCAAAGCATGAAAAAAATAATAAACCTCATTTTTTTGATGAGAGAAGATGCAAAATAGAAAGATTGCCTCTCCCCCCCCAAACTACCATTCCATAAAACTAGACCTCCTGCCCTAGAGTTCACTCCAGGTACGGTAGATTAAGCCTATCTTTAATTTTACAAATGGACGAACCAAATCACAGCACCCTTTTGCTGTTATTGTTAGGACTTCAATCTAATACTGAGTTTATTCAGGAATCTCAATTCAGCGGGGTCTAAACATTAAATAGTAAACTTTTTTCCAAATGCTAATTTCAATTGGATTCTGCTTAAGTTCTGTTTCCCTCCCTTTAATTACATCTTAGACAGTCTTTCAGTTAACAAACAAAGTTTTAAAACCTTTTATAAACCAGGCACTATTCTTTGCCTGGGATAATGAGGTAAACAAAGGAGGTAAATCATTGCCTCTGTGAAGCTTAGATACTATCAGAGGAGACAGACAATGAACAGCATATTAAAAGTATACAACATCCTTATTGTTAAGAACTGTGGCGAAAGCAAAAGCAAAGGCCTTCCCAAGGTGCAACATTTGGGGGATTCTTGAATGAAGAGAAAGAGAGGCGAGTATATGAATGTGTGAGGAAGCGTTTCCAGCAGAGGGAACAGCAGAAGCTGTGACAAGAAAGTACTTGGCATGTTCAGAAATAGAGCGGAGGCCAGAGTGGCAGAGAGAGGCATGGAGTGGGTGCAGTCGGGGTCCCAGAGGCAGCAGTGGGCCTGACCATGGAAGACCAGCTATAGGACTTTGAACCCAATGGAAGATGAGATGTTAATCAGGGTGGTGACATGATCTGATCAGCAGTTCAGAGAGCTTGAATTGAGAATGTCCACAGAGCATACCAATGGCCAACAGACAGGAAAAGATGTTCAACATCACTAAGGATCAGAGAACTGGAAATTAAAGCCACAGTGAGATATCACCTCACACCTATCAGAATGGCTGTCATTGATAAGTTGACAAACAGCCCTGACTAGTGTGGCTCAGTTGGTTGGTTGTTGTCCTGCAAAGCAAAAGTTCTCCGGTTCGATTTCCAGTCAGGGCACACACCTGCGGTGCCAGTTCAGTCCCGGTCAAGGCGCATACAAGAGGCAACCAACCAATCAGTGTTTCTTTCTCACATCGATGTTTTTCTCCCTCTCTCTCTCCCTTCCTCTCTCTCTAAAAATAAATAAATAAAATCTTTAAAATCAATCAATCAACAAACAACAAGCATTGTCAAGAATGTGCATTGTTGGTTAGACTATAAACTAGTGCAGCTACTAAGTATGGAATTTCTTTAACATATTAAAAATATAACTGCCATATGACCCAGCAATTACACTTCTGGGTATTTATCCAAAGAAATTCAAAACACTAATTTGAAAAGATACATGCACCTTTATATTCACTGCAGCGTTATTTTCAGTAGTCAAGACTTGGAAGCGATGTAGGTGTCCATTGCTAGACAAATGGATAAAAAGATACATACACACATGTGGAATATTAGCCATAAAAATGAAATCTTGTCATGTGCAACAACATGGAAGGACCTAGAGGGTACTATGCTAAGTGAAATAAGACAGAGAAAGACAAATACCACATGATTTCATAAATATGTGAAATCTAAAAAAACAAAACAAATGAACAAACAAAACAGAAACAAACTCATAGATACAGAGAACAAATTGATGGTCACCAGATGGGAGGGGATCAGGGACATGGGTGAAAAACCGAAAGGGATCAAGTACAAACTATAAAAACAGTCATGAGGGTGTAAAGTACAGCATAGGGAATAGTCAATAATATTGTAATAACTATGTATGGTGTCAGATGGGCACCAGATTTATTGGGGTGATTACTTTGTAGGGTATGTAAATGTCTAAGCACTGTGTTGTATACCTGAAACATAATATTGTATATCAACTGTAATACAGAAATAAATTTTAAAAAAATAGAATGCTATAGGGGCAAGAGTAAAAACAGTATTAAAAAGATACATCAGTCTTTTTACTTGGCATACATTACAATTTTCAATGTTAAAGCTCAGACTATGTTAAAACTTCATCTTCAAGCTCAATTTAAGTCCAGTCTTCTTGCCGTCTCTATTGCAGTCTCCTGCTGGATCCCTTGCTCCTTGAAGCGGAAGGCTGGTGGCACAAGTTCTGGTCCTTAAACACCTTCTCTCTGGCCCACTGCCCTTCAAGGCCTTGTTCCTCTGGCATATTGGGCAGGAAGGACGAAGAAGGAGAAAGACCAGCATCTCTACCCTCGACCTCTGACTATCCTCATCATCTCTCAGTTCACGGTATCTGCATCTGTGGCTAAGAGACCAGTAACACAGCAGCAGGTGTACTAATACCAGCTGTCTGCCATGGATGACTTAAGTGGGAACTTTGGAGAGTTCTTCCATACTTCCCACCCATTAGCCCTGATCCTTCTATGCCAAGCCCATGGTTCTCTGCATGATGGTCCAGCCCAGAGCACCTTACTACTGGGATTCACATGCCAGGCAGGCCACACAATTGGGTGTTGCAGCCACAAGAAAGTTAAGCCCAGCAACCTTCCACAGTGGCCCCTGGAAACACAGAGAAAATAGAGAACATTGCCCATCTCCACAAGGCTAAAGGATTTGTAGGGAAAGTGGCAAGTGAATGGAGACGTTTCTGTCATGAGGAGGATACCTAGATCCGATTATGGAATCTTTCCCTAGACTGTGCCTCCCTGAACCCCTCTCTGTACTCAGCCACAGGCTGTAGTTACCAATTCTGGGGCAACATCTTGTCATGTGAATTATCGTTCACCACAACAAAGGCCAAAGCAAACCAGCAACGCAAGCAGTCCCTTATCTAATTTTTATTGTTACTGTTGCTTTATATGAACTGAGGATAAAAACAATAAGAAGCTTTAGTAAAGTCACAACTATATTCACAAAAGATCACTTTGTATTCTTTTTAGAGAGAGAGCAGTATATCTCTTGTCCTGAATTAAAGTGAGGCATTAATCACAGCTTCCACCCAGCTCTTTATGTGCTGTCCTTTGTCAATGAAAAGATCACCAGTGGCCCATTTGTTCAGTTTGCCTTAATTAGGGACATACATCTTTGAAAAGTATGCAGTGCACCCGCCATCCTGACATGGGCTGTCTTGGCCCCAGGGTCCATCCTCCCTAAACTTGTGTCTTGTTTTGCTGTGTGCTGAGGAAGTAAAACATGTTGGAGGCCCTGAGAAGCAAAGAAAAAGATAATGGAAAAAATTGCCCAAGGATTGAGTTTATGTAAAATATAATGGCAATAAAAAAATTAAACTTCTGTTTAATCAATTGTTTGTTAAAGTGTAAAAGGAGAATGGAAAGAAAATGGAGAAGAGAGTTTAATTCCATTCCAAACAACTTGGTTTAGGAATAGAATTTTCCCTCTGTGAGCCAAGCTTGGGATCTGATTAGACTGCAGAGATTCAAATATGCTGTGATGATGATGATGATGATTAAGACATACCATACATACAATTAAGAATGAAAATCTTAAATGAGGAATTATCACTTATATTAACACCTATGTGACCACTACCTGGATGAAGATATAAAATATTTTCAGCACACCAAAAAGTCCCCTTACCTTTCTGCCCAGTCACTACCCCTCACACACATATACCACCACCACCACCACCACTACCACCACCTCCACCACCACCACCATCACCACACCACCACCACCACTACCACCACTACCATCACCACCACCACCACATCACCACCACCACCACCACCACCACATCACCACCACCACCACCACACCACCACCACCACCACCACCACATCACCACCACCACCACCACCACCACCATCACCACCACCACCACCACCACTACCGCCATCACCACTAACACCACCACCACCACCAGTAATCACTATTCAAACACCATAGAATTGATTTCTCTGTTTTTGAACTTCATGTAAAATGGAATCATACAGAATGCACTCTTTTGTGTCTGGCTTCTTTTGTTCATCATTATCTCTGTGGGATCAACCATGTTGTAGCTTGTATCTTTCATTGATTATTTTCTTAGTTGTATAGTTTACTATTGTATGAATGTATCAAATTCTACTTATCCAATCTATTGATGGTAAAATTTTGCCAATGGAGGTTTAAATAGTGCACTTGAAGGTGCTTGAAAGCCATTGCTATCCTCCCATATCACTTCTTTGTACATTCTCTGTTACGAGTTCGACATAGCAAACTAAGCACTTAATACTGTGTTAATGGGTTGTTCTGTGAACAATAAAGTCTATTCTGTGTCATGGTAAAGTGAATTGCTAAGTGTTTTATGCAAAAAGCACAACTAAAGTTTCGACATATTTCTGGATGAAAAATAAAGAATTTTTCCAAAATAAGTCAAAGGAAAATTGTATTACTTTTTTCTGATGCCAAAACATTTGTAATCATTTCCTCAAAGTGTGAGGCATAAGAGCTATTAGATTTAAATCAGAAAGCCTCAAAACTGGTAGTCAGCATTTAACCTACGGGATATGATTTACAGATGAGTGCCCTGTTCCCACTTACTTGATGTTTATGACAAGATTGCAGAAAATGAAATGAGAGCATATGGAAACTATACACACTACTTAACGAGGCTGCTAAAGTGCTGGCCTAATTGCATGGTTTTATGTTTCTCTCCATTCTTCAAATGTGAACAAATCAGTTTTGTAAATACAATGATTCCTTCCCGCCATCTCTGTTATGCCATAACAAGATTTAAAAAATGCATTAACTTACAATATAAATATCAGTTGTACATTCAACAAGACTCAGTGTTCTTTTCTTTCCTTCACTGACTCCATGCGGTTAGAATCACAACAAGAGTACAATTCAGTTAAATTTATTGTTCCTCAATATCTCAGGAAGCCCACATTTTTCACTCACACACAAAAAATCAATTTCTTTGGCCCTCATTTTTTAGTCATTTCTGCCATTTTCATTCACACTGGCCAAGATAAAGGTAATGGATTTTAACAATTGTCCACCAAGAAGTGACTTGGGGGATTATGTGACCCAATCATCTAACTTACTGATGAAGGTTTAAGTCTCAAAGAGGCTGTGTGCCTTGCTCAGGTTATTTGCCCAGCTAATGACATGCTGGGACCCCAACTTCCATTTCAGAAGTTGTAGGCACATCAGTTCAACAAAATGCGGTCAAAGAACAAAGAAGACAATATTAATTAAATATTGACAGAACTCTGTATAAAGCCTAGAATTTACCTCTTGTTCAAAAACTTTTCTTCTCTTTGTACTTTACAGGTGTTTCCTCAAAGGCATTTCCTTTTCTAGACTTCATAAAAAGAGCTGACAAATGTCCTGGCAATTAATCAATGAAAAAACCAAGTTTCTGGTGCCCACATGAACTTCTGATATTAAAGAGAGGTCTATCTAAGATGTAGGGAGAGCTGCCACCTCTAGTGGGGCAGGTTGTCCAGTGCACCTGGACAACAATGGATGCCCAGCCATGGAGCAAGTGGTGGCTGAGATGCGCCCCTTGCCAAGACTTCTTCCTGGCACTGGGCTCTATCTGCCCCAGAGAAAGGATACTTTTTTCAACTTGCACAGAATCACAGCACAGTTCTGACTCTACAGAACAGAGGCAGCCATCAGACTTCCCTCACATATATAATATTCTGTTAATTATAGCAGATTTGCAGACAGATAATTAACAGCAAAGAATCTGTGTGATGTTTATGTTCTACCCTCCCCCTTTTTAAAGTAGCGTTAATGCCACCAGAAGGGAGTGAGTGTGTCTATCTTGGCTGGTTCACACGAGGCTTTATTTGGTCTCAACCTTGTGGCAATGACAGAGGTACTAGCAAGTGCCAGTGCACAAGTTCATTGCACATTTCTGTTTGTGTCTGTTAACATCCTATTGCCCCAAGCAAGTCACTGGGTCGGGCCCAGGGTTTAGGAACATGACAGGTGACCTGTCCACAGTGGGAGGTGCTGCAAAAAGCACCGAGATGCTTACCATCTACCACACTGCATTATTTGACTCACATTCTTTGAGGACAAGGATCAATTCTTATTTAACTTCCAAACCCCGAACCTCAACATGGTACTTGGAACATTACTCAGGTAGTAATAAATGTTTGCTGCACTAAAAATAAGTGGCCCTGCAATCCAGTGAGTGGCTGGAACCAGAACCAGTGAGTCATTTTTGACTTCTTCCGTAGCCTCGTATTACACCACCAGCAGTCATAAAATAGTATTGATTGACTCTGTTTTATAAATAACTCTTAAATCATGCTCTGTTCTGTTCAAGACTCAACTCCTCTAACCCCTCCAGGAGGAATTAAGCCTCTTATGTTTCCCCAAAGCACCTTGTACATTTCTATTTCATAGCACTTGCTTCATTGTTTTAGAGTGATCAGTTCGTCTGCTTCACCTTAAAGGAGTGTGAAAGTCTGGAGGGCAAAATTGGGATTCTAATTTACTTTGTCTTGCAAAAGAAATAACAGGACATTTTTAAAATAGGTAATTCACACACAAGACACAAGACCCAAAAGGCGAAAAGAAGGTATACAGTGAAAAGTAAGGACTGTCTCCTATTCCCAAACATCCAACTGCCTACAGAGAGAAAATCACTATATTCCCATGCCTTATTTAGCTTTACCCTACCAACTTACACTCATATATTCCTTCTTCTTCTACATGATTATGCTCTTAAATTTAATCTATTTGGAAAAAGATATCTCTCTATATAAAGCAGCCTCAATCCTTTTAATACCTTCATATCAATCCATTATACGCATGTGCCATAATTTATTATACCTGCAGGATTAATTACTCCTCCTTACCATAAGTATATAGTTTTACTTAACATAAGCATAAGTATATGTCCACTTCCCACTCTTGTTCCTTCTCTTCACCATCCAAAATTTTAATAGCTTACACTATTTTTCTTAGTGTTTATGTTTGTAACTTTAAACATATCTTCACTTCTATCATTTACTTCATTTGGTTTATAACATCTCTGACACCGGGCTGTAAATGTTATCAGCTTACTTACATCCCTTCCAACTTTTCTCCTCCTTCCTTTCCTGAATGTTACTTTGATCATTCCTGTATTTTCAGGGTTTAACATTTGATTCAGTTTTCATCTTATAAATAAATGGATTCACTGGTAGTCCATTTGCTCTATTTTCTTCATTCATAAGGTGGTTTGCCGATGTTTGGCCTATAAGGATTTTTTAAAGGGATCGTGGGATACACCTATACTTAAATGGTTGTTTGGCTGTGTAGAAAAGTCTGGGTTTACCTTCTCTTTCTCTGAAGACTTTGCAGGCCTTGCTTCTAAAATCTAACGTTTCCATGAGGAAGTCTGAGGGCAGCATGAAATTTCCTCCAAAGGGTGATTAATTTTTATACCCTGATTTCCAAAGAATCTTTCTTTATCTTTGAAATAAATACTACTACAATATTTTTGCATCAATGGTGAGGGATAGCATGCCTTTTCAAGTTTCGGGTTAAAGTTATTATGTCTGGGACATTTTTTGTTCTTTGTACTTTTAAATTATGTCTTTATTTGATGTTCTATTATTTTGGTTCTCTATTTTAAAGATGAGTTACATATGCATTGGATGAGTTATACATATATTGTCTTGTTTGGTCTTCTACATATCATTTTCTTTCTAGTCCTTCTTATCTCTTTGTTCTTTTACATTTTGCTCACTTTTCTTAATCCAGTCTTCCATGTCTGCTACTGTGTTATTCAGCATTACATTTTTCTCTTTGTGCTTCTCCATGTGGCCTTCATATTTGAGATTTTTATTCTTTCCTTCCATTCTTTCCCTTATCTATGCTAACTTATCTTCTTGTTATTTCTCATGACACCTTCTCTAAGGTCTTTGTGAAATAGGTTACATTTCTTTCTCTCCAGCCCATAAAAAGGCAGCTTAGGGCTACTCCCAAGACAGGATCTCTCCCTCTGCTGCTCTGAGAGAGTTTTTTCTACTGATACCATATTTTGCCCTGTATAATGTGCTCCCATGTATTATATGCACCCATGTTTTTTGCCCAAACCTTCAGGAAAAAAATATTTCATTTTAACTCTTTAATTCAGTTATTTATTTATTTATATTTAGAAACAAAACCAATTATCATATTCCAGGGTATTATTTTACATACAGATATCATTGCTTTACAGAGTTACATTTTTAAAACTTATGCATAAATAAAAGAATTAAAAATGTTTATATAGATATGGAATTACTACTAACCAACTATAATGAGCATTCTTCATTTTTCCCTCAAAAATTTGGACAAAAAAGTATGCATTATACATGACAAAATACAGTGTGCTGCGTATATGGGAATCTGCATCAACCCTGTCTCTTTGGAAACAAACAGGGCCCAGAGAAACTCATCACCTCGTAATTCTCCTTCCTGTTGTTGTTCAAAACAAAACCACATGTATTTTGTCTTAGATCTACTGCTTTGGGATGTCTCCTCTCGGCATTTTCCTGTATCCCTATTTGAATGTGGCAGCTCTTAGTTACAAATTTGTTAAGAAAGGATATGCTTTGAGAGAAAGGAAGGGGGCAGGGAGAGAGAGAAACACTGATATGGGAGAGAAACATTGACTGGCTGCCTCCCATACATGCCCCAATCAGGGATCAAATCCAAAACCTACGTATGTGCCCTGACCAGGGATCAACCTAGCAAACTTTTTGGTGCACTGGACGATGCTCCAACCAACTGAGCCACCTGGCCAGGGCTAAATTTCCTTTTGTTTCAGGGGAATTTGCAAGTGGAAAGAGACACATCATTTTCTTTACTAGGAAATTTAAAATAGGAAAAAAAACAGTAATGTCTGGACTTAATAAATATTTGCTAAAATAAAAGGAAGGGAAGATTATTAGTTTTCCATTGCTACTGTAAGAATTTACTTATAAGTGCAGTGGCTTAAAACAAAATAAATGTATTATCTCATAGTTCTGTAGGTAGGAGTTCAAAATGAGTCTCACTAGGCTAAAATCAAGGAAGCTGCAGGGTTGCGTTCCCCTCTGGAGGTGTTAGGGGAGAATCCATTCCCTCACCTAGGCCATCTTTTAGAGGTCCTCCAATTCCTTGGCTCAAGTCCCCTTTCTCCATCTTCAAAGCCAGCAACAGAGGGTCAGTTGCTGACTTCCTTTTCTCCCTCCCCTACCAACTTTTAAGAAAATTTATGATTACATTGGGCCCTTTTAGATAATCTAGTATAATCTCTTCTATCTTAAAATCCTTAATCCACCCACATCTGCAAAGTCCCTTTTCCATGTAAGGAAATGTATTCATAGGTTCTGGGGATTGAGAAGTATATGCTTTGGTGGGATGAGGGGAATTGCTATGTCTACCACAGTGGGAAAAAAGGAGTGAAAGGAAAAGTAAGTTACCTGTTCATGCAAATTTAATTTTATACTGCCATAGTGAGGTTATATTTGATATTAATAAAGGCTTTAAATTTTCACAGTGCTCAAGCACTTCACCTATCTTTAAGATAAATGAAACCTTGTGCCTTACAGAATGAAGCTGAAAATGATATTTTGGATCATATAAACAGAAACCCTGATTAGTCCTATATTTAGGAGGAGTAAAATACATTATTCAAAACACATTATTTGAAGAGAACCAAGATGGCGGCGTAGGTAGACACACTGTGCCTCCTCCAACAACCAGAACTGAAGGAGAATCGAAAGGCAAGGGGGTCCGACACCAAGGAAATAAAAAATAAATATTCATCCAGACCGGTAGGAGGGGCGGAGACGGGCACCAGGGTGGAGAGGACTCTCGTGGCTGTGGTGGGACGAGACTGGCGGAGTGTGGGACGAACGGCGCAGGCAGTCCAACCACTAGCAGACCCTGCTGCCCCACATTCACGCACAGATAAACCCAGAGGGCCGGACTCAGAGTGGCGGAGAGCGGGGCAGGCAGAGCAGTGGGTAGCACCCCGAGGCCCCATATTCCCACATTCCCGCATAGATAAACCGGTCGAATGGCGGGGAGCGAAGCAGACCATGCAACCCAGGGCTACAGCTCGGGGAAAATAAAGCCTCAAACCTCTGATTGAAAACGCCCGTGGGGGTAGGGGGGGGCAGCAGGAGAGACTCTCAGCCTCACAGGAGAGGTTGTTGGAGAGACCCACAGGGGCCTGGAGTGTGCACAGGCCCACCCACTCAGGAATCAGCACCACAGGGGCCCAGTTTGATTGTGGGTAGCGGAGTGAAAGATTGAAATCCGGAGAAGAGTGAGGTGAGCGCCATTGCTCCCTCTCGGCCCCTCCCCCATGTACAGCATCACAGCGCAGCCACCAGCGTTACCAGCGTTACCCACCTCGGTGAACACCTAAGGCTCTGCCCCTTAAAGTAACAGACTTGCCAAGACAAAAAAAAAAAAAAAAAAAAATGGCCCAAATGACAGAACACGTCAAAGCTCCAGAAAAAATACAACTAAGCGAGGAAGAGATAGCCAACCTATCAGATGCACAGTTCAAAACACTGGTTATCAAGATGCTCACAGAATTGGTTGAATTTGTTCGAAAACCAGATGAAAAAATGAAGCCTATGCTAAGAGAAACAAAGGAAAATGTACAGGGAACCAATAGTGATGCGAAGAAAACTGGGACTCAAATCAACGGTGTGGACCAGAAGGAAGAAAGAAACATCCAACCAGAAAAGAATGAAGAAACAAGAACTCAGAAAAATGAGGAGAGGCTTAGGAACCTCCAGGACATCTCGAAACGTTCCAACATCCGAATTATAGGGGTGCCAGAAGGAGAAGAGGAAGAGCAAAAAATTGAAAACTTATTTGAACAAATAATGAATGAGAACTTCCCTCATCTGGCAAAGGAAATAGACTTCTGGGAAGTCCAGGAAGCCCAGAGAGTCCCAAAGAAGCTGGACCCAAGGAGGAACACACCAAGGCACATCATAATTACATTACCCAAGATTAAACGCAAGGACCTACATCCAAGATTACTGTATCCAGCAAAGCTATCATTTAGAATGGAAGGGAAGATAAAGTACTTCTCAGATAAGGTCAAGTTAAAGAAGTTCATCATCACCAAGCCCTTATTATATGAAATGTTAAAGGGAGTTACCTAAGAAAAAGAAGATAAAAAATATGAACAGTAAAAATGACAGCAAACTCACAGTTATTAACGACCACACCTCAAACAAAAACAAGAGCAAACTAGGCAAACAACTAGAACAGGAACAGAACCATAGAGATGGAGATCACATGGAGGGTTGTCAATAGGGGAGTTGGAGGGGGAGGGGGGGGAAAGGTACAGAGAATAAGTAGCATAGATGATAGGTGGAAAATAGACAGGGGGAGGGTAAGAATAGTGTAGGAAATGTAGAAGCCAAAGAACTTATAAGTATGACCCATGGACATGAACTATAGGGGGGGAATGTGGGAGGGAGGGGGTGGGCAGGATGGAGTGGAGTGGGGGGGGAAATGGGACAACTGTAATAGCATAATCAATAAATATATTTAAAAAAATAAAATAAAACATTATTCGAAAAAACTTAAAATATTTCTTAGATGTGCTGGTTGACAATGTAGTAAATACTGTAAGAGGTTAAATATAAATATAAAATTAACTATAAAAATAAAACAGCATACACAGTTCAGCTATAAATATAAAATTAAATATATTTTATAGTAGATAAAAAGACCGATAGATAGAAACACTATACCTTGAGAATAAATAAAGAATTATTTCAAATTAATGATGATGATGGAAAGAGCTATTTCTACACTTGTCTTCTGAAATATGAATTGATTACAGGAAATAAAATGAAACATGACAAACTTTATGCAGAGAAACTATCCAAAAAATAGTTAACACAGATGACATTCAGAAATTACACAAATGGAACATCTAGAATCTAGTTGTAAAATATAATTAAAGAGATATATAACTGTGTACAATTTAATTTAACTTTTTGACACCTTAAAGAAATAAATAAACTCATTATTTTTTAAAAGAGAATGAAGAATGGTTCTGGGAATAATGATGTAGATTACTGAAAACCCGAAGGCAAATTATTTCTTTGAAACTGTTTTACAGCATGTGGGAAAGATTCGTATTTTAGTTTAAGTACTATTTGAAATGTCAGTAGCTTCTGTGCTGCTTTTTCAAGGTGACCTTATTGTTCCCAACCCCAAATACAGGTCTAGAAGTTTGAAAGTGGCACCTTGGAGAGACAGTATCTATTGCCCACTGCTCCTCACAATTTTTAAAACCACGGTGATGTGTCTCCAAGGAAGCATAACTCTAGTTTCATCTGCTTAATGACCTGAACAGCTTTGGGCACATTTTTCTTTTGCCTACTGTAATGTCATTTCCATGAGGGCAGAACAAAATTTTTTCAGTGGGCATTAGGGTTGGGCTGAGTCAGCCTTTGGGCTAAATTTAGAAAAATAAGAATAAATAAAAACAGCAATGAGTTAAATAGAATGAAATATAAATAGAGCAGAGGGACTCACAAGTGCAATGGAGTTTTCCAGGTGCAGTTTTGGTAAATTTTTGTAATGACCATAAAGGTGGTTTCTCACGCTATAGTTTCTCCACCCTTCTGTGGATATCAGAAAAGGAATAAAAAAGCAGTGACTCTTAATTAAATGCCCAGACTGATGTTGAACTCTGTGGGGCTCTACAGAGTATGCCTCAATGAGATTTTATCCTCAAGATAAAACTTTATTTACATATAACATGGCTTGCCTTGTTTTTTCTTCTTGTAGTCTATTGTGGAAGGTCACAGTATATTTTTTCCACTTACACAAGTTTTCCTCCTGGCATTCCTCACTATAAGCTTCATAGGGACCTCAGGCAAGGCCATAGAATTCTGGGCTTTGAATTCTAGGCCTTGAATTCATAGAATTCTAGGCTCACAGGGTGTTTACATCCACCCCATTCTTTTCAGTCGAGTGTGTCCCAAAGAATGGCCTTCTTGTTTCCCGCCTGCCCATTCACATTCTTCCTTCATGTAGCCAGAAGCTGCTGTTGGGTGGTTCTATGTACAGGTTCACCCAGATCTCTCTCTAGCTGACTGATTTGAAACTCAGTTTACTCATCTTTGAAAGGGGGATAATGGGATTACCTTACTCATCAGGTTGGTTTAAAAATTAAATGAGATACAGTATTATATTAAAACTCAAGTTGATAAAAGACTTAAATATAAGTCTTGACACCATAAATGCCCTAGAGGCAAATATAGGCAGTAAAATTTCAGATATCCCACATAGCAATATTTTTGCCAATATATCTCCTAGAGCAAGAGAAATAAAGGAAGGACTAAGCAAATGGGACTACATCAAATTAAAAAGCTTCTGCACAACTAAAAGAAAACATCAGCAGAATGACAAGGGAACCAACTGCATGGGGAAATATATTTGCCAATGATACCTCAATAAGGGTTTGTGTTGGGAACCGCCCTCCCTGGTTTCAGAAGCTGTAATCCCCCATGGCTAAGGCTGAGTGAGAGACCTTGGGACCCTAAGCCACTAAGGAGACAAAGCTTATCTCCCTGGCAGGAGCACCACCTCTGCCCACTTTACTTCACCCTGCCTGGCCCTCAGTGCATGACCCGTTAGCCAATGACTGGTAAGATTCCTCAAGGGAGGGATGACCTAAGACAGGCATGGTCATGGGGGCCCTTAGGGAAGGACTTGGAAGGCTATAGAAAAAGGGGGTGATGGACTCTTGCCCCTCGGCTTTGAGATAGCCTGAGTCCTCATTCTGTCTGCAAAAGTCTCCTAATCTCTTGGCTGCCTTACTTCCCCTGCCTGCCTTAAGCACGAAACAATGCTGGAGGTGGGTGCGGCCCTGTGCTGGAAAGGGCGGTTTCCCTGGGGCAATGAGGCCTAAGAAATAATGCACAAAATCCTGTGAAACCTACTTTGCTAATACTCTCAATTTAAATGATAAGGGTCCAAGCATAAAATGAATTTGTTCCTCAAAGTTTTATGGCCCTTTAACTATCTGACCCTGACTCTAAATAAGCCCTCATAGTTCTTTGAGTATTATCTATTGTTTGATCATTTCTGCCTAACAATTATTGATGAGCTTTACCTATATGTCCTGTATTCCTATGCAAATTAAACCCAATAAAAATCTGTCCAGGCAAGGGGTGGGGCCGTCCCTTTCTTTCACTTAGTGGCCCTGTCATTCCTTTTCCTCCATAGGATTTCTGTAGTCTGAGCGCATTTGCATTTGTCTCGTCTCATCCATAACGCTGGGGACACTGCAGGCTGGTGTCCACCTCAGGTTTGATCTCCAAAATATATAAAGAACTCATATGGCTCAACATCAGCAAGACAAACAATCCAATTTAAAAATGGGCAAATAGCCTGAAAAGACACTTCTCTCAGGAGGACATAGAGAGGGCCCATAGGTATATGAAAGGATGTTCATCATCACTAGCCATCAGAAAGATGTAAATTAAAACCACAATAAGATACCACCTCACACCTGTCAGAATAGCTATAATTAACAAATCAACAAACAAGTGCTGACAAGGATTTAGAGAAAAGGGGACCCTAGTACACTGTTGGTGGGAATGCAGACTGGTGCAGCCACTGTGGAAAACAGTATGGAATTTTCTCAAAAAACTAAAAATGGAACTGCCTTTTGACCCAACAATTCCACTGCTGGGAATGTACCCTAAGAATCTCAAAACACCAATTTAAAAGAACTTATGCACCCCTTGTTCAGAGCAATGCTACTCACGATAGCCAAATGCTGGAAAGAGCTTAAGTGCCCATCAGTAAATGAGTGGATCAAAAAACGGTGCTACATTTACACAATGGAATACTGTGCAGCAGAAAGAGAGGAGGAGCTCCAACCTTTCATGACAGCATGGATGGAACTGGAGAATATTATGCTAAGACAAATACCATATGATCTCACCTATAAGAGGAACCTAATGAATAAAAATAAACTAAAGAGCAAAATAGAACCAGAGTGTGGAAACACAGAACACACTGATAGCAACCAGAGGGGAGGAATGAGGGTGAGGGCGATAATGGTGGAAAGAAGGGAAGGGACTAGTCAAATAACATGTATAAATAGCCCATGGACATGGACAACAGTGCGGGCTGGCAGAGGAGGGCAAAGGGTGAAAAAATGGGACAACTGTAATAGAATAACTATAAAAAAAGGTATTATATTAGTCAGGGTTCTTCAGAGAAACTGAACAAATATTATAAGGAATTGATTCATATAATTCTAGAAACTGAAATATCCCAAGATCTGCAGTCAGCAAGCTGGAGACCCAGAAGAGTTTATGTGTAGTTCCAGTCTGGGTCCAAACGCCTGAGAACCAGCAGAGTTGATTGTGTAAATTCCAGCCCAAAAGCCAGCAGCCCTGAGATCCAAGCTGATGTTTTAGTATGAACCTGAAAGCCAGAAAAGACCAATGTCTTAGCCCAGGCAATCAGATGGGAGTTCTTTCTTCCTCAACCTTTTTGTTGTATTCAGATTTTCAATTGGATGTGGCCCACCTGTATTAGAGTGGGCAATCTGCTTTAGTCTACTGATTCCAATGTTAATCTCATCCAGAAACACCCTCACAGACACACCCAGGATAATGTCTAGGCACCACATGGCCCACCACTAGTGCTTAGTCCAATACCTGGCACCTTGACAGATTGAGGAGAAAAAATAAATAAAAGAAATCATTGGCATCTTCAGCTGCTGAATTAGTAAGAACTTATTTTTTCTCCTTCTACTTGTGAAAGGAGAGGAGCTCTTGTCCCAAATCCAGCCAAGGAAAGGAAGTTGTTCTGGGAAAACCATTTCTAAAAATTTGCATTTACCACTGGAAGGGAAGATTGGCATCCTATTGGGCCACAGCTGGGCCACAAACCTGCAGTCTTACTTTGTGCTATTACAGCTAAGTAGAGTTTGGGAGGAAGTTCTTGGGAGAGCTTGAGATGTAGCCCTAGAGTTTGGGAGACTGAATGATCATTAAGAGTAGTGCCTGCTTCTTCCAGGGAGATAGACATCAATAAAAACTAGGATGGGGTGGGGGGAGCCAGGTAGGGAGGGACAATGATGGAGCACACTGGTAAGAAGATAGAGGCAATCTTCACCATACCCCAGTTCCCCGAGACTTTCAGAATCCACCTAGCAGGGCCTCAGCAATACCCAGTACTCTGCACGAAGAAGCATGAAGGATAGAAAAGGAAGCAAACCAAATGGCCCTGCAATGCATTCTAATGCCCAACTGAGTGAAATGTCCAGGAGCTTCCACTCTCCAAGGGGTCCTCAGAGGGGCAGAGGCAGGAAGATGCTAAACATCACCCCAAGAAGCAACCCAACACGGTCCCAGTGGAGATTAGCTCTGTGGACCCTGCCTGGGTACATCCCACCACCAACAGACAGCCAGAGAGGTATTCCATTTCTCCTGTTTCGTCATCTTTATAAGCTGAAAGATTTGAATCCTAGAAGGAGGGAAGAAAACATTCTCCCCCCAGAACTACTTATTTCCTTTACTCTGCCTCAGGCTACTAATATGAAAGGAGAAATAAAAGAACTGCCCATGCTTTCTCTCTCCCTTCCAGTCTCCCACAAAGGAACCATGAGGGTTCTCTTTAAATTAGGTTTCAATTAAATCCAATTAAAAATGGAGCTTTAAATGGCACCAGTATGAATTCTTTTTAAATGACGACATATATCACTACTGATGACTAATATCTAGTTCTCGCCTGAGCACACACACAAACACACAAAACCTGTGTTTTTTCACCCCTCAGGGAGGTATGCAGAGTCTTGTTTTAATTCTGGCCAATGAGCTATGAGCAAAAGTGACCCATGCCATTTCCGGTCTGAGACAGCGAAAATCCTTAGAGACCCCAGTGTTTTTTTCCTCTGCTGTGGTCCCCTGAAAGATACATATTGGATTAAACAGTTGTAAAATGTGAGCATGCTGGGTCTCTGAGTCACCTCTTAGACGGGTGATGCCCTGTTGTTCTTGTGGGCCAACAGATTTTCCATTAAGAAGAAATGAACTATTATTGGGATTACAGGATTCCCGGTTAAGTTGTAACCACAGGTAACTTAATCTATATGGACTACTGTAGAAATTGTTACTGGGAGTGGGTGCTGCCATAACAAAAGCCTAACATATTTGATAGAGGCTTATCAAATGGTGGACAATAAGGTAACAGGCCTATGAGTCTGGAAAGACGGTGACTCATGTAGCAGGAACAAAATATTTGTTAAAATGGCTGTCAGGGCCTTAGATTAGATTTCTATCACTGCTGTAAGAAATTACTTCCTATGTAGGCTAAAGTAACACAAGTTGATTATATCAAAGTTCTGTAGGTCATAAGTCCTACTCAAACAAATCTCATCAGGCTACAATCAAGATAACAGCAGGAGGCATTTCTTTCTGGAGGCTCCAGGAGAGAATCCAGTTCCTTGCAATTGTAGGATCAAGATTTAGATTTTCTTGCTGGCTATAAACTGAGTTGTTTCCAGCATCTAGAGGTCCCCATACTCTTGACTTGTGACTGCCTTCCTCCATCTGCAAAGCCAACAAGGGCAAGTATAGTCCTCATGCTGAATCTCTCTGACTCACTCTTCTGCCTCCTTCCACTTTTAAGGACTCACATGGTTCGACTGGGGCACTTACATAACATGGGAGAATTTTCCTAATTTAAGGTCCAGGATTAAAAACTTTATTCCACCTGCATCCTTGATTTCCCTTTGCCATGTGAAGTAACATACTCACAGGTTCCCACAAGTAGGATGTAGACATGTTTCAGTCATTAGCCTGCCTAACATGGGAGGCATATCAACTTAATGGACTTGAGCTCCAGGGATAGTGACTGGAAAAAAGAACTTGGGAGTTGATAGCTATTTGGCACAGGTGTTACAAGAAAGAGATGAGCTCAGAGAATATTTGCCAACTTGCAAGTGGAAATGAAAGAACATAGAGAGATTCCAAAATTCAGGGCCTTGAATGTTTGCAAAAGCCCTGTGCATCCTGTCTCAAAAATAAAATAAATAAATAAATCCTATAGTCAACAAAATACCAGGATAAGCTATAAACTTCCAGTTGATTAAATGACTTCAACGCAAGGAGAAGACTAAGGGTATGGTACCCAGTAAAACTTTTCGGTTGGATAACATGATAACATGAGTCAAAGCAAAGATAGAAGTAAGTGTGTTGCCTTCTTACTGAAACCCTATGCCTTTAACATAGTCTGTATGAAGTTGGAAAGGAGGCAGGACACATGACACTGAGTTAGTTAAGTGCAATAGGCTTAGGAATCACATGCAAGAAAGACTTTGCTTGTGGTCATCAGTCACATGAAACTCATTGCAGGCAAGTAGATTTTTGAGAGAAATCTATTACCGAGAACACATGTCTGACTGTTTTAGATGTAAAGCAACCTTTGAGCCCCTAAGGAGAGTCTTTTCCCAAATGCCAATCTCAAACACAGCTGAAAAGGGTGATGGAATAGGAAGAAGCTCCAGAAGTCAGAATCCACAGCCACATATCCCACGACAGGTTGCTGATCAAGGAACATTCTTCATCCAATGCTGGGCTGGCATGACGGTGAGGCAAGTGAGGCACTTGCTTTAGACACCAAATTTAGAGGGTTGCCAAAAAAACTCAGTAATCAGGATGACTGTTTTAATGAAATATTTAACAAAATAAAAATGAATGCAAAGAAACCCATGAGAAATAAGATATCAAAAAATGTAATAAAGGCAGAATCCATGGGCCAAGATTCAGTGAGGCACTTGCTCTCAGAGTTGTGCAAGCTCAAATCTCTCTTTCCTGTTGGAAGCCATCTGTTGAGATGATGGAGCCACAGTGTGGGTGCAGGTAGATTCCTGAGTCACCACGGGAACATCTGCTGTCCTGGAGAGCCAGGACATCCTCAGCAGAGTGCATGAGTGAAAGACACACCTTTGATTTTAAAGTTAGTTCATCACTTTAGCCTAACCAAGCCTATCTTGACTAATCAGACAGGGACCAGGAGTTTTAGCATCTTTCCGGTGCCACTATGCGCGGGAGATGCAAATCAGTCCAGAACATTTGAAGTTGCAAGTGGGAAAAATGGAAATCATTTTGTTTGTACTCCTCCCATTTGAGACTGTGTGCAGTTACATGTATACAAGTATATTTTTAAGAGACTTGGAGGAAAAACTTCAGAAAAATGAACATAGTCACGTGTTGCACCATGTTTAAGAAAGACAGTGGTGCTAGAGAAATACGATGGAATCTAAAACAGGATGCCCTTACCTTGTGCACTTACAAATATGGAAAAATTTATTTGTGAGTAAATCAGATGAGGTATTGCCATCAGCCTTTTAATTATTATAAAATGAATTATCTCTCTTTAAGAATCTTGGTTTGATCAGAGTGATGACTAGTGTGGCTGGCCCAAAATATTACTTCATGTTGAGCTGATTGAGAAACAAGCAGAGAAAGGATGATTTTCCCAGTTTCTCATTACTTTTTATTTTATAGGTAATTATCACATGTGATTCAATAATTAGTTATTAACGTCAGTGTGAAATTAACCCCTATCATCATGGAATTTCAATCCGTAGGTGTAACTCACTTTACTCAGTGATATTTTCCTGGTGCTGTATAAAATGTGAATTTTTTACTGTCAAATCATTCTTATTTATGTTTTGGAGCTGTTGTATTATCTCTTATTCATCTTCAAGTGGTAGTGTCTTGTAAGCAAATACATTTCTCTGGCCTCTGGTTATCTTCTAAGGAGTTAAGAATCTAAATAAACATTCAAATATACTAGGAGAGATCATCTTTGATCATTATGTAGTGGAATCACTGATCACTGTTGATTGTTATATTTAGTTTCATTTTTGTATACCCCAAAACATAAGAAACTCCTAGTATTTAGATGCCCAGGAAAGAAAAATTGGAGATAGTCCCTAAACATTTGGGCAGCTGCCCGTGAAACTATTTTATGTCTCTGAATTTAAAAAAAGGAAAAAACTTCAGTAAAGAACTGGTTTCTCACAAAAACACTTTTCCAATAGTTTTTAATCTCAGATGATTTACAACCTGTAAGTTCTCAGGGAAAAAAAGTATGCTCTTCAAAAAAAAAGAAAAAGATGGGAACCAACAATTTACAGAAAAAATAAACAAGGGGAAGCAGGCATATTTTATTTATTTACTTATTTCCTTTCTCTTTTTTAAAAATGTAGTTTTAATTATTGTTGAAATACAATGCTCTATTAGGTTCAGATATACAACATAAGGATTCAGCATTTAGATACACGAACTCATCACCACAATATCTAATAACCATCCACCTCCATGTATGTTTTTGTGTTCTGGAGCTCTCCTGTCCAACATAGTAGTCACTAACCACATATAACTATTCAGATTAAATTTATTAAAAGTATATAAAAATTAAAAAGTAGTGCTTTGTTGTACTAGCCACATTTCAAGCACTTAGTAGATGCATGTTGATGAGGCTACTTATATTGGACACATGGATATAGAACATTTTATTATTTCAGAAAGGTTCCTTAAATCGCATTGTTCTAGATCCTTACCATATTTAAAATAGAATAGATAATTGAAAATACCAAGATGAGAAAATACTAGTAAATGTCAAGAGTGCTTCTAATGTAGATAAAATGTAAGCACTCACTACAAATTTTTATGCATATATAGATAATATACTTTGACTTCTAAAAGTTATTCCTGAAGTTGAGTTATAAAAAATAGTAGGTTTGATTATAGCAGAAGAATGATCATATTATAAGCACAAGACAAAAATGTGTTTAAGAAACTTTCAGTGGTGTTAGTAGAGTTACTTCATTTATCTTAAGTTATAGTAAGCATAGCCACCTCTTGATTTTTCCATTTCTCAGTCAGCTCTTAAAGAATTTATTGCTGAATTACTCACAACCCACCTAACTTAAAATATTCCACTAAGTTGAACAATTCTATGAATTCCATTTCCTAATTAATATAGAATTATTGTGGTGCCTCAGTGAATAGAAGAGATACAATGAAAAAGGTTTATACATGATAAAGGTAATGGGTGGGTAATATATTTGGATGCTTTATTCCGAGTGATTGACACAGAGCGTATTATGTTGTTTTATTTTCTGTGAAATATCTTTCCCCCAAATATCTAAGATATGAAAGAATATCATGACAATTCAATCCTTCATTTTACTTTTTTAAGGATCTATCTGAAAGTATACTATTATAATTGTCATAAACTTTTAAATAAATTTTTATAAAGTTTATTTAAAAATTTTCAAAGTAGATAATAATAAAAATCTTTAGACTAAAAATTGAGAGTAGAGATTCATCACTGAAGAATCCTTAAATTGTTCTTTCCTTCCTGATTTATTTCAACTATGTGAAGTGGGACAGGACATGGGTATTAGGGGAGCATATCTTTATTGTATTTATTTTTAGCTAGTATCATTATTATTTTTATTACTCATTTTTCTAGTTCACCCAAATCATTTCCTCAGTCACAGGCAGAACAGAACACATGTAGATATGTTAAGTAAAAGAAGTGAGATTTGGTTCTTCTGATACTATGCAGATCAAGAGTACTTCTTAACCCTCCCAGCCCCGAGATCCACACTGACAACCTTTTGGTTTTACTTTTCCTGGCCATGGGTCTGGGGTGTCTGCTCTTCCCTTTGCCCACTCTCATCTTGCTCATCCTTCCTTGTCCAGATTTATCTCCAGAGCTTCCACGTAGCAGGAAACCACTTGATTTGGTTTTACAGACTCACTTAACAGAGTTTGAACCTCAATTATGTTCTTTCTAGATGGGAGATCTGGAGAGAGCTTTAAATTCCTGAAACCTCACTTACTCATCTGTAACCAGGGGACAATAAAACACTTTGTTTGTGTTTAGAGGATTAAATGAGAAATAAAGTGCTCAGCATGGTTCCTGGCACCCATAAAAACTAAATCACAGGTGTGAAGGTCAGCCTTTCTTTAACACTCATTTCTACCCACATACCATCTTGCTACTGATTTGGCTTCACGAAGAACCTGGTTCCAGGAAGCGGGTGTGCTGACGGTGTATAAAATATTTCGTACACTAGAAAGGTCTACCTCTCCTGATACTCTTGTGACTTTGAGAGCTATTAGTCAGTCTTTTGAGACTGATCTATTGCACACACCTGCAAAACTGAGTTTCTGAAAATGCACATATAGAACCAGCCCTGAAATGGAATGACCAAATAAGATGCTGTACTGTCACAGCAGAGCCATCAGTCCCCAGACAAACTCACTCTCTTGAGTTGCTTTAGCTACAGTCAACAAAACAGCCAGTTTTGTGATTCACTTATATCCATCATCTTGTATCCTCAGGGTCTTCCATGCACTGACTGATTTTCGTCATAAGAATGCATTCATATTTACCTTTAATCATTTTGTTTTCCAATGCTTTATATCGCTTCATCGGAGAAATAACCCAGTAAGAGTTGAATCTCAAAAAAAGCAAAGCAAAACAAAAAACATACCCATCAAGGTTTAAAAAAAAATAAATGCCTGAAACATTATCCATGCTAAATGCCACCAATAGAACTATGGACCAAAATTTACCCTCTTGTGTCCTTTCCTGTCTCCCCATCTCTATCTGATGCTCATGCTTTTCTCTACTTTTCCCCTACCCCAATCAAAGATTGCTTTAAGGGGGGACAAAATTCAATAACCTAATTCACATTAAGATGTAAATTAGCAATTCCCTTCAAGGCTTAATAGGGTGTCTCCCATGGGGAATTTATATTTTAATGTGAACCAAAGGACCACATGTATAAAAATATAATTTCAGGGATCAGAAAGTTAAGCAGAGAAGGTCAGTCAAGGAAACGGCAGGCATTCTTGAGCCTACATGTGTGACAGATCCTGAGCAGTGAAGTACAGCAAGGTCTATGAGGAATCACCAGGAGACAAGGACCAAGCAGTGCATCATGGATGTTCCTCGGTGATTCAGGGCAAAGTGTGAGGTGAAACACGGCATGGTAAGGCTACGTGACAGGTGCAGGTCAGTAGTCAGCACCTCCAGGCATAAGTATAGGAGAGATGCAGCCAGGCGAGGTCAGTGGAACTCCTGGTGGTGAAGAGGGGAATGTGGCACTGGGCAATTTGCCGACCTGCAGGCAAGAAGACAGCAGTGCTTTCTTCTTCTTCTTCAGTGTTGCTTTGGTTATTCAGGGTCTTCTTGTGGCTGTATACAGATTTTAGAATTGATTGTTCTATTTGTGTGAAAAATTTCATTAGAATTTCGATGGTGATAATATTAAATGTGTAGATGGCTTTTGGTAGTATAGATATTTTAACAATATTTTTAATTCTTCTGATTTATGAACACAGGATTGTCTTTTTATTTGTTTGTGTCTTCTTCATAGTAGTTATTACAGTCAGGCCTTTTACTTCCTTCGTTAAACCTATTCCTAAGTACTATTATTTTTGATGCTATTGTGGATGGAATAGTTTTCTTTATATTTCTTTTTCAGATGTTTCATTGTTAGGGTATAGAAATGCAAATGATTTCTATATATTGATTTTATATCTTGCAACTTTACTGGATTTTTAAATTAGTTTCAGTGGGCTTTTTTTTTTTTGTTAAGACTCTGGGTTTTTTATATGTGAAATCATATAATCTCCAAATAATGACAATTTTTCTTCCTATGTGCCCTTTTATTTATTTATCTTGCCTGATTGCTCTAGCTAAGATTTCCAGTACAATATTAAATAACAGTGATGAGAGTAGACATCATTTTCTTGTTCCTGATTTTAGGGGAAAAGCTTTTAACCTTTCACTACTAAGTATAATTAAGCTCTGGGTTATTTATTATGTGGTCTTTAATATGTTGAGGTATGTTCCTCCTATATTCAATTGGTTGTGGATGTTGAATTTTGTCAAATGCTTTTTCTGCATCTATTGAGATGATCATATGATTTTTGGCTTCCTGAAATTGCATGTCTAAGTTTCTCCCCAGGTCAGAAAGTTTACAGCTATTATTTCTTTTCTAGGGCTTGATGAGGTTATATCAGGAAAGAAGTCAGGCATTTCACCGAGGCTGCATATATCAGGGCTCAATTCGAGCTTGCTTGAGAGAAGAGGGATCTTATCCGCTCAGGTCACTAGCAAGAATTAGTTGGGAGCTGACGCAGGACTGAAAACAAAGTGGTCAAGAATCACACTTTGGCACAAATTCTCTGTGTTAAGCTCTTTTTCTTACTCTGTAAATGAGGTGAAAGGGAATAGTGTTGGACAGACAACTTCAGGCTTATCCTACCTAATGACCTTAAGTTAAGACAAAAATTTTTGCACTCAATTTCAGTATAAATCCCAGAGAAAAGCTCTGATTGGCTCCATTGGGTCCACCACTTGAACCAATCACTGCGAACGTGGTAGGTATGTGACACAGACTGCTGTGGGCTGACGAGTATCTTCTTCCTTTATCTCCTGGCACAAGCCAGACCTCCTTTCCCAGTCTCCCTTGCCCTTTGATGTGGCTACATGACAGTGTTCTGAAGAATGGAATGTGGAAGGAAGTGATATGTGTCACTTCTAGGTCATGTCCATAAACACCTTTCACACCCAAGCATTCACCCTCTCTCTTCTCCTGTGTGATGAACAGGTGCAGGGAAGCAGGCTGGTGACTCCAAGGTCAAAAGGATGATGAAGACACAAGATAGAAGGAGGCTATGTCACTGAATGGCTATTCAGGAGGCTGATGCTATCCAACAAACATCCACCCTGGCTCTTGAGTGAGCAAGAAATAACTTTCGTACTAAGGCACTGAAATTTGAGGGTTTTGGATGTTATAACAGCCAGTGTTTCTGGCTGTAATTAATACAGGGTACCATGAAGAGCCAGACTGGCTTGGTGCTCAGCCTTGTGAACAGGTGAGCAGACAACTGTGGCCTTCGGCTAGCACCAAGTGTCAGTGAGTGGCTTTAACTGGATTCTAACTGACTGCTTGAGTCACATAATAATTGCTAATGGCATAGGGATAGATTAGCAGATTCAGCTGGGCCTGAGTCATGCATCTCCCCTTACAACAGAAAACGTGCAATTCCATGATTGGCAGTACCCCTGGGGCCACACACAATGAGGAAGAAACTGATCCCAAAGGAAATATGAGTGCTCTGCAATGACGTCATCTAAAGTAAAATCATTAATGTCGACTGCTTGCGCTATGATGACCACAGAATAGGGTATTTTCAGGGAGCCTGCAATTATTAACTAAAAAATCTTAGGGAAAACCATGTTGACTTGTTCAATATCTAACAATAATTTCCTTAATATATTGGTTGATTGCCCCTGTTTCTCTGTATGATCTGTGTCATCCTACCACCAACATGTATCCCTTGCTCCAACCATATAAGTTGCCACCTGCCATAACATGGAAGGCCTATCCCTGTAGCTGCAGAGCAAGGATTCTCAGCTTCATGTGCATCAGACTCACCTGGACAAACTGTGAAAGCATCGATTCTTGAGCACGACACCCAGAGTTTTTGATCTGGTAGATGTGGCCTGAGGCTTTGTATTTCTAACAGCTTTCCAGGTGATGCTGATACTGCTGGTCTGGGGACCAATTTCTGAGAACCACTAATCTAAGGAAAGTAAGATGGAAAAGTCTGCATAGAATGCCTGTGTGTTGGCAACTGCAAATGGATTTTAGCGAAATATTAGAAGATCACAATATGCTTAAACAAGAAATAACTGGTTTCAAAGCAAGTATCAGAGGAAACGGAAAGAATTCGTGTTACACGGTTGGACGCTCACAGAGTAATAGATAAAACCAAAAGGACTCTGACAGAGAAAGTTCCAGGAAGACTTCATAATTGAACAAAGTGATCCAGCCAGTGACAGAGATCAGGTAAATGGCCTTACCTTCGTTCCACCTGAGTCTATTATTTCACATGGCCTCAAAGTAGCTGCCATTAGTTAAAAAGAAAGACATGGGGACTAGGACACAAACTATCAAAAAACAGATTTGAGGTCTATGTTTAGGATCAGAACTATGTAATGAAATGAGTATATTAAATTTTTGAAAGACTTGCATTGCCAAAGAAACTGAGCCAGGAATGAAAAAGTTTGGATTGTTTAAACTTTAAAACAACCTTTATTCTCTCCCCTTCATTAAAATGTAAGTTACATGAAAACAGGGACCTTTTCTACTAGAATGTAAGATACATGAGAAGAAGAACCCTTTTTGCCTTATGTGTTGGGGAAAACAAAATAAAATAATGTAACCCTCACAGACCTGAACGTTGCACCAGCTAGAATGTAGCTATTGTTACAGAGCAAGGTGGGGGGGGATGGTTCACGATAAATTATTACAGAAAGGATTCCCCCTTTCTGTCTCTGGAGGTTCCTTCCCCCACGCCCACCTGCTAGGTTCGAAATGCCCGCCGCCAGAGGAAAGACGTCTCTCAATGCCAGAGACTGGTGAAAAGGAAAGGAATTGTTTGTTTAAAAGTTACACAGACTTAGAGTAATGGCTTAATGTCTTCAATAAGATACCAAAGTCCTTTAGAATACCCACAGATGCACAGTCCTTCCCTCTCCCTGTGCCCAGTCCGGGGTACCGTGTCTCAGGAAAGGAAGTAGAAGTCCGTGATTCAGGCTCCCGGCTCCATCAGCTGTGTGGCTGCTGCAATCTCCAGTTAATCCAAAGCCATGTGGCACCTTCTCATGGCCCACCAGCAAGAGTCCTTTCTCCCCTTTTCTTCCCAGCAAAGTCTCTCCTGCTGCCTAAGCCGCGTGGCAAAAAGAAGCACTCCAAAACCTCGTGGTCCTCTCTACTCTCCTTCAGAACTGTGTGGTCCTTTTCCTTTCCCCTCAGAACCTCGTGGTTCTCCTATTCACTCCAGAACCGTGTGGTCCCCTATTTTCTTCAGAGCCGCATGGTCTTCTCCCTATTTACTTCGGAGCCGCGTGGTCTACTCCTTTCTATGGCTGCCGGGCCTTGGTTTAAATCCCAGCGTCCATCTTCCTTTGCAGCCCATTTCTGACTCCTCCTACAGTCAGCTACACCTGCCAGCATCCCCGTATTCTTCCAGCTTTACTGGGCTGCCGTAGTAAGTCTGGGCAGGTGTGGCCCCATGGTGTGGAGCCAATCATCTCCAAGCTCTCACGCAGGCCCTGTAACCAGGGGGAGTTGCTTCCCAGTCCCATCTTGGGTGGAGGTCACTCCCATCTCCCTGGCTCAAAGCAGGGCCACAGCTATTTAACATATCCATGAAACCAGTTAAAGGTTATAGATATGTTAAATGACTGTGCCAGGGGTTAGCTGCAAAGCTCTTGCTACCCAAAACAGCTCTGAATGGCCCTGTTCCATGTGTCCCATCCCCCCTGGCTCAGGCCTGTGGGGGTGAGGACATCCTGCATACATTTTTCTAATATTTCCTGGACACCCCGAGTCCTGGACCCCATTACAAATCCCTTCTTGGGGCCCTCCTCTTGGCTGCACCCTGCTTCACTATGACAGCTGTGTATCCCGAAGGAAGATAACTCTTTGGGCACCTTGGGTATGGCCATGGAGGTTTCTGGATAAGAAAAAAAAACTCTTTGAGGGCAGATCTGGGCACATGGGAAACATGAACAAGGGGTTGCTCCCAGAGAGCAGAATCAGGGAGAATCAAGGAACTCCTCCCAGCCTCAGGATATTTGTGGGGGGAGGTTCTTCACAATGGCTGCTTAGCAGAATCTTAAAATTGCTATGTGTGTGTCTCCCAGTATTCCCTTTTATGAATAGGAGATTTTATTTGGTCTTTGCAGGATCACTGTGTTTTGTGTGTTGTGGGAGTTTACAGATAATTTGTCTTTTTAGATAATAGGTCATTAGGCTGTGAGGACCTAATAGGTCATTAGGCTCTCGATGGAGTGGTCCTGGAACGGAACTGAATGTAGTGATTGGGTGGAGCTTTGACTTGTCACCATTGGGGAGGGAATGTGCCCTTGTCTAGGAAGAAAAACAAAGTAAATATCTGAGAACCCAAGGAATGACTTGTGTTTACCAATCCATTTCCTCTTTTTTTCTGGGATCCCAGATGGCCTACATTTTCCAGGTTCCTTTCAGGTATGGCCATGTGACTGAAATGTAGCTATCTTAGTCAGCTTTGGCTGCTGTACCAAAGTCTGTGCTTGGCTTAGAAAGAACAAACTATGTTTGGTACAAACTGTGTTTGTTCTTTCACATAGTTCCAGAGGCTGGACATCCAAGCTCAAGGTGCAAGCGTGTGGCGTTCTGATGGGGACTCATTTCCAGCTGCAATGATGTCATCTAAAGTAAATAGGTCACTGTTCACTTCTCCTTGTGTCCTCACACAGTGGAAAGAGAGCAAGCTGACTCTCTGTATTGTTCTTTTAAGGGCACTAATCCCATTCATGAGGGTTCCACCTTCATGACCCAATTATCTCCCAGAGGCCACACCTTGGAATACCATTACATGGGAGGCTGGATTTCAGTATCTGAATTTGGGGTCCAGGGGACACAAACATTTTTTTCACAATGATAGACAATGGAAGCTTCACAAAAGTTTTCAGGCCTGCCTTATAAAGATTTCCCATGTGTGATTCTCCATGATTTTTCTTTGTGCACCATCCTGAAACTACTACACTGGGCAACCCTCAAAACTACCTGTTGTAAATGGCAGAGCCCCCATCAGCAGGAGCCCCTCAATGACTGTATGAAGTACCCACCACCTACTGACTGTTGACACCTCAGTGGACTTCATGTGAGAGAGAAATAGATTTTTACAGCTTTAAGCCACTGAAATGTATTTTTTATAGCAGCTGGCATTGCTGGCATTTACACCCTTATTATTCTCCTTCAAAATTTAAAACTTTTGCCAGTGTAAAAATTATCTGTCTCTTCCTGGAATGAACCATTAACATCCAAACTAACAAAATCTGCCAATTACCTCAAGGTCAAGTTCAAATTCTACCTCCTGAATCTTTTCATAGCTAGTAACTAAGAAGACATACTTATTTCTTTTTACTGCCTTATATGAGTTTCCTGCGGCTATTGTAACAAATTACCACACACTTGGTGGCCTAAAATTTATTCTCTCACAGTTCTGGAAGCCAGAAGTCTTAAATCAGTATCACTGGGCCAAAATCAACCTGTCAGCAGGGCCATTCTCCTTCTGGAGGTCCTAGGGGAGAACCCATTCTTCGCTTCTTCCACCTTCTGGTCGCTGCTGGCATTGCTTGGGTTTTGGCCACATCACTCTAGTCTGTAAGGCCAGCATCCTTAAATCTCTCTCTGCTTGGTCTCCACACTGCTTTTTTGTCCCTATGGCAGTACTCTCCCTCTGTCTTCCTCCAATAAGGATTCATGGGATTGAGTTTAGGGCCCACCTGGGTAAACGAGGATAATTCTCCAAACTCAAAACGCTTAACGTTGCACAACTGCAATGACTTTTTTTTTGTATTGCATATATTTCTAATAGAATACAAATTGGAAGTTAACTTTATTTAATTTGGAATATCATTATATGTCACTGTATTTATTTCTAATTATTTCATGTGTTGTTATATAATGCTGGTATTATCTAATCATTTACTCATTCAATAATTATTTATTAAAAATCCTATGATAAGCACTGTGTTACCATAATATAGTATTGTAGAGCCAACAGTAGTCAGTTATACCACTTTGAGGGAGTTTACAAGTTGGTAGGAGATACACATAACTATACAGGCCATGGTATATGGTGTGGTGCCAACAGCAGGTGAGTGGAAGATACAATATGTAGTGGGACACATGGGAGAGACACCTAACACAGATGATACCAGGCTGAGACCTGAAAGAGCCACTCTGGTACAGGGGGCAGTGAGTGAGGGAAGAATGTGGACAGGATAAATGGAATGTGCAAAGGTGTGGAGGTTGCCAAGAAAATGGTTTGCATGAGAAACTGTAAGTGAGTCCTGATCTGACTAGGGCACAGGGTTAAGGGGCTGGAATAAGGTGGGAGATACAAACAGAAGCCTTAGCAAACCATGATAACAATTTGGACTTTATCTCAAAACCAAAGAGGGGTGGGTAACTGAAGGGTTTTTAAATTGGGATGAAGCAATCAGATGGGAGCTTCGGAGATACCACTGTGAGCTGGGTTTAAGGGTGGATTGGAGTCAGGCCACTGTGGTCTCAGGAAGAGCAGTGAGTGGCTGCTGGCAGTGACCCAGGAAGGAAATGATGGTGTGTGAGCTGGTGTGAACTGGGATTCAATAACTATTTATCCTTCCCTTCTAGCTTCTCCTGTCTAGACACTTCCTGCCATGTTCTGTGTACTGATAAGCATAGCGTAAGGGCTCAAAATATTTTTTTACAATGAATCATTGTAACCACACAAAATTTGCAAATTCTAGGACAAATTCAGCCCATTTAACAGAAATCCCATATAAATATATTAATACAGTGTTTGGATTGACCTATGATAGATACTACTCAAAGGAGACTATTTGCCATAATAAAAAACCCTAACATTTCAGTGTTTTAACTAAACAAACTTTTATTTCTTAAAAAAAGAACCATCATTCCCTGGGTACTAATATCCACTGCTGGATCCTTTGCACTTGGCTGGCAAATGAGGGAAGCAAAACAACATGGACAACATTCACCTGTCCTTTGCTACCTTAGCCCAGAAGTGACCCACATCACTCTGTTCACATTCCATTGGTGGGAACAAATCACATGGCTCCACCTAATTGCAAGGGGGCTGGGGAGTGTAGTGTTACCCAAAAGAAGAACAGAACATGGATATCAGTGAGCTAAAGCTGTCTTGGCTCTTGAGATGAAACTAATTGAATATTGATATTATAGAGTAGTATTTAACTAAGCATTTAATATTTAATGTAATATTTAATTGAATCCCATATTTCTTTTGTTTTGAATGTTTTGTACTGAAGTAGTTGCAGTAAGGAGGGGGAACAGATCCTTGTTTTCTGAATATTAATGATTTCCTCCCTACAGTTATAGAAATCACTCTGACTACATATAAAATTAACTCTGAATCAAACATTTCTCCTTGCTTAACATTGTCTTCTACTCTCAATCATGTGATGGGTGACATTCAAAAATATCATGTAAATGTATTATAAAAAATTGCCAAGGGATATTAAAAATCTTGCAAAAAATGCTAGGTTGTGTGATATCAATAAATGTGATATTGATGAACTTCTTGAACCACCCCCACCCCAAGTCACAGGATTAACGATGAAAATGAGAAATGAGAACAGGATTTTGATTAAATATATACTTTAGAGATGAGCAGTTTAAATATCAAGTGTTAAGAGGATCCATCGAGAAAACTGATGAAGCCCTCAATTAAAAAAAATTGCCTTCTCATTATTATGCTACAAAAGTCAAATGTGACTTAAAAATGTTGTATTGCATATAATTCTTGATAACTACATATACAGAAAAGTCCACATTTGATTGATTTCCTGTCTCATGTCATAATTAGTACAAAACTCCATTTTAACCTAAGTTTTAAAAAATATAAAATACATTTTTAAATGATTTTTCCCCTTTCATTTCTCAGGCTTATTTTACTATCAAAACCTTCATTCCCTGTTAAAATGTAGTCATTATTTTAAGTGGAATTAAGTTTTTCACTACCAAATATGTATCAACAAGATCCTCCTGTCATGGAAAAACATTGAGGTTGGGTTGAATTATCCATCAAAAGATAAAATATAAGCACTATCCAATAGAACTTTCTGTGATGATAGAAATGTCCTACATCTGGTCTTTTCAACATGGTAGATACTAACCCAATGAGACTATTGATGGGTGTTGGCCCATTTACTGAGTAGTAGAGGGTAAGCCTTAGCTAACCTTGGTTTAAACTATCCAACAAATAGGTAAATGTGCAAATCAATTCACACATGTTCTGGAATGTTATTATGTATTGCAAGGGAAGCCACAGAATAGGCTCAGGTACAGAGAGTGGAGGCTGATTGGGGGAGCCAGCCTGGAAGCCAGGGTAGGGACCAAGATCATCCTTCCATAGGCCAACCAGCGGACCAAAAGACCTCTTGATGACTCTGTCAGAGCGTGCGGTATTTCATATTCTGCCCGTGTGTATTAACATCTTCCCTGCAGCCATTGTTAAGATAAAATGTCAGAATGTTTACAAACTGTCATATGCCATTACCTTGGAATATGATGATAAAAGATTCCTCTAGTTGAATTCCTTTAGAATTTTACTTTTATTATTCAGTATGAAACATTTTCTAATATCCACTGTGATTCTTCTTTGACCTATGGATTATTTATGTCTGTTATTTAATGTCCACATTTGAAGTTTTTCTAGCTATCTTATATTATTAATCTAATTCCATCAGGGCCAAAGAACATACTCTGAAGGATTTCAATCACTTGAAGTATGTAGAAAACTTTTTATGCTACATCATTCGGTCTATCTCAATGAACCTACTGCTTGTTCTTGAAAAGGATGTGCTTTTTGCACTTATTGGGTAAGGTGGTTACAAATATCAATTAAGTTAATGTAGTTGATATAGACTATTTGGTTTTAGAATAAAGTAAATGCCCAATCATCTGGGAAATAGAAATTAAATATGATAAATTCACATACAAGGCAATTTTATTCCTAAGTATTCATGAACTGTTTTACTCTGAGAACATTCTCCAACTTGGAAAGTGTTCTCACCAGCTCAACATTGCTCACTGCATTTTCCCTTCAGACAGTTTGCTGAGTAGATGAGAATGATGGACAGTTATTGATGCCGAACTTTATACATCTCACAAAGAAGTATTTATTATCAGAACTTCTAAAGCATCAGAACACTTTAAACGTTAGCTTTCCAAGTATTTCCCTGAAGGGCTTTCCAAAGCTAAAGTGACTCATGAATCTGGAAACAGTTACATTTGCTCTTCTTCATCATTGAAGGCGCAATTAATGATGCTAATCAGCTAATTCCTCTACAGGAACGAGAAGTGCAAGGGCCTGAGCAGTCCATCTTCGACTACTACTCTTCAGCCACGAGCCATTGCTTTCATGTAAGCCTGATGTTCAAGTTCACTATAAACAGATACATTAGGAAACATTCATTTAAAATCTTAATGTGATTGGTGCATTTTGTTAGTCAGAGTTTTTAGTTCCAAGTAACAGAAATGAATTGTCTGATTTGAGTTCTAAAAATATATAGGAGTAGTAGGTAGCTCACATACCATATTTTGCCATGTATACAGTGCTCCTGTGTATAATGCGCACCCACATTTTGGGCCCAAACTTTCAGGACAAAAAATCCTTTGTTTTAATTTTTTAATTCAATTATTTATTTATTTACATTTAGATACTTGTTTTTTGCATTATAAAGGAATTTTTAGCATTTTTCAAAGATTTTATTTATTTCAGAGAGGGAAAGGGAGGGAGAAAGAGAGGGAAACATCAATGTGCGGTTGCCTCTTATGGGCTCCATGTTGGGGACCTGGCCTGCATCCCAGGCATGTGCCCTGACTGGGAATCGAACCAGTGACCCTTTGGTTCACAGGCCGGTGCTCAGTCCACTGAGCCACATCAGCTGGGGCACATGACATTTATTTTTTAACATATGGATATCATTATTACTTTCTAGAGTTTCACTTTTAATGCATAAGCATAAATAAAAGAATTACATAGGTAGGGAATTAGTATTACCCATATATAATGCACATCCTTATTTTTCCCTCAAAACTTTAGGCAAAAAGTGTGCATAATACACAGCAAAATATGGGTGAATGGAGAAAGGATATATAATTAAAACTTGAAAGGGGACAGAACACTAGGTGACTCCAAGTCTGAAATCTGTTCCTTCAAATGGCAGTTGAAGTGACCTGAGGAATGTAAATAGCTGCTGCATTTCTTTCTGTCTTTGCAGCTCCCGATGAAAAGTCTGTTCCTTCAAATGGCAGTTGAAGTGACCTGAGGAATGTAAATAGCTGCTGCATTTCTTTCTGTCTTTGCAGCTCCCGATGAAAAGTCTTAGGAAAGTGCACCCGATTAACCAAGCCTGGTCACAAATCCAACACCCAGCTACCACACAGAGGAACAAAAAATATCATCTGGCTTTTTTCAGCTTCTAAAAAGGAGTTAGGCTCTACATTTCACCAAATACCTCCCAAACAGGAAGAGGATTCAGATGACAAAAGAAATGAAAAGAGAGAAATGCCTGCTAAATAGTCCTGTCTTTATAATCGAATATATTCACACCGTAAGGCACAGATGGCAAACACAAGGCCCGCGGGCTGAATTCAGCCCTCCACCTTGTCCCAGCAGCAGCGCCAAGCTCCTTGCCCCTAGTTAAGGAGTAGTTACATTTATACAGTCCTAAAATTACATTTGGCCCTTTGAAGGCAACAGCGAGGCTGATGTGGCCCCTGGTGAAAATAAGTTTGACACTTCTGGCCATAAGGCAAAGGGAGGGAGGGCTTTTTTGTTTTGCTTGTTTATTTGTTTTATATTTCAATTTGTCAAGAGAAGTAGATCGCTCTTCAATATTATGTTTATCTGTACACTGGCTTGAGGGATCAGAAGAATTGGGTTTAATACTGGATTTGTTATGAACTAGCTGCGTCATCTTGGTCAAGTCACCCTTTCCTTGAGTTTCAGTTTTCTCACCTGTAAATGAGAAAATTGGAATAGATGAAGCCTAATTATCTATCAAGAGTTAAAATCTCCAGCAGCATTATCCAATAGAACTTCCTGTGATGCTGGAACATTCTACACGTGGTCTGTCTAGCAGAAGCCACTAGCCCCAGGAGAGTATCAAGTACTTGAATGTGGCTAATACAATCGAAAATCTGAATCTTCAGTTCTACCTAAATTTAACTCATTTAAATTTAATTAATTAATGTATTTATTTTAGAGAGAGGTGTAGGGAGGGAGAAAGAGAGGGAGAGGAACATCAATGTGTGAGAGAAACATCAAATGGTTGCCTCTTGAACACACCCCGACTGGGGACCAAACCTGCCATCTGGGCATGTGCTCTGACTGGGAATCGAACTGGCGATCTTTTGCTTTGTTGGACAAAGCCCAACCACCTGAGCCACACCAGTTATGGCTTAACTAATTTATATTTAAATAGCTACGTATGACTAGTGATTATCATATTAGACTGTTCAACTCTAAATTATAAACCATGTAAAAGCAGGGCCATGTCTGTGTTGCTGATTTAGTTACTCTTAGGGCCCAGCACAGTGAATGGCTGAGTATGTGGCAGGTTGTAAGATTTCTTTAAATATTTATTGGGCCACAAAAGTGCCAGGCACTGTGCTAGGTACTGGGCATCAACATTCAAACCCAACAGAAATGAATCATTGTTCTTATGATGCTTACACTCTACTGGGGAAAATACATAATGAAAATAGGAGTGTAAGTTTTAGTATGTTAGGTGGTAGTAAGATTTAAGGGAGAAAACTAAATCTAGAGGTGGATAGGGAGTATAACAGCTGAGGCAGGAGGTTTGTTATTTAAATATGGAGATCAGGCAATAAGAAAGGGGCATTTGAGTAAAGACTTGCTAATGCATGGAAGTTAGCTAAGCAAATATCTGGGAGGGAATATTCTAAGCAAAGGCCCCCAGCTGAGATCATGCCTAGGATGTTCCAGAAACTGGAAGAGCCCAGCTTGGCTTTGTGTTGGGGAGGGGACAGATGGAGGGAGATAAGTAAGAAGGTAAAAAGAGTAATGTAGTATATGTGGGAGTGGGGAGGTGGTTCCTGTAATGTCTGTATTTTTAAAGACTGATGGGAATTACTGGAGGGTTTTGAATAGAGGACAGTGGCATGATCTCTTGCTGCCCTGTTGGGAGTGCTGTGGGCTAAGGGCCGATGTAGAAGGACCATGTAGGGAGATATTCCAACAATCCAATCAAGAGGTGGTGGTGATGTGGACCACAATAACAGTGAAGGAAGTGTAAATGAACACATTCTGGTTTTAGAGGTAATATAACCAGGCAAGATGTGGTCTGGCTGCTTGTCACCATGTATACACGTAACAAAGATTTGTGTGGAAGGAAATAGGTTTTTATTAACAGGGTTTCCAATTTGGGGGTGCTGGGAGCATTCCTGCTCTACCACAAGACACAGAACCTCCCTTGCTACCAACAAAATGGCAAACCAAAGCCACACCCAGAAGCACCCCATTATTGTTTATCTGTTCTTTGGGGGCTTAAACCAGCTATGCAAACAAGTCTCCATCCTCTCTGGGGTATGTGCTTGTGGCCTTCGGAGTCACCATTGCCTCACAGAGATGCGCACTCTCTCTTGCTCTCTCTCTCTCTCTCTCTCTCTCTCTCTCTCTGTCTGGGGTGCGCTGCACAGTCATCCAGATGGTCATGCAGGGGAAGCTCCATTCATGAGGAATTTCCCAGCTCATGCCTCCATGTGCTGCTTTCAGTTTCTAAGCACTGCTCTCAGAGTGGAAGCAGTCCAGGATCCATGTGCCAGGCTGCACTGGGTTGTTGCATCCCACAGGCTGGAACCCAGCGAGGCACACATTCCAGTATGGGACCCTGCCTCAGGAGAGCTGGCTTCTAACTGTGCAGGGCCTAAGTCCCAGGTGGGCCCAGCATCTGCCAGTCCCACAAGCACTCCCATCTGTGCGGGACAAAGCAAAAGAGCCCAAGAAGACAAGAAGCCAACAGAGCAAGTGTGGCAGCTTCTCTCTGCCTACTGTTTAAAAGTCCTTCCCCAGAATACCACATGCTCTGGAAGCCCGTGGGAGTGTCCAGCTTCTCAACCAATGAAGGCCAAAGTTGGCCATATTTGCCTTTTCCCCAGTTCTGGCTGCCATGTTTAGCAAGAAGGCAACATCTCCAGTCACTCATGCTATGTACAAGCTCCCTTCTGCTGAGTCAGGAGTTGCTCAGCTGCCTTGGGCAGTGCATGCTGGCTGTTTGTCTACAGTTTGTCTCCAGCAGTCTTTCTGACCTGGTGGCCCCTCCCTTCGGAGAAGGCAGGCTGCTTCAACCTGCCGCCTGTGCAGCTCTCTCTTCCCTTGCCTTCTCTTGGCAAGAGGAGAAGTAGCCTTTTGTGAGGATTGGGTTTCCCCTGGACTGGGGTTTGCCCCGTTCTCTAGCGATCTGGTCTGACCTACCCCATTACAGTAATGCCAACAGCATTAGCTAATGGATTGGCTATGAACTGTAAGAAGAAGTGATGAGGGAAATATAACTGAAATTATTTTGGCCTGGGCACTAGAATAATAAAATAGCTGTTCACTGAGCTGGGGCAGGACTATGGATGGGCAGGTAGAAAAATAGACCAGGTGTTCTATTTGGCATCTGTGAAATCCAAATCCAGAATGAAGAGTGAATGTGGTCTCTGAATCTTCTGGCTCCAGCCACACAGAAGTCTGTCATTGTAGAGAAGGCCTAACTGCCCACCATATGGGACCCAGAGAAGCATGATGATCTGGAGGGTGCTCTTCTGTTATGTCCAAATGTGGAGACTCTGCCAGCTCCCTCCTCTCCTCCCCAGCCCTCCCCTGTCCGTGACTGTCCATTTTCCAAAGGGCAAAGCATCCAGTTGTGCCCGCCACTGTTTATTCTGCCTGAAGGAAGCTGTCTAGACAATGTCTTTCAATACTTGCTAATAGTTTTGCCTTTTTAAAAAATTTAATTTTAAGGTGTTGAATAGATTGACTACATGGTGTTCATTCCCCAAGGTACTTACATTCCCAGACTAGACACCATTATACAATCTTAGCACAAAAGAGACTTTCAAAATATGTACATCCTGGTGACACATCATTGCCTATTGCTAGGGCACTTCAAAGTAAATTTGTCTTTATATTACATAAGTTTGTTTAAAATGAGAAAGATATGATATAGAAAATAAATGCAATTAACTTTGAAATGCATAGACACTTGGGTTAAAAATAATAAGTGATAGTTTCTTTTTTTCCCCCTTTATTCCTTGAAAGGATTTTTTGGGTTTTGAAATCTTTGATTTATAAAAATCTAGTAGTCTGGCTTTTGCTCATTCTTGTGGTGGTGCCAAGGAAATAAAATGTTTGTCATCTGATAGGACAGAAGTTCTATTTGATTTCCTAGGAGAGTGTTGGAGAAGGTGAAGCCAGCAGAAGGTAACTGGATAGAAAGCCCCCAAAGAATGGCTGCTGGCCTGCCAAGCTTTCTCTGGGGAGGCCTTTGCAGAAAAAGGACACACTGTTTGGCTAAAAGGCTATAGCAATCTATCCCCTCCACCCCACCCCCCACCCCCACTGAGTTTCTGGCAGGTGTTACAGATTTGCTCCTGGGTCCTAAATGTACCCATGATTCTTCTATGACGACCAGGGACTGGCTAGCCAAAGCATTAACTCTGTCACATTCCCTCTCTGGGTCTCTGGTTGCTTGTAACTTCTGTGCCCCTCCTAAATGCCTTGTATGGAGAGAGGGTTTGTTTATCCAGCCCCAGGCGAGGATTTCCCATGGAAGCAATCTGTGTCCACTGGCATATCTGTTCTCCTTCACAGTGGACACTGTTGGTTCCTGGCTCAGCTCCTTTTTATCATCCTGTTTACTCAACCCTGGGGTGAGGGGTGCTGATAACAGTTCACAGCTGCACCTTCCTCTGGATAGTTGCCCTTGGCTGATTGGAGTCACCACCGCTTGGAGATGCCTGGCAGGTTAACTCTCCCACCCTCAAGTGGTCACTGACTAATCAGAGAGCACGGAACTTGGCCCCTTTGCACCAAGGTCAGACATTCTGCCTTGCAATTTATGCTTGAGAGCCCTCGCAGATTAAGGTTATCTTTCTTGAGAACACATCTGACTTGGTTCCTTCCCCTTGTCTATCCCACTTCCTGCTCTCTTACAGGTATTTGTTGAGAGCACTCCCTTAATACAATTTGTGCATAGACCCTGCTTCTAGGGGACCTAACACAGTGGCCTCCTGGTCCCAGAGTGAGGGACATATGCTATGACATCTTACCTTAGGGAGGAGGAGGAAACTTTGCTCTTTTTGTTTTGTCAAGCAAATGCCTTTGATGTGTACAAATGCTGCAGAGAGTAAGCTGACAGAAGACCCTTGGCAACTGTCCGTTGTGCTTCAAAAAGAGGCTTGCTGCTGCTTGGCGCTCACCTGATTGCTAGGACATGCTTCGAGGCTGAATTGGTAGACAAATGCCAGCTGATCATGACCACAGCATGAATTTGCAACATATACTTCAAAATAAGGCACCAATAATCACAAGGATTTCACAAAAGACAATTTAATCTGCCAAGTTTTTAACCTTTTTGGGTGTCCACTGAGTCTCTGCCTAATGCCTTATTATTTAGCCAAGTCAAAAGCCGGTCTGGGTGGAGATGTCCTTTGAAAGCACCCTGACATCTTCTTAAAATGTGGTCCGTGGGCCAGCAGCATCAGCACTGTCTGAGAGCTTGTTAGAGATGCAGAGTCATGGGCTCTACCACTAAACAGCTAAATAAGAATTGAATTTGCATTTTTTTCTTTTTAATTTTATTGTTTTAACTTAATCTTTCTTGTATTTTTTTCCATTACCATTTAGTTCCCTTATACCTCCCTCCCTCCCCACAGCAATCTCCACACTGTTGTCCATATCCATGAGTCTTTTTTCCTTTTTGCTCAATCCCTCTACTCTACACTCTAACCTCTCCACCCCTAACTACCTGTCATCCTGCTGTCTATCTATGAGTCTGTCCCCATTTTGCTTGTTAGTTCAGTTTGTATATTAGATTCCACATATGAGTGCAATCATATGGTATTTGTCTCTCTCTGGCTGGCTTATTTCACCTAAGTGAATTTGCATTTTAAATAAGATTCCCCAGGAGATTCTTACACACATGAAAGTTTGAAAATACTTGCTCGAAGATGTGCCACTGCTGACTTTTGTGCAGTTGATAATTGTGCACAAAATTGAAGGGGACAATTGGAATCCACAAAAACTCAAGATGGAATAACAGTTCACTTACCTAGAGGTGATTTATTCTTTGACCTGACCTGACAAGAAAAGAGCCTTGAGCTAGGGCTATGCGAAAGATCTCTGAGAAGCCAAAATAGATGTTACTGAGTTCATAAACCCAAATTCACTTGTCTTACAGGAAGCCTCCTCAGATGATGTTTCTTTTTAGCTGTGTGTTCTACTCTAATAAGATTAGTTACTTGGTTTTAGAGTCCATGGGAAATTTGAAAAAGCAATTAAAAGGGGGAAAGTGATTTCCTGGAGCAGTGGTTTTTAAACTATAATCCTGGGAACAGCAGTATTAACATGCCCTGGGAACTTGTTAGAAGTGCAGAGCTCCCACCCAGCCTAACCTACTGGGTTAGAAATTCTGGGGCTGGGGCCCAGCCTTCTGTAGTTCAACAAGCCCCCCAGGTGATTCTGTGTTCAGTCAAATTTTGCTTCCTCTATTCTGGAGGAAGCGAAGATTGAAATTAGTGACAACAGAAAGGGCAGGGGAAAATAAATGAATAAACATAGGTACTGAATAGGCAGAGAGAGAGAGATCTTAGGGTCATTTAGACTTGATTAAAGAAGTGAGCTGGGGTGGATTTCAGTAACAAGGGCCAGTATTAGTAAAGACCCAGAGTTGTGAAACATGCAATTGCATGGCTGAGGCATAGATTTTTTAAGTACAACAGAGAAGATGCTAGAAAGGCAGTGAGGGGATATTACAGGCTCAGAGTTTGGCTTTTTTATTTTTAAGTAATGTGAAGCTACTGAATTTCTAGGGAGTAGAATAAAATGGTTAAAAAAGAAAAAAAAAAGTTTTGTCGTTGAAAGGAAGAGAATCCCATTACTCAAAATTCAGTTTATTCAATGATGCAGAATAAACGAGGCGCAACTATATTCAGCTAAATCGAGAGCAATAGCCTGCGGATAACCTTAAAGTCATAGTCATATGTTTCTACTGTAACTGGATCGGGTGGGACCAGTTGTGGGGATACTGGGACTGTGTCTTGAGACAGTAATCTTTGCAGAAAATGAAAACTGTCATGTGACCATTTCAGGGTACCTTCAGTGTTACATAAAGTTATCTTCCTTCGAAACACTCTTCAGTTTTATTCTAACCATATTTTCACAATGTGAACTTTGGTTTCCCACTTTCCCTTCACAACTTTTTACTTTTACCTACACCTTTATTAGTCACAATAATTAATACTAAATAATAAAAGGAAATCACATCGTTAATATTAGTACCAACTGCAGTGGAATTCAGCCTATGGAATATACTTACAGGTCATGATTTTCCTGCATTTTCTTAAATTTTTCTCTTTTCTTTATAATGAGTATGTAGACTGACACAAACTTTCAGCCCACATTGCTGTGCAGAGTAGGAACCTGGGCCACAATACGAAAACAATATGTCCAGAATGTCCTGCAGGATGGAGAAATACAATGGCTACATTAAAATATGTAATTCTATGAGCTTTATTTAGTAGTTGCACTGCTTGGTACTTTATGTTTAAATTTTCAAGCAGTAAAAAAAAAACACCCAAAACCTAGATGACGTCTTTGTGGTCAGAGGAAGATAAAGTGTCCCTTAAACACCAGTGTCAAAGGGAACAACATTATGTTAAGACAGTACGGTAATTCAGGACAGCGAAATGAACACCTCCCCTGCACAGGAGGGAGAGTGTGCGCCTACACATGTGCTGAGGTTTCAGGATGGTGCCTCAGTACCACCGACTGAATGCAGAGAGAGATTCCAGCTCCGATGTGGAACACAGTCTCAAATGTGCTTTCATCCTCACTGGTACAGGTCCTTCTGCCTCAGAAAAGAAAGATGTGGTTTGCATTTGATGGCCTTTGCTGAGTTTCAAAAAGCATTCTGTAAAAATTCACAAAATGTTCTCTTTGGTTTTACTATGAATGTGGTCTTATGCTTGTTGCAAAAGAGGACGCCCACTTAATAACTGAAACAAATGGAAAATACATTACTGGAATATTTTTTTTGTTTTGTGGTTGTATATAAGCATTCAGGAATAAGCAAAATTGTGTCTTTTAAAGGAGGTTACATAGAGATATGATGGATGTTCCTTTTATAATGTAATATTTGCATGAGTGATGTTGGGTCAGAATGTCTTTGTATGGCTATACACACACACACACACACACACACACTTGATTTTCACCTTATGGGTTGATATGGTGTTAAAATGTCTGTAGATCTTGAATAAGTTACTCATAGGCATAAACACATGCACACACGCCCAGATCTATTTCACATCTTAAAGTGCTTATTCTAGAAACAAGGAGGAAGAAAGGAATAGCAATTTCATAACCTTTGCTATTCCTATACTCCTACAAAACAAGAAGGTCGTAGTTGCTAACTTTATTGACTCCAGTTTAAAGTAATGGGCACACTGATTCAAAAAATTTTTTAAAGGTGCATTTATTTTTTTATTTTATTTTTTTATTGTGATGATTTATTTTTTTATTTTTTATTTTTAATATATTTTATTGATTATGCTATTACAGTTGTCCCATTTCCCCCCTTCACTCCACTCCATCCTGTCCATCCCCTCCCTCCTACATTCCCCCCCTATAGTTCATGTTCATGGGTCATACATACAAGTTCTTTGGCTTCTACATTTCCTATACTATTCTTACCCTCCCCCTGTCTATTTTCTACCTACCATTTATGCTACTTATTCTCTGTACCCTTCCCACCTCTCTCCCCCTCCCACTACCCTGTTGATAACCCTCCATGTGATCTCCATTTCCGTGATTCTGTTCCTGTTCTAGTTGTTTGCTTAGTTTTTGTTTTAGGTGTGGCTGTTAGTAACTGTGAGTTTGCTGTCATTTTTACTGTTCATATTTTTTTATCTTCTTTTTCTTAGATAAATCCCTTTAACATTTCATATAATAAGGGCTTGGTGATGATGAACTCCTTTAACTTGACCTTATCTGAGAAGCACTTTATCTGCCCTTCCATTCTAAATGACAGCTTTGCTAGATAGAGCAATCTTGGATGGAGGTCCTTGCCTTTCATGACTTGGAATACTTCTTCCCAGTCCCTTCTTGCCTGCAAGGTTTCTTTTGAGAAATCCGCTGACAGTCTTGTGGGAACTCCTTTGTAGGTAATTGTCTTCTTTTCTCTTGCTGCTTCTAAGATTCTCTCCTTCTGTCTAATCTTTGGTAATGTAATTATGATGTATCTTGGTATGTTCCTCCTTGGGTCCAGCTTCTTTAGGACTCTCTGAGCTTCCTGGACTTCCTAGAAGTCTATTTCCTTTGCCAGATTAGGGAAATACTCCTTCATTATTTGTTCAAATAAGTTTTCAATTTTTTGCTCTTCCTCTTCTCCTTCTGGTACCCCTATAATTCGGATGTTGGAATGTTTAAAGATGTCCTGGACATTCCTAAGCCTCTGCTCATTTTTTTTGAATTCTTGTTTCTTCATTCTTTTCTGGTTGGATGTTTCTTTCTTCTTTCTGGTCCACACCATTGATTTTAATTCCAGTTTCCTTCTCATCACTATTGGTTCCCTGTATATTTTCCTTTGTTTACCTTAACATATCCTTCATTTTTTCAACTAATTTGCAACCAAATTCAACCAGTTCTGTGAGCTTCCTGATCACCAGTGTTTTGAACTATGCATCTGATAGGTTGGCTATCTCTTCATTGCTTAGTTGTATTATTTCTGGAGCTTTGATCTGTTCTTTCACTTGGGCCATTTTTTTTTCATCTTCACGTGCTGGTACATCTGTTTTAAAATTTTTAACTTTTTTTTTTAATACTGGAAGAGAAGTGCCAGATTCTTATGCTGCTCTCTTTACCTGGACTGTTTTACTCCTCCCAAAACTACACCACCTCAACTTCTCTCCCAAGAGTTAAAAGTCTTGTCTACTCAGGATATCAGATTGTAGGACACCTCCTTCAAGAAGTCTTCCTTGATTTTCTTCCACTGGAATGTCTCGGTCAGGAGCCTCTCCTTTGTACTCCCATGATGACCCTCATCTTAGTACTTACAATACTGGGTTTTAATCATCAGTTTATTTGCTGGTCCTCCCTGGAAGACTGAGTCCCTTTAGGAATTCCAAGGAAATCTTGTTTGCTATGGTGTCCTCAGGACTCAACACAGTTGTTAAAGGAGGATTTAACTGTCAAATCAGTAAATTCTTATGTTATTAGGAGATTCCATTGGATTTTTATGTTCGGACATCCAAATGAATGAAGTAATTCATCATATTTGGCTCATTTGTTTTCACAATTAAAGCTTTATAAAGACACCTGTAGCAGTTTGAGGACCGACTTTGGAACCAGATTGCTGGGATTCAAGCACAGTTCTGTGAAACCTTGGAAAATTCACTTACACCCTCACATTTTATTTCCTCATCAATAGAGGGTTGTACTGAGGATGTAATTAATTTAAATGTGTGCAGCAATTAGAACAGTGCTTGGCACATAGTACACGCTGTGTGTGTTGTTATTTTTACTGTTAGTGTTTGCAAACAACTCTGTGCCTAAGAAGACAATTGAACATATTTTGACAAACCATTTCTCTAAATAGTTGTATATATTTATTTTCTTTGCCTTTTTTATTCTTTGTCATCTGTGATGTAAAAATACAGACTCTGAAGTAAAATTTATGATATTTACAGTTCCTGTCTTCCAAAGGCACTTAAAATTATTTTTTTCTGCAACCATAAAATCTAATTCCTCCCTTGAAATTCCCTTCAGACTGCAAAGAATCTGAGGTTTTGACACAATCTGAGATTCAAACTTGACAGAGGTTTCACTGTTATATTCTTCGGCTGGAGCACTGTGGGCTCTGAAGAAAGAGGACATTCCCCATGTCAAATCCTGAAATAAATATATGTCTCCTCTGAGTCCGGTATTGTGAGAATGAAGTCTGTTATTATTATGCTGGATAAAGTACAAAGAGAATATTTTGCACATAAGTTGTGTCTAATCAGTGCATGTTGTCCATGTGTAAGACATTTGCCGCACTCTCTTTGGCTTGATATTTATACAAGGATATCTAAAATGGTTCAAATGTCAAAGTACCCATCTTTATTAAGTTTTATTTATTACTCAATTTATTGGGTGACGTTGGTTAATAAGATTATATAGGTTCCAAGTGTACATAAATATAAACTCATACAGCCACTGTGGAAAACAGTATGGAGGGTCCTCAAAAAAATTAAGAATAGAGCTACCATATGACCCAGCAATTCTTCTTCTGGGCATCTACCCGAAAAATTTGAGAGCATTTATCCGCAAAGACATATGCATGAGTTATGTTGGGTCAGAACACCTTTGTATGGTTCTGTATATATTACATTGCAGCAAAGATGTGGAAACAACCACAGTGTCCTTCAATAGATGATTGGATAAACAAGACGTGTGGTACAAATGCACAATGGATTACTACTCGGCCATAAGAAAGGATAAAATACTGCAAAAAAAAAAAACAACAAACCCCACCCATCTTTAAATTCCCTTGTATATTTCTAGCCTTAAAAACCTAGTGGTCTCAGTAGCTTTCTCTTTAAATTTTTATTCAATTTTCACATATTGGCAAGCACTCAAAAAACTCTCTTGTGCTATGGGGGAACAGAAAACAACAACTCTCCTGTATCTTGCCACAGATGGCGTATGGGTCCTGCCCTGAGAAACATGGCGCGTGTCCATGTATGCCGCTCACAAGAGGATTAGAGGTACATCCACCTTTCTAAAGCTTTTTCTCTGCATATTAACGTTTGTCCACTCACTGTGGAGAAGACATTGTTTCCATTGTTTCAATACACTAAGAAATAACAAAGAGGCAGTGAAACAGGGACAGAGAGTTCTCTTTTTTCAAAATCACAGAAAGAATTAGGTTGAGAGAAGGGGAGAGGAGTGGGATTCCTGGGGCTTCCCTTTGTTAAGTCACTTCCTCTTTTCATCTACTTCATCAGTTTTCAATAGTAGTATTGTTTTTGTCTGCACAAGAGGAACAAAATGTCAACCAAAAACAAGAAGCAAACCTTGAACATTTAGAAAGTCACTTAAAAACTGATCCCACTTAGAGATATGAAGCTATAACCTTACCAACATGTGTAGAGCCTCAGGGTCAAAACACTGAATGAACAGTCAAGGATTGTCCCATTAATATTTCTGCACTCCTCCCTCCTACCATGAATGTATAAGAAAATTTATGAATAGCATACAACAGAGGGCCACTTAAAGGCTTAAGTATCACTTGAGTAGACAAGGCTTTATAATCTTTTCTTACAGAACAGAATTCCAAAAATTAATGTTCTATGGTTCTAATTCAACTGAAAGAATTTCACCATGAGCATACATTTTGTTCCAAGAAAATGAGCATTTTAATGTAATCTTTAAAGAGTTTGTAAAGCTCAGAAAGAACATTCACTGCCAGAGGAATGTGATACAAATGAGAATACTAGCTCAGGCAACAACAATATTATCTAATAAAAACATAATGAAAACATGCTATAGAATATTAATTATTACCTTAGGGTAACTTAGGCATCTGCAGGCCATTTTGTCAATCATGCATTTTATTTTTGAGCTGTTTTCTCCATGGCAGGCTCTCTGAATTAATTCAATGCTGCCTTCATGAACGTATCTCACAGTTCAGAAGTTCATGGCCATTTGGCCCAGTAGCTTGCATTCGCTTGGTTGTAGATTCTCAAGATAATAAGAGCTAACATTTATCATGAACTGCTTTCCAAGCAATGAGCTAAGTTTATGGGAATTATTTAATTTTATTATTAATATGAAAGTACTTTCAGAATTCCCATTTTATGAGAAAACTGAGTATTATAGAAGACAAGCAACTTGCCTAAGGTCTTTCACTCAGGAACTAACAGAGTAAGTTTTGAAACCAAGTGATCTGTCTCCAAAACATGTGCCCTGAATCACTGGGATACCCTGTTTCACATACATTACCTTAAATCTAATATGCATAGTAGTAGGTCAACTCTAGTTTATTTGCAAAAATTGGGGATTATTCCCAGATATTTAATCCTAATATTTGTCTCTTTTGTTTGGTACCTAATACATGCTATGTATGGTGGTGAGTGGTTTAAGATTTATGGTTTAAAATCACCATTTACTCATCACCTATGATGTCAGTGACTATCCTGATTATCTATAAATTGGTCTATATCAAACAAACTTAGCCTTAGTGTTAGAAAACCACAACCGTTAATTCTCATTATGTCTCCTGGTTCTGGGGGTTGACTGGACTCAGCAGGGTGGTTCTTGATTGCAGCCTCTCGTGCAGATGATGTTGCAACCTGCTGTGGCTGGACAATCAGGCTGCCATGGCTGGAGTCATCCTAAGAACTTCTTTATTTGCTTGCCTGGAGCCTGGGCTAGAAAGAATCAAACTGCTGTGGGCTGGAGTGGGTAGGCTTCTTTCTTTTTCTATCTCAGTGTGGTCTCTCCAGCACAGCAGCTTGAAGTAGCCAGATCTCTTTGGTACTGTTGAGGACTCCAGAAGTGTGTGACCCGAGAGAGCCTTAAAGGTCATGCATGTCACTTTGACCATATTCTATTTATTAGGAGGGAGTCACTGAGGCTACCCCATCTTTGAGGGTGGGGAATTAGTCTCCATCTCATGAGAGGGAGAGTGACAATGAATTAACGGACATGTTTTAAAACCAACAAGAGCACAATCATAAATCCTCTGCATACTTACCTTCTTAATTGTCAAATCCATGCAAAGTAGACATTATCTTCATAGTACAATGGAGGAGTCAGACACCGGTAAGAAGTGACAAAACTCAGATACAAACTCACACCTGCCTGAATTCACAACACAATGCCATTATCTCTTCCCCTGTACCCTAGCACCTTACTTCAAACAAGGTAAGAAGTTTCTAGCAGAATTTAATCACAAGATTTAGGGATAAAAAGCAGGACCTTTTATAGGAATAGAGTAATTCAACAGTATCAGCTATTCATTTATCTGACAAATAAGTCTTAAATGCCTACTATGTGCCGGGCACTACATATACAGGGATATACAAATAGAATGCAAGCATGCTAAGGATGTAAACTTCTAAAGTATGTATCAGTATTAGAGTATTTTGCACAAGCTCTACTTTCTTGAGTGTTAGTGTCTAAAGGAACTGACATTTAACAAACAAAGATATAATATTTTAAAAGTTGTGATAAGTACTCAGAAGGGGGAAAAGGGTATGATAAAATTTATGATGGATATTTCCCTTTCCAGGTGGTTCTCTGGAATTAGCAATCACACTGCCTCACCCACCCCACATGGAAAATAATATAGCTCAGGCCAGGCCAAAAAATTGCCCCATTGAACTGGCAACAGTGATTGTTCCAAGAAATGGGCAAATGATTTAAGAAGGATCCATTAGAATACTTCCTGGAATTCACACACATACACAGAGGAAAAAAGTTTTCTTTCTGCTGGGGTTGCCATCCTGGGACAATATGCATATGGAATACTTGGTGGCCATATTGAGGAAGCATTTCTAGACAAAAATAACATGATGATAACACACAAAAAGGGAGGAGTATCCCCTGGTATAGCATCTGGGACACACTTGGTGCTCAATGAGTATTTATCCAATGAATAAATAAATGAAGAGATGGGTGCATGAGTGAGTGAATGACCTGGGAAAGAAAAAAAGATTCACATGGAGGAAATTTTCTTTATATAACTATAAGAAAAGAATGTCTAGATAAGCTTAGGTGTCAGGATATGGAGCTTCCTAAAAAAATTAAGAATAGAACTACCACATGATTCATCAACCCCACTTCTGTGTGTACAGCCAAAGGAAATGAAAACTGGACTTATGAAGGATACCTGAACTCCCAAGTTCAGTGGAGCATTATTCACAATAGCCAAAACATGGAAACAAACTAAGTGTTGATCAGTGAATGAATGGATAGAAAAGATGTGGCATGGAATATTATTCAGCCACAAGAAAGAAGGAAATGCTGCTACTTGTGACAACATGGACATAAAGGGCATTATGCTAAGAGAAATAAGTCAGACAGAGAAAGGCAAATAGTTCATGGTACCACTTACATGTGAAATCTAAAAAAAAGGTCAAACTCATATAAACAATAGAAAAGTGGTTGCAAAGGTTGGGGTAGCTCACGTAATAAGGAGAGGTTAGTAAAAGGGTACAAATTTTCAGCTATAAATAAATAAGTTCTGAGGATCTAATGTAAAGCTTGATAATATCAACTATTATCAAGCTTTAGTTGATAATAGGCGGCAATAGTTGATAACACTGTAATGTATAATTGATAACATGGTTTGTATAATTGAAATTTGGATAACAAATGAATTAACAAAATAAGTAAAAACAAACTCATAGATACAGACAACAGAATGGTGGTTACCACAGGGGAAAGGGGATCAATATGGGCAAATGGAGTCAAGTATATGGTAAGAGATGGCAACTAGACTTTTGGTGGTAAGCACGTAACAGAGTAGACAGATATTGAATTATAATGGTGCATACTTGAAATTTATATAATGTTATTAACCAATATTATCTTAATAAAAATAAGTTAATTAATTTTTAAAAAATTTGCTAAGAGAGTAGAACTTCAATGTCCCCCCCTCAATAAATATATGAAGTAAGAGATGTGTTAATTAATTAGATGAGGTGATCCATTTGCAATGTACAATAGACATATATCAAATCACTGCAATGTACACTGTAAGTGTCTTACCATTTTGTCAGTTATACCTCATAAAGCTGAAATGAAACATTAATTAAAAAACCATTAGAACACATTCAAATACTACAGTATCAACAGTCACCAAAAAGCTGCAATTTCTCTTCTACACAAACATGAATACAACTTAGAGAACAAAATCAAATATCCCAAACCCTTAAAATATATATACAAGTTTCAGGATTAACTTGGTTTAAGGAAACTCAATACTGACAGGTAGAGCACAAAGTCATGAGAAAATTAAGAGGTAGTAAAAACATTCACAATTCCTAGCTTTTGGCCATTATGGGCTCCAAGCCTGTAAAAATAATGTAACTTCCTTCAGAATCAAATAACAACTGGAGTTGATACAATCAGGCAAGAATCAGGAAGCTTAGGGTCTCAGGACCAAAATATAGCCAGGTTGGATGTGTCTTCATGAAGCCTTAGAGGTATAATTTTTAAATTACTGGTTAATTCACTTTTCTCTAACACATGGTCCCTGAAAATGATGGTGTAATTTATCACCCAGGCATGAGGATGAAAGGTTCCTGGTGGGGAGCCAGACCTCGTTTGGTCTCATAAATTCTGGCATTGTGAGATTTCCTCCATCCCTGGCAAGTTTATGGTCAGAGTAGATTTCCATGTTATCACCTTTCATTTCCAGTTCTGGCATCCAAGCTGTTTTATTAAAATAAATCAAAACAAACAAAAAGCCAATAAACCTACTGCAATGAAAACTCATAAAGAATCCAGACATAGGGGAAGGTACTATCTGTTGTTGCTAGCTGTTATATTCTAAAGTCCGTCTTCCTTCCCACCCAACTCAGAAGACCACCACCCTCCTGATCCTTCTTATCCCAACTTTCCTTAAAATAACCTTCATTCATCCATCCAAAGAACAAATGACAGTGAGTACCTGAAATTATTAGTCTTCAAAAGGTCATTAAGAGACCTTCAAAAGGTGACTTAAGAGAGCAAGTTTCAAGATAAAACAATGAGTTCTGATAGTAAAATCTCTAGCACCAGTGAAAAGATAGGAGATGCATTTTGGGGCCAAATGGGTTCTTCCAGATATCTCTCTGAATTGTGCAAGAATAGGCTTTGACAGTTGGTGCAGGCATAGGACTTACTAAATATTCATAAAATAATGATCTCTTTTCACCTTTCATTCATCCTTTCATTGAATTACTTTTCATTTGCTCAATAAACACCTGGGAGTCATTCTTGATTCCATCTTTTTCTCGTTGAATAAATTTGGGAATTAACCATGGTAGGCCTCAGTTTCCTCTTCTGTAAAGTCAAAATAGTAGTAATATTTACTTCACAGGGTTATAGTGAGGGTGAATTAAGTTAATACACATAAAGCTCTGAGTCTTGTGCCTGATATCTGGTGATAAGTGTTGTGAATTCATATTAATTAATGACTAACCACCGGCATGCCTCATTTTATTGTGCTCCACTTTATTGAAGTTAACAGATGTTGCTTTTTTTTTTCTTTCCACAAATTGATGGCAAAACTCTCCACCAGCAAGGAGATTACAACGTGCTCTATTTTGATACTCCCTCTATTGTGATGGTCAGGAACCAAACCTGCAATATCTCTGAGAAGTGCCTGTACTGTGTGCCAATGGTTCTGCTAAGAGAATGTAAAGAAGGAAAACAATGTTATTGTCCTCAAATGTTTTCCAGTCTGGTTGGGAGACAGTCATGCTGACAATGACGAGAAGTGCTGTAATAGGATAAAGGTTAAGACTGGAAGCAAGGAAAACATGCAGGCATTGACTGCAAGAGTCAAGGAGAGAAATGCTGCAGGTCTGAACTAAGGCAATGGATAAGAAAGTGAAGGCTTAGCAGGGTAGAGAAGAGGATGGATGTATACGCCTTTTTGGAAGCAGAATAATGAGGCATGGAAAATGATTGCATGTAGGAAATAAAAGAGATGAAGGTCAAGAGGGTGGCTTTATGCAGTGCCTGAGTAGATGGTGGTTTTTTTCTCCATAGATACAAATAAAAGAGGAATAGGGGACAGAGGCTCAATTTTGGACACTTTGTGTCTGAGGTAGAGCTGTTACTAAGGAATTGGATATATGGATCTGAGAAGGTTTAGGTTGATGATTGAGCTTGGGAATTGTCAGCTGATGGGTAGAAAAGGGAACCATTGAACCACATGAGGTCACCTAAGGACATATCCCTCCTTTACTAGAAACACTACCTGTGGCATTTTAATTAATACTCATAACAACTCTGTAAGTTCAAGGTTTTAGTTAGCACATAGTTTCAGCCATGTGTGACCAAGACCCAAAACAACCACAAGCTTAAAGTAGACACACATTTATCTCTTCCTCATGTAAAAATATGAGCTGGGTGTAGCAGCATTTCCCTAAATATGATGCTCCATGGCATGAGTAACCCAAGGTCCTTCCCTTTTGTTGTTCTAATGTACTATGCCTGGACCCCCTGCCATGCCTACATCCAGCCAGAAGAAAGGGGAGAAGAAGGGCAGAACACATCTATTCCCTTAAAGCTATGACCTGAAACTGAATATGTTGCTTCCATTTATAGCCCATTGTTAAGAATTTAGTCTGGCCTAGTCAGGTGGTTCAGCTGGTTGGAGTGTTGTCCCATACATCAAAAGGTTTCAGGTTCAATCCCTGGTCAGGGCACATACCTGGGTTGCAGATTCAATCCCTGGTCAGGGCGCGTGTTGGAGGCAACCAATTGATGTTTCTTTCTCACGTTCATGTTTCTCTCTCTCTCTCTCTCCCTTCATGTCTTTCTAAAAAATCAATAAACTTATCCTCAGTTGAGGATTGAGAAAATAATAATTTAGTCTGTGTCAATATATAGCTCCAAGGAAGGTAAGTCTTTGTTCTGAGTGGTCCTTGTAGCACTACGTGTAAAAGCAATATTGGAAATAACACACATGTCCATCAATAGGGAATATTATGCAGGGAATATTATATAGTTGTACAAAGGAATAAGAAATAATTCTATTAACTCTTATGAAAGAATTATGGGATGAGTGAGAAAAGTCTAATACTCAAGAGTATGCTAGCATTTATCTAAGAAGGGAAAAGCATATAAACACACATATACATTTGCTATTATGAAACTATTAGAGAATGAATTGTGCAATTTTAAAATTAGTATCCTAGAGAGAAAGGACAGGAACAGGGTGGTACCAGGAATGTGGCTGGTTTGGGGTCAAGGGAATGTCTAGGATGTGCCTGGGACAAGGAAGCTATAGAAGCTACTAAGTGCATGTCAAAAAGTCTCAGGAGCCAACGCTAAGGGTCACTGACTAAAGGGAATTCCAGACCATTAATACAGCTGGTAACTGGAATGGATTGAAACACATCAATTAGTTCAAGCTCCAAAAGCAAATAGAAGAATAAAACATCTCTTTGTCCAGCTTTGGAGAAGGTTAGGGAATAAATTATTGTTTTGAAAACAAATTAATAAGAACTACATTTCAGGTGTCTGGACAGTTGATTACAGGAAGTTTCATTTTGTAGATGTGTCCTTGGTAACATATTCTAGTTAACAAATGAAGAGGAAATAGTAGTCAGAATATTGCCATTTTGCAATTCCTAAACACTGTATACAGCTTGACCTAGGCAATGATCATCAATACCTGCTAATGTAATTTTTAAAAGCTTCCCAATTGAAGTGCATACCACCACTGTGGAAAATTTTTTTAGTAATTCAAACTTATTTTTATTGAGACTTTAGATCTAACTACCAATTCCTAGGAACTACAGTGAAAAAAGGAGCATGTTAAACACCATCTAGGTGATACTGATCATCAAAATCAAGACCATGGGCAGCCAAACAGGACAAAATACCTGGTTTATTCCACAAATATTTCAAGGAAAATGAATTCAAGGAGTCGATTATGTCAGCTAAACACAATGTATAAAGCTTATCTAGATATGATTTAAACAAAGAAAGTTAGGAAGCACTCAGGGAAAGTCAAACACTGATGGAACATTGGAAGATATGAACTATTATTACTCTTTAAGTGTGATACATTGGAGAGAAGTCCTTATCTTTTAGAAACACATATGACATTTATGAATTAAATGACATAATGGATGGTGTCTCTGGGATTGACCTCCAAATAATATGGTGTTGGGCTGTGGGATACAGATGAAACCAGATTTGTCGTGGGTTAATAGCAATTGCTAGAACTATGATAGGTGCATAAGCATAAAGATACTCATTTCAAATTTTTCAATATTAAAAATTTTGGAAGATAGAAAGAATGGATATTGGCAGGAAACTAACAATTTCTACTGCAGTATATATAATAATGCATATCCATTTTATAAATGAAGAAAGGGGACTTAGAAAAGAGAAATAAATGGCATCCTAGGTTGGCAGGCTTAGGAAAAGGAGCAAAGAAGGAGTCAGAGGAGGAGATAAGGGGCCAGTAAGAACCTGCTGTTAAAGCTCACTGACCAAAGCCACTCAGGAACACAGCTTGAGTCAAACAATGTGAGATTTATTTAGCTTGCTGCAGCAAAAAGAACATACTCTGAGGAGCTGGGGTGTCTGAATAATTTTTCTCTAGGAAGTGGAAAGGTTAATGAAGACTGAGTCAGAGTAGATCATGGTTAATCATTTTTTTGTGGGTGTGAAGTGGCCTTGCCTCTGTCCTGTTTATATGTGCGAGCATGGTTTGTGTTCAGTGAGTGACATTGTGGCCTAGTTGTCGGGAGGGCCATTTTTACCCTTTCTTAGTACTTCTATATCGAGCTTTCTGCTGGGATTGCAAACTTGGGTAGCAAGCTCTAGCTTCTGAGGGTAGATCCAAGGCCAATCAGATGGAGTGTAAGGAGGACATCTTGGCACCTCACACGATGACCAAACTTTATTTTCAACTTTGTTCTTGAAGAAGAGCATACATAAAGCATCTAAAATAATAGGGGATGGAAAGAACAGAGACAAAAATGGTTCCCAAATGGTTTGAACAAGCACAAATCTCACAGACGTAAAGTGGATTGAAAATGACATAACCAATTACCCAGAAAAGTCCCATGTAGCAAGAATAGACAACCTACTAAATAAATAATTAAAAGGAGTCTCATTAATGGTTATAGCAACCTTCTAGGTTGTTTAAGAAACCATTAAAAGAAATCCAAGTCGCATTTCTCTAAGTCAGTTCACACAATTAACTTTCCATGAGGGCAGCACCATCAAGAACTAACAAACAATTCAACTGGCCCTGAGTGTAAGATTATTCAAGAAAATCTCCACTTGAAAGCAAGAATCCTAGCTGCTTTTGCATTTATATTTTGCTATTGGCCATATCAAACAATTTCAGCTGAAAAAAGAAAGTAAATAAAATAACTTCCCTTGATACTGCGGGTAAGTTGGTACAGCTGCTGGGTGGTTTTATCTTATCAAGCAGAAACGCTTTTTTTTTCTTTTTTAAAAGATTTTATTTATTTATTTGTTTACTTACTTACTTATAGAGAGAGGGGAAGGGAAGGAAAAAGAGAAAGAAACATCAAAGTTTGTTTGCCTCTTGTGCACCCCCTATTGGGGACCTGGCCTGAAACCCAGGCATGTGCCCTGATTGGGAATCAAATCCACAACCCTTCGGTTTGCAGGCTGTCACTCAATCCACTGAGCCACACCAGCCAGGGCCAGAAATGCTTTTCAAACCACTTTTTGTTTTCGGCCTCTTGGTATTTGGAAAACTGATTTTGGAATGGAACTTTTATCCATGGATATGAAAGTGATTCTAGAAGCCCCAAGTCTACAAAAGAAAGACCCCCCATTTTTTTTTTTAGAGAAAAAAGTCATCACAATTAAATAACATGGGACATGGATGCTTAGATACCAGCATTTTTCATCAACTTTTTAAAATTATATTTTATTGTTTATGCTATTACAGTTGTCCCAAAATTTCCCCATTTGTTCCCTTCCATCCAGCCACCCCCCTCACCACTCCCTTAGGCAATCTCCACACTATTGTCCGTGTCCATGGGTCCTCATATAGTGTGTTCTTTGGCTACTCTATTCCCTATGCTCTATTTTACATCCCCATGACTATTTTGTAACTACCAATTTGGACTTCTTAATAACCTTCATCCATCCCGGACTCCTTTCCCATCTTGCTACCATCAAAACATTCTCTGTATCTATGATTCTATTTCTGTTCTGCTTGTTTGTTTATTTTGTTTTTTTAGATTCAATTGTTCATAGATATGTATTTGTTGCCATTTTATTGTTCATATTTTTGGTCTTCATCTTTGTCTTAAAAAATACCCTTTATTTATTTATTTTTTAATTAAATAATTTATTTTTATTCAGTTACAATTGCCTGCATTTTTTCCCCCTTCCCTCCACCCCACCCCAGCCAGTCCCACCTCCCTCCCCCACCTTTACCCTCCCCCTTGATTTTGTCCTTGTGTCCTTTATAGTAGCTCCTATAGACCCCTCTCCCCACTATCCCCTCCCCACTCCCCTGTGGCTATTGTTACAATGTTCTTTTTTTTTTTCAGGTCTTATGTTGTTTTTTTATTTTTTATTGTTATTCAGTTACAGTTGTGTGCCTTTTCTCCCCATCCCTCCACCCCACTGCAGCCGAATTCCCCTCCCTCCCCCACCTCCACCCTTCCCCTTGATTTGGTCCATGTGTCCTTTAAAGTAGTTCCTGTAATCCCCTCTCCTCACTGTCCCCTCCCCACACCCCCCTGCCCATTGTTAGATTGTTCTTAACTTCAATGTCTCTGGTTATATTTTGTTTCCATTTTTCTTCTATTTATTATGTTCCAGTTAAAGGTGAGATCATATGGTATTTGTCCCTCACCATCTGGTTTATTTCACTTAACATAATGCTCTCCAGTTCCATCCATGATGTTGCAAAGGGTATAAGCTCCTTCTTTCTCTATGATGCGTAGAATTCCATTGTGTAAATATACCATAGGTTTTGGATCCACTCGTTTGCTGATGAGCACTTAGGTTGTTTCCAGTACTTGGCTATTGTAAATTGTGCTGCTATGAACATTGGGGTGCATAGGTTCTTTTGGATGGGTGTTTCAGGGTTCTTAGGGTATAATTCCAGCAGTGGAATTGCTGGGTCAAAGGGCAGTCCCATTTTTAGTTTTCTTAGGAAATACCATACTGTTTTCCACAGTGGCCTGACCAGTCTGCATTCCCAACAACAGTGCACTAGGGTTACCTTTTCTCCGCATCCTCTCCAACATTTGTTTGTTGATTTGTTTATGTTGGCCACTCTGACAGGTGTGACATGGTACCTCATTGTGGTTTTAATTTGCATCTCTCTGATGGCTAGTGATGCTGAGAATCTTTTCATATGTCTCTGGGCCCTCTGTATGTCTTCCTTGAAGAAGCGTCTGTTCAAGTCCTTTGCCCATTTTTGAATTGGGTTGTTTGTCTTCCTGGAGTGGAGTCGTGTGAGTTCTTTATATATTTTGGAGATCAGGCCCTTGTCTGAGGTATCATTAGCAAATATGTTTTCCCATACTGTTGGTTCTCTTTGTAATTTGGTGCTGTTTTCTTTAGCCATGCAGAAACTTTTTATTTTGATGAGGTCCCATTTGTTTATTCTTTCCTTTATGTCCCTTGCTTTAGGGGACATGTCTGTGAGGATGTTGTTGCATGGAATGTCTGAGATTTTCCTGCCAATGTTTTCCTCAAGGACTTTTATGGTGTTACGACTTATATTTAAGTCTTTTATCCACCTTGAATTTATTTTTGTGTATGGCGTAAGTTGGTGATCAAGTTTCATTTTTTTGCATGTAGCTGTCCAGATCTCCCAACACCATCTGTTGAAGAGGCTGTTTTTGCTCCATTTTATGCTCCTGCCTCCTTTGTCAAATATTAATTGACCATAGAAACTTGGGTTTATTTCTGGGCTCTCTGTTCTCGTTCCATTGTTCTATGTGCCTGTTTTTATGCCAGTACCAGGCTGTTTTGATTACAGTGGCCTTGTAATACAGTTTGATATCAGGTATTGTGATCCCTCCTGCTTTGTTCTTCTTTCTCAAAATTGCTGCAGCTATTTGGGGTCATTTATTGTTCCATATAAATTTCTGAAATGTTTGTTCTATATCTGTGAAATATGTCATGGGTACTCTAATAGGGATTGCATTGAATCTATAAATCACTTTGGGTAGTATGGCCATTTTGATGATGTTAATTCTTCCAATCCATGAGCATGGTACATGCTTCCATTTCTTTGTGTCTTCCTTAATTTCTTTCTTCAGTGTTGTGTAGTTATCTGAGTACAGGTCCTTTACCTCCTTGGTTAGGTTTATTCCTAGGTACTTTATTTTTCTTGTTGTTATATCAAATGGATTTTTTTTCCTGATGTCTCTTTCAGCAGTTTCATTGTTGGTATACAGGAATGCCTTTGATTTCTGAGTATTGACTTTGTATCCAGCTGTTTTGCCAAATTCATTTATTGGGTCGAGTAGTTTTTTGGTGGAATCTGTAGGATTTTCCATGTACACTATCATGTCATCTGCAAACAATGACAGTTTCATTTCCTCCTTTCCAATTTGGATGCCTTTTATTTCTTTTTCTTGTCTGATTGCTGTGGCTAGGACTTCCAATACTATGTTGTATAGGAATGGTGAGAGAGGGCATCCTGGTCTTGTTCCTGATCTTAGTGGGAAAGCTCTAAGTTTTTGTCCATTGAGTATGATGTTGGCTGTAGGTCTCTCATATATGGCCTTTATTATGTTGAGGAATGCTCCCTTTATTCCCACTTTGCTGAGTGTTTTTATCAGAAATGGGTGCTGTATCTTATCAAATGCTTTTTCTGCATCTATTGATATGATCATGTGATTTTTGTCTTTGCTGTTGTTGATGTGATGTATTGTTTATTGATTTGTGAATATTGTACCATCCTTGCATCCCTGGGATGAATCCCACTTGGTCATGGTGGATGATCTTTTTAATGTATTGCTGGATGCGGTTTGCCAATATTTTGTTGAGAATTTTAGCGTCTATGTTCATCAGTGATATTGGCCTGAAGTTTTCTTTCTTCGTTGTGTCTTTATCTGGTTTTGGGATTAGGATGATGCTGGCTTCATAAAGAGTTTGGGAGTCTTCCATTGGTTTGGATTTTTTCGAATAGTCTGTGAAGGATAGGGGTTAGCTCTTCCTGAAATGCTTTGTAGAATTCTCCTGTGAAACCATCTGGTCCGGGGCTTTTGTGTGTTGGGAGTTTTTTGATGACTACTTCAATTTCATCTGCTGTTATTGGTCTGTTCAGGTTTTCTGCTTCTTCTTCATTCAGTTTTGGAAGATTATATTTTTCTAGAAATGTGTCCATTTCACCTAGGTTTTCAAATTTCTTGGCATACAGTTCTTCGTAGTAATTTCTTACAATCCTTTGTATTTCTGTGGTATCAGTTGTAATCTCTCCTCTTTCATTTCTAATTGTGTTTATTTGGATCCTCTCTCTTTTCTTCTTGATGAGCCTACTTAAAGGCTTGTCGATTTTGTTTATCTTTTCAAAGAACTGGATTCATTGATCCTTAGAATTGTGCTTTTAGTCTCTAAGTCATTTAACTCTGCTCTAATCTTGGTTATTTCCTTCCTTCTGCTTGCTCTGGGCTGTCTTTGTTGTTGTTCCTCCAGTTCTTGTAGGCATAGGGTTAGGTTGTTTGTTTGAAATGTTTCTATCTTTTTAAGGTAGGCCTGTATTTCTATGAACTTCCCTCTCAGGACTGCCTTTGCTGTGTCCCATAGGTTTTGGGTTGTTGTGAGTTCATTTTCATTTGTTTCCAGAAAGTTTTTGATTTCTTCCCTAATCTCGTTCTTGACCCATTCATTGTTTAATAGCATGCCATTCAGTCTCCATGATTTTGAGTGTTTTGGGTTTTTTCCTTTGGGGTTGGTTTCTAGTTTCAGTCCCTTGTGGTCAGAGAAAATGCTTGATATGATTCCATTTTCTTGAATTTGTTGAGGCTTGCTTTGTATCCTATCATGTGGTCTATCTTTGAAAAAGTTCCATGTACACTTGAAAAGAATGTGTATTTTGCTTCTTTGGGATGAAAAGCTCTATATATATCAGCTAAGTCCATTTCCTCTAGGGTATTGTTAAGTGACACAATATCCTTGTTGATATTTTGTTTGGGAGACCTGTCCATTTTTGACAGTGGGGTGTTAAAGTCCCCTACTATAATTGTGTTGCTATCAATATCTTTCTTGAAGTCCTCCAAGGTTTTCTTTATGTATTTGGGTGCTCCTATGTTGGGTGCATATATATTTACAATGTTTATGTCTTCTTGGTGGATTCTTCCTTTGAGTATTATGAAGTGACCTTCTGGGTCTCTCTTTATGGCCCTTCTTTGGAAGTCTATTTTGTCTGATATGTGTATTGCTACCCTGGCTTTTTTTCCCCTGTCCATTTGCTTGGAAAATTTGTTTCCAGCCCTTCACTTTCAGTCTGTGTAGGTCTTTTGTCCTGAGGTGGGTCTCTTGTAGGCAGCATATGTGTGGGTCATGTTTTCTTATCCATTCAGCTATTCTATGTCTTTTGATTGGAGCATTTAATCCATTTACGTTTAAGGTTATTATCAATAGGTAGTTATGCATTGCCATTTTTTCCTACCTGTGTTCCTCTCTCTTTCTCTTTTCCTTCCTTTCCTTAAATCAGTCCCTTTAGCATCTCTTGCAGAGCTGGTTTGGTGGAGCTGTATTCTTTTAGACTTCTTTTGTCTGGGAAGCTTTTTATTTGGCCTTCTATCTTGATTGAGAGCCTTGCGGGGTAAAGTAGCCTTGATTGCAGGGCTCTATTTATCATTACTTGGATATGTTTTGCCGTTCTCTTCTGGCTTGGAGCATTTCCATTGAGAAGTCAGCTGCTAACCTTCTTGGGGCTCCCTTGTATGTTACTTCCTGTTTCTCCCTTGCTGCCTTTAAAATCCTCTCTTTGTCTTGGAATTTTGCCATTTTAATTATGATGTGTCTTGCAGTGGGCCTCTTTGGGGTCCTCTTGCTTGGGATTCTCTGTGTTTCCTGGATTTGTGTGACTTTTTCTCTCATCAGATTAGGGAAATTTTCCATCATTACTTTTTCAAACAGGTTTTCAATCCCTTTCTCTCCTTCTTCTCCTTCTGGTATTCCTATTATACGGATATTATTGTTTCATGTTGTCCTGCATTTCCCTTAATCCCTCTTCATTCTTTCTGAGCCTCTTTTCCTTTTCTTGTGCTTTCTGGGTGTTTTTTTCTACTTTGTCCTCCAGCTCGCTGATGCGATCCTCTGCTTCATCAATCTGCTTTTGATTCCTTCTACTGTGTTCTTCAGTTCAGAAATTGTATTCTTCATTTCCTCTTGGCCCTTGTTGATAGTTTCTATTTCCTTTTTCATGTTGATATAGTTTGCAGTGAGTTCTTTGTAGTTTCCCTGTAGTTTCTGGTAGTTCTCTGTGAGCTCAGTGAGCTCAGTGAGCTTCCTGATGACCATTGCTTTGAACTCAGTATCTGATAGTTGACTTGCCTCTTTTTCAGTTAGCATTCTTTCTCAGGCTTCCTCCTTTCCTTTCATTTGGGGGTTGTTTCTTTGTCTTCCCATTGTTTGTGAGACTCTTCTTGTTAGCCTCTGCTTATTTAATTGATCTGTTCTGACTCCCTGGGTTTATAGCATGAACTTCTATGGTAGAATGCCAGTCGGATTCAGTGGTGCCATCTCCTTAATCTCCTGAGCTCACTGGTCTTGGGCTGTCATTTATGGGTCTAACAGGGTCTAACTCTGGTCTTTTCAGAGCTCCAGGTTTTATTGTCTCACCTGTGGGAAAAGGAGGGAAGAAAGAAAAAGAAAAAGGGAAAGAAGGAAAAAGGAATAGAAAAGTAAAGGAAGGAAGGAAGGAAGAAGGAAGAAAAAAGATCAGAGGCAAGAAAAGAAGAAGGAATTTTAACAAAAATTAAAATAAATAAAAGAAATAAAAGAAGGCAGGAAGAAGGAATAAAAAAGTAAAGGAAGGAAGGAAAAAGGAACAAAAAAAGAAAGCAGAACCTGAAGGAAGAAGGAGAGAAAAGAATGAAGGAAAAGAAAAAAAAGTATTTTGCTGGCTTTAAATAGGTTAGGTCAAAAAATGTCTTCTGCTGGTCTGTGAAACAGGAGGGGGTGGGTGGAGGGATTGGTTTCACTTTTCTCCCTTCCTGAGCCACACTCTTCACTGTTGTCCAGCCTCCAGTCCAGTTCCTCAGGGTCCTTCTGCTCCTCCCTAGGCCTTTTGCTTCCCCCTAGCAGTTGTGGTATCCTTGAGGTGCACCAATTAGAGGCAACTCACACTCCACCTTCTTGCTCTTTGCTGTCCTAGATGCTAGGGGCTCTCCTTGCTCCTTCGGGGTAGTTAAGCCCCCTACTGAGTTGAGTCTTTCCAGGGACTGCAGTCTCCCCTGACTCTGCAGCTCCCCTCTGCCAGGCATTCTGCCTTCCTCCTAGAGAGCGAGTAGGCCCTGCAGGGTTTTGTGCACAGGGGCTAGGTGGGAGGTGTTCAGTCCCCAGTGCTTCAGGCCTCATTGCCCATGGGCAGCCAGGCCCTTGATTGGGTTGCGCACCAATCCCTGGCTTTGGGCCTGTGTGCCTGGGCAGTCGGGCTGCTGATCAGGGTGTGCACCAACCGGGCTTCAGGTGTGTGCTGGGGCTTCTTATCTGGTGTTCACAATCCAGGGGCTGAAGGGGTGGGGGTGTAAGAGGCCACAGCTGCTGGGGAAAATTCTTTAAACAGCCTCTGAGTGCCTCTATTTTCTCTTTTTCTTTTTGAGTAATTCCTCCTATTCAAGCTTCCCCCCTGCCTCCAAAAAAGCACCTGGCCTCTCACAGAGCCCAGCCTGGCTCTCTCCCAAGAATCCTGCAGCAGACCCTGCTCCCCGGCCAGGGGCTTCAGCTGCCCTGGCCCCTGCACTGGTCCCAGGGACCTTATTGTCCTTAAGCACTGTTCTTACCATCTGATCTTTCAATGTCCTCTACAGTCTTTGGTCTCTGATCTTTATATATGCTGGAATACCATTGGCTATTTGCTCTGTTCCTCAGATCAGCTAGGTGTTTCACTGGTGCCAAGGGGAAGTGGACTCCGCTCCCACCTATCTCGCCACCATCTTCCCCAAAATAGAAAGAATTGCATTTCAGATAAAAGAAGATAATATTGAACTTCTCCCTTTAAGAGTCCTCGACTCTAACACCATGAAGACTACAAGGGTATTTAGCCAGGTGATGATCATGACTGACTCATTTGTGGCAATCTCAATAAAGACCATGGATTCATGTATTTAACTTTTCATGGGATGTGGGTCAGTCATGTAGGTGTTGTAAATCATGGAGTCCAGCCATTCTATAGTCCAAATGAAGGACTGTGTATACAAGTTGGACCTGAGAAAGTTATCTCAACTTTAAGAAAACTTCTAAGGAAAATTCATTTGGGAGTTTAAAATGTCTAATTGCCATCTTTTGCCAACCCGAATTTGGAATTCACTGATAAATACAGGCATCAGTCTGGTAGAGATCAAAATAGGACTTATGACTGAAAACTATGAGTTCAAGAAAGTGCCTTCTATCTACTATTTACTATGGCTCATTTGGCTAGAACTTACATATTAGTTACAGATAGTTGGGGAAAGACCAGCACCACCACCCCAGCCCCAGATCATTAGGCACTTTGTCCTAATTATCTTACATCGTGGAAGAAATGAGAATGAATGCTCTTTGCTGGCAGGAAAATCCCACAGGGTACGACCTGAGCCAAGCATACTCAGATTCTTCTGAACTCACCTGTTAGTTGAATCTTTGCTCCAGGAGAGGAATACGGAAGGGGATTGAGAGAGGCCAGAAGGTTACTCTAGTAGGAATCTTTGCCTCCCCAGTAGACCAAAATATAAAAATACTCTCTTACCTTCTCATCTAATTACACCAATCAGCCCTTTTCTCTAACATCTGCTGTTAAACTAGCCAGGTGTAAGGGATGTATATCTTTGGGGACTCCATGGTAACAGGGTACAAAACTCGGTGGCAGATGGAATATATTTATCCAGAAAGTGTTTGCTAGTGGCACCTTGCAATAAGTAAATAATTGATGATGGTGGTGTTGATGAAAATATGAGTAAATGATTCTACTCATGAAGTTACTTGAGAAACAAGGAGAGGTGGATTTTATTTTGACTAAAAATTGAAATGGAAAAAAAGTGAAAATGGAAAATCAAAACCAGAACCATTCAAAGATATGAATTAAGAGAAAAATAAACAATGTGAGAGGATGTGATGAAAAAAATTACTGGCCATGACAATTTGGTACTGACCTCTGCTTAGAACAGAATTTCTTAACTTTTTTTCATTATTGCCTCCCCTAGGAAGACTTTTTTAGACTTTTTCATTCAAATTTCACCTAATCTCCCTCCATGAAATTCTAACTCCACAGAAATACTGTATATCTATTTCCTTGCTGCAGCTCTTTGGGGGACCACAAACCACTGTAACATCTAAGATTTTTTCACCCCCCCCACAAAGAACCAATTTTCTCCCCTTTGGGGGCATTATGTCCCCAATAAGAGTGCATGTCTTAGGATATTAACACATATTCCACTCTACATTCTGGACTCATTCCTTCAAAACTTTTGGATTCCGTATAAAGAGACTTGAAACACATGATCCAAGAGGAAATTAAGAGTTGTTTTAGTGAAATTATCAGGTATTTTTTTTAAACAACCCATTGTTATCCCTCAAAATACTAACAGCCAGGTAGGTTTTATGTTTAATGATATTCAGTCAATTGACACACCTTGCCCTAGCAACCAACATTTCTTCATATTATCACAGAGGTACACTACCAATCAGTCAGGCAGGCAAGAAATGCTGAAATTAAAAAAAAAAAAATACTAGACTGAAAAAGGCACTTGGACAATCAACCATACTTAGGTGTCAAAGCCCCCATGAAAAGCCCAGATGTCAAATCTCAGCCATGCGCACCAACTCACACTCCAGTCATGTGAAAACCTGCAGCTTCACAGAGATGCATACAGGATCCTGATGTCGGTCTCACCCCCAGTTTCTCACAGAGAAAATGGAAAAGCCACCAAGGCCGGATGTGTTCTGCCCCAGGGTGCCTGACTCAGAAAATCAGAAGATGGAGTTGTAGGATATAGGGCTTGCCTCCTGGCTCTCCTCTTCACACCACCACAGCAAAAGTTACAGATAAACTACAGAACAACTATCACCCAGAATCATCAGAAAATCAAGCTGTAAGGAAGTCTGACAACCAAGGAATTAAAGAAATCATATCTATCCAGATGGGTAGGAGGGGAAGAGATGCAGAGATGCACAATGGGTAGTCTCACACTCACATGTGGTAGATAAAAATCAGGAGAGATACCTCAGGAGTAAAGGATCCCAGCCCCAAATCAGACCACCAGCCTAGGGTTCCAGTGCCAGGAAGATAAGTCCCCATAACTTCTGGCTGTGAAAACTAGTGGGGGTTGCAGCGTCAAAGAAACTGCAGGATTCTCAGCCATCTTCTGTTAAAGGGCTCATGATGGATTTAGGACTTACAGAGACTCACTCCCTCTGGTCTCCAGCACTGTAACAGCAGCTGGAAGGGCACCAGTGGCATACAGGGAGAAATTGAGTGTCTGTCATCAGGGTGAGTGCCAGGGGATAGCTTGCTCCTGGACAAAACTCCAGAGGCCAGGGAGCATCCATTATCCCCTTTCTGAGTCCTCCTCCACACAGAACCACAGAGAAGGAACACCATATCTGAGACCCCCATCAACCTGGATCACACAGGTTGTCCCCCCTGCTGATAATTACCTAAGGCTCCACTCCATCCAATTTTGGGGTGTGCTTTTTACGATAAACCATGCTACTAAGAAAGGGAGTCAAAGCAGCTCTATCTAATACATAGAAACAAACTCAGGGTGGCTGCCAAAACGAGGAGACAAAGAAATATGGCCTGAATGAAACAACAGGAAAAAAAAAACAGAAAAAGATCTAAACAAAATGGAGATAAGCAACCTATCAGATGCAGAGTTCAAAACACTGGTTATTAGGATACTCAAGGAACTGTTTGGGTACTTCAACAGCATAAAAAAGACCCAGGCAGAAATGCAGGTTACTCTAAGTGAAATAAAGAAAAATTTACATCATCATTGGGGAGTTTGTGGACAAAAAAAAAAAAAAAAGAAAAATTTACAGGGAATCAACACCGGAGTGGATAAAGCTGAGAATCAAATCAGTGATTTGGAACATAAGGAAGAAAAAAATTCAATCAGAACAGAAAGAAAAAAGAACAAAAAAAATGAGGATAGAGTAGGGAGCCTCTGGGACAACTTCAAACGTTCCAACATTCATATCATGGCAGTGTTGGAAGGAGAAGAGAAATAGCAAGAAATTGAAAATTTATTTGAAAAAATAATGAAAGAAAACTTCTTTAATTTGGTGAAGGAAATAGACATACAAGTCCAGGAAGCACAGAGAGTCCCAAACAAGATGGATGCAAAGAAGACCACGCCAAGACACATCATAATTCAAATGCCAAAAGTTAAAGAGAGAGAATCATAAAAGCAGCAAGAGAAAGCAGGTAGTTACCTAAAAAAGAGTTCTTATAAGACTGTCAGCTGATTTCTCAAAAGAAACTGTTCAGGCAAGAAGGGACTGACAAGAAATATTCAAAGTGATGAAAAGCAAGGACCTACAACTTAGATTACTCTATCCAGCAAAGCTATCATTTAGAATCAAAGTACTTCCAGATAAGGTAAAGCTAAAGGAGTTCACCATCACCAGGCCATTATATGAAATGTTAAAGGAAATTATATAGGAAATAGAAGATCAAAACAATGAACATTAAAATGGCAATAAATTCACAACTATCAACAATCGAATCTACAAAACAAACTAAGCAAAAAAAAAGAACAGAAACAAAATCACAGACATAGAGATCATTTGGAGCGTTATCAGTTGGAGGGGGAGGGGAAGAATGGGATAAAAGGTGCCGGGATTAAGAAGTACAAATTGGTAGGTACAGAATAGACAGGGGAATGTTAAGAAAAGTATGGGAAATGGAGAAGCCAAAGAACTTATATGCATGACCCATGGACATGGATTAAGCAAGATGATTACTGAAGGGAGTGTAGGGGTTCCAGGTGGAGGGGAACAAAGTGGAAAAAATTGACACAACAGTATAACATAATCAATAAAATATATTTTTAAAAAGAAACACTAAAATAATATATGCCTCAAGTGGTTGGACTCATAAATGTTGAAGTGGACATGATCTCTCTTTTGTCTGTGTCATATGTTTCTATCAGTAGAATTTCTTTTCCATCTTCCATTTTTATCCTTAAAAACACAAGAGGGTGACTTGTGGTTAAGCTTGAATTCCACTAAAGTGTCTCTCTTGCCACCCCTCAAAGAGCTGTCAGTCTTCCATCACCAGATACCTATGTTTTTAAATTACAAATATAAATAAAAGTTTTTATATTCATTTAAAAAAATTTAAAAACAGATTACAGTTTTGTTTGAAAGCCAGATTCCAAATTTACCATCCTTTAAAACCAATTGAGGAGAGAACCAAGATGGCAGCGTAGGTAGACACACTGCGCCTCCTCGCACAACCAGAACTGACAGAAAATCGAACGGCAAGGAAGTCTGACACGGAGTAGATAAAAAAGAAACATACATCCAGACCGGTAGGAGGGGCGGAGACAGGCACCGGGGCGGAGAGGACTCATGTGGCCATGGCAGGACAGAGACTGACGGAGTGTGGGACGAAAGGGGCAGGCAGTCTGACCACTAGCAGACCCTGCGGCCCTACATTCGCACACAGATAATCCGAGAGGGTCGCACACATATAATCCGAGAGGGCCAGACTCAGAGTGGTGGAGAACGGGGCAGGCAGAGCAGCGGGTAGCACCCCGAGACCCCATATTCGCGCATAGATAAACTGGGACAAACGGCGGGGAGTGAAGCAGACCGCACAACCCAGGGCTCCAGCTCGGGGAAATAAAGCCTCAAACCTCTGATTGAAAATGCTCATGGGGGTTGGGGTAGCAGCAGGAGAGACTCCCAGCCTCACAGGAGAGGTCGTTGGAGAGAACCACAGGGGCCTAGGGCATGCACAAGCCCACCCACTCGGGAACCAGCACCAGAGGGGCCCAATTTGATTATGGGTATCAGAGTGAAAGATTGAAATCCGGAGGAGAGTGAAGTGGGCGCCATTGCTCCCTCTCAGACCCTCCCCCACGTACAGCCTCACAGCACAGCAACCAGCGTTACCCCGCCCCAGTGAACACCTAAGGCTCCGCCCCTTAAAGTAACAGACGCAACAAGACAAAAAAAATTTTAAAAAGGCCCAAATGACAGAACACTTCAAAGCTCCAGAAAAAATACAACTAAGCAAGGAAGAGATAGCCAACCTATCAGATGCACAGTTCAAAACACTGGTTATTAAGATGCTCACAGAATTCGTTGAATTTGGTCGAAAACTAGATGAAAAAGTGAAGGCTATGCCAAGAGAAACAAAGGAAAATGTACAGGGAACCAATAGTGATGTGAAGGAAACTGGGACTCAAATCAATGGTGTGGACCAGAAGGAAGAAAGAAACATCCAACCAGAAAAGAATGAAGAAACAAGAATTCAGAAAAATGAGGAGAGGCTTAGGAACCTCCAGGACATCTTGAAACGTTCCAACATCCGAATTATAGGGGTGCCAGAAGGAGAAGAGGAAGAGCAAAAAATTGAAAACTTATTTGAACAAATAATGAAGGAGAACTTCCCTAATCTGGCAAAGGAAATAGACTTCTGGGAAGTCCAGGAAGCTCAGAGAGTCCCAAAGAAGCTGGACCCAAGGAGGAACACACCAAGGCACATCATAATTACATTACCCAAGATTAGACAGAAGGAGAGAATCTTAGAAGCAGCAAGAGAAAAGGACACAGTTACCTACAAAGGGGTTCCCATAAGACTATCAGCTGATTTCTCAAAAGAGACCTTAGAGGCAAGAAGGTGCTGGAAAGAAGTATTCCAAGTCATGAAAGGCAAGGACCTACATCCAAGATTACTGTATCCATCAAAGCTATCATTTAGAATGAAAGGGCAGATAAAGTGCTTCTCAGATAAGGTCAAGTTAAAGGAGTTCATCATCGCCAAGCCCTTATTATATGAAATGTTAAAGGGACTTATCTAAGAAAAAGAAGATAAAAAATAGGAACAGTAAAAATGACAGCAAACTCACACTTATTAACAACCACATCTAAAACCAAAACAAAAGAAAACTAAGCAAACAACTAGAACAGAAACAGAACCACAGAAATGGAGATCACATGGAGGGTTATCAATAGGGGATTGAGAGGAGGAGAGAGGGGGGAAAGGTACAGAGAATAAATAGCATAAATGATAGGCGGAAAATAGACAGGGAGAGGGTAAGAATAGTGTAGGAAATGTAGAAGCCAAAGAACTTATAAGTATGACCCATGGACATGAACTATAGGGGGGGAATGTGGGAGGAAGGAGGTGGGCAGGATGGAGTTGAGTGAAGAGGGGGAAATGGGACAACTGTAATAGCATAATCAATAAATATATGAAAAAAATAACTAAAACCAATTGAGGAGTTGGTAGAGATTATGGTGGCTTGTCTACATCAAACCTGTACCACCAGTCCCTATTAAGGCACATATCAGCTACTGCTACATAACAACCTACCCCCAAATTTAGTATCTTAAGACAATAAACATTTATTATTACTCACAAGTCTTTGGTTCAACTGTGTGTACTTGCAGCCTTGTCTGGGCACACTCGTGCTCTGTAGGCAGCTTTAGAACAAGAAGGTAGCTCTGCTGATCATGGTCGGGCTCTCTTCGATGTTTCAGCATTGCCTGGTGGAAGGCTCCTGTAGGATGGCCTCAGCTGATACAAATCAGCTCTCTTCCATGTATTTCTCTTCCTCTAGCAAGCTAGCCTGGGTTTGTTTACACACTGGTGTTGGGATTCATCAAAGGTTAGAGACACTACACTAAGTAAACTGAGTAGGTTTTATGATCTTGAAACAAATTAGAAAATAGAAAATTAGAAGTAAAGAAACAAATGAAACAGCATAAACTGCCACAGTATTGATTTCTTTATGAAAAACAGAGTGGCATGATAGAAAAGGAATTAGAGGCTTTATTTCTTAACTTGCCCAGGATGTGACTTTGGAAAAATTACGCATACTCTCTGTATCAACTTGTTTATCTATAAAGTGGAAATGTCCTTTTTTTCTATCACCTAAGCTTGTTGTGATGACAAAATGAGATTTTTAAACTGTGATGCTCTATATAAATATGACATTGTCCCAATCCGCTATATATTTGCTTCCTGAATTTCTTTTCTTAATTGTTCTGAATAAATAAGCAGGGATTTCTGTTACCTGACTAGAGGATAGAAGAAACTGTTCTGCAGAAAGAACAGGATGCTTTGTTTTAACATATGGCTATATCAGTAAAAAGCCAAGTGACCTTGGGAACCACGAAATTGGGAAAGCCATGTGACCTCTGGAAATTAATTTTTTTCAGGGTAAAATGACAGTAGTAGATTTGAACATTCCTAATATTTCTTCCATTCCTAAGATTCTAAACAAACTGGTCTTTCATCGCAACAAGTTAAAATCTACTGTTTGTGTTGGTAAAGTGAAAAAAAGAAAGCAGATAGGATTTTATCTGACCCAGGAATTCTGATGGATTAAAGGAAATAAAAAGTTTTTCTAGCACTTCCAGTTAAGATGGCGGTGTAGGCAGACATGGCTCACCTTTTTGCACAATCATGTCAAAATTTCAACTAAAAAATAGACCACTCACTCAGGAACATCAGCAACTGAGCTGAAGGGAAGTGTGACAACTACAAAATTGAGTTGAATGGAGGTCTGACAACTAAGAAATTGAAGAAACCATATCCATCCAGGATGGTAGGAGGGGCACAGATACAGAAGGGACTGGTCCAACACCCACATGGGTAAAAATTCAGGAGGAGTAGCTTGGGAGTGAAAAGTTCCAGACCCACACCAGGCCCCCCAGCTCAGGGTCCCAGTGCCAGGAAGATAAGTCCCCACAACTTCTGGCTGCAAAAACCAGCAGAGATTGAGTCGGTGGGAAAAGCTGCTGGAGCCCCAAGCAATTCCTCTTAAAGAACCCCACACATGGACTCACCTACTCAGATTCACTCCCTCTGAGCTCTAGCACTGGGGTAGAAAGGCCCCAGGGAGAAACTGAAGTGTCTGACATAAAAGTGAGCAGAGGCCATTTGTCCCTTTGCTAAACCCTCCTCCCACAGAACTGGTAAGCTGGTGCCATACCTGAGACTCCATCAACCTGACTAACACTGTTTGATCTACCTTGGAGATCCTTAGAGGCTCTGCCCCACCCAGTTTATGGGCCCACTCAAGCTTCTTTTTCATAAGAATGGGTGTTCTTAACTCCTAAATCAGGGGTGTCAAACTCATTTTCACCAGGGGCCACATGAGCCTTACGGTTGACTTCAAAGGGCTGAATGCAATTACAACTCCTTAAGTTAAGGGATAGTTACATTTATACAGTCCTAGAATTATTTCTGACCTTTAAAGGTAACCATGAGACTCATGTGGCCCTCGGTGAAAATGAGTTTGACCTTCCAGTCCTAAATCCTATCAAACAAGCAACAGCTTGCTTCAGTGAGCCCTAGGAAGCCAGATTAGATACATAACTTGGCTCCACCTGGGAATCTCCAAGCCCAGCACAAGTAGCAGCCATCTCAGATTGCTTTACACTCAGACAGGGTGGCCCCAGGCAATACAAAGGAGGAGGCTGACCTTGGTCTGCACCACTTAGGAAACCCCAGGGCCAGCACACCCAGTGGACAGCTATAGACCACATTGGAGCACCATCACCCTGCCCCTGCACAGCTGATCCTCCGTGGATGGTGGAAGTTGGTGGTCAGTGCCACAGCCAATCCTTGCAGTTGACTGGCATAGGTAAATCCCTTTCATTGATCTTCCAACAACAACCAAGGCTCAACTGCAAGAGGAAAATGTACTCAGCCCACTTGAAGGGCACACCTCGAGTACTCAGCTTGAATGATAGGAGAGGCTGTGACACTGGACTCTACTACATTCAGCCACACTACCAAGACACAGAGTCAAAATAGTTTCACCTAATACATAAAAACAAACACAAGAAGGCTGCCAAAACAAGGAGACAAAAAAACATGGCCCAAATGAAAGAACAGATCAAAACTCCAAAAAAAGAACTGGAGATAAACAAAATGGAGATAAGCAATCTATCAGATGCAGAGTTCAAAATGCTGGTTATAAAGATGTTCAAGGAAATTAGTGAGGACCTCAATAGCATAAAAAAGATCCAGTCAGAAATGAAGTACACACTATTTGAAATAAAGAACAATTTACAGGGAATCAAGAGTAGAGTGGATAATGCCAAGAAGCAAATGGGAGATTTGGAATAAAAGGAAGCAGAAAACGACCAATCAGAATAGCAAGAAGAAAAAAGGATTTTAAAAAATGAGGTTAGTGTAAGGAGCCTATGGGACAACTTCAACTGTACCAACATTCACAGCATAAGGGTGTTGGAAGGAGAAGAAAAAGAGTAAGAAATTGGAAACATTTCAAAAAATAATGAAAGAAAATTTCCCTAACTTGGTGAAGGAAATAGACATACAAGTGCAGGAAGCAGAGAGAGTCCCAAACAAAATGGACCCAAACAGGCCACTCCAAGACATATCATAATTAAAATGCCAACGGTTAAAGATAAAGAGAGAATTTTAAAAGCATCAAGAGAAAAGAAGATAGTTACCTACAAGGAGTTCCCATAAGACTGTCAGCTGATTTCTCAAAAGAAACTTTGTAGGCTAGAAGGGATTGTCAAGAGTATTCAAAGTGATGAAAAGCAAGGACCTACAACCAAGTTTAGTCTACCCAACAATTCTATCATTTAGAATCGAAGGACAGATGAAGAGCTTCCCAGAGAAGAAAAAAGCTAAAGGAGTTCATCATCACCAAACCCGTACTATGCGAAATAATATTAAAGGGTATTTTTTCCATATATGAGAGACCTGCAGCCAACATCATACTCAATGGACAAAAACTTAGAGCTTTCCCACTAAGATCAGGAACAAGACCAGGATGCCCTCTCTCACCACTCATATTCAACGTAGTACTGGAAGTCCTAGCGACAGCAATCAGACAAGAAAAAGAAATAAAAGGCATCCAAATTGGAAAGGAGGAAATGAAACTGTCACTGTTTGCAGATGACATGATAGTGTACATGGAAAATCCTATAGATTCCACCAAAAAACTACTCGACCTAATAAATGAATTTGGCAAAACAGCCGGATACAAAGTCAATACTCAGAAATCAAAGGCATTCCTGTATACCAACAATGAAACTGCTGAAAGAGACAAAAAAAAATCCCATTTAATATAGCAACAAGAAAAATAAAGTACCTAGGAATAAACCTAACCAAGGAGGTAAAGGACCTGTACTCAGATAACTACACAACACTGAAGAAAGAAATTAAGGAAGACACAAACAAATGGAAGCATGTACCATGCTCCTGGATTGGAAGAATTAACATCATCAAAATGGCCATACTAACCAAAGTGATTTATAGATTCAATGCAATCCCTTTTAGAGTACCCATGACATATTTCACAGATATCGAACAAACATTTCAGAAATTTATATGGAACAATAAATGACCCCAAATAGCTGCAGCAATTTTGAGAAAGAAGAACAAAGCAGGAGGGATCACAATACCTGATATCAAACTGTATTACAAGGCCACTGTAATCAAAACAGCCTGGTACTGGCATAAAAACAGGTACATAGACCAATGGAATGAGAACAGAGAGTCCAGAAATAAACCCAAGTCTCTATGGTCAATTAATATTTGACAAAGGAGGCAGGAACATAAAATGCAGCAAAAACAGCCTCTTCAACAGATGGTGTTGGGAGATCTGGGCAGCTACGTGCAAAAATATGAAACTCCATCACCAACTTACGCCATACACAAAAATAAATTCAAGGTGGATAAAAGACTTAAATATAAGTCGTAACACCATAAAAGTCCTTGAGGAAAACATTGGCAGGAAGATCTCAGACATTCCACGCAGCAACATCCTCACAGACATGTCCCCTAAAGCAAGGGACATAAAGGAAAGAATAAACAAATGGGACCTCATCAAAATAAAAAGCTTATGCATGGCTAAAGAAAACAGCATTAAAATACAAAGAGAACCAACAGTATGGGAAAACATATTTGCCAATGATACCTCAGACAATGGCCTGATCTCTAAAATATATAAAGAACTCACATGACTCCACTGCAGGAAGACAAACAACCCAATTCAAAAATGGGCAAAGGACTTGAACAGACACTTCTTCAAGGAAGACATACAGAGGGCCCAGAGACATATGAAAAGATGCTCAGCATCACTAGCCATCAGAGAGATGGAAATTAAAACCACATTGAGGTACCATATCACACCTGTCAGAGTGGCCAACATAAACAAATCAACAAACAAATGTTGGAGAGAAAAGGGAACCCTAGTGCACTGTTGTTGGGAATGCAGACTAGTGAGGCCACTGTGGAAAACAGTATGGAATTTCCTCAGAAAACTAAAAATGGGACTGCCCTTTGACCCAGCAATTCCACTGCTAGTATTATACCCTAAGAACCCTGAAACACCCATCCAAAAGAACCTATGCACCCCAATGTTCATAGCAGCACAATTTACAATAGCCAAGTACTGGAAATAACCTAAGTGCCCATCAGCAAATGAGTGGATTCAAAAACTATGGTACATTTACACGCTGGAATTCTATGCAGCAGAGAGAAAGAAGGAGCTTATATCCTTTGCAACAGCTTGGATGGAACTGGAGAGCATTATGCTAAGTGAAATAAACCAGGTGGTGAGGGACAAATACCATATGATCTCACCTTTAACTGGAACATAGTCAAGAGGAGAAAAAAAGCAAACAAAATATAACCAGAGACATTAAAGTTAAGAACAATCTAACAATAGCCTGGGGGGAGGGGAGAGGGGACAGTGAGGAGAGGGGTTTACAGGAGCTACTATAAAGGACACATGGACAAAATCAAGGGCGAGTGTGGAGGCAGGGGAGGGAGGTAGATTCAGCTGGGGTGGGGTGGAGGGATGGGGAGAAAATGCAGACAACTGTTATTGACTTACAATAAAAATTAACAAAAAAAAGAAATGGAATTCTCTCATCTATTTATCCAACAAACATGCAACACACATAACAAGCACTCTACACTTATTCTACTTTGCCCTCTTGCAGCAAGGGATGATGGTAAGACATATTTCTACATTATGAGACCCAAACAGTCTTCTAGGAAATTTCTGGAAAGGCTTGTTCATGAGTAAGAGTATAAACCTGGCTGGTATTTCCTTATTCTGTTTTTCCTGACTTAGCTATAGGTATGATACCTATAAGCATAGTGGCCATGTTGCCCTCATTAAGATAATAATAATAATAATAATAATAATAATAATAATTAATAAACATAATGATAATAATAATGGATTTAAATCAATCATGACCTAAGCATCTTGAAGCAGGAAGATAAAAAGAGACAAATTTCTTTAGCAATGGAAACAATACAAATCAAAGCCATTATATGCCTACCTCCAGATACCTTTTAATTCTGAGGGGGCAGGAAACAAACAAACTTTTATTATGAAGGCTCTGCTAGTCATGTCTTTGTCACTTGTAGTCAAATGCTTCCGTAACACATGATGTGCAACAATGGATAAGCCATATTCCCTCCTGTGACGATGCTCATAGAATCACCTTAATGTAAGTGAAAAGCATTATGAAAAAGTAAATACAAAAAGGATACAAATAGAAAATGGACCACTAATATAGCCACTAGTATGGCCTTTTTGGAATAGTTCAATCCAAGATAAAAACCTGAAAATGCAAAGAAGTTAATTAAGGTTAAGAAGACTAGAGGCCCAGTTAGAAACAAGAGCAATAAGACAATAGAGTTAGAAGGGGGGAGGAAAGTAAAGCCAAATGAGGATAGAAAGTGAACTAAGGAAAACATGAGAGTCTGATTAAACCTACACCCCCCCCTGCACCCCCCACGGTAGTAAAAATGTCATCCTGCTTATTCAATGCCAAGTGGCAGAAGAGTATTGGAAACATCATCCATTATAGATAAGGGATTATGTTTAATCATTATTTATTTCCTATTGGTCTTTCTTACTGGTCAAGAAATACACTGCCTTATACATACCAAAAAAATTTTTGTGATGATTCAATATACAAATCTCATAAACTTTCCTCCCTGCTTGGGTATCCAGAAATCCAGCTTTGTCTCAGATGCTTAACCATAAATATTATCCTTTAAAAACACATTTTGCACTCACATCTGTGTTGTATGTTCTTTGAGTGTCTTCCCCACTTTATGCTTTCATCAAGGTCTAGTTCTCCTTCTGCCTTAATGATGTCTGAGTGAATTAGGGGCCTTGTGGGAGATACTAGTAACTGGACATTCTTGCCTGAAGGAGAGAAGGAGGAAGCCCAGACTGGCCTTGTGAGCTGAGCCAAGCAACCCCAAAACCATCTGGAACTGTCTGTCTGGAACGATCTCCTCATCCTGATGATTGTCCTTTCACGAGTCACCACAAGCATTACCTTCTACCTGCCCATGATTGCTTAACCAGCCTCCCCAGAACTGTGGCTTAAAACAAACACTCTTTATTAAGCTCAAAATGTGGCAGGTCATTTCTAGGTTCAGGTTTGGCTTATCTTGGTTGGCCTTGCTTATACATTTATGGTCAGCAAGTGGGCTGGGACTGGCTGTGTTTTTGATGATCATGGTTACGACGGGGCCATCTGGGGCCTCTCTCAACATGGTGTTTCATCCTCCAAGCTGGTTTACATGGGTCTTAGGTTCTAAAAGTACCAATGAGCAAGTTCCCATGTATAAACACTTTCCAAGTCTCTGCTTATGTCAAGTTTGCTACCTGACCAAAGTCACATTCAAGGTAGTGTCATTCCTCCTCTTCATGGGTGGAACAACAAAGCACATTGCAAAGGGTATGGGTAAAGGGAGGGGCATAATTTGTGGTATTTTTGGCAATCAGCCCATCACAGCTGCACGTTAAAATCCATTGGATTTTACAGTTACATCAGAAGACCAGTTACATCAGAAGCTCTGGAATGGGTTGTGGCACAGTGGGTTTTCTTTTCCTTAATTTTAAGGTGTTTGTTTTTTTTGTTGTTGTTTCTTTATTGGTTTTTTTGGTCAATGATCTAGGACTCTAACTCCAGGTCTGGTGTGCCAGTTTATAAGAAGAAAATTAGACCTCCTGAGAAACTTACTTTATAGTTGGTAAACTTCTCAATAATTCAGAACTTTTTGATATGCAACCACTATTTTGGTCCAGCTTACTTAGCTGGTCAATTCAGTTAAAACAGTAAAAATTGGTTGGTCTTTGTAGATTAGGTTTCTTTGAACTTGAGTGTGCATCAGAATCACCTAGAGGACTTGTTAAAACTCAACACTGAAACCTACCCCAAGAGATTCTTAATGAATAGGTCAGGGTGGGGCCAGAAGTGGGCACTTCTGAGAAATTCTCAGGTGATGCTATAGCTGCTGATTGGAAAGGACATTTTGAGAAAGCACTCATGGAGACACCACCTCAATTAAATATGTTGTATAACCAGCTTGGTCTCGTTGCCCTGTAGAAGGACTGTGGTCATCACTGTGAGCTGAAGTGACTTTTGCAGTAGTTCTCAGAATCTTTTACTCCAGGGCATCTAGACACAGCCAGAGAGCAAGCAATCACTAACAAGGGGGAAGGTTTTTCTGTTGGGACAAGAGAATGTTCCAATTGCCCAAGACTTTAAATTACCTCTAGAGGACACTCACTTGGCTAACAAACCAGTTCTTTGCCTTCCTTCAACTTCCTATTAAATTACCAGAAAAGATGAGGATTTGGAGTAACTAGAGCAAAGAAGCCTGAAATCTTCAGTACCCAGCAATGAAAGTCTGAGACCCTACAGTGAACTCATTCATCCAGTTAACAATCCAGTTCATCAACGAGAACCCGCAAAAAGTCTGAGATGAGTCTCTGGGGAGTCTATGAACCTGACCCTCTACCCTCAGGGAACTAGTAATAATAGAATAAAAGCACTTTGCACTTTCCTAGATAAGAACAAATGCTTTTCAAGTGAAGTATTTGCAGCTCAAGCTTTGATTGGAAGGCACAAAGCACTCTGCTCTATCCTGATAATTCAATGGAAAATGAAGGGGCTCTTATCAGTGCCAGCCAGAAAATTATTTCTATTCTTTAATATAATCTCACATCTTTTTATTAAATACACACTCCAATTTAGTATTCTCACCTAATTCTAGGTACATTTTGTTAGATACTCAGCCTACACTCTATGGAAATCTCCCAAGAAGGATGGTTTTATGTAATATGTGAGCCATTGCTTGCTGTTCTTTTTTCTGATCCTAGTGACATTCCTGGCTTTGCCAGAGCTTGACACCTCAACTCTAACCCAAATCTAACCAACACTCAGCCTGGGCCACTAAGGTGGTACTGAACTACAATTTACTGCCCCCATCCCGGTCATATTTTCTCCGTGGGGATCCCTGCTTTTCCTTATCCCACGTGCTCTGAATCTCCTGTGTTTGTTTCTCTCTGTGGTTAGTCAGGATAATCTTTCTCCTAAACTTCTTTTTTTGAGAATAAGGCCCTATAGCAGAGATATATGTGCCTCAATTGATATGGTTATTTTAGTTTTACTGTAAAGGTCTCTCCTTCCATATTTAGGAATGGCCCAGGGCATTTGAAGTACACATTCACATCACAACAAAAGTTAATATTAGGGAACAATGGATTCTTACTGGTCACCTGCTTTCTGTTACATTAATGAGTTAAGTCTAAGAATTAGTGATTATTGTTCTCATTCGACAGATGCAGAAACTGATGCACAGAGAGACTTTGAGATTTTCAAATTTCCTGTTTACATAACCACTAACCCTAGGCTCACTGCCTTTTTCTCTGTTCAGGGCCTGTAGTGGAGGCTCTGGTATCAGACTCTTCCTCAGTTGAGGAGGAGCCTTGCCTCTCAAGATCCTTGTGGGTGTCCTGAAGAAGTGGTGGTGTGGTACACAGAAGTTGCCTACAAGCTCGGTTTGAGAAGGAAAAATGATGTGGAAACCCAAGGAGACGATGACACAGACAGAGCTCTACAGCATACTCCTAATGTAAGATGCAGGCTTCCGAAATCCAAATCTGCTTTCTAGAATCATTTGCTTTCTTCACAAATCATACCTTCTAGGAAATCTTTAGAGAGGAATTGTGAGTCAGCTTGCTTACTTCTGTATATGTCTCCTTTGTCATGAGTATAGGTTGTGTGGGGCAAATGTAGGTTTACAGTTGTGAGTACACAAAACACAGCTAATTCTTATATCATTATTTATCAACTATTGTATTATTTTCCAAACAACCAACTCTAATCCTTCTTTTGTCCCACCCTGTATAATGAGCATGTGTAGTTTAAAGTATAATAGTAAAACACCCATCCAGTTTAGCTTTCTCAGTTTTTGTTTGAAAATGCTTGTATTTTGCCCTTATTGTTGAAAGATTTTTTTTTTACTAAGTATAGAATTCTAGGCTGACCAATATGTTCTCATTGAAGAGATCATCATACCTATTTCTCTATTTAATTAGAAGAGATTGGCTGTCAATCTAAGTTTTATTCCTTTGTATAATATGTTTTTTCTTTCTGACTCCTTTTAAAATCTCTTTTTCCCCTTTACCTACTAATATATGGCTAGGCGCTAAGAGGTATTGCATTTCATGAAATTTGATCAGTTTCGGAAAATAATAGCCATTATCTTTAAATATTGCCTCTCCCCCTTTCACTTGGTTTCCTCCTTCTCAAACTGAGTGGATGTGTGCTGGGCCTGTTCTACCGTCCACATCTCTTAACTTGTCATTTATAATTTCCATCTTTTACTCTGTGGATTTCATTTTAGATAATTTCTTCACATCTAGCTGATTCTTCAGTTGTGTATAATCTTCTATCTATCTATTTGATTTCAGATTATTTTTAAAAATCTGCCTTGTAACCATTATTGGTCTCTTGTTTCTTTGTCATTATCTCAGTATTCTTTTGGTTTTTAAAAGTAACGTTAGACAGATTTACTGCCTCTTTCATATGTGTTAATGTAAACATCTGGTGTTTTTGTAGGTCTTTTTCTGCTGACTGCTTACCCTGCTTGGTCATTGGTCCATCCATTTAAACCAAAGATCTTAATAGCATAATTAATAAAATATACTTAAAAATAAAAAATAAACCAAAGATCTAGGAGCCTGCTCCCTTTGGCTAAGTTAAAGACTTCCTCACCTGCAGTACAGATCTACCTGGTCAACCTTACCATTTGCTGGGCAAGAAGACAGAACAGAGAGAGAGTGTTGAAGGCCTCCTACGATAGACCCTGTCTGGTGTCCCTGACACATATAGACAGAAAGCCTGGTGCCTGTCATGACCAGGCTGAGGAGGGAAAGAGCCAGCAAGAGCACCAGGGGTATGTGTGTTTAGACAGATACTTAAAAAGGGAAAATGAGGTGAGGTTTTTGGAACACAGTAACTTGGCCCACTGGTAAAATGGGCCCTGCTCTTTTGAGGAGAAGCAAGAGAGGAGTGGGAGGGTGAGAAAAGTAAAGTTTTGGCAGAAGTCCTCTCCTGGAAGTGGCCTGCAGAAGACACTTGTGGTTTTCCACATCACAGTCTCTTGGCTCACTTCTGATTTCAGCTGCAGCTGTTGTAGGTGGTTTTGTGTGAGCTCAGCCACCTCATTGACAACATTGCATCTGAGGGAAGTTGTGTCTTCAGCTGTCTGCCTTGGAGCCTTGGCTGAGGCCTCAGGAAGTGGCCCGGCCTTCCAGCAAGGAGGTAACAGCCAACCCGCAGGGAGGTGCATGTGGCAGAGCATCTGGCTGTTTCTTTGGGAAAGTCCTAGTGACTATGTCTTTGGTTCTTTTCTCCTGGGCTGCTGATATTCCCCAAAGACTATCTTCTACTTTCCTGCCATTTGGTAGTTGAAGTGGGGAGAATGCAAAGTTCTCTATATTAAATATATATTTATATTATTTCCTGTTTTCAGTTGGGGAATCAGCCACAATGATTACAAAATTCTTTCGTGTTCTCAACATTCTTCACAAAACCCACCCATGGCCAGAATAAAAAGTTACTGAGAATTTTCTAGGTGGAAGTTAGTGTTAGTCTCTGTGTTTCTATGTGTAACAGCAAGAGACCAATTTTCTGTGGCTTAGCCCATGCACTGGAAAAATACAACACATTCATTATAATCATGGCGGGGGGAAGAATAGTTTAAATTCAAATATCAGCCAGGTACATGTGAAAACACCTTAGTAACATTTCTCTAGCATCAAAATTAATTATCAACTAGGCTGGTATTTAACAAACTACAGAAATGATCCCTGAAAGTATAGTCTTCAACTATGCTGATATTTAAAAAACTATTTTTTATTTTGAAAAATTAAAATGTTCAGGGAATAGTATAATAAATTCATATACATCTGTCACTTAAATTCACCAATTAACATTTTGGGACAATTGCTTCCACTCTGCCTCTATCTCACTCTCTGTTCCCTTCTCTGTCTATCTGTCTGTCTGTGTGTTTTCACACGCACACATACATATGTATTCAATGAGCTGTGTGAGAGTAAATTACTGACATAACCTTTTTTCCTAAATATTTCTGCATATATTTGCCCCGACAAGTGTATTTTCTTATTTAACTACAGTACAATGCTCAAAATCAGGAAATTTAACATTGACACAATATTATTATCCAATATAGAGTACAAATTTTCCAATTGTCTCTTCCAAATGTCATCAACAACAATATTTCCCCCCACCCAAGATATTTTATAGGATCAGGTATTTTATTTCATTGTTATATCTTTTTAGTCTCCTTTAATCTGGGAAGATAATTTTGGACAGGCCAATTTTTTAAATATAATCTGTTGATATTAAAAAAAAAACTTTTAAAATAGCTCATCTGAGAACTGGTAGTACTTCAAATCTGTAGTCAGGGTCACAGTTTCTGTAGATGAAGTCAGTTCATGATTTGAATTTTGCAAAAGTCCCTCATCTCTTTGCCTTCGAAGTGCTCTCTACTATATGGATATATATGCAATTCAATTAGGAGAGAATAAATTAACTTCGGGCTTTGAGACACTCCCGGATATAATTGGGGTCAACCCTGCGGTGCCACAGAGCTGTGGGTAGGCATCAGTGGTCTCACGTGCAGCAAGGACCACGCGGACTTGGACACTTTCGGCAGATTGGTCCTTTCAATAACCTATCCTAAGAAGCCACACATCTGGAAATAAAACGTAAGGTAATACATAATTGAAATTGTACCAAGAAAGTGATTTTTTGAATGCTAAAATCCAAAACTATTTGCTTGCAGACTTAGAGAATGAGATTGATGATTCTATACAGTTTGCACGAACAATGATATATGGTAACCTACTTTTCATATGATTTCCCTTTAGAACTAAAATCCCAGTTATGATGAAGAAAAAGGATATTACTCATTAAAAAAAGTTCCAATATCCAAAGGACAGAAGGTAAGCTACATTTATATATAGCAGCCCGGCTCCCCGAGCTTTGCCATTGGGCACGTTCCAGTGGAACCAAAGCATAATTGTTATACCATTAAGGAATGATCTACAAAAGGAGTTTCCCCTTAAGGATTTTGATTTTCAGAACAAAATGAAAGACAACCATGGAACCAAAATGGATAAAGGACATGAAAAGCTGCCAGTGGTGATTAATGTCTGGACTCCTACAGGTGAACGGAGCAGGGAGCAGGGATTGATGGAGTTGGGGGGAACAGGTAAGTTATATTTATTCTATAAGCTTTCAAGTGTGGAATTTTCGTATTTGTTCTGGAAGTGTTTGTGTAAGTCTAGCATAATGTGATCAGAGAAAATCAAGCATCTTCTCCTGTCTTTGAGTAGTATCAAGCTCCAAAGTAATTTTTCAGACACAGGTGATGTTTGAACATTTTCAGAATTTCTATCCTACTTCTGAGCCCATTGTGCTCTCTTAATTAATTATATTATAATAACTGCATTATAATTATGTCTAATTTGAAGACTTTTTACTTTGCCTTAAAACCATATTGATCATTCAAGGCTCTGCATTGAGTGCCATGGAACTTGTTTCAGTTGCTGGTACTAATGTCAGCAACTGGATTATGAAAGTGTCTGCCAGAGTCAGAGACCTGGAAACTCTCTCAATAAAAAGCACAGCATTCGGATCAGAGAAGGGACGGAGACTGCTGTTCAGAGCCGTTTCTCTGGGAACATTATTATTGATTTTGGACTGAAGCCATAGGAAGATGCTATGTATATTTTTGTAGAATGGGCAATTTAACATGTTCGTGTCATAAAAAGGAAATTACAAAGTTGTATTTAGTGTAATGTTTTTATGAATCTTTTTTATCCTTTCTTTTACTGTTGAGTTGGGTGTCTAATAGGAAGATAACATGTTTTTTGCAGTTTTGATTTAAATGAAAAATAGTGAAATCACAAAAATATAACATTTTTTCTGTGTGACGCATGTGAAGATGGTACATTCAAGTAAGTGATATGATTGCATAAATGAATAATTCATTTGATTACCTCATTCTTGTCCTTCCCTTTGTACCTGTAATAGACTTGTAGAAAATGAAATCCAACATTTTATCTGGTGAATTTAGCACCCTTGAGTGAACTGAAAATATAGGTATCTATAAAATATTTTTGGTTTGCTTTTTTGAACGGAAGGATAAAGAGAAGTGATGAACAGAAATTGCCTTTCTTTCTTCAGAGGTCAGGGGATGAGACTTGGAAACTTCGAAGGGTGTCAGATACATTGCAAACACAGCATCCGTAATAGAAACTCCATGGCCTTCCTTTCTTTCCCAGTAAATATTCTTGTGGTTTATTTCTGGAGCCACTTTTCTTCCTGTTTTTAGCAGCAGTATAAAATTCAGAATAAGCTTTTCCATGAGGTTTGCAACAGAAGCTTGAGGAAGGTGTGCAAGCTCTGAATTCGAAAGCCGGACAGCCTGGAAAGGGTGTGTAATCCCTGACTTGAGTAGGAAAAGGAGTTGGAGGATAAGGGAACATTTAAAAGATGTTTTCAAACCTTTTTTAGTTTGGGGTCACTTTGGCTTGTTAAAATGTGTTCTTTCTTTTGATTTCTCTTTCTTCTTTTCTCGTTAACCCCTCCTCTCTTCCCTGCCAGCTACATGACAGTGTTGACACCACTAGTGAGAATACAGACCTGGTCCCTGGTGAAGGAAAAGGGCCTGCTGGGAATTGCATGGAGACTGCTGTGGCTGGAGCCCAGTGGAGGATGCTAACGAAAAATGAAATTAAAGATCCTACTCCCAAACCCTTTATCCCTTAGCCCAGGGGTTGCAAACCAGTCCACTGGCCAAATCTTGCCCTTGCCTTTTTTTTGTAAGTAAAGGTTTACTGGAACACAGCCATAGCCACTTATTTACATATTGTTTGTGGCTGCTTTCAGGGTACAAGGTCAAAGTTGATTAGTGATGACAGAGACCATATGGCCTGCAAAGCCTAAAATATTTATTATCTGGTCCATTACAGACAACATTTGCTGACCCCTGCTGAAAGCCAAAACATTATCTCTCAAAGGTTGGCCCCAGACCAGCAGATTCAGCATCACCTTGTCAGAATGCAAAAGTGTTCAGCACCATCCCAGACATAAGGAATGAAAGCATCTGGGGGCGGGGCCCACAATCTGTGTCTTAACCAACACTTTGGATAATTCTGATGCATTCTTTGAGATTTCCCTGGGCCAGACTGGGGCAGGATATAATCGAATTGGTTTATAGAAGATCATTTGGACAGATCAGTGATGATTTCCACGTGGAATGAATTTCCCGTCAATCTCAGAGACTATTTTATAATAACAAAACCAACAGTTTGATAACACTTTATATAAGGTAGGTCAGGGTGGTCTCAAAAGGTATTTGCAGCTTGAAGATGTTACTTTAGGATGCACGGTGCCTCTGGATAGAGGGAACGTGTTTATGTGTGTGTGTGTTGGTGTATATTTAATATTTTTTTCCAAGAAAGATAACTACCTTTAAGGTGGATTCAGTAGAAGGATACATAAATTTACTTTTTAAATATCCTGAATGCAAACCCTCTTGTACCCTGCTTCAAGCAAACATTATATATAAAAATCTAGACTAGATAAGTTAGCCCAGGGGCCCAAGATATTCAACAAGTAATTCAACTTGAAATAGTAACCTCCCTGCTTGCACCTAAATAAGATTCCACTGACAATAATCCATTGCAAATCATGTTTTCAGAACATTTCTTTTGCTTTCAGCAAGGCATGCCTGCAGGCTGGCCCATTCATAACTGGCAAGTGCATGCTTGAATGTAAACTAGCAAGGAATAAACAGTGGCCCACTGCCCATTAGAAAGATAGAGAATGCTGACTCCCTAGAGGTATGTAGAATAGGGCCAAAACAGAGCACTGGCCTTGAAAATTGGGCCCACAGCTTCCTGTCACTGGATCTTCAGATTCCATTCTGCAAATTGCTGCTCTTGAACTTAGGCTTGTTCTCGAATGTCCAGAACTATCACAGGAGAAGTCAGATCAGTGGGGTCCAGATCCCGTGGCTTTTGGTCATCTGGGGATTTCTGCAGCTCTCAGAATCTTGCCCAACAAGTTGCTATTAATCCAATTTGTCCTGAGACACTATATGGGCTGGCATGGCCCGCCAAGCCTGTCCTCACCCACCAAATATATGCATACATATCACCAAGGAAACACGTTGGCATTTGGACCCCCAAAGCCTATGGGTGTGAGATGCTGCTGTAGGTCCTCCACAGGATAAAGTGATCAGGCCCCTTCAAATAATTGCATGGTTGGGCCAAGATAATAAATGATGTTTAGAATTTCTTTTTTTAAGTTTCACCCAAGGACATGTTTATTGATTGTAGGAAGAGAGGAAGGAAAAAGGAGGGAGGGAGGGAAGGAGGACAGGGGGAAGAGAGACAGAGAGAGAGAGACATTGATATGAGAGAGAAGCATGGACTGGTTGCCTCCCACACATGCCCCAACCAGGGAGTGAACCTGCAACCTAGGTATGTGCCCTGACCAGGATATGGAAACCACAACATTTTGGTGTATGGGACAATGCTTCAATCAACTTAGCCACCGGGCCAGGGTGATAACAAATGAAGTATACACGTCACCCTGCCTGAACCAAAGCTCTTCCCACCCTTGTGAGAGTCTGTGTGTGCATGCACCACCTCCCCAGCTGGCCTGCCCCATAGGCATAGGGATATGTACACTACCAGAGAGGTCTGCTCTAAGGAGGACAGATGCAGGAAGAAGCCTGCTCAGCCCTGCGCAGGTGTTTATGGGTTCTGGGGTACCCAGATGTGGTCTGCAAGAGGAGATGTGGGCTCTGGGTAGACCTGACCTCTTGGCCCAGACTTCTTCCTCCATGAGGAAACAATTGGAGGAGGCCTAGAGTAGGATCTCTGAAGCATGGGGCTCTGGAAAGGACCCAGGGTTGACCAAGTCTAAGAGTGGCTTAGACAGCATTTCTCAACCTTCCTTCACTGACATTTGGGGACAGATAATTCTTTGTTGTGGGACTCCTGTGCATTATAGGATGGGTGGCAGCATCCCCGCCCTTTACCCACTAGATGCCAGTAACATCCTAGTTGTGACAACCAAAATTATCTCCAGATAGTGCCTGGAATATTTGGCCAGATGCCCCATGGAGGGCCGAATCGCTGCTGGACGAGAACCACTCTTCTACACTGAATATCACTTTGTCTCAGCATGTGCAGGTCTCCTTGATGGACTCGGATTCTCCTTTGCTGGGCTTTTAAAACAAGAATAAAATGGAAGGCGAACCAGCTTCTTTACATTATATCCTGTACCACCATCATGCAAATGGTAGCTCCTAGCCTTGTGAATGTTTGTTCATAATCACGAGGGAAAGTAAAGTCAGAGACCAGTGTTCTCAAGTTCTATAAGCTTGACATTAGGGCCAAATCCATCATGCAGGCGGCTGTTATTTTATCACCAAATATCCAAAGAAAATTGTCATCTCATGGGCTGATTCTATCAAATGCATACAATGAAACCATACTCTTTGATTCCATTAACACAGAAGAAAATCTATTTAGTATTATAAATCGGGAATTGGGAACCGATGCAAATGTTCAGAATAGAAATGCTAAGAAAAATGGACCTTACGTTCAATTCCAATTTCAGCATGTGGCTAACCAGGGACCAGAGTCCACTTGAAATCATGTTTCTAAAATTCCCCCAAATAAAATAATTTAAAAAATAATTAACAAGGAACCTGCTTATTCCAAAATAATCACATTTACATTATTGAGTTTTGCTTGTTTTTTAAAAATTTTTTCTTATGTGAATGTGCATATTGAAAAAGAAATTTTGTTTCATTTAGGCAAGAAAATATAGAAAATTATATAGAAGGTTAGTTAACGAATTAGGGCCTGTGGGCCAAACTCTCTGCTTTTGGAATAAACTTCTATTGGAACACAGTATACTTATTTATTTAGATATTTTCTATGGCTGTTTTCATACTACAGTAGCTGATTTGAATAGCTGCAATCAACTAAGACTCTATGGCCTACAAAGCTGAAAAATATTTATCTGCCTTTTAGAAATGAAATATAATTTGACCCCTAATACAGGAGATACAGGGAAGTGAGGTGTCACTTCAGGGGGCTTCCAGATGTTTAAATTCATGCTTCCCTTACTTCATTCAAGCCTTTGTCCTTTTCTCCAACTGTACACTTAAGTGTTCATTTTATGTTGATGAGAGCTGTAGTAGTTACTTTTTAAAAAAATTCTGACCTGATGATATGTTTTTATTGATTTTAGAGAGAAAGGAAGGGAGAGAGAGAAACATTGGTGCAAGAGGGAAACTCAATCAGTTGCCTCCCACACACTCCTGGACAGGGGACTGAACCTGCACCTAGGTATGAGCCTTGACCAAGGATCGAACCTACAACCCCTTTTGGTGTATGGGATGATGCTCCAACCAACTGAGCCACCTGGCCAGGGCTGTAGTAGTTATTGTTGATAATTTTCTGAACATGCTATAATATGAGTGATCTAATTTTTGTTTGAGCAGCATGGAAACCAACCCAATGGTTGAGGGAGAGGAACTTGTATTTCTCAAGGGGTAAATCCAGTCTCTTTATACCCTACCTGGTTGTCACGGGAAGATTTTGGTTAAATTTATCATTGCATTCTGATAAAATTATCTCAAACCCAATTATATGTCCTTAACCCAATGAAGGTCACAGTCAAAAATGTGACAGCATAGATCGTGTGTATTTCAAAGATACATTCATTACTAGCATGTGCTGAAATGTGCAAAAAAATGAAAAAACACTGCAAATTTGTATTTATTATAATAAAATACATGATTTTAAATTTGTTTTTAGTTACAATATAGAAATTATTAAACAAAGAAATATAAAAATATAAAGAATAAATATTGTTCTTTTCAAATAATGGAAACATGGGTGTTGCTAAAATACACAACCAAAAGAATGTATTTGACATTAATTAATCAGACTCTTCAATAGCTGGCTTTGCAAAGCTGGCTTTGCAAAGCGTTTGTAACAGTCATCGCAACCAGTATTGCTGTGCTCGCTCGAGGCATCATAAGTACTTTGCACAACACTTGCAAAAATATTTTGATAAATGATTTGTTTTGGATGCATAGCATCTAACATGTGTTATAACCAAACTGACAGCTTAAATGTTATGGCTCCACATTAGTCACAGTCATGTATAAACGTGCAGCAAGTCATGACCTTGAACCTGTGTGCCTGGTATACCCAACAATATTTAAGAAAAGAGTTTGTTTGTATCTCAGATCAGCCCCAACCTCTACAGGGCTAAATGATGTGTCAAAAATGTATTAAGCATTGAAATAGACTTTGGAATAAACAATTCTTTTTCTTAAAAGCTTTCCTGATATTTGTACTTTGCTCATATTTTCTACTTAGTACCAAACAATACTTTTCAGTACATTCTTTGGTGTGCTCAGGTGGAAGGAGGGCAGGTGGCTATTTTGCTATCATTTGTCACTGAGATGATTGTGCTGTTATTTCGTGACATTTTTATATTCTGCTTTTTCTTCTCTGACTCAGGGAAAGTTCCATTACGATGGGATTCCATTATGACGCCTCTGCACACTTGTGTTTGTCTCAAGTCATCTGTGATAGTTGGTGAATGTTGTGCTTGAGAGGACTGAAGAAGTGTAGAAAACACTCAAGAAATTTAAAAAATCTTAGGGCTCCAGTCTACTTGAAAATATATTTTCTCTATCACTTTTATATCATAGTCCTATGTCTCTAATGTACTTAATATTATATACATTACGCTCTTGGCATCATAATATGTAACATAATATTAAGTAGCCTTAGTGTGCGCATGTGTGTATGGGCGTATGAACTCTATGTGTTTGTAGTTGAATGAAAGTATGTTTATGTCATACAGAGTGTGAGAAGCAGTAATATACAAAGAAAATGGGGGGCAAGACCTTACAGCAGGAAACTGCTTGTCGAGGCCAAATGTTTCTTAATGTAACTGAACTTGTTTATACTGACTTCGCTATCTTCTGCAGATTAGAAAGTGCTGGTTATGTAAAATGATGTCATTTTTTATTGCCCTTCTAGAGAAAGACCCTCCCTCAGACATACCTTCTCCACCTTGCATCTTTATCCCTCCCCACTCCTAGACTGTGTGAGCCCCCTGTGCAGAACTGTGTTTTCATCATCTTCGCATTCCCCAGAGGAGTGTCTGTGACAAAGGAATATTTACTGAATAAAACAAATAATAAAAAATTTGCTTCTAGGCCATTTATATCAGAAAGAGAGCATAAGGAAACAGTCCATACTGTTCTATGCCAATGCGACTGACCCAAAAACGTCAGATACTAAAACGTTACAGAGGTCACAGAATTTTGTAGCTGGAGAGGAAACTTAGGTTGAACAGTCAAGTCATCTTAGGTGACTGTTGAGAAGCATGAGGCTCAGAGAAGAAAGGAGAAATAAACAGTCATATGGCACCAACTATATGCTGGATCAGCGCTTTGTAAATATCTAAATCTCACAGTAACCCCTTGCATACTCGTCATTCACTGTGAGAGATAGGAGCATATGGTAGACTGCAAAGACAACCTCAAGTTCATAGAGCCTGAGCAAAGCTGGTTCTGCTGAGCTTCAAAACCGTGCTCATGTTCTTGTACCCTGACCAGGCAGCCCCTAAGTATTAGAATTTTGCATTGCCTCATATTAATTTAAAACCATCTACTACATAACTAGCCATTTACAAGAAATACAGAGATAGAGAAATATGTTACAAGATATCACAAGGAAACTACCAGACTTCTCCAGAACTGGAAAAATCCTACAGGGCAAATGACTCTGTTTCTTCAACACATAAAAGGCATTAAAAAAATGTAAGGGACTATTGTATATTAAGGGACTTAAGAGACATGATAACCAACATTGGTTGGATCCTAATTTATGAAACAATTGTAAAAAGAAAGAAAAATTTGAGAATATGGGGGAAATTGAACATGAACTGCCATTAACAGATAATTAGGACTATTGCGAATTCTTTTGGCAAGAAACTATTATTTTGGTTATGTTTAAAATATCCTTATGTGTTAGAGAGTCATACTTAAGTAATTACGGGTACAAAGATATTATTTCTGAGATTTATTTCAAAATGCTCCAGATATATTTATATACTATTTATGCAATTAAAAGCTATGTTTTTAATAAAAACTATAATACCCAGAGCCATTAATTTGGCCTGGCTTGAAGTGAGATATCAGTTCCACTCTGAAGTCTGAGGTAAGATTAAAATTCTTCTTATATGTTTACTGTGACTCTATGTTAAAACAAAAGCAAATTTTTGTAAAATAAAAAGGTGTGCAGACTGATAAACTCAGGTATAACTGAGACTGACACTCCACTCCTCCTCTGGGGGGAGACTGTCATTGTGTGGTGACAATGGTCCCTGCTCCCTGCAAACCTTTGAAGGTCACTTGACATGTCCCACTTGGAGGCATCTCTTCAAGTCAACACAAGGTCATCTCTATCCTACAGTCCTTGGGATTAAAAGTTCTGAAGTGAGCAAAACCCAGCTATTTTTAGGCAAAACGACAGCTATTTTTAAGGATTTTTGAAAGGCCATCCTTGCACAGTTGAGCATGTGAGAATTCACCACTAGTTTACCCAAACGCTGCCTGCAGCCCCTAAGAAGCCCCATCTGTTTCTTCATACTCCTTTTGAAGAGTCAGTGGAGAAAGGAAAGAAAGGGCTCACCTCCTGCTGGCTGCCCACAGAACTCCTCTACTTGACTAGCTACATGTTGGAATTTAAAGAGGCAGGAGTTTAGGGAAAGAAGCCAAGGCACAGTTTGAGGGGAGACTACAACCTTCTCTGTCAGGGTAAAGAACAAGAATCCCCAATTTTTGTGCCCAAAACAATGTTTTAGTGCTCTAAAGACTAGTGCTTCTCAATCCTAGTGTGCACACAAAGCCCCTGGGGGCTTTATTAAAATGCAGATTCTAATTCAGCAAGTCTGTGGTGGGTCCGAGAGTCTGCATTTCTAACAAGTTCCCAGGGGATGCAGGGACGAGCTGTCGCTGGCCCCTGGACCACACTTGGAGTAGTGGTCACATAGAATTTTCTTTTGTTTGTCTCTTTTTAGGGTAAGGTCTTTATTATATGTTATTTATGAAAGCTAGTCTGTTAGCCCACGTGAGTGCTGAGAGTGAGTCTCATAAAGATTTAGTGTTAGTAAGTGGTGACTCTTCCAACCAAATAAATGGTAAACCTTCAGAAAGGATTAGAGGGGGCAGTGGTGAACAGAGGTTGGAGATGAACATGTTCTATGTGTGGGGCTTTTATTTTCATAAATTTTTCTCATGTAAGTCTTAGCCCCCCCAAGGAGGGCGTTATTTTTCCCATTTTATGATAATAAGAAAGTAAACCACAAGTTTAAAACTATCCAAAGCACAATGTCGGAGATTCTACAGGAAAAATGACCTAGTTCTTAGACAAATAAATGGCATGGGAAAAGGAGGAAGGGTAGGAACTGTTATAAATAAAAAGAGACTTAGACAGATTGAATAAAAATGCAAGACCAGGATCTTGTTCGGAACCTGGCTTCACACACACACACACACACACATACACAAAACCCCAAACCGTAAACACACATTTCTGAGACATTTGCTAAAATGATTTGTGGACTGAGTATAAGTCATTAAAATTTTTTTACTAATTTTGTTAGATGTGGTAGTGCTACAGCAATTGTGTTATAAATTAGAATTCTTATTAGTCAGAGGCCACTTGGTAAAATTATATCCTGTGAACATATGCTTTAAAATGCTCTACAAAACCTTTTTTGTTTAAAGATTTCATTTATTTATTTTTAGAGAGAGGGGGAGGGAGAGAGAAAGAGGAGAGAAACATCAATGTGTGGTTGCCTCTCGAGCGCACCCCAGCCAGGGATCTGGCCCTCAACCCAAGCATGTGCCCTGACTGGGAATCGAACTGGCGACCCTTTGCTTCACAGGCTGGCTGGCACTCAATCCACTGAGCCATACCACCTAGGGCTACAAAACCTTTTTTAAGTGGAGGCAGGGAAGAAGCAGAATAAACAATAATTTATCAAGTGTTGATAAATACTACTTTTAAAAACTTCATTATGAAAAAATTTTAGCCTTAGAGAAAAGCTGTGCTATTTTTAGCACAGAGGTCCTGAATACATATTGCCTTGCCTTCCCTCCCCTGATGATAACATCTTATATAACTATGGTTCAGTGATCAAAACCAGAAAATTAACACCGACATAACACGATTCTAAAGTCTCCTCTTCCCTCCCTCCTTCACTCATGCCCTTTTTCTATGGCAGCATCCAACCCAGAGTCCCACATTATATTTGTTATGTCACCTCAGTCTTCATTAATCTGACAATCCCTTTGTCTGTCCTTTCTTTTATGCCCTTGACACTTTCAAGAGTACTGGTTCATAGATTCTAGATGGGTTTTGTGTGATGTTTTCTGATGATTAGATTGTGGTTGTGTTGATAATTATTAAAGTCAGGAGATGCAATCTTAGGTTTCTATTATACTGCTCTCTTTGCTTTGGGGCATGTTTGAAAATTCGTATAGTAGAATTAAAATAATAAAACAAACAAAACAAAATAAAAGCAGACTCACAGAAACAGAGACCAAAGGGCTGGTTACCAGAAGAGTGGGGTGGAGAGATGGGTAAAAAAGTGAAGGGGAAGGTAGTCAACAATATTGTGATAAGTTTGCATGATGACAAATGATTACTAGAATTAATGGGGTGATAACATTGTAAAATAAAAAATGTCAAATCACTATGCTGTATACTTGAAACCAATATAGCTAATATAATATTATATACCAGCTATACTTAGATTAAAAAACCAATAAAGCAGAGTGAGGTTATATAACTTTTAAAAATTGATTTAGTTATTAATGAGCCAATCTTGGATTAGAACTCATATTAATCTGACTAAAAAATCTGTAAACTTCACATTTCAAAATAATATATAATATAAAAATAAGTGACATTTAGTTGTTAAGGTAGTATTCATGAGTGAGCTGTGCAGAGAGATTTTTTCCTGCTCTGAGCATAATTAATCAAGCCCCAATTTATGGGTTCATACAAGTTAATGGACATATGAAGTCAAGGATGAATTGTCTTGAAGGATGACTTAGTGTACAGGAGAAACTAAAACCCACACAAATTAGTTAAAACAAATATTGAATATATGTTGGAAAGGTGGGTCATGGAATTCGAAGTAGGAATAGCAGGCATCTCATGGGGAAAATATTGGGAAAAAGAAAATGATAGACATTCACCTCTTTCTATATGTCTCTCTTTATAAATGTTGGTCTCTCTCTGGGGACACATGAAACAGATAGTTTTCTGCTTCTTTCTGCATGCCTGCTTCATTGCCCTACATCTTTGGGTAATTATTCTTCATTTCATGTTGCTATAAAGTAGTAAATGGCTGCTTCACCTTGAGTCTATATGACCTTACATACAGGGATTATTGCCAAGTGATGCTCAACTTCTAGGCTTCTTCATTCAAAACCTGGTCATATAATTCAATTTCCCCCATCTCACTGGTTAAATAAATATGCCAGTCTGATGAACTGAGTGGTAGGGACATATGGTATCCATAGTAACAGGAGCTTATCCCTTCATCTTTGTGAGGAGGGTGTGTTTAGGTTAAGCTAAGAAGAAGCAGGCAAGGTAATATCTCAGTTCCATAGAATTGTCCATTAATAACTTTTGTCCATTTTTCTTAATTCTAATTCCCCAGAAGAGGTTACAATTGCTGATTCCTCTGTATATAGGAATATATAAACTAGATGATGTGAGTTACTTGAAAACCCATGATTTTAAACTAAGGAATAGGCATGGGACTAAGCTCTTTGGGTCGGTTGCCACAGTCCTTGCCCATGAGGAGATCAGAGGCTAGTAGAAGATACAGATATATAAAATTAAAATGACAAAACTGTGTAATCAATACTGCAATGGAAGTATACACAAGTTCATAAATAGAACATAAATGCAATAATTAGGTATGTCTGGGGAGGGTAAGACAAAAAAGTCTTCAGAAAGAAGGGAGCATCTGAGCTGGAATTTGAAGGCCAAGTTCGAAGGTGAAACATTTCCCTAAGCTGACTCTTCTTGAAGGGTGACCCTCAGTTCGCCTTCTTGAATGTGTAAGGAGAGCTGGGAGATAACCCTTCTCTGCTACAGTAGAGGGCTCAGTTATTCAAGGCTCCCCTGTTTTCTACTGGCTTAGCTGTTCATGATCAAGTTGTGGGCATTTATATGTGTTCTGCTTTCCTGATTGCTGAGGTATTTGAAATTCACCTCCACTGACTGGGTTTGTTCTTGACTTTCTGAAAATACAATTTGTTCAATGACGAGGCACTCTGGGAAGGCATCACACCTTGTCCAGCACTGGGCTGTTGTGAACAGGTAATCTGAGCATTCTCCACATTTGCAATGAAGAGACATACAGCCTGAATTGGAAAAAACCAACTGATGATTTGATCTCTTTCTTGCTTACATTGTAAAATTTAAACTTGCAGAGTGGGAACAGCTTTTCAACTATCCCAGTCTTAGAAAAGCAGATACAAGAAGATTGCTGGGTATGGAAAAGTGAAATGAGTTTTGAATTCTAAGAAGCAGGGTGGTTGACATGAATCTTTCAGTAAGTCTCAAAGCATCCATTTTAACCAGCAGCTGTTGAATTTCAGGGTGGAGGATAAATATGGTTACTTACCTGACACACTGGGTGGAGATGTGTATGTGTATCCAGGGTAAGGCGACAGTAGGTTTACAGTTGTGAGTACCTAAAACAATTTATTCTTGTGTTATTATTTATTAATTATTATATTATTTTCCATATGAACAATTGTTCACCTACTTGTGCCTCATCCTGAATATATACCTACTGCCCTTATCATCAACCTGTGTATAGCCAGAAGTCACAATGTTTAGAGCAACAACATGGGTAAAACACAGCTGGATTTATTGCAGAGCAATGTAATAGCCACACCTTTTTCTGCTACAATATGCACAAGCAATGCCAGAAAATTGCTAAATGAATTTAGTCAAAATTTAAAATGGGCATGTATGTTTACTGTCTTAGGTTCCATTGGCCATCTGGAACATATAATAAAAAGAAATCCATTAAAAGGAAATTTCTGAAACATTCAAACATTGTAATTTGGCTTTGGAAAGCTTAAAAGAAGAGGACAGCATAAGCAGTTCCTACTTACACTGGAATTTGTTTATTCTGCTTACTTGATATCAGAGCCAAAGGCTCTAATGGTTTTGACTGGATCTAAGAGTTTCTTTGTTTCTGTATATTTGGGCTGGGCTAGTTTCTGCAAATGAGCTTTTGTAGCCAGCACAAGATTTTAGTCTCCAATTTTAAGTACCTTCAAAATTTCTGGAAAATCATTCCTGAAATCACATCTTTTGTCTCTGTGTCATGGGAAGAAAATGAATTATTTAATTTACAATCATTTACAGAGTCCCTGCTGCATGAAGGTAGGATGGGTGTTGTGTTGTGGAGTGGGAAAGAGGTATGAGGTGTAGGCAGGGGGAGAACTACATAGGAAATGAGGAATCCTAACCCTCAAAAATGCCAGTGCTCCATTGAGAAGACAGGCATATGCCCAAGTCATGCCTTGGACTTCCCCAAGGGAAAGGGGAAAGAAGGGCAAGGTGCGAAACCCAGCAGTTTAGCAGAACTACAAATAAGAACATTAGTGGCAGGAGCAGTGCACTTTTACCTTTCGTCCTGGGGTCACGGCGAGCATAGAGAGCCGTCTCCAGTCTGAGTGTGGATCAGGCAAGTGGAGGCCCAGTCATATGTTTCATTCCTTCTGAAGGGTCAGCAGAGGGAGAGCCTTATGACTTTGTGATGCTTGTGATGGCGGGAGGATGTCCAAGGTGCTCTGCTAACATATTGATAGAGCTGGGATTAAAAAAATACACACATCCTGTTGACTTCAAATCCCATAGCTTGGGTCATGGTAGGAACACAAAACATCAAGGCATTTACCTTTTGACCCCAGATTCTTAATGGAAAAATAAGAGACTTGGAATCAGTTGTTCCCAAACTCTTAGAGAATACACCTTTCAGATAAAATAGTACTCAAACCCAAGATAGAAAACAGATAAAAATAAAACTGCTTTGTCTGAGGTCTGAGTGGGAGCCAGAGCCCTGACTCTCCTCTCATCGCAAAGGAGTCCTGTGGGTTCTATTGCATTATTGTCCAGCAACTGCTCTCTCACCCCCACCCCTTCCATGGGAGAGTATTCATTACCATCCATTAGTTTCCTGGTTGCCTAGTTTGCCTATGTGACTTGCACTGGCCAATGCAATAGAAGCAGACGTGGCATTCTTCTCATTCAAAATGAATTTCCATTACCAAAACAGCTTTGCATCTTGCACCTCTGTCATCTGTTGTTAAAAAAAAATGATATGCTCCAGGGAGTTAGTGCTCTTTCAGCCTGGAAGAAAAGACAGATGGAGCATATACATTTTATTCTTAGCCTGGAGTTAACCTCCATGACAAAACTGAAGAACCATGGATGAGAAATAAAGGTCTGCTTTTGAAGGCCACTGAGATTGGGGGATGCTTGTTATGCAGCTTAATCATAGCAAAGGCGGTCTAATGTAAGGTTCTAAAACATATTCTCAGAAGTGGTGTGGCTCAGAGCATAGATGTAATTGGTAGAGAAAAGTAAGAATCTAAAACACTAAATCAAAAAATACAACAATCACAACACCCCACATTTACTCCATGGGTAGTGCCCATTCCAGGTAAGTGAGTAGTTTTTGCTGCTTAAAAGCCCAGTGTTGCTCTGTCTCTCAGCCTAATTCTCCAGAGTCCAGTGCAATCTGTGAGCTTCCTTATATCACTCAGATGAATATTCTTCTAGTGTGTCATAAAGAGTTGGTTTCTGTTGCTTGTAACCAAGGATCCCTAACCAACACCTATGTAACCACTGTTTTGGTCATTACTCTACCTGTGTTTATATATTTATGTTGTATATGAAGAAGAAGTTGAGAGATGAGAAGGGATGGTCATATTAGCTCATCTAATTGGCAGTTTTACTTTTGCAAAGTTTGGGAAGCTACAATACTCCTGGATATGATTGGTGCTCTGCCTGTATCTCTGTTACCAGGCCCTGTCCTCTCTCCCAGCTGCTGCGACAGTTCTTTGGCAATGGGTCACAACTGTCTCTTTTCTAGAGATTTGCTCTGGGACTGATAGGAACCACCTCACTCCTCCCACCTACCACCACCTCCAGCAGCCCGAACAGTGACTGACACAAGGAGGTATGGGGCCAGCCTCTTGCCTCTGTGATGCTCTTCACGTTCCAGAGCTCCTGTGCGACCAGGCTGGAGCTGAACTCCAGCTGAGTCCATCCCCTCAGGCAGCAATCTCCTCTCCTCTATAGCATGACCCACAGAACCCCTTGTCCTGAGAACACTCCCTCAATAAATCATAGGTTCCTGAATTCACGTCTTAGGCTCTGATTATAGGGAAACAAAACCAAGACATTTTCCCTTCCAAACCTCAACTCTTCCTTCCTTTCCATTAGTCTTGTTGCCTCCATAGCCACAGTAATCTTTATGATGATTATGTATTCATTTTATAGTGAAAATTTCAGGGCAAAAGGGGGCAGATGACCATAGAGACCACAGAGAGTGATGGATGCTCCCCTGAAAGTGATGGATGCCCCTTCGTTATTCTGTTTTTAAATTTCTTTTTTCAATTACAGTTGCCATACAACATTATATTAGGGGTACAACATACTAATACCCCCTTCATCATTCTGATGGCAGCATCTAGGGGACTGTCACCAAGGAATGGTGGCTTTTAGAAGAGTAGGTGCAGAGCTGAGGAACGGTGGACATGTTTGCTCATTTAATGGGCAGTTTCACTTCAGCAAAGCTTGAAATGGTTTAGTCATTAGTGGCTTTCACACTTTGAGGCCAAGAGGCTCCATCCAAGGGGCTTCTATTATCGTGCCTTTGCGGGCTCTAATTTGCTCAAGCATGTTCCGAAAACCATCCATTACTGGCATCTAAGCAGATCAGAAAGGGATCCTCCATTTTCTCTGCCATTTCCCAGAAACATTTATTGAGCACCTATTGGATATGTCACCATGCTCAGTATAGGGGGTATAGCCATGAACCTGGTCCAGCCTTGTCCTGTGAAAGTCATGGTCTGTTGGGGCAAAGATATTTTAGTTTAAAAGTTATAGAACTATTTTTAAAAATTATGATGGAAATTATGGCTTCCAGTGAAGGGGACCAGAGACTGTCTCATAGGGGCTCTATAGTTCTGTGTGGTCACAATCTGTCTGCCCAGGACACCCTCACCTCACCTGAAATCCTGTGACAGCTCAGGGAAATATTCCAAAATGCAGGTTCAAAGAAATGAGTACATATAAGTATAGCTTTCTCTATTTGACGTTTTAAAATTGAAAGCTGTACTTAGAATTTTTATCAGTGCGTGTAGTTTCACACAGCAGTGCCCTTGAACATGCATTCTGCTGCAGGGAATTTGTTTCCTGTTCTTTTTGGCCTGTGATCTCTTAATGATCCTTCAAGACACAGTTCAAATAGTACCCACTCTGAGAACCACCCCAAACTCAGTTAGATGGACATACTATACTTCGCAATGTGTAGTCTGGAGATTTATTCTTTATGTGTCTTATCCTACAAATACATTATGAGCTTCTTCAAGGCAATGATCAGCCTAGAGTGTAGACTCTCAAATAATGAGAATAAGAACCAAGATGGCGGCGTAGGTGGACACACTGCGCCTCCTCGCACAACCAGAACTGAAGGAGAATCGAAAGGCAAGGAAGTCCAACACCAAGGAAATAAAAAATAAACATTCATCCAGACCTGTAGGAGGGGTGGAGACGGACACCGGGGTGGAGAGGACTCGCATGGCTGTGGCGGGACCGAGACTGGCAGAGTGTGGGAAGAACGGTGCAGGCAGTCTGAGCACTAGCAGACCCTGCTGCCCCACATTCGTGCACAGATAAACCGAGAGGGCCGGACTCAGAGTGGCAGAGAACGGGGCAGGCAGAGTGCCGGTAGCACACCGAGGCCCCACACTCACGCACAGATAAACTGGACGAACGGTGGGGAGCAAAGCAGACCACGCAACCCAGGGCTCCACAACCCAGGGCTCCGGCCCAGGGAAATAAAGCCTCAAACTTCTGATTGAAAATGCTAGTGGGGGTTCGGGCAGCAGCAGGAGAGACTCCCAGCCTCACAGGAGAGGTCGTTGGAGAGACCCACAGGGTCCTAGAGCATGCACAAGCCCACCCACTCGGGAACCAGCACCAGAGGGGCCCAGTTTGATTGTGGGTAGCGGAGTGAAAGATTGAAATCCGGAGGAGAGTGAAGCGGGCGCCATTGCTCCCTCTCGGCCCCTCCCCAACGTACAGCATCACAGCACAGCAACCAGCGTTACCCCGCCCTGGTGAACACCTAAGGCTCCGACCCTTAAAGTAACAGACGCAACAAGACAAAAAAAAAAATTGGCCCAAATGACAGAACACTTCAAAGCTCCAGAAAAAATACAACTAAGCGAGGAAGAGATAGCCAACCTATCATATGCACAGTTCAAAACACTGGTTATCAAGATGCTCACAGAATTGGTTGAATCTGTTCGAAAAACAGATGAAAAAATGAAGCCTGTGCTAAGAGAAACAAAGGAAAATGTACAGGGAACAAATAGTGATGCGAAGGAAACTGGGACTCAAATCAACGGTGTGGACCAGAAGGAAGAAAGAAACATCCAACCAGAAAAGAATGAAGAAACAAGAACTCGGAAAAATGAGGAGAGGCTTAGGAACCTCCAGGACATCTTGAAACGTTCCAACATCCGAATTATAGGGGTGCCAGAAGGAGAAGAGGAAGAGCAAAAAATTGAAAACTTATTGAACAAATAATGAAGGAGAACTTCCCCAGTCTGGCAAAGGAAATAGACTTCCAGGAAGTCCAGGAAGGTCAGAGAGTCCCAAAGAAGCTGGACCCAAGGAGGAACACACCAAGGCACATCATAAGTACATTACCCAAGATTAAATGCAAGGATTACTGTATCCAGCAAAGCTATCATTTAGAATGGAAGGGAAGATAAAGTGCTTCTCAGATAAGGTCAAGTTAAAGGAGTTCATCATCACCAAGCCCTTATTATATGAAATGTTAAAGGGACTTATCTAAGAAAAAGAAGATAAAAAATATGAGCAGTAAAAATGACAGCAAACTCACAGTTATTAACGACCACACCTAAAACAAAAACAAGAGAAAACTAGGCAAACAACTAGAAGAGGAACAGAACCATAGAGATGGAGATCACATGGAGGGTTGTCAATAGGGGAGTTGAGGCGGGGGGAAAGATACGGAGAATAAGTAGCATAGATGATAGGTGGAAAATAGACAGGGGGAGGGTAAGAATAGTGTAGGAAATGTAGAAGCCAAAGAACTTATAAATATGACCCATGGACATGAACTATAGGGGGGGAATGTGGGAGGGAGGGGGTGGGCAGGATGGAGTGGAGTAGGGGGGGAATGGGACAACTGTAATAGCATAATCAATAAATATATTCAAAATTTAAAAAAATAATGAGAATAGATAATATTTATTGAGCACTGACTATAGATTACATATTATTCCAAGAATGTTACACTAACTCACTGAACTTTCTCAAACTTTTTATTACCCCTATTTTCTAAATAAGGAATGAAGCACAAGGAGGTTAAATAACTGGCCTGAGTCACACAGCCAAGAGATGGCTAATGCAGGTTTCAAACCAGGCGGAGTACCTAGTATGGCTTCCAAGTCAGGCTCTTAATCTTATCAGGATTATAAGATTAATTTTATAATCTTAATCTTACCAGCTCTTTCCTCACCTGGCAAGTCCATGGGTAGAATTCAGGGGCAAGGGGGGCATGTTACAGGGAGGAAAAAACATTCCATCTTCCAGTAATTTTTAACTGAATTATAACACTTCCTGCAATTGTGGATGCAGGCAATACACCACAGACATGTTTGCAGGTCTGCGACTTTGTCATCTGTGGACATCTCAGGTACGCTCTTATCACATGAAAGTCATGGCCACTCTTTCAAAATGCTGCCTGCCTTCTTGACTACTTAGTAGCTACAGTAGTTATGCACGCCCCCCACACGTTGTTGTTTAAAACCTCAATGAAATACAAATCATAAAATAATTTTAAAACTATTTTAACTGTGTCTCAATAAGTTGTTTTCTTTTGTAATCCTATATTTTATTATGCATTTAAAACATCATTCTGAACAAAGTACTAATCATATCTTAAATGATCATCCAGTCATAGAGGAGCACATATTACTTAATTCCATTTATAGGAAATGTCCAGAGTGAGCAAATCCATACAGACAGCAAATCAGTGGTTGCCTGGGGCTGAGCGAGGGGGAGAATGGGAGTGACTACTAATGGGTCTGAGGTTTCTTTTGGGGGTGATAAAAATGTTTTCAAATTAGATTCTGATGATGATTGCTTGACTCTATAAATATACTAAAAACTATTGAACTGTACACTTTAAACGCACAAACTTCATGGTATGGAAATTATATCTCAATGAAACTGTTAGAACAATAATAAGGTTATTCTGAGAAGGGGCTCACAGGCTTTGCCAGACTGCTAGTAGGGTCCAAAGACACAAACACAGGGTTTAGAAGCCCTGCCTCTGGTTGTGGTTGATAAATAGTATGCGGACAGGTTCTGATTTAAGTTAAAAATAATTTATAGAAACAAATTGTTAACTACTGCGAGTTATGTAACTGAATTTATGTAATGAAACTGGTATGGCAGCACCGGCAGGACGGAGTGTGAATATTAGAGATTTCCTGGGTCACAGGAAAGGACTGGAGACTCACAAAAACAAGGGGCTTAGAGTCCATTGGATCCATTGCTCCTCATTCTGCAGTATCAAATTTCCCTCCACATTTCCAGTTAAGTCTGCTGCTCCTTAGTAAAACCCAGGGGCAAGAAACAGCAATTCTCTTTCCTTTTCAGTCTACCCCTCACCCCACAAAGATTCCTCTACTGAGTGCAAAGAAATTTCTCTTCTGTCCCTTTATGGAATCATTACCTTTGCTGGCAAAGAGTTTGCTTTTGTAGCTTGGCCTTTAGGATGGTTGGTGGTGAGCCGTGAATAAAACATACTTGTTTTTTTGGTGCCTTTGCTTTAGGCAGCTCCACCTGTAAATACCCCTTGCCCTCTCCCTCACCTTTTAGGGCCCAGCAGCAGTCTCACTTTTCCAGGAAGTCTTCCAAGAGCTTCTCTGATGTCCATGTCCAGACTGCCTCTCTCCTCCAGTTCCTCTACCACAGCTCATGGGTGCCCCACTGTTCAGCATTGCAGCGGGTGCTATTGGTGTCCTGCCTGAGTTTCATGGCAGCACGGTGGGGGGCACTTTCTACACATGCGAATATCCTCTCATCTCAAGCACCTGCCACACTATTGGCCTGAAGGGTTTCCTTGCCCAGAGAAGGGTGCTCAACCTGTCTGTGTTCAGCTTAGATAAACCATGGATTTAACAAGCCTAGAAGCAGCCTGCGACAAATGAAGGACACGGATTAGTGGATAAATAGCCTGTTTTCCTCACACTTCAGGCAATTATTCTGTGGTATGTTCCCAGAAGGATTGAATCTCAGGTGTCCAAGGGGTAACTTGTTCATTAACACATTCTCTATTACCTTTCCTTCATTCCCCTTCTCGATTGACCATTGCTCACTTGTGGTTGTTAAAATCATCTCCCAAATAACTATTTGCACCCAGGTTCTTGTTTCGGAGTTGGGTTTAGGGGGATCCCAGCTTAGGAGGGCTTGTATAAGATATGGCTTTAAAGAAATATAATGGACATGTAGGGGTTGTGGAGAGCAGAGGGATTCATTGAGCAGCAAACCCAGAGCCAAGCAGATCCATCGGGATGCAGTTTCCTTATCCACTTATTCCTGTAACTCTGCCATTGCTCAAACATTTTTAGAGCTCCTCTTTTTAAATTCCTTCAGCGCCCACAGAATATTGGATTCAGATCTCCAGAACTTTTCATGCCTGTGCATTAAGCAAATTGTTTTAAACTAAGAAAAGTTAATTCAGGCCGAGTCTAAAAAGCTAGGTGGATTCAGGCAGTTGATAGAACTCTCTTTCATCCTATGGATCAAAAACAGCTCCAACTGAGACTTCTAAGAACGTGTTATCTAACTCACAGTAGACATAAGGTGGACACAACACAAGTGTTTCTCAAGTGATAAACGAATAGCATGCAATGGAATATTACTCAGCCCCCCCAAAAGAACACTGGCACCTGCTACAATTGGATGAACTTTGAAAATGTTAAGTGAAAGAACTCAGACACAAAAGGTCATAAAGTGTTCTATGATTCTATATGCAGGACACATCCAAATAGGACAAATCCATAGAAAAAGAAGGTAGATTAGTGGTTGCTAAGGGGTAGGTGGAAATGAGAATGGGGTAACGTTAATGGGTTTTGGGTAATGAAGATTATATTGGGGATTGGAGTAATGATAATACCCTGGAACTAGATGGTCATATAATGTTGTGAATGTACTGTATGCCACTGAATTTTGCACTTTATAATGGTTAATTTTATTTTCCATGAATGTTACCTCAATTAAAAAAATGTATATATATATATATATATGTGTGTTAAAGTATGTGTTTCTGAAATGGTAAAGTCCCTCACTGCTTTTCCTGCAGGCAGGGTTGATATTCTTACTCCTTATCAACCTTAACACAGACCAGCCGTGATGCCGGAGAGATGGACTGGAGAAGGCTCCAAGTTGCAGGTATTCTGTGACTGGACCAGAGGGGCCTGGGCAGCTCAGGCCATGAAAGGGCACTGTGGTTGTTTAGGGCAGGGGTTGTTTATTACCTACCTGGTAGGGAAGTATTTCTTAACAACTGGATAGGTTTCCTGAGGTATACTGGCTGAGCACAGTGCTGCCTACAGGGGACTCTTGGGAGACTGGCTTTTATGTTAGTTCTGTGGGGCTTTTATCCAAGAGCATTTCTTCCTGGCAGCCTCATGGTCCGATGTGAGGGTGTGGCTACAGCCTGGCTGTGCCCAGATTTGGGCAGAGCTCACTAGTGTCTCACCTAGCAGCCTGCAGGGCCTGATGCCATAATGGCAGACACTCTGGAGCAGGACGTTTATCTCCTTTTCATCCTCATCCCCTTCCTGCAGGCTGAGAAATCCATAATTTGAAACCTGATGCACACACAGGTGGGAGGCTGGGTTCTGTGTTCTTGCTACTTAAAGAGCAGTCTTGGACTATCATAAACCTGGGATCACCCAGCAGCTTGTCAGAAATGCAGAAACCTGGAACCTACTCCAGCCCTGCTGAATCAGGACCTCGGGGGTAATTTCTATGCACATTACAGTTTCAGAAGCTCAGTTTTACTAAACAACCCCTTGGGAGTGTTTACTATTTTGTCTCAACAACATGGGCTTAAGACTCCTTCCCTTGCAATTCTCTTATGGCCATGATTGGGAGAGAACATGTCTTAGATCTCTGTGGATACTGTCTAGGGATTTTCTAGACAGAACCAAAAGCAGCTCATAGAAAGCCAATAATTTCTTTTACCTTTTTAAAATCATCATGCAAAGACATACTTATTGATTTTTAGAGAGAAAGAAAAGGAGGAAGAGAAACATCAATGTGAAAGAAACATCAATTGGTTGCCTGCCATATGCACCTGGACCCAGGACCGAACCTGCAACATAGGTATGTGCCCTGACCAGGAATCAAACTAGCGACGTTTTGGTTTACTGACTGATGCTCCAACCAACTGAGCCACACCAGCCAGGGCCATAATTTATTTAAAGTCTCTTGTTTCTCCTTAGAAATTTATGTGAATTTTACACTCTAATCCATGGTATAGCAATATTGACCTTAACATAAAAGTCTTTGCTTTTTACTTCCAAAATCTTTAAAGAACATTGAGGCTTCAGGGAGATGAAACATTGTTTTATTCCCCATGACTTTGTCTCTATCCCCCAGCACTTTGTCCTTTGTGGACTGAAAAGCAGATGTAAAGTGAATCATGAAGTTAGTGATTCAACAGGGAAAAGCCCTAGCCTCTACAGGCTCCAATTAATAGGGTAAATACAAGGATGCAGAAATACAATTGGAAAAGACCTTTGAATTTTTAACTTTGGGTACTGACCACAGAATAGAAACAAAAATTCATGCGAAGTCTTCGAACTACAGCAGAAGAGATTTAGCCCTGGCGCGTGTGACTCAGTGGTTGGAGCATCATCCCATGACCGAAGGGTTCGATTTCCAGTCGGGGCACATACCCAGGTTGTGGGGTTCATTACTGGTCCTGGCACGGATCCCTGCTCTGTGTGCGTGTGGAAGCAACCAATCAATGCTTTTCTCCCATCGATGTTTCTCTCTCCCTGACTTTATCTAAAAAAGCAAATGGAAATGTCCTTGGGTAAAGATTAAAAAAAAAAGCAGCATAATGTAAGAGTGATAGATTTTTAAGATATTAATAAGAATTGGTTAATGATAATTGTGACAGTGCAGAAATACCAATTATAATAATCATGTCTTGAAAATATTTGAACCATATCAAAACTTTTAATTAAGTTTGAATTTTTAAATCATCAATATGAAATTAAAGTAACATTAATATTGTAAAAAAAGAAAAAGAAGCAGAAGGGATTTAGAGCAGCTCAATAAAAGATATCTGGACTCAGTGACTGTCTTAGGTTGTGGTCTCTAGAAGTAGAGCCTGAGACAACGGTTTGGGTGTGTGAGATTTGGGGCCTCTCAAGAGAAAGGAAGTGAAGGAAGCAGGATGGCACTGGGATCTGAGCAAGGATGTGTCCTTAGTGAAAGTCCAGGATTGAGTTTATTCACAGGGAGCTCTGGAGCATGGGTCATACCACAGAGTTGTCTCACCTTCAGGCCAGAGTGCTATACCCGGGTGTGAGCCAGTGGTTGACAAGGAGCTGCTCCCAGATTGGCTGGTGTATCAGGGTCACATGATTCCTATTCATCCCAGGGAGATTCTCTGGAGAAGGGAACTTCTCTGTTAGCAGCAAATCCTCCCAGCAGTCCTGTACTGAAATGTGGGTGGGCTACAACAGCACCCACTCTGGCCTCCATGATAGTGGCTAACATCGACCTTCCTTCCTATACTGCTGTTTTTTCACTTTGAGATTGTATCCTGTTGGATTTAATCTCTTCAGTATGTACTGATATTGTTTCTTTTCTAGACTGTTGCTGGACATGACCACTGAGGACAGCCATTGGTTTCTGCTCTTGAAAACAAAATTCCCAAAGGGTTCTGGTGGTTTTCACCCAGTGGGGTGCTCACTTGTCATCTCATTCAGGTGAAGTTCCTGAGGTGGCTCTCTTCCTTCCCACTTTTGATTTCCATGTGGTCTTGCCCTGGCCACACCCATGAGTCCAGGGAAGCTTTTTTCCTGAACACAGAGTCCCAAGGAAATAACGAAAGGACAGCCTTGACCTTATCGTTCTAGCTGATTATTTAAACAGCTGCCTTGGCAAGAGTTCACAGTAAGGAAGGGAGTGAGCCATCTAATGAGCACAGTCTCTGTAGTTACCACTCAGGGAGGCAGCCTTGAGTGTCAAGTGGCCTTTAGACGTGGAGATTGCAATAGTCTTGCAATCACCTTGAGTGATTGGGTGTTGAGGAAGGTGGCCTACTTTCAGACTGCAAAATCTGGAAACGGTTTAATTAGTGCATACGTTAATCATGGTTCTTATGTCAAAATTCTCTCGAGACAGGCACACTGCTTTTCTTTACCCTTTCACTTATTTCCCACCCCGTTTTTCTCTACACTCTTCCCACTCTCCCCAGGCTGAGAATGCAGTACCGTAACTGCTTGCCCATGTTCTATGACTGGAACCTGAAATAGTCTAAGCAGATGCCAGGAATTCAGAAATAAGTCCTGAGAATTTGCAATAAAACTTAATCCCAAAGCAACAATTTTATTTATTTATTTTGCTCCAAAACTCACTCTAAGTGATAAACAGTATGTCTGTTAAGTATGTAGATGTCCTTTCTAGAAAGAACAGCCTTTTTAGAAAACTATAGTGATTTCCAGGTTCTTTCCTGTGTTGATTGATAACACTTGATGGAGAGTTCTTTTTCAACGGAGTCTCTTAGGAGCTTACTGCATCAGAATATATTTTGGGAAGCCTTGGATTTTTTATTAGGCTGGGATCTCCATAGAAACAGAACCACTAGGAGATAGATAGATAGATAGATAGATAGACAGATAGACAGATAGATAGACAGATAGATATGTACCATATGGAGTTGGCTTCTACAATTATATTTGCTAAGAAGTCCAGGGTCTGAGTTGGTGAACCGAAGCTCAGGAGAGCTGACAGTGTAGTTCCAGTCTGAGTCTGAGGGCCTGAGAACCAGGAAAGGCAATGATTCCAGAGCAAGTCCAAGTACAAAGGCAGAAGACCAATGTCCCAGCTTGAAGGCAGTCAGTCAAAGAGAAGTCTTATTCAGCCTTTTATTCTATTTAGTCCCACCTACTTTGGGCAGAGAGCAATCTGCTTTACTCACGCTTAATCTCATCCAAAAACACCCTCACAGACACATCCAGAATGATGGTGAACCAAATGTCTGGTACCTTGTGACCCCGTTAAATTGACATATAAAATTAATCATCATAAATCTTTTCTGTCTCCCGTAGGTTCTAGTAGGCCAAGTCTGATCCTAATCAGCTGTCCTCTGTGGACATGAAAATCTACTTCTTGGAGTCACAGTTTGTTCATCTGTGAAATGAAAAGTTTGAAAAAGATAATCTGTGAGATTCTTGATATATGATTTAATATTCTTTCATGAAGTTCATAAAAATGCAGCCATAATCATATTGGATCTTTCTTTGGCATATAAGAATTTGACCCTGCTTTATATCTGGAATTGTGTGTATCTATAAGGAAAGGTGTCTGTAGGTTCCTACCAATAACTGTAATTTTAGTCCAAGCAAAGACTATATTCTCTAACTTACCTTAAAAACTATGGGTGGCCAAAAAATATAAGTGGGAACTGTTGGGTGGGACTTTTGGGAAGATTCCTTTAACAGGATACAAATAGCTAGAGTGGACCCTACTTTCTTTCTCCCCTTTCTCCTGATCCTTATCTGGAACAAAGATGTAGTATTCTGAGCTCCAGCTGCCATTTTAAACTATGAATAAATATTGAGATTGGAAACCATACACTAAGGATGGCAGAGCAGAAAAATAGAAGGAACCTAGATTTCATCTGACATTATGGCACCTTCATGCTTACCCTGAACATCCACCTCTGAACTTCTTTTATATGTTGGAGAAATAAACTTGTACCTTGTTTAAGTCACTGTTATTTTGAAAGTGTTTACTGGAAGCTGATATCATTTCTGAACTGATACCAGAGAAAGCCTAGCTTCTGATTTGCTCAAAGCAGTATTTCTCAGACTTCAGCAGGCCTCAGAGGCATTGTTAAAACACAGATTGGTGGGCGTGTCCTCAGGGTTTCTGATTAAGTCTGTCAGGGGTGAGTCAGATAATTTGCCTCAAAAGGTCGCAGTGATTGTGATGCTGCTCCTCCAGGCACCATACTTTGAGTACCATGTCTCAGGATATCTCTGATTCATTTGGGCAGAGGGAGAGAAAACCTTGCCACTTGACGAAGCAGTATCACAACCTAGATTATGGGGTGTTAGCAAATGCTGCCTTACTGAACACCTTTAAATTTTACTTCCAAACTCACGACGAATGGCATCCTGGGATGTTTCAGAGGAAATCTTGGTCCTGAGATCTTTCACTGAATTCACAGTACTAAGAAGCTAGAGCTGACAAGTTGTTCAGCTGCAAGAATGCGGCAGACACGGCTCTCTGGAAGGCTGTGTGTTGCCAATTTCAATGTGGGGTCTTACTGTTTCTGTTATCCCTCCAAAATGTTTATCAGTGCTTCTAACAGCCTCAGATCCTCTCTTTATTGATATCAAGATCCAGAAGGACATGTTTTTTTCCTAAAGAGAGCTGAAGAAGATAAACAATCAGGCCAATTTAACCTGGTGTTTTGGAAAGTCACCCCAGGATCGGTCCAGTCTGTGGAAATGTCACTTTCCCAAGTCTTCTCAGAGCAGCCCTTTGTTTCCTAAAAACAGCAGTGTGTCTGAGAGGGTTTCCTTCTCCTTCTGCCCCATTTCCCCAGTGACAAAGGGAAACTCAGTACAGGGACTGCATTGCTTATGGCTGGGGCTCAGAGCAGCCACTTCCCTGAGAATCGGGAATCACTTCCCAGGCTCAGCATTACATCAGCATCTGTCACAAGCTCCTTCACAAGGATTGTGGCAGGGAAGCCCTGGTCTTCAAGACTGTGGTTCTGTGTCCAGGGTTTTAAGGAGAGAGAGAATGTAAGCACTGGCAGATTCTGGTCTCAGAGAATCCCCAGTTCCTCCAACGCATGTGCCCCTTCACCTCCTCTTCCAACCTGTCCCAAGAGCCCAGATCCCTCAACCCTACCTGGGGCTAAGTTCTGTATATTTATCTATTACCTTCCACTTTTTTTTTTTAATCTCTGGTCACTTGGCACAGGCTAGGTGCTCAATAAAAGTTTGTAGCCCAAATGGGTGGCAAGCGTGCAATGAGTATGAATCAGCTGAGACAGCTAAGATAACCTGGGGTAAGTAACTGGCAGCATCTTTATTTCCTTCTTTCTTTCTTCCATTCCTCCTTTATCTCCTACCTTTATGGGAGCTCCAAGTCAATAGTTTATTGAGACATAATTTTCATACAGTGAAAGGGACAAACCTTGTGTTCTATTTGATGGTGATGTAACCATTACCATAATCTTCAGAAGAACATTTCTATCGTCTTTTCAGTTACTTGTCCCCATCCCAACCCCCAGAGGAAATCACTTTTCTGATCTTTATCACCACTGATTAAATTTCCCTGTTTTTAAACTACATGTAAATGCCTGGCCTCTTTCACTCAGCACAGTGTTTTTGAGATTCAGATGGCACCTGTCTTAATTTTCTTAAAAATCAAATTACCTGACCTTGAGCCCCTGTGACTGCACATTCATCCAAGTCAGTGTTAGGGTCCTCACGCTCAGCCTCAACTACAAGGTTATGGCAAACCTAAAGCAGGGAGGCAGGATGGTCTCAGGAACAGAAACAGTTGGTGAGGCCCCTCCTTCCCTCTTTCCACTCTGGTTGGTGCACTGAGCCAGCATGGTGTTTGGAAACTGAGACCACTGAGCGAGCTCCCTCTAATTTCTAGATGAGGAACTTCTCTCTAATGAGGCCCAGGGCTACAGTGCCTAGAGAATGCCTCTTAGGTATCTGTGCAGCGGCCTGGAGGTTCTGCCCTTCCTCAATGCTCCATCTTGGATCCTGAGTACTGGGGTCCTCTATTAGCTCCTGTTGTAGGGGAATCTCCTCCTTGTTTCTCCCCAACCTCAGGAATCTGCCTCATGTCTCCTCCCCTTCTTTTTACAAAAGTCAGGACTGACATTGTTTTTTTCTAACAAGTTCTCTGTAGCCTGGCCTGGGACAGAGGAACACATAGGCCATCTTTGAAGGGGACTCCTGGGAATATACTTCAGGACTCAACTTCAGGACTGCCCCTTGGCTGCTCAGCAAAATCTTCAATCCAAAATATATATATATTTATCATTCACTTTGCTAAATAATTAAAGTCACTTCCTCATAAGCTATTTAATTCCTGTTTCTTTATATTGACCTGGAAAAGAAAAGAAAAAAATAGAAACCCAACGCAGAACTTCCTTTCAGCTAAATACCTGCATAATCCACAGCAGCACTAGAACCCAGAATGTTTGTGTGGAAAATGCACAACAGTGCTGACTGGCCTGACTTCCACTTGGAGGCTACAAATCTCAGATGGGTCTGGAATCTTTTAATAGTTCATGAGAGTGTTCCATTTCCTGATTTCCAAAGCAACTCCTTCATGTTTTCTCTTTCCTGGAACTTTTTCCCAATCCCCCCCCCCCAAACACATGTATGTCTTACTATCCCCAAATGTGCAAGGCTCTGGTACCACATTCTCAGACTCCCCTCCTGCCACTGAGGAGATCCAGGGTCCTCTGGATCCCATGTCCTCTCCCTTTCTTAAGGATGTGACTCCAGAAATTATCCTCTCTCTCTCTCCCATCACCAATTTCTCCCTGTTTACTAGATTATTCCCTTCAGCACACAAACATCCTCTAGTTTATTTTATCTTAACAAACAAGTAAGTTCTCCCAGAACCACTATTTACTGTTTTTTGCCATGTATAATATGCACTCCCATTTTTAGCCCATACTTTCAGGAATAAAGTCTTTCATTTTATTTTTAATTCAATTCTTCATTTATATATAAAATCAGTATTGACTTCCAGGTTATCATTTTGCATATGGATATCATTATTGCTTTCTAGAGTTATACTTTTAATGCATAAGCATAAGTAAAAGATTTAAAAACACTTCTATAGATACAGAATTAGTACTACCCATGTATAATGCATATCCTTATTTTTCCCCCCAAAATTTGGGGAAAAAGTACACATTATACATGGCAAAATAGGGTAGTTTTCTAGGGCTGTTGTAACAAAGTACCACAAACTGGGTGGCTTAAAACAGAAATTTATTCTCATTTCTGGAGTTTAGAAGTCTGAAATCAAGGTGTTGGCAAGGCCACACTCCCTCCAAAGGCTCTGGGGGAGCAAGCATCCTTCCTTGACTCTGCCAGCTTCCGGTAGCTGCAGGTGTTTGGTGGCTTGTGGCGTCTGATTTCACACCAGTCATATAAGGACACCAGTCATACTGGAGCAGGGATTTTATTAAATGTGTAATAGCATCATGTCTAAAAAGCAATATACACACCTTAATTAAAAAACTACTTTACTGCTAAAAAATGCTAACCATCTGTTGGAAAAATGGTGCCAATAGACTTGCTTGATGCAAGGTTGCCAGAAACCTTCAATCTGTAAAGACACTATATCTGTGAAGCGCAATAAAGTGCAATAAAGTGCAAAAGAAGGAGGTATGCCTGCATGCAAAGGGTGTGGACCCAGGGAAGGCTGTAGTATTGAGGCCACTAATATAATCAATCTATCCAATGTAATATCCTCAGAACTTCGCCACACAGAAGGCCCAAAATCCACATCTCGGTTAATAAATGAATGAATTATTCTTCCATAAAGAACAAAAGGAAAAAACGTATTTTAAAAAGTTACTCTGGCACAAATACCTCATTCCATACAAACAATTCTTAGCCAGGGGTTTCTAAATTGATGTCAGAGGGTTGGAGAATCTCTTGAATGATAGGTAAAATTAGCAAAAGGTTATCATTCTGTGCAAACAGCAGTCCCTGTAACAGCCCAGGACACACCCTCCCTTGGCTGGCAGGACACACCCTCCCTTGGCTGGGTGCCACTGTGAAGTGCACAAATTACACAACTACACACAGCAGCTCTGAGCACACATATCTTAGGGTGATTTTGAGTCTTCCTCTCTGTCTTTAGTGCAGTTTACTGGCTTGGTTAGGGCTGTGTCTGGGAGTTTGGATGCCCTTATTCCAGTGTGGATTTTCACAAGCTGATGATGTCTTGCCATGTCTATGAGAGGAAGAAAGTAGAGATTCATTCTGTCAGGAAAACACCCAGCCTCCCTATGTTTCTTAAGGCAACTTCTTCCCAATTTTGACCTGGAAATCTACCTGCATCTTACTCTAACCCTTGAGGGAAATTATTCTTTAAGCCCTGGGTGTAGATCAATTTACCTCATTCTGAGGAGGCATCTTAGGACCAATGCCAATCCCAGATGAATCACCAAGGCAGATACAATGAGGTCACTGTAGGGAGCACCAAACAAACAAGATGGCACACATTGGCCACCCTGACTTCCCCATCTGTTTAAAACATTTTCGTACATTTAAAAAATCTCTAAAATGACTGCTCCTTGTTTGGACCAATACATCTTATTCTTAGGGAGGTAGTTCCTAACCTATTTCTGTGGACATTATAAATGGTATAAAGGGATTGTATTTATAATAACTATGTTTTGAAAACTTCTGTTAATATAGCTCCTTTAAAGCTTCAAAGGAAAGGAAATTCATACTGTGCTAATAGTGCAAAAATTAATATTTCAGTAAATATGACTAATAGGTCTGTCTTTACATGCAGTTTAAAAAACGAAATTATATCATAGCATCTTTATTTTGAAATATTTAAAAATCTTGTTTGGATACCTTAATTTTTTTAATTGCAAATAATCATTTCACAAAAGGAATGTGTATAATTAAAAGGCAAGAAAAAGTAATGGCGACAAATATATCAGCTAGATTGACCATCTGATTTTTATAGTAAAAGTTTCTTCCACTATTCGACAGTAGAACATTCCTATACAACCTTTTGCATAAGCTAAAATGGCATAAAGCAATGAAGCAATTATCTTAGGGCATGTCTTGCTTAAAAATGCACAAAATAAATTGAAGTAAAGAACAGATGCTCAGAGACACAGTGCAAAGCTACGGTGGCCTGATGCTGAGATGCTGAGTGTGATTCTGGGGAAGGAGCTTGGCAGGGCCACTCTCATTGCTGCCTCTATGATGACTCATGCAGAAGAAAGGCTGCATACTATTTTCACCTTTTTCATAAAAGCAAAAATCCTCTTCAGATTTCTCTCAGTTAGGGAAAACAGGTACTAATATAGGTCTTTTATATAAGCAAAGGGACCTAACATGAATTTTCAAGAAGTGGGGGTGCCTGTATCAAGTATAGCATTCAGCTTCAGAGAGGGACATTTTTCTAAATGGTTTTACTCCCCCTGACTTCATCATGGCCCTAAGATAATTATAACTCTTTGATTATTCAGGAAAAATCTGGGTATTTGCTGAAAAGATCTGTCAAAAATGCTAAATGAAGCAGCAAATCATGAACTGATTCTCCAGGGTCAAGTGGTGGATAATGTGTTTATGAACAACTTTCCATGAAGAGGACTAAGATGTTTCTAAGATGTAACTTCAAAGACATGGCAACTCTGTTAAAATTTCTAATGCTAATTCTAGGATTATCATCCTAAACCCCTTTAGATTATCTTAAGCATTATTAAATGTCTTGTCTGGAATTCTAATGTTGGTGATTATTTTCCTGTGTTAGAGTAGTGATTTTCAACCTTTTTTCTCATGGTACACAAAAACTAATTACTAAAATTCTGCGGCACACCAAAAATATATTTTTTTGCAATGTGACAAAAACTAGGTAGAATTTTGATTGATTTACAAAAATAATAATAGTAATTACCTACCCTTTCAGCTCCAAAGTGACTTTTTAAAAAAATCAGGTGCCTATACTTGTATATGAGAATTTTGGGTATGAAGAATTAACCAATCAGATGCAACCTTATTATTCAAGGTGAACTAAAAGATGCAACTCTAGATATTTATGGTTCAAGATAGGGCAATCACACCACACAGCTATTGGTGTGTTGCCTGCTGTCATATTTTTATTTGACAACCTTAGGTAGAAGAGGTTAGTGCCCCTACTAAGTAGTCAATTATTGCATATTTTAAAAATTCCTGCAGCACCAGTTGAAAATGGGTGACTCAGCGAGTGCTCTGGAATTGGAATAAGTCATATTTCTTTGTACTACTATCTTACACATAAATTTATCATACACATAAATTAACTCAAAGTGGATTTAAAACATGAATGTAAGACCTGAAACTATAAACTCTTAGAAGAAAATCTAAATGCCAAGCTTTGTTATATCCATCTTGGTGACTTTTTTTTTTTTTTGACTTGAATTCCAAAAGCAAAGGTAACAGAAGAGAAAATAAACAGTTGGGACTATATTAAACAAAAAAAGCTTCTTTACAGCAAAGGAAACCATCAATAAAATGAAAAGGCAACCTACAGAATGGGAGAAAATATTTGCATGTCATATATCTGGTAAGTGGTTAATATCAAAAATATACAAAGAACTCATACAACTTGATAGGAAAAACCCCCAAACAATCCAATTAAAAAATGGGCAGAGGGACTTCCTGCCAAGATGGAACAGTAGGTAAATACACTGTGTCTCCTGGCACAACCAAAGAAGGAAAACAACAAATTTAAAACAAAAAACAACCAAAACTTCCAGAAAATCAAACTGTGTGGAAGTCTGACAACCAAGGAGTTAAAGAAGAAACATTGATCCAGACCTGTAGAAGGGGCAGAGACAGGCAGCCGGGCAGAGAGGACTCAATGCAAGGTGGTGGCTAGAGGAGGGGTGGGCAAGGCAGGGGCTCATGGACCAGGTGAGGTGGTGGCTGGCAGACCAGGTGGTCCCACATTTGCATGCAGATAAACCAGGAGGAACAACTGGGGAGCAAGGCAGACCAAGCAACTCAGGGTTCCAGTGTGGGGAGGTGAAACCTCAAAACCTCTGACTGAAAACAGCTGTGGGGGTTGAGGTAGCAGGAAAAACTCCCAGCCTCACAGGAGAGTTTGTTTGAGAGACACAGGGTCCTAGAACGGTACACAAACCCACCCACTTGAGCACTGGCAACAGAAGGCCCAATTTGCTTGTGGGTAGCAGAGGAAGTTACTGAAAGCTGACAGAGAGCCCAGCACACTGCATTGTTCCCCTTTGGACCCCTCCATGACATACAGCATCAAAACACAGTGACATGGTTGCCCCGCCCTGGCAAATACCTAAGGCTCTGCCCCTTACTACATAACACGCATGCCAAGACAAAAAAAAAAAAAAAAGTCCCAAATGAATGAACAGATCAAAGCTCCAGAAAAAATACTATTAAGTGATGAAGAGATAGCCAACCTATCAGATGCATAGTTCAAAACACTGGTAATCAGGATACTCACAGAAATGGTTGAGTATGGTCACAAAATGGAGGAAAGAGTGAAGGCTATGAAAAGTGAAATAAAGTAAAACGTACAGGGAACCAGCAGTGAAGGGAAGGAAACCAGGACTCAAATCAATAGTTTGGACCAAAAGGAAGAAATAAACATTCAGCCAGAACAGAATAAAGAAACAAGAATTTAAAAATATGAGGAGAGGCTTAGGAACCTATGGAACAACTTTAAACGTTCCAACATCCAAATCATAGGGGGGCCAGAAGGAGAAGAGGAAGAGCAACAAATTGGAAACTTATTTGAACAAATAGTGAAGGAGAACTTCCCTAGTCTGGCAAAAGAAATAGACTTCCAGGAAGTCCAAGAAGCTCAGAGAGTCCCAAAGAAGTTGGACCCAAGGAAGCACACACCAACACACATCATAATTACATTACCCAAGATTAAAGATAAGGAGAGAATCTTAAAAGATGCAAGAGAAAAGGAGACAGTTACCTACAAAGGAGTTCCCATAAGACTGTCAAGTGATTTCTCAAAAGGAACCTTGCGGGCAAGAAGAGGTTGGGAAGAAGTATTCCAAGTCATGAAAGGCAAGGACCTGCATCCAAGAATACTCTATCCAGCAAAGCTATCATTTAGAATGGAAGGTCAGATAAAGTGCTTCTCAGATAAGGTCAAGTTCAAGGACTTCATCATCACCAAGCCTGTATTGTATGAAATATTAAAGGGACTTATCTAAGGAAAAGAAGATCAAAACTATGAACAGTAAAATGACAACAAACTCACACCTATCAACAACTGAACCTAAAAAACCAAAAACAAACTAAGCAAACAATTAGAACAGGGACAGAATCACAGAAATGGAGATCACATGGGGGGTTATCAGCAGGGAGGGGATGAGGGGAGAATGGAGGAAAAGGTACAGGGAATAAGAAGTATAAATAGTAGGTACAAAATAGACGGGGGAGGTTAAGAATAGTATAGGAAAATGGAGAAGGCAGAGGACTTAAATGTATGACCCATGGACAGAAACTAAGGGTGGGGAGGGGGTATGCAGGGCAGAGGGGAATAAAGGGGGGGAAATGGGACAACTGTAATAGCATAATCAATAAAATATATTTAAATTTTTTTTAAATGGGCAGAGGCTATGAAGTCATTTTTTCCCCAAAGATATACAAATGGCCACAAGCATGAAAAGATGCTAAACTAATCATCAGGTATATGCAAATCAAAACAACAATGAGAGCTCTCATACCTGTTAGAATAGCTATCATGAAAAGGATGAAAAATAAGTGCTGGCAAGAATGTACAAAAAAGGGAAATTTTCTGCACTATTGCTGGGTATGTAAATTGGTGTAGTCACTATAGAAAACAGTATACAGATTCCTTAAAAAATTAAAAATAGAACTACCATATGGCCCAGCAATTCTGTGTATTTATCCAAGGAAAACAGAAACACTAATTTGAAGAGATGTATGCTCCCCCATGTTCATTGCAGCATCATTTACAAAAGCCAAGGTATGGAATGGATGAAGAAAAGGTGATGTATTCAGCCATAAAAGTAGAATGAAATCCTTACACCTGACAGTAATACAGAAGAATATTGAATGTAAACTGCAGCTTAAAAAAAAAAGGAATGAAATCTTGCTGTTTGCAATAACATGGGTGAAACTTGAGAGCATTATACTAAGTGAAATAAGTCATACAGAGAAAGAGGAATACCACATGATTTCACTTATATGTAGAATCTTAAAAACAACAAAAAACAAAAACCAAACAAAACAAAGAAAAAACGAGCAAGCTCACAGATACAGAGAACAGATTTGTGGTTGCAGAGGAAAGGGTTGGGGGGAATGAATGAAACAGGTGAAGGGGGTCAAACGTAGAAACATCCTGCTATAAAGTAAATAACTCATGGGGTGTCCTGTACAGCATGGTAACTCTACTGAGTAATACTGGATTGTGTTTGAAAGTTGCTAAGAGAGTGAATCTTGAAAGTTCTCATCACAAGAAAATCACATTCTGTAACCATATACGGTGATGAATGTTAACAAGACTTATTATGGTGAACATTTTGTAATGTAGAAAAATATCAAATCATTATGTTATATGCATCTAATACAATATTGTACCTCAGTAAAATGTTTTTTTAAAAAAATTATCAGGTTTTCGCTTCATGATTCACCCTGAAAATTTTCAGTGATCAATGGTGTAAAAAATAGTGATTGACTTTGTCCCAGGAAAAGCTTCGTCATCATTTCATCTCTCCCAAGTTACAGGTCATTACTGGCAACAATCCATGTGACCCAATCTGCAATAGAGACACTTGATCTGATAGCTGTGTTATTTTACGAGACAATTTTTCCAAATGACATAAAATAATTAAAAGTTATCACAGGAAATCAATCTGCCCAGTTAATCTTACCTCTTCTAAACTCAGAACAATCTGCATAATTTATTTCCAAACCATCCCAGCAGCCATCAGAAGCAGATTCATAGAGACTGGGAGGTGGCAAAGTTCTTTTGTAAAGGGCCTGAGAGTGAATATTTCTGGCTTTGTAGGCCATCTGTTTCTGTTTCAATTATAAAAATCTACCTTTGCAGCCCCAAAGCAGCTGTGAATAATATCTAAAGGAGTGGTTGCACCAGTCTGCATTCCCACCAGCAGTGCACTAGGGTTCCCTTTTCTCTGCATCCTCTCCAACACTTGTTTGTTGCTTTCTTTATGATGGCCACTCTGACCGGTGTGAGGTAGTATCTCACTGTGGTTTTAATTTGCATCCCTCTGATAGCTAGTGATGCTGAGCATCTTTTCATATGTCTCTGGGCCCTCTGTATGTCCTCCTTGGAGAATTGTCTGCTCAAGTCCTTTGCCCATTTTTTAATTGGGTTGCTTGGCTTTTTAGAGTGGAGTCATGTGAGTTCTTTATATATTTTGGAGACAATAATACCTTGTCTGAGGTATTATTGGCTTGGCTTTTTAGAGTGGAGTCATGTGAGTTCTTTATATATATTTGGAGACAATAATACCTTGTCTGAGGTATTATTGGCAAATACGTTTTCCCATATGGTTGATTCTCTTTTTATTTTAATACTGTTTTCTTTAGCTGTGCAGAAGCTTTTTATTTTGATAAGATCCCATTTGTTTATTCTTTCCTTTCTGTCCCTTGCTCTAGGGGACATATCAGTGAAAATACTGCTACCACTATGGAAAACAGTATGGAATTTCCTCAGAAAACTAAAAATGGAACTGTCTCTTGACCCTGCAATTTTACTGCTAGAATTATATTCTAAGAACGCTGAAGCACCAATCCAAAAGAGCCTATGCACTCCAATGTTCATAGCAGCACAATTTACAATAGTCAAGTGCTATTTGCAACCTAGGTGCCCATCAGTAAATGAATGGATCAAAAAACTGTGGTACAAATACATGATGGAATTCTATGCAGCAGAAAGAAAGAAGGAGCTCCTACACTTTGTGACAGGATGGATGGAACTGGAGAGCATTATGCTAAGTGAAGTAAGCCAGGTAGTGAAAGACAAATACTATATGATCTCACCTTTAACAGGAACCTAATCAACAAAACAAACAAACAAGAAAAATATAACCAAAGACACTGAAATTGAAAAAAGGCTAACAGTGACCAGAGGGGAAAGAGGAGGGAATTTCAGGGGAAAAGAGTGAAGGGTTTGTAGGAACAATAAAGGACACATGGACAATAATGGGGGGGGTGGAAATGGGAGGGAGGTAGGGAGGGCTGGGATAGGAGGATAAGGCAGAAAACTACCTGAACAACAATAAAATTAAAAAAATATATATCTAAAGGAGTGGATGATGTTTGCTCCAATTCAACTTTATTTACAAAAAATGGGGCAGCCTGTAGGCTTTGGGCCACAGGTGTAAGTCCTGCTTCCAGAGTCAGCAAGTAAATGGCCAGTGCTGCTGGGCCTTTGAGAGGACAGAGGGTTAGAGAGTTTCAAAACTGGAGAAGGCAAAGGTAAAAATTATGCTAAAAAAAGTGAAGCCCCAAAATTAAAAAAAAAAAAAATGCCAAAAGTTATGTTGGTTTTATGAGAAAAAACAGTGATTTTGTAGACTTATTTCTAAGTCAAGGGAATAAACTTTTTTCTTAAAATGAACATTTAATGGAAATCTCCATGTATGTAAAAGAGATTAAAAAGCAGCTGCAGTATTTGAAAAAGGGGATTGACTCTTCATCTCTTTTGCCCTCTCAGCAACCTCCTAATGTGTTTCTGGAAAGTGTGGGGATCTCTGAAATGGAATTTAAAATCCACTGCTTCCATGTAACAGAAAACACACCTTGCCTTTAATTAGGATTTAAAGATTTAGCAAATAAAAATGCAGGACACCCAGTTAAATTTGGATTTCAGATCAAAACATGTATTTTTTACCCTAATTACTCTAAGCATGTCATAGGCAATATCTAGAACACAGATATACTAAAATGTTACTTGTTGTTGATTTGAAATTCAAATTTAACTGGGCATCCTGCATTTAACTGGCAACCTACCTCTACTTCTTTTATTTTATTGTACTACCTCTACTTCTTTTATTTTATTGCATTAAATTTTATTATTGTTGGGGTGGCATTGGTTGATAAAATCATACAGGTTTCAAGTATATAACTCAATAAAACATCATCCGCACACTGCAAAGTGCATTCCCCAGCCCAAAACAAGCCTCTTTGTGTCCCCATTTATTCCCCTTCTCCTTCTTTATTTAACTTCTCTGTGCCACAATTTTATCTGTTAAATTGGGGAAATAATAGTACCTATATAATAGGATTGGTTTTCTTACAGTCAAATAACTTAATATTTGTATTAAATAAAGCATATGAGTTCCTGGCACATAGTGAGTGTTATATTACTATATGTTAACTATACCTATTTTAATATTATTAGCTTATTAAATATTATTAATAGTGGTATTGGTTCTAGGTGGTTGTGGTAACACTTACTAAATTATGTCCCTGAAATTCACATGTTGAAGCCCTAACCCCCCATGTAACTGTATATGGAGGTAAGGTCTTTAAAAAGGTGGTTAAGGTTAAATGATGTTACAAGGGTGAGATCCTAGCACAGTACGGCTGGTATTCTTATAAGGAGAAGGAGAAACACAGAAAGGGCCATTTGAGGACACAGTGAGGAGGTGGCAATTTACAAACCGAAGCGAGAGGCCTCAAGAGAAACCAAAGCTGCTGACACCTTGATCCTGGACTCCCAGCCTCCAGACTGTGAGAAAATAGATTTCTGTTGTGTAAGCCATCCAGTCCGTGGTGCTTAGTTGTTCTCCTAGCAAACTAAGGCAGTCATCATCCACAGGACTTTAAAAATATAACTCCACTGGCTGCTTCAGAAGTTGAGATGTCATTTTAAATACGACTTTAAAATGATATTTAGTAAATTGATCTGGTGAATCCTTTTATTAAACATTCTCTGAAATAGTCCTTATTTTTGTGCTTTTTAAAGTCTCATTCTTTGATGTTCGTAACTCATGTGAAGTTTATTTTTGTAATTGTCCTGAATAGTAAAGTGTTCCAATAGATGAAAGCATCCTGAAGAAGTGAGGCTTTGGCCCAAAGCAATACAGTTCTCACCCACAGATAAGTAACTTTGGTTTGCATCTTAAAACTCTGTTACTTCAGGTTTTCTTTTCCTCTCCTTTCTCTTCTTCTGTCACTAGATTTAATAAACTGGATGAAGAATAGTTGTTTACTTTTAGTGTTCTGTGGTATTTATTCTCCCAGTTAGGCCAGGTAGTTAAATATAAAACTCATCAACATTCAGTGTAAAGGGCCCTGGAAAGCATCTTGGAATTGACTCTCGATATGGTTGAATATATTCTTGTGCTGTATTTCATGTCAAGTTAACTCGCTAGTAAACCCCTTTTATTGGTTCATAAACTCTTCGAGGTATAAATAATCTCCCATGTTCCCCCCAAATATAGATTCCCTTTCTTACCTTAAAAGACACTCATAAGATCCAGGATTTGCTTCACAGTAATGAGGGAGTGAGAGGGAGTGAAACAAGATTAATAGTGAGATGACTGTTGTAGCTATGTGACAGGCGCATGGAGGATTATTGTGACATTCTGTTTACTGTGGGTATGTTCAAAAATTTCCATATCGTGGCAGATTTCCAATTCCTCACTCCCTGTAGGTAACAGGTTTACATATGCAAGCCCTGTGCTGTTCATGCACTTCCTCCCACCCTACTAGGCACAGTGTACATCCCCTCTTCTCAGATATTGGACTCAGCCCAAGGGCAGTCTTTGGCCAACGGAATGTGCGTGGACTTGACATGGGACAAGCAGGTCCTCTAACTGTGCTTGCATGGTTTGCCGAGGCCCCTCACATTCCCACCCTCTGCTGTGAGAAGTGTGTGCCCTTGGTAGCTGTTGTTTCTTCAGTTGTGATTCCTGGAAAGAATGTAGAGCAAACAAGAACTTGACTCACATCTTGGGGTCCAGCCGGGCCCCACTCAGCTCAGCCAAAAATGGTCAAGCCTTAGCCAACCAGCAGACTTGTGATAGTAAAACAAATGTGTGTTGTTTTAAGCCAACGAGGTTTTTGAAATTGTTTAGGTAGCATTATTATCAAAGATCTAATAAACATAAATATTTTTTATAAAAAATACTGTTAAAAATCTATTTTACAGAATTCTGTGCTATGTAATTAGTTGGTATAATTAAGTTTGACTTAGCTGGTTTCTTATGTAGAGTTATAAATATCAATATTCATATAACAAATTTTAAAACTAGTTACTGATTCCACCACTGGCCCCTTGGGCCCTGCCCTATCCAGAGTAATTGAAAAGGGGTGACTTAGGGTTTTTCCTGTTGCTGCTTTAAAGGCCAGAGAAACCCGCAGGTTCTATTTAAGGGCAGACAGAATGCCATAGGGATTCTCACTGTAATCCAAAGGCAGGAAGCACTGCCAAGCTGATCCTTAGGAAAATAAGATTGAAATGAGAACCAAGCTTCTGAGGCTCTGGAGAAAGTCCTCAAACGGGGAAAACAAGAGAAGCAGGTGCTTTAGATGGGAAGCTAATGGGACAATCAGAAACTGTTCCCACCACAGTTGCAGATGACTCAGTGGTGGGCTGAGGGGCCAAGGAGGGGGATACACAGCAACTGAGATAGTATTTTATTACATCCAGAATGGACGTAACTAGGGAAAATACTCTCGTACACAGTGTTTCAAATGAGGTAACCTTTAGGCTCTATATTCTATCACCTGCAAAATATAACTCATGCCCCTAGGAAAGGCTAAAAGAACTGAAAGATCAAAAAAAAAATTAAAAGGATGGTATCCCATCCTTCTTGCCCTCTTCTCCCTCCTAGGCATCCCTCTGTGTGGTAGAAACAGAGAAACAGAAGGCAGATCTCTGCTGGGGGAGGCATGGCTGGAAGCATCTTCCACACGCAGCCTGCTTTACATCTTCCTCGGTGGTGGGGCCAAGTTTACGCTACTTTACAATTAAGTATCTGGATTTAAAAAAATCTCTTTCTTCTTTGGTTTCAAGGAGGGAGAGCAGCACCCATTACACTGCCCTAACATTTTCTAGAAACAAAGAACACTCTGGATGTGTTAGTATTCCCCAAAGCAACAAATCTTTCCCACTGAAAAATACAATATAGCCAGAAAAACAAAATAAAGGGCACAGGGATGTCTAGATTCTTTTGCAAAATGGTGCCGAAAGGTAATCTTGATTGCATTTCTTCTATGGAGTAAAAACATTATGGGACATTTAATCAATGAAACAGGCCCCACTGGACATGCACTGTGACAGCCCTGAGTCTACCCATGTAGGACGTGGGCTGAGTTCTCTCTGTGCCCCCCTGCTGCCCAGTGCCTTAGTGTTTCTGGTTACAGATCCAAATTATCAAGAATTGCATCTTATCGGTTCGTTTTATGTTATCCAAGGGGGTCACATAGGCTATTGAAGGGCCAACTGATGAGCTCCTTTGGCTCAGGATGAGAGCGGTAAGCTACAGTCCGGGGGAACAGGGTCCTGAGGATCTCTGTCAGACCTTGGAGAGATTGTCGAGGAAAAAGATTTATGGGGTTTTCTCCCCAGAGGTGTCCTTTTGGGGAGGCAAACTTTTCCCCCAAAGGTAATTTGCTAAATTGGAATTTCAAGAGCCTGGAAAGAGGTTGGCCCCAACAATTCTTTAGATTGTACTGTACAACTGAACTTACCAGTTCCACTTTTACTTGTGGCTGAATCTGTTCTTATGGCTTAAAAACTCAAATGTTTTTTGCCCTCAAATAGGGCAAATCAACAGCTACGCCAGCATTCATTGGTCTGCTCCACGAGTAAACCTTGCATACTGACTTCATTTGAGTTGGTGAACATTTTTTAAGCACACAGTCTATGCCAGGAATGAATCAGAGCTATTTGGGCTTGGAAGTCAGGGGTGGGCCTCAGTGATCTTCCCTTTCTGGCTCAGTGTAGCCTCTGTTCAGACCGTTGGAATAAAAATGAGTCAGATAATGTCTCATCAGACTGCAGGTGACAGAAGAGATGATGCAAAAGGCAAGCATGAACCAAAATGTAGAGGGTGTCCCTGTTTTCTGACACCAGCTGACACAACACACCTTCCTACTGACGACCCCTTAGTGGACCTCAGAGTACGTGTTACAGTGCCTGCCCCACTCTTCCCAGGCTCTCTTTGCTTGGCATGAGTTTGATGGAAAAATTAGGTGAGCGCCTCTGACAATTAGAGAAATAGGAATTAATTTTCTGAGGTTTTTCCAAACCTTTCATAGCCATTGCTTAAACATCCCACAAAAGTTCATTCTCTGATCAGATGCCCTATTTACAGTGACAGTTACAGCTGACATGAAAGGAACTTTTTCTTCATCCTCTTACTTTAAATATTGAAGCCTAAGCCACCATAAATTAGGACTAAGCTGCCCCGCAAATCTGATTAACAGAATAAATCAGATGGGCTCTTTGTTTGGTGTAGTTGTCAGTTATGGTTGACGAGGATGACCAAGGTCAGGGTGGGGGTAGGCAGGAAAGCCTGAACAAGTTCATTCTAATCCGATTCCTGCCTCTCATTTGCATCATCAGTTTGAATTCTTTCCCCACCAGACCTCTCAGAGCAGATGCTGATAACTGGTCCAATTGGATAGATCTTTTTATTCACTATCGTTCATTGCCTCTGCCTTTTTTCTTGTTCCACGGCAAAATGGAGCATGTGAAGGAGAGAAGCTGTAGCAAGTGATGTATACAATTCAGAGCCTTTGAGAAGGGTTGATGGAGTTACATTACTCTATCCCAGAGACTTTCAACCTTTTCCATCTTCTGGCACACATAACCTAATTATTAAAATTCTGTATAGGTATAGTTATAGGTATAACTTTGATTCACACACACCATACCTACTGTTGTGTTGGCTGTTGTTATTTTTTCTTTTAACAATTTAAGGGAAAAGAGGTCAGTGCCCCTGACTAAATCATCAGGTATTACATGTTTTAAGACCTCTGTGGCACACTGGTTGAACATTGCTGCTCTGTTCTAATGATTTCCCCTTTGGGTTCCATTTGCATGTTAGGAACTTTCAGGCTGTCCGCAAATTTATCATCTTCAAATTCCCATGGATTATACAAACCAAAGGGCCCGATCCAGAAGCTTAATATTATTTCCAGTGCCAGAAGAAGGTTTAAAGGATTAGATCACGAGGAGTCCAGAGAGGATTGTTTCTGTCTTAAGTGGGTAAATAACAGCCTCAAATGTGGCTGGGGCTCTCTTGCTGGAAAATCTCCCCTTTCTCATCATTGTCAAAAGGCCGACAGCATTATTATTTCTTACAGTGACACTGGGAACTTTGGACCCAGGCAAAGGCTGTGAGTGATCAAAATTCCTGCTTCACATAGGTATTGCCTCTTTCATATTAGCATTTTGCAGGGTTTGCTAACTTTCTTTTCCTTTTTTGATGTGTTCCCAAAGAATTTGGGAAAAGATGAGCTACCTGTCCTCAATGTGTTTTTAATACGGTGGTCATAGACATTTTCTATGAAATGGCTGAAATCCAAAGCAGAGTTTTACTTGGACAACATTAACTTCTGTCTATTGAGTGCTCATCTATGGTCAGGCACTGTGCTCAAGAGCTCTGGTCAAGGCCCTGGGTAAAACACGTGGTGCACCCAAAAGGGAGGGGCGAATAGTGTTTAGTGAAGGGACAATTTTGAGAAACCTACAAGGGAAGTTATGCTCCCGGCAACAGTCTGTCTTACCATTTATTGGCCTGAAGAAGGTGGGCTATTAAGGGTTCTAAGAGAAGGTTACTGGACAGGAAAACTGCTCTGACCTGAAGGTGCTTCCCACTGGTCAAATTCAGGCAGAAGCCAGAGGACAAAGGAGTTGGTTGAATCTCATATTTACTTTACTGCTACCATCACTGTTTACAGAGAGGCAGAGAGGTTAAGTAACCAGCCTAGGGTCACCCAGGTAGGGAGTGGTTGAACTGAGATTTGAACCTAAAATCTCTTTTTAGAGCCTGAACTCCTAGTTACCATGCCAACCTGCACTGGGTGCCTCTGGGCACAAAACACTTAGAGAATCCCAGAGTTCCTCTAGATCACTGCTGTTCTGCTTATCACTCTTAGCAATTACACATTTATCTGCAAGCAGTCCTCCCAACAGACTCTATATTACAGGAGATCAAGGACCTTCTGTCTATTTTGTGCAGGTCTGATTTTCCTAACACAGAGCATACAATAAACACCAGCAAGCATTTTCTCTAATGAGTGAATGAATTTATGGAAAACCTCCCATGGACCAGGTGCTGGGCCAGGTACTGTCCTGCCTTGCTCCTTTTTTAGGATGGCTTTCAGTCACTTTGTTCTGCTGACTTGCTTCTAAGAATCATCTTTTCTTCAAGTAAATGGTTCGCTTAATTGTTCTAGCCTGAATGGGCCAAAATTTGGAGTTCCAGGCCATGTTGGGAAGTAGTGGGTTAAAAGGATCCAAGAGTTACTACAGTCCCTCCTCCCATCTCCTGCTCACCCTTTCTGCTCACCTTGGGCAGCTTCTTTGTCTCAGGAATGATGGGATGATGGTGCAGCCCCTCCTCCACTACCTCCAGAGAAGAGTGCATGTGAGCCCTAGATTCTGTGTTCAATTTGCTGGTACCTTTGCTTTCTGTGTCTTCCTTCCCATGTTTTCCTTTCTCAACCTCAAATACGCAGCTGAAAAGTTATACTCGCTGGCTTAGGTTAGGCCATAGCTGGTCTTTATTTTTCCCATTTTTCTAAACTGGGGAAACCCCAGTTTATTGAGCAATTGGACTCCATTAACCAAGACTTGCAGGCAGTTTGTTGTCCTTATGGAAGAAAGCCGGCCAGGGAAGTGCAGAAAGTATCCAGGGGCTGATCTATCTTCCACAGAACAGAATGTTCAGAAAAACAGACACCCAATCACTCATTTCCATTGGCATCCCGTAATGGAAAAAGAAGAAATCAATAATTTCAAGGTGATTCTGTCCCCTCACCTTGAGATTTACAGAAATATCACAATTCTTTCACACATTCTGGATTATTGATGGTTTTTAAAGTATTCTCAGGAAGAAAACTACCTTGGGCTTTGTTTTGGGAGAAGCAGTTCAATATGTATAGGAGAGCTGAAAAGTGCACACGCATGTGTGCACACTGAGGGGGCAACTCCTGAAATGTCATTTGGACCATTTTCCTGTCTCCAGGCACTCCACATCATCATTCATACACACACACACACACATATAATTTTGAAATAATAAAGTGTTCTAAAACTTTCTTTACAACATGTATGATGAACTGGTCTAAGCCACTTAATACAGTTAAAACCTAATCTAAGTATTTTAACCCTAAAAATAATTTTAATATAATCTTTCTATGGAATGTTCTAATATACACAAAGTAGAATGAACAGTACAATGAGCTCCCATATACCCATCACTCACATTCAACAATTACCAAGATTTTGCTAAACTTGCATCATTTATTTCTTTTTACTTCTTGTTTTTTTGAAGTTTTATTGTGAAATTATTCTGAAGCAAATCCAAGATATGCCATTTCATGCCCATATACTGCAGAATGCATCTATAAAAGTATGACCATTGACTTCCAAAGCAATAATGCCATTTAATAACAATTTTAAAATACAATGACAACTATTGCGCTGTTGAGTGATGATCATACAGCAGGAAGTTAACATATTGTTTCAGTCAGGCCATGCTATGACAAAGATTGAAGTCCATTAGGACTAGTTTAAAAGCGGGATTTGTGTGTAACTATCACCCTGAAACAAGGTCAAAAACGTTTTCAGGTTGAACCTACGGGAATGAAAGTAGGAAAGGAAATTCATTAACTTTACGGGCTTCCCCAAGCTGCCATGTGTTTCTCTGACAAATCTGTAGCAAGAAATCTCTGTTCCCCTTGCTGCTGTTCTATCTTTTAAGTCCCTACATACATCCCACTCCTGTGCAGCTGCTGGAGGGCTCAGACCTCTGAGGGTACCGCTGTCAGAGAGTTGTTGGGTCCATTTGGTTCCAAAGCTCAATTTTTAAGAATATGTTGCTACAACACCATTCCTAACACTTGTTGGCTTTATGAGATTGGGTATCTCATCTTTCTCTGTAATTGTTTTGTTTCCCAGTCTCATTCCTCTGATGATGGAGAATTCCATATAAAGGGGTCTGCAGCAAATATTTAGCATGAATAGTGAAATGGCTCCCATAAGGAGGTGTGGATGCTTGGGATACTTAAAGGTGAATGCAGCTTGGAGATGGACAGGGAGATGGATCCACAGGCAGGACTTATGACCTTACACCTGTACCCATGAGCAGAGACCTAGCTGCCATGTAGAACAGATTCAGGAGGTCTCCATCCCAACTGGAAGGGACTACTTTTATTCTCTTGGCATAAATATTTTGCTATGTGTTCATTCTACTCAGTCTGCAAATCAGTATCCTCTATGCTTTCTTGTGGTCCAAACAGGTGGCTTCAATCCAAATGCCTTAAATGGACTAACTAAAGTTTCTGTGTTCTGTTTTTAACATGTCATGGGAAAAGATCGAGTTGGCCCAGGACAGACATGCATCAGGTGTCTATGCTTTGTCCAGTTAATTGTGGCCAAAGGAGAAGAGATGAAAAGGGCTGCACATGTTGTCCCTGGAGTTGGGGGAACAGTTCTCAGAGAAAGGATTTTTGGATGGTCAGGCCTACCCAAAAGGTATCTACCATATAATCACTACAGCATCCTGTGGTTAAGATACTTTCATTCCCGTTTTACAGAAAGGTCAGTTGAGGCTTCGAGAACTACTTTCCCTAAGATTACATGTCTAGGGGATGTGGACCCAGACATGACTCTCAAGCTAAACCCTAGTCTGTTTTATTTGCATTGTAATATTAATTTATTTCTTCAATAATTGTTCCTTCTGTTCTGGAGACCTAAGCAGTTTCTTATTTATAACCTTCACCTTATTAGAAAATAAGAGTGACTAAGTTTATGTTTCAATACGGGAACCACAGAAATCAGTTTATCTGTTGCATTTCAGCTAACAGCTCAGGAATCTGTCCCTATAGATGGGTCTCCAAGGATGAGAGAAGTCGGGTCATCTATATCAGGGAGTCAGAAAACTTTTTTTGGGAAGGACCAGAGAGTAGATATTTCAGATGTTGTGGGCCACATGGTTTCTGTTCATACCACTCAATTCTGTCCTTTTAGTGTGAAATCCCCAAAGCAGAAAACTTCCACGTTACATAGACAATATATAAGTGAGTGAGCATGTCTGTGTTCCAAAAAAGCTTTTCATGGACATTGAAACTTGAATTTTATATCATGTTCATGTTATAAAATACTCTTTCGATTTTTTCAACCATTTAAAAATATGAAAACCATTCTTAGCTCACAGGCCACACAAAAGCGGTGGCAGGACCCAGTGGGTCAGTGAGCCGTAGTCTGCCGACCTTGGTTTACATTGTTCTCACTCTGATATTACTCGACTCATTCTATGAACACTGAGAAGACACCAGCTCTACATTAGACATTGTGGTAGGCGCTGATTGACGGAAATATATCTTTGCTTTCCTTTCAGTGAAAGGAAATATATCCTTTCAATGAAAGACCTTGCTTTCACTGAACTATTAGTGGAAAGACAATGTTAATTAAATTATCACACCAAAAATTACAACATAAGTTTTACAACATAATAGTGATAAAGGCCATTAAAGAAAATACAAAGGAATTTTGAGTAGGCATTACTAGATTAGGGGGGATCAGAAAAAGCCCCTATGTACTGAGGTAGTACTTTCTGGTCTCACCCATGAGCTCCACAGCTGAAATTAATATTGCCGACTGGCACCCACCGCCCTGCTGTGAGTGTCTGCAATGGTTGTATCTAGCCAGCCTTACCCACTTTTTCAGCTATCTGGATTTTTATTGGGACGAGTCAATCTTACATTTGTTTCTACCATACTTTATCTCATTTCTAATAAGCTATCTTTTTAATTTGTCCAGGATCATAGCGAACTGTACTCCAGCTCCTTGAGCCCTTAGCAACTCAATCTAGTTTCATTTTGCTTGCTGTTTTAATCCTTAGTAATCCTCAGCTCCTTCAGCCAGGAAACTGATATATTCTATGCTCAGAATAAAATTTCCTTCCTTCCTGGGTGTATGGTTCTACTACAGTTCTAAGAATCTAAAGATTGTTTATTTCATTTTCTTTGTTCGGAAGAGTAGCAAATACTTCATTCAGCTGGCACTAGTACAATGCCAATTTAAATAAATGGGTCAGACTATCCCAGGATACAATGCTAAGATGTAAGATATATTTCTCTCCAAAACATTCAAGTACGAGGTGCAGAATATGTCATAGGAATGACTGAAACTCATTTAATTTCAAAATTTCAGAGTGATGGTTGTAAATATTGGACTTAGAAAACATAAATTCAAATTTTAATCCTGCAACTTGACAACTAGGTGACGGTGTGCCCTTCTAGGTTTCAGTTTCTTCAAATGAAACAGGTGGATAACAAAGCTTCTGCTAAAGAATTATAAGCTCAATGTTTACAGAAATCTCCTCTCATTAAATGGGAGCATCTAATTGCTTCTTTGATAATAATACATCTAGCAGAGGAATTTGATTAGTTGATTTGTATTTCCATGACTATTTGTAACATTCTGGGTGAAGACTCTAGAGAATATCAGTAAAAGGAAGACAATCAATGAAATGTACTTTGGTTATTGCACTGGTCACACAGTGAAGCAGTTTTTAAAAATGGTTAAAAATCCTTTGATATTCCTCTGGTTGAGAGGTGAAATCTAATTCCCTCCCTTCATAGGTGGGTGGGCTCATGTCTCTTTTGTAATCAACAGAATGCAGGAGAAGCAATACTGTGTGACTTCTGAGACAGCAACAGTTCCTCTGGATTCTCAGGGAGCTCCCTGTGGGGAAGCTAGAAGAAAACCAGCTACCCTGAGACTACCGGTTGTGCCGGGGAAGCAGTGTCTGTGCTCCAGGCATCAGCCTCAGCGGAGCCCAGCTGACAGCTGCACCACCTGCTAGCCAGCTGAGTGAATGTCTTAGATGTCCACCCCAGTTGAGCCTTCAGCTGACTGCAGCCCAGCCAACATCTGACTGCAACTACATGAGCGATCCCAAGAGATAATTGTTCAGTTGGGCCACCCCCAAATTCCTAACCCAGGAAAGCAACAACAAAGAAACTGAAGCTGTGATGTTTAGAGCATAATTTGTTATGTAGCAATACTGCCATCAATACCAAGCAGAAACGATCAGTAACCATAGCAAGTGACTATTACTGTAACAATACCAGGGGGTTGGTGAAGTTGATGGTGGTGCTGGGGAAACAGTACAGCTTTAAAATATTAGATTTACACACACTGATTGTGACTTATTTGTATCATTGGGACAGAATCAAATGAGAAGCATAATGAAAGCACTGGTGGATATCTCAGCCTTGGCTGCCTCCCATTCCCATTTGGATGTGGAGATAAAGTTTTCAGTACAGCATCGAATCTCTTGAGCATATAACCACAACTGCTTGCCACTGTCAGCCAATGTCTGTTTTTTATTCTATACATTATCTGAAGTGAGGACCACACTTGGACCTTGGTCGCCACTTTAAATATCTCAGAACTTTGAGGAATTTCTACAGGGGTCTTTACGTGTTTTTGTTTTATTTTTAAGTAAGCATTTTATGGAATTACATACAGCAGAAAAGTGCACTAGCATGGCTTGGTCAACTTTTTACAGTTAGAAAATACCTGGGGAGTGGGAGCCCAGGTCTGAAAACGGGACATTCCCAGCTCTCCAGGAGCCCCCTTGAACCTTCTTCAAGGCACTACCAATTCTCAAAGGTAACCACCATTCTAACTTTTATCACAATAGATTAATTGGGCCTGCTTTTTAACTTTGCATAGAGAGAATCATGTATTGTTTTGCTCTGGCTTCTTTTGCTCATATTACATTTATGGTATTTGGACATGTGGTCAGATGTGATGGGAGTTTTTCATTCTTGTTGTATTACAATATTCCATGTGCACATACCATAATTTATTTATCCATTTTTGTATAGATGGTCTCAATTTCTTTATAACATTTCATTCCACTTAATGAAGACTTTGCTGCTCCAGGCAGAATCAGTCCTCTGAAGAGCTGGAGCCTCTAATGTGGTAGGTTTTTTTGAGTAAGTGCTTACTCTGATCGAACTGTTGATCTCCCACTGTGAAGACACATTGAATGGCAATCACTATCTTTGACGATTTTTTTATTGGCTAAAAAATGCAGAGTTGGCTCTATTCCTACCATATTAATGATCCTGGGAGAATCATTTAAGTCCTTTGGGCCTCAGTATTAATTGGAACACAGTTCTAAAACATGTCTGTGGTTGTTGTTGAGGGTAAGTTTATGATAAAGAAAACATTGAGCTAAGGAAATCATTGAGCAAGTGAGATTTAACAGGAACATTCAAAATGAATTTTTGAACTACAGTTTGCAGTTCTGTGGGCTTGTGAAGGTTAAATTCATGTTAGCTTCAGAAGCCACATTAAGAGACAACTCTCTTTATGTGAAAATATCAAGTGACACTAGACTCATATTAGGAAATAAAGTACATGCAATTCACACCTGTTTGGGAAAAAGCAAGCTCATTAACACTTTCCAACAGCTATGATGACTGCAACAAATAAAGGAGACCTGGTATCAACAAGGGCTTGGGGCAGGAACAGGATGTGACATCTGGCCACAACTTAGACCTCCATCTGACTGTTCTTTTTTTTTTTTTTTAGTTTTTATTGTTATTCAATTACAGTTGTCTGCATTTTCTCCCCATCCTTCCACCTCACCCCAGCCGAACCCACCTTCCTCCCCCTCCCCCTTGATTTTGTCCATGTGTCCTTTATAGTAGCTCCTGTAAACCCCTCTCCCCACTGTCCCCTCCCCATCCCCCTCTGGCTATTGTTAGATTGTTCTTAACTTCCATGTCTCTGGTTATATTTTGTTTGCTTTTTTTCTTTTGTTGATTATGTTCCAGTTAAAGGTGAGATCATATGGTATTTGTCCCTCACCACCTGGCTTATTTCACTTAGCATAATGCTCTCCAGTTCCATCCAAAAAACTATGGTACATTTACACAATGGAATTCTACGCAGCAGAGAGAAAGAAGGAGCTTATACCCTTTGCAACAGCATGGATGGAACTGACTGTTCTTTTGTTTGAAATTCGTGGACTTTGTGTTAAACCTAATGCTTCTCTCCACATGATTCTTTGCTTAGACTCCTTAACACACAGCTTCATGCAGTGCTATTCTAGGGAGAATTTTACCCCAGCAACCTCTAATCCAGCATCAACTCTACACGTTGCCACAGGGGAATTCATTCTTTTAGAAGTTAGTTGATTGAAACCTAGACATTTCTTTTTGCTTGGGTCCCTTCATGATTTGTGGGGACAGGTTTGTACTAAATGGGGTAATACTAACTGTTGTAACAAACAAGTCCTCAAATATCAGTGGTTCAACATAAGAGACATTTATTCCTTCCTCACATAACAGTCTAATCCTGGTGCTCGTGGTCAAGAGGTTGGGCCTTCCAGGTGGTGAACAGCAGCTCAGTTTCCTTTCATTTTGTGTTTCTTCCTCCCTGAAGCCTCAGGGTCTTTTGCAATTTAGGTGGCCAATATAGAAAAAGAAAATAGAGAAGACACTTCTGTCTGGAAAGAACACACATCACTGCCACTCACTGGGTGGAAACTAATCACATGGTCCTGCCTAGATGCTAGGGGCTCTGGGAAATGTAGGCTCTGGCTGAGAAGCTGCTTTGCAGTTAAGCACTGTGTCACAGAATAGGGAGCACACGTTTTGGTGGAGAGTTAGCCATCTCTTCTACAGCCTATGTGGGACATTGCATTTTACTTTATTTTACACAATAACACCATAACAATAGCTAACACTTCCTGGCTTTTAAATGAAGTATGAGAATCTAAGTCTTTAAAACTAAATGTACAAAAATATAATTTTATTTTTTAATTTCAAACAATTTCCATTTTGAAGCTCTGTCCCTCAGCAGCAGGATCATTTAGTTGGGGGTCTCAAAGGCATTCCCTTCCCAGAATTTATGCCAGGTTCTAGATTTAATTATTGAAATGTTGAGGAGCAAGGCAGGAATCTCATCATTGATTCATTTGTTGATATAGATCCTCATGAGATGTCTACTATAGCAAAAGTCATGTCCTTTGGCTCTAGTGATTTCTGTTCTCAGGGAATGGGAGTTTTTCTGTCTTAGCACAAATGAATTCTTTAGAAAAGAGGTGCTGAGGTGTTAGGGTGCTGTTCCCCTTTGCTCTGAGATCCCATATCCTTCTCAAGCACCATTCTACTAATTCTAACTTCAAATGGATGAGTTTAGCTAGAAATCTTAATAACAGAAATCTTTCTTTCATGTTTTTGACCAAGGTGTTTTGTCTAAACCCAAATCCTCCCTATTCTCCCCAGAAGTTTAAACTATTTCTTAAACATGCAAGGTATACACTGACTTTAGACCTTTGCACTTTTGAACACGTATAAATTCCCAGCACTTAAAATTTGAAACATAGTCATCACTCAATAAATATTTCTGAAAGTAGTTACTTTCAAGACAGATAATATAATCCCTATTTTACAGAAGTGAACACTATGATTTAGAAAGACTGAGAAACCTGCAAAATTACTAAAGCTAGGAAATGCAAGGGCCAAGACCTTAACCCAGGCAGGCAGTCTACATTTATATTTATTAAAAAATAGAAATGTGATGTATATTCTGCTTGTTTCTAATTCACTTACAGTACATTAAAGAGAGCCCTGAATGTGGAATAGGAAAACCCCCTCACTTATTAAATTTATGACTTGGGGGAAATCACTCACTGTATTTTTCAGACTATAAGATGCACTTTTCCCCCCCAAATTTGGGAGGACAATGGCGATGCGTCTTAGAGTCCGAATGCAGCTCACCTGGCTCACTGTGGGGTGGGGAGTGGTGGTGGATCGGGTTATTTCCCCCACTTTCCTCCTGTAAAACCTAGGTGCGTCTTATGGTCCGAAAAACACGGTAATCTAACTATGTCTCAGTTCCCTTATTTTGCAGGGTGAACTAATGATACATTTCTTACAGATGAGTGGGAGGTCTAGATGTTAATTAGCTGAGTACTGAGAATATAGGTAATTATGTCAGTTATCTGCAGTTGCAACAACGCACTGTAGTACGACATAACCACACAACTGCAGGGACGTACAACAATAAATTGATTGCTCTCACATTTGGATTCAGCTGGGATTCAGCTGGCAGCTCTGCTGATCTTGAATGAACTCAGCGACTAGGCTGACTGTCAGCCAATCTCAGCTGGCCTTGGCTGGGATGACTGGGTGATTCAGCTCTGGTCCATTTATGCCTCATCCATTAGCCTGCAAATGGTGTAGTGGTGGTAACAAATGCAAAAGAGAGCAATGGAAACACATAAATTCTCTGAAGCCAAGGCTTGGAAGTATAGCATGCCATCAGTTCTATTGCATTTTGTTAACTGAAGCAAGCCACATGGCCTCGTCCAGTTTTAAGGACTAGAAGAATTGACTTTTTTCTCTTAGTAGAAAGAATTGCAAAGTCACACAGCAAAGGACATGGATAGAGAGAAAAAAATAATTGAGCCATTAATACGCTCAGTCTTCCATAGTGAACAATGAATTTTAGTTCACTATGAGATACATTTGGACATATTATAACGTGGAATCCACTTAACAATCCCTCTGGAATTCATTTTATCAGCTTATTTTAGCCTCTTCCTCTTCTGTCCCACAGCTGTCCTCTGGGAAGGGGAAAGGTGGATAGACACCTGTCAGTGGAGAGGGTCTGCTTGCCAGCTAGAGACAGTTCCTTACTGCCCGATGTCCAAAATGAGTAGATTATCTGCGTCTGTCTATCTTATCCTCCCTCACTGACTTGCCTCTAAGTAAAGTTTGAGCACTTCTGTGTTCAGAGGGACAGGAGAAATTCCATTCACATAGTGATCTAGCCCAGCCACCCAGCTCCTCTTGTACTGCACATGGGGCACAGCCTCAAGTATGGTGGGCAGACCCTGGGTGTTCTCATGGACTGTGCTCACTTCCTGACCTCTAAGCTCACTCTGAAGATGAAGATGGGGGGTTAGGTGAGCTCTGCAGCCATGGTATGGATGGGAGAGGCAGTGAGGGACTTCTAGAGCAGAAGTCCTTGCCTGTCATATCTGAAATAAAACATACCCCACATTACAAGGCTAATGTTATTCTGAAATCCCTATCTGGTCTGTCTATAGTATTTGTTAGGCTCCTGGTAATATCAGTATGACATTTTTAGTGAACAAATTACTCTGGCCCTGTTCGTTTAAAGAGCATTTACCTCTACCTATTCTGGGTCTCATTATGAAGTTTTTCTTACTTAACATGATTTCCTTAATTGCCTTTAGGTTGGTGGGTGAATAGTCTTGATTTATAGCCCACCAAAAAAATATTCCATACAGCTCAGCTTCAACTGGTACAGCTTTCTGCTCAAAACTTGACCACATCTCTTCTCTTTACTGACCCCCGCATGTAACTTATGAAGATGTGTCTTTATGCATATGCTTTGTTGACAATAAATACTGAGAAATTTCCCTTTCCATTAAGTGTACGTCTAAAATGTTATTTTTAGTGCCAACAGAACACCCCATTGTACACATGTACAGAATTTTATTTGACCGAGTCTTTTTGCCGAGCACCGAGATGTTTTCTGGTTTGTCATGATTATACACAAAGGAGACAGTGCCAGGAATCACATTTTCACAACCGATCCTTACAGATGAGCTACTGTTAACTGCATTCGATACTTCTACCACACAGGTGGCAGAGCTGAAAAGCTATTATAACAGACACACCTGGTTATTATCCCAGAGCCGCAGGTCATCCTAACCTCTGTAGGCTATAATCCTCTACACGGGGGGTAGGGTGGGGGATAGTGGGGGGTGGTGTTGAAAACCTATACCCACATCTGGAGAAGGGTGGGAGCTCTCCAGTCTATTTCTGTTCATCAGGATTTTTAATTAGCGTACCTCATTTGACCTCCCCATGACAGCGTCGTGAAGGAGAGACAGATGTTGCTATCCCCATCTTTCAGAAGACGTTTCTGAAAAGTGTCTGGTTCGAGCCACATTTCTATAAAGCGGTGGGGTCTGGCCTCGAGCTCAGGCTTTCTGACTCGCAGGCGTGGAATGTCTCCTGCAGTATGCTGCGGGAGCGCACCTGCCGTAACGGTGACAGTAGCAGGTAACTTCTAGCGGCCTTTTACTATGTGCTAGACTATGCTCTTAGTGCTTTACGGACTAATTTACATGAAGTGGTGTTATCATCAGTATTATATTTTACACTTTTTAAAAGTTTTTCAGTTACAGTTGACATAAAATATTACAGTGGTTTCAAGTGCACAACATAGTGATTAAACATTTGCATATCGTATGAGCTCATCACTCCAGTAAGTCCAGTACCCATCTGACACCATGCAGTTATTACAATATTATTGACTATGTTCCCTGTGCTGTACTCACATCCCTGGGACTGTTTTTGTAACTGTTTTTTTAACTCCCAGAGACTGGCAGTTTGTACTTCTCAGTCCCTTCCTCTCTCTCACTCATCCTCCAGCCCCCTCCTACCTTTTGTCATTACTCCCCTTTCACCAAGGTGGCAACTGAGAGAGATTAATCAGTTTGCCAAGACCACACTGCTGATGAGTGAAAGAGCTGTAATTTGAACTCAATCAAGAGCCCATGATCATAAATCCCAGGATGTGTGGATAAATATTGACTGATAATAGGATACCTTAAGTTAGCCACGAAGTCAACCTATTGACATTATTGTCACATTAAATCCTAGTAAGTTCATTGTCATTGTCGTCCTTTTCTTTTTTCATAATTCTCCTGTGAACAGTACACACACAATTGGAATGCCACTTGACCTACCTCCAGATTAAGGGTTAAAGAATGTTCTTATCTAAACAAAATAATCCCTTTTGGTAATCCTTTTTTCTCCCTGCAAATCCCTTTTCTGCCAAACCTTTTTCAGTTGTCTTCAGATATAAATAACAAATTAATTGCTCATCTAGACTTTATTTTTATCTCTTTAAAATATTATTTACTGTTTTCTTTTGATTGCAAAAGCAGTATACATTCACTGAAAAAAGGGGGAAACAGAAAGGTGTGAGAACTAAAGTGAAACCACCCTGCTGCCCAGAGATAACCATTGTTAACATTTTTCCCTGCTTTCACACACCACCCGCCATGCGGTCAGTCTACCACAGGACTATTTTGTACCGGCTTTCTTCACTTAATATATCATGAACACTCTCAGGCTTTGTTATCTGTAATACGACTTCTGACAACTACTTAATATTCCATTGTATTAATTAACATGGTAATTTAATTAATACACTTAGATATGTGTCCCATTCCTGATAATTTATTTAGAAACAATCCATCCAAGTGGCATTGCTGAGTCTAAAGTGTATGTTTTCAGGCTCTTGGTAACAGTTGTCAGATTCTTCTTTAGAAACACATACCATGAGGATTTAAAGGGAATGCCTGAATCCTTGTGAGCCTGCCTCGGAAATGACCTCAGCTGCTTTGTACTTTCCTGATTTACATCTGGCCTTTCTAAGCCGAGAGGATAATGTATGCAGATGCTATGGGACCACTTACACCCAAGTCCCCACAGACACACTCACCTCTGTTCTCTCCGAGTTTGTTATTGATCCCACTTCACAAGGAGAAAAGGAGACCTACCTGTTAGGAAACGATCCCCTTCCTGCAGGCTCAGGATGTCAAGCCTTGTTTTCTTCCAGCCACCTGGCACAGTACTCTGAAGAGGTCAGATGGGGCTGCCTTCTCTGATTCCATCAGCACCTCACAGTGAGACTTTGAGTTTCCTGAGGACACATTTCTCCTAATTCAGCTTCTCAGCAAACTCAGAAATACCTGTGTAATTAGTTCTTCTTAGGACCTGCATCATAAAAGCTCTGCTAAAATGAAAGCTGGAGGTAAAGGTTTCAAGGTAAATGAAATCCCAATCTTAAATTGTGTCTGCTCACTGACATTTTTATTGATGCTAGATGGTAAGACACAATGTCTGTCTTTAAGGAGGTCACAGTCTGGAGGAGGAGGCAGATAGCCAGACCAATATGCACAGTCACTGGGACGTATGCAATAAGCAGAATGTTATATAGGACCTTTACAGCTGTCTTTGAATGATGGGCAGAAGGTAAATACTACACAGAAACTATAGGACCAGCTTTGCTCCTCCAACCCCCTTCTCATCCCTCCCTTACTGCTAGCCTATATAAAAGGAGTTAGTGAAATTGGCTGGAGATTTTGGGATTGAGTTTCCAGGTAGAAAGTCACTCCTTTCCGTAGGTTATGGGAAAGAGGATACTCTCCCTTCCTCCCAGCCAAGTGAAAAGGGCTTGTAGGGCGGGTGGCCCAAAGGCAGAGGGACTCACTTTTTGTGCGCGACTGCTCTGTGCACCTGTTCTGCTCACTGGACCCTTTGAGCACGTTGGAGCCATTGGTGAGAGATGGAAGGGGAAGTGGAGCAGCCCCACCTGCCCCTGAGCACAGGGAAGGTTCTTGAATTTCTGGGTGGGCCAGTGTACAGCAGGAGCCTGATTTGGAGCCATCTTTCTGTTACCCCAATCACTAGGGAGGCAGAACGATAACAGCAGTAGGAGGGCTGAAGATGAAGAAATAGAGGGGTGTTAGCTGAGGGCCGCTGGAGCACAGAGCTTCCTGCCAGCGAACTGTGCCCTTGGAAATATCTTCACAGGGGCCCCTCCAGGAAATTAGCACAGGGACACAACACATCAGGGCAGGATCACAGCAGCACTGGTCAAGATGCCCTCCCTGCGCCCACTTCCCTGGAAGCCTGGATCGTGGGCTGTATTTTCAGCCCTTCTAAATGACTGAGCAAGAGTGACTCATCTGAACTACATACACATTTCTGTGTGTTGTCCAGCGCTGTGGCTGGAGACATTGTCTGCTCCACAAGTATCCAGATAACAGCAGGGAAGAGTTTTGCCTGAAGAGCCAGAACTGGTGTCAAGTCATTAACTGAATAGGCTTTCCTCTCTGTCTCAGCTGCCAGTGACCCCAGGACCAAGTCCTTGCCCAAAGGTGGCAATTAGCCCATCCAGAAACATCACAAGTCGCTCCTTTTAAGTGGCTTCTGCCCTTCTAATTGTGCCATTTGATAATTTCTTTCATTTTGCAAACTGCTTCAGGGCACTTTATGAGTGTTGAGGCAAATTTTAGTTGTGAGCTTGTGTGACCTAAAGTGAGATGTGAGGAGTCTCACACTGACTGTGTCCCTCAAACCTAGAACAAAGGGGATGTGCTGGCCAAGTAAATAAATGGCTGTAGCTTAGAGCAGACGTATCAACATGACTAATCGCCAGCTCAGTCTTACATATATATTTATGTTCTAAGGTCTCTGTGCTTAGAAACAGCCCTGACTTACGGTATTTGATTTTAGCTTTAACCAGAAAACATGACCACCTAAAGCCAGACAGGGTATCTTAGTCAAGATTTATTTCTGTGATTAAAAGAAAATAATCAAAGGTAATATACAGGGTTCCGCACCAATAATGCCCCTTTTTATTACAAAATCCTCTATTACGAAATCATAAGCCTGTAACTCTGTTATAACAATATCGCATGCAAGCACGCCATTGACACGTTAGGTGAGATTTCAAATTGCCGTCCGTCTCGTGCAAGACGTTCATGCACCCTCCCAACCACGCTCAAGCAGGCGCTACTACCCCTGCCACACTCTCTATTTAAAAGCACAAGGGCAAGAAAATATTTTCCAAATTTCTTATGGGGCCCTGTTTGCTTATTGACTCACTGGGTACCCGCTACAGGCCTGACCCTGAGTCTACAGGCAGGAACATAATGGGTGTGGTTTTGTCCTCACAGACCTTACAGATTTTTCCTGTTATTATTAACTCATTAGCCGTCACAACTTTGTTTTGTCTCAATAATTCAGTAACAAATTACCACAAAATGTAGCAGCCTAAAAGAGCCACTTATTTTTTGCTGGCTCAGATATTTGGGAAGGGATCTCTTGGAGGCCTGTCATATGGTTGAAGCCAACCATTGGCTAGGCTAGAGTCCTCTGATGGCTTGACTGGGTGAGTGGCCACAGTGACTCACAAGGCTGACAGCGACTGCTGGCCGTCAGCCGGGAGCTCATCTGGGCTGCTCACCGGAACACCGTCACATGGCCTTCCCAGCACGGCGGTCTCAGGGTAGTCGTGTTTCTTACATGATAACTGGCTTCCCCAGAATTAGCAAGAGAAGCAGCAGAAGCTGCCTGGGCATTCCTCATGGCCTTTGCCTTTTCAGCCTCTTTGGAAGGTGAATTATATTTGCTGCATTATGTTGATTACAAGGAAGTCATCAAGATTGGCTCAGATGCAAGTGGAGGGGACCTAGAACCCACCTTTTGATGGGAAGAATCCCAAAGAATTCATGTTTTAAAACCACCACTATTATCATCTGGAAGAGAAACTTTTCAGGTGGTCCCCAGCCTGCACGATTTATGTGACTGTTTGGGGAACCCACTGCAGAGGAGGCTGAGGCCACACTTAAACATGACTGGGCTTTGAACCCACACCCAAAAAAGCCTCCTCCACTCTGCTTTTCCTCCAGTTTCTGTAAAGGTAATTGAGATAATGTTTTCTCTACACATGCCATTTAACATTAGCCTTCTTAAGAGCTTTTTGGGGACCAAAACCTAGACTGTCCAAACCAGTACGGGCACAATCCCTACAGCATGTTGGGAAAAAGGGAAACTGCACTGTGAAACAGGAGGTTTCTTGTTTGGATTTGCCAAATTTGCCAATATGTTACCCAAAATGAACATAATTACTCTTTGTTCCAGTACAGAACTAAGAGCTGAGAACTTGGGGTTTCGAGAATAGCTGGTGTCACACACATGCCGTGTTACAAAAACTGCCCCTGAGGCACAGTCACTGAGTCAGTAATCTCTTTCTACCCATACCCTTTCTAGTTTCTTTGTAAAATTAAGTTTATTAGGCCCATTGGTTAATACCACTATATACATTTCAGGGCACAACACTACAATTTGATATCTGTACATGTAATTGTGTGCTCCCCACCCAAAATCCAGTTTCATTCTGTCACCTTACATTTGACCTCTTTTACCTGCTCTGAGTTCCCCCCACCTCTCCAGTAACCATCCTACTGTTGTCTGTATATATGAGGCTTTTGTTTATTGTGTTTGTTGCTTTTTGTTTTATATTTGTTTCACAAATATGAGTAAAATCATACTGTTCTTATCTTTTCTTTCTGAATTTCTGAAGTGTAGGCTTTGCCACCACCTGGCTCCCTCCACTCTGGGAGGAGTCTTATTGGGAAACAAGATGTCCCTGACACAAGTTTGAGAACCCTGGTTTCTCTTTATAAAGGTCTTTAAGAAAACCTCTTAAACTAATGCAGCCTTTTAAACTAGCTAGCAGTATAGAGAGTATGATATCACTTTTGCCACAGCCCCACTGAGCAAGAAGCCTCCTGTTGGGCTGTGAATGCTTCAGTTGGAGTAGGCCCAGCAGCTGGCAATGTGTGAGGATGGCTACTGGCCATGAACTTGTTTTGGTCTCAGACAGGGCATAGCTTGGCTGGCCTTCACCAAAGAACCTTTATGACTGTGTTAAATAGTGTGAGGCAGAGAACTCTTCTAAACCAGAAAGGGCAAAGGCACAGAAAATAATGTTGGCTAACATTAACTGACTCCTTAATATGTTCCAGAGGCCATGCAGCAGCCTTCACCCAGCTTTCCCATTTAGTTGTCATCACAACTCTCTGAGGAGCATGCTGTCTCTATGTTAGAGATGAGACACTGGGTTGGGGGGTGGGGGGCGGTAGCACATCCTGAGAAATCTGGTCTAAGGATCATAGTTCTCCTTTTTGTAGAGCACTTCCCTCTGCTGGAGTCCTGTGATGCTCTGTGGCTTCCAGGGGCATGTGTCTCACTCCCTGATAGAAGGTGAGGCAGCTAATAATGGTAGACCAAGTGGGCTGAGATTTGGCACCATATCACATTAGTCCTAACATCTCATTCTCTCTCTACATACTATACCAGAGGCACTACCTCACTAAAAAGAAAAGAAATACTACTGGAAATACTAAACTACAGGCAAACAAATAAAAACAGGCCACTCCCAAGAGGTCTCATATGTAAGTATTCATTACTTTGGAGAATTCAAAATGGCCCTGGGCTCCAAAGCTGAAAAACCAATAAGAATGGATCCCATCACCCAAGGACGGGCTCACTTTATCCAAGTTTGTTAATTTAAGAGGCACAGAGATCTGAATGTTGTAAATTAGCATCTACTTCTACTTTCTCTCCATGCACAATGAAGTTGGAAGCTAAGTGGCTGGAAGGATGGAGTGAAGCCCTGTGTAATCAAACAGACCTTGTGGGGTCTGCGAGCAGTTTCCCCAAGTGCAATGCTTATCCAGGGGTTGGTCACCTGCTCCAGGGAACCAAATCTAGTCATGCCCATTCCTTCAGGCACAGTCAATGAGTGGTCTCTGAAAAAAGTCGGAGTACATAGTTGCAATGGGGACTGTATGGCCCACAAAACTGAAAATATCTGCTTTTTAAGAAAAATTTTCTTGACCCTTGCTTCAAACCTCCAAATGCCAGTCATAATAGATAGAACAGTGGCTACCTCTCTCCTCTTCCAAGGCTCCATGCCCTTCCCAGGGTCTGCCCAGGGGTCATTGCATGCTTTCTGCTGTATTTAAGAAAAATCATACCTTCCCTCTTCATGTCATCCTAGTACCAGAACATGATGGAGGGAAACTACTTGTGGAGTACATGTCCTTGCTGAATGTTACAGGGGGCAGAAGTTAATGCAGGATGAATAAGGTCTTGGTCGCATATTAGCCTCATGTGTCAAAGTGTTGCTCTAGAAGTAACTACTCTGAGAGTGGTCTGCCTTTCAGCGGGGAGCTCTCAGCCAAGCTCCCTGCACTAAGTCCTGGGGACTGGGGAGATGGGCCAGGATGGATGAGTGCTTCATTGAGAGGACAGTGATTAGGAATAAGAGCAGGGGTGGGCTGTGTGTATTTCTCTGCTAAAAATTGGCTCTATCCTTGCTGGCAAAGCCATTATAATTTGGATCAGGAATGTGGTCGGGCACCTAACACCCCACTGCCGAGCTTTTAGGTCAAGTCTAGTGTTTCTCAGGCCATTGGCCTTGGACCATTAGATATGTCTCAGCACCAAGGATTATTACAGCTTATTTCACACCAAAGCAAGACCAATTTCTTTTTGGGACCTCTATCATTGCCTCTCCAGTATCTCCTACCAAGGACACATGCCCAGCTCCCCTTTAAAGATATCCAAAACACAGTACTTCTTAAATACCATTTCCTTTAAACAACTTAAACAACCATGGTGGCAACAGACTTCCATTTATATAATTAAGAGAATGATTTATGTGGGTTTTTTTATGGTAAAGGAATATCTGCTTCACAGTGCATTTTTAAAAACATATTTCAATGACAGTAGGCATACAATATTATATTAGTGTTAGGTATACATAGTGATTAGACTTTTATATACCTTACGAAGTGATCACCTTATTAGGTCTAGTACACATCTTACACCTGGTGCATTTTTAAGTCTATACACAGGGTAGCTAAAAACATCTCTCATTGGAAAGAAAAAAATGACTGAATTATAATCTTTAATAACCTAAGTTTCTGGTAAAGGCTGTAGTAGCCTCAGAATCAGAAGTTAGCTGAGTAAGCAAGGAAACTAAATAATAGTCAAACCCCAGGAAAGCTGAGTTCAGATCTGTCATCTTCACCCTTGTTTCACAGCCCTGGCATAGTGACATAATAGGTGCTCAGTAAAAATTTGTCATGTAAATACACGATCAAGGCAAACTAGAATTAATGATCCAAGTGTGAGAGAGCCTAATGTCTATATCTTGCACCAGGGGAGTTCTTGTGTGTAGGGTGAGCTAAAACCCCATGTCCACTACCACTTTGATCCCATTGTCCTAAGGTGGGCACTGCTAAGTTTTGTCTTTATATGGCTATTTTTTTTTCTGTTTCCAGGGCTAAGCTACTCCTGTTCTACTTTTCACATACTTCCTTTCAATATATTTAATCAAATTCTCATGCCCTTAAGCTAGTCTGTTTATCTCAGGTGATAAAAAGGAATTTTTCTCTTTGGAGCTGCATCTGTTGAAAAGCACAGAGGAGAAAGTAGAACTCAGGTTTAAAACCTAAGATCTCAAGCAGCGCTCATTAAGGTTGAGGGACTTAACAAAATTGTACACAAACCCCTGGATTTGTGTGACCACTTCTTTAGTGGACAGAGTTCAGATTTAATCAGATTCTTTAAAAGGTCAATGACCACAACACAGTTAAGTTGATAAGGCTTTTCTTTTCTGTATAGTCTCCAACCCATTGGGTATACTGCTATGCTTTCTATACAAAATTTTAAGAATCACCTAAAATAAGAACAGCAGAATTATACAGAACCCTTAAAACTGATTTATTAAGCATTAACTGAGCATGTACTGTATGCCCCTCATAGTGCTGTTGATGAAAGAACGTCCAGCCTAAGAAAAAGGGTTGGGAGAGTTTATCTGAGCCAAACTGAAACAAGTGCTGGGAAGCAAAATCTCAAGAGATGGAGAAAATGCTCTGGAGAATGGCAGTTTTGTAGCTTATTTTACTACATTAGAATCAAAGGAGGAGACATAAGGAAGGTTACACAAAACCCATTGGTAGTGGATTAGGAAGGCAAGAGAAAGCAAAGTGGGGAAATCTCTGAGATTGGATAAAAGCAAAATGGGGAGACACATACTTCTTTTACCTTGGTGGATACAGGGTATTTAACATAGTACATTGTAATGGTATGTGGGGAACAAGAGAACAATGTACACCCCTGCTCTGGGACTGGCCGGTACACCTTCAAGGGGTCTGAAAAGGAAATTACTGGGACATTTCAAAGGTATGTTATCTTAGATGCACAAAGATAATAGACACTTTCCAAGGTAGACATTGACATCTGTTAAGGAAGCTTCAGGTGTAGGACATGACTAAGCACAACATGAACCCACTTTTAGGGAGCAATTGTTATGTTCAGGCCACCTGTGTGCTTGCTTTTAGTCTCTGAGTTTGTAAGGACCATTGTGTTGGCTTCTCCTGAGCTTGTCAGGGTTAGTATGTGGCCCCCTTTCCATTTACGGTATGAGTGCTTTAATCAGTTTGGGCGGCTATAACAAAGTACCATAGATGGAGTAGCTTATAAACAATAGCAACTTATTTCCCACAGTTCTGGAGGCTGGAAGTCTGAGATCAGGATGCCAGCGTGGTTGGTTCTAATGAGAACCCTCTTCTGGGCTGCAGATTGCCTGCCTTTCACTGTATACTCACAAGCTAAAAGATAGCAAACTAGGTCCCTGGCCTCTTCTTATAATGGCATGAATTTCATTCATGAAGGTTCCATTCTTGACCCAATCAGCTCCAAAAGGCCCCACCTCTTAAAACAAACACATTGGGAGTTAGATTCCAATATGTAAATTTTGGAGGGGACACAAACATTCAGACCATAACAACTAAACAGTCAGGTATGATGGCTAAAATGGAATGACCTGCAAGGAGCTTTCACTCAAGTAGGGAAAAAAGCCAAGTAAATGAATAGATGCTGCCCAGTGTTCCATTAGAGAAACGTGCAAAAAGAGGAATCAAATTACACCACATGGTTAAGGGAAAACTTTTGGGTAGAGTAAGCTCTTAGAGAAATCTTTTATAGAGTCACAAGACATTACTCAGTCTGAGAAAAGAGGGTGAGGTATAGGGGCTATTCTAAAAGAGAAAATAATATGTATTTAAACATGGAGTTGTGAAGTAATATTGTGTGACCTATTCTGAATAGGGCAGCGGGAAGGAAAGTTATGAAGGTAATTTGAGCCTTATTTACAAAGCTAAGTATTTAAGCAGACAGAGGTATAATAAGGCATGTGCTTCAGAAAGCTCATTGCACAAGCACTGTTAGATGGATTGGCTGGGGTTGGAGTGGGGCTGCAGGCCAATGATGATGAGGTGATGGGAAGAAGGAGAATGGAGACAAATGTAATGCTTGGGAGATACTGATGGAGAAGGGAGAATGGAGATGGAGATTGACTGTGTGTGGGCAAAGGAAGTTTTGAGTCCATGGCGTGTCCCAGATTCTGTGTGGAATAGTTTGGATGATAGACCACAAAGTCTCATTTACTTAAAAGAAGTTTGGGAGACATTTTGAATTTAATTATAAACATGTTTAAGGAGGTTGAGGAGCCAGTGGATATCCAGAGGGAGAGATATTCAATGGACATTTGGATACGGGTTCGGAACCCAGTAGACAAGACAGACCTAGAAACATAGACTTGGGAATCCTTAACATATACATAATAGTTCAGTTTGGACCCAGTAAAAACTACAGAGTGAGAGTAAGAAAAGAACCAACTCGAGAGTTCTGAGGAGTACTGAAATTTAGAGATTGAGGGAAACATGAAGATTCTGGGGAAAGAAATCAGTGAGCAGGATAGTCAAAGAGATTTGGAGATAGGGAGCCAAGAGGCCAATAGAAAAGGAGATATCAACAAGGTAGTGGTCAGTCACGTCAAACCTTGCAGCCAAGTCTAGAAATCTAAGGGCAGAAACATTGTGGGTTAGGTAACTAATCCACTGGTGCTGTGGATGGTGCAGGAACATATTCTTTGGTTTTGTAGAACCAAAAACCACTTGCTTTGGTTTCTTTGGCCTGGGGGAGCAGAAGTCAGACTGGAGGAAGTTGGGGAACAAATAGGAGATGAGAAAGCAAAGAGAGCTAAGGAGCTTGGCTAGGAAGGGAAGCAGAGAGCAAGGGCTGGCGAGAGAAGTTGTGGGATGGAATGAATGCGTTTTGTTGTGAAGACTGGAAAGGATTTAAAGGCACTGGTTCACAGACAGGAGTCTGTAGAAGAAATGACAAACAGTGGAGTTGACTGGAGGGCAGAGGCTCTGAGGAGGCAGGAGGGGCTGGGTGAAAGGATTCACCATGGCCTTGGAAACATTACACTAAGTGAAAGAAGCCAGACCCCAAAGGCCACATATTGTGTTGTATGAGTCTATTTATACAAAATGTTTGGAATAGGCAAATGCATAGAGACAAAAATAGATTAGTGGTTATGTCTGGGGCTGGCAGGAGGGGAGAATGGGGGGTGATGCTAATGGTGCTGGGTGGTCATTGTTTTCTGTTTTTTGGAATTAGATGGTAGTAATAGTTGCCAAACTTTGTAAATATACTAAAAATCACTGAATTATATACGCTAAAAGGTAAATATTGTAGTATGTAAATTACACCCCAATTTAAAAAAAAAAAGAAAAAGAAAAAGGGAATGCACCTTGAGGGGAAGGAGAGATATTGTAATCTCTGAAGCAAGAACACCAGGAAGAGTATGAATGACATGCTACCACTTGGTAGGAGAGCAGTGTCAGCTACACAGTTTGGGAGGCCCAGTGAAAATCAAAATGTGGAGCCCCGTGTTCACAAAATTTAAGAATTTCAAGACAGCGCAAACAGAGCATTAAACCAAGCATGGAGTCCAAAGTGACTGCACAGGTCACACAGCTAGAAGCTGGCCCTGTGGGAGGGAGAGTTAACCAGATGGATTTTCTCATGGAAATAGGAAGTTAGAGGAGGTACTGGAGTAGCTGAAATGAGAGAATGGGTGTATTTTTGGAATTGCCCTTGCTGTGAATAGAAAAGAGAATTGACAATGGACTTGAAAGAGAATAGCTGGATAGGCATGAAAGTGTGGCGTTGGTCAGAGACCATGAATTTGTCGTAATATGGTTGTGATTTTCCACTATTGGATCTCAAAAGACTAGTTATAGGGCTTAACACAACTGGAATGATAGAGGTGAGGCTTTTCTAGGCAAATGTTATTGAAGATCAAAAGAGCAACTAACTAAAAGTTAATGGTTAGACTAATCGGAATTACTAGATCCTTAAGGATAGGTTAGGAAAATTACTATGTGTGAAAGGTGCTCATATAACATCCCAAAGTTGAATGGCCTGTGAGTCAAAGACTAAACGAAGTATAGGAAAAAAAAATGAGGAGAAAGAAAAGGGAGTTGAAAGATTGTGGACTGAGATAATGTTACTGGAATTTAAGATTTTAGGTGTGGGGTTCTGGGTTTTGAAAAGGTCAGGATCCACTTCTGTTGAGTTGAGGCCACTTGAAATTGTTACTGACTTAACTCACAGAGCATCAAACCTCAGAACATGTTAATCTTCAGATCTAATTGGGACAAGTTATTCTCCTTCATGGAAGGAACGTCCTCGGCTACATACGGCAAATTTGGTGTTGATAGATGCTGCTGCATATGGTGTGACAGATGGGCCAAGTCGGGGAACATGTTTCCCTTGTGACAGAAGTGTTTTCTCTTGAAAGTTTTGCTCCTTTATGGGTATAGCTGTGCTTCTCACAGTTCGCACCTCCCCCGCTTCTACTACAGAGAAAGGGTGTGCCGGGCATGGCACTCAGAGGGAGAGGTGGAACTGACTGGTATACAGCTGTCCAAGGAACCACAAACCCCTTTCTATTCTAATTTCTCTAAATAAATTTTTCATAAACATTTATGAGTGCACAAACGATGAGCTTACACACTGTAATGATAATACAGAAAGCCCATGTGCCCACCCAGTCACAACTCCCCTCAATGGGTGATTCTGTATCACTATATATTGTCACTATATCCTGATTCTATAGTGACAATTACTTTCCCCCATTTTGTATTTTATAAATAAAATCACACACTACGTATACTTGTGCATTTGTCGTCTTCTGCTCGACATTATGTTTGTGAGGTTCACCTGATGGTTATATTAACTCCAGGTCACTCATCCTCTTTGCTGTATATTTCCTTGTATAAATACACTACAATTTATTTATCCATATTACCGTTTCTGAACATTTAAGTTGTTTCTAGTTTGGGGCTACTATGAACAGTGTTGTCTTAGACATGCATTTTGTTTAACATATATTTACATTTCCATTGAGTCCATATTTAGAATTACTGAGTCTGGGGGTATGAAACATATATATTCAGTTTTGCCTAGTACTGCCAAAGAGGTTTCCACAATCATCGTATTAATTTTCATTCTCAGCAGCAGTGGTTGAGAGTCCCAGTTGCTCCTCATCTTTGTCAATGTTAATTTTTTTTGTCTTTTTATAAATTTAGTCATTCTTTTGGGTTGTGTAGTATCACATTTTATTCTCTTTTATTTGAATTTAATGTGTATTCATGAAATGACACCTGTGGGTCTAGTGCTGTGCTGGATTCTGAAGGATATTTCTAAGGTCATTTGTTAGGATTCTCTGCTTGCCAGTGAGAGAAACCCAGCTGGCACAGGTGACAAAGGAGAGGTTGGTTGCTCATATAACTAAGCTGCGGGAAGGAAGCTGAAGCGCAACCTGAACACTGTCGGGACTCTCTTGGTCTTTCATCTCTGCTTTTCTCTGAGTTTTAGTTTTATTCTTTCCTACTGAAGGCAGGCTTCTCCACCTGGCTCGCCACATGGGCAGTGGCAGGATGGGGCCTAGTCCAAGAACCAGGACGGAGAAGTGTAGCTCCTTGTCACCAGTTCCAATGATAAGACCCTGGAGAAGTAGTCGTACTGGAATAGTTTGGGTTGTGTGCCCACCTCTGAACAGCTTTGGAGGGGAATTGGTGGGAAGATAGCACATAAGTTTCCATGAGTCACACTACCCGGATGAACCTAGCCCAAAATGCTGATTTGCACAATTGTCAGTAAGTAAAAGACTGTTGCTTTAATCCACTTAAATTAAATCAGTGAGTTGTCATAGAAATCTGGAAGAATATTTTCTCTTTAAAAAAAAAAATCACATGATGTGAAAATACTGGCCTGTATTCCTGTTTGACAACAGTTGGACTTGAGTGGCTCTGCCTCCCTTAGATGAGAGCTGCAAAATCCAATTTGCTACAATTCCTAGAACTCCCTATTGTCTTACAGCTGGCCTAATTTACTCCTCTGCATGGTCTGACTGGCCTCCATCAGCATATTAGTTTGCAGCTCTAGTTTAGGTAGTGGGAGCATGTGGTGGGGGGAGGTTGGGTGACTCGAGTGTGGAGGCTGGAGGTTAAGAGGCTGAAGGTTGCAAGAGAAATTTTTGTACGAGAGGATTCAGAAGACATTGCAAATATAAAGTGTCAGAAGATCTTGATAACAGAATAGTTACTCATGATGAAAATGGAGAAGTTAGTCAAATGAGTTATGAGGGTAGAATGATATGTTTGGTTTATAAGTGAAGTTCAACTTCTCCCTTAGAAAATAAATAGCCTAAAATTACCATATTTTGCCATGTATAATGTGTTCCCATGTATAATGTGCATTCACGTTTTTGGCCCAAACTTTCAGGAAAAAAATCTTTTAATTTTTAAATTCAATTATTTATTTATTTATATTTAGAAACAAAGTGAATTATCATATTCCAGGGTGTTATTTTGCATATGGATACCGTTATTGCTGTCCACAATTACATTTTCAAAACATAGGCATAAATAAAAGAATTAAAAACATAAAGGTACAGAATTAGTATTACCCTTGTATAATGCGCATCCTTATATTTCCCTCAAAAATTTGGGCAAAAAAGTGCATGTTATACATAGCAAAGTACGGTAATAACATCCACTTTTAATGATGAATTGATTATTTAGGGTAGAAAATTTAGTCGATCACTTAGGATCAAGGGTCTTCTGTTCTAGTTAACACAGGTTGTTGAGTATCTCGCTAGTTGCTGTTTAATAAATAGCCCCAACATTAGTGTCTAGAAACAATCACAAATATTTTTTTATTATCTTTCCTGGTTCTGAGGATTGACTGGGTTCAGTGTGGCAGCATGTCTCACAGGGTTACTGTCAGACTACGCCTGGGACTAGAGTCATCTGAGCATTTCCTTGGGCACATGTCTGGTAGTTGATGCTGGTTGTTGGCCTGGAGCTCATCTGGCCTCATCCTCTGGAACCTACATGTGGTCTCCCCATACAGTGCGGGCTTCTTTGTAGTATGGCAGCGAGGTTCTGAGAACAAATCTCCCAAGATACCAAGGCAGAAATGAGTACCATTTTTACAAACCAATCTTGTAAGTCTCATAGTGTCACTTCCTCCATACTCTGCTGGACAAGGGAGTCACAAAAGGCCTGAACAGGTTCAAGGGGGGAGGACATAATCCTGCCACTTGATGGAAGGAATGTCACAATCACACTGTAAGAAGAGCTTATGAAATAGGACTTGCCATCTTTGGACAAGACAATCAGATACACATGCATGGAAACAATTTAAAAAATTGGTGTGTTTCTAAGAATTGACAAGATATGAACCTAAGAGTGACGGATTATAATCAATACAATTTAATTTACCAGGTTTGTGATTCTGAACTGAACTGGTTTTCTGCCTCAGGAATAAAAAGGTAAACTCAGATTCATAGAATTACCAGGTACATTCCTTTAACCTCAGACAAAACTGAATTTAACACATTCCAAGGAGATTTGTGTTTTTTAATCATCTTGCCCAGAATATCCCCATACAAGAAGACTCTTCTATGAAATTTCTTGACTGTGTGTTCCACATTCTTCAAAGAATTCAGGAGTTTAATAAAATTTTTAATATTACCTGTATATGTATTTCTCTTGACATAAGATCTCATGGTATTGTCGAAACCTAAGTCTGAATCTAGAATGAGCAAACACATTTTATCCACCCCCATGGACTGAAAAATATGCTTCAAACCAAAATATACTTTTTCATTCCCTTAAATGTTTCTCTTTCTGTTCCAGAAATATCTTAATATTAAATATTCCAGGATTCACTAACTTCAAGATCACAGCAATAATCTAGGCCAATGCTGCTTTAATAGTAAAATCTTATGTCCAAAAAAATTTGTGTTAAAAATCACCTGACACTATATATAAAAATGGTCAAAGCACAGATGCTCATCTTTGTGCCATCCATCCTCCGGATATTAACCGCAACCTGTGTAGGTTTGCTAAGCCATTCAGTTGTCTCCCCCTCCTGCTCCTACCTCCTCTCCCTCTGTGTTGCCTTTAAACCGAGGGCTCCGCAGAACCTGGTTTGAAAATCACTGGCTGCTTAGAATTCCGAGCAGATTAGTGAGAATGGTTAGGAGGAGGCATTTGAAGCACCCTCAGCATATCATTATCATTATTGTCATCACCTTTAGAAAACACTAAAAACCCAAATGTTCATTACTGCTCTGAGCAGGGTCAGATGTAGAGTTAGCTAAATAGTTACTTCATCCTAAGGAAGCAAGCCCTGGCTGACAAGGCACAGAAAACAAAGCACAGGATGAAATAATTTCACACGTTAATGGAGTGAATATTTTCTTACCCATTCTATCCAAAGTACTTACTTTGCCCCAGCCAATAGTTCTGAGAGGAGGGAATGGGTTTGGGAATGGCTGGCCTCCTATTTCAAACCTGAGGAGAAAGGGGACAAGCTTGGAGAGACTGGTGGGTGGGTGGGTCCTCTTTGTTAGAACTTGAACTTCTTCTCTTAGGCATTGGCTGCTTCTTCATGTGCAGTTGAGCAGTCCATCACAGGGGCCTTTACACTTTAGTTTAACCATGGTCTTCTAATCCAACATCTCGTTAAAACGTAGGTTCTGATCAGTAGGTCTGGAGTAGAGACAGCAGTCTACATTTCTAACTAGCCCACAGATAATATCCATAGAGCACACTTGTGGAAAAAGGGTTTAGAGAAACATTCTTACTGAGTTTCAATGTGGGCATTTATGTCTACCTGGATGGGAACGGGAATACTTGAGAAGTGGCTCATCAACTGGAAGCAGTGACAAATTTTATCTACTTCCCAATGCTTAGCTATGGCTAGGGAAGGTTATTTGTTATGGATGCTGGTAAAGAAATGGAAGATATTCTTTATTATATCTATGTGATATATATGTATATAAAGTATATAATATGATAAAGTATATAATATGTATATAAAGTATATCATATACAATGTATAGTATGTACAACACACACACGTGTGTATATATAAAACTTTTTTCATTCAGCAAGAAAATACTATTTATTCTTTCTTGCTAGAGTAGTGTAGAACAAATTTCACATTGACTTTTTGAAAAGTAAGGCTGTGTAAAGTAACTACATACTTTAGTTTCTTCATTCATTAAATCAACAAGTATTTATAGGGTGTCTATTTTATCTCAGGCATTGTAAGAGAAACAAGATAATGTCCCTATCCTGGGTTAGGGGATACTATTTCAGTCTGGTACAAGAAGCAAACATAAATTTCTAAGTTATGCGGCAAATTTTATAATAGAGGTTTCTATTGAAGTTCTTTTTCAATATTGAAGGAAGCGTCTTGACTCATTATCAAGAGACATTTCTATTTGCAAACTCATGAATAGTTTGTAAACTTTTCAACAATGCAGGTAAGAAATGAGAAGGAATTCTTGTCCTGGCAAGCATATGATTACAACAGATGGCTGCTTTCTTGATAGAGGAGACAGTTAACATTGAGAAGCCAGAATTCCTGTATGTTAAATAGCTTAAGTAACTTAAATGAAATCACCAATTCTTGACAACCTGCCAGATTAAATCTCTTGTGAAAACTGACTTTTGTTGTTTTTAAGTAGTGTACTTCTCTTTTTCTGAGGCCCTCTACTCAATATGTGATGTTGGTCTGTGGCCACTGGCTAAGGTTTTACTCTCCTGTGTGGACGATGGCTCCTGTGAAAAGTCTTGAAAGCAATTCACATTCTGTCCCCATAATAGCATCTGTTCCCTGAGGAGTTCCTGGTAAGCTTCTATCTCCCTCTTATATTCTCATATCAATAACCAGAAGGTTCATCAGACCCCCCAGAACTATGACCTCATCTATAAAACCCCATGAGGGTAAAAAAACTGTATCCCCTCTAGGCAGTTGAGTTACAGAGACAACACCCCTTCTGCCGAGCAGTGGCCCCGTGTTGTGACTCAGGGCTGCATTTCCCCCTCCATCACCCCATTGGTGGGGGGGCCACATACTGCACAGGCCCACGTAGCAATCCTAAATCTCCTTAATTTAGATGTATTCCCCTTGGATTGGATGGACACCCAGTTGGATAAATGGCAATCTGTTCTGCACTCCAGATAGCTTGGTTAATGCTCTCAGGGAACCAAACATTGCAGGCACAGTTTAGCTAGTCAATAAAAGTGGACAGAGACAAACTAAAGCTCAGTTAAGCTTCTAACAGCCTAGCATAGCAAACCTACAATGAGATTGAGAGGTAAAGAGTGTTTCAGAGGGCAGCTACCTGGTTCCTTAAAACTGTTACAGAACAGACAGGGGGGGCCCTTTTCCTCCAGGGGTTCCTCCCCCATACTAGGTTCACCTTGCCTGCCACCAGGGGAAAGACGTCTCTCAATGCCAGAGATTGGTAAAAAGGAAAGGAATTATTATTTATTTGAAATAATACAGACTAAAGTTCTTTAGAATACCCACAAATGCACACAGTCCTTCCTTCTCCCCTTTTCCCAGTCCGGTTTACCGTATCTCAAGAAAGAAGTAGAAGTCTGTGATTCAGGCTCCAGGCACCATCCATGTGGCGAAAGGGAGCACTTCCAATGCCGTGTGGTCCTAACTCTCTGCCAAAGCTGCATGGTCTCCGAAAAGACACACGGTCCCAAAAAGAGACGCCAAATGGCTGCCACCCCTGGGTTTAAATCCCAGCACCAATCTTCCTCTGCAGCCCCATTTCTGGCTCCTCCCACAACTGGCCACAGCTGCCAGCATTCTGGGCAGGTGTGGCCCTGTGGTGTGGAGCCAATTATCTCCAACCTCTTTTGGACCCCATTACAAATCCCTGTTTGGGCCCCCCCTCTTGGCTGCACCCTGTTACAAAATTTGTCACTCATTCCTGAGAGAGGATGATTTAGGGTGGTCCAACTCAGCCTCCATCATCTTTTTAACTCTAACTTGCACCCAGGGTACATGGGAAATAAATCTCCAATACTGTATGTCTTGCCTCTAGAAACTGTACCCAAAGACCACTTCAGTGGGCTGGCACTAGGTGAGTCAGGAAGCTTTAATATTTTTTCTAGGGGACAGAACATAAATGAAAAACAAACTTGAAACATGGCTTATGTAGATGATCTGAGTCTTTTCCAACCCTGACTGTCATTAAGAATCAGCACAAACTGGTTCAGTACTGACTTGTCTCCGGATTTCATTTTCATTGTATCATTTAATCTTGCCAAGGATACTGGAAAGCAGGGAATTTTGTCCTGTTTTATAGTTGAGGAGATGGGTTAATAAAATGAAGACAACTGTAATTGAACAATAAAATAATTTAAAAATTACTCCCCCCCAAAAAAGTAACTTGTCCAGCTAGTTAAATGATGGGACTGAGATTTGAACCAAGGTCTTTATGCCACAATTCTGTTTTCACACAATGTGTCTTTGAATACAATACTTGACGTGCAGTGTTCCAGACCCAGTATAAGAGCCAACTCCTATCCAAGGTGTGTGGAAATTGACCAAAGCGAGTGTGACTAGGGCATCAATTTTATTCATCTGCATCCACTGCCTGTCCCCTTTCCAGGGCATCCATTGTTTGTCTTCTTGGGTTCCAGGTCTTTTTTGTGATTTTTGGAGAAACAGATGGGAAGAAGTGGAAGAAACCAATTAATCAGATAGTTGCTGTGACATGCAGGACTTCAAGGAGCTAGATGAGGAAGACAAGTGTGTTATGTTATGCAATAAAACTTACCCCTACCTTTGACACCACTCTGAATCTTCTTGTAAGATTTTAAAATTAATTTACTTTTTAAAAATGAGGGACTTGTACTCCTCTGGAATATGATCATGTACCACAACTGGTCATGAGGTAGCCTGATTATCTCTGGGTTCTACAGAAAATAAGGAATCACAGAGCCTGAGAATGTCTATTCTATCTTGTCAGTTGACTTCTATTATTTACTTCCCAGGTTTTCATACCCCTAGGTGAATAGTCTGCTATAAAACATTAGGTTGTGTGTATGTGCTTTCACTCAGGCTTGAATTGACAACAGAGTCACTTTGCTCCATGGTTTCTTCAGAAAAGGATATTTTCAAGGAGTTTGTGCTCTATCCCCTGGCCCCCTGCAGCTCAACCTTGAAGAAATAATTCACCATGACAGTGGTTGACTTTTCTCCTTAAAAGCATCAGACAGTGGAGTAAAAAGCAATATTCTCATACCACAGAACCCCCAAGGCACTGCCTACTGCCAATTGACATCAAGTTGGCACCTGTTAATGTGCCGAGATGTTCGTCTGCACAGATCACAGCTGCAGATCTGGCGCAGGGTGGCGTTCTGTGCAGACCAGCCTGTGTGGGAGCAGGTACCCAAGACAACCGGGAAAAATTGAGGCACGGCACAGATGGGATGGAAAAACCTTATGGTAACTGCTTACAAGTCATTACTTGAACGTCTTAAATCAGGCATTTTGAATGTCTTCACCAAGGTCATTAGCTGTGTATGGAGCAAAGGCTTATTTTTAAAGTTTGACGTAGCCCAAGGAATGCTTTGTTCCTAATATAGAGCACTTGTCCTGAGAGGTTCCAAGTCTCCAGCATCTGCTGTCACCCACCACATGCCTTTCAGCAGGCTGAAGGCCACTTGTGGTGAAGTCCCAGGGCCTGGCAGCCCCAGCGGGAGTCAGCAAGGCCTGGGAGAGAGGTTGTTTGGAGGATTATTTAGAAAGGAAACCAGCTTTTAAAAAAGAAATCTTGGGTATGAGAGTTTGGATTCTATTTTGGTAAGTATTCACTTCTCTCCCCTTTCTATGGAGGGTAGAGAATACTTCCTGGCCTTTTTGATATTGGGGTTGGCCAATGACATTTTAGCATATATGAGAAAGACTAAAGCCTTAACTAAACTTGTACAGTACAGCCTGGCTCTTCCACTAGGGATCTGCAGGAAAAGGACCTTCTCCTAGGTAGCTGCTGCTCCTAGAAGAGCAAACTTGAACTCAATCCTCAGTCTAGCTGACCCACAGCCTAAAACAGCGACATCCAGCTAAGCCCAGCCTACATTGGCCAACCGCTAGGTCTGCGATTGTGATGTTTATGCTTGGTGTTGTAGGTTATTTGGATATTTGTTACATGGCATTATTTTAATAGCTGACTAATATATGGAGTTAATGATTTGTATGTTTTTTTCTGCAAGTGAGTGGACATTTATGTAAACCAGTAGGGTTATGATAGGGTTAAAACTCTTTTTACACAAGGTATACAAAGAGAGCTTCAATCAGCTTTAATCTGAAATTCTGAGACAATTGAAAAGAGTGGTTTCTGACAAAGTGGGCTACCCTCCAACAGGCTGCCCCCAAAGCGAGCCTGTGGAGAGCCAGAATTAGCCGATGCCCAACAGTGGCAGCAGGGTATTTAAGTTAATTTTGATTCGTAAGCCTGAAGAGTTAATTGAAATCTTCTAGCCCACAGAGACTACCTTAAAAATTGTCTAAAAAAAGTTTTGAATTTATGTTGAAAATTTTAACTTATTTAAGTTACATTTAAGTTGAAAAACTTAAATTTAACTTAGATCTTTAAATTTTTGGCTTCTCTTACAAAATCAGAATGTCAGAAAATATTGAGCCTGCATTTCTTTCTGAAAATAAATATGGAAGCTGAGTATTTGTTCTCTCTGGAATGAGTGTGTGCTTTTCAGTTTGCTGAAGCTCCTGCCATGTTCTATGACTCGTTTTCGGCTGTCTCATGTGTTTTTGTTAGTTGCCTTATTCTGTGGGCACTGAGACTTGTAACACCCACTAGCTCACAACCCTTTCCCTGTTTTAAAGACATCCAAAGAAGTAAAGAAAGGCCCAAGTGCTCAGAATAGATGCTCAGTAGGATGACCTTACATTAGTTTTGCCCAGGACGATCTTGATTGATGCCCATTGGCCCATTGGCCCACTGTCCTGAGGTAATTTATCAATTTGCATGAAAAAACAATAGGGCCCTCTCTGACAGTTGATACTGCCTCTCAGCTGGGACCTCCGGAGCACTTGGCTTTCCATATGGTCTGGGTTTGCTCACAGCACGGTGGCCTCTGGTAGTTAGACATATGGTGGCTCAGCATGTCCCAGGATACAGGGCAGAAGCTGTATCACCTTGTTTGACTTGACCTTGGAAGTCATGCAGCATCTCTACTATTTCATTCTGTTGATCACAATGCTGCCCGGATTCAGGGCAAGGGACATAGATACTACCGAGTACTGAACAACTTAGGGGTTAGTAGCAAAGAAAAGACTAGAGACATATTTGCTTCTTCTACTTAATGTTTATTCTCCCATTCCAAGAAGCCCCATCTGCCTCCATTCTCAATCCTATTATCTTTTACCTCTCTGATCTGATAACATAAGGTGTGAGCACCTTTGTGTTCTAGAAGAGCAAACCCATGAACAGTCTTCAGAAGGTCTTACAAAATCTTGGAATTATGTCCAAAATCTGTTTTTTATGTGTGTAGCAGTCAGAGTTCTATGTTGCATAAGTAGTTCCAGAATTTATTAAGAGCATTAAAGAGCTAGCTCACAGCATCCCTGAAAGGGTCTGAGAATCAACTCCAAAGTTACACTGCTCCAGACAACACCCTGTGCCCCGCGGACAGAGTCACCGTGCCTCAGCCAGCTGCTGCGGAGCCCAACGTGCCAAACTCTCTCCCACCACGGTCCCTGAAACCTGTGCCTTTGCCTTCATCCCAGCCAGAGCGGATATGGGCAGTGCCTGCTTCCCAATGTTTTGTGCATGTTTCCTTGAATGACCGATCCTAGGCCACGGTCCTTGCTGTATTTTCAACTGTGGAAAGTGCTTTTCTAGTGTCTGTTCTAGAATACGCAGGTTGATAAGGTAGAAAAACCCTCAGGCATAACAGCAGTGTTTAGAAGGTACTGAGAGGCAAAAAGCACAAAAAAATCCACTATGCAAATGTGCACATATGTGTACTTTTCTGAATCATGGTTTCCTAGTTTTCCTCAGATCTTCAACAAGGTCCCTAATCTTCACATATTAAGAATCACTGTCACATGCACTCTCTTTACAACCACCAGTCTATGTGTTTGAATCCATTTATGTATGAGTCCATTACACTTTGCAGAATTGAGGACTGTGAGATCCAATTATCTACATCTCCCTACTCCAGTAACGTAACCAATTAGTAAAAGCCCAATAGAGAGTAGAATGGTAATTTTGTGCCATTGCTAAATCTGTTTCGTGTCTCTCTTTGGAATGACGGTAAAGTATAAAGCATACTAAAACCTCGATTAACAAGTAGTTGTCTTAATAGATTTTGTTTGACTACTACTTTGAGAACAGAATGGCAAAAACAAAAGAAAACAAAAATCACAGGAAAATCCAATAAGGATTTCTTCTAAAAATGTACTTTCAGTGGTGCCTTAGAGTAAGAACACATTCAGCTCAATTTTCTGTAATTTCCAATCCTTGATGTATGAGCAAATTCCCTGTAGACTCAAAAAATGCCCAACTATTTTTAAAAATCAATTTTCATCACTATCTACAGATGGTAGGAATGTAGACTAAAGCGTTTTGGGGGATTCCACACAACATATAAAATTAGAACTTGAAGGAATTTCCAATCTGAGACACAGAGAGGGTAGTTTTATGCAAGATCAGCAAGCTCATGGCAGAGACTGATCTGGAACTGAGGATTTCTTATTCCCAATCTGGTATTCTCTCCTTTACGGGCTCTCAGGAAGGCTTGTAACAAAAATTGTGTTTTGATTGGTTACTGCTGTGTAACAAACTGCCAAACAAATTGAGTGGCTCAAAACAAAAACCACTTACTAATGTTTACAAGACTGCAGATTGGCTGGGTGGTTCTGCTGCTTTGGTCAGGTCTGCCCCCTCACCTGGGTTTAGGCAGGCACCCAAGTTCAGCTGCTAGTTGGCCAGGTGGCTAAACTAATCTTGGTTAGGCTCTATCACACACCTTCTGCTACAGCTGAGAAAATGAAGCCAACTCTGCTTAGTGAGGTCACTCATCCTCCAGCAGGCTAGCACAGACAAGCCTGGTTTTATTGTGATGTCATGGTTCCAAAAGACAGAGGTTTAGGAGCTAGAAAAGTGGAGTCATCTCACGCTATTAGCCAAGGCTCTTCCTAAGGCCAGCCCAGATTCAAGGATGGGGAAGAGACATCACCTCCTAAAGGCAGGATCTATTGTCGCATTACAAAAATATGGAGGTTGTGATGAATTAGTGTCATTTAAAAATCTACCACAGGTTAATTTACTCAACCTTTATTGATTGTCATCCATTGTGTCTGGCCCAGTCCTACAATAAGCACTGGGGATACAATAAAGAATAAAAACATCATATTTATTTCTTAGTGAAAGTCATCACATCATTAAAGCATCTGTTTCTTTGGCAATTTGGTGACTCAGGACCAGGTTTCGTATTGCTATTCTGAAGCCATTAGCCCTTTAATTTGATGTTACAACTTTTATAAAAAATCACATAAGAAATTTAGGAGTAATTTCATGTGCATAAATTAAAATCGACTTTGGTGAGAATAATTGACTCCTCAGAGGTCTGGTCAATTGGGAACTGTCAGGCTAGATGAGTTTTTACACATGTCAGAGTGAAATTGGAGCTCAAATGCTAATTTTAGCTTACAAGGATATCATATATACATTTGACAACTTGAAGGTCTTTATACTATAGGGATGGTATTTGCTGTCTCAACCTGATATTTTTCTATCTAATTGCTCTTTCAGCTGAGATACATGAATGTTCCCAAACAACAAAGGAGCCACTTAATGTTCAGACTTTGACTGGCCGCCTTTGCAGGTTATTGACAGAAATAGTTTCATGTTATCCAGACACAGGAACTGGACTAGGCAGCATTAGTGGTGTTCTTCAGGAAAGTAGTTTTAAAATTTCAGAATATATCCAATGGAAACTGAGTGACATTCCTGCAGAGAACAACTAAAATTCCAGATAAAATAGAAACCAAAATATTTTCTTAAAGGTAATGAAAAGATGATAAGATAGTATGTAATCACCACACCAAAATCTAAGGGAAAGCTGGAATCCAGAGAAATAAGCAGAGTTCTGAAGCTGATTTTATTCTGAGAATATCTACTTATTTAGGCAAATTTGAACTTTAGTTTCGATAGCCTCACTGGATGAGACAGAATAAAATTGAAGTCTAAAAGTTCATTCAAATTAGAGGATTCACTGTTAAAATAAAGGAAAACTAGAAGTAATACTAATGCTACATTTATTATAGAGCAAACATTTTATTTGATTCTTGACTGGGGGAAAAGTAGTTTTAATGAGACTGTATCTACAAGCTAGCCTCATAAGATTTTTCATCCTTAAAATGAACCATTATGTACTTATGGTTCAAAAACATTGAAAAAAACACTACAGGTATGTGGATTGGATACTTCCCTGGGCACTATGTAGACATGAACACCAATTCTTTGTTAGAAGGCATCTCCATCATTGGTCTCAGGGAATGTTCATAAATAATTTTTCAAGAGAAATAAGCATTATACAGTAAAAATTAAAAAAGCACACAAGAAAATAAAGCAACCAAAGCAAGAACCAGCAGAAACCAATCTGAACTTTACAAATGTAGGACTTATCACACATAAAAGAGAAAAGATGAGTTGAAATAATCTGCAAAGAACAGACACTATGAAAAGTGACCCAAGAGTTTAAGAGTACTAAATAAAAGCAATCTAGAAGAAATATATATGAAAAAGCAATATGAAACAACAAACAACTCACTAGACAGGCTTAACAACAGATTACACACAGCTGAGGAGAGAGGACCAATGAATTGAAAGAGAGAGAAGAATTGTCAACTAGTGTTATTAGTTGAAAATGATAGTTTTCTTGGAGGCCATTATCAAACGAATGTGCTGGATAGGATGCGAAGGAACTTGGGAAGAACAGAGAAGATTTGGAAGGGAATGGGTAGCTGGAATAACTAATGTAAACCATGTGATTATCCACTCTCTCTTTGGGTAACATGGGGTTTATGCAGGTAGTGAATATAAGAATGTAAAAAGCATAGAACGTTGTCTTATGTCCTCAGAGTCAGGATCCAGCCCACGATAAGATAGAATAACCTGGTATATTGAACTATAGACCATCATGGGCCATTGAAATAGAAAAGGCAGAGTGTGCAATCAAACATTTTCAGATGAAAATTCAGGTACACCCAGGTATTAAAGCACAGCAGGGCAAATCTGGAGATTAAATGAGACATCACCAGCATTTCGGGCAAGCGAGAACAGGACGGGTAGTTAACATGAGAATCTCTAGGGGAGCTCTTTCCTCACCATGGTCATTGGCCAGTGGAACGGCCTTTTATCTTGCATATCATAGACGAGTGTAGTCATCTTCAAGAACATTTTGGGTGAGCTCAGGCTTTTTGGGTACAAAGAATCATTTATGAATTCAGAAGCCTTGGGTAGGATGTGTATTATTTTTATAGAATTCAATTTAGTTTATTTTTTGAGCACCCATCTGCTGAAAATCTCAGTTAACTCTTTGTTCATTGCAGCAATATCCCAGAGGGCTTGTATAGTGCCAAGATGTTGCAGAGGGCAGACCTACCTCATCTTCAATCATCTTTCTATGCATCACTCCAGGGAGTCATCCATTGTCCTGCTTGGTTTCTGTCTTCCTGGTCCATTTAAATCCAATGGTTCTCTTTGCTTCATCTGTTCCATCTTTGGGAGTCCTGAAATTTTTCTGTTAATTTCATGCCACTCTAGGATATAAGGATTTCTTGAAGCTGTCTAAGTATTTTTTAATAAGGTTGACTGTGTGCTTTCTCTGGAGTCTTGTTATTTCTTTGGCATTTTGCATAAGAAGGAAAAATTCCTCTCTCTGCAACCCCTTAAGACCTATACTCTTAACACATCCCTTTCATCTCTTTACTTCTCCCAGCTCAGGCAAAAGCTAATTTATTCATTATTTCTCTCAAGCATTTGCCCATAACTGGAATCCTCTCCAGTTATCTAGGTAGTATCTCTGCTGAGTGTATGGGCTTCTGAGTGACAAGGCCCAGAAGAAGAAACTTATAGATTTCTAGCTTCCCACCTTGCTGCCCACTTCCCTGAGACATGGGACACAGAAAGGCTTAGCATTTTGAATAAAAGGAGAACCACATAGGGAAAACATTGCAGAAGGGGGGGAACTACCTTAATTTATATTTTAAAACAGTATCCAGCTGCTTATGTTTGGAAATAGTGCTGTTCTAGATCCAGCCAAGGGGAGTCCCTTGCCTTGGGCCCCACGCTTAAGGTGGCTTTACTCTAACTTTTTACTGGCTGTGCATCCACCATAAAGAGACATCTGCTGGGACTAGGGCACCTGCCAACCTGAAAAACCACAATCCCCCTTTGGATGTGCTGGGCACTCTGGAATTCTCTGCACAATTACCCCCAAAACCAGTTTCGGAGCCAGCACAGGTCCCTTCTCTGGGTTTAGCCCTCTGAGAATGGATTAAGTTGGGATTATGTTCACTTGTAAGTCTGAGAGATGGGCAAGGGGAAGTTTGGAGTTTAATAAGTAGGCTGTTATAATTCCTACTTTGTAGTTAGTATTATAGAAACCGGTTTACCTGACTCTTCCATGTGTATGTTACTTACAGATGGAATGACACCTATCTGGATATGTTGGGTGTTAAAATGAAGCCCTCAGCCTGCTCCAGAGGTCACATGAGATCACCTTCCCTTTACCTAAAAAGCCCTTTGTCTCTCTGAGGATGCTTTCTGGCTACAGGAACATGTTTGGTCAATGGATGGGATGGGCTGCTAAAGAGTTAATGACACAGGAGAGACTCTCAAGCAATGAGGGATGGGCACTGGTGGATGAATATCCCAGATTGATAGTGCCTAGGCGGGTCAATTGGGAGGGGTGCCCCACAAGTCTTCCTGAGGGTGCCCAGGGAGAGTGAGCCCATTTGCTCACAATGATAACCTGCTGGTCAAAGTAAGTTCCCTTGGATTTCTTTACATCTTTGTGTTACTTAAAGAAATATAGACTAAATCAAATATTGAGAGAGATTTGGGGGGAAGATATCTATCTGTGATAATCAAACAAAGGAAGAGAAATAAATGGGAAAAGTATTTTAAGTGACTTTGTAATGTATTGAGAATCAAATCCTACTTTGGCATTACCAATAGAGACTTCAGTACAAATGTATCTCCCAAATAAACTACTTGGACTCCTAAACACACTCACAGTGGGATATGGACCATATCCTAGGTTCAAGAAAGTGGGGTTGCCCCTCAATGCAGGCAAGTGGGAAGTGACTTAGGAAAACAACTGTTGGAGAATAAAAAGGTGTTAAATGGCATTTGATGCTGAAGACCCTGTGTCACAGTCTGGTGTATGTGTGTGTGCACGCACGTGTGTAGCATTTAGTGTGTAGCACTAAAAGTTCCCTTTCTTTCCTTTTTACCATGTGGGGGTAGAGACACACAATTTGATCCATTTGGAGGGAGTAACCTTAAAACTATACTTCACTGAGCATGATTTTGACCAAGAAACCTGAGCTTCTAAGCTGATGAGCCTGGGGCAGAACCAGTGTTTAAAATACGATAGGTGCTTATTAAAAATACGTGTTGACTAAATACATACTAGAAAAGTGTTGACGTTGGAGTCTCTATAGCTTTTCTCAGTGTAAGAATAATTCTATTTTTGTCTACTCAGCTTGTGAGCCTTTTGGGGGCTGAATAAGGCAGCTAGAGCATTCAGGAAGGATAGAATGATTTACATAAGAAAGGTTAAAAGATTACTAAAAAGGTTAAAAAAATACTATAAACCCAGAGATGATGGTAAAGGGAAGAAAAAGCAACAGCTCACACAGGCTGGGGCCTGAGGGAGGTTGGGGGCAGCTCCTGTAATACATCTGTGACAATCACACACACACACACACAGATGTAAAAAGTAGTTTTAGGAGACTTTGTAGTACATTTGTCAAAAAGCATAGAATCACATTCTATTTTGACACATTTTTCTAGAGGATTTCAGTACAAATTTATCTCTCCTTTTCAATTATTTTTTGAGCTTGCTCTGGTACTCTCTAGAGACTGGTGTTCTTATTCGTTTCCAATAAATGAATACACAAACTTAGGCTCTGATGAAATAGATATTACTTTGGTATAAAGAAATTATAATGTCTCGTTAATTCTAAAACACAGTTTTACTTTTAACATTCCTGAAATTGGTATGTGCCTTTGTGTTTGATGAGGAGTCATAGTTTAATTGGAAAGATTTTTTCTTTGCTATCAATACATATCTCATTGATTCATTAAACTTTCTGACAGCATAAGCTTGATATGTAATTCACCTCAACTTTTAAAGGCTATGCAGCAAATATTTCCATGTTGATATTTAAACTTTCACTTGTGCTTAATAAATTTTCTTCCATAGGAAATGTATTCCCAGTGAATTCAACCCACATTTATGAGACTTACTTTGCACCCTGCTTTTAGGAAGAAGAGAGGAATCTGGAAAAATAAACAGATATTTGACATTTAGTTTAAAAAAGCAGACAGAAGACTTTTTGGACTCACACATAAAAATAAACAGCACCATTTTCCAAATAACCTCCAGCTATTCAGTGGCCTGGGAAGAATGATAATTGAGAGATCCTTCCTAAGACAGAGATTTGGGGAGGACAGGCACAAAAGGGACTAAATGACAAAAGTCAAGAAATGAGACCCAGACTTTAAAATAAATATCTACACAATTAAAAAATGGTCAAAATGTTGGAGTAGACATTTCTTCAAAGTAGATAGAGATATGGTCAAGATACCCAAAATCCTTAGTTATTAGGGGAATACAAGTCAAAACCATAGTGATGCACTACTTACATCCACTAGGACGGCTATAAGAAAAAAGATAGAAAACAAGTGTTGGGAAGGATGTGGAGAGATTGGACACTTCATGTTTCTGAGAATGGAAAATGGTGCAGCCAGTTGGGAAATGGCTAGGCAGTTCCTCTAATAGTTAAACATAGAGTTACCCTGTGAACCAGCAATTCCACTCCTAGGTATATACCCAAGAGAACTGAAGGCATATTTCTTTGTGAAAACTTTTACATGAATATTTATAGTAGCATTATTTAAAATAGTCAAAAAGTGGAAACAATCCAGATGTCCATCAAGTGGTGAGTGAATAAATAAAATGTGTATGCCATGGCATAACAATTAATCATGTAAAGGAATGAAGTACTGGTAGATGCTCTAATAGGGATGAACCTTGAAAATTTTATACTCAGTCAAAGAAGCCAGACACAAAAGGTCTCATATAATATAAATCAAATCATATACAATGTCTAGAATCAACAAATCCACAGAGACATAGACAGATTACAGGTTTCCAAGGGTTAGGGAGAGGAGGTGAGGGGAGAGGGAGATGACTGCTCCTGAGTGTGGGTTTCTTTTTCAGGAGATAAAAATGTTCCGGAATTAGAGAGTGGTAACTAATGAGCAACTTCACTCTACTAAAAAGCACTGCAATGTATACTTTAACAGGATGAACTTTATTGTATGTGAGGTTAGCTTAATAAAATTGCTATTGAAAATATATGCAGAATTCACAAAGAAATAAGTGGACTATGCATGGATGCCAAGGGCAAGAATGGATCCCAAGTTCTCCCCTATGGGCAGAAAGAGGCTTTTGGTGCTCTTTGGATCTGAGGTGAGCCTCGTTTTCTCACCTGTGTTCCAGAACCTGATATTTGGTGACTGACCTACTTTCATCCCTCACTATCTGTTTGGTGTGTGGGGTTGGTGCCATCAGCGAAAGGCAAAGGATGTGGCTTCTGTGTGGTCTAGCCTTGCTATTAAGTGTTGCTGACTCATCAGGTGCCTATAAATACCATCATTGAGTTATTATTTATATATCAATTGTTTACTTTTCTCTACCTTAGCACTAATAGCTTGTTGAGCAAGTACATTTATTCATCGTAAATGCAGTGTTTATTGATTACTTTGTGGTGGAGATGGGGATTCAAAAATGAATGAGACATGATGCCTGGTATCAAAAGTATCAGTGGAGGACATTTTTTAGTAAGAGGGTCATTACATGAGAGTTGGCATGTACTCTGTGTGTGGAAGAAAGTGTAAGGTGTTTGGCGTATTGATTGCATTTTAATGGTCACCATGGACAACCACCCTGTGTTTGTATCCTTTCCCTATAATACTGTAGTGCCCTTTCATGCCTAATCAGGGTTGGTCTCATGATTTACTTTCACCAATGGAATGTGGTGGAAGTAATGGTGTGCCAGTCCAAGTTTTGACTTCAAGAGGCCTTGCACACTTTTGCTTGTTCTTCAATCCTGCCTCTGACATATGAAGAACCATTCCTAGCCTGCTGGAGAGTGAGAAATCATATAGAGTCGAGCCAAGTCAGCCCAGTCTTTCCAGCCAAGGCTCCAGAGACTTGAAAGAGTCCAGCTAGAACCAGCCACAAGCCAACTCATACCTGACTGCAGATGTATAGATCAGCCGAGCCCAGCTCAGCCCGGATCAGCAGAGCCTTCCACCTACCTGTAGACTCACCACCAATAGAAAATGGTTGCTTATGATACCAAGTGTCGGTCGTGTTTGTTATGCGGCAGCAGATAACTGATATAGGGTGCAATGGGAACACAGATGAGGGGGAGCTTGGATGGATCAAAGAAACCTTTGAAGAAGTAGCATTTATGCTATAAACCTAAAAATTCATCTTTAGGTGTTAGCCAGAGAAAAGAGAAACAAAAAGGAAGGGTCTAAGTAGATGAAGGATCATATTTAAAAAGCCAAGAAGGCAAGATTACCCAAAAGGCTGGGGTGTAGTATGTGAGAGGGTGACTAAGGGGGTTATTTAGGAACTAATCATATAAGACCTCAGACATTTATTAAAGGGTTTAGACTATATCCTGAAGGCAGTTGAGGTCAATTAAAGGCTTTTAATCCAATTTTTTCTTTTGTATGATTAGTCTAGCTAAAGTATGGTGAACTGGTTACATGATTAAGACTAGAGGCATAGAAAACATTTACAAGAACCTTGGCACGTGGGAGGAGGTGGTAGCCTGAACTTGGGTACTAGCAGAAGGCATGGAAAGTGGACAGATGTGAGTACTTGCACAGGGTCAGAACTGACCCAGCTTGGTGATCTATTGGAAAGGCGATGAGGGAGAGGGGGGTGTCAAAGATAATGCCAACGTTTTGACTGGAGCGACTGAATTGATTTTGGTTTTGTTCATTGATGTAGCAAACAGGAGGTGCAGCAGGTTTGAGGGTAACCACAAATTAAATCTGGTGCATACTGTATGTGGCAGACTGCAGTTTTCAGAGATGCTCATGCCTGCGTACAGCATGGGGCAAAAGTAGGGTTACAGTTGTGAGTACCCAATGCAGAGTTTATTTTTATATTATTATTTATTAATTATTGTATTACTTTCCATGTGGACAACACTGTAAACCTACGTTAGCCGCACCTTATATTTAGTCCATCCCTTTTGTTCTTCAGTGTGACCAGCATGCTCTAAGCTGACACAGTAATCTATGTTTGTCTCCTCCCCTTGAAGCTGGGCAGGGGCTTGTGACAGCACCAAGGATGGGTTCAGCATGTGGTACTCTGCAACTTCGGGGCTTGGCCACAGCAGTTTTGACACAGCTTCTGCCTGGCGCTCTCTCAGGAAGCTCACCCTTGGAATCCAGGCACCACATTGTGAGAAGGCCCAGGCCATGTATAGAGGACACATGTGGTGTTCCAGCCCAGAGCCCCAGCTCACCTGTCAGCGGACAGACATTATCATAAACACCCAGATATTTGAATAAACTAGTTTTCAAAGGATCCAGCCCTCAGCCTCCCAATCTTCCAGCCAAGGCCCCAGGTATCATGGAGTAGAAACATACCATCTCTGCTCTGCCCTGTCTGAATTCTTGACCCACAAAAACTATGGGAGGTAAGAGATAATTCTTACTGCTTTAAACATCTAGGTTTTGCAGTAATGTGTAATGTAGCAACAGATAGCTAATACATTGCATTTGAGGAGCCTATGGAACATTCTGATAATTCACATATATAGTTCTTTTTAAAAATCAGTGTTCAGACTCTTTTTTTACCTATTTTATAAGAAAACTCACTCAAGTACTCTGTCAGTTCTTGTTGCTTCCACTATTGGTCAAAAAACCTTTGACTGTTTTGCCTTCCTTAGCTTTGGTCAAGGAAGGAAAGAAAGGACAAAGGGAGGATCTAGTGGAAGTAAAGGGCAAGTACAATGCCGCTTCCAGAGAGGGGTGGAGGAATGTCAGAGTGACGACAACTGCGCCCTCTGGTCACAAGCACTGCAGCATCTCGAGTCCCTGCAGCATCACCCACGTGCTCCGTCAGGGTGGGCGTTACATCCCTAAAGACTGGCATTGTGCTTGCTCCTGCCATCAAAAGAAGGTTGGCCCTGACACCAAAAAATAACAGCCGGTTTGTGTTAAGAAATTTTTATTGTTTCCTTTGGATTTGTGATGAAAGCACATAAAATTACAAGTGGAAGAAACATCATGCCACAAAATTGCATAGAATTATTACAAAAATGTGAATTATGCATTTTAAATAATTTGAGAGAAGAACCAAAATATGTACATTTTAAGAGCTTCAAATGCTTTGTCCTATCTTTTTTTTTTTTCTTCTGAAGAGGCAAAAGTCACAATATCCAATCCATCACAAACAATGCTTATACAGTGCACAAGCACAACATTAAATTCAAAGTAAAGCAAGCAATGGCCCTTTCCTTCAGAGTTATTTAATGACTGCTTAGCTATTACAGGAGTATTAACTGGCAATGTTGAAATGTGAAAATGAAATGTTAAAAACCAAACCACATGGCATGTCATTAGAACTTTCAAAATTGGTTTACACGGCCAAAACCACGCTATTCTCAGTAGTGTAAAGGTATCGGAGGGGCACAGTCTAATTTGATACACAGCTTTACTCTCTATTCTAGGTAAAACCACAGTACAGAACTTCACACATTCAACAAAGAACAAGGCAAATACATAAAGGCACAAAGCTGCACATCATATAGACCCCTTTTCCTTATCTTAGTCTATTTCAAGTAATATTAATATTATTAAATGATAGTATCACTGTAGTAGTTTCAATGATGCAAGATGGACAGTGTTACACACTACCCCACAACTGCAAAAAGTGTCACTGTACAGATATAAAAATGTGATTACAGTGAATGGCCAAATACAAACATGATGTAAAATGACTAGAGTCGCTAAGATAACGAAATGCAACTACCAAAACGGCTTTGTGTAAGTCAAGATTATTCAGCCTTAGTCTGTCTCTGGACTGAATGCAATGTGATGCTCTGTGATCCTCACTATTGCGTTTGGTTATGAATGCCATCATTCGTTCAATCTTCTGCAGTTTTAGACAGTTGGTAATTTTGTTTATAAAAATGCAGCATTCAGTTTTGACCACTCTTCCTTCCATATGATTAATGCCTTTCTTTCAAAGTGCAAAAGTAGAATGACTTACAAAAGATATCTTTTTCAGTGGAAGTTAAGTTTTATTAAGTGTTTAATCAACACCCCGAATCTTTCAGATCAAAATACTATCATCTCCAAAGAGGATGGGATTTTCCCCCTTGTGTCTGGCTAGGTGTGTTTTTTTAATCAAACACTCTTTCCTAATGTTTGAACTAAGCCTTCATTTTGGTTAAAACTTAATTGTGATCCTTAGTTATTGCTTAAAGTTAAATAATTTCCATAAAAATATTAAATTCTTGAAAGAATTTTTAGGACACAACTGGTTTTTGTGTTTTAAAATGTTTTGCTAAGCTACGATCAGACAGTTTTATTTTAGAGTAAATTAAAGCTGTGAGCATCTTGCTTCAGGACTATAACTTCAATGTTCTTTGTATTACTCTCTGGACTATATTTCTGCTATATAATTATTCTCTCTTATTTAAGACCTTTCAATAATGGTTTTGATCATCTTTACTTTTATATAGTTTTCTTATGCCATCTAACATAGGAACTTAATAAAAAGACACAATTAAATGAATTAAATGTACATAGTAAATATATATAATGAACAATTTTTATTTAGAATAAAATTGAAATCTCTCAGACTTCAAAATTATGGAAGATACTAATAAATTTCCATATTTCTGTCCTATACATTTTCTATATTCTGATTATTGAAACAAGCTTAAAATCCAGTTATTGATCTTACAAAATATATATCAAATTCACATTCTAATTCTAAATCTAATTCAATTTGCATCAATGACTCCATCAATTGTTTCTTAGAATATCAATATGATGTATCCACAAAATCTAGATGTCAGATGACTTTCATCTCTATCACCTTATTCCTAAATTTGGTTTTAAGTCTTCTGGAAGAGTTTTGGGTCATTGCCAATTAAGAAACACACATCAACATGTGAATGAATATGTGTGTTTATATGGTATATGTGTCTGTATTTATATGGCTAGTGTGTACATATATACATGGAAATAATATATATCATTTATATATGGGTCTGTGTATACTTTAGATAAATATTCAATCTTTATCTCTATATTAAAAATAAATGAACCATAAAAAATGTCAGACAGCAAAAGAACCACTAGAACCTGTTTAGTCTGATTGAATCTCTGCTCAACACACATTGACTTAACTATTTTTATTCAAATGAACAGATTCTTTATAGTTATTTATTCATTTCAGGCCAGCAACCAATGAATACCCAGACTTTGAGTGCAAATAGCTAATTCGGGTAGCCCACTTCCCAGAAGCGTGTGGCCAACTTGCTCATGTAGCGAAATGTATGAGCCCCATATTGCTAAGTCTGGGAATAGCTTCACTGGGCAAAGATACAATCTAGTGATTTTTTTTTTTTTTGAGTAAAGAAAACCAGCTTATTTGAATCACTATGGTATCTGATAGACCCATGTCAGCAACAAATATACTGAGGCCTCTTCGATAAATAAATTAGCAGACTGCAAGCCACCAGTGCTTGCAAAGCAAAGGATGAAACAATTTAAAAATGCATGTTAACTTGAAGATATATGGTGGTTGAATGGCAGGTAGGAAAAAAATGTTCAAAGTTGTTTGTTCAATAGTGTTAAAGAGTGAGATGCATTTCTCAAACTACTTCTATTACTTTTAAAATACTTTTTACCAGAGCTTCAAATAAAAACATGAGCTTGATTTTCTTCAAAGAAGACACAGTCCTTCATTAAATGGTCCATGGAGCCTGGAAGTTGCCTGCTTTGAATTTACTATTAGGAAGAAAACACAAATCCCACATACATGCACTCTCCACTAGTAGACCTGCAGTAGTTTCCACATCACACGTGGAGCCTGGGCATGGGAACGTCCGCATGGATCCTTCTGGAACTCTCCTTTTGACATGGATTTTAGGCTAAGGGATGTTTCTCAGGAAGATGCTCCGGGCAGTGATCTTCATAATGAGAGAGTCCAATGGAGTTTGAGTGGTCATGCATGTTCTGAAGGCCTGGGAGGGACAATCACAGAGGAGTATCAAACTCTTTTCCTGGGTGGTCTCCTCCCAGCTCCTCGCTGGAGGGGGGCCTATGGTTCAGTTTCCCAGGGTCCGAGGCCAGGGAGGAAGGGGCAGAACTGTGATTGCTGTCCTCACTGATCTTCCCTTTCATGGCTTCCTGTACGAACTCCAAAATCTCCAGGGGCAGTCTTTTGAACTTGTCTTGATATTCTTGCTCCAGCTCCACCTGCAGCTGGGAGACACCAAGAGGGGAGGATGATTTTATACCATTTGGGTTTCTATAACCACCCATGTAGGAACTTCTTGAAAGATATGTGTAAAAACAGGGGAGGAATAAATTAGTTTTAATATCATCCACTGGTTACCTACAGAGAAGAGGTAAAACAGAATTTAGCTGGATATGTCATTCGTCTATAGTTGAAAGTGAACTTCAGGTTATGTGAAGCAGAATAGGCCTAAAGACCTGCAATAGTACAAATGTATCTACACACACACGCACACAACACCGAGTGTCTTTGAAAAAGTTTACAGAACTAATAAGCAATGATCTGAAGTTTTTAAATATACGGGTTGGAAGCTACTGATAGCTGGGAGTGCCAAGGTCAGCCATGAATCGAGCTGGGAAGAGAAGGTAAGCTGACTGGAACGGACATAGGGTCAAGGTGTGGGCTTTCTGACATGCGGCCTCACCTAGAGGCTGGGAAACCAAGCTTCTAAAGGAGGAGCTGGATGTATTTTTACACATCAAACATATTCATGTAAACAGCTTTAACTTCTACTTTGACTTCTTTTTATCTACTCTTTATTTTGATTCCATTTTCATCCTAATTTTTATTTGCCTTGTAAACTGTTTTAGCTACTGCTTAAACTGCCTTTTAGCTATCTGTTTAATGCTCTGGAGAATTTTCAGAATTGCACAACACTTTCTTTAAATGCAGTCTTACAAGGCGGCCCTAATAAAACAAGCAAGAAGGAGCTTATACCCTTTGCAATGGCATGGATGGAACTGGAGAGCATTATGCTAAGTGAAATAAGCCAGGTGGTGAGGGACAAATACCATATGATCTCACCTTTAACTGGAACATAATCAACAAAAGAAAAAAGCAAACAAAATATAACCAGAGACATTGAAATTAAGAACAATGTAACAATAGCCAGAGGGGAGTGGGGAGGGGCTAGTGGGGAGAGGGGTCTGTAGGAGCTACAATAAAGGACACAAGGACAAAATCAAGGGGGAGGGTAGAGGTGGGGGAGGGAGGTGGGAGTGGCTGGGGTGGGGTGGAGGGATGGGGAGAAAATGCAGACAATTGTAACTGAATAAAAATTAAAAAAACACAAAAAAACAAAAAACAAGCAGAATCTGGAGTCTTCAGAGAAGTGGAGTGAGGGGCAAGGCCATGGTGGGTGTCTCTCAGCATGGCAGAGCCCAGTTGAAACCCAGAACATTAAATAAAATTCTCTTTGCTTATTGAATGGTAAGTGGGGGAGCATAATCTTAGAAACAGCATGTGAGGCCAAGTGCTTTTTATCTTCTTAGGAGCACTGAGGCAGCTTTTCTTAAGATGTGTCCTTAAAAACCTTTAAATAATTTATTTTCCTGATTCTCAAATTTTAAGGAATCTTGATGTGTGATTCTGATTCAGGAGACCCTGGGCTTGGGCCCAGGATCTTGCATTTCTCAGGGCTCCCAGGTGATGTCAATGCTGCTGGTTCTCTTGTGGACACTCTGATTTTCTTCCTAAATTCCCAATCTTACTTTTTGTCTTAATCCTGGCTGTGCGTCTGTCGTCTGCAGCTTCAGTGCAGTCTCTGGTGCTTGCTGTCACCCCTGGACCCTGCCCCCTGGGGTGAAGACAGTGTTCAGGCGCCTGTCCCTTGGTGTCTTCACCACCTTTCTCCACCCCGTTCTGGACGATGCCTGAGGCTTGAGAACATCCTCTAGTTCAAGTGCTTTGCACTGTTGCTTCTATGCCAGAGAAATTTTGCTAAAGCCTAGTTATATTTTTTTTAATTTTAATTTTTTATTGTTATTCAATTACAGTTGTGTGGCTTTTCTCCCCATCCCTCCCCCACCCCAGCCAAACCCCCGTCCCTCCCCCACTTCCATCCTCTCCCTTGATTTTGTCCATGTGTCCTTTATAGTAGTTCCTGTAATTCCCTCTCCTCACTGTCCCCTCCCCACTCCCCCCTGTCCGTTGTTAGATTGTTCTTAACTTCAATGTCTCTGGTTATATTTTGTTTCCTTTTTTCTTTCTATTTATTATGTTCCAGTTAAAGGTGAGATCATATGGTATTTGTCCCTCACCGTCTGGCTTATTTCACTTAACATAATGCTCTCCAGTTCCATCCATGCTGTTGCAAAGGGTATAAGCTCCTTCTTTCTCTCTGCTGCATAGAATTCCATTGTGTAAATATGCCATAGTTTTTGGATCCACTTGTTTGCTGATGGGCACTTCGGTTGCTTCCAGTACTTGGCTATTGTAAATTGTGCTGCTATGAACATTGGGGTGCACAGGTTCTTTTGGATTGGTGTCTCAGGGTTCTTAGGGTATAATCCCAGCAGTGGAAGCCTAGTTATTGAATATAGATCATAATCCTTTATCTGCAATTCTGAAATTCCCAAAGTTCTGAAATGCAGAAGTCTTTTGTAAATTTGTGGCAAGCTCGTTGACATTAGCTGGTAGAAGGCTATTTGTAATCCATACTTATCCTACTTTGTGTGAATATCCATGCATGGTACTGTAGGCGTAATTTGTTCGATTATGAGGATGACCCAGCCTTCCCTGGATATTGTGCCTATGGTATATGTATCACATCACCTGTCTAAAATCAGAAAATTTATGTACTGTAAAAAATAACAGGCCCCAAGAATCTCAGATGATGGATTATGGATCTATTTGAATAACTTTTTTTCACATTAAAAATAACAATAAAAATGACTTGACTGGCATATTTAAAGTCACCTATTCTTCCCAAATAACACATGTGGGATGTTAAAGAATATGTTGTGCTAGGATCTGAATTCTAATGGTTAAGGAGGAAACATGCTATGGATGGGGTACCCCGGACCCTAGGAGTCACTGTGCTGATGAGCACAGCACCTGCGTGCACAGCCCCGCCCTCAGTGTCAGGGACAGGAGAAGCCCTGGAGCTTCCCATACAGGATGACCACGGCCAATTCTTTCCCAGGTGCCCCAGCGATTTAGAAGGATGTCGGGCTTTTATACTGCCACACTTGTTTGTGTGAGTAAAACCCAAGCCTGGTGTTTGACAGTTTCCAATTTACCACCATCTGGACCTCATTGTCAATCTGCCTCCATTTTAATTCAGTGACACGTGACTTTAAAGTTTTATTTCCAAGGAATGCAAGGAAAGGTAGAAAAGCAAGGGGCTCTGGGTTTAGGGAACAGCAGATTGCTGTTTTCATTTAGACTGGACTGGAGGACCTTTAGCCGTAGATGTATTTTACCTGACCTAGAAGTCAATTTCTCTTAGGTCATTGATGGACAAGACTCCACAGTGCCTGGCAGTGCTGTTTCTTTTCTTAATTTATATAATAAAGGAAACATGAAGTGTGTGAACATTTAAATACATAAACTAATATTTTCTAATAATTTTTAATAATCTAATTTTGATCATTATGATTCTGCATCCAGTTTCAGTGTGTGGCTTTTTTCCTCCACACCACCAAGCAATTCTTTGTGACTCCAGCTCAGTGTCCAACAAGCGAACTCTGTTCTGACACCATCTCCCTGGAGAGAGCATCAGAACCCACAGGTTAAGGGTTCAGTGCTAGAAGACAGCTCCCCACCCACACCTCACTCCACACACCAGTTTGTTACTTGTGCCCTACCTGACTGGCTGTAGTTTGGAGTTCCATTAATTTGCTAGTGCAGTTCACAGAACTCAGGGAAATATTTTATTTCCTAGACTACTGGTTTATCATAAAAGGTTGTAACTCAGGAACAGACAGGTGAAAGAGATGCATCTGACAAAATGCAGGGAAGGTGAGGAGTCCCCTGACCTCTCCAGGAGGGCCGTTCTCCCCAGTCTCCACCTGTTCACTAACCGAGAAGCTCTCCAAAATCCTCTTTTCAGGTTGTTATGGAGGCCTCATTACATAGGTACTGTTGATTAAATCATTGGTCATTGGCCTTAAAAAAAAAGAGAGAATGGAATTTTATTAGTGAAATAAGAATGGTGCAGAATATATTTTTTAAAATCCTCGCCCAATGACATGCTTACTGATTTTAGAGAGAGGGAAAGACAGGGAGAGCAACACTGATGTGAGAGAAAAACTACAATCAATTGGTTGCCTTTCATATACACCTCGACCACAGGACAGAAACTGCAACCTAAGTATGTGCCCTGACTGGGATCGAACCTACAACCTTTCAGTTTATGGGACAGGCCCCAACCAACTGAGCAACATGGGCCAGTATACATATATATACTGACCCTAACCCTAACCCTAACCCTATCAGTATATATATATATATATATATATATATATATACTGATTGTATGGAGGGTAACCTGATTTACTTAAAATTACTGATTAGATAGAGGACAGACTGATAGCTTTCAGAGGGGAGGTGGCTGGGGTACTGGGTGAAAAGGATTAAGGGATTAAGCAGAAAAACAAACACAAAAACAGAAAAATCCTCATTAGACACAGACAATAGTATGGTGATTACCAGAGGGGAAGAGCAGGGTGGGGGGAAGCTTTCTGAGAGGGTAGAAGGCAGGATGAATGGTGATGGAAGGAGACTTGACTTGGGGTGGTGAACACACGATATAATATGCAATGTCCTATAGAACCGTACACCTGAAACCTATATAATTTTATTAACCAATGTTGCCTCAATAAATTCAATTTAAAAAGTAAATAAACAATAAATAAACCGCATCCAAAAATATACCTTTGTAGAAACATTCTATAAAAATGTTTGATTAAATATCTGGGTACTGCAGCCTAGCCAAGTTGTCATATAAAATTAAGCACCGCAGTATGCTAACAGAGTATTGAATACTTGATGAATTACTACTCTACTGAAGGTATTTTACAAAATGCTTCACTGTGCACCTGTCTATGCTAGAAGTGATTACAGCTCAGTGATGTCACGTTCAACAAAAACATTGTGGTTACTTCCTTTTCAGAGAAGTCAGGAATAAGCTTTGATTACTGAGAGCATGAACTCACGATCTAAATTCTTTTATTTTTATTTGCTGAAATTTATTTTTATTTTCAGTTACAGCTGACATTCAATATTATTTTATATTAATTTCAAGTGCACAGCATAGCGCTTAGACAATTATGTAATTTACAAAGTGATCCTCTGATAATTCTAGTGCCCACCTGGCACCGTACATGGTTATTACAACATTATTGACTATAGTCCCTGCGCTGTACTTTATATTCCTGTGACTATTTGTAATTACCAAGTTGGTACTTCTTAATCCCTTCTCATTTTTCACCTATCCTTCCCATCCTCCCCCCATCTGGCAACCCTCAGTTTGTTCTCTGTATCTATAAGTCTGTTTCTATTTTGTTTATTAATTTACTTTGTTCTTTATTTCCACATATAAAGTAAAATAGTAAAGTATTTATTTTTCTCTGACTTATTTAATTCAGTTAAAACCACAGGGAGATGTCACCTCACACCTGTCCAGAATGACTATCATCAACAATTCAACAAACAATGAGTGTTGGAAAGGATGTGGAGCACTGTTGTTGGATGGCAAATCGGTGTAGCCACTGTGGAAAACAGTATGGAGGTTCCTCAAAAAATTAAAATTTGAATTGCCTTATGACCCAGCAATTACATTTCTGGGTAAACTCATGTAGTTGGAGACATCCAAAATACCAATTCAAAAAGATATATACACCCCTATGGTCATTTCAGTATTATTTACTGTAGCCAAGATATGGAAGCAGCCCAAGTGCCCCTCAATGGACAATTGGATAAAGAAGATGTGGAACAGATACACAATAGAACATTACTTGGCCATAAAAACGAATGAAAGCTTAACATTTGTGACAATATAGATTGACCTGAAGTGTGTTATGCTCAGTGAAATAAGTCATTGGCTTTTGAACACAGCCTCCCGGCCCTCTCCTCTCCCAGAAAGTCATTATGGGACTTAAAGTTCCAACCCTCTAATCCTGTGGTTGGGTCCCCTGGCAACCAGCCCCCATTCCTTGGTGCTTTCCACAAGTCAACTCATTAACATAACAAAAGACACCTTGATCTTGATCATCACTCATGAAGTTCCAAGGGTTTTGGGAGCTTTGTGCCAGGAACTCCCAAAGGAAGCTCCTATAATAAGGAACAAGTATATATTCCTTATTATAAATAACAGTATCACAATAATAATACTTTAATTTTAGTAATTATTTTAAATAGTTTTTAATAATTGACATAGCTGTGGCTAAATTATAATTTTAGTGGATTCTTTCTTTTATCATGAGTTAGTAGTAGATTTTATTGTATTCTCAATGATTTTAATAAATAAATTAATTTAATATATTAATGCCATATATTTCACTCTTTTTAAAAAGTCATTCATTTATTAATGAGTTAATTATAAAATTGCTATTATTAAATTTCAAGTTAGAGCTCTTCCTTTTTACTTATGTTTTCTTCTTATAAATGAAGTATATACTTATTGTAAGAAAAGATGAAAAGTATGCTGAGCAAAGTCTGGCTCCGTTCCAGAAAAGCCCAGTTATCAGGAATCTAGGGGCTATTCCAGCCCAAGTGTTGCAAACTCAGATATTTAGGGGGGAAAAGCAAGTCATGGAAATAAGAAAGGAAGGCTGTGTACAAAAAAGTAGGATGGTGAGGAGGACATTCTCCCTGTAAGGAGGTTCCTGAAACTTGGCTCTTGCTGATGTCTGACAGATTCTTGTTTTTCAAGAGAAGTCAGAAATCCAAATCTTCATGTACGTTCTCCCGATTTAAAACATTTTTGGCAATCAATTGAATCCACCCTCCTGAGTCCTATTAGGCTTGTGCAGAGTGTCTAACTTGTCCCCTATCAACAGGCTTAATCAGAGGACGCAAGAGATTGGGTCCAACTGTGGGATTTCCGTTTGGATTCCGCCCTAATTTCCCTCCCCACAATCCTGAACTTCAGAGGGTCTTCCACTGGATGTCAGGGATTGCTCTTAATCCTTCCTCTGATGCGGGTCAGGGCCATCTCATTGAATTGACACATTCCGGTTCATGCACATGAACTTGTGCACAAGCGCAACTTGTGCAATTACAATGTGCAAGGCAAGTAGCAGGCTTTGAGGGGATGGTAGGTAGATTGCACAAACGACAGCAATTCTTCACTCCTCCTTGTAGTCATGGCTTTTGCAGTTCGTCCCATCAGGAATGGAATGTGTGGTTCATCTTGAATCCGGGGAGGAATCTGATTTACTTTGTTCAACTGAATGTGCCAGAGGGACAGTATGCAGTTGTGAGCCTGGGCCTCAGAGGGCTTGTGGGCTTCTGCTCTTACTGCTAGAAGCTTGCTCCAGCATCATGTGAAGTTCAGGCTAGGCTGCTGGAATAGGAGACACAGGACCCAGTTATACCCCTCTGTCACATCAACTGACTATCGGGCATGACAGCCTGGCTATGATAAACCAGCCAGCCCCTAGCTGATCCACTACCTAAACACAGGCTTGAGCGAGGCTACTGAGGTGAGCTGAGCCTGGCCCTGACTGGAAGAACTGCCTGGCCAGTTGATAGACTCACGAGCTTAATAAATGCTTATTGTTTTATGCCATTGAGTTTTGCAGTGGTCAGATAGGTGGCAGTATTGTGGCAATCAGTAAATAAGAGCATTGCCAGAGTTTGTTTTATTACAGGCCAGGTTCTCCAATTTGATTAGCCAGAATCAATTTCAGAGTTTCTTAGTTAATTTGACTTCCAAAAGATGTTGCCACTCATTGTAAATTGTGTTAGATAAGAAAGAAAGGCAATGCACTCAAGTTCAAATGTGTTCAGGCCCGCCTGACTATACTGTGAAAAATGTTTGCACTTGGGAGACCATTCTGCCTCTGACATTTTTTCATCTCCTTAAGAAGTAAAGCAGGGTTTGATTTAGTTAAACAAAGGTTTTTTTAGAGGTATAAATATAAGTGAAAATTAAGGTGAAAGTGAAGTTATTTAGAAAATAAAAGACCACGTCACTATAATGTAAATGTGGCATAAATATAAAATAAGCTAGGTTACTGAGTTACTAAAGACATGTAATCAAAGCTAATTTTCGAAGGCAACAATTTGAAACCAGAGAATAATAGGCTCCAGTGGGATAACAAAGACAGAACTACTAAAACTTTAAAAAAAACATTGCTACAGAGAATGCAGACTGATATTCACGAAGATTTTCACAACGTGATCTCAGCTCCTACTCAAGTCATTTTGCCCAATGAAATATACTAAAGACCTTAATACAAAACACAAAGCAATAAAAGTCTTAGGAGAAAACCTAGGCATAACCATGAGGTACAGAGACCTCCTTAAGGAAGACAGGAAAAAACGTAAGCTACAAAGGAAAGTTTTATCAGGCATATTTATCTAAATGAAAATAACTTTTTTGGTGAAACATGGGCAAAACTCAAGAAAGTCATAGAAGAAGAAATGCCAATATTATCATCTGGTGGGCAACTAATATTCTTCAGCCATTGGGCAATAATCTGATAATGTCTATAAGCAGGAAAATGTATTTGCAAGGCTTTGACTCAGCCTCCTACATTTGGGAATCGGCCCGGATTCCCAACAACATTCAAGGATGGAAGCACTATCAGCATACTTATTGCAGCATTCTTTGTAGAGGAAACAATACAAAACAAACAAAACAAACCAAAAATAAAAAACAAGATAAAACACAAACCGATAACAAAAGTGAAACAAAATAACAGCAACAACGACGAAAACTCTAAAAACAACCTGAATTAATTTTAACCTCATACCACATGTACATTATTCTCTATCACTATATTTTCTTACTGACATGTTTGAAAATAAATTTCATATATCATGACCCTTCATCTATAGATACTTTGCCACACATCTCCTCAAAATAAGGACATTTTCCTATATCATGGCAATTGTAATCACTTTGAGGGTATTAATACTAATTCTTTAATGTTATCTAACATCCATCCATGTCCAAACTTCTCTGATATTAACTCCCCCAAGGTTTTCTAGAGAATTTTTTTTTTACCACAATTCAAAGCTCATGTATTGCATTTGGTGGTTGTGTCTTTCTCCTTTTTCTCACTTAATTATTTATTGCTTCCCACTCCTTTATGACTTGGATTTTCTGAAGAGTCTTGTTCAATTTTCTTACAAAATGCGCACATTCTGAATGTGCCTGATGATTTCCTTATGGAGTCATTTAAGTTGGAACTGGAAACCCTGCCTTCCCTATAACTGGAAGTTAAACTAGTACGCTTGGTTAGATGGATCTTAAACATTTGTTGGGCCAGGACAAGCAATAGGCATTCATTTTTATGTCATTTTGCAGCGTATCAGTGGGTGTATAGTGTCGGGTATTGCATTACCTGTGGCAAAAATGGTAAAAACCAGACCTCAATTTTGTCAAATGTTTTTCCTTTTGCAATTGGCAATTATTCTGTGGGATGAAACTCTGGATCCATGTAAATTTTTCTTAGCACCTTTTCATGAAATCGATGATTCTTGTCCATCTCACTGGTGGTCAGTGATAATATTCTAATTCTTTCTTATTTAACTAGTATTATTCTATAAGGAAGAGTTTTCACTTATCATACGCACATAAGCTAGAGTTCCTCCTAGAAAAGCAGGTTAAGCATTTAATTCTTTTCCTTTAATTACAAATTTTCCAAGTAAGGCCTTGGGGCAATGATTATTTCAAAAGATGGCAAATGAGTTTTCTTTTTCTCCTCTTTCTCTGAAAATAACTAGGGAAAATACATTTTTATTTTTATTTAGTCTTCTTTAAAAATTCAGGTACAACCATTATTCTTTTTTGAGGTCAAATTGTCCCATGCGTGGGCAGCGGAAGCCCTTTCAAGGCAGGCTCCGGGTCCCTTTGACATGCCCCGTTAATTTTTAGCACTTGCTTGATTTTCTGGGTATATCAAGATACCTCAGATCCCTCTCGTACTTTCCCTGCCTCAAACCGGGAATCAGCCGCCTTTCCTAAGAGGCTTGAGCCGAGAAGGCGTTCATAAACCAAGCTCCGGGTGCGGGAACTGCTCCCTGCTACTGGGCTGTCTTTGCATGCTGGCCACCTCAAGTCGACTGTTAGGACATATTTTGAAAAATATTAGGACGTTATATACTTCGAATTTAAATGTCATTCTACAGAACTTTTCCTTACCTTCTCTGATTTTATGTTTGCGTATCTTTTTTATTCTCTAATTAATTTTGTATATTTTGGTTTCTGATAACATTAACATTTACCTACTTGCTTTACATTGCAATATGCAGATATAGTTTCAATGTTATAACTTATCAATACAGTAAGCATGTGCCACTTAGGACTTTTTTGAGGTTATTTTTCACAGAATATATCTCACGAAGGATGCACAATGATATTACTCTGCTAAAAACCACTAGAAATAACTATATTATTCGTATAGTTCTGTTACATTTAATATACACATAGGCCATTTGTTTCAGTTTGTTTTCTCATTAAACATTTTATATTATTTCACTTATTTTTTTTCTTTCTCTGGGAGCATCTTGTTATATTTTGAAAAATTTAATTCCTCACAGTCTTTTAACCTTTTAAAAAATATCTCTGGCCTTTGGGAAATAGGATGGTAATAATGGTATTATAATTGTCTTGCTCACCCTATTTTGAAATTTACTGATAAAGATCAGGGAAAATAATAAACTAACAAATAAGCATAATAATGACAAACATCAGTAAAACTTAGTTTCAATAAAATAAAATGTTGATTATGTTTCAGTTAAAGGTGAGATCATATGGCAGACAACTGTAATTGAATAACAATAAAAATTTAAAAAAGTAAAATGTAAGGCTTCCTCTTAATGAAATACAATGCAGTTACTAAATGTAAACCAAAAAACAAAAAAGGTTTACAAAAACAGGGAAAAAAGATTGTATTGCTGTGGTTAATTAAGAAAGTCTACATACTATTGGGTATGTACTGTGATTACACTATGAGAATATTTTCTAAGAATACAAAATTACTTTGAAAGGAAATACTAAGATATAAACTGTATTGCTATTATGAGTATTTTAATTTTTTTCTATTTCTCATTTTTATAGTAATGTGATTATTGGTAATGTGATTATTTTATTTTTAGCATGAAAATAGTCTTCTAAAATAAAAACAAAATCTAATATATTTTTTAAAAATGTAAAACACTGAATGTGGGCTAGAGTGCCCCCCCCAAATTTATGAAGAATTACTGCAGGGACTATGGTATTTTAACCTTCACATCATCAGTTAGTTAAGAGGTTATTAATAATCATGGGAAAAGCATTAAAAAAGTACATATATAGAATCGGTGGTTTCAAAGTCAGGCTGAGCAACCTTGCGAAGCCTCATTTTATTTTTAGAATCATCTCATGAATGTTTTGTTCAACCAAGAACAGAAATAACAGGATCATATAAAAATTAGAGTAAGATTGGTCAGGTTACCCGAGGATTATGGAAAAATAGCACGTGGGAAAAGAAAATGGGACTACAGTACATATTCCATCCATTCCAGGTTTTATTTGTTTTCTTCTAAATTTCCTTACAATAAGTTGCAATGGGAGTTCAAGTCAAAATGGCTGAGTGGGAAATTCCGACTTTTACTCCAAACACAAGGAAATTCGAAGACAGAATATGTGCATTTATTTAAATTTATAGCTGTTTTCATATGAGAAAAGGAAATCCCTAAGTTGGCAGTTTTGAAGTACTTATCAACAAATATCTTTGAACGCCCTGATTGGAGCAAGGCTCTCTGTTTGATGCTGTGGAGAATGAAAAATTGAGAATCCTTCCACAGTGACAAGTGATGCTTTTAAAATTTTATTTCAAGTCAAAAGCCAAATGCTCTTGACATAGTTCTTAGGTATAAACTCCTCTATATATCCACACACTCTATGAAACTACCAATAGAAGAAATTAGCTCTTAATACAGCAAAGAACATAGGTCCTGTGACTTTTCCCTAGCTCCACCCCATCCCTTCTTTGCTGTCCTTTCCCTAATATGCCTCTCCTAAAATGCTGCAACTTCCTTACTTCACCCATAATTTATACCTACTATGTTTCTTAAAATGTATTTCAAAATTTCTTTTGTAATTATCTTAAAGGTGTCTAGAGATGACTGTAGAAACCTTTGAAAGGGAAATGACGATTATGTAGTCAACCCCTCCAAGAGTTAGTACTATTGAAAATAAATGTTAGAAATTATATAGGCAAACCTTTTCCTTTTACTTAGTACAAACCTGTGGCCAAAATAAGAGGTTTTCTCAAGGATGCAGTTCATTCGTAGCAAAACTAGGACTAGAACCTAGTTGATTCTCCTCTGCAATCGATTGATTGAATTAGTGGCCCCAATACTGCACCTCTCTCTGTATCTACAGCCTTTGCCTTATGACTTTAAGTTCCTCTTACTAAAGAGGGAGAGTCTTTCTACCTCTTGAATATGAGGTGGTCATGTGACTTGCTCTGGCCAATAGGATGTTAGCACATATGGCCCAAGTAGAAAAAGACTTGTACATTTTAGCTTTCACTCCTGTTATTCTGCCATGGTCATGGGAACATGCCTGGATGGACTAGTTTGGTAGAGGACCAGGCACATGGGACAAAGCTGAGTCACCCCAATCATGCCAGTGACACAGCCCAAATCATCCCAGGTCAGCCAGCAGCTGTTGGCACCCAGAGATGTCAGCAAGTCCAGCTGAGATCAGTAGAGTGATCTACCTGACCTGTAACTAGCCATAGGCATATGAACAAGCCTGGAAAGATCAGCTACCCTCAGGCCACGTCAGCTGAACCCTGCAAACTGCTAAACTATAGAAATATTTATTATTTATTGCAGGCCAATGAAGCTCGTGTTTGTTTTGCTGTGTTCTTGTTGCTTTTTCTCCCACGATGCCCGTAATTTCTCTCAAAAGGGTACATGAAATTCTGTGGCCTTGACATGAAATACATTGCCATGTCCCAGGATCCAGACTCTTGATGCCTTATATATATAACCATTCAGCAACTAAAAGTAAATTATACTACAAAGGTAAGGCAATGATTATGCTGCTTTGTAAACCACTTCATCCTAGCTAACGTGTGTGTTCCAGGGCTTGAAATTTTTGTATCAGCACTGAAGTCCTCTTCCCTTATAGGCATCTTCTATTAAGGCCTAAGAGTTTTCTCTTTTTAGTTAGTTATACTTAAGGTTCCTATCATATCTGGGAATAGAAATGATTGTGAGTGAGGAAAACAATTTTGATTTTACGCAAAGGATTAATCATAGTTCAGAGACACCTCATTAAGCTGAAAGTTACCCCTTACGTGAAACATCAAAAGGTGGTCTAAATTTTGAAGACGTATGTTCTGGGCTAAGAAAGCTGAGGGACTTGTTTTATAACCTTCGTGAATTATTAACCATCAGGCCATTATTAACCATCATTCTTTAAATAAAGAAATGAAAGCCTCTCACTCAAGGGGTCAAGAGCAGAATCAAGATCTGACCACTGTACTCTTGCCTCCTAATCCAGGGCTCTCTCTTCACCATTTCAGGCCAAACCCTCACTGTGTAAAAGCAGGATTGATGAAGGTCTCAGTAATCCAATATTCTTCTGTGTGTTGAGAGAAGAATAACAAACAACTCCAGCGTATTTTTCTTGCCTGACCAGGATTTCAAAGTTGTTTTAACGTGGTAATGAGGGGAGGTGCTATGGCACAGGGGCTTACCAACCGGGGCCCTTAATACTGGAGCACAGGCTCCTGGAGAACAGTGACAGTCACCCAGCTGCAGTTGGCCCCGTCCATTTCTCAGCCTTCACTGGAGTTTTTGTGTTTGCATCTCTCATGCTTGGAAGACACTGGCTTTTCACTACCCCCTCCATAATTCTTCAGTCTAGGATCTGCTATTTGGCCAGCTGGCTGTTTTCCTGTTTGCCATTAAGTGCAGTCTAATTTAATCAGATTATTTCTGTAAAGAGGCAGATACTATAAGAAAGGATAAGCAAATGAAAAATTGGAGTAAGGAAAATATCCCAGCTTAAGAGGAAGAAGAAAAATCTCTTGGGCTAGAACCAATCTAATAAATATAGCTACTAAATTGCAGAGAAATATAAAACCATAAAAATAATGACGGTAATATAATTATGGCAATAGTTATAATTTACTGAGTGCTTATGGTATGGCAGGTACTGTTCTTAGGACTTTTCATGTATTAACAAATTTAATACATGTGTATTAATTTCAGAATCTCTAAGTGGAAATATCTATAGGGACCAAGAAACAACATAAATCCATGAATCAGGTTTGGTATAAGGCAGTGGAGAAATACCAAGAACTGTGGCCAACTGAAATTGTATTTCATGTTTATTACACTCACATTCAAGAATGTTAACATGTACCAAGAGTCGTATAAAAGCTCAACTTAGTCTGCAAGTCACCAGTTGGTGGCTCCTGATTTAGCTGCACTGCAAGGAGCAGGCGCAGGTCAGCAAAGGCTGTTTAATGTCCGCTGGGGAGAGGCTAAGACAGACAGCACCAGAAGAATCCCATTCTCTCAGCCACGTAAACCCTAAATGGATCAATAAAAAGCCTCAAGTCAATTGAAATAAAAGGTCATTCAAAAGCTAATTATTTTTAGATGAAGTGTGTGTTTTTCTTCAGTCAAGTGGAATGCTACCAGCAGGGAAGAATTGAACTTATATTATTAATTCGGTTTCTATACTGGGTCATATTAGAAGGAAATGTTTCTGGTGCAGGTGGTGCCTGCCACCGTCTCAGATAAATGGGAGACCCTCCTTGGGAAGTCTTGGCTGGGATCCTTTAAGACATGTCAAGAAGTGGTCTTTGAAGACTTATTCCAGGGAGGTCCCACCCTTGCATGGGTCTCCTTTGAAATTAGCGTCTCTTCATCTGCACATACCTTTGTCCTAACTCCCTTTAAAACTTTGCAAGTGTTAGTAATTACCCGCCTTGAGCTCTAGCAAAAACCGCTCTTTCTTGACTTAAAGCCTGTGAAACACATTTAAAAAACAAGAGACAGGCTGTCAGATGTCCTAGAATGAACTCATCCAAGTCCCTGGAGAACGCCCTTCTCTTGATCACCTAAAATTAGTTTTGGTTTTTCTTTTTCTTTTTATAAATGTATATTTCAAGAGTGGTTACTGTGCTAGAATTTTATCAAGATAATTGATTTTGATGCGTAGGGAGAGAGCATTTCCTAATTATATAGTCACTCCTTCTAAATATGATGTTTAGTCTTCTACTTAAATTGCTGTGGTTTTAGGTTGGCCATTGACAGCCTGATCTGAGAGGCAAGCAGACACTTGCTCCCTTGGCCTAAAGGGGTTTTTTTAGAAGTCTGGTTATCATGAGAGAATTCTCCACCCAGGGTGAAGTTGGAGACTAGGAGGAAGTTTCTCAGAGACAGCAAACTGAACCAAGGCCAGGTAGAAGGTAAATGAATGCCTGGACCAGGTGGGAACTGCTCTGATTGCAGAGGGCATTTTTCTGTTACAGAGAGTAACCACCTGATCTTGCCAACTAGATTGCTGCCACGTGTACGCCCAAGGTTGCCACATATTCTGACTTTTCAAAAGAAGCTAGCGATTTGAATTTTCACGTTAAATCTTCTGGTTTGTCAATGATGGCATCTACCTTAGAAATTAAAAATAAAAACACCAGGCAGTCAATTTGCAAACTCCTGGGATATCTGAGTAATGTGTTCCTTGGGTGTGTCTCTGGACTTGATGGATAACCAGCAAAGTCTGCCAAGGCCTCCCCACACAGGGTGTAGACTCCATCCTCTTTGCTGCACAAACAGACACATCACCACATTGTGCTGGCGTCCTGAATCATCACTAGGAGGGAGAAGACACTTAACTTAAACCGGGGATAAGCTTTCGACCCTCTTCAAGGCAGCTCCTCTGGAAGGCCCTTGTTAAATAATTCAGAAGTCATCCCACTTTCTCATCTCCTCATTTATCAAAGTGTGTTGATGTGGGCATGCTAAACCCACAGGGTATGGAATGGGAAATCTGATAAACCTCATCGCAAGGTGCTTTTTCTGCAGCGCTCCTTTGTAAATCCTCTGGCCAGAGCCTTCTGCTGATAGATTCCCCCCACCTTTTTTCCCCCAAGAGGTCTTCAGAGGTGATTTGGAACAAAGTGTTTACTCTACTGCCTTTATCTTTTGGGTCCTATATGAGTGGTAGTCAGTTTAGAGTAATTTAGAGTATAGCAGATTCAAGTTCCATTATCTTGGCTTACATTGCAGAAAATGACTAGTTATCTACCAAATTTACATTCCCTCCTGTGCCCGGAGAGCAGCTGCCCAGACAAGGGCAATATTTTACAAACCCTGCTCACTGCATCCAGGGGTGGCCGTCTGACCACTTTTTTGCCAATGAAATGTCAGTGCAGGGCTTTTCAGAGTCATACGGGGCATCTCTACCATCTCTTTCCCTTTTCCAGCAAGGACCTGGAAGAAGATGGAGGCCCATTATATAAAGAATTTGGTTTTCTGAATCACCATGTAGATGCATGCTGTCCACCAAGTAGAATTATCCACACTGAACTGTTAGATGAAGAATAAATAAAACTCTACTGTTTGAAGCCAATGACATTTTGGTGCCGCCTGTTACAGCAGTTAGTGCTATGTCCACAATACATTCTCACATATATAATCTGTGTTGCAGAATCTACATTAAAGTTAGGGGAGTAATTCACAAACACGTCTGCATCAGGAATGTTTCTCCTATTTATGATTCATCTTTATTAGCCAACTTTTATACCATAAAGAGGGCCTCTTAACATTGTCCGGGGCTTATTTGGTTATTCTAGATATAAAGTGGAACTAAAGAATAATCTTAACAATAAATCTTAAATACTTTATAGCTACTTTACAGCTATACAAAAAAAGAGCTAGTATTAGGAAACCCTGGGACATTATTACTTTCCATCAATCTTGATTTAGTTCTCTTTTACAAGGAAAATGCAGAAATGAAAAAAAAATCCTTTCTTCCATTGTTGTAACTTAATTAAATTACATATAGAACCTAGAGTGTATGGTTCTAATGAAGTTACTCTGGTAAGGACAGGAATGGGTGACTTCAATTATTATTGCAAATTAGTTTTAAGATAACATTCCTATTTCTTTTGCTTTGATAATAAGGTAGAGCTAGTCAGCCAAATCTTTCTGCTTCTACCTGCCCATCAGCTAACCATCTCCTAGCATATGCAGGGTGAGCAAGAGTAGGTTTATAGTTTAATGCAAATAAATAATACAATAATTAATAAATAATAATATAAGAATAAACTATATTTTGTGTACTCACAACTGTAAACTTACTTTTGCCAGCCCCTGTATAATCCTGAGGTTGCATCCCAAAACTTGGGTGATTACTTCCAGTCGCATAATCTAGGGGATTAAAGGGTCCCTTGATGGATCAGAAGCACCCTTCTTACACAGAAATAAATGGCTTTAGGAAGAGCTACTGATGACAGAAGTCTACTAGGTTCTGCCAACCCTCTTCTGGTTCTCAGCTGGCCCTGTGAGCTAGAGAGCCATCTTAACCCCACATCATGGAGCATGTCCCAGTACTTGCGGTACGGGACTGACAGCGAACGTCACCGATTCATGTCTCCTTCTCTACATTTACTCATTTTAATACCTCATATGTTCACTGATTTACTCATTCATTTATTTAAAATTAATGGGGTGCCCTTCTATGTACCTGGCGTTGTGAATAATGTTAGGCAGAGAAACGTGAATGAGACACAGCCAGCCCTGGTTTCACGGATTCCCCAGACCAGCAGGAAAATGTGAGACACAAAACAAGAATGTGATATGCTGAGATAAGTAGTATGATAAAGTTATAAGCAACACACGATAGAAACAAAAAGGAGGGAGTGACTACCTCTCCTTCGAATCACAGAATAAGAATTACCTAGGACCAGAAGTACTGGGCGTTAAACTGCAGTCCCTTTGCACTTTGTCCTGGTGGTTGCCCCTTAACTTTATCAAGGGTCCATCTGTGCCATTTCCCCCTTACTCTCTGCAGCACATCTAACTATATTCCAAAATAACTAAAAAAAGAAAAACATAAGAACTCTGAATTGTTTTTTAAAAACAGGATGATTTTGTCTAATTGTATGCTAAGTTGGATACAAAACTGTAAAAGTTGGGAATCTCTCTTGATATAGCAGAAATCAGTGACTGAGCAATAATAAAAACATTATTACATGCATAATTTTCATAGTTCTATATAAAATCCCACTCAGAAAACTTATCCACCTAAGACATTCTCTTAAAGTTTATTAGCTGGCATGTATTACATGTAGAATTACAGGGGCTTTCCTTACAGTTTTTGGGTTGCTGTGTCCTACTATCTAATGCATGTTGATGTTTGACTGGCTGAGAAACTACTTGAGTTGAAGATCTATCATAAATCTTCCAGTGCTAATGTTTTGATTTAAAAAATACCCATTCCTTTCTGAATCTCCATAGATCTAACTGGCCTTGAAGAGGCCATTAAATTAAATTTAAGCAGCAATTCAAATAAATTTGAATTTGGATATATTTTGGTTCCCACCAGATAGACCTGAGCCTCAGTGGTCATATATAATGTAACAGACGTCTAAACTGCTGTGAAATTATTTTCATGGAGGAGAGAAACTGACGTACGGGAGAAAAGACAGGCTTGGGCTGAGAGGGGCCCAGCATAGTGATGATGCACATTTTCCCCTCTACGTCCAGGAGCATGTGGAATAGAGGAAGGAACTCCAATGCCAATTGCTTCTGCTGTTTTGTTACATAACACTTCAAGGGAAAGAAAGGCTATCAAAGAAAAATTATGCTAAACAGTGAGAAGAATAAATAATGTATGATACAGTGAGCATATTCAAAAGCAGTTTATCCCATCAAAGAAGACCAAATGTATTCCACAAGAAGAAATATATTATTGCACTGGATTTAATAACAGAAATATAATGATATCTTTGAGAAATGGCTTTTACATTAATTTAATATTGAGTAACAATACTGGAGATGTAATATATGTTTAAAGAAAAAGGCTCCTGCTTTAAAATAAATATCTATTTTCAATGTTTTTTAATAAATGAAAAGTTAATTTTCCTTATTAGTCTGCTTTTAAACCAAGTGCTCTGTTTCAAAGAAGATGACCCATTTCACCAATTAATGAATTATCCTACATTCAAATCTCAAACAAATACAGCAAGTGCATCATCCTTTTCCAACACTTCCTGTGCCTTGATTACTTCACTAATATAAATTCACAAATTAAACTTGCTCGCTTTATACAAGAATGTTTGTATTTCACACTTAAGAGCCAAGTGCCATCAACTAGTAGAAATGCTACTAATCAAGACATAAAACCTGATTTAAAATATAATCTTTTGGATTAAAATATAATTTAAAAAACTGGTGATTTGGTTTTCTTTCCTCTTTAGTCACCCATAAATTTCTATTCACCTCCTTCTTCTACTCCCCTAAAGTATATATTTTTATGTCTATACTTATTTAATAAATCAGTAACCAACTTCTTTGGAAAAATGTAACAGAATAAAGTTGTGAATTTGTCTATCCAGTCAAATAGGAACACCGTGCTGTTATGCACTCTTTTAAGAAAGTTATGTCTACCATGACGTGCCAACAATGAATTAGACGTCAAGGAACTGGTTGAAATTATTTAGTTTCGAGTTGAACTTGAAAACTGGTTAGGGGTTATCAGTGTATAAACTCTTACAATGAGTTCTCTTAAGGAATCAGGAAAATAATGTTTAAGAAACAAATGAGAACACACTGATAATATACTAATTCCTTGAAGAGAATAGTCTTTTAAGATGCTTTCCCTGATTCACACAGCTTGAGTCCCTGAGGAGGTGTGTGATTACTTTAATTAACTGTTGAATTGACTAATGAATATTTACTGAATACCTAATGTAAATGATTGGCTTCCTGGTAGTTGCCTTGGGGACCCCTGAATAGTATATAACATTTTTCTCTTAAGGGTTAGAAAGTTAAAATATAATTGGTGATCCAAGGCAAAGTTATAAAATAGCATGAACTAGTCATACAAGGTGAATTGCCAGCTCAGTAAGTATTATTGATTCAGGAACTGTGAGTCACTGTGGGAAGATGAGCCTCTGAATTAATCCATGAAACCAAAGCCTCCAATTACCACACATGAAAGCAAAGTGATTGTTAGTGTCTTAAACACAAAGGTTTTCTGCCACTAGATCCTTAGCAACTACTTTGTAATAGTTGTTCAATAACAATGTCTTATCACTATGAATATTTACTGAGCATTTATTACATTCTGGATATGTGGTTAAGGGACTGGCATGGATTACCTACATGGATTGCCTCTTTCAATTCTGACATTATTCTATGAGGTAAACACTAATATTTAATGGCTAAGTGACACAGCCAGTCACATTGCTGGAAAGTAATAAAGTCAGAATTCAAACTCAGTTATTCTTATGCCACAGTCTGAACTATGTGGAATTACCTCTCCTACCAAGTGTGAGCAAAAACTCCACGTATTTGTATTCCCTCCGTGATTCACTAGAAAAAAGGCTGGTGGAAGATTTTACATAGAATAAAAGAAGAACAAAGGAAAATTGATATATATTATGGAGGAGTGAAGAAAAGGATATTACATTCTTTTTTCTTCTCCTTCCTGTTCCCATTTATTCAGGTCTTACCATATTCAAGTAGACATTTATCCAGTTGAATAATCCATAACCTTTGAAAATATTTTCCTTTACTTCAATTTAGAGTCTGTACTGGAACAAAGACTTCAACAAAAAATACCTGACCAACCTCAGAATTAGAAAGGGATTCTGACAAAAGTCCAGAGAGATTTAAGAAAGAAAGGAAAGTAGGATTCTTGAATTAATAGAAGACAGGTAAAAAATTCAAAAGGTTTTCAAACGAGAGCCGGAATGCAGTCTCTAGAAGGAAATGCCCTCCAACTCAGCTGTGTGGAGTAAAGACTGGTTACTCAAAATATGGCCCTGGTACCAGCACAATTTGCGCTTTTTAACAAGATCTCTAGGTAATTCATATGCTCATTAAAGTTTGAGAAGCATGGATTTTGGAATATTGGTTATGATCTTTTAATGTGGATATAAAAGTTTAAACTGAAAAAGTTTAGGCTGTGCTATTTTGAAACACTCTCTATTTGTCAGTAGATGTTATGTATGAGAAGGTTCCAGATTTGGTGCTTCTTTGAGATAAAGTTACTGAGCAAATCAAGAATGAGCTCACTTTGCCTAAGTGCTGGCCTTGGAAGTGGATGAATCAATTAGCAATAGGGAGGTGTGTCTTATCAGATACAAGTCAGTCATGGAGTCAATAGTAATCAAGAGATGGGTGCAGACACAATATATGAGCGTGATGGCATTGCAGATCAGTGGGGAAAAAGGAATTATTTAATAGATCAAGCTCTAAAAGATGGTCATTTATATAAATAAATATGATATTGGATCCTCCTTCAACAATGCACAAAGATAAACTCCAGACAAATTAAAAATGTAATAGCCAAAACTAAACCTTTAAAATTTTAAATAAATAAATGTATTACAGATCCTGGGGTACAGAAGGATTGCTTTAAAAAGCCTCAATAGCTACCAACGAACACTAAAACAAGAATTAAAAGCTTGAAACTGAGAAATCTATTACTCTAATGGCACCTTCAGTAAAGTGAGAAACAAGTCATGAACTGGACAAAGCAGCTCTGACAAGGGTACAGTGTCAAGAGAGAAAGAATTGTCACAAAGCAATAAAACAAGAAAAATAACCCAAGGTAAAAATGAGCAAAAGATACAAACAGGCCTTCTCCTTAAGAAATACCTGAGACCAAAACCAAAGCAACAACAAACGAGCAAGATATAAGGACGGCCATTCCCTTTGATTAGGGAAAGGCGAATAAGACCTCAGGGTGTTACCATTTTACACCGATCTTACTGAAACTAAGAAGTTTGCAGCCAAAACCAAAACTCTTGAAGAGTTTTTATGCCAGAGGATGTGTACAGAATTGTGTAATGCAGATCTGCTTACAACAGCAATAAACTGGAAGTTTCTAAAATGCCCATCAACAGGAGAAAGGATAGACTATAACGTATTCATAGAAGAGAAGGTTAGAAGTCAAACTGAACTAGAGCCACAACCAACCATACAGATAAATCATGTATACAGGGTGGGGCAAAAGCAGGTTTACAGTTGTTTGTATGCAAAGTAATACAGTAATTAATAAACAAGAATACAAGAATAAACTCTGTGTTTTACGTACTCACAGCTATAAACCTATTTTTGGCCCACCTTGTAGATACTCATATAATTAAATTTACTAACAATTTTTATTAGTATACATAAAGTGCATATATCATAAGTGTGGTGGATAGATTTCTGAAAAAGACCAGATTTCTTCACTCCTCACTTGTCACTTTTTTGTTTTTGTCAACAAAATATGGCGAAAGTGACACCATCCCAGTTCTGAGTTTATTCCTGTGCTTCCCGTGCTTCCACTCTCGATCTCTGAACCCTGCAACCAGCCTGTGAGCCTGGACTTGCCTGTTGGCAGACGAGCAGCAGTGAGCAGCGAGCCTACAGTCCCAACTGAGGCCATCTCAGACAAGCCTAACACCTGTTGACCCCCAGCCATGAAAGAGGGTCCATCTAAGACCAGCAGTCACCCACCCGACCCTCAGCAGACACATGAGTGAGGCCAACTAAGGCCAGGAGAATATCCCAGCTCACCAACTTGTGACTATCACTGAATGCTCATTGTTCTAGGCCACTGAGTTTTTCAGGCAGTGTTTCTTTTGCAACAATAGCTGATCCAAAACATGTATGGATTTGCGTTCTGTCATTCACAAAGCAAACGTGCTCATTTAACCATCACCCAGGTCAGGGAAGAGAACATACATTGCCAGCACTCCAGGAGGCCCCTCTTACCACCTCCCATCACTGGCCCCTCCACCCCCCGCCTAATGTAGCTATCCTTTTAACTTCATAGAAATGTAATAATGTTGTGAATCCTTTTTGGTGTCTCACCACTCTCACCCAATATTTTTTTGTGAAAATCATCCATTATGCTGTGTACCGTATGGGACTGTCCTTTCTCATTGCTGTACAGTATTTAATTGTGTGATGTATTATATTCTATGTATTGATGGAACCCTTGATGGACACTGGGCGAGTTCCAGTTTGAGGCTATTATGGGCAGTGCAGCTATGAACGTTCTAGTACGTGTCTTTTGGTGGATATATGTGCAAATTTCTGTTAGGTTTAGCAATATATTTTAAGTGAAAAACATAGGTCCCAAAAGATTAGATACAGTATACTTTCTTAGGATACTTTTACATATATTATCATACTTAAGTATGGTACTTTTAATTTCATATGATGCTATTTTATAAAGTTAAAAACAACTGAAACAAAAAATAAAGTGTGTTATACAAATAAAAGTGTACTGTAGATACATACACATATGTAGATATCTGTATAACACATGTATAAATACCTACATAAATATAAAAGCACAAGAACTATACAGACAAGATTTAGATTCATGGCTACCTTGGAGGATAGATGGTGAGAGGTAATGGTATCTGAGGAGGGAGGACCTGGCGTTCTAGTTCTTGGGTTGCGTACTTATTTCATGGGTGTTTATTATGTTATAAACAGACCAACGTGGTCCCCCATGGACCAACGAGAAGAGCGTGTCTTGAACCAAGGATTATTAGTTATTCAATTCTGTATACCTGATGCCTATTAAGTGTGTAGGGTTACCTAAATGAAGCAGATGGTTTGAATTGAAGGGTTCTGAAAAGTCAACCATCCATGTGGAAATTTTATATTGGAAAAGACCCAAGACCATGAGATTTAAGTGACTTGGCCAAAGTCACTCAGATATTTTCATGACTTAAATCAGTGCGAAAAAGTGCACTTTAAGGTAGTGTTTTTCCTCTGTGGTTTATGTGTGGGGTGAATTCTGTTTCCGTTCAAATCCCAGTTTTGATGTCGAAAGCGTTGCCATTGTAGTCAAATGTCAGAAGTGCCAACTGCTTAAAGCAAAATGTTCCTGCTTTTTCCCATTTGAAGAGTGTTCTCTCTTTGAATAAATGTTTTGAATTTTCTTATTCAACTTGCTAGAAGGGTGGGTTGTGTTGTCTTACTCTGTTTTGCCAGCAATGTCATTATTTGTAGCACATTTCTTAACATTTCTTAGAAGCTGGAGAGAATAATGGGTTGGGAAGTGCTGGCGATTTGGAACAAGGCAGCTTGGGGAACTTGGTGGTTACAGAATTCCTTCCTGACTTTAAATCAAGAGGGGAATTTGGCCACAGAATTACAATGAAAATACTGGCATCGTTTTCCCATTTCTTACTGCTTGTCTAAGAACATAACTCAAAATCTACTCTGGCCTTCATTCCTCTATGATAGGATGTCCTAGAACTGGTGAAGTGGGGTGTGGGAGGGGCCTGACCACTGCCACCCCCATTTCTGAAATGTCTGAATTGTTCTCCTTTTCGATCCTGTGCTCAAGACTGTCAACAGGAAAAGATTTCCAGGTCATTTCTACATTTTGATCACATCCCCTTAGTAATCCTATGTTTTTTGCTACTTCCACAACACAGAAAAATTCTAAATTCACTGTGCACACATCACTTAAAATTTCTCCTATCCCTGTTGTGTTATTTAAACTTTTGCTACATATCAATTAGTTTGAAATAATAAGTCTTTAGGCTATCCATTAATTGCTGCACTGTAGACACAATCTGTATTTAAAATTACACAAGGAAAATTAAGCTGCAGCACGAAGGAGTCTTGGCTAACAGTGAAGGCTTCTTAGCCCTTCGGAGAAGCGAAAGGAGATAATGGGGACAGGGAATACACAGGAGGCTCCTTCCCGAGTTTGTCATTCTCCAGCGTGAGATGTGAAAACAGACCGCTTCAGCTGTAGGCTCTTCTTCCTCGCTTTTCAGTTTTCATTTTGAATTCTTACTGTATTTGGTCATGCCGAGGCAGAAGAAAACGGTGGTCAGCCAAATGTCCTTTTCTAGTAGAAATTTATTATAAACAGTCTAAAGGCAACTCCGCTTCATAATGAATATCCCTACTGCTCTCCCCCCTGCAAAAACAACACGTCTCTGTCTGTAATCTTGGTTAACTTTGTGGGAGGTGAAAGGGGATGGTGGGGGTGGACAGAGAGGGGGTTGCAGCTGCCAGCCACCAGCGCCTTAATTTTAGTAAACACTGTGGTTTTACCAGGAGAAATATTACTTGTAAGGAAGAAGGGGTGGCAGGATTCCCTGTTGCTTGCTCAGAGCCCAGGGACTTGAGGGTTTGTAAGCTCCCCCCCTTCCCTAATCAGAGCTCTAGGCTGTGCTGAAAAATGTCCTCTGTCATCTGTCCCATCTAGTCCCCTCCTACCAACTACTCATTTCAGCAGTTGAGGACCATGGAATTTTTAAAAACTGGAAAGAGAAAGATGGGAAAAAAGTTATAAAGTGACTTATGGGTGACATTTTTATGTCCTTTCTACCCAACAAAGCTTAAGTTTATGGATGTTTATTTTGCCTTCGGGTGCTCTTCCCCTTTTCTCTCTGGCTTCTTGTTTTTGCCTCACCATGATTAATCATTTTGACCTGAGGTCTGGCAAAGCCAAGTATTGTGGAGCCGTAATTGCCCTCTAGCGGCGAAACAGTGCATTAACGTACTAGAAATGCTTCATGGCAAGTAAATGTTTAAAGCTTGTGGGGAACATTTTCTTTGTAGAATAACGCTGTGGCCAGAACCCACACAATTACATAAAACGTCTCAGCACAAGAGATTGTGGAGGGGGCAGAAAGCATCCCATTCAGGGTGTCACTGCTGAAGGGATTCACACAGAAGAGAATCTAGGGAAATGTTTTCTTCCTTGCAATTTATACTTTAGAGGCAGTTATCCTGAAGTCTTTACATTATTCTTGGCAGTACAATACTTCCCCCTGATCCATGGTTTGGCTTTCCACGCTTTCAGTTACTCACAGTCAACCACAATCTGAAAATATTGAATGGCAATTTCTAGAAATAAACAATTCATAAGTTTTAAATCGCACGCCCTTCTCAGTAGCATGATGAAATCTCACATCGACCCACTCCGTCCCACCCGGGACGTGAACCATCCCCTGTCCGGCATCTTCATGCCGCACACAGTCCCCTTGGTCACTTCGTAACTCTCTAGGTTATCAGGTCTGTGATCAGAGAAAGAGAATAAGGCCACATTCGTATAACTTTTGTTACAGTTTATCATTGTAATTGTCCTGTTTTATTTCTATTGTTAATAATCTCTTTCTGTGCCTAATTTATAAATTAAACTTTATCATAGGTATTTGTGTATAGGGAGATGCATAGTATATGTAGAGTTCTGTATTATCTGCAGCTTCGGGCGTCTGCAGCACAGCGGGTCTGGGATGTATCCCCTGAAGATACGTGTTCACAGCAGACTCCTTATAACAGTTACAAAGTGGAAACAACCCAAGGATCCATCAACAGTGAAATGGATAAATACATTGTGATTGTTCAAATAGTGCGTAACATTGAAAAATACCCAACTCTGGCTCCATACAACACATAAGTGACGCCAAATGCAGAAGACATTTGGCAGATGTGTGACTTTGTGAATACAAAGTTCCAAAACTGCTAAAGAAACTGATGTCTGTATTGACTGAAGTTAGAATAGTAGTTAGTTTAGGATGGAGGTTTTGTATTGATAACATTGGAGCATGAGGGAAGCTTCTTGATAGCTGATAACATTTTGTATCCTGATGTAGGTGACAATTACAAAACTTAAAAAAAAATTGGTCAAGCTGTGTCCTTATGACTTGGGCATTTAAGTTTTTCTCTGAGGCTTTCACCAACGGACTAACATCCTACTTTATTTCTTATATGCCTATCACTCCTTTGCTAAATGCTCCTTTTTTTCTGGATAAGCCACTTTTCTGAAACTTCAATATGTGCACATGTGCCTTTCAACTCATGTGGTTGGTAGAAGTTATGGGGGACATTCGCACTCACTGGCTGGGTGAAGCTCACCCACCTCCCTGGCCCTAGTCTCCCCACTGGTCATAGGGGCTGTTGCACTGTGAACGACACAGTATAACTTGTGGCCACCACCCAGGGCCATGACAAAATCAGAGCTCACTTTCAGAACACTTGGGAGCCACACTTTGGAGGAGACAAGCTGCTGGACTAAGCTTCTATTGCCACGGCATCTAGCACTGGGCAGGTAAAAATGGCTGCTTCCTAGTATCAGAAAACAATAAATATCATTCAGAGGGGAAGGGGTGGAGGAAATCTGAGAGTAAACTATGCTTTTGGAGGTTTGTGGTGACTTCCGGAATGTTCCAACCTTAAGACATAAACATGACCCTTCTCACATTTGACAAATCAAACCCAGAAAAAGAAAGTGTCTTTTTAACCCACAGATTGCTCTTTGTCTCGGAGTGACCCTCTGCTGATAGGGTTTCTGAGAACAAGGGAATGGTGAGGAGAGTGGATTGCCCAGAGCCACAGGTCCATCCTGAGAACACAGACCACCAGCAAATGGCCAGCTGGGTCCTGCATGTATGAGGATCTCCATTTTAGGGGAAAAAACCGTGATGTCAGTTCCAGAGCAAGAAGAATAAATAAGGTACTTGGACAAGTTCTCAGAGAGCTGTTCTCACTTCTGGGGGAAGAGCTAATGGTGGGCCTTAGACTGTCGCTTGGTTAGAGGGAGTGGGCTTCCCTGTCTCTGCTCTGGAGTTGGGCTTTGTCGCCGATAAAGAGGAACACTTTTGTAAGGGGCAGGTGCTTCAACTAGGTTTTAGAAAAACAATCAACCTTTATTGTGAAAGACCTAACAGGAAGGTATTTATTAATGTTGGTAGCTACAGTTCAGAACGACACTTTAGTTATCCCAGATGGGGCTGAGAGGACAGACTAATTGAGAGGCAGAGAAGCATAAAATAAAGAAAAAAGGGAATGGAGATGGAAGCATGGGATGATGGCTCCTGAGAGACAGCAGCGATGTGGTGACCATGGCAGACATCACTAGCCAACCACTGCAGCCTTTCTGGGACAGCTCGGATAGCCACAGGATTCTCTGCACCCTGTGGACCATCTGCCTCAGAATCCCCTGGGGGAGACGGTGAGTGAGACTCTCAGGCCATCCCAGACCCCCTCTGAGACCATCCTTAGATCTGGGCAAAGGGACCCATTCTTTGGGCCATTGTGGCCCCTTTGGACCCTCCTTCACTCACGCACTCCTCACAGGGCAAGCTCACCTGCAGACATGCCCTCCCCTGTGCTGGGGTACTCAGGTTGGGTATCGTAAGAAATATATTAGGTCTTTGTCTCTTGTTGTTGGCAAGGAGACTCTAAAACCCTTGGAATTTTCTAAATGAAAAGAGTGTTTTTGTTACTTATAATAAATCCCTTTTACCACATCTAAGTTTCTGCTACTAAGATGACTTATGGCAGGGGCCCCTAGATAGCCTCTGGATGAGGCTGACCCCCAGAAAGGCCAAGTGATTTCAGCCCCCACCACCATCCTCAAGGGAGAGAAGGATGCAACTGGAGAGTTACCAACACTCCTGAATAACAGTGTTCAGAGTTTCCGAGCTGGAGAACATGCCCACTTGCTGGGAGGGGCCTGTGCCCCCACTCCAGGGACAGGAGCTCCTGCACCAGACCTTGGCCCATGGACCTCTTCACCCACTGTTCATGCTTACCCTTTATAATAAACTTGTAGACTTCAATGCCTTTCTAAAAAATTCTGTGAGCCATTCTAGCAAATTCTCAACCTGAAGAAAAGATTGTAGGGGCCCCCAACTCATAGCGGCTGGTCAGAAGCATGGGTGGCCTGAGACTTGCAACTAGCATCTCATGTGGGGCTGGGTTTGTAGGACTGCAGCTTGAAGCTGTGAGGTCTGCACTAACCATGGGTAGCTAGTGTCAGGATTGAATTGAATTGTGGGACACCCTGCTGGTCTCAAAAAACTGGTTGTTGTCAGAAAATACCCCATGGGGATACCAGACTTCTCTTCCAAACTGGACCCAAGACTCCTTTCCAGCCCACATAGTCTTCCCCTAGTCAGTTCCCCTGAGAGCAGGCCTTGCAGTCATTTCGCATACACTTCAGTCTAAGGGATCACTGAGGGGTAGATATTTGAGGAGTAAGGACAGGTCTTGAGTGTATATGCTCGGTGTCCACTCTTATCCACAAAAGATCCTACATGGTAAAGAAAGAATAGGGAAGGGTAGAGTGAAGGAAGAGAAGAGGGAAGTCTAGCAGCTGGAGGTTTCCTTTTGCCCCTCAGTTCTGCAAAAATTAGGAGGTGGGCAGTGCTGACCTTCTGAATCAGAATCTCTAAGGGTGGTGGCTGAGAATCTCGCTGGCATGGACACATTTATTTAAATGGCAATTCTCAATCTTGGCTGCACATTAGAATCACTGGGGAGCTTTTAAAATGCCCAGGCCTCACCCCAAACCAATGATGTGGATTTGGGGAGGGGGACCCATAAATCAGTATGTCTCAAAGCTCTCCAGGTGATTGACAGCACTGGCCTAATGCGATTAGGAAGGCCGATGAACCGGGGTCATGTTTGTGGGCAAGGGGTCAGTGTGACGGAATTGGGGCTTAGGGAAGAGGGTGAATCATGGCCTTCCTAAGCTGACAGCTTGATTGTTGCCACACATGGAAGGCCCATTCTGGCAGCTCTTCCATTGTCAAGGGAAGTGTCAGGTGCTTATATGAAATTTCTCACGTTGTCAGTGTTAGTAGCTAATTCCACACTGTGAGGAGAAACACTGTACAGCCAGGTGAAAGCCACCGTCAGGAGTTGGTGTTGGGCTGCTAGTTTGGGCTTTTGATTAGAATCTTCCTACTCAGTGTGGTCCATGGACCAGCAGTGTGGTCATCACCTGGGACCTTGTCAAGTCAGACTGTAGAGATGAATTTGTTATTCATCCCCCCAGACCTATTGAATTAGCACCTGCATTTTAGTAGGATGCCCGGATGACTTTGAATGCATCTTAAAGTTTGAGAATCACGAGTTAGCAGGTATACCAGTACGGTGCTAGCAAAACCCAAACCATAGGTGTGATCCCTTGGTGTGCTACCAGATTAGCTGAGTTGCATGATGATGGAGTTGCATTCTCCCAGTGTGTGTCTTCAATAATAAGCGCCTCCCCTTAGGGAGACATGGGAGACCTACCTCCCCATTATGTTGGTCATTTTCTCCCACATTTTTGAAAGGTGAAATAGAGGAGAAGCTCTGTTTCAGTTTTTTAAAATTAATATTTAACTGTCCTTCAGTTCCCACAGTGTCCGTGGAGGCCCTTGGAAAGATTCATTTTGAATGTCACGTCCTCAGCTCTCAGTGTGTTCACAGCTTTGCTTTCTCTGGGCGCTCTTCCTTCCCTCAGACCTTTTGTTACCCTGCTTATGCTCTTATCATTATAATTCAACTTAACTGATGAAGAGCAGGCTTTCAAAAAGCCTGTCCTAATGGAAAGAGAATTAACTTGGATGGAAGTTAGCAAAGTACAACTTCAAAGTAAACTTCTTTCTATCTGGGTAACAAATGCAATTAAGGTCATTAGAGAAAAATCCATCTTGCTGGGGGTTTTATCAATTTTATTAATCATTTTAGACTAATAAACCAAACGTGAAACCTTCTGGATTTTCTCTATTATTGCCTGTTTTCTCCTTTGTAATTTTGGCCCTCATTTTTAGTATTTGCTAACTTCTACTTTCTTTATGTTTAATATGCTGTGTCTTGAGACAGAAGCTTACAGCACTAAATTTTACCCTTTTTTCTTTTCTAATATATGCATTTAAAGCTATGTGTTTCCCTCCAAAATACTGCAAAACTTCCATAAAGTTCAGTATGTTGTATTTTCATAATTGTTCAGTTCAAAATATGTTCTTGTTTTTAATTTTGATTTCTTCTTTGAGCTCTGAGTTACTTGGCAGTGTGCTGATTGTTTTCTACATATCTGGGGACTTTCTAGTTATCTTTTTGTTATTGACTTCTAGCTTAATTCTGCTATGGTCAAAGAATATACCCCACATCATTTCAATTATCTGAGGTTTTGAGACTTCCTTTACGACCTAATACATAGTCTATGTTGGCAAATTTCCAATGTGTGTGTAAAAGAATATCTATTGGACTGTTGTTGGGTATAATGTATTAAATGTGTGAATTAGATTATGTTGGCTACTGTGCTATTTAAATCCTCTAAATCCTCATTGATTTTGCTTCCCTGCTTGCTCTGTTAGTAACAGAGAGGTGTATGTTAAAATCCCCATCTATGATTACAGGTTTGTGCAATTCTCCATGCAATCATCGACCAAAAGAAACCTACTGTAATTGTTTTGGTATCAGACATAGTAGATCTAAGTCAGCCCTGTAAACAGAACTTTCTGAGATAATGGAAATGTTCTTTGTGTTATCCGGTAGGGTAGCCATTGGCCAAATTGCTATTGAACACTTGAAATGCTGTAAGTCCAACTAAGCAACGGAACTTTTGCCCTGGTGGGCTGGCTCAGTTGGTTGGAGTGTCATCCCATACACTAAAAGGTTGTGGGTTTGATTCCCAGTTGGGGCACAACCAATTGATATTTCTCTCTCACATCACTGTTTTTTTTTCCTCCCTCTCTCTCTAAAGTCAATAAACATATCCTTGTATGAGGATTAAAAAAAAGAAACTGAGTTAAAAATTTATTTATCATTAATTTAAATTTAAATAGGCACACATGGCTAGTGGCTACTGTATTGAACACTGTTACTTTAAAATAAGAAAAATTAAAGGTGGACATTTTATATTGATAAAAGGGTCAATTTAATAGTGAAGTATAACAGTGCTAAATATATGTCCACCCAACAGTTATACCTTCGAATTATATAAAGCACAAATTGATAGATCTAGTGTGCTTATATATATATATATATATATATATATATATATATTCAGAAAGATAATGCTTACAACATGGGCACTTTCAGGATCTTTCCTGCCTCCAAAATACCAGAAGTCTCTAGTCACCAAAAGACCTCAGGATCTATTTTCCTAAGAAGAAAAAAGAGATCTAGTGCCCCGAACCTGTAGCCTCCAAAGAAGCATGAGTATACTCAGAGGACAGCCAGAGAAGGACCCATCAGAATATGGCAAATGAGTACTAGAACTGGCACTTGCAAGAACATTTAGTTTTACTTATATCTATTATAAAGTGAGACGCGGGTGCCATATTAGTTTTTGTCAGATGGTAACTAGTGCCACATAGTGCTGATGGCCTCTGGGCAAAGAGGAGGGGCTCACAGCTTTGAGAGTTGGACAGTAGTGCCCTTGCTCATCCATTCACTCCAGGTTCCAGAAATACGTTCAGTTCGCACGTGGCCAGGTTAAATGGGTTTACAGGTCACATTTACCCATTTAACTAAACACTCACAGATGGACTAAACCCATTTCACTTGAAATGCAACTAGTGCAAGTAAGAAACTGAAATAGAGACAGACCATGCTAGCAATTATGCAAGTGGTAAACATGAAGAAACTGGAGAAGCTGACATTTCCCATGCAATCGTCAACCAAAGTAAATCCATATTTCAAGGTGTATTCTTAATAGTACTTTTAAGACTATTTCTCTAGTGATACCACATTAGTTTTACCTCATGATGTGTAAAAGCAATCAGGTACCAGTGGAGAATCAGTTTTAAAAATAACATTATTAAGGAGACACTTTGTAATAGGAATTACTTCCTTTATAGTTAGCACAAACCTTGCCTTAAGTGTATAGCATGTTAATAAAAGTGCGAAGCTATTGTAATTAGCCGGCACTTGGAAATGAAGCACCCATCATAAAGTTTAAACCTTTATAATTGCTGGAAAGGACTGAGTGAAAGGGGTGTAATGATGCAAAGGATTCACTTTTTCCATTTCAGTCCTCAAATCTATGTGAGTAGTCTTTTTCCTCAGGCAATGACAGTCATTAAAACCAAACATTGCAAAGGAACTAAACTTTGAATTGAAGAGTCAGCACTGTAAATTTTTTAATCCAAGTGTTAAAATTTTGAAAATAATGAAGTTTGTTCAAATACATGTGGATTCCCTTTTAAAGCAAATAGGTGTTTTGGATCATTAATAAATAAAATAAAACACTATTTTCATCTTTAATTCATCCTTTCATATTATTATTACTATTTCATTACAATTTCAAAATATGAAATTTTTCAAAATATGAAAAATATGAATACTATATATTCATTTTCATAATGAATATATATGTTAGTCTAATAATACAATAAGTGAATGAATAAATGAATAAATATGCCTAGGTTGGGGTGAGTACTCAGTTTTTAGGGGAATGAAATCAAAAAGTTTGGATGACATTGCCCTAAACTACTGGCCTACTATTTAATTTTGTTCTGGCAGGAAAGGAAGAAGCCAATGTCTAATTTTCACAAAATAACATTTTCCAAAGCCAAGAGGTCTTAACTTTGAAATACTGCCTTAGAGAGGTTCTGTACATTTACAGTGTAAAAGTTCCTCAAAACTGCTGTCTAGATGATGCTATCAGGTCACGATTTCTTCACAGCATGGCAAAACACGAAATGTTGAAATATCGCCATTCTCACGTTCAAATATTCATAGTTTCATCTCAGTAAACTTTGTATGTTTTCTGATATTTTAAAACTCAATGTGCAAGTTAACATCAATTAAAGAATATATGTGCAGAATTTATAATTCTTCTCTTTCATACTTTTTAGTCTGTTGTTATACTGAAATACTTTTATTGTCAAGCCCATAAACTATACCTGTTAACACCTGAGCCCATGTAATCTCTTTAGTTCCTATGAAATAATATGGAAACCTTCCGTAGAAGCTTTTACATTGCTGCAAAGCACTGTAAGTGATTCAACATCGTACTTCCGAATAAATGTAAGACTAGGCCTACAAATGGCCAAGTCAGAGTCGTCAGCAGGGAACGATGACAACAAATGGCTCTGACAGCTTACTTGATACAAGGTAAACAGAGAACCCCAAAATTGATCCTCATATTAAAAACGCATATTAAAAATATCACCACTCACTATCTATGTACGCATTTTCACTGATTGTTTGCTTAGCCCTGTGTCTGAGCGAACTGGCCCTGACCATTCCCTCCAGGCTTTCAGAATGTTACCAAGCGCAGCATTTGCAGTGACCATATTTCATTCTCTTTTACACTGATGGCATCATTTCCTTGTTTTAGCTCAATTTTATTACAGCTTGCAACAGTGGTCATGTAAGCCAATGCTTTCAAAACGACAGACAAAGGGTATTAATTCTATCTAGGACACAGGTTGGACAATGCTAATGTCTTACTTACACTCACTCCCATATTACCGCACAACAGACCACATGAAATACATATCTCTCTGCACAAAGTTAAAAAATCAAATTAAAACCTCTCCAAACACATTCAACATCCCTATGAAATGACTCCAAGATGTTACCACAAGCATGAATCACCCGCTCAAGGACAGGAGCTCAGAGTCAGTGGAGAACTTGAATTTGGAAGCACAGAGACTGATAACCCTGTGCACAGACATACAACTATCAGAAACCATGGCCTGCGTGGTTTGGAATTCATTTCTTGGCATTTACCCTGGAATTCTGATTTTAATATCAATTAGCACAAGCATGAAAACAGAGATTATAAATCAGGAGTGCCTGCACACATTTGCCAATGCACTTGCCATAGAGCCTCTGCCAGCAAAAGGATTTGTCTTAAGGAAGGAGAGACCTAGGAAGGCAGAAGAACCTCGGGATTCAGCTGAACACAGAATTCAGAGAACTGTTGATCTCAATGACCATCATTGTGTTGATTTCTTTTTAATAAAGATCTGTTTCAGAAGAAAAAAGGCAAACACATTGGCCTCATGACTCACACACGGAAAAAGAATTTGTCTGTATTTATAATAGTCATGATAAGGGATCTGTTTGTTAAAAAATAGCCACAGCTAAAGGTAATTAAGGTACCACGACAAAGTGTATTATTTTAGAAATGACTCCATAGAATGACTTAATAGCCATTACTCACACATCTTGAGAAACTGCCTTATGAGATAACACCAAGGTACTTCTGTGTAAAGATCGTATCATAGAAAATGCTGATGGAAAGTGTTTTATTATTTTTTTACTTAAAATTCTGGTGGGATGTTATGCCTGCATATAAAATAAAAACTGATTTCAAATTTAAAAAGAGAGTGAAGTCATTCAGGACAATGGGTGGCTCAGGTCACTTCATTCTGATGAGATTCAGTCTGGAAAGGTCTCTACCAAATTAAAGAAGAAAATGAAATCAAGAGAGGGTTACATGTTAAATTTGCTCTTACAGTATTTGTGAATTTATTGCCTCCTCCCCCAAAGAAGCATACCAGCCAAAGTTGTTGGGAAGTTATGAATACTTAGAACTTTAAAAAAGGAATTCCATGTTTTGCTCAGAGATAATTTGATCAAGCTGGTCCTTTTGCAGATACTCCACTTTCCCTAGGCCTCTGCAATGTCCTTTGTCACTCAATTTACAATGTCCTTTCCCCTGTGTAGCCTCCATATAGACCAATCACTTCTCTACCTATCCATTACCTATGTATCTATCTATCATCTATCTATCTATCTATCTATCTATCTATCTATCTATCTATCTAAGCTCCCATCTACCTATGGTCAATATCACACAGGCTGACCCTTACTTCACCTCATTATTTCACATGGTTATATTATCCTAATGAGATAGGATAACATGTCCTTTCATCTTCAGGAGCTCACACAATTTTGGATTAGCTGATGGAGGTGCAGGGCTGTGCTTGGGCGCATATAGGTGATGACCCGTTAATGCTGCTTCACTTAAAGTCTTGAGGTCCTTACAGGCTCTCAAAGCAGCATTGCAAATTCTCATTGGTTCTATGAAATGTGACTAGAACACTGGGGAAAATGTGTAATAAAACAACACACAGATCAGTCCTGAATAGTTTGGAGTCTACAGCTCAAGGACTAATTTTAGAAGTACTAGAAAAAAAGTCTAATAAGAAAATGAAAAGAAAGTAGGCTTTAGAGTCTGCCATAGTCATGGTTGATGCCTAGTTCTATTACCTGTGTATTGTGAGACTAGTCATTTAACTGTTTTGAGTGTAAGAGAGAGTGTGTGCGTGTGCACGTGTGTTAATATTTACTTTCCAATGTTATTGGGACTTGACACATAATATTAAACCTATATTATCATTGGACCTGCTGGATCATCCAATCAGTTAAAGGCCTGAACAGAACAAAAGGCTGACCCTCCTCCAAGTAAGAGAGAATTCTCCTGCCTATGACCTTTGAATTGAAGCATCTTCTTGGTTCTACAGCATCTTCTGGTTCTTGAACTATAACTAGGATATCTGGTCTGCAGATTTTGGACTTGCCAGACTCCATAGTCACGTGAACCAATTCCTTGTAATGATTAAAAAATTATTTTCTATTGGTTCTGTTTCTCTAGACAACCAACTCTTTAAGGTCACCTTCTCAGAAAAGCCTTCTCTGACCATCCCACTAAGAATAGAGAAATTCCATTCCCCATCCCTCCCTATTTCTTCAATTTTCTCTGCAGTTTTTGTTTCCATCAACATATTTTACTTCTTGCTTGCCCATGCAAACCTCAAAGAAACAGGAATTTTTGTCCATTTTCTTCCCCACTGTATCCCCAGCACTCAAGAAAAATACCTGGCACATAGTGGATGCTCAAAATATATTTGTTGAGTGAATGAACTTGAGAAAAAAGCAATTCACTAGTTCAAGAGTTGCTTTTGATCAAATATTTTCTTTGAGTTCTGTAGATTTCACACTTAAATTTATTAAAAAGGTAGTTGTAATGGTTTATTCTACTGCCACAGAGAATATTCCAGAAGGATGTGTAGGAGCATGAAAAGCAGAGAAGCAGACATTAGGGAGGGTACCAACGAATGGAGGGAATAGAATCCATTGTTAGAGTATTAGTTTCCTGTGGCTGTTGTAACATATTACCATAAATTGTGTGGCTTAAAACAACAGAAATTTATTCTCACAGTTCTGGAGGTCAGAAGTCTGAAATCAAGGTGTTGGCAGGGCCATATGCCCACCAAAGGCTCTTGGGGAGAGCCGGTTCCTTCTCTCTCCCAGCATCTACTGACTGCCAGCATTCTTTGACTTGGGCCTGTGTCATTCCAGTCTGTGCCTCTGTGGTCAAATCTCCCTTCTCCCTGTCTGTGTCCAATCTCTTGTTGCCTCATTCTTATAAGGACATATGCCATTACATTTAGGGCCCACTTGAAAAATTCAGGATGCTCTTCTCATTGCAAATCCTTAATTTAATTATATCCTCAAAGGACCTTTTTTTTCCAGATAAGGTAATATTCAGAGGTCCAGGGAATTGGAATGTGGATATGCTTTGGGGGGCCACCACTCAACCCACTATAATTCTCATAGAAAAATTATGTGCTTCTACAGTGACAATTCTTGATTGTGCTGTCCAGCTGCCAACATGAGATGTTTTCTGAGGGACATAGGCCATTGTTACCAAATAACTAAACCCCCTTAGATTTCTCTAAGGGCTCAGATTAATCCATGTGGTAAAGTTTTAAACAATTACTTATTATAGTAAAGATCTTTGCTCAGGAAGCCATGCACTGAAAGCAAGATGAAACATTTCTTTAAACAAGGGAGTCATCTGTGAGGCACGCTTTCAATCCTCATTCTTCCCTCTCATTTCTCATAATCTTATGATAGCGATTCTTATAATCTGGATCAAGAGCTATCATGTGCTTTAATCCAAGGACAAGGAATACAATGCAGTACTTTGCAGTCGAGTTTATAAGATGTCTGTGGTCATTAAGATCAACTTTTAAGTAATGGCACTGCCCATGGACATGCAAAGAGATTCAAGTTCAGAATTTCTGGCTTTTTTTTCCCCTGGTGCTAACCTTCCTCTGACATTCAGGAGATCTGAAACTTTTAAATTACATTTTTAAAAAAGTATTATAATGGGCACTTTTCAGGACCCAGTGTTCCACAATTTAAGTATCCTGTATAACTCTCCATTTCTCTAACTATAAACAACAGTTCTATTTAAAATTTAAGACAACTAAATTTTATTACAGCCAGGAATAGCTTCTTTTTCACTGTTAATAATAGAAACACTTAACTCTCAGTTCTTACCATTCCTAGGTCAACATATCTATTAAAATGTCATGTACAAATGGCAAATAATATCTACTACGTGAATTCTTAAGTCTGAACCTGACTTTTAAAACCACTTAAAATTAATTTTTAACTGGAAAATGGGGAAGTATTTGTGAAATTTATTTTTAAAAATTCACTTATCTAAAAATAAATTGCCATTTGATTGTTTTTGTTTGGGGGCTTAGCTTTCAAGAAGAAGAGGTACATCATAATAAAGAGAACTAGTGGGATTTTACTCAACATCCCAAAATCTAAAGTATGTCCTGAGATCATTAGTGATGGCTTTTAATTCAGTAGTGTCTCATACGACTCAATATTTTTTAACAACTACCATATTTTTCAGACTATAAGGTGCACCGGACCATAAGACGCGCCTAGGTTTTAGAGGAGGAAAATAGGAAAAAAAAAAACCCCACTCCACTGCCCCCCCCCACGCCCCAGCAAGCCAGGTAAGCTACATTTGGACTATAAGATGCCCCCCCATTTCCTCCCAAATTGGGGGGTTGTCTTATAGTCTGAAAAATACGGTACTATAAAGTTTAGATTCATATATTAGAAAGGGTACTTAATCTGATACTTAAAGGAGATGGAGGTAATGGGTTAATGGTCCTTTATCTTCCTTAATCACTAGTTGGGGAATATTCTTATTCTACCAAACATGTATTGGGTGATCCTTAGCTGTGCTTTCTTATGAAAGACACGAGCACAGAATATCACCATTTTAGGGATTATAGGAATAGCCTTCTGACTGGTCTGGTTCCCCTTTCTAATTCACTCCCCGCATCACAGAGAGATTCTACCAAAACAGAAATTGAACCATGTGTCTTCAGTGGCTGCTATAGTCCTCTGGATAAAGGGCCCTTTTTATCCTTATTTCACCTTGCAATGGTCTGCCTGTCCTGGTCCCATTTTCTTCTCGAGCCTCGTCTCTTTCTAGTGGAACAGATTTTTTTCATTTCCTCCAGTGGTCCTCTTGCCACTGGGCAACCATGCCTGTTGTTCCCTCTGGCAAACCTTCTAAACTTCGACAGTGCTCATTCCTACTCACACATTTGTCATCTGCTGGCCCTCACATATTCCAGAAATGCATGGTAAAGCTAAGACTCTCTTTGATTATTAATCAGCCATTTCTTGGTCCAATGGTTATAAATCAAAGACCACTGGTAGTATAGGTGTTTAAAAAGAGACTTAGAATATATATGTAGACAATTTGAAGCAAGTCAGTGGGCTTCATGACTTTTCTCTGACAAAACCACCTATGTGGCATTAGATACTCTATGCAGGAAAAAAAAATCTAGCACTTCCAAACTGCTGTTGTATGTTCAGAGATCTCAAATGATTTCAAAACCCTTTCAGTAATGCAAACTTTTACTCTAAGTATTTTTTTAATTTTGGTTTAAAAACAAAATGGTTTATATATATCCCAAGAAGCCCTCTGCTCTCCCCATTCTTTAATATTAAATTGAATTAAATAAATTCAGCACATGTCAGTGAGAAACCTAAACATCAAAATAGCTGATTTTTAACTCCCTTTTACTATGCAAGTATTGTTGCAATGACTCCTTCCAGATATGTGTCAATACGGCATTCTACCTTGAACCTATTGGATACCCTCCAGTCAGTCCACAAAATACTCCAAAGGCACCTGTTTGCCCAGGGATCTAAACAAAGACAGTACAAACTAAAGTAGGTGCACATGGGTAGGGCTCAGAAATCCTAGAGACAGGAAGTGTGTTCTTTATATGGCACCAGGATGTTGACTCTGGCAGCCAATGAGCAGGACTGACAAAGGAGGTCGGGGACACAACTGTCAAGGGGAGCACTTGCATTCATGCCTGAACCGGAGTCACAACCAAGAAAAGCTGGACAGCGTTCTTTTCAGTCGTAGACTTCACCTGATGACTGACTCCTTTGAAGTCAGTTAGACTTAATGCTAATGCTGAGGAATTAGAGGCTTAAACAAGAAATGTGTTTCTTGATGATTTTCTTTTCCCTAGATATAATCTTGTCCATCAACATTATCAAAAGGGTTGGCTGGGCTCCCTAGGGTGCTTCGTCATGGCACAGGTCAATTCATCAGCACAGAATATATAATCCTGGTGTCCTGAAGAAATTCTCGACAGCCTGTGGCATTTCTGATAGAGAATGACTTAACGACCTTCCTGCATGTATTCAAGCCTGGCTCAATAAGAGAAGACATGTTCTTATCGGTGAGCCCATTCTCAAGAGATGGGGAGAGATGATGGTAATGAGAGCACAGTGATGCTGTGTGGGCTCAGGTCTCACTGACAAAATCATTTTCATTGTCTCAGGCATTTGCCTGAGAGAGGGTTAAGGAGATAATTGGCATTGCTGTCAAGAGGATAAGTGAATTTTCTTGTTTCATATTGTCAAACCTTTGAGAGAACCTAATTTGCCTTCTGATAATAGGAAGGAGAGTGGATTATAGAGAGAACTGACCTTTATACAGTATCTTTTAAAAATTACTAAAAGACACTGAGAAAGCTGAGGGTTTGGTGAAGCCCTCTGGATTCACATTAAAGGCTCCCTCCAGCATTTCTGGAGCCTTCCCATCAGTCCCCCACCAAATCCTGAAACACAAGGGTATCCTAAGCAATCAGAGCATGAGCTCTGGAGACACATTCCCTTCCTCTGATTTCCTTTTCCAAAAGACATGGAATAGTCTGTTAAAATGATTTCTGACACCGCCACCTTCCCTCCTTTAGCTCAAGGGTTGGCAAACTTTTCTGTGAAGAGCCAGAGAGAAAACATTTTAGACTTTGCAGGCTATAGGGTTTCTGTCACAGCTACTCAATTTGACTGTTGCAGTGAGAAAACAGTCATAGGTAATACATAAAGGAAAGGGAGTAGCTGTATTCAGTAAGAATTTATTTAGGGATACTCCAATTTAAATTTCAAATTATTTTCATGTGTCCTGAAATACCATTCTTCTATTGATTGTTTTAAATCATTTCAAAATGTAAAATCATTCTTAGCTCATGGTCTATGCAAAAACGGGCAGCAGCCTGGATTTGATCCCTGCTCTAGTTCAGAGCCATTCGGTGGAACTTTCTGTGATGGTGGGAAGTGGTATGTTGGTGCAGTCCAACAATGGAGAAACTAGCTCCATGAGGCTATTGAAATTTGGCTAGTGCGACAGAAGAACTTAATTTTTCATTTCATTTACTTTTAATTAGTTCAAATTTGAGCTGCCACCTGTGGCTCTCGGCTACCATGTTGAACATAATCTTTCATATTTACTTGAAAAAAAAACATTCCTATCTCTCCCCTACATTAAGAGAAACAAAAAAAATAATTCTTCCACTTACTGTCTGAGTTACATAGTTGGTGCTCCTTCTGGGGAGATCAAAGTTGATGTCTTGCTTTTAATTTTATAGTGACCTCCGGTGGTTATGTGATAATCTAGTAGCAAGATGGATACACAAGCCTCATTGTCTCAGTATTATTATTACTTTTTGGCCTGGAGGCTACTTGTAGTTTCTATGACGCACTCTTCCTCATCCACTCCCTGCTGTTCCTGAATTCTCCTGCTTTTCTGGGCATGCAATAAAATTAACATGAATGAAGCAGAGATAGGCCCATTCAGCCTCTACCATCCAATGAAAATAATAGACAGTGAAATCACATAGCCAGTGTTTAAACTTGTGCTGTGATGTCTTTGGATTTACCTTGAAAATTCTTTAGGGAACAGGTAAGAAACTGTGCTTGGTGTTTAACACTTTCCCAAGGTCCCCTTGTAGAGATATATTTTCATCCATCTGACATTGATTCATATAGCCAGATGGCAAAGGACAAAGTTGGATCACTTAATGTGTAACCTACTTACTGGTCCAACAGTCTGCAGTTTAATACTAAATAAAAGTATTGAGACTTTGAGTTAAAAAATGCAGTTTGTTTTGTTGGTTACCTTACATGCAGCATGTACAGCCTCCATGCTGGATGCATTGGTTCCAACAAACAAGGAAATAAGTGAGAAAGTGATTCTCAAGGCCCAGGGATAAGATGTATGGTGAGGGGCTGACAAAAGTCACTGAGAAACAGGAGTGCACATTTAGGCACCTAAGGAGCAAGATGTCAACAGTAGACAATTGTGATGACCTTATGACATGGTCAGAGGTGTCCCCAGGTATTTAAAATGTGCAATTTTCTTAAGAGCCTTCTGAACTATTTAAGAGAGGTGGTAGAGACTAAATGAATCCCGAATAAAAAGCCTTCCTGCCTTGAGCCTGTTCTATGTTAGAATCAGGGTACAAATCAGAGAGATATGAACAGAATCAGAGCATCCCATAGAAACAAAGACGCAGTTAGGGCATGTGTTCCCACGTCAGACGTAATTGGTTCAAAATGTCCTTAAACATTTTAAATCACATATTAATATTTCAGTATGATATGAAACTGGGGAATGTATATTAATTAGTTAGGAAGCATAATACCATATCAGAAAATATTAAAGAGACTTCTCTGTTTTCCTGGGTTCACTTCTTAATTTGATTGCAACAGATCAAAGGTAGAAGTATCATTTCATCAGTCAATCTTGGAATTCAGAGGGTTTTCCAATTGGGGTTTTCAATGCCATTTCTGAGAGAGTGTTTGAGGAGATGTAGGGCTATTGCTTAAGAAACTGAGCCAGAGACCCATGTTTTGCTATGTTTTAATTTGCTTGCTAGTGGAAACTCTGATGTTGGTGCGATGATTGGCTTTGTGTCCTAAAGCTCTTCTTATCTTTGATGTTCTCATCCTTTAATCCCCCTGCTGTCTTTAGGCATCACTATAGAATTAGTGAACATAAATGTCCAGAATCCCACCCCTAGTTCTTCATTAAATTGGTCTCCAAATTGCTTAGGTCCTAAATTTACTCTGACCATTTTAGGCCCCTGCTTCTAATAACTGGAGGCTAGCCTATTCCCAGTGTGAGGTTCCTGGCTACCTTCCTATTCACTCTGTATCTCTGGCATCTAGCACAATGCCTAACATATAGAGATACTCAATAAATACTTGTTGGATGAATGAATGGCTCTATGAACTTTATTGCTTCCCAAGTTAAAAAAATCTATCATCTGTTTATTTATCTATTATCTATCTATCTATCTATCTATCTACCTATCTATCTGTCATCTATCTATCTATTTATCTATCCTAACTTTCTATTGCCCAAATATTAGGCAAAATATATTAATTTATTCCATAAATTTCAACTGAGTATATGCCAAATGCTTGGGGCAATAACAAAAAAGGGACGTGGATCCTGTGTGGAGATGAGACAGGCAATAAACAAATAACCTCATGAACAGGATATTTGCAAGTGAAAAGCCACCAGTAAATCAGAGAAAGGAGACAGAGTCTGTTCAGTAGTCAGAAAGTCTCCGTGCGCAGATAGTATTTGAACAGAGAACTGGAGAAAATAAGCCAGTCACAGGGAAATCTGGAGGGATAGTGGCCTAGCAGCAGAAAGCAAAGGCACAGGCTTGTTGGTAGGCACAGAATAGCTGGAGCATGGTGCACAAGATGGGGCTGGCAGGCAGGAGAGGACCCAAGGGCCATGTAGAAACCTGCTGAGAAGTAGGACTTTGCTCTACATCTTCTAATAAACCTGCACAGGGTTTAAGCAAGCCAGTGGTTTGAGCACAATGAGTTTATTTTGCACTTTCTATGTGTAATTATGGTGAATCATTTCAACATAAAAAATATTAAAGATGCTGACATATGAAAATATCCCATCTGTCAAAATTATGATTAATCCACCAAACATGACTACTCACTTTCTTCTTTTTTAAAAAACAACTATGTTTCTTAAATATTAAGTAGATATTAAAGAAGGTAAAATAATCGTAAAATGAAGTGCTAAACACCCACTGACCAGTTTACAAAACACCAGGTTTCAAGTTCCCCCTATGACTCTCCTTGGTCCCATCTTCTGCCCGATTTCTCAAAGGAAATGGTTTATCATTCCCACACTTAAAAAACAATAGTTTGCCTTGACTAGTGTGGCTCAGTTGGCTGGGCGTTGTCTGCAAAGTGAAAAATGTCCAGTTCTATTCCTGTTCTGCTCACATGCCTGGGTTGCTGTTTGGTGTCCAGCTGGGGCACATACAAGAGGCAACCCATCGATGTTTCTCTCTCACATCAATGTTTCTCTCCTCTTTCTCCCTCCCTTCCCCTCTCTCTAAAAATAAATAAATAAATAAATAAATAAATAAAATATTTTAAAAAGTAATAGTTTATTATGCTTGTATTCCTAAACAATATATCAACCCACTTTGCAGGCTTTAAAACTTACAGAATTTGGATCACACTATATGTGATTCTCCTGCTGAAATTTAACCCTATGTCATATTTATTTAGCTATAGGTCATATTTATTGATTTCCTTATAATATTCTTTTGTATGTACATATTAAAGTTCATTCACTCTACTATTGAAGGATAGCTGAGTTATTTCCTTTTTATTTTTTGCTGGTATAAAGAGTATTGCTATGAACATGCTTGCACAGCTCCCCACACGCACACATGCAAGAATTTCTCTAGGGAGTTTTAACCTTGTCAAGGAATATCTGGTCTAGGGAACATCTTCAACTTTACTAGAAAATGTCAAGTTGTTCTCCGATTGTTTATACCAATTTACACTCCCACCAGCAGTTTACAATTGTCCAAGATGCATCGTATGCTTGCCAATCACTTGATATAATCAAACTTAGAAATTCTGCCACTCTGATGATGCACAATAATATAACGTTATGGTTTAAATGTGCATTTCCTTGATTACTAGGGAAGTTGAACCTATTTATGTTATTGACCATTTGTGTTTCTCCATGTAAGAAGCACCTCCTTAAGTTGTTACATATTTTTCTATTGTTTGTCTTTTTCTTAATCTGCAGGAATTTTATGTATTTTTAAATATTAATTTTTGGTAAGTTATATGTGTAGCAGTTATGTCTTTTCATTTTCTTTAAAGCATTTTTGATAAACATAGTATCTTTTTAGACCAAATTATCCATATTTCCTTTCATGTTTTATTCTTTTTAATACTGATAAAGAAACCCTTCCCTTTCCCAAATCCACAAAAGTGCTCTACATCATCACTTTAAAGATTTATAATTTCATACTTCACTTTTAAGTCTCTTAAAAAATATTTATTTATTTGTAGAAAGGGAAAGGGAGTGAGAAAGAGAGGGTAAAAAACATTGATATGAGAGAGAAACATTGATGGGTTGCCTCTCATATGAGCCCCAACCGGGGACCACACCTACAATCCAGGCATGTGCCCTGATGGGAAAACCAACCCAAGACCTTTTGCTTGGAAGAATGATGCCCAACCAACTGAACCACCCTGGCAAGGCTCACATTTAAGTCTTGGAAACACTTGGACTTGATTTTTGGGTATCATGTGAAGTAGAGATCCACTTTATTTTTTGTATTGATAACCAATAGTTCTGGCAATATTTATCAAAAGCTTGAGTTTCTCCATTCATTTCTGGAGAAATTTTATCATAAGTCAAGTTTCCACATGTGCATGAATTTCTTTATGAACAACCTATTGTGCCAATGTCCAAAATACCAATATTCCACCACTATCTTAATTACTATATTTTTGTAATGATTCTTGATATGTGATGTCTTTATACTCTGTTCTACTTCAGGAGTCCCTCAGCAATTTGTGGGCTTCTGCTTCTCTACGTAAGTTATGGAATCAGCTTGTCAAATTCTACAAATGTTTTGGGGCATTGCGTTTAATCTCTTGATCAATTTGGGAAAACTCGATTTTATGTTACTGGCTCTTCTAATTCATTAGCACATTATAATAGAACTTCATTGCTATTTTTCAATAGAATGTTATGTTTTCCCATAATCTTCAATATATATTGCTAAAGATTCTATTGTATATAGTATATCTGCTATGATATTATAAACTTTAAAGATATGCTACCTGCCTATTACTTATTTATAGAAGTACAATTAATTTTTGTATTGATTTCTTTTTTTAATTATTTTATTGTTGTTCAATTATAGTTGTCTGCATTTTCCTAATTTTTGTATTGATTTCATATTTAATAAATTTGTTAAACTCTTCTTAATTAAATTAATTTAACTGAAAATCCTTTTGAATATATATTTATATCATTTGAAAACTGTATTTTTCTTAATAGGTAAATGTTATAACTTTTTTTCTGTTAGATAGGAGGGAATAATAGTGGACGTCTTTGTCTAATGGGAATTTTTAACTATAAGGTTTTCTTCTTTTTAAAAATTTTATTTATTTATTTTTAGAGCGAGGGGAAGGGAGAGAAAAAGAAAGGGGAGAAACATTGATGTGTGGTTGCCTCTTGCATGCCCCAATTGGAGACCTGCAGCCCAAGCATGTGCCCTGACTGGGAATCAAACCAGAGACCCTTTGGTTCTCAGGCTGCAACTCAATCCACTAAGCCATACAAGCCAGGGCTAATTATAGGGTTTTTCTTAGAGTTGCTTTTGTTTTGCTATACACAAACAGATAAACACATGTACACACATATATATATACACACATTACTAAAGTTTCTAATTGTGTTGTCTTATCCACGGCTTCTATACCTTGCTGATATTTTTTGGAGGAACCTATTTTATGTATTGATTACTGAAGAAGTGTGAATATATTCTATCAGAGTGGTATATTAAATATTGTCAATATGAATATTTTTGCTTTATATATTGTGATAGTACATTACTATATGCATGTAAATTTAAAATTGCTATGTCCTCTTTGAGAACTGAACATTGTATCATTACATAGCAGCTCTCTTTGTTTTGGCTTTAAAGTCTATTTATTTGATATTAACGTAGCTGAAGCAGATTTATTTTGGTGATTATTTGCATAGCATATTTTTTCTTTTCCTTTTCTAAATTATTATGCTTCAGACATGCCCTAATTAAGTGTCACATGGCTGAATTTTGTAATAAGTCAATCTTTGTTATTTACAAATTGAAAAATTTTAAATGTGTTTTTAGTTTTCATACTAATGGATTCATTTTTCATCTTATTTTGTGTCTTATTTTTTTCTTGCTTTCTCTTGGATTACTGTTTCCAGTCTCATATTTTTTCCTCTAAAACATATGAAGTTATATACTCTTTTTATTATTTTAGTGGCACTAAATTATTTCAATATTTTTCATCCTAGGGTTAATCAATATCTTTACCCTCTTCCTGAGTGACACAAGGACTTAAAACACTTTAATACTAAAAATCTCTTCTTGAATGATATGATGTTGTTTTATATTTTAGTTCTAATTTAACCCCATAAAACATTATTATTATTATTTCACACAGTTAATGCTCATTTAGCTATATGTACCTATTCGTGATTTTCTTTGGTCTTTGTTTAGACTTCCTCTGACTAGCCCATAGGTTTGTAATTACTTTAGTGAAGATCTGCTGGCAACAAACACTCAGCCCTCCCTGCTGCAACCCCCCCCCCCCCCCACCATTATCCTTCATCATTCTGGGCTGAGCTGAAAATGTTTTTATTGCTTTCAGTTGTGTGTGATACTTTCTCTGGGTATAAAACTCTAGATTGGCAAATACATTCTTTCACTACATTGAAGATATTATCCCACTGTCTTCTTGCTTCTATTGTTATTACTGAGAAATCAATTTTCTATTTGTCATTTCTCTAAAAGTAATGTCTCTTTAGTTGCTCTTAAGATATTTGCTTTGCCATTGGTCTTCTGAAGTTTCCATATGATGTATCTAGATATGAAATTGTTTAAAACATATCTTGCTTGGAATTTCTAACTCTATACATCGGTGTCTTTCATCAGTTCTGACACATCTCTTCAAATACTCTCCTGTCCTCATTCTCACTCACCTCCTCTTCTCACTCTATCCTCCACATCTCTTAATCTCTACACCGTTTCCCCCCATCTCTTTGAAACTCTGTTATATTCTGGATAATATTATAGAGCTCTTTTTTAAATTTAATAATTATCTGTGTGGCTAAAATGAGACACTGAATTTTAAATGTAAGTATATTTTTATTTATACAAAATCAATTTATTTTCAAATATACTTTACCACTTTTAAAAATCAATTTCTCTTTATTCATATTGTCAATCTTGAAAGTACTTGTTTAACATTCTGTTTCTCATAATTTCAAAATATTAACTTTTTATAGGGCTTATTCTGCTGCCTTTTGTTTCTCCTGAATTTCACTGAGACATTTTTATACTAGTTGTAATTGCTTTGACGAACTCATATCTCTTGGAACTTTAACTGTAGTAATAGTTTAGAGGCTGGTTTGAATATATGCTCTTTCATAGACTAACTGATGAATTATGCCAGGAGCCTAGAGGATTTCCAGGATGAGAAACATTTAAACTAAATCCTGAGTTTATTGGGTGATGTGAATTCAGGCTTCAAACTCACATAAAGGACAGCTTGTGATCATAAATTCTCAAGAAGAATTTTTTCTTCCTCTATTCAACAGCAAGTTTTGAGATCAACAATTTTCTTGGAGTTCCTTGAGAAATAGGTTTATGTTTAAATTCATGCATATTGAAGTTTGAGGCCCTTTGCAATCCCAGGTTTATGTAGGGGTCTCTCATTAGACTCCTCACTTTGGCCTTATTTCCTGTTTTCTCATTACCCACACATCATTAAAAAAAAAATCTAAGCTCAATGTGAACTTGGTAGACACTTTCAAGGTGAAAGACAGCTTTACATTTCCGTCTACCTCTCTGGGTAGCTGCTTTCACGTCAGCCTTGTCCTTTGAGCATTCCTTCATTTTGTTTCCATTTATATATTTTCAGTGTGACAGAGAATTTTTTATTGGACACTCAGGTCTCTCCAGTTGGCTTTTTGATGTTTTTGTATCTTAGGTCATATCAGCAACAGAGTGGGTTTTTACATAGCTGACTAAAACAGGCAACATCAGGATTGCTTCAGAATCGGTCATTCTACTAAAACCCAGTCAAGTTTGAAGGCTCATTAACAGAAATGTGACAATATCAAGGAGCCATGATGGCTCTTCTGAGCCTGAAATTGATATTTTTTTAAGCTAGAAATAGAAAGAGGGCAATTAAAAGAATTAGATTCAGATGAACAGTTACAGAAAAGCTTAAAATTTCAAGCAATCTTCCATTTAAAACTAACTTGTAGCAGTAATGGAGTCCTTTACTTTAAAATTAAGAAATTTTTGATCACCCAGATAATATATAAATACATTATTTCCAGAAACACATGGAAACACACAAAGAGTAAAGAACCCTGTGACCACCTCCCCAATCCGAGCCCCTCCCTAAAGTAAACCAATAGTTAAAAAACCCAGAATTTCTTTATTCTTATTTATATTCATATCCATGCATAAAACCATACAGAAGCATAGAATTTGTTTTGAATTTTAGAAAAATAGATAGGCAGCATGGTATTTTGCACGAATAACATGTTTTTGAGGTCTACTCTCACTAGTCTAGATGTACGATTGTCCATTTTATATTTGTGAAGACTGGGCTTCGCTCTCTTCAAACTTACAGATTTTCTATAGAGAAGCCAGACCCCATTCTGACTTTCAATTTGTGACCTGTAATTTCCTCTCTAGAAATATTGAGGAATTATGCTTTGTTTTTAGTGTTCCAAAATGCCTCAGCTTTGGGCCTTACTGTGGCTCATTTTTCTCTTGTTGCTGGGCCATCTGTCTGGACCTTTGGCCTGGTATCGAATGCTCTTCAGTTGTAAAAAGATTTCCTATCATATATTTTTGATATATGGTTTTCTCTTTCTGGCATCCCTCTCAGTTGGGGGTCAGTGCTCTGGGCACTTAGCTTTTTCCTTTATTTTTTCTGCAAAATCAGATCCATTTGCCTTCTGCCTTCTACTTATGTATTGATGTTCTATACACAGTTATCCCCTCTGTCGTACTCATTGACTCCTTTTTTTCTTCCCTATTATTTTATGAGAATCATTTAAATATCACTTCAGGAGTTTGTCCCACAGAAATTACAAGACTCCTTAAGAATATTTATACACAGTTTATATAAATATATATTTTATATTTTATGGTTTCTATGTTTTATATTATATACAATATATGTAGATAAATTATATGCACATATATTTTATATATTTAAAGATGAACATATGAGAGAGAGAGATTATTGCTGTTATAGAGGAAAACTGTTGACATTTAAAATTTAAATTGCATCCAGTGACTAATGAAATTCTTTTCAATTCCGTGTTTTCAATTGTCTTATAATCAGCAGATAGTTTTTTAATATTCAGATAGTTATAGGTAATTTCTTTCCTTTGGTTGCACTGTAATTCACTATATGGAATACGTTGGGAGAAGAGGGTGGTTGGGGGTGAGGCTGGGAGAACCAAGTAAGAGGGCTGGAGACTCAGTATCTGGCCTGGTCCTACTACTACCTGTAAGCAGGTTTCTCTGCCCTCTTTCCACATTTGCTAAATGAAGGCGTCAGCTTGGTATATTTTAAAACCCTTTGCATCTCTTATTGTCTATGTAATTAAAAAAATTCTCTATGTCTTAGTTTGCCCGGGTTGGTAATAGCTCTTTTATCCCATGTTTGATGATTATAAATTTAACATGCTCCTGGCCCATCAACACATTTCTGTGTGACTAGTGCAAACAGCAGACCATGGCACTAGTCTGAACACGAGATGTTGGAAGTCCAGGGGGAAAATCTTCTAGTGAGTAAGGGAGAATAAATCTGGGAAAATGCCATTCCTAGACACTGAAAGTAATGAAAACAAAACCCTCAGGGTTATGGAATCAATTTTTCAATTAATATGCTTTCCTCGCCCTTTTACTTGTGTATAAATTAATAGTAGCTGAAAACAAAGGAACACAGAGGAAAGAAGACTGGAACAAACGATGCAATAGAACAGAAATTACATCTACCTGCCATCTGCACACAGAGAAGGAAGGCATGTGATTTGGAATCAAAGGGGACTGAATTAATATGATGGACAAGATGCTTGAGTAGCTGGTGTGGAGATAGCTGTGCAACAAGACACTGGGGGTGTGCTTGCTTGGGAATCTGTTTGCTGGTGTCATGGTATAAGGTTATGCCTAAGAATATTGACATGTGTTTTGCCAAAAAATTAATGGATTAATGAATTTAAGAGACAGGTAATGTGCTTGGTACAAAATTCAAAGAGTACAAAAGTCTATTCAGGGGCACTTACCCCCTCCCTATGAGGCAGGCCAGGAAGTCAGGACAAGTGGAGTAGGGAAACTGAGCCAGAGGGCTGAACGAACTGGCTGAACAATTTACAGCCAGATACAGAAGGTCACCTCCCTAGAGATAACATCCAGGCCTCAGCTGTATTTCAGCTCAGGGCCCAGAAAAAGAGCAAAACCAGGTGGGCAACACCAGGACCTGCTGCCATGACTAATGACCCACTGCCCTGGCACTGACCAATCAATGGAGACCACAACTATGACAGGGCACACCTGGAAAACTGATGACTATCCAGCTGAAACCCTCCCCTGAGACGTCCCCTAAGATTCGCACATACAAGGGAGAGATAAAAACCTCAAGTAGAGGACCCAGCACATACTCTCCCTCTGAGGAGCAGCCCATGCCATTCCCTTCCCCTCTTCTTTCCTCCCTTCTTCCACCACAGGCACGCATCTCCTAAACTCTAAGGGACCCCATGAGACTTACAACCAGGGGAGTAATGGGCAGCAGCAGCTCATCCCATGCTCACCCCTGAACCTGTTCCCATGGCCCCTTTCCTCTGACTTCCCAGTGAGCTAAAGCAGCCCAGACTAGGCCATCTTGTTGCTTCTTATTGTTCTTCTTTTTTTAGATTTGTTTATTTTTAGGGAGAAGGAAGGGAGGGAGAAAGGAGAGAAACACTGATGTGAGAGAGAAACATCAATTGGCTGCCTCCTGTATGTGCCCTGAGTGGGAATGAACCTGCTTCCAGGCATGTGCCCTGAATGGGAGGACACTCAACCAATGGAGTCACACCAGTTGGGGCTTCTGTTCCTTCCTCTGTGCTAAGCCCTTCCTTGTCTTGCTGACCCAGCTTTAATAGACATACCCTTATAGTCACCTGGACTTGTAAAATCTTTCCTACATGAAGAACCCACACACTACAGGCTGGCCCTGGAAGGACTGGCCCAGAGCCAGGCCCCTTCTCTGGTAACATCTATATTGCATACTAATAGTTTTACTAACAATAAGCTATTAAGTACCAACACAAGCTTCATACACACATTTTAAGGCAAGTATGTATCATGGATGGGTTGATGGATAGATGGAAAGGCAGAGGGAGGTAGTGCTACTTTCAAATCCACCGCTGTTAGTTTTTTAAAAAACTAACCAATTTTCCATTCTATTTGATGAGTGCTATAATTCCAAGATTAGAAATCTAGGTGATAAAATATTTCTCAGTATATAATCTCTATGTTTTCTAACTAACTTAGCTTTAATTTTTAGATAGAATGTTGCTAAAGGCCCGGATCCTGGACAAAACAATGGCAGTGAAGGCCACTCTAGGTGTCTTAACTTATCATCTTGGGCTCTTGTAAAATCTCACCTACTAGCATTTTTCATATTTTAGTTTGCCAGTAAGACTTAAAAATGGAGGAATTGTAGAGATGTAAATGACTGAGACTAAATGGACCAACATGCCAAAAATATATTTAGGCACAAAGTTTAAAGGAGAAGAGAAATATTTATAAAATGCCCAGCTGAGCTCCAGTTCTGATGGTCATATCAGGGCAGAGAGGACTTGCAGGTCACACGGAGCTGTGCTGACTCCACATGCAGGGGCATACATTTCACCCGTGAACAGTTCAGTAGGCTAAATCTATGGAAATATCACCAGCAAAGTGTTGTCAAGAGCCAGTCCAATTAGTTGTCTGTTAGGAATATTTTATTTTAGAACTGATCTTAACAGAAGCATATCCTGACTCTTTACATATAAAATAGACATTAAAACAAAACAAAATAAAAAAATTCTGGTTACAGCTCAGCAGAATTGAGCATAAGTTTCAGTCATGAAACAGCAAACGTTTCTTTTTCTTAAAATGTGAGTTTAAAGGCTCTGACAAAACCTTTGGTACAAAAATTATAAGAGAAAACAGGAAAAGGCTGGTTCCACCTAAGTGAGTGTGCCTTTTGTTCCCTGCGACCCAACCTTCACAAAACTGTTTGTTATTCATTTCATTACAAACATCTTGCTGTCACAGCAGGTGTTGGGTCAGGGGAGGACACGGTGTCCAGGAAACCTGCAATCAGGTTAGAAAACTCCCTGGTGACCCATTCCCTTTCAATTGACTCTGAGTGGCTGGCACTGCCTACCACAGACAGCCCTGAGCTGCCTGCCCCCGAAAGGGTTGTCATTTAAGCCACAGCAGAAACACTTCCCCAAACCACTCTCCCTGGAGGTGCTAGAGCTGCATGTCCAATAACAGAAAGGGAAGTTGTCCTAGCCTTTCTAACTATTAGAGGAAATAGACTATTTCCTTAGAGTTGCTTTAAAATTCCACTTCCTCCAGGACTGATTTTAAAAGTTTCTTGCATGAATCACTCTCTTTGGGTAGAGTTCAGTCTTTCAAGGATGTCCTTCCCAGTTTTAGCTGCCCCAAACGGTGGCTGATTTGATTATGGACCTCAGTGTGTCTTCAAAGAGGGGGAAGAGAAGGCAGTAGGCTAAGACCTACAAGGCTTCCCTCCATATCCTCACAGGTCTCTGCTATGAAGTGGCTGCTGGCCATTTGGGGTGACTGAATTGCAGCCACTGCTTGAGTCCCTGGTCTGGTTCTCTTGACCGGAGAGAGCTTCTTGTCATGTTCTTAGGTGTCTACCAGTCACCCCAGCACCAACCATTTCTCATCCCTGTGGCACACAGGTACTTTCCTGTCCTAAGACTCACATGATACAGGGAGCCATGAGCCTTGTTCAGAAGCTTGCAGATTTTGACCCGAAGAGTAGAAGCCAGAGGGTTGCATGCAAATCTTACTCCATGCTCTATTCTCTCTCCCCTTCTTCTTCCCATATTTCCTGGGATTGGCAGAGGTGGGCTTCCCTCTTCCTCTATGGCCATATTCCGAGTTCTCTCATTGTTGAATGTGTAGTAAACCTCTAACCTCTCAGGCCTGGCTTATGTGGTAAAAGAAGCAAAGGAATTTGGAGAAATCCCTTCTTCTCTTGATATCTCAATTTTTCAAGATTTCTGCCTCACTAATAAGGATCTTCCCCCTTAGGGAGTCCCATGCTTTCCTTTCCTAGAGTTGTGACTCAGCCTGGAGGGGCCAGAGAAGGAAGGAGGATACTTTTAAAGGGAAAAGAAAACATCCCCCTTTATTATGTGCAAAACTGCTTCACTACTGTACAAGGCAGAGTGACATCTAATTACCGGATGGTAAATGTGGAGGCCTCTTAGCTGATAGATGCTTCAGTGTAGCGGCCATGCAGACTTTGTGCATTCCTGGATCAGCTCTGAAGTTCATGGTGCATGTTGTGTGAGTATTATTGTTAATGTACGAAATATAAATAGCAGGAGAAAACTGCCTAACATTTACATAGCATCTAAGGAAACCCTTCATTGTTGATAGTTTATGCTGCACACTCATTAAGATACTGTTCTTCCACCAAACACTGATTCATCACAGGAAAACACAACTCTGCCAACCATTAACAGTGAATGCCATCTTTCCCTACTCTTCAGTGGTGACCATTTTATACAGCAATCTCATGATGACCTAGACAGGACCATAAGTGAGAAGTACTCATTAATCTCTTCTCAAATGGATTTCTCGTTGCCCCCCATGACCCCCATTACTATCCCAGATCCCAGCTCCCCTTCAAGTCTAAATGCCTGAAGAGCCTATTCCTCGCCTCCTGTTCGTTCCACTCTCACCTGGCTCCTACTCCTACCTCTCCACTGACACATCACTAATACCAAGGGCACCAATGACCTCCTGGTCACTAAAGTCAAAGGACACTTTTCTGCACCACTCAGTCACTGTAGACACTAAGGGTCACTCCCTTCATACTGGTGATTTTTTTTTTCTCTTTTGGCTTTTCTGGAACTTCTAGTTTTCCTCCCACCTCACAGGTTGACCCTTTTCTGCCTCTTTCAGGCTTTTAATCCTCTATCAGTCCTCTTAAAATGAAGAATTATCTGGAAATAAGTCCTGAGATTTTCCTTTTTTTCCCTCTGTATGCCAACCATTTTATCCATCCTATGCTTAACTTCAATCTAGAGTCATAATTTTCAAAATTTTTGGCATGTAAGTTATATCTGAAGAAAGAGTAAAAACATCTGATCATTTAAGTCTTTTTACTCACAGAAATTTCTTCTAGAATCACTCTCATACCAAGCTCACACAATGCAATGTAATGAAAGGCATCATAAACCAACAGGGTTTTAGTCAATGGCAAGATGTGGTGTGGTGCCAATTGGAAGTGAAAGACCAGAGCAGGAAACCGAGTGCTGTCCCTTATTCGCTGTGTGACTTTAGACAAGTCACTTTAACTCCCTGGGTTTCAGATGGTAGAGGCCACAGATATGACTTAATTGAAGTTTTTATAAAAGGTAAAATGTGAATTCTACCAAATGTCATTTCATTTCCAATGTCTGACCACATCCTTTACTCAGTTGGAAGTGCTATAAAAGGGCAAAATTGGAAAGAAATGTTTCCTGCAGAGAATAAAACAATCTGAAAACCGTTATCTATCCCTGCATTTTTCTATTCTATTTCATTTATTGTCACTTAAAACTCTTAGTTTTACCTTAATGTTAGCTGAGGGTAGTATTAGTGGGATGGGTATTATGTTACAGCTGAAGCAATTTTCAGGTAGGAATTGCTGAGTGGGCCAGAAAAATGTTGTCCATGCTAGGTTTTGTTTTGAGGGGCTTTTCTTTGCCTCCGAAATATTTTACATGCAGGTCCTGACAGTTCAGAGGAGAACAAGGCGGCACGGCACCTTTCTTGTGCAGAAAACATGGAATAAAAGGTTTGAAAAAGTTAAAGCATCACTTTTCGACAGAAAGTTTTGTTTTGTTTGTGAAGGATGAGATGTTTTCAACCGTGGTAAGCTGCAATAGGAACTCTGCATTAATACTAGGGAAACACTATGCTATAAAACAGTAAGGTCTGTGCTAATAAATACTTAATAGGTGGCTCTCCTAGGGCAGAAAAGAGCCTCACTTACAGCGCTTGCTGACCACCATGGTGTAAAACGATGGCCAGTTTCCAGCCCCCAAAGTGATCACGTCACACGAAGAGTGAGGGGGAGGCACACAGCAGCCCTCCGTACTAGTGGCCACGCAGACACCATAGTTGTAGGTACCAAGGGCCCAGGCCATAGAGAAATGTCTTAGATGGTCAGCAAGGGGAGAGTTTTGGGCATTTGGTATCTTTGTTTTTAATATAATTTGTTTAATTGTAAATTTATATAATTTACTTTTTAATAATGGCTGTGTCTAACTGTTGGGTCACAGAATCCCTGAAAGATATTAAAAAATGAGATCCTGTGAGACAGAATGACCAGCTACCGCTCACCATTGGTTTCTCCTCAAAGAAAAAAAAAACTTTAATATTAAAATTTGCTTAAGCAATATTTAATTACATTTGAGTTTTCAAAGGTGAACACCTTGCTGCAGGTGTTTTTACACTTGCTAATTTTCTACAACTCTATGTTATCTACCAACAGGTAAATCAAAGGCAGAGATTAAAATAATCAGATGCGAGATCCAGAGATGATAGTTTTCTATAAATTTGTGTAAACTGGCTGTGAGATGTATATATATCTCCTCATCTAAGAAATTTAAAAAAAGAAGAAGATATTTGCTTATTGAGTGACATGTTTTATAGACTGAATTGTGTCCCCTCAAAATTCATATGCTGAATACCCTAATCTGACAGACCTTGTGTCCTTATAAGGAGAGGAAGGGATACCAGAGCTTTCTCTCTCTCTCTCTGTGCCAAGTGCAGGTCGAGGTCATGTGAGGACACAGCAAGAAGGCACCACTTGCAAGCCTAGGGGATAGGCCTCTAGAAACCTACCCTGCTGGCATTGTGATCTTGGACTTCAGCCTACAGAACTGTGAGAATACAATTTTCTGTTATTTAGACTACCCTGTCTGAGATATTTAGCTATGGCAACCCAAGGAGACTAAAATAATATGTAAATAATGAAATTATATGCCATTCCACAGCAGTAACATGCTACTCGACCTCAGGCTTTATCATTACCGTCAGGAGAAGTTCCTTCCTGTCTGCTCCTGTGCTTGATAAACTTCTGCTCAACTCTATAGGTCAAGGGTTCCCACCTCTCAGAAGCTCTCCTTGGTTTAACCAGAAATGTGCCAGCCCTTCTTCCCCTGCAAACGGCTCTATTGAAATGATGATCACAGTGCTTTGTTCCAACACAAATTCTTTTTAGAAAGGCAAATCACCCATGAGAAACTGAGACTCAGCATGCTATCTACCTTTGCTGCTGATATGCTAGACACTAGCCACATGTGGCTATTTACACTTAAACTTAAATAAAATAAAAATTCAGTCCCTCTGTTGCATCAGCCACATTTCAAATACTTAATAACCACCTGTGGCCAGTGGCTGCTGCATTGGACTTGCAGACATGGTCACAGAATCGGCTTCCCTCACTGCAGACAGTTCTGCTGGACAGAACTGCACTAGACTGTGGGCGATTTGAGGTAAGGGGGAAGCCTGGTTCTTTTTTGCATAGCTTTGTTTCCTAAGCTCCTAGCCTTGTGTCTGCTATACAGTAGGCATTCAATAAGTATTAGTTGAATTAATACAAGAAAAAACACTAGTTGTAGTCACTGAAAGCATTCATGGTTCCTGGAGACCACAGAAATAAACACACATATATAAATTTATTTTTATTACCGACAAGTAAACTAAAAATGAGCAATTTTCATTTTCTCTGGGATGAGAACACCAACATCCATCATTAAATATAATTATAGACTTCATCTCTCAGGTGTTAATACAGCAATCTATAGTTGTTAATTCAGAAGCATAATATCGATTCTAATTTATTTTTCTAGGTCATCTCTGCTCTGTTGTTCTATAAGTGACCCTATGGACTCATTAAATCTTGCAGCATGATATTTATGCAACCCTATTTAATGAGTCCTCCAACACCTTGAATTCTCTGGATCTCATACCTATTATTTCAGTGGCAAAATTCTGAGTTTAATTAATCGTATTCTTCATGGACTCAAAGGAGATCATAGAAAGGTCACCCAGTCTTACACAACTCTCTGCTGGCAGACAGCCTCTTTGTTGTTCACTTAAAGATCGTCAAGTGACACACAATATCCTCTGGGGACTGATTCCAGAGCCCCTCACCCCCTTCCACATGGATAACAAAATCTGCAGATGCTCAAGTCCCTTAGAGAAAATGGCATAGCATTTGCACACAACCTACACACATCCTCCCACATATTTCAAATCATCTCTAGAGTACACCTTCAGTACAGATGCAGCCTTCGAGGTCTAACTACACAGTACACATCAGCAACATTAACTCTGTTTTCCTAATATTTTCAATCAGCGCTTTGTTGAATCCTCAGATGCGGAAGCCACAGATACAAAGGGCCGACTGTGCTTAGGTATTTAGATATTCCTACTCTCAGACATTTTTCTTGATTAGATCTTTCTTTGTGCAGCCCAAAGCAGATGCCGTCGCTCTGACTCCAGAGGAAAAGGAGGACAGGGTCATCTGTCACATGCTCTGGGGAAGCCCCTTCCTGTGCTATGACTGAGATGTAATACAATCTAAAAGGAGACATTGCCCTTTCAATATGTTCCTTTAGGGTTAGTAACCTCAGGGGTAAATACTGAGGCTGAGTAAGTAGTATTTGAATGAATAAACAAAAACCGTAAAAACAATTGCTTAACAACGACAAAAAGAAAATAGACCCTGTGTACCTGGAGTGTGCCCTAACGCCTTTCTTACATAATTCAGTCCACATGTTTTCAAGTGGGAGATGTGGGTTTTAGTTAACAAGGATGCTGTTCCAGGGCTGGAGGAGGAGAAGGATTTAAGAAGGAGTGTGGAGAGATAAGGGAGGGAAGAGGATCTCAAGGGAAGCAAACCCATTTCCTCTGTCTTGAACTCAGCACCCACATGTAAAAGATGGGTGGCATGGGGGTGGAGAGGAAGGGAGGGAGGAGAAACAGCAAGATTGGGAGGGGGTGAGGTGTCTGTCCTCAGTCCTGATGCTTTAGAGCAGCCATGGACAGGGAAGGTTATTACATCGAAAGCCTTTTCACCCATGTGTGTGGGCTACCCCGGGGCTCACAGTCTCCCTCTCTGCTTGGCTGTGCTTCCCCACTGGAGGTGATGAACACAGAAATCAGCTGCCTGCTTCTCAGTGACAGGAGCTGCTGGCTGCCAGTAATAGCTTCCTAGAGGTAGGTTCTATCTTCACAGGGCCGGAGATTTCCCAACACCTAGCCCTGGGAGACGTTCTTCCTCCAATACATTTGTTAGAAAACAAAGGGTTTTGAGAAGCTTGAACATCTTGCCTATGATGTTTAATTCCTCTTGCTATTGTGACCAGTTCTGGGGCTAAATCCCTGGCAAGACTTGGTTGTGATATTATAGAGGCTGGGGTATGCCACCAGCAAATAAAACAGCATTTGGTACGTGGGACTGGAGTTTATCCCTTGTCACCACTCAGAGAGAGCTGATTCCTTCACCAGAGGGACTGGTATTCTCTCCATTTTATAGATGAGGCTACTGAGGCCTGGAGGGCGTACCCTTAGGGCTTACCTACCTGCGAAATGTGAGAAAGAGATGTCACACCCCTGACAGGTAGAGTACATAATCAGGGCCTCAGGTATTTACTAAGAGAGCTGAAGGACACGGGGGTCCCCAAGGTTTGGCACTTCTCCATTTTACCTGTAGTAAAGTTCATTAACCTCGGAACCTTCGTTTTCTCAAGTGCATAATGGCAGGAACAAGATAACACATGTGATGTGATGTTTCACATCACATGTTTGAAGATGTTTCACAACATAGTGTACGTGCTCACTAAATGTTAGTTGTTACTGTTTTCGTTATTTAAGTGTCAGGAAAAATCATTTTTAAATGCCTTTCTGTGGACTGGAATTGCTCTTTATTACTTTAAAGCGTGCAGGGACTGTGTTTTTGCTCTTTTCTGCTCCCTATTGATATTGGCAGAGCCTGGAATAAAGCAGATGCTTAAATATACTTGGCATAAATGTATAATTCCCAGTGCTCCAGTTTCAGTATTTTTAGAAATTGGTCATTCTATAGCTCTTTATATGAAGATTTATACATACACCAAAAGAGCCAACACCCTTTTTTGTTTGTTTTTAATCTTGCTTTATAGTGGTCGTATTTATTTAAAAAATAGAAGTTACCCAGGTTAAAAAGGGGGCTGGCCTGCTCAGCTTCACCTGTTAGTCTGTAGCTGCTAACAACGAGGTTTGCATTCACAAACTGAAAATGTGAAATTTCAAGTGTTTATGCGATGAATATTCTTGGGATCAATCTTATAGTAAAAAAAAATCTTTTTTTTTGACAAATACATGATGTCTTTTACCTCATTCATTTTTTAATTTAAAATTAAAACACTTTTTTTGTTATTCAGTCACAACTGTCCCACCTTTTTCCCCGTTGCTCACCCCAACCCCATCCTCCCCCCCTCCCACAATCAACCCCCCCATTGCCCATGCCCGACAGTCCTCTATTCATGTTCCTTTGCTCGTCCCTTCTTCTTGCCCCCTCTATGCCCCTCCCCCCTCCTCTCTGGTCACTGTCAGTTTGTTCTTTATTTCTAAGTCTCTGGTTCTATTTTGTTCATTTGGCTGTTTTGTTTTCAGCTATAGTCCATCCATGTAGCTTTTTAAGGTGAGAAAGAAACATCTGAGGAAATATTAAACTTGGTACAAAGTGCACTTTTCATATACTGCCACGAAAGAAGAACTCTTTGTTCTTTTCAAAGATAAAATACTGTTTTTCTTTCTGTTTTTGAAATAAGGCCTATTATTCCACAGAAAATGTGAAATTGGTTTATTTTTATGTTGCCTTTTCTATGTGGGAGGCTAAAGGGACCAAACTATGTGATTGAAGATTTTTTTAATATCCAGGTATTGTGAGAATATCTATCTCTTTTGAAAATCAATATTTTTGCTAAGCAGGAAACTCAGCTGCCATTCGGAAGGAAATACAAGTTGTGAACCAGCCATAACAAGTCTGACAGAGCAGAGGACCGAAATGTAACATTTATGTTCCTACTGCATTCATTTCAAAAAACAATGCCCAACTCCTGTGCCCCGAGCTCCACTGCCATTTATCTCCTCTGAGAGAATTTAATATTCTACCTGAGTCAGTACATGTTTTGCAATAACTTAAAAAAATACCAAGACAGTTACCAGTGCAACAACAAAATCCAATGATGCTTATAACTGATGACTTAAGAGAAAGCCTAAATATTTATGGCCAAATGAAGAAGACATTTTCAAGGTCTTGCTGATGACTCCCTGAAGAAATCAGCATCACTCGCCTCTCCTCCGTCCCAGCTTCCGATGTGGGCTTGATCACAAGGTCCCCAGGGAGCAAGATGCACTGGGAGGACGTGGACAGAATTCAGCTATGGCTTTGCTCCCTAATGACACTCTCTGCCTGTCTCTTACCATGGTCATAGTCAGAAGTAGACAATAAAGAGATATCAAAAGGACAGGCTCATGATTAGGCAAAAAAAAATAAACACAATAAAGCACCATGAAGGCAGATTAAGGCTTGTCCTTCCAGCCGAAAGACAGGTGTGCACTAGATCCTTGCCGGGCAGATGTGGTCCGTGGAAACGTGGTGGCAAAGTCGCCCCCTGGGAGCCAGGCAGAAATGCAGACCTCAGGGCCCACCCAGGCCTCCTGAATCCGAATCTGCATTTTCATTGGATCTCCGGATAACTCATGTCGTCATTAGAGGGTGAAAAATCACTGTTTGTGGCAACTGACACAGAGACAGAGGAAGAGCTTACACCTGTTTCTGAGTAAAATTGCTGTTTTCACTAATCCTTTCACATATTTCTGAACTTCACTGCTTCACAGACCAACAAGTGCTCAAAGACACAAACAGTGTTATCCTCACTGTAAAACTCTAGTTTCAACACCTCAGAACAGAAACTTGCTTTTTTATGACCATGGTAACGCCTCTTTTATCCTGAGATGCACACCCATTAGAATGGGTTTGGCCCGTTCTTATTAGCAAAAGAAATACAATAGATTTCATGATGTGTCTCCTCTAGCAAGTAAAAGTCCTAAGTTTCGAGTTTCATTTTGCTCCAACCAGCAGGCATGGGCACAAGCACCCCTATCAGTTAGATATTTTTAAGAGCTCTTGATTGCAGAGAATTAAGAAATTCTGAGATATCCTCTTAACTCAAAATACCATGTGGGAATATAATGATTTTGGTTTGATTTTTCAAAAGGAGGGTGTTGTAAATTGAGTGGAATGGGTCAGGAAGACTCCCTGAAAGCTAATTTAGCCCTACTGGATTTTCAGATAATAAGGCTGTGAGAAACCAGTGCTGTGAGAGGTTGAAACTTAATGTTTCAAATGTGGAAATAATAGTGTAAGTGTAAGAGAGAAAGGCCAAGGCCAAAAGGGGAGCCAGTTTTGTAAACTGAGAAACAAAGAGAAGAAAGGGGAAGAAGATAATATGTAAGAACGGAATTTATGTCAGAAGGAGAGAGGACAATGATGAAGAAATAAACACCAGAGGAAGGCAGGCAGAGGTGTGAAGTGCATCATGGGTGTGGCTGGGAACTGGAGCAGGAGAACTACGGGACCGTGGAGAAAGGGAGGGTGAAGAACAAAGAAGCGAGTCCAGGATGCCTGTCCACGGGATGGCCACACGCCACCCTTCTCTCAGCAGCGACCCCTCCCATCCAGTCCTACCTGGCCGGAAGGACGGTGGTCACCACTTGAGAGCTTGAGGGTTGGGGGGAGTAAAGTTGGGGGAAACAGAGGGATCCTCATGGCAAGTTTCCGACAAGAATGAGGAGGAACCGTCCCCCTGTGTGAAGAAAAAGGGAGGCTGTCATTTCGGTGGCATTGAAATTGATCTCTAAGTCATCTGTTGTTTCAAATTATTTAACTGGGAGTTTTCTTGGAGTGCCTTCTCAAATGGAGATTCAAAACCTCCAGCTCCTTTATCTGGTCCAACACTCCACACCACACGTGCAGGGGCAATGGCAGCTGAACTCTCCGTGGTTCTTCCCTGCTCTCTGCAGGGATCAGATGTTAAAGATGGCCACAGCTATTACTTTTGAGAAATTCTCCACCAAATTCTACTAGTGTCAAGAAACCTGAGAACAAATGGTACTGAATTACTGATAGCAGTTAATAATGCAGCCCGATGAGTCTGGGCTCAACGGCTACGCTTTTTTCTCTCGATGACAGAGAACTACTTCTTTTTCACACACAAGGTTAATTTTGTTAGCCCTCTATGTAAGTCATTTGTTCAAAATCTATGCAGTAAGCACCAACTATGTGCCAGGAATTGTTCTTGAGTGCCCAGAACTCAAGAGCATCACTGAACAAAAGAGTCAAAGCCCCTGCCTTCATGGAGATTACATTCTACTGCGGAAGGACCCATTTTTAAGGAAGAAGTAAACGTCCTAACAAGAGAAGATAATAAATGCTGAGAAAAACAGAAAACAGGACAGAATAAAAAGGAGAGGAGATGCCAGGGACAGGAGAGTGGTGGAGGGGGCTGCGAATTTAAGTAAATCAGTCACTGACAGCCTCTTGGAGAAATCAGATTTGAGCAAGGACCTGAAAGGCAGGAGGGAGTTGTCCAAGCAGACACTGGGGAGATGAGCATTGTGAGCAGAGGAAACGGTCCACACAACAGCCCACACAACAGCCCACACTGGGAGTGTCCTGGCTCGCTGGGGCCCAGCAAGTAACCCAGCGTGGCTGGAGCAGAGAGTAGGGCAATGAGGAAACAAAGAGAGGATGCAGCACAGTAAGATCAGATTACGTTGGACATTGTAGACTTTTGTCACGAGAGAGCTGGGAACCATGGAAGGGTCTGGAACAGAGGAGTGAGCCGACTTAATGTTCTAAAACGATGACTCTGGCTGCTGTGTTCGGACCAGATTGTGAGTGGGGACACGTGGAAACAGGAACACCAGTTAGGAGGCCATTTAGAAATCTGGGTGACAGATGGCAGTGGCTTTGGCTAGGGTGGGTGTGCTACAGTTGGCACATTAACAATTATAAAGATGTGTCAAATGATTCATAATAATTTACAAGTTTTGGGTTTTTGGTTTCATCTGAAAGAAGGACACAATACTAAGAATTGTGACACCTCGGTATCTATTTCCCAAAACAGAAAAACTGGGATTTTGGGGGGGAGGGTTGTAATAATATAAAGGATTGAAAGAAAAGGGGGAGGTAGGAAAACTGGAGCTAGAACATAATATATTTCACGTTCTCTGTACGTGGCTGAAAACATGTACATGTTGCCGGCTCTCCTCATAGACGTGAATCTCCATGCACCAGCGTAATTAGCTAGAGCAAGTCCCTTTTGATGCCGACCTGATTAAACACACTAGGCTTTCCTCCAGTTGTGTACAGTTGATCGTGTTGGGTACAAATGTGTGTGTGCCTGTGCCTATGGTGGGTGCGGGGGCTAAATAATGAAGAGTCCATCCAATCAGAAACATCGTGAATTGTTCGCTCTTCTATCACAGATTTTGATTAGACTCTGAAATAGGAAAATATTATTTGAACCTTGGTTTCAGCTACAAATTCCAAGACCTCTTTGTTAAGTTCAAAGACGATTCTCAGCCAGTGAATATAATAAGTGCGGAAGACTACTGTCAGCTGATTTTCGTTGACAGCAAATGGATAAGCAGGACTCCAAGTAGTAGATTTGTTAAATTAATTTGGCCTCAGGCACAATACATGGAAAATAGAGAAGGCGAATTCTGCTCTTAAAACAGTTTTCCTAGTTTGAACTGAAACTGTCTTCAGTGTTTTTATTTTTTTCAGCCCAGTGGTCCTGCCCTTTACAATAGCCCTTTCTCCAGTGTCCGCATACTGCTTCTTCAAGTATTTCAAAGCACCTAACACACTTCCTCTTTAGGATTCTACAGGCAAATATTTGTCTCAGTTTGAGTTTAGCATTCTCCCCCTTACAATGTTGAAAGCCATAGTAAAATCAGGTAGTGGTTTCTTTAGATCAACTAAACTTCTACATTTTCTGCTCTAGAAACTGTTTAGGGTATGTGTGTTGGACTATTTTCATTAGTCATACTAATTTCCTTGTCATACCAAAGCAGGACTTTATAAACAAATGAGAGATATTGGGAATAAAATATGTAATTAGTACTGACAAATGACAGGTACATATGAAAAAGTCCTGATGAGTGTCACAAAGGGGGACATTCTAAAGTAAACTTTCCCATTGTGGCTGGCTTCATTTGGTCTCCTACCAAGTATGGACCAGCTGGACAGAGTTCTTGGTCCATGTGGAAACGAAATGGTTTTGATTGAGGCATATTTCCAATGACTGTCCTGTTGCAGGATGATAAAAAATGTTGGGAACTTGAGCTGATCCTTCCACATCATAAGTGCATAGTTGAGTGAAAGGATAGAGAGTTACATTTTGAATTAATCTTCATATGTATCTTGCTCTAAATCACAGGTGGCAAAGACAAGGCCCCCAGGCTGAATCCGGCCCTCCACCTTGTTTCTACCCAGTGGCAGCACCGAGCTCCTTGCCCCTAGTTAAGGAGCAGTTACATTTATACAGCCCTAAAGTTACATTCGACCCTTCAAAGGAAACCAGGAGGCTGATGTGGCCCCTGGTGAAAATGAGTTTGACACGCCTGCTGCAAATCTAGCCAAACTCCTCGCCACATTAGAATTGTTATTTTCCAGGATTGGATTTTTAAATTTCTCTTGTTAAAATTTTTTTTATACTTGTTTTTTCACTTTTAAAGGAGTGGTTTGGTTACCAAAGACTTGGGAATTTATACAAATTGTGACTGGGGCTCAGAACAGCTCAAAATAGTAGAAGAAACTAGGGATGTAAAAAGAGCTCCTTCCCTGTTTAGGTGGAGGTTAGGAAAATTCATAGAACACATCATTACAGTAGTTAAATAAGTGGATGAAGAGGAGGTAAATGATAAGATTTGACAATATGATAAAAGAAACTAACAAATGGGAAGAAATATGATGCCATGCAGTGTACATTTTCGCTGTAAGCAAAAAATCAGCCATTATTGTTTTCTATTTGAAGAAGGGACTCTATTCCCCTCAGTAAAGTCTGGCAAAATTTGGCTTGCTTTCCTCTTTATGAGAAGGTTGCAACTGTCTTTAACATTATCCACTATAGTGTCAACTCAATTTCCTTGCCCAACACTCATTGATGGAACAATTCATAAATCACTAAATGTCATAAAATCACTCGGCCTTCACATTTTTCTGACCGAATGGAACTGATTCAGTTATGGGTACTATTGGTCAGGTTCATTTTCTTGAGTTATTCCTCTTTCTATTATGTTTCTGCTTTTGTTGATTTCCCTCATAATCCATGTCAAGCTTCACAGGCCATCTCAAAACCAAAGTGAAGAGGGATAAAGCCACTGCTATTCTGTTTCTGGTCCACATCCGACAGCTACAGGAGTGTGCTGACTGCTGCGCTGGCCTGGTCTTTCATTTGCCTACGTTTCCTGTCCTGTGCTTTGATCTTTCCCCACACAACCGACACCTGATCTTATTGTTTTACTCCACTATTTATTATTGCGCCTTCTCATCATGGTCATTTCCCCTTATTCGCTACCATGTCCTAGAATATTAATAGTCATTGTTCCAAAGCCCAACATTTTTAAGCCCTGAAGAACACCTCTCAATAAATGCTGTAGTTTGACATGGAACCAACAGTCTTCAAGAGCAACCTTCTAATCCAGAAGCAGTAAGATGGTCGTAAGAACAATCTCATGGATGAAAAGCAAAGAGAAATCATATTGGTTGCTATTTATAGTATAAAAATGAAGGCAATATTATTACTAAAAATTCACAGAAACACTTCAGATCCCTTTCCAAGAGGCCAAGAAAGAAATTTTAAAATCGCTGTAAATATGGTAGTAGCATGCACTGTTAATTACCTACCCAATTGCTATCTATTTCTTTGACAAGAAAACAGTGAAGTTCAAGTGCCTGGTGACCATGGAACTGAGGAGAAGCTGGGCTCCCTTCACCCTTTTATGTGAGTCTTAATTACTCCAAACCAGTCATAAAAATTATACTCTCCTACACATGACTGGATTAGGGAAGGACATATGATACAACTCTAGCCAATGAGGAGAAGCCTACTGGGGAGACTCAGAAAGGTTTTCCCCATCCTATAAAGGATAAAGGCATTGCTTTTTCTGCCCTTGAGTAGTTTTATGTAGGGCTGTGGTGCCTGGAGCTGTGACAGCCGTCTTGTGGCTCTGGCACAGTGGAAATTCTAAAAATACCTGGATTTTGATGAGGTTGTTGAGCCACCAAACTAACAATTCCTCCAACTGCAATACCTCTGAACTTCCAGTAATGTGACTTACTGAATTTTATTTTTAAGCCAATTTTCATTGGCTTTTCAGTAAAGCTGTTGGTGAATAATAAATTGTCTAGTAGTTCTTAGTTCTTCTAATGTTCAGCTATATCCAATGAAGGTGTTTATAAAAGGTGTTTCAATACCTGCTAAAGTTGTTTTGAATCATGTTAACCTAGAGCATAATACAAAATCTTTATAGGGTTGTTTATTGACAGTTGTGCAACTTAAACACATTTGGGATTCCGTTTTATCGATGAGTAAAATTGTTGACATTATTGGGGACCAAAAACAAAACAGCAAAATAAGACTCCATAGGAATAACAATATTTTCAAAGACAGATTTTTTTAGAAATGCAAAAACTGGCTAATGAGGTATCACCCATAAGCTACGGATATTATGTCAGCGTACAAGGTAATGACAAATTTGAATTCAGACAACATGGGTTGAAAATGTATGTATTTGAATATATCACCTGGAACTGACTATTGTTAAGGTATTTCTTAAATTTCTGTTTCACCTGGATCTTTGCTCAAAATATTTGAATATTTTTAGATCAATCCTAAATAGAAAGCACAGTAATTTCTAATATCATGTTAAAATTTATTCTACTTTACTAATGCATAATAAACAAGAGGGTGGTTAAGAATATTTAAATTGTACGTTTATATGAAAAAAACATAAAAATTATCAGCATATCTAAGTAATGATTAATTCTCAGATTTTCATTACTGCTTGAGAATCTATATTACCCAACATATAAACTTTAGGAGTCAAAAATATTAAATGAATGTCATAAGTAATAAGTATGAAATGAGGATAGGAAATAACCCTATAACATATTTAGAATTAACCACAAGATATCTTTAATAAGTAAATTAATGAATAGACTATATAATGAAACAAAGTTAACACTTTTGAACTTTGCAGGTTTAAAAAGTACTTTCACGAAATACCAGTAACTTTTAAAGCAGATATTTTAAACTGCAGATTAAAGAGCAGAAAAAACAAAATGCACATTTTTCACAAACAGAAATATATTCCTTGACGAGTCAAAATGGATGGAATGATCTAAAACCGAGATGCTGTTTGCCAACTTAACATACTAGACTTACAGATTTTCACTTCGTTTAAAGCTAATGTTCATAAAGTATTGATTTTGACCAATATATAAACAGAGGTAATTCTAAAGTGGAGCCCCAATAAGCTGTTATTATAGGGAAAAAAAAGATTTGGTTTTTTCTTCATTATGAGAATATTCTGCTAGATTAAAAACCACGGTGATGTTGGTACAGGACAACCTCTGCTGGTCAGAGTCTGCCATTACACTATTACATCAGACATTTAAAGCTAAAAGCCTTAGCTAATCTCTCAATTGTATTTTGGCCAAGGAGAGGGGCCAGGGTTCTTTAAAAATACTTATGCTTAATCGACACCACAGGCCAATTAAAACCAAATCTCCAGAGTTGGGTTCTGGGCATTTGCAGTTTTTAAATCTCACCGGTTAATGATAAAGGCGTATTGAATATTGCTCTAAAGATTTTTAACCATCATTGAAAAAGATAACTACATTTCACATGCGAGATATAATCTGAGATTGTGGGCAAGGTACACGAACTAGGGAGGTCTTATCCTAACTGAATGGAAAGAAAATGAAATCATTGTGTGTTATTATTCAGTTCAGTTTACCTTGGGCTTTTCGTCCAGGATCTGCTGACGTATCTCCTTGTGTTTCTCTACGAGTTTTTCTTGCCGTTTACTTTGTGCCTCTTCTAACTATAAGAAAGTTACAAAGGAAGTCACTGTCATCTAAATGTTCAAGTGAGTGTTTCCAGAAAAAATTACAAGCTGTTCAGACCTGTGGCGAACATTTCATGTCTCATGCCCTGGTCAGGAACTGCCCTTACAGGTGCTGGAACTGTGAAGTGTTGAAGTTGGGTGACGGGGACACAGGAATGGGGGCGGGTGATCCACAGATTACATGGTTCTTACATTTGTGTTAACATTTGAAGATTTCCATAATAACAATTTTTTTAATTTGAAAAAAAATTTAGTGGACTCTGGAGGTTGTCACCTTTTCTACCACTGATGATAACTTACGCTATTTTGGGGAAATCTCCATTCACATCATGTTTCTGCGTTCCTGACTTGGACGTGATTCTTGACATCTACCTTTCAGTGAGCCTTTTTCGGTACAAGTTTGCAATTAAACTTGCAGAAACATTGATTATGGAGTGTCTGCTCTGTAAAGCAGCTCTTCTTGTTGCTGGCGGTAAGTTGATACAACAAGGCGGGTTGTTTTCCTCTAGAGGCTCACAGTGTGCTGGTCAAACATTCACACATGGTTTGCAAAGGAGATAGGGATTAACTAATAAAATGAAACAGCAGGCACAAAATGGAGTCACTTCTGCTAAGCCCCACAAAGACTTACTATTTAACCTAACTGCAATTTTAGCCTCTTCCATGAAAGAAATTTTAAACCAGTCTGGAATGTCAACCTTAGTAGGGTCATCTGCCTGATAAAACCCCAGCCTTCCCCTCAGTGAACATGACCTTGCCTGTCATAATCCACTCTTTAACCTCCTTTTCCACCCTGTTCCTGTCTATGAAAACTTCTATTTCGTGCAACTCCGCAGAGCAACTTTCTGTTTACGAGATGGGATGCTGCCTGGTTCATGAACCCCTTTCCTGAATTAGACCTTTAAATTTTCACAGTTGAACATTTGATCTTTAACAACCCACGTACCCTCTTGATGTACTGCACCACTTCCTGAATGTATGACCGGATCATCTCTGTCTTTTCCCTAAAAGAAAATAGATAAATCATTATATGAACACATCCGGCATCAAGAAACGCAAGTCTCGGACCCCAAGTGAAAGTGTACAGAACACTGGACATCCTTATTACTGCCGTGAGGCACCAGCTCTGGACAAAGGTCAGGTTCCACCCAAGGGCGAACTCTGTTCCCACTAAATGCTGGGGAGGCTGCCTGACAGTATTAGAAGTGAGTATTTAGCCTTTTCCTGAGGGACACTCTTTACTCAGTCCTTATCTAGAAGGCCCTTTTCTGAACTGCTCTTTGAGTTTGGGGTTGCAAACCTCACAAAGGAGATCTTTTGAAAGGTTAATTAGAGGATACATTTCACAGATGGATCTTTATGGTTGAGAACCTGTTATTCTGTTACAGGATAAAATAACCCCCAGGTAAAAGGTAGGGAAAAGGGCTCTTTCTCCTTACTCTTCCATCTGGCTTTTGTCTTTGGATTTAGCTTCTGTTATCTTCTCCTGCCTCTTTTTATCCATTTTCTTCTTTAATTCCTTTTTCTCTCTGAAGCCAAAATGGAGGTAAAAGGGGGGAAAAAAGGCAAATCAAATGGCAGTTTGTCTTTAATACATTTATACACACAAGCTCATTGTGATGAGAACGGAGGCTTACTTCTCACAGATTTCTTTGAGCTTCTTTAACTGATTGTTCTGACATTCTTCAGCAACATCCGTCAATTTCTGAATAAGCTGGGGAAAGAAAATGCCAGTTTGCTGTTTTATGTTATCACAGACGAAGCACCCTGTCCCTCGGCTCCCCCAAACAATAGTATCTGTAGTTAGAAAATCTCTCATTGATATTTAACAATAGTTAGAATAACCAGATATCTATCACGGGCAATGAGGACATAATTTAAAACCATCGTATTCTCCTGGTTTTAATGAAATTATTCTTCTTATCTCTTTTTACTTAAACAGGGCTCCTTAGATCACTGTGCTGGGTACGGCAGCTTGGTCAGTGCCAAACAGCAGTGAGGACCCAGGTTCCAATCCGCACTTCATGGCTTATCAAAAGTATGCTTTTGGTCAAGAACACCTACATTTTCTCGGTTGTAAATGAAATTATTGATGCCTTTATCTTTTGGAGGTGCTGTGCGGCTTCAAGTAAAATGAGTATGATACAAATGTGAGTTCTAGTTAATTGTGAAGTATAATTCTTGGTTTCCAGCTATCATTTATTGTTTAATTGCTTCATGGATGATATGAGTTACCCATCTTAGAAATTGGGTTTGTCCTTGTGTGGGTGACTTCCAAAGAACATCACAATTCTCTTCTCTTCCGTGCTACCACAGAATTTTTAATATATCACCATGAAAGCAGTTTTCTGCATGTATTTGCCCATCAAACCGAGCTTCGAGAGGGCAGCAACTGTGTTTTCCTGCCCTCAGTGCTCTGCACAAGTCCTAGCATTCAGCAGCCGCTCCAAGAATGCTTGTCAGTTCTGTGAGGGTCAGTTTGCCTTCCAACCCCTTCTCTTTGTTGATTCCGTATAAAGACCATAAACAGCCTTGTGCCATTGCTTGGGAACAGTAGCAACAGCATTCAGCCCTTCTCACTGGACACTAAATGGACAGTGTGGGCTTCCTGTGAAAGGCCCCGCCGCTGTTCCCCAGAGACAGAGATTCTCAGAGACAGCAGGGTGAGTGGGCCAGTTTCATATATGCTGTAGCTACCACAGTGACAGGGCGATATAATCATAATGCCAACAAACTTTCATTGATAATTTATTAAATGTATTAACATATTCAGTTCTAAGAACTGCCTTAGAAAGTTGGTGCTGTTATCTTCCTTTTATAAATGACAACTCTGTGACACCCGGGGCTCAAGTTCCCGGCGTGGGGCCACAGAGGCAGTGAGCCACGGAGCTGGGTGCAACCCAGTCAGGCCTGTGGCCTTCACCACTTCCCATGCCGCTTAACACAATACCTGATATCACACTATCCTCCAAAGCCACTGCCATCAAAACAGCCTGGTACTGGCATAAGAAAAGGCATATAGATCAATGGAAAAGAACAGAGAGCCCAGAAATAAACCCACTCCTAAGGGTCAATTAATATTTGACAAAGGAGGCAAAAGCATACAGTGGGGTAAAGACACGGTGTTCAGGAAATGGTGTTGGGAAAAGTGGACTGGTACGTGCAAAAAAGTGAAACTAGACCACCAACTTACACCACACAGAAGGATAAACACAAAATGGAGAACAGACTTAAATGTGAGTCATGAAACCATAAAAATCCTAGAGGAAAACATAGGCAGCAAAATTCAGATATTTTGTGTAGCACTATTTTTGCCAACATCTCCTGGGCCAAGTGAAACAAAGGAAAAAGTAAACAATTGGGACCCCATCAAATTAAGGAGCTCGGCACAGCTTCTCATTCTGATTTTAGAAACTGTTTTAAAAGCCCCCTTCTCATCCAAGAGAATAAAAGAACTTAAGGGAGAAATTCTCTTGCAGGACTGCAATTTAAAAAATCCACAGTAAGCTAATATGAACATGAGCTCTGAGGCATTCCTCTGTGAGGTGGATTAAATCTGGGCGAACATGCTCCGGGGCTTGGGCCAGCAGAAAACCTCTGCGATTACTCGAAGGCACCGACTGATCCTGCCTGTCACATTTTCAAAATCGTGAAATATCACAGTGTTGTAGTGCCGTTTATCAAGTTGTCCAGCCATTAAATTCAGTGCACAAAGACTCAGGAAATTCCTTGGGGACTCCTGCAACGTCACTATTCTAGCTGAGGATACACACTCAGCACCTTTCCCTCCCCAGGGACTCCCCTTCTCCCACTCTCCCCAAGGTGTTACAGGGTGTTATCCAGAGATCCTCAACCGTGATTGCAACTGTGGGCAATTCTCATGAGTTCCGATTCCAGGGCCTGTTCCTAGGTGTATGGATTCCAAATGTCTAGGGGCAGGGCCCAGGAATCAGTATTTTTAAAATCTCCCCAGGTGATTTGGACTGCTTGCCGGATTAGGGGGCTTTTGGTAGGCTTGTCCTCATTCTACAGACCGTTCATTGCTCGATCTTCCAGAAATGCTTTCAAGTTCAGTGGCGTTCACACTTCTGTTTCCATGATGCCATCTATCATTCATCGGACTCCAGAGTATTTTCTTGATTCTGCTGGCACCCACTCACATTTACTGCTTTCCTTCCACCTCTTGCTGCCATCTCAGCAAAACTGGGATCCAGTCACCAAAGCCAGACCTTGAGACCTCACAGCCTTCTGCCCTCTCAGCTCTGACTCCTACTCTGGTTTGGCTTCAGCCCCCATTCAATGGCTTCCTTGGGCTCCACAGATGTTCCCTGTCCCTGGTGTCCCCTGGCCTTCCTCCGTGCCCCGCCCTCATCACACCTGCTCTTTACTTTCCTCAGAACCAGTTCCCTCTTGCCTTGCTCCCAGAACACACACCTTTGTCTACGCTATTCAACGTAGCCACAACCCAGCAAATATTTATCAAGCACCCACTAGAGCCAGGCACCATCCTAGAAACTCTGAGGGGATGTCCAGGCTTTCTAGATCTTGTCACTCAAAGGGTGGCCATGGACCAGCAGCGTTGGCATTGCCAGCGATCCCATTAGAAATCCAGATTCTCAGGCCCCACCCCAGACTAACCGGAAATCAAAATCTTATTTGGGAAATCAAAAATAAGATTTCCAAAACCAAAGTGGTATTTTAACAAGATTCCCAGGAGATACTTGTGCACGTGATGATTTGAGAAGTAGTGTCTGGATTATTGAGAAAGATGGAAACAATTTACAAGAAGCCCTCTGCTGCAGACCAAATGTCTGCATCCCCCACCCTGAAGTTCACATATTGAAATCCTACCCCCCAATGTGGTGGTGTTGGGAGATGGGGCCTTTGGGAGCTGATTCGGTCACAGAAGTGGAGCCCTCGTGAATGGGATCTGTGCCCTTATAAAAAAGACCCAACACAGCTCCTAGTCCTTCAGCCATGTGAGGACACAGCGAGAAGACATCCATCTATGAACCAGGAAGTGGGTTCTCATGAGACACTAAATTTGCAGGTGTCTAAATCTTGGACATTCAGCATTCAGAACTGTGGGAAATAATCATTTGTTGTTTAAGCCACTCAGTCTGCGGTGATTTGTTATAGCAGCCCAGACTAAGACACCCTTCTCAAGTCCTCCCTTCTCCACCTCAAAAGATCTTTGGAACTTGATCTGCATTCTCTTCATTACCCCAAAGTCAGCTTCCTCACGTGTGACATGGGGATAAGGTTTTTCTCCAGGAGTGGCTCTGAAAGCTGCAAGGAAACATCTTAAAAGACCACATCGTAGGTGCCTAACTGGGTTTCCTTACCCTTCCACCCAAGAGAAAGGCTCTGGCCTGTGGTTTCATCCTGTCTTCTCCCACCTATGGCAGGACCTAAGCCACCATTTCATTTCCTTCTCTCAAACTTTCTTCTGCACCAGACACAGTCCCTTTCCATAAAGACACATCTCTCTTCCTTATCCTCCAGAACCCTGAACTTCTTTGCTTCATCTTCGACCTTCCTTTCACTTCTATCCCTAAACTGGAAAACTAATTGCTGCTTCCACAGCTGCAAGGCCCCACCCCCTACTCTCCAACTCCACCATCTCACTTCCACTCCGGCCTCTGGAACTCACCTGATTTTGTATTAAGATTACAAAAAACTTGTCTGTTACTAAACTTATTGGCCATTTCTCAGGACTTAACTTTTATTATTCCAGACATTCAAAACTTTTCTTAGTTCATAGCACTCTTAGGATCTCATTAATTTTTTCATGGCACCCTTGGGCTAAAAGAAATAAAGGGACAGTTCCATTTATTTATTAAATAATTGGGTGCAAATGACTTAATAGTAGTAATTTGCACAGTGTCCAACAGATGTTGCTCTGTTTTCTTAAAAAATGTAAACTGTCCCACAATTCTGCTGTGAGTTCAACACACTGCCTCAGGGTGCCTTTGCACACCGGTTGACTCATGGCTTTGTCCTGGTAATAGCACACCAGTTGCCAGCCACTCTCAGACCAAGCTCTCTTCCCTTAATTTATAGCATCTCCAGCAGTTACCACGGCCACTCCTTCGCTGACTCTGTTAGGGGTTTCAGTTCATGTCAGCACCATCAAAAGCCTTTGACCAAGTCTAGCTGAAGATGGCTAACCAGTATCTCAATTTACAAGCAGGTTTAGGATTTGTCTCTCACAGAAAACAAGTAATTGTCTTTTCCCACTAAGCATCATCATTCAGTTCCAAAGTGGACATTGCCTGTGATTTCTCTCCTGGGCACTTCCCCCATCTACTGTCATGTAGACTTTGTAATTTCTTCTGTCACTTTGTATCCCATGGCTTTAAGTTGCCAGCCCTCTGGTATGGGTTTCCATTACCTGCGGTTGGACTTGGCAAGTACTCCCTGCTGCCCTCAGTCAGTCTCTTCTTAGTCCTTCCACTCCTTCCCAAATATTCTTCCCTCTGGTATGCACCAAATCATTAACTAGCTCTCTGTTTGCAAATATGTTATGTGCCAGCCTGACATTTCCTTTCCTTATCAGCATGCAGCATACCCAATAAACTAGCCAGTATTTTGTTCTCAGAACTTTCCAGGCATATACCTGTTTCCATACTTTTTCTCATGCTATTCTTCCCCTTGATGATATTTCCATTTGAATGGGAGGCAGCACAGATGTAGAACATTCCCATGATTAAGTTCCACTGGACTGTGCTGCTGTAACTGCTTCTGCTACAAAAGTGGGTACCAGCCAAGATTTCCCCTTGTCCATACCCTTCTCCTTTCTAAGTCAGCCTTTGGTGATTCTCCCCTTTGGTTGCCCAAGTAACTGTAAGCCTTGGCACTTTGAATGGATTTTGCGATATCACTGATAGATATTTATGCTTGTGTATACATGCTTTATTATTGCTTCCCCAAAGGACACTACTTCTGCAATATCTTTTTCCTAACAATTTTTGGAATCCCAGGTTCTATATAAAATAAACACTCAAAAATATTGTCAATGAAATCTTTTAAGTTTTAAAACCACACTGCCCTTGACCTTGGTGACAGCTATGGAAGGTCATGTCCAAGCCATGTGCTATCATATCGGAAATATGTTCAAACCTATATAATTTCATATTTAACAATCTCAGTTTTATTCCTTCAAAAATAAATGCCTTATTGTGAAATCCAGGTGTATTTTTTTAATGTAGCTTTTGCATTCAACTAACATAAATAGCACTTCCCTAAAATCTTAAAGAATATGAGGTTAAAAAAGAACACCTCTGTGTTTAACAGGACACATATGTAAAGGCTCTTCCACTGTGCTCAGTTCCTCTTGGCCTCCCCTACTCTCTTACAACAGACCCATCCCTGTAACATTCGGCCCTTTCCAGACATCTTCAAAACACAATCACTCTTACTAAAACTCTGCTCTTAGAGCATTTACTGTTTTCATTTACACTTCTTCTATTTAAAGTCTAGGAGACAGAATGATTAAGATCATGACTTTTTAATAATATGCCACTATTGCAAACTCACATTAAATTATCAATAGGATTATATATGTACATCAATAATTTATCTGTTGATTACCCTAAAAAGAGAGCATATAGGGTTCACCTACAGTTTTCTCTCCCCAACACTACTTTTCCAGGAAGATCTTCCTCTGCTTTCTGAGAACTGCCTCTGTTTTCAATGTGGTTACCTCGGGAGCTGCCGTGTTCTTTATTCCCACCCCTTCCCAAAATGGGATCAGTCATACCCTGACTTTGGCCATAGGTGATTGGTCTAAAGTTACAAGTTTGGCCAATCATATGACCCTAACCAGGTTTTTCCCAAGTTTTTTCCAACTTGTCATTGGAGAAAGAAAGCAACATAGAAGGGATCAGTGTCTATATTTTCTGAAAAGGAAAAGCCTGTATTCTGCTTTGGAGAAGAATAATACTAATGATGAGAGAAAAAGAGAGCAACAGACAAGGAGAGAGAAAAGGAGAAGGAGGAGATGGGAAGAAAGGGAAGGAAGGAGGGAGGAGGAAGGGGGAGAGTGTGAGTGAGCGAGTGAGTGAGCAGTAAAGTGGTTTCTGGCACTCATCTCTCAATCTTTTCCTTTCCCCTGGTTTAGACAGTCAATTCTTTATCAGGTGATCTATCCTGTATTGTTCTATATATACTCACTCTTTTTGTCTAAGATAGTCCACTACAAGTTTCTGTCAATTATAACCAAGAGAGAATCCTAACAAAAAACAGAAATAAAAAATTTAATCCCCCCGCCAAATAAGATGGAGGAACCTCTGAGTTTTGTGCCCAGGGTTCTATTGAATGAGATGTGAAAATAGGACAAAGGAAAGGAATTTTTTACACAATAATTAAAATGCTTTTTTAACTAACTGAAGCATACACTCCCTTTTGGTGTATTTATCAAGAGACAGGCTCTACTCAAAGACCCCGTCAATCACGTTAGCTAAAAAACTCACTGAAGATATAAAAGAAGAAAAAATTAGTTTAAAATTCCTAGGAAATAACACAAGAGGGTATGTGATAAACTGAAATGCAGTAGACAACATTTAATTTTAACTTCTAATATGATTTTTTTCTGGCCCAAAGGAGTAGATGAGTTTCAATAATTTTGCTTGTCTGTTTACCATTCATAACAAGTCTCCAAGTTAAATGTTCCAAACCTTTTAAGGAAAGGAAACAGAAAGCCGCAGGGGAAAATACTTTCATGCTTGCTCTCAAATCCATGCTGAATTTCACTTGGTTTAGTCATTGCAGGGTGAGAGAATGGTTTTCAATGGAGGAGAAAAATTTCTTGACTCTAACTCAAAGGGATAAAAAAATATGTGGACAGAATTAGCATCTTTGGAGTGTCTTCTAAGAAGGATAATTTTGGAAAATGGCAAAAAGTCAAGTATTGTATGTCACACTTCAGACACAACAAAATCTTCCTTCCCATTCCCCCACCATAAAGAAGATAGCTCCTTTTTTCTTTTTTCCTTTTGCTAGCCAAAACACCCATTGTGAGTTTTGACTATAAATTGTTTTTCTTCTACAAAGAATTTATGATTCTTCTAAACTAAGTAATGACCTGTGCCATAGATTCTATGGACTGAGTGCATTACTGACAATTTAAAAACAAGGTGGACGTTTATACTGGAGTGTATCCTGGCCATCCAAATTGGAAAATATCCATTCATTCATCAACCAATATTTCCTGAGCACCTAGGCAGTAGTAGGCACTGTGCTAGTGTGGATGGCCCAACTGTGAGCTGAGAGACAGGCCCTGTCCACAAGGAGCTGGCATTCTCCACCAGTTCTTTTGTCTTTTCGGGAGGAAGAGAAATTCTTAGACCAAAAGGGCAACTATCTTGATCATTCTCTGAGATATTCTCTTATACCTATAAAAATTTTAAAATTTCTATAGCTAAACAAAATTTATAGCTTATTTCTTGCATGTAAATGTTTAAAAGATCCTTGGAATGTTCCTTTTCTTGCTGGGCAAAAAATTAAAGTGAAAATATGACCGAGACTCCTAGTCAATATCAATAAATTGGCCCAGTGAATGTATAACATTTAAATTATTTTTCATTTTTAAATTGTGGTAATGTAAATGTCAGCCCTTTAGCTTTCTGGGAAATATAAATGGATCAATGTAACATACTCCCTTGAATGACATTTCTGGGATTCCTTTATGAGGCTATCAACAGGAAATATCTTCAAACTTTTTTAAAAAAAATCAAGAAACTTGATTAAGGGAGTTGTTTTATGTTATTTAATCAGCCTAGATGATGCTTGGGTTTTGCCACATCAATTCTCTGGGCCTTGTTTCCTTATCAGTAAAATACAGCATCTAAAGTTCCTTGACAAATTGCAAAATTATTCTATGGCTATAAGTGTTTTTAGGATTCAATAGTGGTTTAAAATATCCTGCAAATAGCAAAAAGTAAGGATTTATGGCCTCAAAATATTTATTTTCTTGATAAAGCTAACTTTTATCATAAAGGTGATTTTTATAAAAGAAGTTTCACTGAAAATGATTCATTTATGGCTTTAGGTAAAAGTTTACAGTAAAGCAAAGAATTAATGCTAATGAAGGTCTTGCAAGAGTTATTGAAAAGTTGGTGTGATGTCATAAATGGTGCAATTATAGAATTATTGATTCAAATAAAATGAGAAAATGTTTGTATCTGAACAAGTCATATGAGATCATTATATTTCATTAAATCAAATGAAGGAAACCCACGCCACTAAAATTTTGGGATAAGGCTTCATAATTCCAAAAGGTGTCAAAGCTATTTAATTAAGAATGAATAAACAAACAATCCAATCAAAAATGGGTAATGAACCTGAATAGATATTTCTCCAAAGAAGATATACATATGACTAATAGACATATGAAAAGATGCTCAATGTTACTAATCATAGAGAAATGCAAATTAAAACCACAATGAGAATTATCTCACACCTGTCACAGTGGCTGTCATCAATAAATCAACAAACAACAAGTGTTGGTGAGGATGTGGAGAAAGAGGAACACTTTTGCACTGTTGGTAGGAATGCAGATTGGTATAGCCATTGTGGAAAGCAGTATGGAGTTACCTCAAAAAATTAAAAATGGAACTGCCCTATGACCCAGTGATTCCACTTTTGGGAATTTATCCAAAGAAACCTAAAACACTAATTAGAAAGAACATAAGTAACCCTATGTTCATTGCAGCATTATTTACAGTTGCCAAGATATGGAAGTAGGCCAAGTGTCCATCAGTAGATGAGTGGATAAAACAACTATGGGACACTTACACAGTGGAATAACCCTTGGCTATAAAAAAAAATCTCACCCTTTGAAACAGCATGATGGACCTGGAGAACATTATGCTAAGTGAAATAAGCCAGTTAGAGAAAGACAATTACCATATGATTTCACTCCTATGTGGAATGTAACGAACAAACTGAACTAAGAAGCAAAATAAAGGCAGACTCATGGAAGGAGAGCAGGCTGACAGCTCTGGGTGTGGACGTAGTGGGTGGAGGGATCAAGCAAAAAGGAAAAAGAACTCATGGACATGGACAACCATATGGTGACTGTGGGGTGGCATGGTATAAGGGGAATAAAAGGTAATGGAAGATTATAATATAAGAAAAGGAATGAATAAAATAAATAATTATTATTCACCATTCAGATGTAGGAAAGCAGCAATAATATTCAAACTGGAGGTTTTAAAACAATTACCAAGGGAGTCCTGGCTAAAAGAGACATGATTTGTCCTGTGGCTTATAACTAAAATAGCAATAAATCATGGGCTTAATATTTCAACAGTCCATTTGGAAGCTGGATGCAGAGGAGCTGCCCATGAAGATAAATAACACAACATGCCAGCTATTTTTTTCTTTTCTTCTTTTCAATGGGGAATGTTTTTAAATATTTTATTTATTTATTTTTAGAGTGGGGGAAGGGATGGAGAAGGAGAGGGTGAGAAACGTTGATGTGTGAGAGATACATTGGTTGCCTCTTGCATGTCCCCTACTGGGGACCTGGCCTGCAACCCAGGCATGTGCCCTGACTGGGAATCGAACAGGTGACCCTTCTGTTCGCAGGCCAGCACTCAATCCAACTGAGCCACACGAGCCAGGGATACTTTTTTTCTTAATGCAAAATATATCATTTCAGCATCTTTCACTTGCTAGATGGAATGCAATGAGTGCTGTAGTTCCAGAGGGCACAAACTAAATTATCTGACTTGTGGGTTCAATTTTGGAATTTTCCTTTCAACAGAATCTGTTCTGTTCCCTAAGCTTTTTTAAGTTGATGCAAGTAAAAACTATTATTTTCTTTGCCTTTAGGGATGGTTCTGTTTACTGACATTTCCCCCTTAATTATACCTAAATAGTCACCAATTAGCATATAAAAATATATTAAGATTTACATTGTGCATACAGACAAAAGAAAAACCCAACTTGAAATGTTTATTGCTTTAGCTGAAATTCCTAATTATTATTTTGAAAGGTCTGAGAGTTGGATCATTTCTGTATTCTATGACTTAAGTGAAACTAGCATTACAGTCAGAGAGAAACTTTACCAGCTTTCTTCTGTAGACTTTTTATTTTAGAAATGAAGATGCAGCCACTCAAGGGGTAACGTGTAGTAGCTGAAGTTGCATAACTAAAACTGGAAGTCATATCTCCTGTGCAAATTGTCCTTTGGTAAAGAATCATGACTATGTTCTAGGCACTATATTGTTTCCGTGGATGGTTTTATTGAATCTCATATCCAAATGATGAGGGCTGTAAGTGGATTTTGAAAAAAAAAATGGCCCTAATTCACCCCCACTCTCTGTGTCTACCTTCTTTGCTACGTGACTTGCAGCTCCCCCAAACAAAAGATAGTATCAATTTCCATATCTCTTGGATCTGGTCAAGTCTTATGACTTGTTTGGGCCAAAGAAGCAGAAAGAAAGAAGACTTCTTAAGAGATCTTGCACTCTTCCACTTGCTCTCAATTGGATGCCTTTCTCAGCTCCATATGAACAAGCCTAGGCTAGCCTGTCGGATGCCAAGAAATGTACGTCAGTCATCTGTGTTGACCCAGCTGACGGTCAGTCAGACAACCCCCAGAAGCAGAGCCCCTAGGTAACTGGCATTTGAACCAAAGACACATAAATGAGCCCAGCCAAGACCAGAAGAACCATCCAGTTGAGTCAAACTCCAATTGCTACACACAGAATCATGAGCTAAATAAATGGTCGCTGTTTAAAGCCAATAAATTTTAAGGTGTTTGTTATGTAACAGAGCTAACTGATAAACGTTGGAATAAAGTAGGTTTCAGTCCACAAACTGTACTTGTAATGATGGTAAGCCCCTTGGCAGGGACCACATTTAGCCTTGGTCACACAGAATCCCTCCACCAGTGCGAAGACCACAGTAGACCTTCAATAATTTTAAATGGGTGAGGAAATGATGATATAAGCATACTCTACACTCTTTAACTTGCCTAACTTCCTAAAATAATAAATGAGAAAATACAGTAGAAACTCTATGGCTGAAAGAATAGGAGACATTCCAACATAAAAATAGGCAATGGATGTGAACAGGCAGTTCGTGGAAAAAAGAAATACAAATGGTCAATAAACATATAAATATGCTTATTTTTGTTCATAATTGAAGCAATGGAATTTAAAATAATACCACTTCTTTGGCAAAACATCTGGATATGAAGTCAATACTCAGAAATCAAAGGCATTCTTGTACACCAACACTGAAACATCAGAAACAGAAATCAGGGAAAAAATCCCATATGATATAGCAACAAGAAAAATAAAGTACCTAGGAATAAACCTAACCAAGGAGGTAAAAGACCTGTACTCAGAAAACTACACAACACTGAAGAAAGAAATTAAGGAAGACACAAACAAATGGAAGCATGTACCCTGCTCATGGATTGGAAGAATTAACATCATCAAAATGGCCATACTACCCAAAGCAATTTATAGATTCAATGCAATCCCTATTAGAGTACCAATGACATATTTCACAGATATAGAACAAACATTTCAGAAATTCATATGGAACCATAAATGACCCCAAATAGCTGCAGCAATTTTGAGAAAGAAGAACAAAGCAGGAGGGATCACAATACCTGATATCAAACTGTATTACAAGGCCACTATAATCAAAACAGCCTGGTACTGGCATAAAAACAGGCACATAGACCAAAGGAACAGAACAGAGAGCCCAGAAATAAACTCAAGTCTTTATGGTCAATTAATATTTGACAAAAGAGGCAGGAGCATAAAATGGAGCAAAAACAGCCTCTTCAACAGATGGTGTTGGGAGATCTGGACAGCTACATGCAAAAAAATGAAACTCGATCACCAACTTATGCCCTACACAAAAATAAATTCAAGGTGGATAAAAGACTTAAATATAAGTCGTAACACCATAAAAGTCCTAGAGGAAAACATTGGCAGGAAAATCTCAGACATTCCATGCAGCAACATCCTCACAGACACGTCCCCTACAGCAAGGGACATAAAGGAAAGAATATACAAATGGGACATCATCAAAATAAAAAGCTTATGCATGGCTAAAGAAAACAGCATTAAAATACAAAAAGAACCAACAGTATGGGAAAACATATTTTCCAATGATACCTCAGACAAGGGTCTGATCTCCAAAATATATAAAGAACTCACACGACTCCACACAAGGAAGACAAACAACCCAATTCAAAAATGGGCAAAGGACTTGAACAGACACTTCTCCAAGGAAGACATACAGAGGGCCCAGAGACATGTGAAAAGATGCTCAGCATCACTAGCCATCAGAGAGATGCAAATTAAAACCACAATGAGGTACCATGTCACACCAGTCAGAGTGGCCAACATAAACAAATCAACAAACAAATGTTGGAGAGGATGCGGAGAAAAGGGAACCCTAGTACATTGCTGGTGGGAATGCAGACTGGTGTGGCCACTGTGGAAAACAGTATGGAATTTCCTCAGAAAACTAAAAATGGAACTGCCTTTTGACCCAGCAATTCCGCTTCTGGGATTATACCCTAAGAACCCTGAGACACCAATCCAAAAGAACCTATGCACACCAATGTTTATAGCAGCACAATTTACAATAGCCAAGTACTGGAAACAACCTAAGTGCCCATCAGCAAATGAGTGGATCAAAAAATTATGGTACATTTACACAATGGAATTCTATGCAGCAGAGAGAAAGAAGGGGCTTATACCCTTTGCAATGGCATAGATGGAAGTGGAGAGCATTATGCTAAGTGAAAAAAGCCAGACGATGAGGAACAAATACCATATGATCTCACCTTTAACTGGAACATAATCGACAAAAGAAAAAAGCAAACAAAATATAACAAGAGACATTGAAGTTAAGAACAATCTAACAATAGCCAGAGAGGAGTGGGGAAGGGATAGTGGGGAGAAGGGTTTTCAGAAACTACTATAAAGGACACATGGACAAAACCAAGGGGGAACGTGAGAGTAGGGGAGGCAGGTGGGTTTGGCTGTGGTGGGTTAGAGGGGTAGGGAGAAAATGCAGACAACTGTAATTGAACAACAATAAAATAATTTAAAAATTGAAAGAAAAATAAAATAATACCATTTCTAACTATATATATTACCATTTCTATCTATATGTTACATGCAATATATGCATATTATATATGTAATATATATAACATAATGTAATATAATGTGTACATACATATATACAAAAATACATATAGTTAGAAATATATGTATATGCATACACCTCTATGTACAGGGGTGAGCAATAGTAGGTTTGCAGTTGTTTATATGGGAAATAATACAATAATAAATAATAATACCAAAATAAACTGTTTTGTGTACTTACAACTGTAAACCTACTTTTGTCAATCCCTGTATATGTGTGTATATAAATATGCTTATTTTACTCATAATTAAAGCAATGGAATTTAATACCATTTCTAACGATATATATAAATACCATATCTAACTATATAAGAATGTATGCATATATATGTATATGTGTATGTGTGTGTGCGTATACACACACACACATGAATGTCTTTCCAGAAGAAGTCTAGCCATTGTTAATATATCAAGAACAGTTTGCATGACATACATGTAACCTGGCAGCCAAGGAGAGTGGAGTGGAATGTGCATGTGTGAACTATGATGACTTCACCGTAGTGGTCAATGGGGACAGAATACACCATTGAGTGAGCATGTGTACTGTGTGGCCATCGCATTCAAAATGACTGAGTGAGTAGAGCAATGCATCTGCTCAAATTTTGCATTAAGCTTGAACATTCCTCCACAGAAACTGTTCAGATGATTCAGAGATTACAGCCATGGGCCACTGGTGATTGGCAGCTTCATCATGACAATGTGCCCTCTCACGCATTATGTCTTGTGCAGTTTTTTGGCAAAATATTAAGTCACCCATGTGACTCAGCTCCCCTACAGCCCAGATTCAGTGCCCTGTTACTTCTGGCTCTTTCCAAAACTAAAATCACCTTTGAAAGGGAAGAGATTTCAGACCATAGATAAGATTTAGGATAATATGATGGGGCAGCTGACGGTGATTGTGAGAACTGTGTGAGGTCCCAAGGTGCCTACTTTGAAAGGGACTGAGGTGTCATTGTCCTATGTACAATGTTTCTTGTATCCTATATATTCTTCAATAAATGTCTCAATTTTTCATATTACATGGCTGGATACCTTCTGGACAGATCTGTATATGTATATGTATATATGTGTATATATGTAATGATATATAAATACATGTACACACATAATATATAAATACATATACACACATATACATGTTATGTGAAAAGAAAAATATCCATTCCATTTCGGTTACACAATGATGATTAGGGAAACTGACAAATAAGAACATTTTTTCACAATTATTTTATTCCTTATTTTACCTCTAAAGTCTTTTATTTTTTTTGTTATTTCTTCCTTGGCAGAGAATGTAAAATTTTGGGGAAAGCTATATCATTTACTTCTCAAGGCAAATGAGCCTATGTTAAAGTCAGAATATTGGAAGAAGACAGAGAACACTACCACACCTACAGCACAGACATGTGCTGACACTACAGTTACTCCTGGTACGTATACTTCAGCTGGGCAACCAAGAAGGGAGGAAATTCGAGGTTGGCTCCCAGACAGGCAGCGACAGCAAATGGTGCTGATAGAAGTCATCGAAAGGAAGATGAGGAGCCCCCTGAGGCTGGAACAAGATGTCAAAAAATGTAATACACATTTACATTTGAACTCATGATCTCCTAGGTAATTTATGTATTGTAAAAAAAAAAAAAAGAAAGAAAAGAAAGGCCAAAACAATGTTTTATGTACATCATCTCATTATTCCTTCTTACAGTTTAATGAAGTAAAAATTATTCTCATCTTCAATGCACAAATGAAGAAACACAGCTACTCGGGGGGAGCAGTGCCCAGAAATGATATTTGGCACAAGATCTGCACATATCACCACTCACATCCCAATGGGCCTTCAATTCATAGTGATCAACATTCCCCCAGAGCTTTCACTGTGAAACACTGGATTGGCAGGGCATTGGGGCACTCAGGTGGATGGGTGCTGATGTTGATTTGGGGCCCACAAGTGATTGCTAGTGGGACAGGCAGAAGGATATATAAGAAGAATATGAGCTACTAAGGTCAATGTGAAGGAAGAGAGAAATGAATGGGATTAGAACATGTGGGAGACTTAAAATATAGGAGAGGAGAAATGGTGGGAAGCAAAGCCAAGCAAAACAAGCCTTTGCAAAATAAAGAGTAGTGACTGTGAGAGGAAATGAGGAAATCTTGTTCTGAAACCACTAAGAAGAAGGGGTTAGTATGAAGACAAACCATCAGGCCAAGCCTTGCTGGGACTAAGGAGCAGCCCCATGGACCCCAAGATCCCCTCTCACTAGGCTGAGGGTGTTGAGTCTTGAATGTAATGCAGAGCCCTCAGGGGGGTCCTTTAAGAATTTCGTGCACTTACCAAAGTCAGTTTAAAATTAAAACCTACACTTAATGATACAGGCAAGACTCAGGGTCAACCTATGGTCAACTCAAGGGTCAACTCAGGGTCAACTCAAACAAGTTAGAGCCGATTCCCCAACCTGGTAGCTCTTCCCTGGAACAGAGTCCTTACCTGGAGTCCACAGACCCTCACAGTATCTATGGAAATGTTTCAGGGAGCACAGAACTTAAATGGGGTTGAGGAACTCACATCTTCATTTTCACTCACCTCCACCTGAAAGTAACCATTTCCTTTCTTGTGAATTTAGACAGGAAATCAAAGCAGCAATTTCCATAGGACCTGTGACTTTGTCACCAATAGATACTCATCCAGCTTGATGGTCAAGCTGTCAATAGTGGAGGGCACACTCTATTTTCCATCTCAACTAAAATGAATTGTATTCTATTCATTCTGAGTGGAGATAAGAACTGATAACTCCAAAACTGTGCTTCTTCAACTTGAATGTGTAACAGGTCACCCGAGGCTCCTATGAATGCAAATTGTGACTTAGCAGGTCTGAATGGAGCCCTAGAGGCTGCAAGCCTGACCAGCTCCCAGGGGGCTGACTAGGGGACCAGACTTGGAGTCACCAGGCTGCACAGCTATTTGTACGAGGAACTTTAAAGATGAAGATCCTTATTTGGACAAATATAAAAAAAGTATTCGAAGGTGTAGAGCCTATGTCACTTGGCATGCATTTTACACGTCACAAGATAATATGAACAATTACTTAAAAACACTCTCTTCGTGTTTATCAGTATATAGAGTTAGGCAAATTGTTCTCTCAAGTGTGTTTCTTATCAGTTTGTCGATGCCTTTATTACTTCGTTTATCACGTGGTAATATAACTGTTTGTAATAAATGTCCTCTGAGTGTGTGTGACCATGTCTTCTTCACCTTTACCTCCAGTGTCTGTCTTTCAGAGTGTTTTGTAATTATTAACTTTTTAATGAGCATTCAAAAGAGCGCTAACCAATGCTATAGTTTCTTTTTAGATCCTAGAAGTGCACTCATTGGAAATGCGCAATCCTTAACAAAAACGCATTTGTGTTTAATTCCCAAAGCAACTTTGGAAGATAAAATGTTTTGTTTCACTTTCCTCATCACCCAAATACTCTTTTTTACTTGGGGCCTACACACTTTTTAACTACACATGCATTTGTCTAATTCAGCCTAAAACGCCTGCTCATAATTCAGAACTGACAAGTGAATTATCTTATGACAGTAGTAAGATTTCCCAGTAGAACAACTTCTGGTTGTTACAAATGGAGTTGATAGAAAGTTCTAATACACACATTTGCCAAAAGGCACGGAGTTTGTGGATGCTCATAGTTCATGAATGCTCCCAAACAGGCATGAAATAAACTTGGTTTGGTTCTAAATCCAATGTGCTTGGGGCTTAGCCCTCTTAACAAAGGCCCATGGATGTGTCCAAAGGTGCTGGGGCTTTATCTAACATCCAGATCCACAATGTAAACACAGTTGAACTGTACACTTGAACTGAGTGAACTGCATGGTGTGTGAAGTAAGTCTGTTAAGGAAAAAAAGAGAGGGAGATGCAGTATCCGAGTCCTCATAATGAAGGAGTTGGCTGTGTGCTCTGAGTAGATATGTGGTCATTAAGATAATCTTGACTTGAAATCTGAACTAGTGGAGGCATCTGCATTATGATTTTGAAGCAGGGGCTACAGAAGCAGAAGATCAAGGTTCAAATCTCAACTCTACTACTTTCCAGTAGTGAAACCTTAGGAAAGGTACTAAACTTCTTGGTAAGATTTTTTTTTAAACCTTATCCCAGGATATGTTCATTGACTTTAAAGAGAGAGGTAGAAGGGAGAGAGAGGGAGAGAGACAGAGAGAGAGAGAGAAACATTGATGTAAGAGAGAAACAGAGAAGCATCAATCAGTTGCTTCCTGTATACACACGAATGGGGGATGGAACTTGCAACCTTTTGAGGTATGGGCTGATGTTCCAAACCACCTGAGCCACCCGGCAGGGCTTGGTAAGATTTTTAATCTGCCAATGGACTGACAATAGTACCAAATTCCAGTGGCTATTATGAGAGTTAAATTGGACAACTCTTGTAAATGGCTTAGCACAGTGTATGGCCCTATGGTGGGTGCTCAATACATGCGGCTATTTTAATTTTTATATTATTATTATTTTATCTCCTGCAATACTAGGAATGGTATACTGGAGAAAGTCAGATGGCAGTGGTTGTCGCTGGGTCTCAAAGCCATCATCTCCCATTAAAAGGTGCTTTGACCTTCTCAGGTCTGTCAAGGCAATCCCATTCTCATACTGAACCTGACTGCTGCCCCAATGGTCTTTCACAGCTCAGATCTTATTTTAGTGGCTCGCAGACAAGGTGGCCCATCAAAATCATGTGGAGCTTGTTAAAGACAAACTTTGAGTCTCTCACTGAGGTGGGGGGCAATGGGTCTCAAAGTGTGGCCCTGGGGCAGAAGCTCCGGGCATCAGCAGCCTTCCAAGGGAGGCCTGCTGAACTGGAAATTCAGGGTGGGATCCCATGATCTGCGGTAATGAGCCCTCCAGGTTATTCTGATGCATGCTGAAGTTGACAGTAACTGAGAGTGGAATCTGATTTTAGATAGCTCCTCATGTGACTTAGCCCTGCTCATTTGCATACTGTCATGGGAACCAGTATTTGAACAACAGAATTGCACTGTATCCTGGCTAAACCATCCAACCTACCAGCAGAGACAGCCTCAGAACTCTCTCCCGTGGACCCGCCTCCAGGGAAGAACTGGACAGGCCATGCAAACACCTGTCAGGGCCCATTTCCTCTGGGGACACTAATTTCTATTAAGGTCACTCCTTTGTTTTGTTTTAGTCACAAGCTTGTTTTGAAGGTTACTTTATTGATGGATTCATTTACTTTATCTATCACCAAACATTTATCACATCCTTACTATGTGTCAAGGCATCAGCAACAATGGAGAAAGTGTCACACTTCATGAGAAAACATTTTAGGAGACCAAACTGACCATTAACAGAGATGATGGCATTTTCTTTCCCTGGGAGCCTCAGCAAGGGGGTTACAACACTCCATGTTGACCATTTCAATAGTGCCTTTTCTAAATGTAAGGGAGTGGGCTGTATGATTTTTTTTTTTTTTAGTTTTTAAAAAGCCCAGCGATACAAAATAAAAAGAACACTTATTTGTAGCATGTTCTTAATTTTCTTAAAGTGTTTTCCAATTCCTTGTGAGATTTCAAGGAATTGAAATAACCCCAAAATAAGTCAGTGAAAATAAAAGCAATAAAACATTGCCTCATTAGGGAACAGAGATGAGCTTGGTAAAGATGCTGGAATAGTGGGCGTATAATATATTAGTGTGTGCAATTTCCACTTCTAAGAAATGGTGATTTTGTAGCTTTTTAAAACCCAGGGACTGAGTTTTGATTGTGCTTGTAAGTTAATCATGAGGTAAATCATATGTCATAATATGGATCTGAAAAATACATCCAACGGTTCTCTATAAACTGGCATCAAAATAATATTGGGGAAAAAAGCAAAAGGAAGCTCCCAGCTTGACCTGCCATGGTCTCCCTTTAAGTTATCCAAGGTTTTCATCAAAAGCCTTCTACAGAAAATAGGGTTCCAGCCATACAAACATAAATCATGTTTCTCGGGCTTACCAGTTTAATATGTTCACGCTTCTGGTATTTTTCACTATAATACTGTTCTTGTCGAAGATTAAGCAGTTGCTGTTGTTGTTTATCCTTCAAGTCTATTAACTTTTGGGTCATTTCAGCATCCAGGGCAGCAAGGTCCTGCTCAATGGCTGATGAGCCGTGGTCAGGGCTGCTGGGCTCTGATCTGCAGAGACACAGGGCTGGACTCAACAAAACATGCAGGTCATAGCAAGGTGGAGGTGGGTGGCTCACCAGAGTTCCTTCTAGAGAGCACTGTGTTTGCAAGTATTTCCACCATCAACCTCAGCTACAGTCAGAACCCCGAGGACAAAACCTTTGTTTAGACCAGTCATTACGTGCCAGGCACTTTCTACTTTACAAAAGGCTGGCCCAACAACCCCACCAGTAGTACGACTATCTTCAGTTAACGTGGGAGGAAAACAGGCTCGTTGAGACAATGTGCCTGGGGCCACAGAGTGGGGAGGCTGCAGAGCAGCTCGCCCAGGGACAGACTCCTAAGGCAAAGCAACGTCTGTGCTCTTAAGTACAGCACAGAACCATTGCACACCAGTGTCTGGACAGAAAACTGCCTTACACGATCTGCTCTTCAATTATGTGAAAAGCTCGGGTGAGATGATGGATATTTGAATAAAAAACCAATGAACATTATGTCCATTTATAACTCTGAGCTGTTTTCACAATTTTAATTTGTATCAAGGGGGATGGCAGATGGACAGATATACTCAGGCCTCAGTGGCTTTGTCTCTTGAAGAAGTTTCTCCTCATATGTCTTTCGATACTAGACGCTTAGGGGTTTTTGTTTTTGTGTTGAGGGAAAGTATAAAAAAATAATGTTTCTGCATCTTCCATAAAAATAGAGTTGAAAATATCCCATTGCCTAATGTTCCTTGTTTAAGATCCATGAGATAAATTCTTTTGTAATTTAATACTGGGAAAATGTTTTTCTCTCTTGGAAAAGCAAGCAAGTTTCCTTTAATTAAATAAGGAGAATTGTCTAACCCATATTTCCTTTTCTCAGAAGTTAAGAGCTAAATTCAGTGTCCAAGGACAGAAATTAAATTAAATGGTTGGTGCTGTCCAGTAGAAACATAACACAAGCCACATATTTAATTATTTTCTATACACATAATTTAACATTTTTAGGAGCTACCTTAAAAAGTAAAACAAAATGCATGAAATTAATTTTAACAATATATTTTGTATAACCTAATACACTCCTAATAGTATGATTTCAACATGTAATTAAAGCAAAATACAACCAGAAACATTGAAATAAAGAACAATCTGACAGTAACCAGAGGGGAGGAGGGAGAGGAATAATAGGGGATAATGGGGGGGATCAAGGAACATGTATGAGGGACACATGGACAAAGCCAAAGGGGGTGGGTTTGAGGGTGAGAAGTGGGGATGGGTTGGGGGGGGTGTAGAGAGGTGAAAATGGAGACAATTGTACTTGAACAACAATAAAAAAATCAAATCAAATCAATGTAAGTCCATAAAAAAGACATGAGTTATTTTATATTCTTTTCTTTTTAAATCAAGTCTTTGGAACCCAGTGTGTATTTTATGTTTAGAGCACATTTCCACTTCTATGAGCCACTGCCCAAGGGCTCAGTCGCCACTTGCAGCTCGTGACTCCCGCATTGGAGAGCGGGTCTCAAGGGCTGGGAGCCCCTCAGCCTGTGTGTATGTTGTTTTACTTTTTCTGTTTTCCTAAGTTTTACACACATCTTCTGTAAGTCACTTCAACACTCTATTGGAAGTTTGTAGGATAAGACTTAAACAAGTAAATAAATATGTGAATAGACAAATGACTACATACAAATCACTAAAAGAGAAATTTAGGAAAAGTTTTAGACCAAGCTTTCTCAGAACTGTTTGCCTAAGTGGGTAAATGTTAACGCCTTTAGCTTTCGGCTTCTTCCTGGAAGTTCACCTGGATGACTTCTAAGGCAGCTCCAGTTCTATGAAATAATGATTAAGTTGCTTCACAAAATACCAGTACTATGTTTTCATTGTGCTTTTTAATCACATGTTAAATCTTATGTTCACAATATGAATCAGCAAAATTCACCTTACCTCTCCCTATAACCTGGCATCAACATAACTCAGTAAAGAAGTGAAAGGAAGGCTGTAGTTCAGGCCCTCTGACTCAGCTCACTGACAGGTAGCTTCCATGCTCACACAGCTCCCGGCATTACCGTATCAGCTACATGTGGGTGATAACTGCATAGATCATGTTAACTGCTGTGGCCCCCAGGCATACCGTTGACACTCAATAAATAGTGGTTGAATAAATATGTAAGAGATGCTTCTCCCCATCAAGTCTGGGTGAATAGAGCTATGGGGTCCCCTAGATCCAAACACAAGAGTTACCTGTGCAGGGCTTTGTGGGTTTTAGATGGTGCAGCAAAGAGGGGTCTTCTTTTTTCTGTATGACAAGTTGTCTCTTCAAGTAGGTTCTAGGTACATGGAAAATTTTCATACCCACCAGGTTGTAATATGGGAAGTCAGCCAACTGATATTGGGCTCATAGGCTAGAACTCAAGGGTGGAACTTCCTGCATATCTGTTCTCAGAATTTGGTCAAATAAATAAATTCAGTCCATAGGCAAATCTGCACTAAGGTGACAGTGGAGCCATAAAGAATGAAGGGAGTGAGGTGGCTCCCTCTTGCAGAGTTATAGGTCCAAAATATGTTACAAAACATCAAAAATCCATGTAAATGGCTCTCTTCCTCATGTCAGCAAACACACACTCATTCAACTTACTTTTTCTTACTATCCTTTTTGGCTGTCTTTTCCAAAGCTGCCCTCCTTCTTAAGTAGTCATTCTGAATTTCATTATATTTTGTAGTGTGTTCTTTGATAAGGTCAGTGGTTTTCTTGTGGTGTCTCTTAACCAGGTCTTTCATTTCTTTGTAGTGCTTCTTTTGAAGTTTTACAAATGATTTCTGTTGCTTTAGCTCTTCAATAGTCTGAGCTTCCACTTCTGCAACACATGAGTAGAAAAGTTAACAGACATGGAAGGACCGAAAGTATAGACGTGGAGAGGAGCAGTAACTGATTATTGAGCAATGTTTGTCTGATATAGTTAACTTTGTGACTATGTTACCACATTTCTCAAAGACTCAATTTCTTTACTTGTAACTTTTTAAAAAAGATTGGGTTTCCTAGAAACAGAGCCCAAGAGGGGCAACCGGGAGCATGTGATTTACAGAGGGGTATCTCAGGAAGAGAGGAATGAGGGCAGCAAATAGGGAGGGGCAGTAGCTAAGCAACAATGTTCTCTTAGTTGCAGTCTGGCTCCTGCCTTATTCAACTGGGAACTCTGGAGGGTGGATTGTACCACAGAGTCAGCCTCACCATGAGGCAAGAAGGTCAGCATGCTGTGTATGTGAGGGGGGAGGCATATCCTACTGGAGGCTTCCTCTGGGCTGAGGGCAATTTTCAAGAGCAGGGGAAGCTATGAGCTGTTATTACCCAGCACTCGTGACAGCTAGAGAATGGGTGCCCCAGAGGATAAAGGAGATGTGGGTGGGGCACCAAGAGCATCCACCTTAAGGATCACAGTACTTCCTTACCTTACTTTTTAGGGCTATTTTGGTGATGAAATAAAAGAATTCCTGCAAAGTATTTAACTCGGTTTCTGGCAGTGTGCCTGTAGATACTTAACAAATGACTGTACAGGTTCTACGGCACCCTCTCTCAGGGGCACTGTTCACAGAATAGATACGGTAGGTTTGCGTATTTATCACATTGCTCCAGTACAGAGCAATAAAGTGAAGGACAGTCCCTTAATGTGATTTTCCCAAAGGCACCATACGTGTTAGTGGCATCTTAAATTACTACATACTTTATCCAATGCTGAGAAAATGTTTAATGTGAAAGAACTTGACCTGAAGACATTCTGTATTTTATTGCCATATTTTATTAACTCTAGAAAATGCATTAAAACATGTTAACATTTCTGAAATTAAGATGCGTCTTACAGTCCCTGAAGTCTAACGGCGGGCCAGTGTTTTTCTTTCTGAGCCATCCCTGAATAGTGGGGTGCCTTCACTGCAATGAATTCTCATCTGTTTGGACCTAGATTATTCATAGTTCACATGTTCCCATACTTTCATTTGAACTTTCTGCTGCTGGGAACAAAAACATGTTATCATAAATATTTAGAACTGTCAAGAGATTTGGAAATGATATATGCCATGAATAACAACAGACCTGAATAGAGAATGAGATATCTAGTGGATAAATGTTGAAATCAGAATAATAAATTATGTTCCTACATGCTGAGGTCTTTAAGCATTTGCAATATGCTCTCCTTTTTAACTAGGTGTCTATTCTCCTGATATTCGATTCCTTTTGATAAAGAGGCTGGAGAGAAAATCAGGTATTTTATTTAATGGTTTCCCTCGGGCCCAAATAGACTCATTATGTTTGCATAATAACTTATTATATTAAGAATCTATAATCCTAAGGAATCGCTGCATTTTTGCTAACAGAGTCAGCCCACCTCTTTAAAAATGGTGTGCAGAGCCTCAGCTACGGCAAGTTTAGCAACAGGGTTCGAGATGTTCCAGTGTATGATCTTGAAAAGTTCAAGAGAAAATACTTTAAAAAAAGTCTGTAGATGAAAGGCTATTCTTTGAATGGGCTCTTAAGTATAAAGATGATGTTCATTACATAAAGAAACAAATATTACTTATAAACAAGCCACTCAGAGATAATCACTGCTAGTATGTCCGTATACCCATTGCCTTTTTTCTATGTGTCTATTTATTTTTATTTTATTTATTTTTTAAAAGATTTTAATTATTTATTTTTAGAGAGACGGGAAGGGAGGGAGAAAGACAGGGAAAGAAACATCAATGTGTAGTTGCCTCTTGTGTGCCCCCTACTGGGGACCTGGCCCACAACCCAGACATGTGCCCTGACTGGGAATTGAACTAGCAACCCTTTGGTTTGCAGGCCAGCACACATTCCACTGAGCCACACCAGCCAGGGCCTATTTATTTTTAAACAACAATATTTATTATTTAAACAATCATGCTCTATTTACACTTCTGTGTATTTACTCTTCTTTTATGTGTCAACATTGTATTGTTACCCAGGGAGCTAAATCTTTAAAAACATGTTTTTAAAAAATACATCCTTCAAGTAATTATCCTATGCATATTTTATGTATTATTTTGGTGAAATGTAAATACATACATAAAGGTATGTAAATCATGAATGTTAAGGCCTGTAAATTTTCACAAAGTGAGCGTGCTTCAATAACCACTACTCAGAACAAATAAGAATATTTTCAGCACCCAGAGGCCCTCTTTTTGGCTCCTGCTCCCTACCAAGCATAATGCAATGTGTGTTTCCAACGGCGTGAATTAGTTTTGCTTGTTTTTTAACTGTAGGTAGAGGGAATCATCAAGAATGTGCTCTTTTGTGTCTGGCCTCTTTTCTTCAACTTGATCCTTGTGAATTTTATCCATGTGTGTGGCTCTAGTTTATTAGTCCCAGAGCTGCATCCGGTTTTAGTCTGTGACCATGCCACAACGTATCGATCCATCCTACTGTTTATGGGCAGTGGGGTGTGTACAGTTGCGCTCTTTCCCATAGTGCTGTTTTTGGTGAACACGTGTGTCCATTTCTGTTGTACATCAGGTCAAGTATTATCATCATTTTTCAGACTCTACTACTTACTGCTAATTGTATTAAAGAAAGCTTATTCTAATTTAAGCTGCACTAGTTCATGGAACTAACCAAATAGAAAATATTTCCAAACTGTACTGAAGTTTCCAAACACAGTGTATCATTCTGTTGGCACAAATGGATAATATTCTGCACTTCTAAATTACAGTTTATTGTCACTTGGGGAAGACATACACTTTTGTTAGCTGAGTCACATTTTCAGTGTAAAATTATTTTTGGATTCTAAAAGAGATATGTTGTGAAACTAGTTAGTTAGTTAGTTAGTTAGTTTTAAAAGATTTTATTTACTTTTAGAGAGAGGAGAAGGGAGGGAGAAAGAGAAGGAAAGAAATGTCAATGTGTGGTTGTCTCCTGTGTGCCCCCTACTGGGGACCTGGCCCAAAACCCAGGCATGTACCCTGACTAGGAATCGAACCAGTGACCCTTTGGTTTGCAGGCCAGAACTCAATCCACTGAGCCACACCAGGTAGGGCAGAAATTATTTTTTATAGCAACAGGATCCCATCTGCCAAGTATGGTTACTTCCCAGTGATCACATCGTGTAGTGTAGGCTCAGCTAGGACTGTATATCTATAAATATTTTTAGATAAAAATATTAATTGTTATCTTTCAGAGATAGATGGAGATCTTCTTTCCTCTAAATTCTTACACTCCATACTACTCAGGTGCCTAATTCCATGTCAGGAGAAGGATGATATTTACCTGTTAAAACACTCTGAATAAGATCTTCTGTTTTGGCAGGTGCCTTTACAGAACCTGAAATAAAGGGATAAAATTAATAGCCACTTAAAACTTTTTGAATTTTATTCTTCCTGCAAAAACAACATTTGGCCCTTGAATTTAAATCTCTTGGAGGAGAAATTACAAATTTTGAGAGAAAATTACTCCAAAAAAACTTCTAAGAAATGTTCTTATTTTGTTATTTTGAGGCCAACAATTAAATGTGAATCTATATGCTCCATTTATAGAGAAAAAGGATATCCCTCCACTTTGAAGCAAAACTGTTAATTCAGTAGAGGCAATACTAGTGCCACCTTTTGGCAAAATCAGGAATGGCAAGTGGTCATTTAAAAAATCAAATGCTGACCAAGTTGGCAGTAATAGTTGTTGCAGGCAAGATCCATTAGTGGATGCCAAAAATCATTGGGCAAAAGTGTGAAGAGAAACAGGATATTTGCATCATCCAAAAGTATCTCCCCAGATACATCCATTAACTATAAAGGAGAAAACCATAACTCAGTGGAGAAACGTGGTAGTCATCACCTTAACCAAGTGATCCAACATCACCAGTGACGACACATCCCAACATCAGGTGCCCCGGATCTGAGGCACTGAGAAGGGCACACATCGTTTCTGTGATGTTCTTGCCCAAAATTCATCACTGCAGCCTAATCATGAGAAAACATCAGGTTGGTCCAAACTGAGGGACATTCTACAAAAAACCGACCAGCACTCTTCGATAGTGTCAAGGTCATGAAAGACAGGACAGACTGAGGGACTGCCTTAGGTTAAAGGAAAACAGGACCCATGACAGCTAAATACAGTGTGGGGTCCTGGGCTGGAACCTGGAACAATAAAAGGACATGAGTGGAAAGCAGGTGAAGTCCAAACAAAGTCTGCAGCTCAGTTCAGGGCATTGTGCCAAGGCTAATTTTCTGACCTGATCATGGTACCATGATTCTGACAGATGTTAACACTAGGGAAGCAGAAATCATTTTTGCAATGTATTCTGTTCCATTTACAAAATGACTCTGTAAGTCAAGTTATTTCAAAACATCAAGTAAAAAAATCAAATAGTAACAGTGTAAATTCTCTTTCTCTTTCAAAAGCCCAAGACTATATTTACTCACATATTTAAATGACTCATTTCTATTCCAGAAGCACTCAAAATGTTTGCGTTTGTCATATAAAAATCTTCATTTGAAAATATCACTTCTTGTTTATGATCAAGTCATCTTACTATTACCCATCTCCACAACCTTCTTAAAACCACAGGCCCTGGTCACATCTTATACTAACTTAATACGATTTGTTCTTTTCAAAATCTCATTCTCCCCCGTGAGAAATACCCCTCTGGTCCCAAGTGAAGGATCTGGATTTCATTGCGGCCATGCACCAGCATGACAAGAAAGGATGGAGACGTGAAGCCATACCTTCATGTAAGAAAATTATTTTGCCTTTTATTTACTTTATAGACCAACTCAACAAAAAGTTACTAAGTACATGCTATTCCTTAGCTCTTTGCAAAGGAAACATCCCACTGAAGTCTCACCTGGGAACCCTGCCATCTACTGGGCTAATAGGACATGCTTAGGAGAGACAGCTGCCTAAAGCAGTCTTAGGTTAAATGTCAAAGTTGGCTGCATTAAATCAAAGGACTTTGCTGAGAAGTGAGACGTGAGCACAGCTTTGGTAGAAGCACAGAAGTGGAAAGCAAGAGTTTTAGGATCTCAGGGAACGGTGTCAGTGCTGACGTCACTCTTCACCAGCTATGTCGCCTTCAAGAAGCACCCTGTCACCTCAAAACTGCAGTTTACTCACCTGCACAGTGGGGACAATAACAGAACCTACCCTCGTAAGCAGATACTATTATAAGAGTTCAATGAGAAAACCCATACGAAGGATTTCGCCGAGTGCTCTGCACCTGGTAAACACTCAAGTTATTGAAAGTAAGTTGGAGAAAGATGGGAAGGAATTCTTGCAGAGACTTGACTTAGTGAGGAAGAACTAGGAATGAGCTTCTAGAGCACAGCTGTTTACAAGAAGTCTGAAGAACCTTCACGCACCCTGCCAGCAGAGGGATCCTGATCCACCACTAAACAATGACACCAGAAACCTGGGTAATGCTGTGGTTCATAAGTTGCCAGCAGAGCCAGGTGGTCACTTAGGTGTCTCTCTTAGCATCCATCCATCCATCCATCCCTTCACTCATTGCTTTATCACACATTTCTGGAGCCCTCTAAGTCCACACACCCTTGCTCATGTGATGCTTTAGGTTACTGAATCCTGCCACCTCCTTGGTGGAATGAATAAACTAGAGGCTCTTTGTTCTGCTGTACAGCTCTCTTTTCTGAGTGTTTACCTGGAGCAGGCTGGCTGTGGAGAGCCTGGGAGGGTGGTTTGGGTGCCAGGGATGTAGTGTGATTCACTCCATTTTCTGCTGGAGTCGTCCTGGCTTCACTTGGCGCCTCTGATGGTGTTTCCCCAGGATCAGCCTACAATGATAAACATCCTTTCATTTTCCACATTTCTTACTGGTTTTTAATTACCTTCCTAAACCAACAAAGCCACATTCGATAGCACATTCACAACTCATTTGGAGTCTGAAATATAAAATTTGAAACTCCCTAGAAAGCAGCGTAAAAACAGCATGGTGTTGAACGATGACTGACAAGTTAACTGTATGAAAGACCCCAGGTTTACTGCTTCCTAGGTCTAGGCCCTCAGGTAGTACCTCACACACTGACTTTTAACCTGACCACGTGATTGGCTTTGGTCAAATGAGAATGTAGCCGATGCTGCAAGCCAAGAAGTGAAAAGGCACTTCTGAGTTTTTCCATTTTCTCAGACCCCTGCAATAGCAATGGAGGCTGAGAGACCATGTGGAGGAGAGCTGGGTCATCTAGGCAAGGAAGTCCTAGGCCAGCCAGCCCCCACTGGCCACAGGCACCTGCGTGAGCCCAGCTAGGATGAGCTGAGCATGGTCCCCAGCAGCAGAACTGCCCAGAGGACCAAATGACTCATGAAAAATACTAAGTAGCTGGTGATGTAAGCCACTAAATTTAGGGGTTGTTTGTTAATGCAGCCGTAGCTAATTGACACGGTGGATACTAGCACAGATTTTGGAGCCAGACTTGCCAAGTTTAAATTCTAGCCCTGACACTTATTAGCAGTGTGGTATTAGGCAATTCACTTAACTATGCCTCAGCTTCCTCATCTTTACAGATAAGGATAAGCATGTACTAGAGATCATAATAGCTCTATTGTAAAGTTGTGTAGAGGATCAAGTAAGTGAATGTTGATGAATTTCTTAGTATAGTTCCTGGTACAGAGTAAATGTGTGTGTGTTAAATAAATAAAGCACTTAAGCTCACGTAACACCACAAATGAATCACAATAATAACAAAGGCATCGAAACTTATGAAGTCTCCACTCCATCCCCTCCGGCAACTAGTGCACAGCCCCACGCAGAGTAGACCTTTAGTAAGTGTCGATCCTCAGAAAGTGATTACAGACTACGTAAATGGTGCTTTTCAACACTCTAAATGTTATGTAACCCTTTTCTTAGTGTTGCCTTCCAGGTCCATGGCAGATTTTACTGACAGTGATGCTGAGTCAACGTTCTACTTTGTAGTACATTAAAAATATAGGTATTAGGAAAGAGCCAGGACTCATTTGCAGCTCAACGTTGTGACATTTTGTTATGTAATTACAGATAATGGATTGTCATAATATAACATTTTTATAGAAAGTAAGACGAGTGAAAATAATGACACTGATTGTCACAAGGAGCTTTTGCTATCCGCCAAAGCATCTTTAAAGCATGAGTCTCAAAGCCATTTGTGTGATGCAGAACTTCGTTTCGTTCCACAAACAACCCCTCTCATCCACCAGGAGAGGCCTGCTCAGTGCTCCCGGAAGCCGTGGGCCCTGGGGCCAGGTGTGGGAGATCACCTGGGGTGGGGGGCAGGGGGCCTAAGCCAGCAACCTAGGCACTCACTACACAGAACTCTGCCTTTGAAAGATGGCTACTTCTGCGGGATAAGTTCTAGCGTAGTCGTGTCATTTGGTTACATCCATCAGGAAAATTCTCCCTAGAATCACTGTGCCTTATGTGCATTCTTTGTTCAGCAGGAAATTGCAAACTGCAGGCTTAGGGTCCAAATAGGGGACATAAAAATGTGTTCTTTGGTTCACTATACACACACATACACATATATATATGAAGCTTTTCTTCAAAAAGCGGATCAGGCAACCCTGGGCCTGCGTTCCCACTCTGAGCTTGAGCCGAGTGGTTTCTGCCCTTTCCGGACTGCTCCTCTTTACTCACTTGGCTCCCCCTCCTTCACTGCTGCAGGCATCTAGGTGCATGGGAGACACTTGAGAAGACTAAAATACGATAAATGTGTTTGGTGGCAAAATTTATAAAGGAAAAGCATTTACAGTGCACAGCAGAAGCTAAAGTAAAAGGGACACTGGCAGGAGCATTGGGTCATTTGGGAAGTCATCCACTGGGGCTGGTCCTCTGAGGTAAATACAGTAAAGCCGCCCAGACCCCCAGCTGAAGGGGGCGCCTGTGGACGCCAACTCAGCTGCTTTGGAGACAAAGAAGGATGGCTGGCGCCTTGTTCCACGGGCACCTGGCCTTCCCCAGTTATATCCAGGCAGGTTCCTGGAGCCACGCAGGGAGTGAACCAGATTCTTTCCAATGTGACAACTGGCTGTAATTAGTCCTCTGGAGAAGAAAAAAAAATATTGATGGAGGAAAGTATGGAGGTGATGAAAAGCCAGTTTCTATGAAAATAATCATGAGTGGCTTCTTTTTGGCAACTAGAATTAGCGTCTTGAGGATGTCAGACTAGAAGTGTATTAAAAATGAATGTGGCCTGCTTATTTTTGCCTTATATCTGCCTTGTATGTTCCATGTAGCTTGCATGCACTTGGGAAACCAAGTTCCCTCATCTACGTGAGTCAAATGAAGGAAAAGTAAATATCAAATAAATGTATGATGAAGTCCCTACATGCCAGACACTGATATAATATATACATTCAAAAGTAATTTTTAAGGAGCAGATACATTTTGAATAAACACATAGGCAGACACTTTGTAGTTACAATGGAGGATAGAGAGATCACCAGGGTTTGGTGCTGCATTTTGAAGTATGCTTTGGAGAAGTGCTTAGTCCAGAATTCACACCTGGAGATGCCTGCCCCCAGGCAGGGTGTGCTGCATCGCACAACCCCAGGCGGGTGCCCTTCACAGCACACATTAATAGGTAGTTAATGGAAATGCCAGAAATGAGATAGGTGCACTAGATTTAATGCAACAGGGCAAAGCGAGGCTGTGCCCAGAGCTGGAGATGCAGCTCCTGAAAAGGGGGTGGCTGCCACTCAGTTGCAGCATGTCATTGCCCAGCCTTTGAGAAAAGCTGGAAAACTGAAATTTTGCATGTATTTCCGAATTTTAAGTCACCAAGGGGCCAAACGCAGCACAAGGTGAGCCTGCAATTGGCCCAGAAGCTTCCCATCCGTGCCCTCTGCTCAGAGGAGCAGAATTGGCCTGGGATTTTGGGATTGCGTCAGGTGAGCAATGCACCCACAGCAGCGCTGAAGGGCGGGAGAGGTGGGAGGTGCTGGGAACACAGCTGGTTTGCAGCCTGCCAGTCCCACCTCACCCCAGGGGCTGAACAAGGTGGGGAGAGGGGGCGGGTAAGGAAGACACTGGATGCTAGGATAGGAATTTGGGTTTCTTTTGTGTGTAGTTAGATACTTGCCAGGGGCCTCTTATGATTTTTTGGAAACAAATTTAATTTATTAGGTTAATAGGAATCAATAATGGCAAATATATTAGACTGATATTTAACATATTTTGCTAACTAAGGACAGTCTAGGCACATTTTAACTGACCTTTCCCCAGTGGAGAAGGACAATGGAAGCAGCTGTAGGCAGTGTGCAGGACGCTGTACAGGCACCAGCTTTGTCATGGTCGTTGGCACAGGCACACTGTCAGCTCCACGGTGGGGCAAAGGCCCCGGAGGGACTACTGAAGGTCTTCACTGAAGACTTTATTAACAGTCACGTGACGTGATAGAGGCCACACGACCAGCAGAAGGATGGTGTATGATATGTGCTATGCTCTAAAGTCTGACTGTCTCCATTGCACTAGTTCACTCTGTATTCTGTGATGGCAGCGACTTAAGGAACCGCGATAGTAAATCTGCTGCTGAGATCGGGGTTGTATGAATGTAAACACCATTCTCAGAGAGCTTACTGTGTGGCCCTAGAGAGGCATTTATGTGTAAAAAGTTAAATGCCTTCAATAAAACGGTTTAATACAAGACATCAAAAACAAACAAAAAATCACCTATAGTAATAAACTACTGTAACTAAATTTTTAAAATGTCATCACTGAAAGATTTAATAATTCCCACTCTATGGATATGCAAGCTGAAATGAAAAACAAAATCCCTTGTCCCACTTAAAGGAACCAGTGGAAGTCAATACTTGGGACTTTGACTTTCACCCAATCCTTAGACTTTCTCCAAATATTATTTTTTATGATTTGGAATAAAATAAGCACAAAATACTTTCACATCAAACTGGAAATTATGATAGAAACCAAATAACTACAAATGTCAGTGTTCTCAATTTAATGGAGAGACTTTTAGGATCCAGTTAAGCAAATTTCAAAGAAAGAAAGTTGGAAGCTAGTGTTTTAGTTGAACTGAATTTTGCTTAGCTGAGTAAAGAAAAAGTACAGAATTAACTACAGCAGAAGTAGGGCCCTGCCATCTAGTGGCCAAATGCAATATTACAACTTTTTTTCTTCACACGGAGTAGTGAAATTTTTAAAGCCAAAATTTTATTTAAAAAATAATATTTAGTTTTTTTATTTAAAAATAAACAGAAGTGCATTTAAAATATCTTATGTCTGTCAGTAAAAGGAAAACTGTAAAGACCATTTTTATGAGTTTTACAGAGAAGGAGATGCCATTTGATACGCTAAATGAAAAAATTTCCATCCTGGGCATTAAAAATTTGGATGTAATAATCAAGCAATAGAGAGTTAGAACGTGGGGAACTTAATTGGCTGGTTAATATCGAAGTAAAGGGTCTCCCAAATGCCAAGCGTGAGCCTGAGTTGCTGGAGGTGCTGGGTGGTGCTCTCCTTGCCAGAGTCAGCTAAAAAGTGCAGCCCCTTCCAGGCAGTGGCTGGGACAGCAGCACCTTGATCTGGACACTGGGTGGGAAAGGGGCAAGGCCATCCATTTTTCTGGAAGAGTAAGGGTGAGGCTCGTAACTCATCATGCATGGGGAAATCTAGTCCCCATGGCACAGATGTGGGCAGTGAGCGGGGCTGGTCAGAACCAGTCTCTCTCTCAAGAATGAGCTTCCTCAAACACGTGTGTAATTCCTACCTTAAATTTCTACTAGGTGAATGAAATAAGATAATGTATCTTCCCCAAATTTCTAAGAAATTCAGATCATTTCTTAAAACTATATCCTGATGTATGCATTCTGAAATGTTTAGGGATAAAATATACTAATATTTGCAACCTACTTTCAAATGCCTCAGAAATAAGATGGAACAATGAATGCACAGAGGGATGGCTAGATGAATATGTATGTGATAAATGAATGCACTTAAATTTTAGTTATGGAATTCAGGCATTGATATTTGGTGTTCAATGTATGATTCTTTCAACGTTTGTATATGTTTGAACATTTTCAAATCAAGTATAGCAAAACTCCTATATTTTGAAGCTTATCAGGATGAGTTAGGAGCAAAAGACAGTTTTAAGGAGATGAACAGACCCATCTCTTGACTTCAGCATTTAAAGCTTCTTGATTTACCAAGTAAAATGAATCTGGCTTTTATTGCAATTAATACCCCATATGTTCCTCCAGCAGTAACTGGATCATGAATCCAACTGCTTCTTGACACAGCCTGAGCAAGAAATAATCAGCATTCACAGGGTCTCTCTTTGTTGAAACATTAGTGATAGCTGCAAGTTTGTATGACTATGCATGTCAGTCTCTTCCTCAGGATTGTAAGGCCTATGAGAACACCTGATTTTTCTTTTAATTACATATACATATAGTGCCCTGTGTGGTGACTGACGCTCAGTTGTGTTAAAAAATTTAATGAATAAATCCACATTTTTCCTGCTCACATATAATCAATAGATATATTATTTTCTGAAGATCTTATTTATTCATTTTTAGAGAGAGGGGAAGGGAGGGAGAAAGAGAGGGAGAGAAACATCAATGTGTGGTTGCCTCTCACACGCCCCCTACTGGGGACCTGGCCCACAACCTAGGCATGTGCCCTGACTGGGAATCGAACCAGCAACCCTTTGGTTCACAGCCTGTGCTCAATCCACTGAGCTACACCAGCAGGGTAATAGATATATTATTAATGACAAAGTCCCATAACTAAAAACCACTTAGATGTTATGTTAAAAAAACAAAAATTTTTCTTTAAATGAATGAATCAATGAATGAAAAAATTGAAGATGCTGCTTTTCTGTTGTCTGTAGTTAGAGAATCTGCATTTGACTCATAATTGTAGCAGTTTATTTAGAAGGAGGTTAAAGGATTAAAGGATACAGCTTTGCTGACTATTTTATATGTGTTACATGTCACTCTTCCTTCCAACCCTAACTGATTAGAAATATTCACACAATCTCCAAAGAGTTAAACAGAAATGAACTCTTGGCAATTAGGCAGAAAAGGTGGATACCTCTTTCAAAGAGAACAGAGACCAATCACCTTTATGTTCATTTTATGAGAATGTATATTTCATATTGATTAAGCCATATTATTTGGCAAAGATTGTGGCCAATCACTCTAGACAATTCCCAGAGAAAATTTTCTCCTTGAGCCCTTTGCCGGTTCCCAGGATTAAGCTGACCTTAGAGTGGATGGAATTAAAGGCTTTCACCTAGGAGGAGCAGAGCCCTTGTGAGAGACAGACGCAGAGCTCTAACACAGCGGTTCTCCGTGTGATCCCTGGACCCACGCGTCAGCCTCACTACAAATTTGGTAGAGATGCAGTTCTTGGGTCCACCCCAGACCTACTGAATCGGAAACTCTGAGGGGGGGGCCCAGCAATCTGAGCTTTAAGATGCCATCCAAGTGACTCTGACACGGGCTAAAGCCTGAAAGCCGTGCTACTCAAAACACGGCCCACAGGCCAGCAGCAGCAGCAGCATCTGGAAGCTTGTTAGAAATGCAGAATTCTGTGCCCTGCTCCAGGCCGAGTAAATCTGACTGTGCAGTGTGATGAGATCTCCAGGTTCGTTGTATGCACGTGAAAACTTGAGAAGCCCTGCTCTACAGCAGAGTGGAAAACTTTGTCATCAAGAGTCACATTTTTATGACCTCTATGGCATTGGGCACAGCATGGGTGACAATACTCAAGTTTCAGGATTCATCGCTGCTTTCGGCAGGTGAACCTGAAGCCACTAACTGGAATCCATTGAAATTTTAAAAATTATTATGGAGAAGGTTGGTAAAAGGTAGCAGGGAAATTGAACCAATGATCATTGAGTGGTTTCCACTCAAGTGAATACACGGATTTATCTTGAGATCTCATATTAAAAGACCCCAATTGCTCTATTTATTGGCCTTTGACTTTAGGCAAGTCATTCGACCACTATAAGCAACCATTTCCTCTTCTATAAATGGGGACTACATGTTTGCCCCAGCTGGGGTCCAGATGTACCCAGGGCACCCAGTGGAAGTGCCTGGTAAACTGCACAGCCACATACAAACGGAAGGGGCAGTGTTGTCATCAGAAGGCCAGATCCTGAAGGCAGACCTTATCTTCCAACTTTATTGGATGCTGGAATGTTCAGGGGCTGGGAGAAACTACTGTTTCCATGAACTGTTATTGTGCTGAATTATTATTGGAGAAGGAAGGTTTTCATAAGGATAATCAAAGATGACTAGTAAACCTCATCTTTGATTACATCACCAAGTTCCGGAAGCACGGACAAGTTTTAAGCTTATGTACTGGAAAAGTTAAACGCACCCAAGGCCTCCTGAGTTAGTTCTGTGGCATTTGTAAGAGCGCTGCCTGGGATTTTTGCTGTTGGGTTATTTTATTGGTGAAATTTACACCAGACCATTGGACTTTTTCTTCTCAAATAATCAAATCCCTTTGAAGGTATCCATGGTGCCACACACTGAATTAGAACATAAACTATTTTAGATAAATTTCAGCTCACTTATAAGAATACTGAGTCTGATAACTTAAAAAGTAGGCCTCTTAGAGTAAGTGAAATTTAAGTATTATCAAATAACTCTATCTTTGCAGAATGTGAAGACCATACAGATGATAGAAGGAAATCTTGAGAACAGAAATGTTGCCCTCGAGGGCCGAGTGAGGTTTGGAGTATCAGGTACAGGCACACCTCACTGTGTTACACTTCACTTTACTGTGCTTCACAGATGAGTTTTTACAAACTAAAGACAAGACCTTCCACCAGCAAAAAAAAAAAATATTACAACTGCTTTCTCACGATACTCTTTTTGTGGTGGTCTAGAACTAAACGTCTCCCAGGTTCGTCTGTACTCTGTCTTAGTCCGTAACCTGCCCCTAGGGGGCACATGAAGGCTTGGTGACCGAATGTACCCTCTGTAACCTGGAAGTTTAGAGCTGGGAGACATGTGTATGCATTTTGGCCAGCAGCCGGTATACAACCTGATCCAATAGAACCCAATATAGACCAATATAGACCTAACTTATTGAAGAACAAGGTCTGATAATATTCAGCGATTTAAAGGGGGAAATCTTGACATTGGATTCAATAAAAAAAATTCAGTTCAAAGGACATTACTATTTAAGGTAAAGGTCTTATAGTCTGTGCTCGGTAGCCCGACGTGGAGGGAAGAAAGATGAATGAAGGCCTAGTCCTTATTAAAGGTTACTGGAAAATTACTTTTGTCCCTGAGGGACATAGTGCGATGTGGGATAGAATAGAATTTTGCTGCTCAGAGTGTGCTCCTCAAACAGCATCGCCCCATCACCTGGGGCTTGTTAGAGTTCCTGAGCCTCAGGGCCCACCCACCCCTGGCCCAGGGGCAGCATTTCGTCACGATGCCCTGCTCTGCACATTAAATGCAGGGAAGTGCTGGTGGAGAACGTGCGTTCTGGAGCCAGGCTGCTTAGATTCCAGTCCTGACTCTGCTCCTTACTAGTTGTGTGGCCCTGGGTGACGAATTTAACCTCTAGCACCCCATTCTCCTCATCTGTTAAATAGGAATAGAAATAAGACATACGAATCTTTTAAGACATAAATATGTTAATCTATTAAAGGGCTTAGAACACTGCCCGTACCATAGTAAACACTCAATAAATATTTACTTTTTCCCACTCCTTGATGGGTTTTACCAAATACTGCATTTGAAAATTATTGTTCTAAATAATATTTTGGGATTGATACATTTGACAGTGACTTTTGTCCCTTTATAGGCATATTTTAAATATGGAAAATCCCAACTGTTACAGATGTCTTATTGGGCATCTCTGTTACTTCTTTAAAATATTAGGGCTGGGAAACATTTTTTAAAAATTAAAAACTTTTGTTAGAAAAATAAATATGCATAGAAGACACGCTAGAAGGACATACACCAAAAATTTTAACTGTATCTGCAAGATTACTGAGGGGCTTTTTGTTTCTTTTGTTTAATGTTTTTAAATTTTTTATATGACCTTTTATTTAGAGAAATAGCTAAACATATTATAAAGCCTTTGTTATTAATCAGATAAGGCAACTTTCTATAACTTTATTAACTTACCACCTTGAACAACAACTTTAAAAATAAATCTAGCAACTCTAATCTCTATTATTCCTTAACTTCCAACATACATATGTATCTTTCACATGATATAAAATAAATATCTGCAGTCCAAAGCATGGAGGAATTTTCAATTTTCTATTTATTTGGTTTTCAAATTACTCTGTGGAGATAACTTATTAGACTATTAGTAACGTGGGACCATTTTGCAGCCCAATGAAATCTTTAATTTTCGAGTAGAAATGACCTTTACAACTACAAGTTAAAAGGATTCTACTAAAAAAGTCTTTGCTGCTAAAATAGTGTCTCCAGTGCCTGCCATGTCCTAGATAGAATTTTCTTCCGAGAAAACCACAGCTACTTATTTGCAGTGGCCTCATTCAAATACACTTGCATTAGTTCAAGACAAGATAAGGGCACACCGGCATTCCAAGGTGTGAAATGACTCTTCTTTCCCAGCACTACATGGTAAGGGAAAACGATTTTTTTCTTGAGTTTCAAAAATGAGGTCAGTTACGGGTTTAGACTTTTCAAAGGAAAAACAGTGTATTTTTTTTCTGTTCGACCATATGGAGTCTATCTGATTCAATGTCTCTAAATTATTTCTAAAGCTGAAAAGGTCCAAATTTTCTCTAAGTTTCACCAGCACTACACATTTACTGAAAATCCCTTCTGATCACCATTTGTTAGAGGAGAAACAAAAGGTTGCCCTAAAATTCTACTGTGTTTTTACCCCCGTTACTGCTGCATTGTCTCCAAATAGTTTTTTGGTAAGTGATGTCTGCTGCAAAGATGAAGCTTTGGCAGGACAGCAGTGTGAAAGGGTCCCTGCAGTCTCAAAGGCCCTCGGTCTCCGTACCTTACAGTGGCATTTTTTCAATCGTTATTAGAGGAACGGTCCTCTCTGAGGCACCAGCAGCAACACATGCAGTTACGAGACTGTCCCCTCAACGGCTGCACTACATTAGCTGAAACTGCTGGTGTCTTGGAAAGTTCCCTTCAAATGCAAGCTTGCTCCTTGGAGAACCTGGCTAACAAACAGGTGGAGGTTGATGATATAAAGGGTCTTGTTTCTAAATAGTGACAATTCATGTAATTTTACTTGAAAATGCTTCATTCAAACTTCTATTTCTTAGAAAATAAAATACATCTAGTTTATGAAAGAGATTCCTGTTTTCTAATTGGAGAAGAATGCTATTAATAGTAACTTATTTATATCTACATAAATTGTCTTTACCTTGAATTAAATTTTATTCAATATGGTAGAAGCTAAAGAAGGTAGAAGAGAAAAGAGATTCCAAGTTTCTGGTGCATTTCTAAGGAGAGTTTTAATTTCATATTGATGTCTCTATGAGCAAAGCAAGAAATCCATTGAATTCTGTAGTCTTAGTTAATCTTTTCAAAGGACATTGTTAAGAAAGAAGCACTATTATCTCTGAAGAAGCATCAGAATTAAAGATGTAACTATTGTCAGACATTTAAATTCTAGTTCCCAAATGAAAAATTCAGAAAAGGCACTCAATTTTTAATTTAATTATAAACAGAAGCTACTTAGCATTGCTGGATTTCCTATAAGGAGAGTTGCTCATGGGCATTCTTGAGTACATGATTTATTGAGAGAACTGTCTCAGGAGAGAACTGTAGGGAAATGAGAAAAGCAGATAGAATGGGGAGAGAAAACACATCAGCACATGGTCTTAGGTGGAATCTAGCCTCAACCTGATCCAATAGGGGCTTGGGAGTGTGAACTGCAACACAGAAGTTGCCCACCCCACAGTAAGGGGTGTGGGCTGTTACTCTCCCTGATCTTTCAGCCTCTGGACATGAATCACCCCCTTCTAGGAATAATTTTCTGGGCATCTCCAGAGGAGGTGGCTCCTATCAGTCCAGGCCAGTCCTCTGGAGGAGTCTGGAGCTGCGAGTGGCCAGCAGCCCACCACTGCAGCAGCCCTGCAAAGGAGGTGTGGGCTGGGCACCAGCAGCATCTGCTTGGAAAAAACATGGGAAGACACCTCCTTCAGTGGGTTCTGTACAAGCAGTGATGGCTTAGGCTAACCCCTCAACATCCAAGCAGGGGGCCTAAGGTTTTTGGGTTTTTTTTTTAATTGTTTTTTTCCCTTCTGCAGATGTTAACCATAAACTTCAGAAGCACAAATAACTTTGGAAGTATAGTCATGTCTACCATTAGGCATAATGTTCTGGCAGTGTAAAATTTCCCTATAACTCCACTTATTGCATACCACAAAAAAGCATTATTTATAAAACTTTTCAGTCTAACTTGAAATTTCGTCACAGAGGATGATTTATCTGCTGGTTCTACAGGATGTGATGCCCACAGCGTAAATGAGAGCTGGAAAATACTACTCTTATGTGAAGTGCTTTCCTTTCATTTCAGTTTTCTCATGTTCAATTAACTCAATATCTTAGATCCAAAACTTCTAAAATTCTATACAAAAACCAAGGAAATAATCATAGATGTGCTAAAATATTTATATGATGTTCATACAAGATCTGCTTCAAATAGGGAAGCATTCCAAATACCCGATGATAGGGGGTTGGAAATACAAATCATGGAATGGCTACACGGCAGAGAAAATGAAGTCATTGAAAGGCATGTCATAGAAGGATGTTTAATAATATGGAAACTATTGGCATTAAGTGAAAATAAAACACAGACTGTGAATATTATCCTACATTATGAAGAAGTAAAATTGTGCATAAAAAGACTAGCTACATATGCACCCCTTTTACAGTGTTATTGCTGGGTGGCTTGGGTGTTTCAGTTGCAGGTAATATCTTTAAGACTTTCTTTTCCTATTTTTAATTTTAAAATTTCCTATGATAAATCTAAGATTCTCTTTCAGAATAAGAAGAAGGCTATTAGTAAATAATATCAACTTAAATGAACTTGCTATTATAGTTTATCCAAACAATTTTCAATTTCCCCCCCACACTGATAGTTATTCTATTTTTATTATCCTTTCCTCTGAATTTTCTGAATATTCAAATAAAATATGAAAATAGCTAATTTTATCACCATTTTTAATATTTAGGTCATCTCTAATAATCATTAGATAATACTTCATTTTTTGATAATACTTCATTTTTAAAAAAAACAAATGATCTACATACAGTCTTCACTTCTAATATTTCTAGACCTTTCTTTATTATTCTTTGCATTGTTATATGTTATTTAAAATAATATAACAACTATTTGGGGAATATATATTTTAACACATAAATATACAATGTAATAATAATAGTAAATAGCTAATGGCCCATACTACACACCAGGTATTGTTTTAAATACTGTACTTTATATATTGAAAGAAATAAAAAAAGCACTTTGAAAATCCTGCACTTTAAAGACAAAGGAAACTACTAACCAACTTGATAATCATCTTCTTTCCTAAGTGCCTTGATCACCTTTAATTAACATGAAACCATCTAGAAATTTTCACCTGGAACAGCAAGTGTGTACTGTTTCATATGATCACAAAATAAGACAGTGGTGGTGGCCACAGCATACCAGGAGAAAATGATATGAAACATTCAGTCAATCATCTGGCAGTTTTGTGAAATGATAAATGATGCTGAACTCCATGAAAACGTTTTTCCAATGTGCGATTTTCTCCTCCTGAGCTGTGATGTTACATAGCCGAAGCCAGCACCTCGGTGTGGAAATCATGCTTAATGCTACGGATATGATTAGAACATCCTCTCACCTCTTTCTTTACTTCTTCTTCATCTTCCAGTGTCAAAGCAGCCAGTTGCTTAGCTCTCTGCTCCATCAGATTCACATATCGAATTGGATTTGACAAAGCTTCAATCACATCTAAGTAGGGAAGAGACATTCTAGATCAAAGATCCTGGAGGTATTGATTACCCATCATCCATCCATGCATTCATCCATCCATTACTTCACTATCCATCTACTCACCCATCAATCCATCAATTCATCATTTATTTTTAATTCAAACATCTACCAATATAATTACCCACTCATTCATGTTTTTGAAATGGACAAGAGTCAAGACCTTTTGCTGAAACCTCAGGAAGAGAGCATTCAAAAGAGGTCAGCTCTGAGAGCCAAACTTGACAGGTTCCAAATCAGAATGTCTCAATACTCCATATTTTTTAGTTTCTTTTGGGGGGTTCCATCCATTCCAGCAATGGTTCCCACAGTTGGCCTATTTGGCCCAAATGGTGTTTCATCAATGGGGACACTTCACATAAAAGGCCTGTTTTACAGACTGTTAAAACAACCCAAAGATTTGGCAATATGGGTTTCATTAGCACAGGACACTGTCTAGCTGGGGTGCCCGACGGCTGCCACCTTTGGATGGGGCCTGGGCTCCAAGCTTGCCATAGTCTGCACCACTGTTAGTGCATTACACCGGTCACTTAGCACCATGAGCATTTTAAGTTTATTATCCCTGGCCGACATCACCATAAATTAACTTCTCCAAACTGAGGGTTCCATGCATGAACAGAATCCGCGTTCTAAAACTGGCTCGAGGCAAATTAATTACACAGATCTAGACAGACTGCTGTAGTACCAGGTAGCGTGGGTTAGAGCGTGTTGGGCCCATGAGAATAGTGCTACTTCCTGGTGGATAAATATGCTCGATGCTTTTGGGGACTTGAACTAAATCAAATGAAAACTTATTCATAAAGGCTTGGGCAGCTGACCTTCTAAACATATATACAAAGTAGAGGTGATTCTGAGGACAGAATTTCCTGCCTTTGTTTCCACACATATGTGGGGGACCTCAGAAGGAGATACCCATCTGAGTTCGGCTGTTTACCTGCATATGTGTCTGGGACGTAGTCTTTCACCTCTATGTAGACAAAGAGAGCTGGGAGCATCAGCGGTTGGTTCCTCTCATTCCTCAGACAGATGTAGTGATAGCCTGGAGGGTGACAATGATATTGCGCATCACACATATTCTTCGCAATCTTAGTTAGAACACAGGAACAGCTATGTGATGGAAGTGTTTATTTTAGGTGGCTCTGGATGACAAACAGTTCACTTCTTTCTCATTTTAATCACACAGTTTTGAGTGATAAGGTATTATTTTTCTCATCAGAGAGGAAAACAATGTTGATTCTGATCTTTTTATTTCCAACTGTTTTCCCTCACAAAAGAGAATTCAAAGGCATGTGTCACAGATTGAACTATTGGTCCAAATTCCTCCCTTCCCTTGATTCCTTCACTTGCTCTGGTTTGGCATGTGGTTTAGCCACATGCTGTGTTCTGGACGATGGGACCTTAGTGATGTGCAAGCAGAGGCTTAGAATGCGCTTGCATAGTCAGCCTTGTTTTGTGCACTCCAGTGGGCTGCCCGGAGAGGCCCATACCAGGCGCCCACTGCTGGTCAGCCTGGGCCCCTCAGTGAGCACACGTAGAACAGTCCTAACTCGGCCCACAGCCTGAAGCACAGCACAGCTACTCGGCTGAGCCCAGGCAAACCCTGCCACCCCACAGACCTGTGAGTCTGAAGATGAATACTTGTGATAAGCTATTGAGTTTTCAGATAGTTTGTTGTACATAATTATTATACAATCATTGTGGCAAGAGTTGATTCAGACACCATAGCATGTCACAAAGGCAGAAACTGCCAGGTTTAAATAGTCTTAGAACAAGACTATTGTTCTTAGAACAAGACTTTTGCTGCTTTGGTGTCTTGCTATAGAACAAAACAGCAAAGCAGCAAGTAGCTTCCCAAATCATTCTTGAGTAATCATGTAAGACAGCGATGATTTTCTTTACAACATATATAAAGTTTCTCACCGTACTACCTATCCATACCTGGCCGAATTGCTTGCACTGGCAGGATCCTGTGACCAATAAATTTACCTCCTTCCTCATAAACTGCTATCCTCAGGCAGGCCAGTGAAGGAAGAACCACCTATGGAGGCAGTAAGGGTGCATGTGGTTACAAGAAGGAGCCACTCCGAAAAAGAATTAGAAAGACATTATGCATATGGGTCCTGCTTTTCCAAAACCAACTAGAAGCTTCTACTTAGCGAATTGATAACAAGTTGTTATATAATTTAAATTTTCAAAAGCAGAGGTGTTACCAGAGATACTGCTTTTTCTATGTTTCATCACCTTCTCCTAAAGAGGAATTTATTCCTGACACTGAGACCACTTGCGTTTGACATGAATATTTTCAATGTGGAAATGACAGAAGTTCTGTGTTTAAGTATAAAGAGTGAGTGGTCTATCATTGTTTAAGCATTTGCCACTGTATTTTCAAAGCAAATTACTTGCATATTTTCAAAACAAAAAACAAAAAGAAGTTAGCTTTCAGAATAGCTTTCAAAATGAGATTGCTTTATAAATTTGTAAAATCCCAAATAAGGCACCAGTTAATTGCACATTTTCCCCCTCAATATTAAAACACGTGGAGTACAGAGTTATATCCCATGTCAAGAGCATTAGGCCGATTGTATCCTTAAAAACTTACTTTTGTTAACAGGAGCAAACCAACATTTATTGACTATTTTTGACGTGCCAGGCATTTTCTAAATGTTTTCAGTGTATTAGGGAATACTTACAATAACTCTATGAAGGAGACACTATTATTAAATCCAATTAACATAAAAAAACATTAGGATACTGAGGCCTTCAATATAGACATTCTCTTTGCAGAAGACTTCCTTTGTAGATGCTCCCTCCAGATAAAAGCAAAGGGCGTGGTAAGAAAGTCTATCACAGAAGAGACTTCCTTTGTGTGATAGGAATGTGTGAGAAAGATTTGCTTTTTGGGGGAAGGCAGAGAGAAGGCCCAGTTGAATGTGAAAGGGTGTTTACTGGGTCAGACAGAACACAGACAATATGAAATGCCAGCTCCCAGTGGCTAGAGATTCTAGGGAATTTAATTAATATTCTTTGTTAACTAAGTATGGACTTCCTTTCTCTCAACTACCATGTTATGCTTACTTCCCACTCTACTTCATTTGAGTCATAATGAAATTATGTATCACCTGTACTATGAGATGATATGAGTTAGGTTTACATGTTATTCTGGCCTTCCAAATGAGGTATACTAGAATTAATTGATTCATAATATACTTACAAAATTCCAAACAAGTAATTCACAGAGATCTTGACTAATTTTTTCAAGATAGCTTTGAAAATGCTATTGCTTTATTAATGTGTAAATTCCCAAATTAAGCAACAAACAATTCTTCTTTTTATTTTTTGTCTCAGGGTCAAACCCCTAGAATACTCAGTTCCACGTCATGTCGACAGGAGACCCACCTTTTTGAACACAATGGGCTCTTCTTCCCAGACAGGGTTTACAGCATTTCCTTGTGAAGTCTTGGTCTTCAATGCTTTCCTCCTTGTGTCCACAGGCAGACCAAACATATCCACTTCCACATAGGTCCCGACTTTCTTATCGGAAAGAAACTGGCCCGAAATAACCTAGAAAATAATAAAAAAGGAACTGTTGATAAATGAACAATGATGAGGTGAAAAAATGCTTTCGGGAGGTACAAATGCTGACGGTGAATGTTGAACGATAAATGGAAGCAAGTGTACAAACATGATTTCTCTTTTGGCTAAAGAATTAGGAGAGGAACACTGCAAGCGCTGGGCTCAGAAGGAGTCAGTAGACAAAGTTGTAGAGGAGGAAATGAATGAACAAGTACGAAAAGTCCAATGAGATTTCTGCCTTTCGTACGTCAGATACCTCTATTACATGGAAGTTTGGTCTTTGGAGCCAACTGAGTATAAAGGTTTTCCTAATAATTAAAAATGTTACAAGAGAAAAACTCTCATTTTAGCATAATTATAAATGAAACTAAAAGGTAATTTAAGAGTGCAGATTTAAAATATAACATAAATAGACATAAATAGAAACTCTAGCATTTAAAAAAATTTCCCGTTGTTCTTAAAATTTAACTTGAAGGAGTGGTTGTGATACCGTGATATCCCAATTCTCAAAGTTGTTACACTTTAAATAAAAAGCCACAATGGTAATTGAAAACCAAACCTGACAAATACTGACTTTAAGCCATCAAGCTCAGTTTATCATCACTCCTAACCTCACCTGGTGAGCAATCCACACAACTGTGGGTATCCTTTGCCCAGGTATAAAACGATCGGGTTTTGTGGAGTTAAAAGAGATTTTAAAATTAAGTATTTATAAAATGTTTTCCATGTCTGCCTCTTCTTCTCACCCAATTTTCAAAATCTGAGTGACCCTCGGGATTGCAAGTAAAGGCACCTTCTGCTTTAACACCGGAGATGGCAGCAGGGGAAAGCAAGTGCTGACCCGGCAACACGGCCAGTCGGGCTTATCTGGTTGACAGAGCTGCCTGCTGACCACGAGCTTTCCGAGCTCAAGTCAGTGAAAGGGGCAGAATTTCCAAGATTATGACTGAGTCAGAAACCGAACACAATGGCAGCCTGAGAAAGGCCATGAGAGGTCGAGTGAGGCCGAAGTCAGCTGAATACTAATGCGGTAAAAATTTCCAAACACTTTAGACAGAAAGCCATGAGGGAGAGGCTGTCTGAATTTGTCCTGGGACAACTAATTTCTCCTGAATGTTCTCTTTAGCCTGAGTACATGACACCTGCCAGCAACAATCTCTGCTTAATTTGAGGTCCTACAGGAGAAGTACCTAACAGACATTTTATAGGTTCGGCACTTACAAGTTCTGTGAGTCGCAGGGGGATTCGCAAGCACCCGTGCTTTCGTGTGTTTATGGTGACTGGTCAAAGCACCAGTCCTTAACTGAGACGGTGGCACTAACCCTCGTCTCTCATCAGTGAGACGACGGTGGCACAGCATTTGAGCCCACAAGTCCACTCCGGCACTACAAAGTCCATGTCGGAGGATCAAAACACAGGCACCACCAGGCATGTCTGCGCTCTTCTTGGTTCCAGCGGCAAGGTTACACGCAGGACTCTGCCGCAGCGTGGCCGTCCGCTCACGGGACACTGGCAACTCTACAACGGTGTCTCCATGCCGCACCCAGGCAGCAGTTTCCGCTTTTCTGGGACTCCACCGTATCCCCTCAACTTACTTCCCTGTCTCTGTGTCATCGTTTTATAATTGCTTACCCCACCACAATAGAATGTTCAAGAGAACATCAAAGAGCAAGCCAACATGTACAAAACAAGATGAATCGGCCAAGATGAAACCTTAGTTTCACCCAACTATAACAACAATTGGAAAGGATTTTTAAAATAACATTTTATCAGTGTGTGATGCTTAAGAATATATCTTAATCAAATGATAGGAATTGAGCATTCTTTGTGGAAGACAACTTCCTAAAATGAATATAATCTTGAAGCTCTAATTCTACCAACCCCACTCTTCAAATATATGCTGTGGAATAATTTCAAAAGAAGTAGTTGTGAAAGATGTCACTGAAATTTTATTTTTAATCTTTGGTATAAACTGACAAACTGTAAAGTAAAAATGGGCTCAACAAGCTTAGGGTAGATAGAAATTAGTGAAACTGTTACAGAGCCTTTTTCAAATATAGTTTTTCATATGCTTTTGGTGTAGGGTTAATGGGAAAACTGAATTGATATCCAATAAAAATGGTTCTTAGTTAATAGTTATCCAGTAAAATAAAAAATAAATAAAACTTTTAAAAAGTACACAAAATTTAGCCAAAACAACCAAGAGCTTACAGAATTAATGTAGAAAGCTCTTTATAAAAATGTTTTCCCATTAATGGTATTAAAAATATTTTGTCAGAGCTAAAAAAATTTTATTTGCTGTAACATCAATTTCAAAGACAGCAGAAATCATTTAAAATTAATTTTTTAAGGTCAGATGAATGTTTAATAAAGCAATTTTTAATTTAATATGTGTTTTAAATCCCTGAATACTCTTGATAGATTTTCGGATCTATGCTATACTGAGTTCAGAGCTTTTATTCAATATTTCACAATGCATTGAGAATATTTTCTTTCTCTAATTTTGTTCAGTGTGGATATTTCTGTAGAATAGAGAAAAAAAAAGGCCAGAAGAGTTTTCCAATATAGGGCACTAATTCTGTGGTAAATTCATTGCTGGAATATCTACACCAAAGAATGGGCTGAACTCCCAATTGTTTTATTGGCTAGGGACCAATTTTTATCCTGTTAAACCTTTATCTCCTACATGTGTTAGCTCGGGTAGGATGGATAGCAAACCAAGGCAGGGAGGAGGAGGGAGATGTGTCTCACCCACTAACTTAGCATCCTGAGCCTTGTCCAATAATGTGCCAGGTGTTCCAACATCACAGGAAACACCACGCTAACCTGGGAGGAAGGAAGTCCTTGAAATTCTATGTATTGTTTCCACTATCTGGGAAAGAAAACCTTGAAACTGTGCTTTCATCCCAAGGCCTGGGAAGGGGAGGAGGAGGACATCCCCTGTGCCCAAAGAAGCAGCCCATAAAACAACCTCAGTTAATTGCCTACCTCTGGTCACTATCTGTTTTACGAGGGAGTCCCTAATGCTTTCAGAAAGAGCCCATAAATAACTTTGGGTAACTGCCTCAACTTTAATTAACTGCTTCCTGTCACATATCTGTTTTACAACCAGAAGAACAATTTGGGTCCGGAGCAAGATCAGCATTCGGGCTAACAGAACCTCACATACACCTAAGTTAGGGCAGTCACGTCCCCCCAGGAAAGCTGGCACCACCTTTGCTGGTCAGTCAATATGTAACTCCCTCACCCCCATCCCGCCAACTATGTCAGTCCTCAGAACAAAGGACCTGGGGCCCTTGGGCCGCCCTTGCCTTGCTTTACCCAGAACCTATGCCTTTCTCGCCCCCCTCAGCAAGGCCCGTCCTCTTCCACGAGAACGTACTAGTGTTCACGAACAAACACTGCTTCCGTGTTAACAGACTTGCCGACCTGCAGCTCTTTACTGCATCACCAAGAAGACCAAGATTTCTCCTGAAGGACGTGTAGCTTCCGAAAAGTTCGACCATATTTTGCCGTGTATAATAAACACTTGTTGCCCAAATTTTTGAGGGAAAAATATGGATGTGCATTATACATGGGTAGTGCCTGAGATAATTTATGTCTATTCTTATGTTTTATAACTATTTGTTACATAAAATTCCTTGTATCATAAGATGTTCAAAAGTAAATGCTAAAATTCCTTTATAATACAAAAAACAAATATCTAAATATACATAAATAAATACTTGAATTAAAAAATTAAAACAAAGGATTTTTTTCCTGAAACTTTGGGCCCAAAATGTGGGTGTATATTATATGCAGCAAAATACAGGTCATTTGGATTCAGTCCTTTAAAAAAAGTATGAAGGAAGTTGAGATTTTGTTGGCAACTACATTTTTGATGACTAAACTACTGTATTTATGCAAAATAGGTACTGTTCAAGACTTTTGTTGGGGACAATTTAGGAACAGAGATGTACGTACCTTAACAGATAAAGTGTTGGCTACTATGCCGTCGACGATGCCTTCGGTGAATGGATCAAAATGCTTGTCAGGTCTCCTCATAAACTCTGGCTTTAGCCTGTAGCCACTCTTCCCATTATACTCATACATCCCCATGTTTATCTGCATAGCCAGGTCTGCACAGCAAAACACAAACCTTACCGTGACTCTGTTTATCTTTGCAGGAAGAAATAAAGATGGTATCATAGTCCACTTTTGTTCCCTCTTTGAAAAGAAATATTTATTCAGTATAGAAATTTAGGAAATACATACAAGAAATTGAGCTATAATCTCCAAATCCAGAGATAAGCCACTACCAACAGGTTGGTGTATATTCTGTTTTCCTACTTCAAATATATTTTGAACATGCAGTACGTACATCTCATCAAATATTTGTCTGTTTTAGTTTAACAGCTGTGTAAAATTGTTTTGAATAACATCTGAGTACATGTATTAATCTAAGCCCCTCTTTGGGAAAATTCGTCTTTTCTGAATTGTCACCATTGGATGAATATCATTGTGGTGAAATCTTTGAAGATTTCATTAATGATCTTCTTAGGAGTGAAATTTCTGGGTCAAGATATGCACTTTGGAAAAGCTTTTAGATAAACCTTACTAAAATGCCCTTCAGAAATCTTAACCTATTTCAAACCTCTAAACCATTTCTAAGGATGGACTCTGCACATCTCATCAACAATGGGTGCTTAAATTTTTCCTTTTTAATTTATAGGGGGAAAAGTTTCCTGTAAAAATGTTTCATTCCTTTGATTACTTACCACCAATATCTAATTATACCCTGACTCATTTCTAATGGACAAAGATTACTGGTCGGAGGTTTCTAAGACTCTGTATGAAATTAATGTCCACACTAACTGCAATTACTGGGGTTAAAAAAAACACATTTTAAAGTCATAAGAAATCTGAGAAGCTGTCATTTATTCCAACTCATCTCTATTGGGGTGGACAATAAAGAGGTGATGGTAGACATATTTCAAAGTTTCATGAAACAAATTACTTTTAGAGCAGGGAAAATAAGTAAAATTTTATCTCTCATGTCATTAAGCTATTGTAACTATCAGACTAAAACTGAACAAAATTAAAAAAAAAAAAGAAAATTATGGACTTGAAAATAATTAACTCCAAAAGCCTAAAAAAGTTATATTAGCAAATCATAATGTTTTTAATTTTATTTTTTATCCTTGCCTGAGAATATGTTTATTGATTTTGGAGACAGAGAAAGGGGTGGGGTGAGAGAGAGAGAGACATCTATGAGTTGCCTCCCATACAGGCCCCAACTGGGGATTGAACCCACAACCTAGGTATGTACCCTGATGTAGAATCAAACCCACAACCTTTTGGTGTAGGGGATGATGCTCCAAGCAACTGAGCTACTTGGCAAGAGGATGAATCATATGTTTTTAAGAATAATACACAACAGAGACTTCCGGCCAGGATGGAGGCATAGGTAGATACTCTTTGCTTCCTTGTATAACCAAAAGAATGATAACAACCAATTTAAAATAGAAAAAAACAACCACAACTGTCAGAAAATTGAACTGTGCTGAAGTCTGACAACCAAAGAGTTAAAGAAGAAATATTCATCCAGACTGGTAAAAGGGACAGAGATGGGAAGCTGGGGAAGAGAGGACATGCAGCAAGGTGGTGTCTGGTGGACTAAGTGGTCCCACATTCACATACGGATAAACTGGGAGGAATAACTGGGGAGCAAGACAGACCGTGAAACCCAGGGATCCAGTGCCTAGAAAATAAAGCCTCAAAACCTCTGATTGTAAAACCTGTGGTGGTTGTGGCAGTGGGAGAAACTGCCAGTCTTACAGGAGATTCATTGGAGGGGCCCACAGGGTCCTAGAACGTACACAAGCCCACCCACCCTGGAATCAGCACCAGCGCAGCACCTGGAAGGGGGGAATTCACTTGTGGGAAGCAGGGGAGGTGACTGAAAGCTGGCTGAGAGCCCAGCAAGCAGCATTGTTCCCTCTCTCACTTCTCCCTCACATCCAGTGCCACAATTCCATGAGCGAAGTGGGTTGCCCCACCCTGGTGAATACCTAAGGCTCCGCCCCTTACAACCTCAGGTGCACTGAGACAAAGAAACATGAGCCAAATGAAAGAACAGATCAAAACTCCAGAAAAAGTCCCTGGCTTCTTAGCTCAGTTGGTTAGAGCATTGGCCCAATATGCCAAGGTTGCAGGTTCAATCTCCAGTCAGGGCACATACAAGAATCAACCAATGACTGTATAAATAAGTGGAAAACAAATTGATGTTTTTCTTTCTCTCTTCCCTTCCTTCCTTTCTCTCTCTAAAATCAATAAAGAAAAAAAAATTAAAACCCTCCAGAAAAAGAACTAAGCAATGAGGAGACAGCCAACCTATCAGATGCAGAGTTCAAAACACTGGTAATCAGGATGCTCACAGAAATGAATGAGTACAGCTGCAAAATAAAGTAAGAGTGAAGGCTATACAATGTGAAATAAAGAAAAATATACAGGGGATCAACTGTGAAGGGAAGGAAACTATGACTCAAATCAGCAATTTGGAGCAAAACGAAGAAAGAAACATTCAACCAGAACAGAATGAAGAAACAAGAATTCAAAAAAAATGAGGAGAGGCTTAGGAACTTCTGGCACAACTTTAAACATTCCAACATTTGAATCATAGGGGTGCCAGAAGAAGAAGAGGAAGAGCAAGAAATTGAAAACTTATTTGAAAAAATAATGAAGGAGAACTTTCCCAATCTGGTGAAGGAAATAGACATGCAAATCCAGGAAGTTCTGAGAGTCCCAAAGAAGTTGGACCCAAGGAAGCACACACCAAGATACATCATAATTACATTACCCAAGACTAAAGAGAAGGAGAGAATTTTAAAAAGCAGCAAGAAAAAAGAAGACAGTTACCTACAAAGGAGTTCCCATCAGACTACCAGCTGATTCCTCAAAAGAAACCTTGCAGGCAAGAAGGGGCTGGAAAGAAGTATTTGAACTCATGAAAGGCAAGGACCTACATCCAAGATTACTGTATCCAGCAAAGCTATCATTTAGAATGGAAGGGCAGATAAAGTGCTTCCCACATAAGGTCAAACTACAGGAGTTCATCATCACCAAGCCCTTATTATATGAAATGTTAAAGGGACTTATCTAAGAAAAAGAAGATCAAAACTATAAACAGTAAAATGACAACAAACTCACAACTATCAACAACTGAACCTAAAAAACAAAACAAAACAAAAAAACCCTAAGCAAACAACTAGAACAGAAACAGAATCACAGAAATGGAGATTACATGGAGGTTATCAGTGGGGAGGGGGAAGGAAGAGAATGGGAGAAAAGGTGTAGGGATTAAGAAGCATAATTGGGCCCTGCTTGGTGTGGCTCAGTGGATTGAGTTCCGGCTTGCAAACCAAAAGATCACCAGTTCAATTCCCAGTCAGGTCACATGCCTGGGACAACCAGGTCCCCAGTAGGGGGTGTGTGAAAGGTAACCAGGCATTGATGTTTCTCTCCCTCTCTTTCTCCTTCCCTTCCTCTCTCTCTAAAAATAAAATAAATAAAATCTTAAAAAAAAGAAGCATATTTGGTAGTTACAAAATAGACAGGAGGAGGTTAAGAATAGTATAAGTCAAGGAGAAGCCAAAGAACTTATATGTATGACCCATGGACATGAAGTAAGGAAGGGGGGATTGCTGGAGGGAATGGGGGTACTGGGTGGAGGGGGATAAAGGGGAAAAATGAGACAACTCTAATAGCATAATCAATAAAATATACTTTAAAATAATATACAACATGTATGTAGAATTTATCACAGGAACACAAGGATAACTAAATATTAGGAGATCTATCAATATAATTTATCACATTTTCTCACAAAATAAGAAATGAACATATCATCATCCCAATAGAAGTCAGAGACATAAAATAACATTTAACATAAATTCCTCATACACTTGTAGTCATTAGGACAAGTGCATACTCCTTCAATGCATGAAAGAATATCTGTCTCAAAGTCATAGCCAACAATTACTCATGGTTACAACAGCAGAATTCCATTAGTTTCAGGATGAAGAGAAAGGAGCAACCCTCAATATTGTTATTTAATATTATACTAGAACAATCAGTCCAAAGTTCTAAGAAGGGAGGAAAACTAAATGTGATTAAATTATTGTGATTTTGTATACGAAAAACCCAATACTGGCAAAATAGAGAATTATAGGAGCTTAGGAAGATTATAGAATTTATAAACCAAATTTATGTACATAATAAACATACAAATATTATGTCCAGAAACAATCTGTTAAAAATATAATGTTAAAAAGAGAGATATAATGTTAACGAAATCAACCAAATAAGCTAGACTGCTAATGAAGACAAGTGACTTTGCTGAGGGACTTAACATAACAATATTTTAAGTGAAGAGAAAAGCATTCTTTCTGTCATAAGAAAAATTAAAAGATAAATTATTCAGATGAATTTATAAATTTAATGCAATTTAATCAAATCTATCTTTTTGAGGGATGAAGAACCCATAATGACAATTAAACTAATATAAATTTAATGTGATTTTAATAAAAATATCCTTTTTTTGGTGGAGGAAAGGGAAAGATGATAACAATTAAACCAAATTCATTTGAAACAGGAATCCTAGAGGCAATGGCAAGAAAAGAAATGAAAATTACTAGCCCTGAAGGAGAGTTTCCACTTCTAGGTATTAAACCATTTATTAAACACTATAATAACCTAGTAAGGTTTTGGTTCTAGAAAGCAGACACATTTGTTAATGGAAAAGAATAAAAATAAAAAAAATGGACCCAAGCTAACAACAACATAAAAGGCTGAAACTATCAAGCTGTAACGTCAGGTCAGTATAAGAAAGGATTGATATATTACTGAAATTATATAGCAAAATTAAAATTAAATTGATGCAAGGGTAAAATTACAAATAAAATAACACAAAAGAAATAGAGTAAATGTGAATTGGATCCTGGGTGGGGAAGCCTGTAATCATAAAAGCAATTCAAGATTCCATAAAAGAAAACATTAACAAATCTAATCCCATCTGTTTCACAAAATAAGAAAACATGCCCTTTATGGAAAAAGTGCTGTTATAAAAGAATAGGGAAATAGGCAATAGGCCTGAATGGGTAATTCATAAAGGCAGAAATATAAAACTCAAAACACATTAATAAAAGCAGGAATATACAAAATTTTAAATCCACATATTTAAAAAGCTTAACCTCAATAATAATCAAAGACATAGAATTAAAACAACAGTGCAATGATAATATTTTGTCTGAAAGTGAATTATTATTATTTAATGACAATACTTAACCAAGATCTCAAATGAGCAGAAACACCCATCACATGTTGTTGACAAGGAAGAAATCTGGTGCAACATATTTTGAGGAACAATGTGGCAATTTGCAAAACATTCTTCAAACTTTCACATCTTTTAACAGAGTAATTCTGTCTCAGGAACATTTCCAAAAGAACATTAGGAGATAGACTTGACAATTTAAATTCAAGACTGTTCTCAGAGCGTTATTTACAGTAGAAAAATTCTCTGATGTTCTGTGATAGGAAGTGGGTCTTAGTGAATTATGAAATGTACTTAATATACAGATAATAAAATCCATGTTTCTGTGTAGCACTTACATATAGATATGGAATTAAGTGAAAGAGCCTGTACATACATGGCTAAAAATCCTGACAGATCTCAAGGCCAAAAGTTAACAGTGTCGTATCTCTGAGTGGTAGCATTCCAAAAAGTTTTATTATCTCTTTATACATAGTTCAATTTTTCTAAATTTGCTATATTAAGTACATATTACTTTAAAAAGTATAAAAATTTTTGTTTTAAAATAATGTAGCCCTGGCCAGGAAGCTCATCTGGGTAGAGCATCCTCCCAATACATCAAGCTTGTGGTTTTGATTCGGGGTCAGGGCACATGCAGGAATTAACCAATGAATGCGTAAATAAGTCAAACAAATTGATGTTACTCTCTTCCTATCTGTCTCTCTTTCTCTAAAATCAATAAAAATCAATATTTTAAAAAATAATGCAAAACCAATAGAAAGATTTGTTTATATAAAGTATTGAAGACAATTGTTCAATTTGCAAAATTCACTCTTTTTTTTGCATTGGTATTTCCTTTACTGAAATTTGTTTTTATTTGTTTCAATCAAGTCTGGCAATTTTCTCTCCTTGGGAATGGATTTTGGACTCTTGGAAGTGTGGCTTCATAACAACAGAAATGAGCATGGACTATGCTACTTACCCACTGTTTGGAAATTCAGGGCAACCATTTGGCAACCTGCGTTCCAGAAAAGCTGCGGCATATAGTTGGATGAATCTACTCGTGTTCCTTTTGGATAGATCCTGCTAAGCTGCATTTTGTTATATCTGGACCATCATGTTAAGTAGTGAATACAATTATAAGAAGAATTAGCCAATAACATTAACTGAGAAACCACCTTCCACCTTTCTCCACTGGGAAATGAGCGGACTATTGATGAAACATTGGGCTAGCGGGTGAAATATGTAAAAACCCTGCTGGACAAACAGAGTAAGTGTGATTTTACAACATAAATGCAGCATCACCTTTGCACAACCTTGTAGGTGAAAACTAACAGGTAGCAAAGATGGCTGAGTCAAAGCCAACAAGATTTGGTGCAGATTATTAAGGACGGGCTTAATGATTAAAGACTCACGAGGAAGCTCACGGATGCCAATCGGGTGAGAGGATGACCCTGTGTTGGGCAGAGACAGACACCTTGACCCGCATGGCTATATTTGAAACGCTCTCTGCTCATTTCCTCATCCTTCTCTGGGAATCCTATTTGCCATGGCTGTGGCACTTTTTATGACTAATAACAAGGTAACTACAGCACTGAAGGTTTTGACCTTGTTTTGCGTTTTGGATCCTACCATCATCAGTTTTCCACCCTGAGAATCTTTTAGTTATTAAGCAACAGCTATGTGTTTAGAGTACGATGGACTATTCCTATTACTAAGTTAGGTAGAGGTTAGTTGTTTCTGAGCTCAGGCTGGGGTACTGGGCCAAATGGAGCTTGAACTTCTGGAACTTGCTAGCTACGTATATGATCTACAGCAGGTTATTTCACTTTTCTGTGCCTCAGTTTCCTTATCGATAAAATAGATTGAATAATTCCTACATCACAGGGCTATTGTAAGGATTAAATAAAGTAAGACATATAACGAAAGGTCAATCACACAGATAGTACTTCATGAATATTAATGATAGTGATTTTTATAGTGTGACTGTTTATGGAGTTTACATTTGTTCTCTCTCCTGTGATGAGTTTTAAATGTGATTTCTTAAAAATTCTAGAACTTGCTTCATGAAATTGAGCTCTTTGGGACATTTAGTACTAATTTTATGAAAAATATTTAAAGACCTATTTCATTTTGGCTCATAGATAGTAATAAAAAGTTTTTGTTGCCAGAAGTATCAACAAAGTCATTATTAGTAAAATATATTTATATCCTCATATCATTATTTCCACTTTTTTTTGATTGGACATCTATTACATGTCCAAGGATGCAAGATGCCAAGTTACATGTATTATATCTTGGACACACACACTTACACACACTTTACATATGTTATCCCTAGTGCAAACGGTGAGCCACAAAGCTGGCATCATTATTCCTGTCTTACAGATGAGAGAATTCAGGAAGATTAAGCAAACTGACAAAGGACAAAGAGCTTGAGGGTAAGAAAATAATCTTGAAATCCTTTACTCCAAGGCTGTTTTCTTTTCCATGTGCCAGGCAACCCCTACTCAGTAAGTGCATATGAACGTGAGACTATTTATCACGCCCACGTGACAGACTTAGGCCATTTCATGCATCATTTTGCTTGAAACAGAAGTTAAACAGCACACAGCTCCCATTGGGCCGACTTAGCCAACATTCCTCTAATCAAGGATACTCTACGAATTCCACCGGAGACTTCGTCAGCTGCTCAAGTCCTTTGGTTTCCACGAAGGAAGACATTTCAAAACTTTTATTTCTTTCTGGGTTAGTGACAAAAAAATAGTAAGAGATAAAATTCAGCATGTAAGTTAGAACATAAAAGAAGTAGGCAAATGTTCAGTGAATTTAGGGAGATCAATATTCAATGTAACTTTTATACGCATATATTTCGGGGAACTATTTATCTGCTACAAAAATCGAGTCTTGTCAGTTGTCTCTCCCACTGTTCACTACCTGGGTCACATGGGCCTATAGTTGCACAAGTCAGGGACATGGTGGCATTAGGGTGGGGAAGTTAACTTTACTCACGGGTAGTGTGGCAATGACAGCTGTTCCGTCCAAAGAGCACAGGCCCCATGGGAATCTTTCGTTTGCAATCCATTCAGATTGATTTCTGGGGGCCATTGCCGGGAGTAACTAAAGAGACCGCGGGTATGTTTGCTGGAGGCTCTTTCTTTGACGCCCACATTGTCACAGCATCACTACAGTTTGTGTACACACTCTGGTTCCACGACTAATGTATGTGACATTAGAATTAAGGTGTTTCAAAGCAAAAGGACCCTTGGAAATTTCCCCGTCTGATGGCCTCATTTTCCAATCAGATAACAAGGTTGGGAGGTGAATGTACTAGAGGTCTCTATATTCGTGAACACAGAGCAACATTTGAAAAGTGAAATCCAGGCTTCCAGTTAGAGTGGGAGAGTGGAAACAGGGTCATCTTGGTTTGGAGGGGCTAAGAGCTGAGCAGCTTCTCTGTCTTCCCCCAGCTAAGAAGCGAACTGTTACACACAGCACCGGCACAGAGCTGCCAGACGGCACTCAGCTGTTAAAGTTTTGTTCCCGTTGAGGCATTTTTCCCTCTTTGATGCCCACTTTCCATCGTTTTTTAAAGCCTCATTCTTCTTCCTAATACTTCCCAGATTCCTTTACCCTTCTTCCGCAATTTAATCATCTGTAAGGTAAACCCTTAGTTATCTTATTTATGTCCATCAAGTCTATTTTCATGACTATTTTAACCATGACTGCTAATTAAAACTAAGTCAATTTAATAGATGTTTTGTAAGCGATGCGCTGTATTGTTTTTTAAAATAATATAAAATGCAAGGAGAAAAGTACTTGTTTGTAAATCTTTGGCTGATGCTATTGTTACCAGGTTCTGAAGGACTTAAATATATAAGCTCCTTCTCAACTTGGCTACTTGTCTAGGAGCTTATGACTTATGAATTAGAAAAACTTATTTCACAGCCAATGAAAATTAGTTATATAAAAAAAACTACTTTAGGACATTTCAAATTGGATAACTTACGATATGTAGCATCAGTAATTGTAACTTCAAAGAAAATATTGGAATATTTATATATAAGTTGTAGTAGAAGTTAAATTCTTTATTGTAGAAATATAGATACCATATACCAAGTTAAGACCCTTTGAGCAAAATTACACAATTTTACCTGTGTGTTAAGTAGAAGCTTAGATTTTTATATATCTGTAAAACTATTCTTCATAAGAGGCTGCTGTATTTAAGCAAAAATTCAGTTTTAAAGAACATGGACTTATAAGCAGCTAAAAAGTCCTAAAGATCTTTTAACCTGACAGCATTTTACATTTTATGCAACTATGAAGCGTAATTTCATGAATGGGCTGTTTTCTCTAGATGGAGAAAAGGTGATACGTGTTTTCTGCATCCACTATGGCTATGCATTTGGACAGAGGAAAACACAGAGTGATAGGAGGGTGACCATATATTCTCCTAAATATATAAGCCAGGCTGAACAAACGGAATGTGGGTAAAGTGGTTGATCTGGTTCTATTTCTAGTCATCAGGGTTGGCCAGTCACTGGCTGCTTCCCTTCTGGGGTGGCTAGATAGTTTATTTCAACACTGTCCCTCGTACAATGGACGGAGTTCGCTGTGTTGTTACAAGCAAAAAACAAACGTGAAACTCTCAATTAACTGTACCTTGGCCTAATGTACGTAGCCCTATGGGGTATTTTGGGAAACATCATGGAATACTTTGTCTATGGTTATTATTATGTACATATATACAAAGTATATAAAATATGTATACATAAACTACATAGTCAACCCATGCAAATATTAAAAACTTCACCAGTACAGAATAATGGTTCTATTAAGGGTATTTTGGGGCTAATATCCTTTGTTTAAAATACACTTACTATATGTTACATTAGGAGTTTTTCTTCAGGAAAACTTACTTTTTGAAGTTTCAAATGACTCAAACTTGACCGGCTGAATGTAGTTCACCAGGTTAGACATCTCTTCTGTGGCCATGGCCTCACTCCCTGCGGTCCCCTGGAAGCAGGAATAAAAATAACATTCCCAGCATCAACATGATATTATCCAGGGTCATTTTCCCAGGGCAACAATCACATGACCCCCGAGGGCAGAACAGCATCCCTCCTCTTCTGAATATGAGGATTACCATCAGAAAATTCATCCTGGGAGAAAGACAAGGCAAAGCTTCCCGTTACGCAAGTGGGGTGCGGGAGCAGGAGGTTTAGGGGGGCTCTCCTTGTGCCAGCAGCACCAACCTCCCCAGGAGATCCTTAGACACGCAGTAAATCAGAATCTGCATTTTACTACAGTGATTCAAATGCCCACGGAAGTTTGAGAATCACGGAGCTACATTTCATCTGCCACAGCAGGACAGCCACAGATGACTTCTAAAGTGAATAAATCAAGAACGCACTCTGCAAAGAGGAAATTAGTATGTGGCTACCCCCCAGGTGAACTGAATTTATGTTTTTAAGTTGCCTGTGGAAATGCATTGGGGTGGGAAAACAACTATTGTTTTTCTTTATGTAAATACTCTTCCCTCCCTTCTTGGTACCTGTGAGCCTATTAGGCCAGCAGAACACTACAGGGTAGGGGTCAGCAGCTCAGCTTCTAGAGCCAGACTGTCTGCTTTGAAATCCCAAGCCTACCACTTAGAGGCTGTGCAATCTTGGGCAAGTTATTTAACTGCTCCATGACTCAGTTTACTCATTAAAATTAGGATAGAATCAGTTCCTATAACATATAGGGTTTTTGCGGTTATTAAATGAGTTCATTTATGGGAAAGAGCTCGGAATAGTGCTTCGGACATAGTAAAACATCATGTTACTTAAACTATTTTTAGATATTCCATGTTATTTTGATACAGTTTTTAATAAAGAGAAAACCAATACTGCAGTGTTGGCCTGGATAGACTTCTATACATAAATCTAATATTCTCTCCCATTTTTACATGAGATAATACTTGGAGATGAGGTTCCTTTTGAAAACTCCTGTAGCAATATTTAGGTTAAAGGTTAATTGGGAAATATTTATCTGGAAATGGACCATCTAATTAGTAAGGCAGTTTTTAAATTATCAAAAATCACTGATAAGAATTCATAAATAATTAAAATAATTCACAGGTGGGAATACTTTACCAGCCATTGTAACAATTTTCCTCCAGGACATAAAGTTGCAGTTTAGTAGGGAAACATAATTTAAAAATTTATACTACATTAAATAATTATAAGGGGAAGAATATCAAGTAAGAACAGTTTACTACTTGTTATTCACCCTTAACTGACTCGCAAAGATACAAGTACTGAGACAGATAGTTTCCAACATGTTTGAAAGCAGATTCAGTATAATTTCCGTTTTTTAACCAGAACTCCTGCTGAAACAAAGTTTTAAAATTCCAACTCACCTAGCTCTAATTCACTTCTAGATTCTGTGCAGTTAATGTACCTGATCTCACAAAGTTATTTGGGATGCTTGAACTTATACCAATAGGTATCTCTACTGCTTATTAATGATCGAAGTTGGCGTCTTGTTCAAAAGGGGTAGAGAAAAAGTTTTAAAGTGAGCTGTGTCTTTTTTGACCACTAGATGGCAGAAGAACACCATGGACTATGTCCAGTGGCAGCTGAGGACTGGCAGATTGGCTGGTTGCCTCTGTGACCAGAGGTCAAGCCCTAGACACCTACCTCATCCATTGAAGACTTTTTACAGTCATCGTCATCATCGTCGTCGTCACTCTCCGTATCAGCTTCCCCTGTCAAATTTTAATGACAGATCATGAAATAAACATTCACAGGTTTGAAGCACACATACCATGTGCATTTACCAATTGGAAATTGGCATTTCACGGTTTTTAAAAAATTACTCTTTTGAATATTTAAATGTTATTAATCATGAGAATTATACTAACACTTTGAATATGGGTTTTTTTCTAAATTTGATTTGTGAATATTTGAAATTCACAAATTCTATAAAAAAATGCTTAACATTTTAGCCTTTTAAAAAAACACATGGCATCATGTACAGCGAGTTTTCTATGGCACATGTATCCACCTTGATGAATGCATTCTCTTTAAGGGTCTGTGTCACCCTAAAACAGGTGAACTATCACTTTCCCTCATTCCCTCTTTTCTTTCAACCTTGACTCTTCAATGTGGTGCTTGGCTTGTGCTCAGTGACCCTGCAGTTGCCTTTCCAAGGCCACAGAGGACCTCAAAGAATTCGAGGAACAGGATAGGAGCTGGTGCAGGTGGGGCTGTGGTAGCACGCTGACCACGCAACACCTGTGAGGTACCGCCTGCACCCTATGCTTGCCTGCAGGCTCACGTAATGAATGCCTTCTTACCTAAACAATGTACAGAGAGTGTCTTGGCAAATGTTGAAATTCTGTTTAAAAGGGTAGGAGAGAATAAGTTAATACTTAAAATCATTATGCGTTATAGAAACTTAACTCAGTGAGACATAACTCAGCTTCACATTTAGCCAAAATGCACTTGTTTCAATGGGTCATTTTTCTCTCTGAAGATTGGGTGGATGACTCTGCTAGGTTAAGTATTCACACCAGTGCTCTGCCTATGAGCAAATGGAGGTGACCTCTGAAAATGATCCCCTATTCACTTCACCCAGAAAACCCCACAAAATCATGCAAATCAAGAGGTTCGAATCTTCGTGTTCATTTCAAGAACACTCGTGAAACTGCCCAGCCATCAAGGGTATGCACGGAAAAGCCACTGACTATCTGAAGAATGTCACTTTACAGAAGCAGCGTGTGCCATCCCATTCCGTCATTACAATGGTGGAGTTGGTAGGTGTGCCGAGGACAGACAGTGGGGCTGGGCCGCTGGACGCAGGGCCAGTGGCTGAAAAACTGTGCTGAATTTTTTTGCCGCGCATGCTTAAAAATGCAGAGAATAGTGCTGAACTGCAGGGTGTAGCGGTAGACTCTCTGATCTTTGAGCACATCCAGGTACCAAAGCTCCCAAGATGCAGTTCAGAACTTAAAGAACTCCTGCGCGGATTACCTGGCTCTAATGCTCATTTGACCACTCCACGGCTCACACGGTGCAACAGCACAACGATCCAGTAGATGGCAACGTTGGCTCAACAATGAGGCAACTTGCAGCGACACAGACTGGTCCGTGCCTTCTGAAAGTTAGCAGCCCTACTCAATCTATGTAAATGACAGCGTGCCCCCAGCACTGTCTTCCAAGAAGTTTGGAACTGTCTTCATTTGGCTGATGAAGTGGAATCAATTACGGAATGACAGAGGTGTGTAAAGTACTCATGAAATATCTTTAAAGGAAAGAGAGTTTTGGCATCAACAAAGATTATTTATGGCTTATTTACTAAAGAAAGCCACATACAACCACTTTATGATGCTGATATTGTGTTAGTTAATAAGGTAAGTCCATTATATTTTAGATAGAAAATGTACTAAAGACATTCTTTTAGGAGGTTGACACATTTTTAATACAATCAGATTTCTTGCCCCAAGTTCTTGTCCCAAGTAACTATTTTTTTTTTTTTTAATTAGAAGGGGATTCTTTTTGTCAAGTAATTTAAAGAGTTGTTTCAGACAGCCTCCTGCACAATGCTTCATGGGATACAACATTACACCTGTCATTTCAAATTCTCAGCCAGGTCATTCTGTGGTTATGTGGGGGGCCGGGGGAACTTGTCTTCCTTTGCTGTATGAGCAGGGACCTGATTTCTCCATTATAAGTTTTTAGAGGGACTTTGGAGTAATCTTACTGAACCATGAAAAACAATCTTACTTTCCCCTTGTTTTTAAAGATACGTGTACTGGCAAAGTGCTGGGACCTAGAAAAGGCACTGGGCCAACGGGGGCTGTGAGCAGTAAATTAGCTTTGAAATAGCAACCATTTCATGGCTTTCAAATTACTTGAGTTCCCCAGTACCAAGAACATCTACAAACCAAGTGGTGAGTTATCAGTGTCCTGTATTCAGAGGCCTACTTACATATTAAAACGTCCGACATTTTCCACTGAAATAAATAAAGATTGCTCAACAGGCTCTGCGGCTAGTTTTTAGGAAATCTACTGAATTACTAACAGATTGCTGCTTTTTCTCTGTATGAAGCAATCATGTTCAGTGCCTGTAAAAATCGTTATTTGTGTTTGCATCCGGTTAATCAGAGGCAGAGAGCAGGGAGTGGGAAAGGCAGATGGCGAGCCGAGCTCCCACATGCAGAGGAAGACTCGGCTTACTTGCTAGCATTCAAGGGGTGGGGCTGTGCCAGGGGACGGCCGCCTGTTAATGGTGTTCGTTCCAAAACTTCAAAAAGAACATTCTTCCTGAGAACAAAGTTATTTTTGAAAAAAAGAGAATTGTGTAATAGTTTGAAATACTGATTGGAGAACTACCACCAACAAAAAAAACCTTTCAAAGAATTATATAATGTCTATTGATAAGGATTTGAATTATATAATGTTTGTTGATAAGGATTTTTAAACAAAAGGAACTGACAATTGGCATGGAAAAATAGAAGAAAAGATAAATCAGAGTTTTGGCCAACTTTTTTTTCCTGATTTCCACAGAGTTTATATTTTAATTTTTTTTAATTATTTTTAAATCTTTTAATTGCCATATGATAGGTATACAGAGAAGTAGAGACGCCATATGTGTTCAGTGCAGTGAGTTTTTACCAACTAAACCAGCCTTAGTACCCAGATCAAGAAACAAAATAAATCCAGTCTCCCCAGCCCCCGTGGGTTCCTCCCAGTCATTTCCTCACCAATGGTAATAACCATTTCTTGACTTCTAATGACATAGGCTAGTGCTTGATTTTGTACTACACACAAAAGGAATCGTACAGTACTCTTTTAAAATGTGACTTCCTTTGTTTACCATTATGTTTCTGAGATTTATTTATATTATTGTGTGCAATTGTGGCTCATAATTGCTGCATACTACTCCATGGTGTGAATGTACCACGATTTATTTCTCCGTTAATGAGCGTTTGGTTGGCTTTCAGTTCGTGGCTACTCTGAATAAGTGCTGCTTTAAGCAGGTCCGCACCTGTCTCTTGGTGAGCGTTGATGTGCATTTCTCTTGGGTACACACCTAGGAATAGGAACAGAATTTCCTGGGGCTAAGGGTCTGCACATGCTCAGCTTTTGTAGATACTGCCCAACAGTTTTCCGAAGTCACTGCTCCCCTGCCAGCTAAACGTGTCACTGAAGAGCTGCCTAGACTCAAGTTTCCTTCACGTGTCTACCCTCCAATTGGATCTCTATCTGGTGCTTTTCAGATTGCCTAGATTCTTTTGACTAAACCTGGAAAATAAGTTTGACTAAATATCACAAATAATTCCGAGAAAATGGGTGAACACTTAGAATTCCTTTTTATGAATCACAAAAAATTGACTTCAAATTACATCTAAAAGGGAAATTATTAATGTTAAGCATTACCTAGTAGCTTTGATAGATAATTTAAATAACTTTACCATTGCACATTCTAATAGAGCTCTGTAAAATAAGGATAAATTGAATTGCCCAGAACTCTTCAGCATAATTAATGAGAATACGTTCAGTGACCATATGATGCCCAGTCCGATAATTAATGTCAAGGGGTCACTGCCCTTGAGAAACTTAAAACCATGAGGTCACTCCAAAGATGACTTGGCTTACGTAGTAGCCAGAATCATGGCCTCCCCAAAATGTCCGTGTCCTGTGATTATGTTCTGTGTCCTGTGAATACCTGTCCTGTGAATACACAGCAAGAGGGACTATGCGGAAGAGATTCAGTTAAGGTCCTTGAGATGGAGGCAGGGGATTACCCTGGATTACCCCCTTGGGTCCAGTGTAAAGACACGTGTGATTAAAAACAGAAGACCTTTCCTGACTGTGGTCAGAGGCAGACGTGATGACAGAAGGGTCAGCGAGAAGTGACACTGCAGGCTTTGAAGTTGAAGGAGTGGGGCCACTAGCCCACGACTGTGGGCGGCCTCTGAAAGCTGCAGAGAGCACAGCACAGGATTTCCTAGAGTCTTCGGAGAGGAATGTGGCCCTGCAGCCCGGATGCTGGCCCAGGACCACCACTCGGACCTTCTGGCCTGAACTGGGGGATGAGACATCTGTGCAGTTTTGTGCCACCAACTTTGCAGCAGCAAAAGAAAGCCAATTCGTTTAGATCTGTTCCCAAACAGAAATGTTAGAAGCGCTTCTCAGCTAATTTTAGAGCAGGAATCCTCAAACCCACGCACAATAAGACAGAGAGCCCGCCAGCCCCTCACCAGCTCCAGGCGACGAGGGTTCAAACACGCTGGAGGAGTCGCTGTATGTGTTGGAAGCTTGTTCCGAGAGCTTCTTTTTGCCACTTCCTTCTGACGACTTGTGTGATTTCTTCTTATTTTTCACCAAAATTTTGTACATTAAATCCATAGGGCTTGGAAGAGGAACTCCAGATTCCAGCTAATGGGAAAAAAGAAAATGCACTCTTTAAAAATACTTCCCCTTCCTCAGATTCTCTCCCCAACTCACCAGAACAGCTCTGGATACCAAGAGCTTCTAGGTTACTCCTTATTACCAGTAATCTGAGTGTGTTCTCCACAGGGCTGGCTCATAGCTCTTGGCTTTTTCATATCAAAGGTATTTTTTAGTTACTGTACTCATTTTCCCGTGGTGAATCCACATGAATAAGATCTTAGAAATACACTAGTAGATTAGGTTTGCTAACACTAAGTTCCAAGAGTTTTTCCAATGGCCATACACATCCCACCATTTTGATTTAGGACAGAAAAGGAAGCCCTGGCCTGGAATTTCGAAGGAGGGAAGCCAGCTAGAGTGTGGCATCTGCCAGGAAGAGTTGGGAAAGACAGGCAGGTGCTTCCAGGCATGTGCCTCAAATCTACCCTTCAATGCAGTTTAAAAACAGCAGAAGCCCCATCCCAGAGCTAGACAGTTAAGCTGCCACCTCCGGGGCATCAGCAGGAGTGGACCAGGTGGCTTCGGAGTTCGTTGCAGCCCCGAGATTCAGCAACCCTTATTTTCAAACCTTATTTCAAGGGTTTCAAGCTTGCACTTCTAGTGGCAAGATCAGTTTCCGGTGAGGGGGTGATTAGGTATTTTATCAGAGAGCACGTGTGCAAGCCCCGAGGTGGGTTATTTTTAGAAAGTCTAGTGAGCTCCCATAAACTGGGATTGTATTCCTTGCTTTCAATGAGTCTGGGGACTGGCAGAAAATCATGTAAGGGGAACTTGGAGAAAGGGTGGAAGAGGGAAGAGTCTCCATGAGGAGGTTTCTGCTGTTCCCTCCCGAAGCAGGGTTGTTACCATGGCAACAGGATGCTGAGTTCTACTACTCCAAGAGGCACATGCAAGGAAGTGAGTGGCGGCCAACAGGGACAGGCCCAGATGTCACCATGGCACCTGCAATGTCCCATTTTGCTGACCCATTTCTCTCAAAAGGGTGTGATGAAGTTCTCTGGCAGGTGATCAGAGCCCTGTCCCCTCAGGCTGTCTCTGTGGGCCGAGTGTGACTGTGAGCATTCTGCTGTCCTGAATGGGTCACGTCGGGCAGTGTGGGCGTGGGAGGAGGACTGGGCAGAGGAAGAGAACGGGTGTCTCCCATCCTCCGCGGCACACACTGCTGCTCTCCTCCCAGTCAAAGGGCCCATTTTCAACTGCATCATCTTCCCAAGAAAGGTAAACGTGAAAGGGATGTAAGTCTCCCCCTACCTCCAATCATAAACATGTGCGTTCCTTCAGGGGTAAACATCAAAAGTGCTTACGGGGTATTTTTCCAGTGGCTCCATGAGAAGGGCATCCCCGAAGATCAGCCGGCAGTACTCCGCCATCTTTGCTTGCTGCTTGGGGCTGGGGGAAGCGAGAAGGAAAGGAGGAAAGCCAGGAGGCTTGTTCAAAAAGGCTCGACTGGAAGGACTACTCTGTGCCATTAAGTACAGGAAGAGGTAATGCCCTCACTGTACCCTTCAGGATTAGTTTTTACCATTCAAAATCCCTGGTTTACTACCCTGCCGTATGAGACTTTGATACTAGTGGATGGGAGAGATAGTCCTAAGGCTGATCTGCGGAGACATAGATGGAGGGGAAGGCAGGTCATTTGCTTGGCACTGGATTCTTGAATGTCCTAGATTTAGGGACTTAGTCCATTTTGCTTCATTTCCTGATTCTAAGTCAAATGCAAGACACTTGGGGGTGGAATTCGTTCATGACTTCATGTGAATTCTTGGGTGAAACTTGTCCAACCAACAGAGAGAACTGTGCTGCAAAGGAGGTTTATAAGGAGGTGGGAGAGAAAAGGGAGGAAGAGAGGGAGGTCAACAGAGAGGTTTGTAAGGAGGGAGGGAAGGAGGGAGAGAGAGGGAGAGAAAGAGAGGGGGGAATATCTCAAAATGCAGAAGAAAAAGGGCAGACAGGCAGAAGGTGCCCCTTGGGAGTGAGTCCATACATAATAAAAGCAGCAAGCACCCCGAGGAAAGCTGTCTGCAGCTCTTCTGTGCGTAGTAGTAAGGAAGCAAAGGTGGTGTCAGCCCGACTGTGTGCCTGTAGGCACCCGGTCCATGGGAAAAGGCTGGAGCTGCAGCATTTGCTGAGCTGAGCTCCAGGCTCTCACCCACTCTTCGTCTATATAACGGACAGGATAACTGTTCTTGGAAGGGGACAGTGGATGCTGAGAAGATGAAGTGAAGTGATGGATGCAAATGCCTTTTAAACAATAAAAGATCGGGTCAAAAGTAAGATGATCCCAGTCAGACTACAGGACTTGCAAGCCTACTAACAGAAACACAGCAGATAGGAGGAACACCCGCATCCTTTCAATACTCCTGCTTCCTTTGACCTTTACAAAGCAATACATTTTTTTCTCTTCCTGTAGAATGTTAAATATCATTATAAAGGTATCCAATTCCATTGGGATTTATAGACCATGGTTTTGATCTAGAGACTGACAAACACGATTTCCAATAGTTGTCTCTAGGTGCTGCAGCGCTAACACATTTTAGCGGAACTGGGACTGTGGTGAGAATCAGTGGGTGGTCAAAAGCCTTCTTTATACAACTCGAGTTGATTATAAATATGATTATTTTCCTTCCCTCTCCCATGACTGTTAGGCCTGGATCATGGACTGTTTCTTCCTGGGAGAGAGTATGTTTTGGGGGTTCAAATCATATTGCAATGGTTCACAGGGAAAATCGCCCTTTGTATTCCCCCTTTGTAAAAAAAAAGGCATATATTTTGGGAGTCAAGTGAGTTTTCTGGGGTTCTAATATGAGCCTGAGTTCATTGCCTTTTCGGAATTGCAGAGAGAGACAAAGGAGAGATTCCTAGAACTTGCAGATCCCTGCATAACAACCTCTCAACCTGCCCTTCTTGACACATGTGAGATTTTACTGCATGGCTTACAAGACTCCTCAACAGTTTCAGAGAGAGAGGAAAACCTGCCATCAGAAAAGCGATCCTGGAAAACACTGGGGGGGGGCACTTATTAGAAGCTGGGGAGCAAGAAAAGGCACAGCTGACCTGGCAGGGCAACCTGGGCATCCTCAGTTCAGAAACTCTTGCTCCAGGGACAACCGGCCAAGGGGCTCAACCAAGCCAGCCAGCTCTGTAGCGGTACGTGAAACAAGTCCATCTGTGCCGGCCCACACACTCCAGGTTGCACAAAAGAAATTGTCCGGGCCTTCCTTTTCACTTTCGCAGAATGAAGCTATCAAATATCACAGAGCTTTGCTACTCCAAGTGTGGTCCATGGACCAGCAGCATCAGCAGCACCTGGGGCTGGTTAGAGATGCAGATTCAAGGCCTCCAAGGCGGATTCTGAATCAGAATTTCTGTGGAAGTGGGGCCCAGGGTATATGTCTTAACAACCCTCTAGATAATTCTGATGCATGCTGAAGTTTGAAAACTGCTATGATAAAACAAGTTAACATGTGGTGAAGTAGAAGATATTTTTCTTGAGTTTTGGAACTTGGGATCCCCAAGTTCCATTGATCAGAGACCTGGAGTGGAAAGGGTTTCAGCCTAATGCTCTGCTTTTGGGATTGCTCAGGGAACCGTATTCTCACCAGTAGAGAGGGATGTTCTAGGGGTCCCATTGCAGGTGACAGACAGAGTCTTCTGTCCTCTGTCAAGCAGTCCTCTAGGACAGAGAAGGAATTTTCTGGAGCAAAATCTTACATTCATTTCCACTAAAGAGTCACCTGAAGCTGTTAATGCTGCAGGTGGCAGGCCTTAGTCCCCAGTCCCGATTCACTGAGTTGAGAGTAGAGGCCCGAAACCTGCATTTGTTACAAGTCGGCAGGTAATTCCGATGCAGGAGGTTTAGTAGACTGTGGTGTTTGGAGCAGCATGCTAGTACTTCACTCACATCACTGGGAGTCTTAAGAAAATGATGATTTGAAGTCAGAGTCTGGGGTGGGGCCTGAGACTCTGCATTTCTAACAAGCTCTGCATGATGCCTATGGTGCTCGTCCATGGAGAGACTGCACCTGTAGAGGAAGGGTCTACACCTGACCTAGACTTTGAAAACGCTGCCTCAGAATCAACAGAGATGGAGAGAATAAGATGTAAATGTTGAAGAAAACAGTAAAACGTGCTATTTGGTGATCAGGCAATTCATGCTCTTGGCAAGCACACTTGCCCACCTGACAGGAAAATGAATCAGAACAGAGGGCAAACGGAATGGGAAGAGTCAGCGGAAAGCACGCCAGCTTTAATTGTGGGTCAGAACTGCAGAAATAAAGGGCATTATAATCAAAATTGCAATTAGCAAATAAAAAGAAAAAATCCCAAAGCATTTACAGTGTCAAGAGTGGCTACCATGGAGATGAAGTAAGAGAAAAATATTCACAAATACATTTTGAGCTTCAGACTGTCGCAGAGACATCTGGACAAACTAAAGTTCTGTAGTATTTTAATAAAGTGTAGGTACCTGGCAAAGTGGTCAGTTTTCTGCCCTAGAAATGGGCCCCATTTCATGGGGTAAGTCCTCCACATTGAACTAAGCCAACTTCCTTCTCTGTAGATGAGGAATCTTCAGGGCATGGAAATTAAAAACCTTGTCCAAAATCTTACATTGTCTGTGGCTGAACCATGGCTAGAAGTTACTTTGCTAAAGTTCAGTGTAGAATTCTTCTTATGAAGGTGCCAGTTCACAAACTTGGTGGAGCATCAGAGTTAGCTAGGACTTTTTGAAGTCTTATTTCTAGGCATTTGAATTCAGGAGTAGGAGCAGGGCTCAGGAATCTGCATTCTATGGGGTTCTGGGTAGCAGATGAATAAGGATAAGTTGCCAGCCGCTAGTGGCAGATTCCCCTTTGTTGTCCAGGAATAGAGGATTTTGGATATTTGGAGAGAGAACTACAAAACTCAGTGGGTTTTATTTTTTCCAGCGTGACTTTGTTTTGGCTCAAGTGAGCTGGGACCAGAGTTCTGAGCCTGGCATTCTTTATCTGCAGCACACAGAATAAACCGGTTCACAGAGATGGCAGAGAGAGTTCAGACGTCTCTGGTGGGTGTGCTCCTGAGTCACTGTGTGGACAGGGATTCTGAGGTTAGGTCTAAGTTTAGTGGGACCCAGTGCTGCAGCCGGTGCAGATGAATGATGTCTGTCACCTGGTTCAGCAATGCGGTGAGGGAGCCTACAGCTCAAGCGTAGGGTTTACCAGCACAGGGAAAACTTGTAAGTTATCAGTGAGAGTCCTCCCAGGAGAGAGCTGTGGCTGAGCGATTTTGACATGTGCAGCTCACGGACAATAGCAATATGGAGCAAACAACTTCCTCCCACAATAGAATTTGTTATCTTCCTGTGCCACTGCCTTTGGATTTTCTCAGTGGTCTAAGGTAAATAGCATGGCATCCAGAGGTTGTTTTCCTGTTTCTTTTGGTACGTGTGAATTATTAATGAACTTTTAATCACTAAATATCTCATTTTGAAACCAGAAAGAGCAGTATTATGGCACTACTCTTTTTGCTTTTGTGTACAATGTAGGCTTAGTTTTCATGCCCAGTTTTGTCTCTCCATATGACTAATGTTAAAAGACTGCAAAAAATGTTCTGTTATTAAGGGCACAACCACATACATGTGAACATTTACAGCAAGTTGCCTTATGGATGCTCTGATGGTCTTCCTTTGATGTTTTCAAGGCTCAGGTGTGGGGGACAGTAGTGGTCAAATGTATGATTTTTGAAGCCGGACTGGTGGGATTTGAATCCCCCAACTCTGTCAGGATTTAGCTAAATGGCCTTGGGCAAGCTACTTACCATCTTTGGGACTCAGTTTCATCACATGTCAAATAGAGATAATCATGATAATATTTATTCTTAGGATCACCTGGCTTGTGGTGAGGGTTCCATGAGCTGATGCTTGGAGCGCTGCTTGGGATGTAATAAATATTGGTGGTGTTAGGTTTGTGGTGGTGTTGGCTATTGATACCGCTGCCTACCTTATGGGACAGCTCGATGAAGCAGGTGTGACAATCAAGAATAGAGTTATAAATTTTGTAAAATGCTTCTCATTTTTTCTAATTTACATAGAAACAATTCTTGATGAAAATAAATGTGCTACATTTGAGGCTACTGGAGCTATATCTCCAAAAAGGAAATAATGCATCAACAAGTCTGGGAGCCGTAGTGCCCGGGAGAAAGATGCTACAGCATTGTTCCAGCCCAGTTACACGTGTATGGGCAGAGGTGAGAAAATGCTTCAGGAAAGGCAGCTGTAAATCAGAGCTGTGTAGCAAGCGAGGTACTAAATGCAGAGACCAAAGTCATGCTGCTCTCTTCAGTTAAAAGAGAAATAGCAATAAAATTAAATAAATTCTTTTCTCTTTAGTCAACCCTCAGGAGTGTTAGAAAAGACTATGTACCAAATGATTACATCATTCATTGGATGACTCTTTCCTAAAGAAATAGAATCACGAGCCAGCAAATGTAATATAGATTTCCTGAGGGCAAACTAGAAATACAGATAATTATAAAATCAGCTACTTCAAAATAAGGTATCTTGACACGTATACATTAACCACTGATCCCATGTCACTACTTAGAAATTCTGCAACCTGAAATTTGGTCACGACCAAACTTCTTTAAGATTTACTGAAGTGAAGCATGTATGCAGATTAGCAGGGCAGATTAGCGAACTGGACAAGACTGCCGCGAGGAGGGAAACCTGTGAGCTAGATTAGGACAGGTGCTGCTGGCTCGCCGAGAAAACCAGCTTAGGTCACTGAAGTGAAAGCGAGGACGACTTCCCAAGTGCTAGTTGAGCAATGATGGGCACTAGTATGTTGTCTTTGGACGTCAATTCAAAGGACGGGATTTTTAGTTTCCTGGATTTTGATTCAATATAGATTAGACATTTTTTTTCATTTTGGAGCTCTTTAAGTTGAATAAGTATATGATAAACTAATATCCATGTATCTGAAATGTGTCTTTCTTTGGTCCTTTGTCATAAAACAAATATACCGGTACAACAGTTAAGTCAGAACTATTGTACCTTTTCTTTGTGTGTATGTCAGTGATAAGTATGGGCTATGTTGAAACAGGAAACTATCTGCCAATACTAACAAATAGAGGAACCAATGGGAAGGAGATGGAGGGAACGTTTATTGGTCTGAGTCCTGTATAAGAGCAAAGTGGCAGAACAGAATCTACAGCTGTCCCTCCACCAGCTCCAATGTGTGCGGAACTATCCATTTTAGTGTGACAAGGCTGACCATAAATTTACCTGCAACAGAAGGAGCTACTGGAGGAGGATTGTAAAAGTGGGCCCTGCATTAGAGACATGAGTTTTGGAAAGTGTGTCGCACTGCATTGTAAAAAGAGTTCATAGTTGAAAAAGCCTGCTATGGCGTGAAAGTAGACTCCACAAGTCCACTGGATTATTTTAATGTGAATGAGATTTAAATGAATGAATTCCACCACATACCATTGGAAAGATGCTACCTAATATATAGCATAAACAAAGAACACCACTAATAATGTCAAATAATCTTATATCAGATGAACAATTATTAAACATGCCCTATTTGGGAAAAGATTCCCTTTTGAGTGTGTTAAATACTTACGAATCCACATGATTCTCAAATGAAAGGAGAATTGGAAAAGGTGAAGTCTTAAATGCACACTCAGCGATTGCTTCTATCACTTCCTAAAAAGGAGAACACATGTATTATTCAAGATGCCAAAATTTTAATGTGTGTATTTTTTCTTTGGGGTTTCACCCATGAATATGGTTATTGTTTTCATCTGTAAAATAGTATCAAATGGTCTAAAATGGCCAGAAGGGGTTGCGAAGGCTGCTGGACTGTAAGTTTTCTGACTTTTGACCTAACAAGATAAAAAAAACCCTAAATTTTGGTGGAGGGGGAATTGCAACTATGAAGGTTGCATGAATGGTTCTATGAATGGTTCTATTTGCTCATTACATCTGTTTTTAAAACATTTTATTTATTTATCTTTAGAGAGAGGGGAAGGGAGGGAGAAAGAGAGGGAGAGAAACATTCAATGTGACAAACATTGATCGGTTGCCTCTCGCACACACCCCAACTGTGGACTAGGCCTGAAACCCAGGCATGTGCCTTGACCGAGAATTGAACCGGCAACCTTTAGCTTTGCAGGGCAACACCCAACCAACTGAGCCACTGCCAGGGGTCTACTTTGTTTTTATAATGAAAGAACTCTAATCATATTGTTAAAAAATTTAGACAAGAGACGGTAACATTTTCACCCATAAACTTACCCTTTGAACCAAATCACTGTTGGTATTTGATCATACTTCGGTCTGTTTTTCATGTGTTTGTATAATTTAGTTTTAATTATAGTCTCTATTTGCATTTTTAGCATTGTTATTGGGATATAATTCACCATTTTAAAATAAACATGATTTTTAGTATATTCAGAGTTATGTAACCATCACCCCCATCTAAGTTAGAACATTTTTATCACCCCCAAAAGAAATCATGTACCCCTTAGCAGTCACTCCCCATTCCCCACCCCCACCCCCACCCCCACCCCCAGCCTTAGGCAACCATTACTGTCTATGCCTCCATAGACATAGAAATATTCCAAAAATTTCACACCAGTGGAATCATGTACACGTGGTCTTTAAGTCTGGCATCTTTCATTCATCCTGCTGTAACACCTATCCGTGTTTCATTCCTCAACCTGTATTTTTAAAAAATGTGTTTGTCATAAGCTTTCATATCTGCATAAAATTCTAGGGAGTAGCAGTATCATAACTGATTTAACCATTACCCAGTTGTGGCACAGACATTTTAAAAGCTATCATTCAAATAATTCTGTAAAAACATCTTCATTTTTCCTAATAGTTTGAATTATTCGGGGGATGAATTCTCAGAAGGGGAATTATTGAATCTAAGAATATGAATACTTTTAAAGTCTCCTGTGTTTCTCCAAATTACTTTCCATCTTCAATTGCCCAAAATAAGGTATAGAGTTCTAGACTTCAAGGCATATCCACCAGCTTTTGGCATTTTTTTTTTCAAAATATTTTTCTTATTGAACTGGTATTAAAGTAGGATCTCATTTATTTTTAATTATACCGTTCTCAATACTACTGTGATTTTACATACTCAAATGCTTTATTTTTTTGTTGCATTTATTCTTTTCATATTCTCCTTTCACTCCAGGATTTCTACCCTCTTTCCTTATGCCTGAGCCTTCCACTATATTTTCTGCCTTTCTTTATATCCAAGCCAGAAAGCTATTTCCCTGGCCCCAGACTGTAAATAAGGCTTTCTAATTCTGTACTACATTTGCATCTATCCTCTAAGAAAGGTGTGCATGCATGAAGCAAAGTAATCGCTCTCCCCATTTCTTAGAAGTGATTTCAGAGATTGCTTTTCAATCATGGTCAGTTTCACTTTTTATGATAGTTGATGCTATCAAAATAAGTGTACTATACCAAGTTTCACCAATATTTTAAATTCCTTATTTGATTTATTTGAACACAGGCCTGGGATTCAAACACGCTCGTGCTTTAGTCCTACTTCTTAGTTTTCCAAGGTGTGTCCTTGGGAAAAATCACTTAACACCTCTGTGCCTCAGTTTACTGACCTGTAAAGTGGGGTGATAGACTTCATTCCACAAGCCTGTGGTGAAAATGCATCAAGAGAAAGTAAAGAACCCAGCTTATGATGGGCACATAATCTCAAATCAATTAAGGTTAACTTACTTTGCTGGTAGCTCCCTCTCTGCCCACCCTAAACCTACCCTTTTAGGCCCATACTATTACAAACAAGAGGTATCGGGCCAAGATGGAGGCATAGGTAAATACACTGTGCCTCCTCTCACAACCAAAAGAAGGACAACAACAACTTTAAAAACAAAAAATGACCAGATCTGCCAGAAAATTGAACTGTATGGAAATCTGACAACCAAGGAGTTATAGAGGAAACATTCATCTAGACTGGTAGAAGGGACAGGTGGGCAGCTGGGGTGGAGAGGGCTCATGGCAAGGTGGCAGCTGGCAGACTGGGCAGGGCCACAGCTCACAGAGCAAGCAGTCCCACATTTGCGCACAGATGAACCAAAAGGAACTGGGGAGTGAGACAGACTGAAAAACCCAGGGTTCCAGTACAGGGAAATAAAGCCTCAAAACTGCTGACTGAAAACACCTTTGGGGGTTGAGGTGGCAGGAGAAACTCCCAGCCTCACAGGAGAGTTCATTGGAGAGACCCACAGGGTCCTAGAATGTAAACAAAACCACCCACCCAGGAATCAGCACCAGAGGGGCCCAATTTAATTGTGGTTAGCGGGGTAAGTGACTGAAATCCCGCAGAGAGCTGAGCAAGCGGCACTGTTTCCTCTCAGACCCCTCCCCCACATACAAGGCCACAAGACAGTGAAGTGGGTTGCTCTGCCCTGGCGAATACCAAAGGCTCCACCCCTTACTACATAACAAGCGCTGAGACAAAAAAAAAAAAATGGCCTAAATGGAAGAACAGATCAAAGCTCCAAAGAAAACCAAAACAAGACAAAACAACTAAACAATAAAGAGATAAACAACCTATCAGATACACAGTTCAAAATACTGGTTATCAGGATGCTCACAGAAATGATTGGGTATGGTCACAAAATAGAGGAAAAAGTGAAGGCTATGAAAAGTGAAATAAAGGGAACCTACAGTGAAGGGAAGGAAACCAGGACTCAAATCAACAGTTTGGAGAAGAGGGAAGAAATAAACATTAAACCAGAACAGAATGAAGAAACAAGAATTCAAAAAAAATGAGGACAGGCTTAGGAACCTCCAGGACAACTTTAAATGTTCGAACATCCGTATCATAGGGGTGCCAGAAGGAGAAGAGGAAGAGCAAGAAATTGAAAACTTATTTGAAAAGGTGATGAAGGAGAACTTCCCTCATCTGGCAAAGGAAACAAACTTCTAGGAAGTCCAGGAAGTTCAGAGAGTCCCAAGCAAGTTGGATCCAAGGAAGCACACACCAAGGCACATCATAATTACATTACCCAAGATTAAAGATAAGGAGAGTATCTTAAAAGCAGAAAAAGGAGACAGTTACTTACAAAGGAGTTCCCATAAGACTACCAGGTGATCTATCAATTAAACGTTGTAGGCAAGAAGGGGCTGGAAAGAAGTATTCAAAGACAAGAAAGGCGAGGACCTACATCTAAGATTGATCTATCCAGCAAAGCTATCATTTAGAATGGAAGGGTAGATAAAGTGCTTCCCAGATAAGGTCAAATTAATGGAGTTCATCCTCACCAAGCCCTTATTATATGAAATATTAAAGGGACCTATCTATGAAAAAGAAGATCAAAAATTCAAACAGTAAAATGACAACAAACTCACAACTATCCACACCTGGACCTAAAAAAACAAAAAGAAAAACAAAAATGAACTAAGCAAACAACTAGAACAGGAACAGAATCACAGAAATGTAGATCACATGAAAGGTTATCGGTGGGTAGGGAAAGGGGGGAGAATGGAGGAAAAGTTACAGGGAATAAGAAGCATAAATAGTAGATACAAAATAGACAAGGGGAGGTTAAGAATAGTATGGGAAATGGAAAAGCCAAAGAACTTATATATATGACCCATGGACATGAACTAAGTTTGTGGAATGATGGTGGGTGGGGTACAGTGAGGAGGGGAATAATGAGGAGAAAAAAAATAGGACAACTGTAATAGCATAATCAATAAAATACATTCTTAAAAAAATAAGAGGTACCATTACATGAGCATTTATTATGTTCCAGACACATATTTCATGCTATAAACATGTTATAAGAAAAACAGTAGCCACTATTTTAAATATTATAAAATGAAGGCTTAAGATATTCACCAATTAGCCCAAGTTCACAGACAGGAGAATCCAAGAAACCCCAGAAAAGTTTGACTCTAGAGTTTATGCTCTTAACCTTTGCAGGATATCTCCTCCACTAGTGAGCTTAACCACCTAAGATCAGAGCCCTCAAAAGAATTGAGAGTAGCTATTATAAAGGAAGTGCATGGTAAGTGCCAAGGGGCGGGGCTATATTTTGTTTATTTTATAAGTTTGGCCCTGTTGTATCAGCTGAAGGTAAAACACATTAGAGCTGTTCTTGACTTCTGTTTAACATCTTTTGATTCATCAGCAATCCTGTCCAAAAAATACTCAGAATATAGCCATATCTCAGCACCTGTACCTCAGTCATCCAAAAATCTTTGCATTAGCTACTGCAGTAGATTTTATCATCATTCCCACATTTCACTTCCCCTTTCTGTGACATATGTTGATAACAGGCATGGCCATGTGTGCATTTTAGTCAGTGAAATATGAGTGCAGATGACATGTTCTGCTGCTGAGCGGAGTCTTCAAGGGCCACCATGTAGTTCTCTCTTCCCTGCAACGAGTCCAGTGATGTTACAGACCGGGGCTATTCTTTCTATGCAGACTGAAGGCAACATCAATCAGCAACAGCCAACATCCAACCTGAGAGAGAAATAAAGCTTTGTGGTTCTAAATCACTGAGATTCTGGAGTTTCTTGTTATTGCAGCAAAACTCAGCAGAGGTTGAGTGACAGAAGTGTTTTAACTGCATTCCTGGCTTCCTTGTTTGCCCCCTTTACTACATACCACAGCCAGAGTGGATGCTTCTAAACATGAGTCAGATGATTTCACTACTTTGGAGTAAAATGTTTTCATTAGCCTTCCATGTAACAGAGTGAAATCCAAATTCCTTATCAGATATGGCATGTGCTCTCCCTCTAAATTCATCTCCTTTCCCTGTTCATCATTGTTTACCCTGATACAGCCCAGTGACCTCTCACTTTTCCCTGAATACACCAAGCAAGATTTCATCTCTTTGCTCATCTTTCTCATTTCTTGTTTATCTTTGTTGCTTTTGTCAGGAATACTCTTATCCAAAAGCAGGGTTTACTTCCATAATGGCGTTGGGGGGTGGTGGTGGTCTCTGCTCAAATGTCACATAATCCAAGTCTTTCTCCCACCACACTGCTGAAAATGGCATACCTGTAGCCCCTCTTTTCCTTCAGTACTTACTATGTTGCCTTGAAGGGCATATCTCCATGTGCTATATTGTGTGTTCATATTGGTCTACTTCTCCCCACTAGAATGTAGGATTCTTGAAGATAAGCACTCAGTTTTCTCCTCTGCTCTGTCCTCAGGGCCGCCTAGGAAGTGTTAAGATACATTCTAGATGCTCACTAAATATTTTCAAATAAATAAATGAATGCTTAATGTTCTTAATAGAAGAAAAATATTTATCTACTTGTGCTACCATTTATTCTTCTATTGATGATTTCGGAGGTCAGCACACTTTTCCCATAAAGTGCCAGATAGTAATATTTTAGATTTTGCTGGCCATATGGTTTCTATGGAAACAATTCAACTCTGCCTGTGTAGCCCCAAAGCAGCCACAGATAATGAGTAAACGCATGGATATGACTATGTTCCAACGAGACTTAATTTACAAAAACAGGTGGCATGCTGAATGTGGCCTCAAGAATATAGTTTGTCAACCTCTGGACTAGTCTGATCATTGCCTTAAGTAAAGCTTAAAACTTGATTGTAACCAAAGGTAAGTGTAATTTTGCATTACATAAGCTTGAATGGTGATTCCATATGCAATAGCCTGGTTAATTTGAACACTTTCCTGGCTGAAATTTCCATTCAAGGTTGAGTCTTACATTGAAAAAAAAAAAACAACTCAACAAACCAGCAAAACAGAACCCAAGACATGGAAATAAAGAACAAACTGACAGTAACCAGAGTGGGTGGAGGGGGATAACTGGAAAGAAAGGGAAGAGACATCAAGGAACGTGTATAAAGGGCCCACAGACAAAGACAACGGGGGGTGGGGGTTGAATATGGGAGGTGGGGGTGGGTAGGGTGGGGGAAAGTAATGGGGGAAAATGAGGACAACTGTAACTGAACAACAATAAAAAATTAAAAATAAATAAAATATAGGAAAGTCCAAACAAAATAAAAAGGCTTTCAAATGCAAATATAAGTAAAAGTGTAATTAGATTTTGATACTTTTCTGATAACAACTGTTGTCTTTGGCTGTTTGAGAACTCCTCCAGCTGCTTCTAATAATGAAGCTTGATTTCAGACTCGCCCCAATAAGAGTCAGGCCTGAAGACCAGTGAGAACCCTGTACTCTCTTCCTTAGGAAGCGGTTGTTTTGCCAAGGGCCTTTTTCTTTATCTTTGGCCAATAAAGTGTGAGTGTTTTTCTGGGCCTGCTATCAGACTTGTAGGGAATCCATGCCTCTCTGTCTTCCTAGATCCCTGGGTCTGTTCTCTCTCTGGACCTTCCTACCTGTGTCTCCTACTTCTCTTTCCCTGCCTCTGGTGTTGTGCACTTTCAGTCTTACGCACTGGACCTAGGAGTCATGTTTGCAATGGATCCTCCAAGCTCATCTGCCATATCCTTATCAGCTCCCACAGGGTCTCTCACCAAGGCTGGGCTGTGTTTAATTTGCCACATATTTTGGGCTTCTGACCTTTTCCTAAAGATATGGTAGGTGACAGGGATTGTGTGTGGAGGGTACACAGAGCTTCTACAAATGACTTAATTCAACCCCTGCCCTCACCCTAACTTAATAGCTCCTTGCATAAATAATACCACAACCATTATATTTGTAGAAAGAAAGCTGAAGTGTGACTTCTTAAATTTCAATTCTAATATCAGTAGCTAACCTTTATAGAGCACTCATGGCGGGCCATGCGCTCTTCTCAGCAATATCCACATGCGAAGTAGCATCCTTGAATGCTGACTACAACCCTAACAGGTAAGCACTGTCATCGTCTCCAGGTTGCTCATAAGGAAGAGGCTCGGACCTGTACTGATGCTTCTCCAGTCAATGGGAGAGCTATTGGAACCCTGGCGTCAGCTCCAGAGCTGCACTCATAGCTCCCACGGTTTCCTTTCTCTCTTTTCCTCCCACCCTTTCCCTCTGCCATCTCTCCCCATCTCTAACATAACTATAGCCACCAGCTTAGGAAACCAGTAAAGAAAACATTTACTGAATTTCATTTAATAATTTTAACTGGGAGCAACTGAAAACTCCAGAAGTTCCACTGTAGGACTTTTTTTAAATGCCTTTGAGATATTTTGCATAGTGCATGAGATCACTCAAGATAAGAAAAATAGTTACAGGTTTAAAGTTTTATTCTTCATATAAGCTATCATCAGTGGACACTGGAATGTGAAAGTGCCTTACTGCGCAATTGCTCCTTATTAAGCCAAAACCATTTTTCAGAGAGTGCTAACACTGGGTTCAATAATCTATAAACCATATGGCTCAATTACTAAACTCTAGTGGGAAAAACTGCCCTTGAAATCCTTTATCCTTGACAGGCAACAGCAGGGTGTATTTGATATCCATTTTATGTGAGCATTTATGTAGCAGTTAAATTGCATCCTAAATTATTATTTCTCCCAGTGAATGAAGCTTTATTTTCAGAAATGCTCCATGTAACCACACACTCCAATTTAATATAGTTTCATCACATATGTTATCACATTACCCATTTTCCCATCTTGTCCAATTGCTGGTTACAGAGTAGCTGCCTGAGGGGGGGAGAAGAAGGAGCAGCTTGGGGATGGGGCGGATGGGTGGGTGCCCCTGTGGGGAGGAAGGAGACTGAGAGAGAGCAGAGAGAATGGAGACCAAGTGGCAAATTACTATGTTATGACCATCAAAGGCCAAGGCAATGAGGCAGAGAAACAGAAGGACAGATATATGGGGTAAATAATAAATTAATCCATAGTGCAGAATAAAAAGCTCTCCAGAAAGAGAGTGAATTACAGTCTGCCCCCTTTCTCAGAATGTAAACTTTTATTTTGCCCCATACAATAAATAGTAGGTAACTGCCAATAGGAACTTGCACTTTTTGGGATATATTGCCCAGAAGTTCCTGATTACATAGGCTGAGAACAGATAAACTGTATGACATAAAAATGACAAAATTCTACACTCCGTTTATTTTGCTGCTATAAAACATGGTATGGCTGTGGAATATAGTCTAATTAGCCTGTGAAGGTCAAGTCCAAATATACAGGGTAGACCAAGCTGGCAGATATCAGGAGAATCTTTTTACTACCCTCCAATATACAGGGTCTGGCAGAAGTAAAACCTGTTTGAATGTGGTTGGTAGGGTAATAACATGGGTGTAACAATTTATAGTTTTAATTTGAACATTTCACCTAAAATGTCATGGAGTGTGCTTGAGTGTGATATTATTGTGTTGCAGAATTATATGCTTATGATTTTGTAATGGAAAAGGGGCATTATTTGTGCTAGACCCACTATTATACATGGAATTTCACATGTGGAAATAGAGACAAAATTCATTCATCTGATAAACAGAGGCAAGAAAGACTAACAATGAAAGCTATCTGTAATTTCTTTTCTTGGCAATGGGAAAATTTATTTTTAAAAAACACATTTATTGAGTACCTACTAAATGTCAGATTCTTTTCAAAGCACTTGGGACCGATGAGGGAACAAAAGAAAGATCCCTGTCTTTGTGGAGCTTAGTGCTGGTAGGTGACGACAGACAGTAAGCAAGGAACATAATAATTTAGTAAATTAAACAGAGTGGTACCAGGTGAGAAGTGCCAGCTGGTAAATAGTAAAAATAAAGAGTCCTGTCTGGTGTGGTTCAGTGGATTGAGTGCCAGCCTGTGAACCAAAGGGTCACGGGTTGGATTCCCAGTCGGGGCACATGCCTGGAGTGCAGGCCAGGTCCCCAGTAGGGGATGTGCAAAAGGCAGCCACACATGAATGTTTCTCTTCCTCTCTTTCTCCCTCCCTTCTCCTCTCTCTAAAAATAAATAAATAAAATCTTTACACAAAAAAACAGATGTTGGTTTAAAGAATAAGTAAACAAGTAGTGGGGTTTGTATCAGGAGCGTGGGAGTGGGCATAGTGGCTGGGCCCAGCAGCCCCATTGAGAAGGTGGCGTTTGAGAAAGGCTCCAAGGAGGTAAGAGGTGACCCATGCAGATACCTGGGGGAAGGGCATTCCAGGCAGTGAGAACAATCTGTGCAAAAGCTATCAGGGAGCAGCAAGCAAGGCGGCCAGTGAAGTTGTAGCTGAGTGAGTGAGGGAGAAGGTAGATAACATAGGGCCTTGTCCCCCATTTCTCTTCTTACCTTTCTTACAAAGTCCCTATACACATTCTCAGGGGTCAGCTCTGCATTTACATGACACCGAGAGTGAGCACCTCCTCAGTTTTTGCATGCGAAATGCCTCACTTGCCTCACCCTAGTTCTCATCCCAATGTAGAGAATTCCTGCTCTATTTGTCCACAAAACAAGCTGGCATTTCTACACTTGCCACTCATCTTTGCCCATCACCACCACCATATCTCTGCAAGAATGATCTATCCTCAAAACACACATCAGTAGAAAGCATGGCTGGACAAACCAGCCAACAGGGGGGATGGATCTGCTGTTCTCTTTGGCCACCACATACGCCAACCTCCAGCAGGGAGAGAGAGGAAGCAGTATTCTGGGCTAGATTTAGTCTTTTAATCTCTAAATCTTTCAGCACATGTGTGGATGTGGTTGAGAAGTTGTGCTTCTGGAGCTCAGGAGTAGACATTCAATCAGTCCATGGCTCTGGGGTCATGGATGAGATTGAAGAACCGCTTGTACGGTCAAGCGCACAGGGAAGTCACTCTTAGCTGACTTGATGGCCGAGGTCTTTTTGTCAATGCTCCACATGAAATAAATATGCCTTAGAAGGGATGCAAAGGACCTTGAGGATTATAAATTTTTAAGGAAACATAATTTCCTTAACAGGAAACAGTGAACCCACATTAAGGGACAGTGGGAAAGGGGCCTCCTGGCAGTGGATCCCGGTACAGGGCCCTGAGGCCCTCAGCTCAGTAATGGTTCCATCAGGATCAAATCCATCCATCAGCAAATGGATGGGCCCAAGTTGCATTCACCCTGCACCAGTGGCCTCTGTCCCCCACTTTTTTCTTAAAGAGTCCAACCAGATTAGGGATGGGATCTTAGATATCTGACAAAGCAAAATGTCAGGAGCTAGGAGGTGGGAGACTACAAAAATGAAACAAAATTATTGATTTTCCATTAAAGAAAACCAAAAGACCTTGAGTGCTCAGTCTCAGGAACAGAAGCAACTTTTGAAGATTTTAATCAAAATTAAGGCCAACCCCATATTAAACTCTGTTGTGAAATTTAGTGAAGGGTGCTATTTTTCTCTAATTTTTATATTGTAGCTTGAGTTTAAGATATCATGAAAAGTGAGATTTCCTAAACACACCGTACCAAACACATTTTAAGGTGATATTATTTCCAAACATGTTTTTATTGCTGTCAAACTTAGTACCTTTGATCAGTATCTCCATTTACCTCATCTGAAACCTGGCTGTTCCTTAACAATCTTTTACCTTTTTTGCTGTTCTCTCAAGTGATAGCTGTTTATTTTATCACACCGCAAGTGTCCCAGGCCTAAAAGCCCAAGATTAGGAATTTGTTGCTACTTATGCTACTGAAACAATGTGCAAACCAAGCAGGGGGATCCTAAAATAACCCCTACAGCCCTTGGTTGGAGGGAGGGGAAGTGGAATGATATGGCACTTAAGGTACTTTGCACAACTATGGCAAGTTGGTATCTAGATAATAGCTGTGCTACTGCCCTGGGCAAAGGTGTACATGACTTCTAGAGTATTCAGGGACTCATGATATATCTGGGGGTTTGTACAGTGCCTGCATGAGAGGCAGGAATGCAGAGGCCCATGCATCACTGAGTCACTCGTGCCCTGACTGAAGATGGCAGCCAAGAGAAGGTAGAAGATGTAGGAAACTGGCAAATGTAGCTCATTGTGGAAGAAACCACATAGAAGGGTCACACAGGAAACTTTGGGTCTTAAAAGAAGGGTGGGCAGCCATGAGGTAGGAGAGCCATGATGTAGCAGCTAGGCTGTGTGTAGAAGAGCTGGTCTGCCATGGGGGTGAGTCATGTGGGTAAAGTAAGGAAAAGGAAAGAGGAGGAGTAGCCATAAGGAAGAAGCCATGCGCCAGAAGAGAATTCAGCCATGCGGCCTTCAGTTTGTAATGAAGGAGGCAGTCATGCTGCCTGTAATAACGTAGCAGCTATGTAGTTTATGGAGAGAATTCCGTCACGCAGCCTGGTGTTGTAAGGAAGAAGGCATGCTGCTGCTCTAATCATGCTTATTCTAGCTGACTCCAAAGCCACCAAAGACTCTGCCTTGCAAGATGCTGACCTGCTGCCTCACAGACCCAGACTCTACCCGTACTCTTGGGACTTGGGACATATGGAGAGGCCACTCTCTGGGCACTTGTGCCTTTCCAGGCTCCACCATAATCCAGTGCAACGTGGCACATGTTTTCCTGAACTATTTTATGGAGGTTAAGGACAACATACCCCAAATCATAAAGGAAAAAGCTGCTCAATTAGGTGGAGACTTTGAAGTCCATGAGTGTACTTTCCAGAGGGACTGGAGAACTGTTTGTCTAGCCAGCTTAAAATAAGGATATGGGGATATGGGGAACTATTGGGTTTGTTTTTGGCTTATAGCCTGGTGGGGAGCAAGGGAAGTGCGGGGTCTCATGGGAGAACAGGGCTCTGAGCTGAAGTGCTCCCAGCACCACGCCCCCCAAATGCCACCCACCAAGGTTTCACCCCTGTAAATAAAAGCCTGTTTTTTCCAATGCTGATTGTTCGGTCATGCATCAAGGCACCATGTGCATGGGCCACAGTTTGCTCAATTACACTACTTCTGAAATATTACTTTTCAATCTTATTTTAAAACAAAACCCAGTTCTCATGAAGCAGCCAAATCAGCTTTTACCACTTTCTCATATCTGCCATCTACTGAGCTCCCCCGCCTTCAGCAAAGACTTTGGCATGTGGTTCACTGTCTTCTTCTTCATCATCCAAGGCTTTGTCACCAATCTTGGTGATATTAACATCTAATTCATCCAATATTGTGGCTACTCAACTCTCTGACCTCCCCATTTTCAATTGCCTGTCCCTACTCTACCTTAGTTACCCAAATACTTGGGTTCTGTTTTTTTTTGGTTGCTTAGGGCAAGAGTTAGTAACCCAGAGTCAATTCAGCCCTGAGAACAAGGCAGCCCAGGTAATGGACCTCATACCATGAGACCTGTGCTCTAAAGGTTATCTTCTGGTCCTTCTCTGTCAATTCCCTTCCAAAGAGGTGAGAAACCTAAGTCATACAAGAAAGCATGTGAAGTCCACATATCCCCTTTCTAGGTCATTTTCTAGTTTCCTAGAACCCCAGATGCCCCACCCAAATGGCCCTATGCTCCTGAGGATGACTCTTTGCAGGAGATATGAACAGAACTTGGATATTTGGGCTTGGATATCCAAATGCATGAATGTGGGGCTCTTTATGGTATAGGATGGAGCTATAAATGGAAAGAGAAGGGAGATGACCATTCCTCACTAATAAGAATGGTTGATATTCTTGGAAGTTACAGTTTAATCCTGCCTCCTAGACAGCTTTATTAAAATACCTAATCGTAAGATTATTTCTGCTGCTTGACAGCACCCAACGCATAGAAAAACCCCGCTTCCTTGGTTCCCTCCAACCTCAAATCACCTACTGCATGTCCAAATCCTGTAGGTCTTCTTAGCACTTTTACTGAGAACCACAGAGGCCATGATACACGTGCCTCCTTGTTACACAAGCCAATAAACCCAACTTTGGCTGCAGGTGTGTTCCTAGGGGTCTTTGACCCCTAGGCATCAACATGCCCAAAACTGGCACATTGCATTCTAGCATCACAGAATGAAATGTTATGATCATTAACCGTAGTCATTAACATCATCATCATCCAGAAAACAAACAGCTGGGGATACATGCAATAATATTGATGAATGTCCCAATGATGGAGTGAGAAAAAGAAAAAAAACAAAATAATGCAAACTATAGTCCATTCATATCATGTTTAAAACTTGGTAAAACTACATTGTTTAGGGCTGTACATAAGCTAGTACTGCCCTTTTTTCTTAAGCTAGCAATGAAGAAAAAAAAGGGTCCTCATGTCATCAGTCAGGAAAGTAGTCTATTCTGGGGGTAAGGGGGTCATTTTCACTGAAATGGCTATATAAGGTGGTTCTGGTGTGAAAGTTCCTATTTTTTGACTTAGGTGGTAGTTACATGGGTGAAAACTTTATACCCATTCATTAAACTGTACAAGTTGCATGTATTCTTTGTTATGTATTATTTGTTATATTTCACGATGATAAAATGCAAGAGAAAAAGAATGAGTGCTAAATAGAAAATAAATTGGCACTTCCTTTCATAGGACAGTTTGTTTAGATTTGGTTACTATAAATCAATTCACCTGATGCCAATTACCCATGAATAAACAGCTGAACTTTAGCCTCTGAAAAGGCAAAGATGATTAATGGCTTATGGACTTAATTGTTACCACTGGGACTTCCTACCTTAGCAGGATTTACCTCCTCAGTTCCTTCTATCAGTGATATTCATACACTCTACCTTGAAGGATATTTCAGTCGTCATGGTGAACCCATGGGTGATGACTGGTTCCTCTTCTGCGGTCCGTCCTTTCCAGCAGTCCAGCTCCACACAGCGACAACCAGACAGGAGTACTTGACGATACATCTCAACGGAGGAGTTTCCAGCCAGCTGGCCAGCTGTAAAACACCAACAAAATGAACCCCAGAGTCCCATGAAGTAATGAAGACATCGGTGGCTTCCTAGAAACGCTCTCCACAACAATGAGAAAACAAAGTGTTTAAGAGATTGACGAGTTGTTCTCAGCCATTTTTCTGCCTCAACATACCAAAAGGCAGTGGGATCATCGTTAATGCAATTGCGACTCCCCAGCAGTGGTTTGGGGGAACAGGGAATGTAAGAAAGAAAGTTATTGTTACAATAACAATAACTCAACTTCATTAACTGCTTACTGTGTGCCAATTATAGTTCTTTGAACCCGACATGTATTACTGTGCTTAATTTTCACAAACATCTCTTGGGATAACTACCTTTAACAAGTTTATTTTCAGATAATGAAAATGGCATTGAAGAGTTCATTTACTCAAGTTTCTGCAGCTGGTAAGTGGAAGACCCAGGATTATATCTTCAATACTCAGTCTTTCAATTCTGAGGGAGTACTGTTGACAGGTTATTTTATTATATAAATCATCTCCTCTGCATGTCTGTCCAAGGCACAAATGTTTAGAAAAGCTAAATATTCTCTTTTCAAAAGTGCCGTTTTACAGGAATAAATTTAAATTTGCCAAAAGAGGTGAAAAGCTTATACTTGAATAATTATAAAACATTGTTAAAAAATTAAATACAATCTAAATATATACGAAGACATCCCATGTTCATGGAGTGGAACACTTAATATTGTTAGGATAGTACTACTCTCCAAATTGACCTAAAGTTCAATTCTGGGGATTCTAATATCATAATTTTGTGATCAAATATCTAGACCTTCCTGCAATTTGATCCCTGGCCCTGCTTGAGTCACTAAACAGTTTTTCACTTTGAACTCTAACTGTTTACGTGGGGAACTGCATTCCCTGCATTGTGGGTTTAACCTCGAGACCTGTTTTATCAGTTTATTTTGAAGACTCAAAGGGAAACTGAGGTATTGGCCCATGCCTTGTGACCTCACTCCTGCTGACCATACCTTGTGACTCCAATCTTGGCCATATCTCACAGCTTTACCTGCTGACCATGAGTAAGCAGAAACTGAAGATGCCCTATAGGCCCAACCAACCTCCTTCCTGCTTGCACATACTTACAGTTTTGATGCTTGTCCCAACCAATCCTGTTAAAGATCAGCTCTCTGGGCCACTGCCCTTAAATGCTATGGCCTCCTCTTCCTCTTTAGAATGTACTTTTGGTCTATGCTGAAGGCTACATCTTCCTGCAAGCCATATATGAATAAAACTCTCTTTTGGCTGCCAGAAGTATCTTCTGTACTTTCTGTTGACAATTTCTATCAAAATCCTATCTGGGTTTTTGGCACAAATTGACAAGCTGATCCAAAAATTAGTACAAAAATGAAAAGGACCCAGAATAGCCAAAACAATCTTAAAAAATAAGAACAAAGTTGGAGGACTTGCACTTCCCAATTTCAAAACTTAGCTACAAAGGTACAATGATTAAAGACAGTATAGTGGCATAAGGACAGTCCTTCGGAACACTGGAATAGAATTGAGAGTCCAGAAATAAGCCCTCACATTTACGGTCAACTGACTTATAACAAGGATGCCAAGATGAAACATTACAAAAAAATCATTTTTTAAATAAATGGTGTTGGGGCAACTGGCTAACCACATGTAAAATAATGAAGTTAGACCTCTATCTCACATCATATTCAAAAAACTTAATTCAAGATTGATTAACCTTTCTTTTTTAAAAAAATATTTTATTTATGTTTAGAGAGAGGAGAGTAGAGGGAAATAGAAAGGGAGAGAGAAAAATTGATGTGAGAAAGAAACATTGAGTAGTTACCTCTCACTCACACCCTGATGGGGAACTGAACCCACAACCCAGACAGTGCCCTGATGAGGATTCAAACCAGCGACCTTTCGCTTTGTGGGACAATGCCTAAACAATTGAGCCACACCAGTCAGGGTAAGCTTCTTTCTAAATGTAAGTTTTTATAAAAACTACAAAACTCTTAAAAGAAAACATAAGGATAAATCTTTGTGACCTGGATTAGGCAATGGTTTTATAGATAAGTGACAAAAAGTATAAGCAACAAAGAAAAAAAATAGATAAACTTCATCCAAATTAAAAACCTTTGTCAGAACTGACATACTCCTGTGAAATGATGAAAATTGTAATAATCAAGGTGCCTGAGATGTCCTGACAGGAATGGAAACCAAGCTATTCTTGTTTCACCTAAGAAAATTGAAGGCACTATTTTCTTGATAAATTATTTTTATGAGATTAAGAATAAATAACTTTCAAGATAAGCCCACTGTCAGCACACAAATGGAAGTCTTTGGCTTTCCACATTAAACATTTTCTCTGATTTATACTCGATAAGCTTCCATCATCTTTTAAAATAGAGTTTAATGATGACATATTGATGAAAACTATTAAAATGACATTGAAATGGACAAGATCTGCCTTGTGGAGACAGGAAACAAACCAAAAGATGGATATTATAACACCCAATCATCCATATAACAAAAGGATGGCATTCTTTTTTTTCTTAAGATTTTAAAAAAGTTGTTAGTCTATCACAGTTGTCCCAATTTTCCCCTTGCCCTCCTCTGCCCATCCCTCCCCCCACTAGCACAGGCAATTCCCACATCATTGTCCATGTCCGTGGGTCATTCATACATGTTCTTTGTCTAGTCCCTTCCCCTTCTTTCCACCATTATCCCCCTCCCCCCTCCCTTCTGGTCACTGTCAGTCTGTTCCACATTTCCATGCCTGTGGTTCTATTTTGTTTGTTAGCTTATCTTGTTCATAAGATTCCTGTTATAGGTGAGATCACATGGTATTTGTCTTTCACCAACTAGTTGCATTCTTTTTTATTATTTTTATTTTTTAAAGATTTTATTTATTTATTTTTAGTGAGAGGGGAAGGGAGGGAGAAAGAGAGGGAGAGAAATATTGATGTGAGAGAGAAACATTGATCGGCTATCTTCACACGCAACCCAGGCATGTGCCCTGACCTGGATCAAACTGGTTACATTCACTCTGTGGGACTGTGCTCAACCAACTGAGACAGCACGGGTCAGGGCAGAACCACATTCTTGAGTTCTACAGAGCCCTAGGAAATGCACTAAAAATGGGATTAAGTCAGTTTGCATAATCCCATTTTCTCTTCTGGAAAAATAGAGCATCTTAAATACACAAATGTGTTTGCAAAAGCAGAAATGCTGACCAAATAATCTAGAGGATTCTCAATGGTAGATAATCAATTTGCCATCTACAATCGCCTCAAAGTTTATTGTAATAATGGTCTTTGCTGCATAAAGGGAAAAGGGAGAGTTGGAGTGAAGTGGAAAAGACAGTCATTACATGTTATTCTTAAACTTACAGGGAGGCTACTTTGTAACAAACATTCTAGGGACATTTGTTTGGATTTACTTGCAATTTTTTAATCATTAAAAGAACAAATAGAAGAAAATTAATATACTTTTAAAATCTTGATCCGTCAACATTTTGAAAGACATGGTAAAGCATAGGGTTTTGTTTGTGAGATGCAAAGGATTCTGAAAAAAATAAAGAAAATAAATAATGGGAGGTATATGGGTGTGTATTGTTTTTCTGTCCAACACCTAAGCCCAACATAATCTCTCCAAAGTAAATTTGTTCATTCTTACAATCAATGATCTTTTTAGAAATGGAAGTCTCTCCCAAAAAGCATATTTTGAGAAAACTCACATATTTCTATAATTGTACTCTTCCTTAGAATGTATATTAGGTTCTCTATATATTTTCCTTCATTTATGGAGATTTTTTCCAAATATGGATATTAATATTCTCCATTATTCTCTCCTTTTCTGCCTAAAGCCTCAAAGCTGGTTTATTTTTTCTTTCTTAAAGTTCCTAACTCCTCATTCTTACATCCCATGCCCCCATCACATTTCCATTTGATTAGATCAAATAAATATAGCTTCTGGGGCCAGGGGATTTCAGGGGTAGGGATTAATAATATGTCATGAGTCACTCAATCCTTGTTATTTCTGAAATTAGTATTTGACATCATTTCTGCCTGGCTGTGAACATCCCCTGGAGTACATTCCAAGCCCATGATGGAACTTTCGAGCTGAAGCTCCATCTCAGATTAACCCCTAATACTGCCCCAAGTCATAGCTCTGCAGCTGGTCACTTGACTGCATTCATTTTGGCCAGCTGGCTACACTCACTTGAGCTGTGTCTCCGATTATCCAAGGCGTCCATGTATCGAAGAGACCAGAAAATTGAAAGGAACAATCCCTCAATTAACACAGGGTTCTGAGGAATTTCTCATCTTGCATAGGGTAATGATTGTCTGTATTTATATTTAACATTAGTTATTGTCATCTTATCAACCTTCGGTGGAAGAAGATTTCAGAATGTGACACATTTATTAATTAAGTGACCTTCTTTAATAAACATTGCCTCCTTTAATAAAAGGAAGTGGGGACTATTTCTCTTTGCTTTCAAGGCAGGGACAGCCATTCAGAGTGGGGAAAAATAGGTTTAGAGTTGTTTGTATAGAAAGTAAGACAATAATTAATGAATAATAATACAAGACTAAGCTCTGTGTTCCCTGTACTCACAAACCTACTTTTGCACCACCCTGTGATCCCACACCTACATGTGAGAGAAAAATAGGGAGGAGCTGTTGTTCAGCTTGACTGCCTCTAGGGGCATCAATTTGATCTGATGTTTTCTTTTCTTTTTTCCCCTCCACTTCCTAACCTCCCTGCGCCACTAGCTGTCATCTGCTCTCCATCTGAGTCTGTCTTTGTTTTGTGATCTGGTCTTTTTCTATAGGGTTTGCCTGCTGCATCCACAAGACCAGGAAACTCTCTGGAGCACAGATCCAAGTGCCATGAGATGGCTTAGGTGGGAGGGTGGAAGAAACAACTTTAACCATATGCTTTACTAATAATCAGCATCTGTGCACAAGCCCCAATACATCCTCTGTGGGAGGCAAAATACTGGGAATAAAAAATGACATGAGACATGCTCCTTAACTTCACCATTGGGGAGGGAGGCAAGTGCAAACAAAGAAGAACGTTCTTATGTGCCAGGGTGTTTAAACTCACCCCAATGTTACACTTCCGGTTGCCCTTTCTTTCTCTTCTTCCTCTTTCTCCTTGCCAACAGAATTTTCTATTTAGGTTCTAATGTGCTTCAGGTTCCCCTCTCCCCAGCCCTGGTGTAAATCTTAACTCTTGTCAGCCAGTCACAGTGGTTCTGTGGCCCGTGTGAGTGGGCCATGTGGGCATTTCTGTGAGATGTCACTCCAGTCTATACCTACTGGGGCATGAAGGAAAGTCCACTAGGTGGGGTTAGGGGGCCCTCACTTTTACAGTGGCTCCCAAGACAGGGAATCTCACTGTGCCACACATGGACCTTATTTTGTAGGGGGTGATGTTCATGGTGCACTGTTGTCTTGAAATCATAAGGGAGCAAAAAGATGGAAAGCTTCTGGGTCTCCCATCACAGCAATAAATCCCTGACTTAATCAACCACACTGCTTCTGGACTTCTTGCTGTGTGAGGTAATAAATTCCCTAATATATAAGCCATTGAGTAAAAGTATCCCAAATAAGTCAGGGAAAGACAGATATTGTACCATATGACTTCACTTACATGAGGAATCTAAAGAACAAAATAAATAAACAAACAAAATAGAAACAGACCTGTAGATGCAGAGAACAGGCTAATGGTTGCCAGAAGGAAGAGGCTGGGGGTGGGTGATCAAGGTGAAAGGATTGAGAAGTACAGACTGGTACTTACAAAATAGTCATGGAAATGTAAATTACAGCATAGGGAACACAGTCAATAGTATTGTAATGACAATGAATGGTGCCAGGTGGGTACTGGAAATATTGGGGGGCACTTTGTAAAGTTTACAAGTATCTAACCACCTTGCTGTACACCTGAAACTAATGCAAAATAATATTGAATGGAAACTGTAATTGAAAAGAAAATTTAAAAAGTAATAGTATCTTGTTACTTGCAGCCCAAAATGCCTTGGCTGTTTCAATATATCTTCATTTTACCAATAAAGAAACTAAGGCTAAAGGAGTTAAGCATGTAATTTCCTTAGAGGCAAATTTAAACTTGGTTTATTTTTTTGCTCAGCTCATCTCTCCATTCTACCACCCAACATTCATAGGTCCGTGTGTGCCTCAAACCAAAAATAAGTTATAACAGGCCGCATATGCTGAAAGCTGGACGAGTGGGAGAGATGTGAAAGGAGGGAGCGACACTCAGTCTGGGTTGGCGGTGGGAGACTAGCAAGGGTACCACTATCCCCTGAGTCATTTCTAGAACTTTTCTGCAGCTAAGAACATCTATGTGAGAGAGGAATTGAATAATGATTTGATACATTCAATCAAACAATGTAATTTATAAGAGGAATAACTAAAACCTAAAGTTATGTTTTTCTTTGTAAGTTGAATAAGGATGTTAATCATTCAGTTATACTACTTAGCATTGCTGCTACATACGGAGCCATTGTCTCCCAAGTGGTTTGGAATATGGGAAGACTTATGAAGAGCTGGAAAACTACAGGTTGAAATGAGTGTGTACTGTTCTATGCAGAGAGAATTTTGGTTTGAAACATAGGGGTAGAGTTCTCCAGGGAAACAATAGTTTAAAACAAACTCCTTGATGTGCTGCATTGGAGATAAAAGATTATATCTTCCATATTAACCTCTCTGTGAAATTTAACATTCTCTTCAGTTACACATGGAGCTCACAAATCACAGTAGTACTAGCAGAACCTGTGATTTTGTCTCAAATAGAAATCACAGATATTTTCATATATTCTACTTGTTGCAAATACCATGACATATTATTTACAGTAACTTTTGTGTTAATAAAATATATACTATCTTACCACAGGTTTGATTTTTAATATTTGATTAAAATATTTCAGTAGACCGTGTACTTTATCCATTGACCACTAGAACAGTTCTAAGGCTTCACTAGACTGCCAGAAAGGTCAATGGTACCAAGTAAGATTAAGAATGCCTGGGAAGGGGGGGGGGAAACCCTTTATAAAGGCTTATAAACTTGAATAGGAGCTGTGAAACTTTTGAAATAGGCCTAAGAAACTGAATCCAAGGAAGTGGGCTAAGTGAACACTTTTCTCTTAAAGTTGGTGGTTTTAAAACAGGGCTAAAAACATTTTGACGCTCCTCTGATCCAGAACTCTGGTCTCTGTCCCCTCCCTTTGAATCTGGTCAGGCTTGCGACTGTTTGGACAAATAAAGAAAGGAGTGACAGTACAGAAGAACTTCAGAGGTTCAGAGCAAAAAGTCAATTAATGTTCCTCCTTGTTCTTTGGGACACTGGGTCTTGCCACTGTGAACCTCCATGGAAGAAGTCCTTCTACCCTGGAGCTGCCACACAGTGAGGAAGCTCAAGCTCATGGTGAAGCCTCCTGTTGGCAATTAGGTCAACAGTCCCCACTGAGCCCAGCTGTGGTCTGTCCCAGTCCAAGTGCCAAGCACACTGGTGGAGAAGCCTCCAGATGATTCCAGAACTCAAGGTGTTTGTGTTACCCTGAGCCATTCACTTCCCAGCTGAGGCCCAAGACACCAGGCAGCAGAGACAAACCATCGCCTCTGCGCCTGTCCAAATCTCTGACATACAGAATGTGGATGGAAAAAAAGGTGGCTGTTTCATACCACTGAGTTTTGGAGTGATTTGCTAATGCAACAAGAGATGACTAGAATAGGGTTTGGATGAGTCAAACATAAATCTAGTTAGTTTTATGGCATGAATCTCTCTTAGCAGATAATGTCAGTTGAGACAGAATAGACCACAAGTAGCCTGAGGGCCAATCTAATTTCCCTGAAGGTCATGCAGGTGTAGTTCACATGACTTCAGAACTCAGGCTCTGTGACTCTGAGCGGATGGCCTCAGATTACACAGCACCGTCCTGACAAGGCTCTTCGTGGCTGTCTCCAGGCTACCTGTCTGTCTACGTCATTTCTATTGTAAACTAGTTTTCATGGTGTGTGCGATACCAGGCCAATGCTGAACTTGGTACCAACACAAATTACATTTGAGCCAGGAAGATTAGGCCTCTTTAAAGAATTCAAAAGAAAGAACTGCTTAGGAGCCAGATGGCTGACGCTGTGAGACTCTCTTGGACCCTGCCACGGATATCCAGTGCCTGCATCCCCCTTGTCACTGTGTGAATAGTATTACTGGTCTACCTGACCATGCAACTCACACACACCCCTGGGCAATAAGCCCCGAGCACATCATAACCTCCGCCAAGGCAGGGTGAACATTTACAACTCAGATACTAAATGGGAGCCCAGAATTTGGTTGCTCTGTGGGTGTTCAGGTCTCTCTATCTTATATTCATTTGGATAATGAATTGTGTGAAGCAGGAGAGTGATGTGGTTTTTAAAAAGCTTTATTTTTTCTTTTTTATTAACCAGTAGATTTTCTACAAATTCTTTTCATGCCTGCGATTAGAGATTTAGCACACAGAAAGTATTCTGGAAAGGCATTTTGTTTATAAAAAACATTTCAGGCTATTAAAATCTGCACTTATTAAAATTTTTAATTTTAAGTTATGTTGAGCTAATATAGGTATATTTGTGTATGTATATATATGTTTTAATATTTTTTGAGTCAATGATCTAAAAACAATGACAATACTCAACTTAGGACAAATTAGGAAACACTGTTGTTTTTTCCTCCTTCATTATAATATTTACAAACAATATAGGTTGTCTTTCACAGGTCAATTTTTTTAAATATCTAAAATCCCAGACCACCTTCAGCAAACTGGCAATTTGCTTTGTGCAGAAGTTATTAAGGCCCTCAGAATTTTTCTGTGGATAAAGAAGTCCAGAGAAGTAGCATCATAAGTGGCTTAAAGTCCACTGAAGAATGAGTTCAGTTACACAAAAATTCCACTGGTTTGAAGATACAGACATGGATACGTTTTGGAAGACTTGAAAACTTAGAGATACTTGTGAAGAAATAACATTGTTTCACACCCGTAAGGACATAACTTCTTATGTCAGGAGCCTCTGGTTGAGAATCCCAGTTCTCAGAGGCATTTCACAGAAAACAAAAGAAAACACACCTTCACTTATGAGTAACACAAGTAGAGGTTGGTGAACTTTGATGAGACTGGCTAGAGTAACTGTCAAAGAATTATATTCATACCTGTGAGGTAGGTGTTGTGCGAGGAATTAATGAAATAGTGAGAAAGTGGCTGAGACATATCTTCGTTCAAATCCAGTTTCTCAGGTGAAACGACTCCATTTTCTTCTCCACTCAGATAGCGCATAAATCCATCCACTGAGATCTGTCCTGGAGGGAAGGGAGAGTTAAGAAGAGTGTGAATGTATTCTTTGTATGGGTTGCTGGTATCATGTGTTTTAATTTTTCCCCCCAGAAAGCTCTGGTCACATCCAAAGTAGAAAACAGTAGCCAGAATTGCATTTTGATGTGGATAAATCATTCTATTTCACTGCCATTATCTCCAAGTGCCACAGACAACAGAGAAAAATGTACTTAGATGAACCTAACTGACTTTCACAGGTTTTAAATACTTAAACACCAACCTCCTGTTTTTAAATATTAGAATGGTTAAACTTTATGGATGGACACAAAAGTAATTAGTGCTTATCTCTGGGTAATAGAATTAACAATGATCTAGTTTCATTGTTTTGCATGTACCAGTCCAGTTCTTCCAGCAACCAGAGGGGAGTGGGGAGGGGGATAATGGTGGTAAGAAGGGGCAGGGATTAGTCAAAGAACATGTATGAAGGATGCATGGACATGGACAATGAATGGTGTGGGGATTGACTGTGGGAGTGGGAGGGCAAGGGGTGGGGGAGGTGGGCTGGGTGGAGGAGGACAAAGGGGGAAAATTGGGACAACTGTAATAGAATAATAACAAAAAAATAAAGAATTTTAAATTTTATTTAAAAAAAGAATTAGGGGTGATTTTCCAAATTTTCCATTACAAATGTTACTTTTAAAATCAAAAAAGTTAATTGCAAGTGGTTTTATTATTTAAAATGAAAATGTTTTCAAAAAATGATATTTTTTGAGACAATAAAGAAGGCCACAAATGAATCTCTCCTAGGAAAAAATATCAAAAGCTGATAACAAAGGAGGTCTTTGAATTTCTTATTTAGAATGACTTTATTTCAAATGGAAGAAACATGATTCACACTTTATTTGCTTTGCTCAGATTCTATTCTTTTGTTGTAACCTTTCTGAGGTGATAATGCTAAGTATTGAGTTAGTTGTTTATTGTTATCATAGTCATCTTAACTACTTTGATCCATCACCACAGGTTGTTTCTTCAATCTTAACAATCGAAGCCTCAAAAGAAAAGAAAAAAAAAAACCTTGCCAGCATATGTTGAAGAGTAGAATTTTTTCTTGTTGAAATAGTTTTGTATTAATATAAAAATGGTATATATTCATTGAAGAAAAATTAGGAAATGAGATAAGCAGAGAAGAAAAATAAAACTTTTTCTGAACATGTTTAATTCTTTTTTCGGAGGTAACTACAATTAAAATCTTATGTGTGTGTGTGTGTGTACCCTTCCAGTGGAAAAAATATGTGTGTGTAATTATTTTATGAGGGTACAATCATATATAGACTTAGTAACCACTCATTTATATTAATGACCAATATGTTGTAAACATTTTTTGCACAAATTCTTAATTATCTCCTTAGTATGAATTCCCAGAGATAAAACTTCTATTTCAAAGACTATGCTTATTTTTAAGGTATTATTTTTTTGTACAGGTAACCAATTTGTTTTCTGTTAAAGTTCTAGCAATTTGCTCTTTAAACAGTGGCTTTCCTTCTCTTCACCCCTACAGCAAACTCAAAGGTAAGAATATATCTAATAATTCTAATTTTTATTAATTTGTTATTTATTCTTGAATGGTAAAAGGTGTGTCATCTGTAAATAGCAAAGCTGGCATTGACTATTTATCATTGTCTAAATCTTTTCACAGCCAATAAAATTCACAAGATGGCTGATGAGTACTCTTCCCAATTTTTGAAACATTATACTTAAATCATCTTCAATATTTTCCTGTAACAAAAAAATTTGGTTATTGGCTCTTGATTAGAGGGGCTGAGTTTTACAAAAAGAAAGATCTTCCTAAACAAACTTTTAAATAGGAAAAATTATTTACAGTATGAGCTCCTTAAAAAACCCTACCATGCACTGTAATAATTTTAATAACAGCAAAAGGAAAAAGTGCTAAGACGTTCTCTTGCATTAAAAATATGAAATATGACAAAAAGGTTCTCATCTTATATGTTTGTGTGGTCAGTTTTTGAGAGACGTCAAGGACCATCACCTAAGGAAGCGATGTGCCGCCCGTTCTGCCTCGGATACAGTGCTCATACCCTCTCAATGGGTTCCAAGTTTTGGAAACAAACATGAGTCAATACAACTCAGAGCCAAAGCTATTTAACAGATGGCTCTAAAAACTATTTTGGAGTTTAAAACCCATTTAGAGGTAAATTTTTAAAATCGAATTTCTTTGTAGTCTTCCCTTTTCTATGACAAGTCCATTTGTCAGCTTCTCAAACTGATGTCCATTCCTCCCCCGCTTTTCCTTCCTTCTCTGCTCTCTGATTACCTTCCATCCATTTAACAAAGATTTATTGATCATCTGCCGCGTGACAGAAAAATATGGCAGAGCAAAGCACAGCCTCTGCCTCAAAGAGCTCGTAATCTAATAGAAAATAAGACAGTTCACACCTTGAAAACCAGGTGTAAACTCCTCCAAGGCAGGGTGCGCATTTGCTTCTGTCATCCCGGAATCTGACACATGCTTTGTGCTCAGTAGGTGCTCAATCAACGCTTCTTTTTGATGATCAACGATTCAAAAGAGAAAATAAATTGCTTTACACCTGGAAGATCACCAAGGATAGCATAACTTTGATTCTTTTTTTGATTAGGTTGAATCACATGAAATTGCCAATATCTGGCATGATGCCAATGAGAACTTCATACAACTTCAGTTTCTCACCACAGCTACTCCTCAGAGGACGGGCAGCAAATACAAGTGTCTATAGGGGTCAGCAAAGGAAAGCGATGTGACTGCTGGAGTAATGTGTGCAAGTAGCTGTGGGGTGTGGAAAACTCACAAGGGCCTATCTCTAGAGGCATAAATGACACCAATAAAATACTGTGTGGCCAAACATACCATCTTTATGGTGCTGAATTTAATCTTGAGGCTGTTGGCTTGTGTCTGTTACCTTACCCAAATAAATACCCTTTGGTCTAATCAGCAAATTTTAAAAGCAATTAAAACACAGCATATGCCAATATGGTAGAGATGACAAATTAATTTTAACTGTAGCATCGATCTGCATTTATTGCTTCTAGTGCCTTCCGGGCAATCGTGGTGAGAAAGATTCTGAAGCATGCTTGTCATTAATTTTGATATCATCATGAGTATAGGACAAAAAAAGTGGGGGTTTAAAAGTGGGGACTATATATTTGTCATTCTCAAATGAGGATGTTGCAATTAAATCAAATTTATAATCCACAACATGCCAAAGAACATGTGTCAAAGTTTTATGTAATCCATTAATGAGGAAACTTGGAAAATGACACTGTCATTTCAAAGAAACCTATGAGACACCGATACAGGTGTGTGTCAGCAAACTCCCCAAACAAACAGAAAAAAACCCCAAAACCTGGAAAAATATTGTGAAATTGAATACAGAGATGGTTCATATCCTATAAATCAATTAAGCATAACCTTTGAGTTATCTTCTCTAACTTTATTATTTCATAGGAATCAGAAATTTTAAAACCGGTCAGTAAAAAACAAGAGTTAGGTGAATCAGTGTTTGGGAGGGTTATTTACAATTGATCAAATTCAGTAATGCACAAATCCCCAGTGACCCATTTACCTAACTTGGAACAAGAACAATGAGTGAGGTTAGAACACAGTGCAGAATATGACTGCAGGCTAGGTGAGCAAACACCAGGAACAACCTTCCAATCCCAAAGCGTTGCCTCACTAACTACAGGAACAATTGTGCAAGATTTTGATACAGCAAATGACTAAGCAGAGATATGTGAAGGTCAAGAAAAGCCAATGAAAAGGTAAGGGTAAGGAGTAGTCAGTTTATAATTTGCAAGGTGTCAGCTAAGGGGTTTGGAGTTCATTTGCAAAAATGCAGATGGTTGGCATAATGAATTAGCCCCCAGGTAGTTCTGATTAGCAAAGGCTTTGAGACAGAAGTAACAGAACCTTACAGAATTTCCCTTTGTTTCATATATTTGCAGTTGTTACTAACTTAAATAAATGTATCAGTCCTTTTCCACCAATCTTGCACTGTTTTTGCAAAACTGCTTACATCTTTTTTTTCCGGTCCACTCAGGAGCACACAAAAATGAAAAACCTTGAGAGTAAAGATAGGAAAATATTGGTTTTCTAAATGAATTAGTAACAGTACAAGGAATCCCATTTCCATTCCTGCTGGCAGTAACTGATCAGGGACAAATTCCCAAACGTAAAGATGAGTAAAATACATGGACTCTTAAGTCTCTTTTACCTCTAAAACTCATCCTATGAATTCAGGTGGTCTAATATATTAGGGGTGATTACTAGCTAAATTACAACAAAATGCCTCATAGTAGAATGAGATTATGAAACATCAAACCACAATTAAAAGCAATGCTACAATTTTCTGGAATAAAATCAATAGTAAAAGAAGTTAAGTTCAGAAGGGCAAGGCCAGCTGACAATGGCTAAAAATAAAGCCTCTCACATATTTTTGTAAGAAAATATTGGTATGCTTGCAATTGAATATGTCACTCATATAATGTCACCTAAAGAACTTCATAAGCATACATATTGTTTAAACCACTCACAGCAGCGATTTCCAACCTTTGTCATCTTATGGCACCCATAAACTAATTACTAAAACTCTGTGGCACACCAAAAATATATTTTTTGCCAATATGACACAAAAATAGGTATAATTTTGATTCATTTACACCACACAGCTATTGTGTTGGCTGTTGTCATTTTTTAATTCAACAATCTAAGGGAAAAGAAGTCAGTGTCCCTTTTATTAGCTTAATTAAAAACAGTCAGGTATTGCATATTTTAAGAATGCCTGCAACTCAAAACAAACAAAAATTCTAGCAGCACCCAGTGTGCCTGCCATAGCACACCAGCTGAAAATTGCTAACTTAGAGCCAAAGTAGGAAAAATATGAATTTCTCAAGTAATGGGAAACAGCAACAACAACAACAACTGCTCTTTGAAGCTTTTCCATTTAAAAAAAGTCCTGGTGTTCAACCAAAAATTAAACCGGTGATGCAAAAGTGAGAAGATCTAACTTAATGGGGAGGGACTATCTCCAAAGAGACGCAAGAGGAAAACAGCGTGACAAAATGATGGCCATGTATACGACTCCTCATCCTTCAGCAATATGTTCGCTGCAAAGAAACTCAAATGTCAAGCCACTTGGCAGAAAGTCATGGCCAGCACCTGCACGTCTACCTCCTTCTGCCTGCCTCTTGCCCCTGGGGTTGATAGTGACTGAGGCTCCCCTGCTGGCCTCCTGAACATGTCAGGAAGACAGAAATTCAAACTTCTGCTGAGACAGAAACAATAGCATTCAGGGATGTTTTAAACAGGCAGGGTATCCACTGACACTCAACAGGACGTATTTCACACTCACAAATGCATGCAAAGGCCTTGGGGTAAGTTACTAGGGTATGGGCCTTCTCTAAACCTGAGGCCATGCCCTGGGTCTCTGGAACAATCAAGAATGAGGAGGATTTATGTCCAGACAAGGGAGATCTGGAGACTAGAACAAAAGAATCGTCTAAAGAGCTTTGTGGACTGCTTCTCCTATCCTCTCAGGTCCTGACTCCTTTAGCTATTGGTGTCTAGAAACTTACTTCCAACAGGACTTTCTGGGTTGGCCATTCTATTCTGGACATCTGAGGAAGATATTTCTGCTCAAGTCTCTCCAGGAAGAGCAAGATATTTTGAACTTATCCTGGAGCTAGGGCACTCCTTTTTGGTGGTTACTGATGAACATATTTTTAGTGAGGGCCCAACTCTATGTGCCACAGGTGGAGAATAACCAAGAATGTGCCCATCACAGTCCTGATCTTCAAGAACTTATTCAACATACCACGGAAAAATCCTTCTTGACGACTGTTGATGTGCAGTTCGTGTTTCTATTCATTTAGTAGAGTGTCCTAATACACATGTAGCTAAGAGTTTGGAGTCAGAGCTATGTGCCCAGGCAGCAGACAAAGACACTAATTTCATGTTGGCCACGTAGGAGCCTTCTGGCTTCTTAAGGATTTAAATTTCAGGAGTGCTTGGGGAGGAGCATTTTGATCCAGTTCTGCTCCAGTTTCTCTTTCACTTTTCTGCTGTCCAAGTTTGGCAGAAGATGGAGAAAAATCACCCAATTTTGATTGCTAATGGGCTGAATTTAGAGGAAAGGAGTGGAGAGGGGCAGAATGTGGCCAGTGGGTGGAATGGCCAAGGTGCAGTTAAGAAGCCTCCATGTGATTTGCTCTTGATGCACGGATACTACTGCAGGAAATGACTATGGGCAAAACAGCATGGTCCACAGCGACTGGCTAGGATTGTTTTCTAAATTTAGATCTATTCCTCTAGCTGTTATCCAGAACTACTTCTACAGGGATAGCTGGTATAAACTAGCTCCCTCATTTCCCCGTAGGTAGGTGAAGGAAAATGCTTCCAAATCTTTTAGTTGATGCTTTTGATATTTACTTCTATATCTCAAAAGTAATATGCTTGCATTACTAATTTTTGACTTCCCACATGGGAGATGAGGATATTGCTCGCTCTTCTCTCTACCCCACAGTACATATACACATTCTTCACATCTTTTAGAGATAGTTATATCTTATGACTTAGATCAGTATACAGTACTTATAGTATCATGAAGATATATTCTGTTCAGGGCAGAATCATATAGTAAACCGATAAATATTTTTCTTTTTATGCACAATTTTAAATTTTCCCCATAGTTAATAATTGTCTTGTTTTGTTATTCCTTTGCACATATCTCTAATCCAACGTCCAACTCTCCATCAGTTACCTAAACCTCTTTGCGATGTGGTCAAATACAGGAAGTGTTTTTCCAGGTTCATTTTCTTGAGGGTCTTTTCTAGAGCCTTATGAACTGCTCCAATCTAGGTCAATCAATTTTCATTTCTTTTACTTTTATTCTTTGTTGAATGTCTTTTATTTTTGTATGTCTGTCTTACTCTTTCATTTTAGTGGGAGAAAATTTGTCAGTACTCATGAGTGTTAAATTTTTGAGCCTTGATGTCTAACATTGCTTCACGACATTTGCATACTTGCTAGTTTAGCTAGATATAATGTTCTAAGTGTGTTTGTTAAAAAGTTTGAAGACTTATTGATTCATCATCCTAAAAACAAAAATGTGGTCTGGTTTTTTTCTTTTTCTCTCTTGTATCTTTGGAAATTTCTAACATCTTATTCAGTCTAAGTTTCTTGAAATTTGACACTGTGCTTTTGTATATAGGTCTACCTTGATCCCCTGTGCTGATACTCTAAGATCTTTTAGTCTAAAAACTATTATCCTTTTATTTGTGAAAATTTTCATGAATTATATTATGATAATGTCCTCTGTTCTCTCTTTCTGGAATATTATTTGACTAAATTTTAAATTTTTATACCTTTTCCTCTGATTTTTCATTAATTTTTCTGTTCTCTCTGGGGGATTTCTTCAAGTTTACTTTCAACTCTTCTTTGAGGGTTTCATTTCTGCTACATTCTTTTTAATGTTTAAAGCCAGTTTTTGTTCTCTGACATTTCCTTTAAAAATAGCATTGTGTTCTTTCAGGGGTACAATATATTGTGTTATCTTTCTAAGGATGTTAATGATATATGTATATTTAAACATTTTTTATCACTGCATAATTATTGTTTTCCCTACAGTTACATTTCTCCTGATTTTTTTCTATTTTTTCAAAAAGTTTTCCTCATATGCTTAGTAACTTTTAATTGTTCATATTTTAAATTGTTGGACTAAAAACTGATTGAATGTTTGAATGCATCTGATGGGCTTGAAAAGTAAGAGAGGTAACAAGGCATCCTTGTAGAGGGATCAATATTAGTCTCTTTGGTATAACCCCTAAAGTGAACACTTTTAGGTATTTCTTCTTGGGTTAATCAGAGTCATGAGAGATCCGTTTCATTACTTGTCAGGAGAGTAATGGCCTGGATGCCATCATTCTAGAGCCAGATGAGGAAGAAGGTTAGAGGTCTCAGCATTCAGTATGTTTATGATCCCTTTGTCTCCTTGCTTTCAAAATGGGAGCCATGTCTTCACTTGGGCCTGTGTCATCCTCAGACCCTCTGTTTTCTTATCTCTAGAAACTAAACACTTGGTCATCTCCCAGGTGGGAGTTCTCACTATTCCTTATTTAGTCCTGCCTAAATAGCTCTTAACCAACCCTCCTTATTTTAGGCCTTACCTCCAAACCCATTTCCATAGAATCCTGGTACTATCAATTTCTGTGACTTCTAAGGTTTTCATAGAATAACTCGGGGTGGTCCCCAGCTTTTCATATGGATGAGCTATGATTCTCAGCTCTGGTTAGCTATAAACATATAGCTCTTTAGCTATAAACCTATAACTGTTGACTCTTATCCTATTATCCCCAAACTTGTCAGGTTCTACCTTTAAAAATATCTCTTTTAATGCATTTCTAGTGTGGCTTCAAGAAATACTTTAATTAGATGAATATTTTCAGTTCACAATATTTGTCCTCAAGTTCCATGGTTTTTCTACTACACCATAATGCAGACATTTTACTTGATTATGTTTTAAAGTCAGATTTTGCATGCTTTATCTTTTGATCCTAATATTTCTAGGTAAAATTAAATAAGAAAGGAGGAACTACAGGTTTTTGTTATAGGCCTACTTTGCCTGATTAGGGACTTACCATGTGTTTCCTTATTTTCTTTTATTTATATATTTATATCTTTCTAATGAAAAGTATGCAGTGACTAGTATCTTACTACAGAGGGCACAACATGGATAATTTGTCTGTCAGGTTTTCCCAGGTCGAGTGTAGCCATTCACAGAGGTAGCTTGAGCTCTCAGGTGCTTACAGGTGGGAAACTGCTTGAGCCTCTTCGTCTTTCTTGCCAACCTTACAGACCGCTAGTGTGGAACAGGAATGGTAGTGTGTGTAAGGGTCTGTCAACACCTGAGTCTCTAAGGGAGTCATGACAGAGTCAAGCCAACCTTTGATTCTGAGTGCTGGTGAGTTGTTCAAGTCCCTTCATGGCGGTCATGGGAAGTGTCCCTCATGACCGCATTCCATCAGAGAAAAATATGTCCACATTTGTATTAGTATTCTATTCTCTGTCTTATAGAAAGTTACAATTCAAGTTCATAGAGCTGCTGGATAAATTATATGATGAAATCTAAAAAAATTAAGGACCTCTGGAAGTAAATTCTAAGGCAGCTGAAATGAATTGCATTATTGTATTTGTACTGTTGTAGTTGGCAGTATTTAACAAATGAGATAGTTCCTCCCTTATTATTCCCAAGTCCTTGTCATTCTTCTCCACCACAGGCAGCAAACAAAGCATTCTAAATTTGCCTCAGGGAAGGAAGGGTTGGTAGAGAACTAAATGGTCCATTTTCTGTTTGCTTTTGAGGCCACTTTTCTGCCAAGGCTTCCTTGTCCCCAAGTCTGGGGGAAGCCCCAGATAAGTTTAATGTCCTAAAGAGAGAAGCCCATGGCTCTTTTCCCAGGAGTTACCAGAAAGTTGCCAACCCTGCTATTGCCCAGTAACCAGCAACAGCAGGAACAGAACTGTCTGCAGGGTCTAAATAGATGGACCTGGGCTTGAGGTTCGGATAGAGCCTTCTTGGTTCACCCTTGACTAGCAAGCATGTGGCTGAACCTGTGGTCCTAAAAAGGATGATCCATGTCTAAGAACAGAAAGACATAGGCTGTACTGGGCCACCAACTTGGATAGATGACCAAGTACAAGATTCCTCCTCTGATGACCAGGCATTAGGTAAGGCTCCTAGCACTTAAACACCACCCTGGGTTATTTCAATATAGAAATTAAGATAGAGGGGAAAAAAACATTTATTTCAGGTATGCTCAAATATTACCATGACACAAAGCCTTCCCAAGACTTTTCTGACCATCCTGTACAAATAGCAATCCCTTCTGCTGGCACTCTTATCACATACTACTTAATATTCTCCATGGATTTCATCACCATCAATCATTCTATATATTTCCTGGTTTGTTACCTTTGGACTCCTGCTACAAGATTGTAAGTTTCATGAGGACAGAGTATCTTATTCTGGGTTTCCCTTGAATCACATCTTGAGACCAGGATTTGGTTTTTAGTTTAGTTAAAAGGGGATTTCTTGGAATCACTAGTGGGGAGGAAGGAAGGCAGTCAGCAATAGTGAATTAGAAAGCAAATCACCACTGTAGGCAACTGAAATTTAATATCATTGGGGAACCATTGGGAAATGGAGTAGAACCCTATGTGTAGGCCGTCCTATCTAAGAGCGGAAGTTGGAGTATTTATACAGCAAGTCCCACTTAACTGCTTCAGGGGTCATTAACTTCCTAGTACTTTGGCCACTACATGTTTGGGACTAGAGGGCTCCAGGGGACAAAGAAAGACTCCAGCAAAGAGATGCAAGTTTTCAGTGAGAAGTCCAGCCTTGAGTCAGAGCTCTTGTCAATTCAGTGTTGATCTTCAGGACACAGAATAATGCCTGGCATGTAAGTGCTCAATAAATATTAGTTGAAAGAATGATTATTGGGTTCCACAAATATTAACATTTATGTATTAATATGTATCATAAGTGGTTTTATGTATCCTCTTGACAACTAAATCCTTCAGACTAATTTGTATCATAGAGAACTAAAAATGGCAATTATGAGTTCACAGTAAAGGACACTACAGAGGAAAAATTGAAGACAAAAATATCTAAGAAATGCAAGGACAACTTACAGACCAGAACGAAGGGGCACAATCTGGCTTTGATTGATGGTACTTTTGTGGTCTACAGGTATGCTTAAGAATGACGGGGATGGTATGGAGAGCTGAGTCCCAATCAAGATTCCTGGAAAAACTTCAAGTTTTATCTTTATTCCCTGTCTCCACCTGGGCCCTGACAGAAACCCTAATCAAATAGCATTAAATGTCTAAAGTCATCAAAATAGACCAGGAGAAGGAGACTCATAATTCAGAGTAGGACAAATCAATCTTTAAACAATAGAAGAGTTGATTGTACTTTATTATGTTGCACAGGGCAACTTAACTACCTCTGTCAGTATTCTCTCATCCTAACATCTTCGCTCAGCCCTAACATAATTTCTTTTTAAATTCCCAAGTGAGATGTTTCTTGAAATAAATCCACATGCCCTGACCTTCTATCCACAAAACGGACTTTTGGTAAGGTCAGATAACACAGCTGAAGCTCTTCATTGTACTGAAACTTCTGAACCTGATGACGAGTCTTTCGCACTATACCCTCTCGCGATTCTTTACAGGAGCTCAGTGATCCAGGGGAGGAAAAAAGCACAGCGCGGCATAATTGAAAACTAATCTCTAAATAGAATTCATGGCACTTTACTCAGGTGTCTTGAAGTCAGGCTCTTTCCTGCTCAAGGTGTGTGTTTTTTACCAGGATGGTTACCTTGGAAATCACCCCATCATAGCATCAAACCACTGATGTGGAAGTGCTCCTGAGCTAGTCCTAAAAGCAGCTGTGAGGCAGCAGCAGCAAATTGCTAAAGAAAAAATAAATAATGCTGTGGAGGTTCAGGGAAAAAACATGGCTGGCTGTGTTTGCAAACATAATGTTGTTTTGTTTGTTTGTTTGTTTTTTTGGTAATGGATTCTGACTTGAAAGAAGATATATGGTATAAGTGTGAGCAGGATAGGAAAGGAAACAAGGGGGAGAGCCAGCCTTTGAAGAGAGTCATGAATTTAATCAATTTCCAATATAATGTTTAACAAAAATGTATATATTGCTTGCTATATGCAAATATTAACTTATTTCATCCTCACAGTGACTATGAAGTGGATACTGCTTTTATGCCTATTTTATTAGATGAGAAATGCAAAGTAAGTAGCTTGCTCAAGGTCACACAGTTTGTAAGTGGATAAACTGGGTTTTGAACCTAAGTAGTCAAGCTTTGTGCTCCATGCCATTACCCAGTATGTTGCACATTGTAGAAGACACTGCCCATAATCTAGTACTAGGAGAAGGTAAATAATAATGGGAGGACGAGCTACTTTTATTTTAGAACTGACAATGTGCCAGGCACAGAAATCCTATGAAAGATGTACTTTTAAACTCACATTTTTAGTTGAACAACTGAGGCTTAGAGAGGTAAGCAACTTTTCTGAGGCCACTGGTTTACTTCATGTGGGAGCTCATGCTAGGGCAACAGAAAGAGAAATAGTGGTGAGTAGGACTAAGAACTTCCCTAGCACTGGCCTAGGGAAGGGACATGGATGATGGAAAGGAAAGGGTCTTGCCTGTGTGGCATTTGGCTTCAATCAGGGCATCCTGAATTAGTCCTAAAAATAGTCCTGAATGTGACCAGGAAGAGTTTTTTCCCATGATTTACTAATCACACTAAAACGTGCCACTTTAATCTTTCTGTTAAAAGAAGCTGGGCTCAGGCAGGACAAATGACCCATCTGGCAGAGGCGTAAGGATTAGCTCTTTGATTTGGATCTATCACAGTGTAAAATTCTTCTCCAGACAGAATTTGCATTCTAGTCTTTTCAAGTAATTTAAAGGCATCCTTTAGCATTTTTATTCTCCAACCCATGAATCTAACTTAGGAAGAAAAATAAAATACAACAGAAAACTTGTCATGTCAGTGTGAGGACAAAAGAAATGCTAAATAGAAGATGCGACACTGCTTTGTAGGTTTTGCAAAAAATATTCAAGTTAGCTTAAAGAAATAAAAATAGCCCAATACAAGCAAATAACATCTTTCCAAGCCCTGAAACACAGAGACTTCACTACAAATCCTGCCTTGGAAGACAGATGGCCCATGAACCCACACAGTCACCCCACTGTTGAGATGGGCAACCGGACGACATGTGTGCCAGCTAGCATGGCCACCAGCCTCATTCTGTTGAGCCAAATGCCAATTAGGCAGGATCTGGCTCTCAAATGTTTGGATGTGACCGAGATTAGGTGATTGAGAATCCATTCATCCTCATTCAATCCCCATTCTTAATATAAAGATACCAGAGCATGCTGGAGTGCTACTGGTCCAATGGATTACTTAGCACCTTCCAAATCACTTCCACACATAGCACTGAGAAGCCATTTCCTTGGATCTTGTCTATTTTTGGTGGTGTGACCCTTATGTAAATGCTGCTAGAAGAGCTCAGAGACAGTAAGTGTAGATGGCTTTAACATCCCATGGCTCACTAAAATCTGTGCCTGCTTTCAAAAAATTTCTACCAAAAGTTCTCTCTTCAATTTTCTTTGCTTGGGTACAAACTTAATCCTATTATATTTGCCAACTAACTGTGCTTTTGTGTAGTATATGATTTGGCTAGTTTCTTTATCTATTTTATCAACTTATTTTTCAATCCTGGAGTCATTATGTTCCATACATGTTCCCATGCATTCTTATTTTAGGTTGAAAAGTGCCTGATATTCTTGTTCCATCTTGATCGCTAAACTTGTTTTATCTACATATAAATATAAGCCCGAGCTACTATGTGATAATGGCCACGTGCTCTTCTCAAAAGCCTTTGTGGATTAACCCTCTTACCCAGCTATCATGGCTTTCTGTGTCCTACAGTTTTCCTTGTTTTAAGTTGAACTTGTCAGTGTGGTTTTGTATGAAAGTTCTGAATAATAACTTTGATTTAGCACTTTCCCCTTTCAAAATATTCTCACATATGCAATTTATTTACTCCTCATTGTTCTGTTTGGGAGGTAAGACCAAGTTTTATTATTTAATGTGCCAGATAAACATTGACCCAGTGAGGTTAAACAGTCCTTTAAAATTGACGTGACTCCATAAAAACAGAATCCAGATTAGAACCCTATGTGGGCTTGGAGTCTTTCCACTAGATCTATGGGAGGGCTAATTTATCATTTAGGGTTAGACATTCTCAGAGGGCATGGAAACAGTTCATTGCATTTTATTAGTGCACTATCATTGCTCTATCAGAAAAGACCCTTCACAATGGTTCCAGACTGTAACACAAAGAAGGCAAAAATGTTCTTAACTAGAATGTCATGTTCCTTGGTCAAGTTGTAGATTGGCTTTTAAGACCAAGGAGCATAACCTTCTCTTTGTTTTCAACTCTTCTAGCATTTAGCATAAAGACAGGTCTAGAATATGTGCTCATTAATGCTTTCTGTAACTACTTAGAACTTGTTATCGCTTAATGCCTTAAATGCCACCTGACTCGCATCTGTGCCTCATCCAGCCTTCTGTTCTGCAGATTCCTGAAGCACAGCTCAAATGTCACTTTCCTCTTCAAAGGCCCTCATGAAATCCTCCCTCATAGAGGAGGTTCTGCAACTGACAGGCTCATGCCAAGAAGAATGGCACCTTTCTATTGACTAGTTCAAGGGTGGAGACAGGCTGTAAGGCTCAAATAATGTGGGTTGACAAAATGAATGAATAAGCCAAGATGAGCATCAAGGCCTTCATGGCCTTTCAGCCATACTTCTCATTTGTTTCCTTCTCAAACAAATTCATGAAGTTACTTGACCCAGCTTCCTCATTGTAAAGTGGGGGTAATAATACAGACTCAAAGATTTGTTCTAAAGTTTATACAAGATAATTAGGTGATAAGAGCTTGGAGCGATTCTTGACATTCCCCACACCCTCAATAAATAAAACATCTCTTTCCATGCTTCCCTAGCACATAAAAGACATTCAATAGATACTTGCCAAATGAACAAATGGGGGTGTATCACATTCTACCTTGTAGTATAGTTATTTGTATATATCATCATCTATCTGAATTATAGTTTCCTTGAGAATAAGACTTTATCTTGATTTTGTTACATTTTTTGTAGTTGTAAGTCAGGTGGGCAATACATGTTTGTTGGTTAAAATATTCATGCAACTGCATCAGGTATGTATTAGAATAAAGAGAAGAGTTCAGAGAGTACCAGATACCTTGGAGGACATCTCCTTTGGCATGTTCAAGATTCTTGGAAAAATCCCTTTCAGATGGGCTTCCAGAGTTAGCCCCAGGGCTGAGATCCAGCCATACACACTGCTAACCTGCTTGATGACACGACCCTTACTGGACTGCCTTCCCTTCCTCATTCTCACTTCCTAAATTGCCCTACCTGGGGTCACCTCTCAAATAAATGCTTTGTTTTGGAATTCTTCTTCCAGGGAGGGCTTCACGGGGAAATCAAACAGAGACCAATGGTGACATTAATAAGAAGCATGTTTGACTCATTTTCTTTGTGTTACTGTAGAGTGCTAGGTCAGAAGATTCGTTTTGTCAGTCATCCTCAGTTAAAGCTTCCTCTTCAAATAATGCTATTTTTACTCTGTAGATAATTTTGCTTTTGTGACTGAGTCCTACAGATTCCAGTGGTTCAGAATTAAGAGAGGGCTCCTAGAATCTCTATAATGAATTAATGAAATTATTGGTCATCCTCAGCTTCCTGACATTATTTCACCCAGTGCCATGGCACATATTCAAGCTTTCCTGTTAAGTGCTAAAGTGGACAGCCACACTTCCCCTCATTTGGCTTCCTTGTGATCATGTTTGTTTTATAGGAACTTGGTTCTCTCTGCATTTCATCTGTTTCCCTATGAGTTATTTGGTATAAAATCAACTGCTACCAAAACTGGGCTCTAGGTAGTGCAGATGTCTGGGGGCCAAATGCCTGTGGCTTTGTGGCCTTTCTCCAGCACAGTGCCAAGCTGTTCCTTTTAACTGAGTCATAGTCCCACCTAACTCTTGTTAAGAAGGGGAAAGGTGTACTAGTCAGAGATTATTAACACTATGTTCTTATAAGAGGCTACATCCAGGGAAAAAATAGCAATTGTCTGCTTTGTCCCAAGAGCTCTCAAAGAGAATGACAAGGCATCTCAGAAAGGTATACTCAGATGAGGTGAAGAGGTTTTCACAAAACTCAGCAGACTGGGGTGGATTAGGCGACCAAGCTCACTTCCCCACCTCTTGGGACTGGCATTTGACTATGTCTTTACTATTTATATTTTTCCCGATTGGGTGTTTTATATACAAGGTCATTTTGGCTGTAAATGGACATGGTTGTGACTTTGAGGTCACTGAAGAAAGGCTAGAGGAGAAAAAACAAAACAAAACAGGACTCCTGGACCAGGCATTTGCATCTTCTCATATCACTTCCTGCTTCCTGGGAAAGGAAGAAACGCAATCAAGGAAGGGAAAGTAGAGGAAGTTACCAAGTCGACTAATGCTCAATGGGCTCATAATGGCTACCTTGAAAAAACAAATTTTTTTTTCATTTTGGCTGTTCTCTCATACTTTGGAGAAATCTATGAACATATGACACATAGAATTAAGAGTAGCTTGAAATATTCTCACAGATGACAATATCATTCTTCTTCAACCTTGCAGAGAGTCTAGAAAGTCAATATAGGTGGATTTTAAATGGGATGTTAATCAATAAAATACTAGAGTGGCTTTTTGGCAGCTCTCTATTAGTATAGTAACTTAATTAAGACATAAAGAGAATTGCCTACATCATATAGTTTCCATCTGTCTTTGTCTATTAGGAAGAAAATCTATCTCATTTAAATTGACTTTGTTCATTCATTTCAGTTCTTTTATTTCTTGCAGGGAATCTATATAAAAATGTTTAAACGGATGCCACCTTAGTTGTGAGGCAGACCTCTAAACCAGTCGATGTTTCCTCCAGATGGGTAATTTCTAAACTGCATCCTGAATCTCAGGGTTGTGGCAGGACTGTCTGCAGAGAATGGGAGGGGCAGGAGAGAAAACAGGGGCCATCAGCTACACTGTAGGTTCCCCTCTATTCAACCAATATAGTGCCCTTAAAGGTCTTTTCTATGCATTGGCCTTTTTTTGGCGAGATTTTGTTAGAAGAAACAAAAGGATGCTATGTCAAGAACAAGTTTGCCTATAAAATAGACAGGAGGATGTTAAGAATAGAATAGGAGATGGAGAAGCCAAAGAACTTATATGCATGACCCATGGACATGAACTAAGGGTGGGTAACACTTATGGTTCATGGACATGAACTATTACTGGAGGGAAAGGGGTACTGGGTAGAGGGGGTAAAGGGGGAAAAATTGGGACAACTGTAATAACATAATCAATATCAATAAATCAATAATCAGTTTAAAAAAAAGAACATGTCTGAAAACCACCGCCATGGATGCCAATTGCTAACTTCTAAATAGCTGGCCTTGCATCTCTTTTCTCAGCAAGTCCTGATAGAGGGACCCAAGCAGAGGTCTGGACACAGAAAATATGATCCTATTCTCGACATTGTCACTTCCTTAGCTGCCTCTTCTATGACCTGAGAAATTAGGCTATATGGCTAAGTCCCATATGGAAAGGAGATCCTATTATTTCAAGCCACCGGCCAGGGCTTCATGAATGCTAACAGCTAAGGCAGTTATGTGACAGTTTGGAGGAGAGGAGCCCTGGGCAGACAGCCTTTGCATTTGTTCTCTCAATGTTCAGCTACTTGGGTCTGACCCACCTTTCACTTTGATTCTGTTAAGGACATGTATAAAAGAATGCTTGTCTTAGTTTGGTTTCTTCTAAAAGTAGGTTTGAGTAGAGTTGTTTATTTAAGAGGTAACCCCCCAAAATAACTCTAAAGGAGTGGAGAATTGGAAGGGAAGGAAAGAGCTAATAAGGGAAAACAGGATCAATTACAGTATTTTGTCATGTATAATGTGTACTTTTTGCCCAAATTTTTGAGAGAAAAATAAGGATGCATATTATGTATGGGTAGTACTAATTCCCTATCTATATAAAAGTTTTTAATTCTTTTATTTATGCTGATGCATTAAAAGTCTAACTCTAGAAAGCAATCATGATATCCATATGCAAAATAATACCCTGGAATACATTAATCAGTATATAAATAAGAAATTGAATTAAAAAATTAAAACAAAGCATTTGTTTTCCTGAAAGATTGGGCCAAAAACATGAGTGTGCATTATACAGAGCAAAATCCAGTAGGTTATGGTTGTGGGCAACTAAAGCTAATTCCCACTGAGGAATTCCAGGAGAAAATGGAGAAAATGCATCAAAACGGCCCCACACTCGGAAGATGAGGTACTATGCCCTAAATTAAAACCACCCCTGGGGCCATGGAGTCCTGGGCATTTGTAGGTTGTCTGTGGCTGGGTTGAGAGAATGTCCTGGAGGATTGCAGAGCATGTTGTCGTCTGTGTTGGAATAATGAGTGCCAAGAGATATGGGAGAAGCACCGATGTCTGCCAGTGTTGTCATCATCCCATCTCACAGATGAGGAACCTGAAGCTCAAGCAGGTCAAGTCACCTGTCTCAAGTTAACTGGCCTAACCATCATATTACGCCAGCATTTTTCTTTAATTATGAATGCACAATCAACATTAATGAAAATAATCATTATTTTTTATGATTTCTACCTTATAAAGAGAAATGGTACTGAGAAAATAATGATTTTTTAAAACCTACTAGGAAAATTAAGTGATAAAGTAAATAAGATTCCAAGTGTGAATCTTTACATTTTAAATTATAATTCCTAATTTTTATACATATATAAATTTATATATATATAAATTTCTAACTCAAATTTATATATATATAGTTGAGTTGGAAATAAGCACATGTGCAGAGATACAACCTGCCATACTTTTTCAGGTTTCATGGTCAAGGGATGCTCACTTACTCTTAGTTGTAGTAAGTTAAATAAGCCTGTTAGCTATTCAGGAATGCCTCTGACCAATGTTCTAAATCTCACTTCTAGACCCATTAATCATTTGAAATTATTTGGTTTAAATGCCAATTATCACTTTTCATTAGTCCAGGTCAACCAAGGTTTACTGGGCAACAATGAATAGATGCAATCTTCTTACCGTGATCAACTTAAATAATTCTCTCAGGGAATTTTTTTAAAGATGAAAAAACTAGGAGTGGGACTGGCAAAACAGGTGAAATGGTTTCCTAAGGCAAGGTAAACAATAATGATGAATCGCTGATTTCTGACCCAGAGTTAGTAGGCTCCGCTGTTTTTTATCTGCCCAGTGTGCTCCTTCTTCTAGGTAGCACACCCCATTTGAATTTCAGGGAAGCGCCTCTCTCCCACTGTCAGTCCATGTGGTTGAGGCAGTTAATTCCTCATCTGGGGAGAGTCATGTGACCTAATCTGTTCAATTATTACATTCCATCTTCTGGTCTACAGTGATCCTAGTTCAGGAGTGGCCTTGGGTGACTTAGGCCAAACTCAGGTTTCTGGCACTTCTGAAGGAAACATGAGTCAACATAATTTCTGCACAGAGACTGACAGACCTGGAGCTTCTGGTAGCTTGCTTGTCACTTCAGGAGATAATGGCCAAGAATTACAGCCAGTACCGACAAAATGATGGGAGGTCATGCAAAACAATTCTTGATGACATCTTTGAGCCCCTGGATATGGTCATGCCTGAAGTCATTAACACCTTGCTTTGCTGCACCAGTAAATTCCTTTCTGTGCTTCAGTTTGAGTTAAGCTTCTATCATTTTTCAACTGAAGGAGTTCTGCCTAATACAGGTTGTGAGATTCCCAAGTCCAATGTTCTTTCTAGAACACTCTAGGTGCTTCTTGCTGTTGACAATAATGATACAGTATAGTTCAGTTGTATCAGTATTTTAAAATGCAACAATAGTGAAAATACAGTAGGGTTATATTTACTGATGCAGTGATGCAATCATTATTAGCATAAGGCTATTTGAAGCAAAAAACTGTATCCAAACTTCCATTTGCTTTGCTGAAACCCATATTACTTTGCTATTATTAATACTGAGTTCATTTCAACTATTATACTATTCATGCAGTGAGTACTGATCTAAAATAGATTATATAGTTAATTTTTATGATTTAATTCAACAATGTAGGGAAGCTTTTGTATAGTACACCTTATAAAATTTTAACAGGGAGAACTGATAATAAAAAAGAAATGTAGCTTGAAACATCTGCTAATATTATAATCTGTTATAGTAATTCAGTTGTTTAGCAATACTCATAAACACCTGTTCTTCAAAGGAAAATAAAAGTATGAACAAACTCGAATGTTTTCTTTTGGTTTAGTAGTTTATTTGAGTAGAATTTGACTCTCATTTACAGGTATATCAATTGAATCTAGAGGTCTACGTTCTGTTACCAAAGGTCCCCATGTAGCTATTTTATTTTTCATACTAATTCTACTCACTGGCTTCCTTCTAAAGAGTTTAAGTATGAAAATAACTGCTCAGGAGGCATTAATCTTCAAACTCTGACATTCATGACCTGTGTGTTTAGAAGAGGCATGGCCATCATGCATTCCTGCACTGGGCATATTCAGGTCTGCAGGGCCAATGGCATGACAAGGAAGACACATTTGCTGACCTGGGCCCACAGCATTTTTCAATGTGTGGTTTTAAATTGTAAAAAAGTAAAAATAAATAAACCAAACTCCTTTTAGAATAGTATTTTCTGTAACAACATTCAAACCCTTTCCTGTGGAACCAAAATATGTGAACATCTGGCCCCCTCTGCATCAGAGAGTGCACATAAATCCTCTTATTATTTATAATCAACATATACATCTCCAGAAACAGGATTCTGGTGTGGGAATGTGTCCAACATGCTAATGACAGGTCCATGAAGCATCGAAGTCCATCATCTCTCCTGCACTCATTTTATACTTCCATGAGGTACAGCTTTTTTTTTTTTTAATTATGTACATATTTGCTTTTAAAGAGAGGGAGAGTAGAAACATCTGTGTGAGAGAGAAACATCAATTGATTGCCTCTCGGTCACACCCTGACGGGAACCCATACAGACGACTTGCGTTCTGCAGGACGATGCCCAACCAACTGAGCCACGGCGGTCCGGGCCATGAAGTTTAGTTTTGGTCAGTTAACTTGTAGTCATCTTCAGCATTTAGGCTTTTGGCCACACTGAAAACTTTTCATTTTATTTTATGCTACCTTTCATATAAAACATATAAAATGCATATACAAACTAAATAAGTCAACTTTGTGTATTATTTCTTTGTTTAATACCTACTTTAAAATGTATTTCTTGATATCAGAGATTATATATACACTTAAATTACTTAAGTATCTTAAGATATATATATATATACACACATGTGTATATGTATCATGTATGTTATTCTTAGTACTTTATCAAATATAGGCAGTATAAACTGTCTTTTTTAGACAAATGAGACTGATTTTGTGTTTCAATTTACTAATGCTTGGGCATATTTGAAGAACTAGCCAAAATTAAAGCAGAAAAGAAAAAAATTATATAATATTAAACTTCCCTACTTATTTTCTCATGTGTTTATTGATCAAAATGTATTAACCAGTTGATTGAAAGTTAAAAACTCTGCTTTCTTTTAAAAATATATTTTATTGATTATGTTATTACAATTGTCCCAATTTTTTCTCCTTTGTTCCCCTCTATATGGTACCCCATTCCCCCTCTTAGCTCATGTCCATGAGTCATACATATAGGTTCTTTGGCTACTCCATTACCTATACTGTTCTTATCATCCCCCTGTCTATTTTGTACCTACCAATTTATGCTTCTTAATCCCTGCACCTTGCCCTCCATTTTCCCCCTCCCCTTCCCAAATAATAAGCCTCCAAATGATTTCCATATCTATGATCTGTTCCTGTTCTGCTTGTTTGCTTAGTTTATTATTTGTATCCAATTATTGACAGTTATGAGTTTATTGCCATTTTAATGTTTGTCATTTCAATCTTTTTCTTATATAATTCTCTTTAGCATTTCATATAACAATGTCTTGGTGATGATGAACTCCTTTAGTTTTACCTTGTCTGGGAAGCACTTTATCTGCCTTCCATTCTAAATGATAGCTTTGCTGGAGAGAGTAATCCAGGTTGTAGGTCAATGGTTTTCATCACTTTGAATACTTCTTGCCAGTCCCTTCTTGCCTGTAAGCTTTCTTCTGAGAAATCAGCTGACAGTCTTATGGGAATGCCTTTGTGGGTAACTCTTTGCTTTTCTCTTGCTGCTTTTAAGATTCTCTCTTTATCTTTAACCTTTGGCATTTTAATTATGTGTTTTGGTGTGGTTCTCTTCAAGCCCATCTTGTTTGGAACTCTCTGTAATTCCTGGAGTTGTATGTCTATTTCCTTCACCAAATTATGGAAGTTTTCTTTCATTCTTTTTTCAAATAAGTTTTCAATTTCTTTTTCTTCCTCTTCTCCTACTGGTACCCCTATGATTTGGATATTGGAACATTTAAAGTTGTCCCAGAGGTTCCTAAGTCTCTCCTCATTTTTTTGAATTCTTGTTTCTTCATTCTGTTCTGTTTGAATGTTTATTTCTTCCTTCTCCTCCAAATCATTTATTTAAGCCCTGGTTTCTTTCCCTTCACTGTTGGTTCCCTGTATATTTTTCTTTATTTCACTTAATGCAACTTTTATTTCTGCCTGGGTCTTTTTTATGCCATTGAAGTACCCAGTGAATTCCCAGAGTATCCTGATAAACAGTGTTTTGAACTCTGCATCTGAAAGGTTGGTTATCTCCGTTTCATTTAGTTCTTCTTCTAGAGTTTTGTTTCATTCTTTCATTTGGGCCATATCTCTTTGTCTCCTCATTTTGGCAAACCCCCTGTGTTTGTTTCAGTGTATTGTGTAGAACTTCTTCGACTACCTGTCTTAGTGCACCTGTTAAGTTGTATGGGGCAGAGCCTTAGATAATCACCAAGGCAGGGCAACCCATATCACCCCTATGTTGCTCTGTGTGGGAGACAGCTCATGGAGGGAACAATGTTGCTGCCTGGCCTCTGGAGTTTTGCCTGGGAGGAAGCTGTCTCTCCACTCACACTTCACTTTCTCCCCCTATGCCATTGGTGTCCTTCTAGCTGTTGCCTTGGTACTGAATCCCAGAGGGGGTGGATCTGCCTGAGTCCTAAGTCCATTGCAGGCCTTTTAAGAGGACATAGTTTCTTCTGCTGCCCCAACCTCCACTGTTTTTTACAGCCAGAAGCTATGGGGACTTATCTTCTTGGCGCTGGAACCCTGGGCTGGGTGGTCTGGACTGGGGCTGGGATCTCTCCTTCTGAAGTGTTCCTCCTACTTTTTCCCACCATACGTGGATATGGGACCTCCTGGTCCTGTCTCTATACATCTCTTCACCACTCTGTATCTCCATGCCTCTCCATACCTCTCTGTATCTCTTCCTCTCCTACTGGTCTCGATGAATGTGGCTTCTTCAAAACCTTGGTTATTGGACTTTCAGACAGCTCAATTTTATGCCAATTCTGGGTGAAATTTGTTTGTAGTCTAGTTCTATTTTTTGCTATAGTTGTATGCGGAAGTGAGGCATGCTCACCTTCATCTTGATGGGAAGTCAAAATCTCTGCTTTCTTAAAGAACACCTTGCTATTATACCTTAGGTAAATATTATGACCTCAAAGCCTTGGTTTACTTCTTTGGAAAAATGTTAATGTACATTTTGAAAGTCACATAATAAAAAACAGCTAATTTCCTTGCTCATCAGTCACCATATTGAAGTCAAATAATATTTTTTGTAATTGTAGCTTTTTGGATTTAAGAAGACAAAATGAGTTCCTGAAAAGATCTTAAAGTCAAATTGCAAAATCAAATTAAAAGTACATTTTTATTTTTGGAAAAAACACTTCAAACTCTTAGTTACTAAAGAATTAATTTCTCTTTTTAATATGTTTTATTGAATATGCTATTACAGTTGTCCCATTATCTCCCCTTTATTCCCCTCCATCCTGCACACCCCCTCCCACCCATACCCCCCCCCTTTAGTTCATGTTCATGGGGCATATATATATAAGTTTTTTGGCTTCTACAGTTCCTATACTATTCTTACCCTCCCCCTGTCTATCTTCTACCTACCAATTATGTTACTTATTCTCTGTCCCTTTCCTCTCTCTTTCCCGACCCACTCCCCCACTGATAACCCTCCATGTGATCTCCATTTCTGATTCTGTTCTTGTTCTAGTTGTTTGCTTAGTTTGTTTTTGTTTTTATTTTAGGTTCTGTTGTTAATAACTGCGAGTTTGTTGTCATGTTACTGTTCCTATTTTTTATCTTCTTTTTCTTAGATAAGTCCCTTTAATATTGCATGTAATAAGGGCTTGGTGATGATGAACTCCTTTAATTTGACCTTATCTGGGAAGCACTTTATCTGCCCTTCCATTCTAAATGAAAGCTTTGCTGTATAGATTAATCTTGGACGTAGGTCATTGCCTTTCATGATTTGGAATACTTCTTTCCAGCCCCTTCTTGCCTGCAAGGTTTCTTTTGAGAGATCAGCTGATAGTCTTATGGGAACTCCTTTGTTAGGTAACTGTCTCGTTTTCTTTTGCTGCTTGTAAGATTCTCTCCTTCTGTTTAATCTTGGGCAATGTAATTATGATGTGCCTTGGTGTGTTCCTCCTTGGGTACAACTTCTTTGGGACTCTTTGAGCTTCCTGGACTTCCTGGAAGTCTATTTCCTTTGCCAGGTTGGAGAAGTTCTCCTTCATTATTTGTTCAAATAAGTTTTCAATTTCTTGCTCTTCCTCTTCTCCTTCTGGTACCCCTATGATTCGGATGTTGGGACATTTAAAGATGTCCTGGAGGTTCCTAAGCCTCTCCTTGTTTTTTTTTTTGAATTCTTGTTTCTTCATTCTGTTCTGGTTGAATGTTTCTTTCTTCTTTCTGGTCCACACTGTTGATTTGAGTCCTAGTTTCCTTTCCTTTACTTTTGGTTCCCTGTACATTTTCCCTTATTTCCCTTAGCATAGTCTTCATTTTTTCATCTACTTCGTGACCATATTCAACCAATTCTGTGAGCATCCTGATTACCAGTATTTTGAACTGTGCATCTGATAGGTTGGCTATCTCTTCGTCACTTAGCTGTATTTTTTCTGGAGCTTTGATCTGTTCTTTTGTTTGGGCCCTTTTTTTTTTTTTTTTTTTTGTCTCAGCATGCCTGTTAAGTAGTAAGGGGTGGAGCCGTAGGTGTTCATCAGGGTGGGGCAACCCACACCACTGAGTTGTGACACTGTATGTGGGGGAGGGTTTTGAGAGGGAACAGTGCTGCTTGCTCAGCTCTCTGCAGGTTTTCAGTCACTTCTCTTGCTACCCAGAATCGAATTGGGCCCTTCTGGTGCTGATTCCCGGGCAGGTGGGCTTCTGTAAGTTCTAGGACCCTGTTGGTCTCTCCATGAACTCTTCTGTGAGGCTGGGAGTTTAACGCACTGCTGTCCCAACCCCCACTCATGTCCTTAATCAGAGGCTGAGGCTCCATTTCCCTGTGCTTGAACTCTGGGTTGGGTGGTCTGTCTCACTCCCTAGTTGTTCCTCCCAGTTTATCTGCACTCAAATGTAGGACCATCCAGTCTGCAATCCACTGCCTCACCGAGTCCTCCAGCCGCCACCCTATCCTGCCAGCTGCAGCCTTGCCCACTCTGGTCCTCCAGCTGCCACCCTGCCAAGTGTCCTCTCCGCCCAGTTGCCCATCTCCCCACCTCCTACCCATCTGGATGAATGTTTCTTCTTTAACTCCTTGGTTGTTGGACTTCCATACAGTTCAATTTTCTGGCAGTTCTGGTTGCTTTTTGTTTTTAAATTTGTTCTTCTTTTGGTTGTGCAAGGAGGCACAGTGTGTCAATCTACACCTCCATCTTGGCTGGAAGTCCCTAAAGAATTAATTTCTAACCCAATAATTTCTTATTCCTACAAATAAGGATTTCAAAATTGTTAGACTATTCACCGTGAAATAATAGTCAACAAAATAAATCTTCTCTAATCTTCTTTGTTCTCATAAACAGAGCTAAAGCAGCAAACAAAATGACCTGGTATGAAAGAGCTCAAGTTAATTTTCTCATTGGAGTTTTTTGGGTTGAGAAATGAATTCTGTGATTTAAAAAATCACATCAAAGCTGACATGGAAACTTAGGATTCATTATGAATCCTACTAAGTGTTAGAAAAATAGTGTTGCTACTTTAAATGCACCTGAATTTTGGGTGCCTGTCATGATTATAGATAGAATTCTTACCTGGCACAGCTATAAGATGCCATGAAATACTCTTACAAGTGCTAAGGTATATCATATTAATTTTTATTAGATCAAACTTGGTTCTTCCAGGACTCACCATTTTTCAATAACGTATCGTAATTTTTTTCTTTCTATCCTCTCCTTTTCCAAGTCATCAGAATTGATGTATGGAGGCATCATATGCCGCCTGAAGCATGAAGCAGTGTGGTGTGAAAGGAGGAACAAAAGGCAGAGTTTAGGTTCTGAAGTGGCTCCTTGGTTTCACAAAAGCTTTTTGTTTTCCTTGTGTCAAAAGCTAACCATTTGTTACAAGTCTTGTTTTTTATGTTATAAAGCTGTTAGTTATTTTTGGTGATATTTGGGTTTCAGAAAGGAACTGTCAGCTATTTTGGGAGAAATCTCCAAGGAGTTGCTCCCTGCTAAGTGATAAGGAGGAAAGCCACCTTTTCAGCACTAGGGAAAAGAGGGCGTCATATCTAAGTATGATTAGAGGGGCAGGCCTGGCAATGCCCACATTTACTGTTGGCTCGGTTGTTTCCTTTGACTGACCTCGGCAGTAATAAGAATGACGACAGCAACAGAGGCGAAGTGCTTGGCCAAGGAAATAAACACTAAAAAATGTGATTTATAAATTCCAACCTGATACCCTGTAGGATAAAATTAATTATAATTTTAATTTATACTTAATAAATACTTTATTTTTCATTTAGAGGACCACTTCCAGAATAAATACAATGTGCTGAAAAACTTTTTAATCTACTTTTATGATAACTATTCTTATTAATTCTCAGCTTACTAGAGCTATTTCAGCTACTTATAAATTGCCTGCATATTAACATTGGTTAATTGTACTTCATTTTTATCTCCATGGAATATCCAGGCAATTTGCAATAGCATCAGTGATAACTCATCAATTTTCACAGTGAAGATGTCTCAGTCCAGGAGAGGCTTGGTCTTAGTGGAAAAGAAAAATCTGAAGATCCTTTTCAGGGACAATGATGCCACATATCATTGAAAGGTCTTGGCAATCAATTCATCATGATCTTATTTTGGCAATTCATTTCTCCCAAATTAAAACATAAAGTTTTAAACAATTTCCAGGCAACTTAGAGGAGTCTTTCAGATATCAATTTTTAGACTCATTATTTTTTCTAAAAATACTAATTTTTTAAATATAAAAAGTCAAATTTCTATAATATTTTTCCAAGTGGAAGAGTTTGTCAATAACATGAACTAGAATAATATAAAGATCTAATATTTTCAGTTTTAGAGATTTAGAAAAATCTGTGGATCATTTCTCAGAATATCTTAAAACAGACCCAAAAGAGCAACTTGTAAATTAAAAAAAAAATGGTTAGACATTTAAAAAATATATTACGTGTATGCATATATGTAACAACACAAATCACATATCAAAGTAAAAAAAAAATCTACTTTTTTTATCCTCACCTGAAGATATATTTTTACTGATTTCTGAGAGAGAGAGTGAGAGAGAGAGTGAGAGAGAGAGAAAGAGAGAGAGAGAGAGAAACATCAATGTGAGACAGAAACATTGATGAGTTGCCTCCCATATGTACCTCGACTGGGGATTGAACCTGCAACCTAGGTAGTTGCCCTGACCGGGTATTGAAACTACAAACTTTTGGTGTATGAGCCAATGCTCCAGCCAACTGAGCCGCCCAGCCAGGGTGAAAAAAAATTACTTTGGATTGAACCACCAGTGATTTTAGATAGAAGGAAAGCAGGCAAACAAACGTGGAGACTGACCAGTGCGTGACACATTCACAGTTAGAAACCAGAGCTTCCCTATGGTGTCAGACAGAGTGGACTGACCTTTTTTGGCGAGGCTGTTGTTGGGTTCATACTTCTCAATCAACACTTGGACTTGCTCTTGCTTTAAAGGTGGGTAAAGTATTTCATTTAGCCGGGGATCTCGCTGCTTAAGATTGATAAAATCCATCAGCTGATCAACGGTAAGGTAAGGTTTGCTTTTGGCACCACTAAACACAATTCAAAACCATAAATTAGAATATTTTCCACCAAGTCTCATCCACATATTTGCATTTAGCTACAGAGAACTCCAACCCTGCCATCCTGGTAAGAGCATGTCTTACTGAAATGCCCGTCTTGCCTGGAGGACACTGAACTGCTCCACTGTAATTGGTGCATCTCTATAAACTACAAATGTCTTTGCAGTCACTGCCACTAACTCCCAATGCCCTTCAACAATACTAAAGGCATGAGAAAATCCACAGTAGGAAAGCATGCACCACTCTAACTTGAACACAGAGGTATGGGTTGCTTTTGATTATGATAGTGAACATCTGGATTAGGCATCAAATTCCCATATCTGATTAATCACTTAGAAGATATAATTATTACTTACTACTAAAAAAAAGTAAACAATGTGTTTAAGTGCATTTTTCTTTTCATTAAATTTACATTTCAGCCAGGGGTCTATAACTCTTCTTTAAAATTTGATTCAAACTTCACATTTTAATCTTGTCGACAGCCCAAAGTCAAGTTCTATGGTACAACTATTGCATGTGTTCAATAAATAGATGATGGCAATGAACATTAGCAAGTGAGTACATCCAATGTGATTCTCAGCAGCACGGTTTGCCTATCTTTGATGTGAAGAAATCCTTGTTTTATTTATTAATTTTGGATTGATTATTTGTCATCATATAGATTTCAGTATATCAAAAAAGTAAATTGTCACTTCCCCACATTTGCCTTAGTGTTTTGGTTAGTTTCTTATTTTGTTGATTCATTAAAAAAATAATGCCAATGTAATTTCTAACATAAAAGCAAGTAATTTTCAGCTGGGAGGGTTTTTCATAATCCGAATTTCTCATTTCACTAATGTGATTCAGAGGGGTAGGATGGCTAGTTCCCAGTTCAGAGTTCTTTCTGCAACATGAGTCAGTCTCTACCAAGCTGCCTCTGTTCTAGCCGTAGTCTTTAAACCATGCTGAGCCCCTGAGAATACTGAAACAGCTACACCCAGCAACAAATCATAGCAAACTTGCGCTCTGTAAAACCACTGCTTGCACCTCAGGGGCGGGGATGTGTGACTGTCTCCAACAATTACACAGTAGCACTGCTATTAGCCACAGTGCACAAGAGGTTTTTCCCCTCCCTCTGCTGCTCAAAACCCTGCCCTAGGCAGCCTGAGGACCCCTGAAGCTGGAGAAAAGTGGGTTAAAATATATCCTCTTACAATTCGGAAAAGATGTTATCAATTTCAGGTCGAGGGCAAAGGTTGTTCAGGAAAACTCTGTACACTTCTGGAGTGAAATCTTCTTGAGGTATTGAATCATTCTGAGAAATAAAACAACAGGGTCAGTAAATGTTCTTTTTCTTTCCTATCTTTCTCCCTTCCTGTTTTCCTCTGTTCCTCCCCTCCCTCCCTCCTTCCTTCCTCTTTTCTTCTACAGGGTCAGGGTAAACACTCAAGACATTTATGAGGCCAGCTGTGGGGTTCTTTTGATCACTGGCTTTAAGATATTAAAAGCCTTATTTTCTGTTTTCTGCTTTTTTTATTATAATTTAAGTGTAAGAGTTTTCTTCTCCTAAAGGGATGTTAAGGCAATTTCTTTTTCTTTTTTTAAAAAGATTTTATTTATTTACTTTTAGAGAGAGGGGAAGGGAAGGAGACAGAAAGGGAGAGAAACATCATTGTGTGAGAGAGAAAGAGTTGCCTCTCACACGCCCCCAACTGGAGACCTGGCCTGCAACCCAGGCACGTGCCCTGGCTGGGAATTGAACTGGTGACCTTTTGGTTCATAGGCCAGTGCTCAATCCACTGAGCCACACCAGCCAGGGCAAGGGAATGTCTTAAGTACATTTCCAAAGTAAAGTTGGACCTAGTAAAAACAGGGTTACTTTAACATATTTTTAATTTGCTTTTTGTTTTGTTTTAATCTTGTTTATTGTGATAAAATATACATAATATAAAATTTACCATTTTAACCATTTTTAAGTGATCAGTGGCATGAAGAACATTCACATTGGTTTAAAAAATGTAAAGAACCTAGAGACAGACATTTTCAAAATGAAAAGATAAATTTCAATTTTGCATCTTCTTTTCCCAAATAATGTTCTTTCTGGTTTAAATAATCTGATAAGTTGTAGAACAGTTTTTATAAGACAGGAATCATTATTTCCCACTGACTCCTCCTGGTCCTATTGTTTGGGAAGCAAATCATTGACATAAAAAGTCACTTCTGTGACTTATTTTTCTGTGTAGTTGGGCTGCCATGGAAACCGGAAGCATGTATTCAAGCCTTTGTTAACAGGAAGGACATTCTTTATGCTGTTTTCCTATTTCAGGTATGTGTTTATATGAGTATTTTTATTTTCAAGCCCTTAAACCAAAGAAAACATCCTTCCTTTTACCATATTCATAGGTTTTGAAATGTACTTTTATAGAAGTTTCTAAAAATTATTGTCTGAAGTTGTACACTCCTTACTAACAGATAAGAAAACTTAGCTCACCACTTAGCTCACTCCCATATTTGTGGAATGAACAAACAAAATAATATTTTCTTTACTAAATCCATTTATAGAGCAGGAAAATCTAGTTTGCAAAATAGAATTTTGAGTCAACCAAACAACACATTTATCATTATACATAGCAAGATGCATTATACCATTAAGCTTAGTTACCTGGACACCAGTTTTGAAATTATGAGCACAAGTGACCAAATCTAACAGCAGTGGCAAGTTCCCGTGAATGATTTTATTGGTGTTTTGCCACTCATAAAATGGAGTCAAGTACAACCTGTAAAACTGGTTTCCAAAATTCCATTTGATTCACAAGATGGAAGAAATCCGTTGCCTAGAAGATGTACATTTTTCGGTTGTCATCCTTTCTGTGACTTGACACCCACATCCCTTTAAGTAGCTTTGTAGATAGCTGGAAGTGACCCTCTATTCTACTTTCGGCTGAGAGACACAGGAAAGAGAAAGACTTAAAAATCAATAGTAAAGAAATACTCACTAGCTTTGTTAGCCAACTCAAGCATCCCATGTTATTGGATTCTATAAACCCCATATGTGTTCTCCCATTCTCCCTACTACTTAGTTACTATTTATAGAGCTCGCTCCTCTCGCCAGTTCAACCTTACCCAGCGCACACATAAATGGATTTTATCTAAGGATATCAATAATTGCCTTCCTTCCCTTCTTGACCCTCCCTTTTTTTCTTCCTTCTTGTTAAAATCGCTTCCTCTGGGAGCCTTTCCTTCCACTCAGGCAGGGTTTTGTCTTCCATCTGTGCTACCATCACACCTTGCTTGTCTCGTGTTTCAACACTCATTTAATTGGATTGTGTTCCCAGCTGTAGGATTCTATTACTTGCCAGCCTACAGATCTACACAAGCTGGGACCTATGCTTTGTTTGTTAACTGCTCTATCTCCAGTGTGTAACGCACAGCAGGGGCACAATAAATATTCACTAAATGAGTGAATGGAATTTATGAGAAAGGTGGAAGTCGATAGCAAGGACTTGTGTGTTATATGTTTCCCTTAAAATATCAGATTCAGCTACAGTCATTTACATAAGATTCCAGACACATCACCTCATATAACAATATGCTTTAGTAAGATTCTAACCATTGCTTATTTACCAGCTGTGAATTAGGACTTCCTATTAAAGGGGACAATTTAATGAGATAATCTGAAAAACCCCCCACAATTTATTATCATTACCAGTTGGATGTTAACACATAGAAAAAGGAAAATGTTTCAATATAGCTGATTTTCCTTGTCTCATTTTTCTTTTGCCCAGATTGACTGATGAGGATACCCTAAAGCCTTTGGAGTCAGTGGGTGAAAATATTTTGAAAAAATGAGTTAAAATGAGCATCATTGAGAACTAAAGTGAAAGAGTATAGGAGAGATATATAAGGAAAAGTTAAGGATGATTCTAATTCCTTACATTTTAAGCAAGGCTGAAAATCACAAAGTTTATTCAAGTATTTTTCCCCCCTGGATGCCATGATTTAGTGAAGCAGATGGAGCGGATTCATTTTGTCAGTGTGAGCAGAAGGAAGCCCAAGAGCCGATACTCTAAAGATCATACCCATTGTGTAAATACTCTTCTGTGAACCCTTCCTGACCACACCATCTGAGAAGACATGTAGTTTTTTGTGCCCACAGTCCACTTTTATATACCTTAATTATAGCATCTCTCACAGTTTTCCCTTCATTTTTTTATTTTTCTAATTTTCTACTAGACCAAGCTTTTGAGTGAAGGGACTATATGTGTTTAATTCCTTTGTGTCCCCAGCACAATGCCTGGCATGTAACAGACACCCAGCCAATGTTGTTGGAGAAACCCAGGCAATGGGACGAGACCTTAGGTCCTCTGCCCGTAGTCCAGGAGCTGGCCCACCATTTCGTGAATCCAATACGAAAACAGAAGGTCAGTAATTATTTCTTGTTATTATCAGAACTTTTTGGAGGGAAGATGAAGGAGGTCAACATAGTCTGGATCAAGCACATTTATTTCAGAAACTACAAAGTACTGGCAAACTTTAAAAGTGGAGTTGATTCAGTCCCTTTCTTGTATACAAAGAATCTCAAAAGGGAAAATATTTTTTAAAAAAGACTTGCTGGTAGTACTGCTGGTACCTGTACTTCCATATTCTATATATGGTTATGGCATATCCACATGCTAAATCAAAAATAATAATGAGAAAAAACCCACACCTCTAAGAAAAACACTCAGAGGATAATAAGAATGAGTATTGATTGAACACTTACCGTATGCCAATCATATGGAGCTGTACTTGACTATTTTCACTTAATCTCAAGTCAACTCTATTGGCAAGGTTAGTGTCCTTCCTTTACAGACATGAGTACTAATAGCTGAGAGGTTACAAAACTTGCCTAAGGTCCTTGGTGATATTGGGGGGGTGGGGTGTCATGTTTGAATCCAGGACACTTGATTCCATAACACATCCAGCAAACTAAATGGCCACATCAGTTTTTAGATGCAGTTTCTATTTTCTTCCTATACATTTCCAGATTAAAGAATAACTCTATAACAAACAGGTATTTAACATTCAGGAAAATATTATTTAAAGTGTATTAATTTATTAAAGCAGGCTCTAATAAATCAAGAGTCCACATACAGATTTTATCTTAGCAAAACAATAGATTTTTTCTCAGCAAATTCAGAGTTTCAACCTATTCATAATATTTTTGATCTAAAGCTATAAGTCAAAAGTTGAATAAGCCATAGAGTACATAAAATAATTGCAAGTAAACTATTCATAATAAACCTCTTAATGTGACTTTAACATGGAATTTTGATATTAGTAATTTTAAGAATCATAGCTACAGAAATGATTGTATTTTTTATTTATATTTGGAATGTAAGAGTTAGGAGAAAGGCAAATCTTACAGTTATTTTGTGAGAAATTTTTTATTAGTTTTATTATACATAGTATCCCTTAGTAAAATTTAAAGTATTCTTAAAGCCAAAAAACACTATCTCCATAGGTATTGCATATATATTCATAACTCTAGTAAACCTTGTTATTTAAAAGAAACACATAGATTTATTCCTTATCTTCGTTACAATGCGGACACATATGCCAGTGCTGTGCCCAGGCTACAGCACAATTCCAAATGTCACTGAGCTCTTTTCAAGTTAGTAAGTCTTAAATCAAAGGAAATTTGGTGCAAGTAAACTATTTTCACTGCTCAGAAACTTTGTGGGTAAAGTGGTAATTTTCTGAGTATGCAAAGGTCTTCAAAGGTTTCGCTGGAAAATGTGTTTAGATTATTAATAGAAGGGCAGCAATTGCTTTGTCTCTCTTTTTAGATATAGTACTGCTTTTTAACAATTAAAGTAACTTGGACAAGCAACTGTAATCTGTAAAGGGGTACCCTCTAAAGGAATGTGTTATTCCAGTGGATCATGTTGGCCGGGACACAAGTTCAAGTGCATTAATTATCTCTAACAATGTGAACAAAGATAATATTTAAAAAATCTCAACAGGATATCCACTGTGTTTCTGGTAATGTATCTATTTACAGAACACAATTAAATCTAGTTTGAATGGCCACTGGCTATGAAATGAGGCTCCTGATATATAGTACTATCTACCATTTATATAACCCTTTCTTCTGTGTAGTATTTAAAACACCTCTTGTCAGTATATCCAGAATCTTTTTTGCTAATTAATGAATATTTTCTAGAGCCACTGTTCTGTAGATATGAAATTACAACAAGGATTTAAAATACAGTCAGTTTGTAGAAGTATTTATTTCCCAGCTCTAAAACTGTCTTTACTTTTAAGATCTTTTAAAGTATTCTGTTTCTGCAACTCCTCCAAGTAAAGCATACTTTACTATGAATAACGATCTCTCAAAACTTTATGATGGACTTTGATTATAGTTTTTAAAAATCTCCAATTTGTTTTTAAAAAATTGTCATAACATTTACTTTTACTGAAAAAAAGGATTTTTTTTTCAATTTAAACATGACTCCTGTTATTTGAATCTCATTTTCCTTTTAAATTGTCTCCAGTTGACATTGGTCTGAAACCTGTAATAGACATAGTGGATTGTAAAAACTCAATTTATATTTATTGACTGAATTTTCAGAATCCATTTGTTTAGAAAATTGTAATTTACAAAGAATTGACTGATGGGTTTGACTTTCTATTCAGTTTTATTTTTTATTCCTTCTTTCCCTTCACTAGATTTATAATAATAAAGTTTTTGATCATTATATTTCACAAGTGTTATCCAATAAAGGTAAAATCAGGAGCAAATACAGAGGAAAAAAAATTCTTTGTTCATCTTTCTAAATTAATCCCTTACACTTTATTTTTATGCTTAAATGCAGTGGTCTTTTTTCAGTTATTTAAACTGGTCAATTCTTTCCAGCCTCAGGGCTTTGCTCCCATTGTTTTTCTTTTCTGGAGTGAGCTTCCCTTACTCTCAATGGCATTCCTTTTGCCCATAGAATTCCCCCCAAATTACAGGTGTAAGTCAAGGTGTTTGCCTAGCACCCCCAGACTCTATGATCCGTGAAAGCTGGGACTTTATTTTGTTCACTACCACATTCTCAGTGCTTGAGGGCACACAGTAAGAGTTCAAGAAAACACTTGTTGAGTTAACGACAGCACCTTAACAGTTATATCTTTCCCCCTCCAAAGCATCTAATGAAAGAGCAATCATAAGCAAGTTTGATCATTTTATTTTGCTTATTAAAGTGAAGGTTCAAATGTTTGGGGAGCTTTTCCACAGCTCTGTCCCAGGGTTTGTAGCAGTGTCCTCCTTTTTCACCTGCAGCAGGAAACTGGTGGTGGAAAGGCACTCCTGTTTCTTCTGTGTTTTATTACCTACCGAAGTCATTATTAAACTTAATTTTTCTGGAAAGTATTCACAATGAGAATTGCCTGGGGGCTCTAATAATGGCACTCACACTTTCCCATAATTTAACCACGAATTTAAGGATGGCTCCTCAACTTCCTTCAGCGCGACTGGACATCGTCAGCGTGTTTCAAGAGGTTTGGGGGTCTCCCTACAGTGTTTAAGTGTTATCCTTGGGAAAGTGCTTACTTGTTGCTTAGACACCAGGGTAAAAATAATTTGTAATAGAGAGTTCTGCATACAGCGTGAGAAAAAGGCTTTATGCAATAGATTCATTTCTTCCAGAAACAATGATAACAAATCAATTCAGAACCAGGAATGTAGAAATGCATTGAAATGAAAGCAAAGCACTTTGGTTCAGGTGGTTAACATAGACCGAGTGCCTTGGATATGTTGGGTATAAAAAAAAAAGCATATCACATGCTTGTCCTCTCATCTACTTTTCCACCACACGAGTACAATAGGCAGTCTCCGAGCTGTTTTGATCCTGCATCCCTCTCAGCAAAAACTTTTTGAGTGCAGCCCTGCAGAGCATGCAAACCTATTTCTTTATAAACATGTACTGCTATACTAATTGCTTATTAACTTAGGACTCTTAAAATGAGAAGTTTAAAAAGAGTGAGATAAGATGAAATTTATATTTCAAATACCTTCCTAATCATAATCCATAATAATTAGCTAATATCTCAAGGGACACCAAGAAAGGATTTATTATTGAGAAATTTAAATTCTTGATAATGTTAATAGTTTTTGGCCAATATATTTTTATATTAGACAAGAGTCTTTCTGGATTCAAATATTGGGGTAAAGGGGGTGAAAGAAAATATAATTACAGTGATCCCACATATTGTAAATATTAACAAATATGCGCTATGTTTTTCTTAATTAAAAACATATTTGAGTAGTATTGGGGCAAGTCCTATTTTAGTACGATTGCTTAAAGTTACTTAGTGGTGGGAATTTTAGAAAGGCAACATGCTTACCCTTGAGGATGGAAGACTGCAAGCCTCTAAAGCAGTTTCGACTCGTTTCCGATCTGCTGAAAACATACGGTATATGCTGCAAAGTGGAAGCACAACATGTGAGAGGTGTTTGCAAACTGCACTTGTAGGTGACGTCAACCAAAGACATGCCATTGAATCAAACCTCTTAGTCATTCAGCTTTAAGGCATTAAAAGCTCCCCACTGCTCCAAGCATTTTCACACATGTTCTGAAAGACTGATGCATGTGCTTTTTATAATCAAAGTATTTAATATAAAATCAATATTCTCAGACAATGGTGATGACCCAATTAAAATGACATTGTACTAAATAGTCTCTAATATTAAGCATTAAAGTAAATATCTTTGCCAACTCTGTCCCCTTGCTGCTACTCATCGCTCGAAAGGTGTATGTAGTTAATATTATTACTAATAATTATTTAACTTTTATATTAACAGGAGTCCACTGATAGCTAGTAAGTCAAAGGTTAAAAATGTCTGGCTGAATATGATCTAAAGATGTGCTTTCTTTTTTCAGTAAATTGGCTTTTAAAAATATACAGTAACTTAAGTACTGGGCCATTTAATATAATAATTTGGATTTATCGATTCTATTGAAACATTAGAAAATCTAGTGTCTGGAGCCTACTAGTCCCACAGGAAATATGGTGGAGTTGAGCTGTCATTGTCTCCTTTAGACGGGGTTTCACTCTTCATTTTTCTTCCCGATCCTGGCCTGTGTCATCTTTCATTTTCCCCGCCTGGCTTCGGCTGATACTTGAGTTCGCAACCCCTGCTTTCCAGTTTTTCAAGTTAGTGTCATATTGGGGTAAAGAGACACCATAGCTACCCAATTTCCATTTCTAGAATAGTTCTTAATCTCAGGCGATCCTTTGGGTTATCAGCAAGATTTCCCCCAACTCCCTCCACCCCCTTCTTGCTTTAGTGTTTCTTGACAATGATGCCCCAGAAAAGGGAAGCCCGGGAAAACCTCTCGGAGGAAGCCAGCTGCACCGATGTGAACACGGCGTGTGCGGGAGGACATGTGACAATGCACGTCCATGCTCCCACTTGGGCCAGTGGAGAAGCAAACAGAGGCATGGCACGGATTCAACTCAATCTCTGAGAAGAAAACGAAAGACGGGAAATGCTCCTGCAGCTTACTTTTTGAGAGGAATGCGCCCTTCTGGAGTGACTTGCAGCTTAAGTTTAGTATAGCTGTGGGAGAAGCAGAAAAACAGTGTTTCATCTTTAAAAAGCTAATACAATACATTGGAAAAGGGCTCCTGCATATGTGCAGTTTGCTGAATTTTTACAAAATGCCCAAGTCTCTACAGTTGGTACTCAGACCAAGAAATAGAACAGTATCACACCAGTAGCTGCCCAGAGCCCCTTTCACACCCCCTTCTAGAATCTGTTCTCCAAAAGGGAACCGTGATCCTGACTTTAAATAACATAGACTATTTTAGCCAGTTTTTGCACTGTATATAAATGGAATCACATTCTTTTATGTCTGGCTTCTTTCACTCAATATTATGTTTTGGGGACCCATCTGTTTTTTTGTTTGTTTGTTTTTTGCTTATAGCTATACACTCGCAATAATATTCCACTGTGTGAATAAAGCTGTATTCATCTCTTCAACTGTTGCTGGACATGTGGATAGAGAGAAGCAGCAGAATTTTCCGGCTCTGCTGATGGGGGGTAAATTCAGACTACCACTTTAAGAAATTGCACATGATATGACACAGCAGTCTCATATCTTGATGTACATACAACAGAAATGCTCATAACATGGTCATTAAAAGACATGTTCTATAATGTCCGTGGCAGCTATTCATTGGGAGACACCTATCTGGAATGGACAATAGGTGATAAATGATTAGCCAAAGAGATGCTTTACCGGCTATAACGGGCTATGTTTCAGATAAAACATTTATCTCTGTGCTGCTTTCCACTAATGTTGCCTGGCACAACAGATGTCCAAGAAATATCTGTGTGATAAGGATGGTAAAAAGATCAAAGATGGTAAAAGGAAAGGGAGAGAGGAGGAGGTATGTATGAAGGGTCGAAATCAAGGTGACAACTAAGGAGATGACATGAGAGGATAAGAAAGCATTTCAGCAAGGACCTGTGGTACTGATTCAAATGAAAAGGAAATAAGAGAAGAGTAAGGGAGAAGTGTGGGCTGAAGTCTTAGGTCTGAAATAATGGGTATGGTTTACAGAAGAAGAAGGATGAAAGAAAGATATTAAATAAAATAGAGGACCATCTAAAAATATTTCCACCTTGGTTTTGATTTAGCGGCTGCCCATCTCTTCGACATCCATAGCTTACAAAGTGAGCACACCAATTCATTGCTGCTCATCAGGCAGAAATCATTGTTTTCCTCAGTCAAATGATTTAGAAAGACTATTGTAATTCCAGAGTGATTTGGTAATTCTGATTTGCTCTTCTTTCCTTTTTATTCTGCTCTTTCCTTTCTCTTTTTTCACTGATACTTGCTGTGACTGTCTATAAGGACCAGAATCAGGACATCAGCCTATTGATTTGATTCTAGAGAAGTCATTGTAGCATCTATCAGAGATCTAAGAATCTGGAGAAATGAATACCACGTGTTGTTCATTCTCTTCCCCAGATTAATAATTGATATGACACAGGCAGATGTAGAAGCAGAGGACTATCAGAAATTAATATATATTTTTTGGACCCGAGCACAGATGCCAGGATTTGGAAGCGTCTCCTTATTGTGTGCCAAAGACACTGACATTCAGAGGAGCTCAGGGTAACACGGGTGTGCAATTCAAAGGAAAGAGCATCTTTCTTGGAAGTCTTCCAATTTCAAACCCTGGAGAAATCAGTTCTCTAACAAATCCCAAGGGGAAATTGACGTTTATCAACATGAGAAGCCAGTGCAGCCTAAACAAAAGGCTCACAAAGGAGAAAGGAAACTGACTCAGAAGAAGCAACACCCTTAGCAATAAAATTAGAGCTACTTACGCTTTTTCCAGAAATGCATCCCTGGACATGTTTTGGGCCAGCAGGTTTGTTGCCAAACTGAAAACCTCATTTGTCCATTCCTGGAAAATGTAAATCACACTTGTATTAGCTTAAATACTGTACAGTCATGTTTAACTAGGCTACCAGGAAGACAAATGAGTTCAATTTGTATGCCTAAGGGTTTTTTTTTTTTTGTAAAAATGATATAATTAAATTCAAATCCCTGAGTAACTACTCCTTTCCTAAGAAAATGTTCTTTAAACATAAACAATATTTTTTCTGCTTTTTAACAATCCCCACTGAAAGGAAACATATGTTGCCTTTCAAAACCTGAACACTTTTTCCTAGTTTTCTTGTATTATAAATAGATAAAGAGTTATAGAAAAGTTTAAAGTATAGTCAAATATATTTCAACACAGCTGTAAATGTAATTGTCCCACTTTACTACTTAAGCCAAAGCAGCTATACCAGGGATCTTTAAATGTTAATTACAGTTCTAGAAGTTCTCTAAACCGGCTGCAGTCACGATGTATCCAGTTCTCTGCCTCCCCTAACTCTGTCAGTCCTTCGCTTCTTCCTAATCTCAATCCCTACCTCACACCATTTACCAGGGATCTCACTTGATTTTCAAGAAAATGGAAAAGAGCAAATCTACAAATAAAGATGAAGTGCTATTCTGGGTGACAATTTTGAACACACAATTAACATTCTAGTCCAAAAAAGAAAATTCTCTAAGAGATGACATAATTATCCAGTGTTATTGCTGACTTGGCTTTCTCCTCAATGAAATCATGTTTTTTAGTTCAACATTTCTTCCACCTAATTTTGTTATTTTTACTCTTGTTTCCTGGTCTTCTATTTTCTCTCTCCTAACTTAAGGCGGTGATAATATGCCATCATGTAATACAGTAACATTTGAGGCAGGCCTTGAGGAATGGGGGCATAGAATAATGGGAAAGAGAACAGGGCATTCAAAGCAGAGAAAATTGGGGGTAAAAACAGAAGTTAGCACACATGGCAGGTCTTGGAGGGAATGGCAAGTAGTCTAATATAAATTGAAAAAGAATGGGGGGTTGCAATAACAACAACAAAAAAGTAAAACAGGGGCCAGAGTATACACAGTATTGAATGTCTATTCTGGTATCTGAAGATAATTTGGCAAAAAAATTATAATATCACCAAAAGGCTTTTACTTTTTATTGTGTTAGGTGAAGGTACTATGGCCTAGACTGTGTGTTAGGGAGATTATATGGCAGCCATGTCAAAGACGGATTTGAGGTTGTGAAACCAAACAGGAAGAACTCAGTTAGGAAGTTGTAGCAGTCCAGGTGAGACTTTGAACTCTATCGATACACTGTTGGTGGAGGACTTGGGAAAGACAGCACAGAATAATGCGAGTGAAGCCAAATAATTGACCGGCAAACTGATGTGCTCACAGAGAATCATAGAAATAACTTTTCAACAGTTGTGACGTAAAATTTCCTCAAATCAGATCTTAAACTAAGAGTAATAATTATTGACACTGATTTTAAAAATATGACTCTGGTTTAACATTTTCCGGGTTAAGGATCAAGCTTTAGACATTTCCAGCTCCACAGCAACTTTATGCATTGGTAAAAGTATTTACAATTGAGGGCAATGTGCCATTGTGTAGGCCAACTGGGCATCAATTCCACACCAGAAATAGGTACAGTGAAGGAACTGGAAAGAGTTGGGGAGATTTAGCTGGTTCTGACCTTTTGGTTGAAAACTAAAGCCTGTATTATATCCAATCCAATAAAAATACAAGCTAGGGCAAAAGTAGGTTTATTATTGCGAGTACATGAAATGGAGAGCTTATTCTTGTATTATTATTTATTTATTAATTATTGTATTTTCCATACAACCAACCCCTATAAGTGAACTACATTTAATTTTCTAGTACCCACATTTAAAAAGGTAAAAAACCAGGGGAAACTGATTTTAATAATATATTTTATTTAACCCAATATTTAAAAACATTAATATTATTATTAATCATGTAATCAACATAAAAATTACTAATATACATTACATTCTTTTTATGTGCTAAGTCTTTGAAATGAGGTGTGCATCGTACACTTATGGCTCATCTCAATTTGCACTGGCAACCTTTCAAGCCCTCAATATAGCCACATGTGTGGCTGGTGGCTGTGGCTGCCACACTGCTCAGTGTAGGTCTCCTAGATCCCTTGCCCTTTCCATGGATCCTTTACAAAGCCAGGAGTAGGAGATCATCATCCTTACCTTCACTGCACAGCCGCAGTTGGCTCATTAAGAAAGTAAAGCATAATTTATTTTCATCACATTCTCAGAATGTGACCATCTAAATCTTCAAGTATGGAATTCCTAGAATTCATTGGCCTCCTGCTCCCTTTTGAGATACACAAGAGATATAATCCAAGCTGAGCCAAAGATTCAGGAAAAAAAAAGAAGTGACCAAGAGAACTTTATTTATTTTTAATTTTTAATTTGTTTGTTTATTTCTCATTTGTTTTTGCTGTTTCACTTATTTATGCATTCATCAGTTGATTCTGATTTATGTCCTGACTGGGAATCAAACCCTTAACCTTGGCATATTGGGATGATGCTCTAACCAATAAGTTACACAGCCAAGACTGAGGACTTTAGAAATAACCCAATTCTTGTTTTGGCACTGGTCTCTGACTATTTCACATTGAGCTAAAACAATGTGTCTTACTTTGGATTCCCTAATAGCAAACCCTGAGACACGAATTTATGAGTATTGGGTGTATTACAAAGTGCTCTCTGAAATATTACAGGAAAGTGAGCAGAGCTGGCATGGGAAGACGGCAGAAGGGTGAGATACCAAGCAAACTCAGGCAAATGCTAAGTTTGGCTTACCATATTTTTTGGACTATAAAACACACTTCCCCCCCAAATTTGGGAGGAAAATGGGGGTGTGTCTTATAGTCCAAATGTAGCTTACATTTACATTGGTGAAATATTATGTTATTTATGTTATTAAATATTTTACACCATTTTTTGCTTCAACATTTTTTCCCCTATTTTCCTCCTCTAAAACCTAGGTGTGTCTTATGGTCCAAAAAATACGGTAATTCTTTCCTGTGTGGACCACACCTCAAAGTTGAGTTTTCTGATCAGGAGCAGGAGACCTGCAGTATAGCATTCCTGTGCGTGTTAATCTTGGTTAAGGCTGCTGGAGGGGGTGGAAACCCCCAGGCACTTCCTACTCTCCATGATAGCAGGCAAAAAGGGTCCCAGCATCCAGAGGAAGCTGCCCACAGACACAGGTGCTAGTTGTTGGAAATAAAAGTCCACAGAGGTGATTGTGTTTGAGAATGGCAAAGGAATAAGAGGGGATATCGGCAGAGCATTGCTAGAACTTGCTACAACAAGATAACACATTTCAAGATCTTTGGGTACCAGTAGTAGCTACATTATACAAACAAGAGATGTTCAACCAAAGGCGTGAGGATACTGGCTCACACACTTATGTTCTAGAGCAGTGCTTCTCAAACTGTCACGTGAACAGAGATCATCGGGGTCTGGTTGAAATGTAAGTGCCGACGCAGGACATCTGGGGAGGGGTCAGAGAATCTATTTCCTACAAGCTCCCAAGCGAGGTCTACGCTGACCATACCACAGAGCAGCAAAATTCTGGAGTCAACTTGCAGCACTGCCCCCAAATTTGTTAGAGATGTAGGGCTTAAGGCTTCACACCAGATCTCCTGACTCGGAATCTGCATTTTTTTCATGAAACCCTTATATGTTTATACCTATTAAAGTACGAGCACGCTGCTGGGCCAGCAACGTTTTGAATAACAAGGTGTTCCAGGAAGCATTTATTCTCATCTTTGTCCACTCAGTTTCCAAGCAAATAAAGAAATTACGTTGGTTATTAGTTTTAGAAAAACCCAAAGCCTGTAAGGCTGTATTAAGAACAACATGGTCAAGGAGATGAGGCCAGAGCAGCTTAAAGGAGCCTCTGCTCATCACGAGATTATGACATGCCTTCTGCAGGTCAGACAGTTCTAACGATGGCAGCACCGTCAGTCCGGAGCTGCGCCCTAGTTAGTTTGGCTTTAGAAAGACAGCTTCTTATTTATTTAATCTGGAGGATTTGTTTTCTACTTTCAGAGACAAAGTTCTGATGATTGCCACTGAGCTTGGGTCAGCCCCTCCTATTTAAACCCTGAAGCTCCTTAAGTGACATTTTCTGCCTTGTGATCAATCTCTTCTCATAAAAGGGATAACAGAGACCCGAACTAATGAAAATGGATCTAAAGATCACCTTCTGTGGAGGTTCATCTGGAGTTTAAATATGCATGTTTGAATATTACACCTGCGAGACTATTTCTGCAATTCCCTTCCCCCAGGTTCCGGTGCAGTTAATATGTCAGTCTCTGCACCATTAGAGAGATCAAGTTGTCCTGCCATGTCACAAAGTTTATTTCTAAAGCTATTTAAATTCCATCATACTTAGCACAGGATGTATGTGTTTGTTTAATGCTACCAATAGTTATTTCACGACTCTCAATCACTCCCATAGGTATTGTTTGAGTGCTTACTGTGCACTGAGCTAAGTTCTTTGCATCTGGTATCATAATTCTTACAACAATTCTCGAGGAGGTAGGCACTGCTTTTAGCCTCCTTTTACAGATAAGGATTCAGTTTCATAGCACTTATAAAACTTATGTCCTCAGAGCTAATAAAAGTCACAGTTTGGGATTAGATCGTTTGTTTCATGGGCCCCAACACTTTCAGCCATTTTGTCATAAAGAATTTTAGGGTTGCTGACACAGATAATTCAGCAAGATAAAAAGACAAGTAAATCCACCTAGTTGTTTTCTGTATAAAACACTGATTTAGCACTTGCTGTAGGCGAGGCTCTGTTCTAAGCATTTTCCAAACAATTAACTTATTTAATCCTCGCAACAACCCTATGAGATATATTCTATTATTACCACCCCATTTTACAAACGGCAGAGGGGAAATGTCAGGAGAGATGATAAGACGGAAGGAGAGGGGAGGTCAGTCACAAAATGCAGGTCAAAAGTCTTGAACTTTGATAGAGATGGGTCACACATTCAATTTAAACTTGCTTGTAAAGAGAGATTCAATCATAACATGATTCACACTTCCCCTAGATCCAAATGTCCGTGCAGCAGTTCAACAGAATTCCTAGTTCTGAGAACAACAGTTTCTCCACTGGCAATTCACGCCTCTTAACTTTTTGTCCTAAGTTGTAACTGCCAAGGGTGTACTGACAAAGACAGGGTCTTCTGGAAGAAACGTCATTCTTTTAGGTATTTCTGTTTCCCATTGTTCTGGTCCATGTTATCTTTAGTATTTTAGCATGTTGACTTCATCTTTCCTTTTTCAACTTTACATATATTTGGCACAACATAAAAATACAGAGGACAGTGTAACTAACACAGATGTAAATTTAACAAATGTCAACATTTTGTCATATTTATTTTAATACATAAAAATAGATGTCCTTACAATATACAAATAATTGTATGCTGTACTTCTCCCTGACTCCATTCTTCTTCTCCCTCACCCCAGAAGCAAGCTCATTTTGAAAGGTAGATACCAATATCATCTATTTTCATGTAGCATTATGAGGAGAAGGGTATAGGGCAGGGTTCAGCAAACTAAGGCCTGAAGGCTAAATCCAGCCTGTCGCCTGCTTTTGAAAATGAAGTTTTACTGGCACACAGCCATACTCGTTCATTCACATGTGGTCTCTGGCTGCCTTCATACCAAAACGGCAGAGTTGAGTATGAGTAGTTGCAACAGAGACTCCAAACACACAAAATATTTACTATCAAGCCCTTTACAGAAAAAATTGGCCACTCCTTGGTATGGGGCCTTGTATGTTTAAAATACTGCATAAGTTATATCATGCTGTATATATCCTTTGGCTAATGGATATTGGAAACCAACATTATGTCTTTAAACTGTGTTCTTGCTTCTGCATGTGGATGTATTTAATTAATGTTAACTCCTGTACTATTCCACTGTAGGAATGTACAATTTATGAGTCCATAGTTTTATTGATGAACATTCATTTTTTTTTCCTTCAAAATTGTTCATTTGCACAAACATACTTCCTGTTGCCTTAGGCCACATCTAAGAGATTCACTAGGATGGATATCCTGATGAATTCTTAGAACCCAAGCATCTGCCCAGTACCAGATGCTGCTACTTGCTCACCGAAGTGGCAAGGACACTGTGCTTTCCTATTGGCAGTGAGCTTTTATTTTCCCATGCTCTCAAAAACTTCCTATTATCAGACCTTCAGAAGACTTTGCACACCTGATGGATGCAGTGTGGCCCTTGCACAGGTCTTGACTGGCATCTCTAGTTCACCAGCATAGTGGAGCATCGTTTTATATATGTTGGGGCTGTTCCACTTTCTTTTCTGCAAATTTTCTGTTCACATTCTTGCCCCATTTTTATTTTAGGATATTTGTGCCATTGTCATTAAAACGGGGAGGGTTTTTGTTTGTTTGAGGTTTGGGCTCAAACACAGGCCAGTGGTGGGTATCAGTCTTATTGGTAGAAAAGTGCCACGCAGTGGCTGCATGTTCTAAATGGCACCCATGGTGTCATGGCACTGAGGAGCCCAGATAATGGCTTGACTGACACCAAGCACCTGGAATTACAGAGAAAAGGCAGAGTAGAACCTCTGCTCTCAAACACATATATTCATTCAGAAGATTCCTTGAGAAAATAAAAACATTCCAAAAGGAATACTGAATCCCTCTCTGTCTCTCTCTCTCTATGTGTGTGTGTAAATAATTATACTATATAGTCACACAAATAATTATGAGTTAGTGGTTACCCAAATGAAGTAAAAAGAGTAGCAAATGATAACCTAAAAGCAGGTTATTTCCAAAAATGCCTTATTAGGAAGCCTCGGTTTAGTGTATTTAATTAATTTTTAGCAGGTTCCTGGAGTGTATAAGAATTTAAAACAAGCTATTTTAACAACTGTAAGATATATGTAGGTCCTAGCAATTTTAATCATTTTCTATTTATTTTTTACTTATTAGCAAACCTCTACTCCAATAATGGTGTCATCCCCATTACCTCTGGTCCTAGGTGGGTAGCGGTTTGGGATTTGGATGAGAACACTGTGTGGCTCATTCAGAGCTGCAGAGCCTGGCTGAGCACGTTTCTCTCACCTGCTGGCATGCATCAGAATTGGTCTTGTCGAGCATTTGTCTTCATGGCACAGTGAAGCATTTTTTCATGTGAAAGATGGTATATGAGCTATAAAGACTTTCATTAAAATCAGAAAGGACTAAGAAGTCACTGCATTTATGATACTATACAGAACATTTAGCATTTTGGTAAAATTGCTGGTACAGTTTCTCTATATTAGGTGGCAATGAAGGTCTTATATTTTAAAGCCAAAATGTTTTCATCTTTATCTTATACTTAAAAAGAAATGGCTGTCACATATAATAGAATTACCCAAACAAAAGTAAAGCCAGAAAGCATTTTAGAACCCAGTATTATCATCATCGGGACACTAGACAGTCATCCTATTCAAATAATATCATGTAAGGTACATAATTATATTCAGACTACATGACTCAAATGTCTTGAGGCTACAGTTGATGGAACCACAACCCCGACTAGCCTAGGAAATAGGATAATTTATCAAGAACAAGGGGTTATTTCCTGAAACTGAAGGAAAAATTGGACAAACTGTAACAAAAGAATATATTTATAATACAAAAGCATTGGGAATCTGGGGCCTGAATGCCAGGAGGAATTTCCTCATTGCTTTTTCACTGCTCTCTCTTCCTGAGGGCATTTTTCTCTCTACCACCCAGTTTCTTCCCCATGGCCACCAACTTTACCAAGAGATGTGACATATGGCACCTCCCACCACCAGAGAGAGTGGTTTCTCACTTACAGAAGGAAAAATCCTGGAAAAGATCTCTAATTGGTATACTTCCAGAACAATCAAGGTAATACCCTAATAGTGTCCATGCTAACCAAACCATTGCAACTGAGGAGAAGCAGGGAGCAGAAGGGTAGAAGAGCACAGAAAAACTACTTATGTGCATTCATAAGAGTACTGTGGCAAAGCAGATAAAAGAAGTATACATTCTTATGGTACCGTGTCCCATTCTTTGTATAAAATAGGCAATAAGTCCATGCTCATTGATTTGTGATGACTGCATGAATGAAAAAATGTAAATGAGATGGAAGAGCAGGGCTTCCAGCCAAGATGGAGGTGTAGGTAGACACACTGCACCTCCTCACACAACCAAAAGAAGGACAACAGCAATTTAAAAATAAAAAACAACCAGAAATGACAGAAAATCGAACTGTATGGAAGTCCGACAACCAAGGAGATAAAGAAGAAACATTTATCCAAACCAGTAGGAGGGGCGGAGACGGGCAGCCAAGCAGAGAGGACTTGCGGCAAGGCAGCAGCTGGCGGACCCAGCAAAGTGGCAGATTGTGTAACGGGGCAGGCAGTGCAGCAGCTAGCAGACCCCATGGCCCCATATTCATGCATAGATAAACCGGGAGGAACGGTGGGGGAGCGAAACAGACCTTGCAACCCAGGGCTCCAGCTCAGGGAAATAAAGCCTCAATCCTCTGACTGAACTCACCCCTGGGAGTTGAGGCGGCAGCAGGAGAAACTCCCAGCCTCCCAGGAGAGTTCATTGGAGAGACTCACAGAGGCCTAGAGTGTGCACAAGCCCACCTACTAGGGAATCAGCACTAGAGGGGCCCAGTTTGATTGTGGGTAGCGGAGGGAGTGACTGAAATACAGCACAGAGTAGAGCAAACGCCATGCTCCCTCTCGGCCCCTCCCCCGCGTACAGCGTCATAGTGCAGCGACCAGCATTACCCCACCCTGGTGAACACCTAAGGCTCCACCCCTTTACGTAACAGGTGAGCCAAGACAAAAAAAATAATGGCCCAAATGAAAGAACAGATCAAAGCTCCAGAAAAAACACAACTAAGCAACGAAGAGATAGCCAACCTATCAGATGCACAGTTCAAAACACTGGTAATCAGGATGCTCACAGAATTAATTGAATTAGGTTGCAAATTAGATGAAAAAATGAAGGCTATGCTAAGAGAAACATAGGAAAATGTATAGGGAACCAATAGTGATGCGAAGGAAACTGGGACTCAAATCAACAGTGTGGACCAGAAGGAAGAAAGAAACATTCAACCAGAAAAGAATGAAGAAACAAGAATTCAAAAAAATGAGGAGAGACTTAGGAACCTCCAGGACATCTTTAAACATTCCAACATCCTAATTTTAGGGGTGCCAGAAGGAGAAGAGGAAGAGCAAGAAATTGAAAACTTATTTGAATAAATAATGAAGGAGAACTTCCCCAATCTGGCAAAGGAAATAGACTTCCAGGAAGTCCAGGAAGCTCAGAGAGTCCCAAAGAAGCTGGACCCAAGGAGGAACACACCAAGGCACATCATAATTACATTACCCAAGATGAAACAGAAGGAGAGAATCTTACAAGCAGCAAGAGAAAAGGAGACAGTTACCTACAAAGGACTTCCCATAAGACTGTCAGTTGATTTCTCAAAAGAAACCTTGCAGGCAAGAAGGGGCTGGCAAGAAGCATTCCAAGTCATGAAAGGCAAGGACCTACATCCAAGATTACTGTATTCAGCAAAGCTATCATTTAGAATGGAAGGGAAGATAAAGTGCTTCTCAGATAAGGTCAAATTAAAGAAGTTCATCATCACCAAGCCCTTATTATATGAAATGTTAAAGGATTTATCTAAGAAAAAGAAGATAAAAAATAGGAACAGTAAAAATGGCAGCAAACTCACAGTTATTAACAACCACACCTAAAACAAAAACAAAAGCAAACTAAGCAAACAGCTAGAACAGGAACAAAACCGCAGAAATGGAGCTCACATGGAGGGTTATCAACAGGGGAGTGGGAGGGGGAGAGAGGGAGGGAAGATACAGAGAATAAGTAGCATAAATGGTAGGTAGAAAATAGACAGGGGGAGGGTAAGAATAGTATAGGAAATGTAGAAGCCAAAGAACTTATAAGTATGACCCATGGACATGAACTATGGGGGGGGAATGTGGGAGGGAGGGGGACAGGATGGAGTGGAGTGAAGGGGGGGAAATAGGACAACTGTAATAGCATAATCAATAAGTATATTTAAAAATGTAAATGAAAGAGAACTACATTCATGCTTTATAGTTTATGCCTTTTGAATTTATTTTAATGTATTTTCTATTGTTACGAGTATTCAATCACCATTCTTGGCTACAGGACTTGTGATACTGGCGTTATACTTTTCTTACTTTAAGCCGGACTGCACTGGAGTAGGCTATGAAAACTCGTGGGGTACTACTGTGTGTAACCTGAGGCCGAGGGGCTGTCCAATTAATAAAGTACAGAAGCTTTGGTATTAGGGCTTAGGGCAGTTATGTCAGCAACATAGACACACTTTACACTTTGCTTCATGTTTTGGACTGTGTTGTGAAGAACGTCTGCCTATCTTTCCCCAGATAAGGGAAGCTCTATTGTGTGCAATGGTACCCTGATGGTCTTAGGAAGTGTCCATGTGCTGGCAAGTGCAATATGTACATTTTGGAATGTGTGAGGATCCACATTTTGAGATAATTTTGAGAGGTGTTAGGTCTCATATATCCTTAGTCCTCTTCCAACATCTCTTGATATTCCCCTGACCAATGGGAAAAGTTTAATGTGGTGAAATCAAGTTAAAATGAATGTTAAGAGAATTCTTCAAAAGGAAAAAATAAAACCCCAATAGAGCAACATCCATGGCACAGAGTAGAAAAGAAAGATGTTTTGCTTTGGCTAACTTTTCACAATGAGAGGTTATCAGCTGTATCATTGTGAATCTCATTTTGAGCATCAGCTGAGGAGACACCCTCTGCTCCCTCCCGCTAGTTTCCTGAGTCACTTTTCATTTGTACAACTGAGAAATGCTAATTGCGTGCCCGCATATGAAACTCCAAAGGTTCATTTCTATGGCTTTCACGTCAATCTGCTATATTGTTGCAATGGTTCTTTCCAAAAGCTTGTGTCACTTATTGTGAAAACAATTGCTGTTATGTCTTCTGAGCTTAGCAGTTTCAATGCTATTTATTACTTTGCTTGAATCTGCCAGAGTGCTGTGTACTGAAGAAAATAAGTGTATGTAAGCAGGGTCTGCAAGTAGAATTGATATCACTGTTTATTTTATTTAAAAAATAATTCTATTTGAAGAGATCAGATAGAAAATGATTTTAAAAGGAAAAAAAAGCAGCTAATTTCTTTAGTGAGATGTATGTCGACTGAAACAAAGGAGCAATCATAATTCCTTGGGGGTTAAATGGTGCTGCTTTTTCATTAAATAAAATGTGTTTGACAAAATTAAAGCCATATTCCTTGAAAATTAATTAGTAAACTACATATAGGTACTTCTTCATTAACTTGTAACTTAATATATGGCATTCTGCTAAAATATAATTTTTCTCATTGGGAAATCCACTTGTTTTAAATTATGTTAATTATGCCTCCTATGCTTATTGTAAACCTTTTTGCAAGCTAGATTTTTCCTGTTCAGATGAAGGGGTCTTTGGCTCTTGGTTAGTGAACCTATCTTGTCAGTCCTTCCTCTACTATGAAAACGACTCTTTGCCTTGGCTCTAATTACCTCATGTTTGGTAACCCTCACTGCCAATGGAGCCTATGGAAGGGTGAATCTTAAAAGATAATTTATGCTCGTCTTCTAATTTAAAATCAAATTCTCCTTACTGACCTTCATACTGTTGATGCTTTTTCCAGTTTAGTTAAAAATATACTTGGATTTCAGAACCCTGCTCTGCCTGCCACTCACTAGCTGTGGGACCCAATGCTAAGTGCTAGCTAATATCCATTTTCTCCTAACAGAAGCCTGACATTATTCAGGCCAGAAATATATCCCACTGGAAAGTGTACCTTTTCCACCTTCCCCAGTAGCTGGGGTGGCAACGTGACACTTGGTAAGTTACACGTTAGCAGAAGTCTGCTGCAAAGCCTCAGGAAAATGTGGTTTCCTCATGTGGGCGCTCATTTCTTTTTGTTGTTGGGGATGCAAATGGAAGGTCTGGAGCTGCAGAGGTATCCGGATCTGTGAGGGAAAGGCCATGAGAATCATGGGGCCTTGGCCTTGTTATCCTTGAGCCACTGAATCGATGCTGCAATCACCCACCCACCCACCTTCAGGGTCCTGCTGCATGAGGAAAAATTGTAAATAAAACATCCTCAATTTCTTAATTTGTCTAAGCTGCCATTTGGTTTAATTTTCTGTTATGCAAGGCTCAATGTAACCCCTGCCCTAAAGAATCATCTTTGATTAGTTTTTTTTAACCTGTCTGAAATTCATTTGCCTTATAAATTAAAGCTAATAATAGGACTTACTTCATGGAGCTGTTGTGAGAATTAAGTGAGGTAATTCATGTTAAACGCTTTGACCAGTGACAGCCACAGCAAATTCCTAAGTGTTAGCAATCTAAAAAAATATTATTTATCAAAGAAACAATACATAGTTTAAAACACTATGCCCAGAGGGATTATAACAAAAGTCAATGATTGCTTATGACATGATTACCCTAGTTCTGCTTCCGGAAAACCATTTTCAGTATTTCTATTTCTGGCAGTACTTCCATATTTCTGAAGAATATATGTGCGTGGCTTTTTCTTGATTGACTGATTTCAGAATTTACTGTTGCCCAGCTCTGATTGATGAGGCTTTAAGTCTGTTATCTCAACTCCTGTTGCCTTTTGTCCTTCTCTCCCCGACCCCCATGGGCTGAATCACCACTGTTCCTTCCCCAGCCACTTCTACAACCTCAGGCAACATCCTGAAGCCATTTCTTGATCCATCAATGAGAGACAGTGTCTCTTGGCTTCTCCATTTGTGAGAAGAGGACAGTTAGTGACTGATCTTCTTACTTCCAAACCTTGTTACCTTAAATTTACTTCTTAAATTGTCAAAGTTGAAATGTTTTTATCTTGTTCAGTATCCACAACTGACTTCAAATATTTGCATATAAATTGATTCTAAGATTTTAAAACCAAGAAAATAAATATTTACATGCTCACAAAAATGCAAATGCAATTTTCTGCAAGGCTATCATTATCATACTTGCCACAGTTCCAACACCACAAACCACGTAGCTTTCCAAAGGGAATACTCCCAATATCAAGATAATGTCAACCTTTTTTGACTGCTGTTCCAGTTGTTGAAATTCCTGTATGATTTACCATGGCTTATATTGAATAATACATTTCTTATAAATTTGTCCCTCCTTCTACCTCAATCTTCTTTTGGAGGAAAGAAAAAAGCTTTTCTAAAAACATTTATCTAATATCTTCTAGTGTCTTGTTCACATTACTGGAGCATATTCCTCGCCTGTAGTTGCTATTTCAGTTTTGAGTCCTTTCTTTAGCTTTTACATATTTTCTCGTATTATGTCTTTCATATTTTCCTCTCACGTTTCCTCCTTTACATTGGCTGCCATATTCTTCCAACTGATTGCGCGTGCATCTCTTATCTTTTCTTTCTCATTGCCATTTTTTTGTCCTTAAATTTTTGGTTATTTGTTTGATGGCTTCATTGTTGCTTGGTTCTACATTCTGGGAGATTTCCTTCACCTACAACATTGCGCAGAATTTTGATTTTCATTCTGTTATCTTATTTTTTATTTCTGAGAAAACTCTATTATTTTTGTTACTTATTTTTCATAGCATCTTGTTCTTATTTCATGGATATAATATACTGAAAACTTTCCCTAAAGATACTTTCTTTTTCAAAAAATTTAATTTGTTCCTCAAACTATCCCTGTATCTTCTGTCATCATTTCACTTTTCTTTACCTTGGCTTCCTTTATCTTTCAATGTTGTACTCTTTCTCAATAGCCTGTGTTATTTTGTTTTCAGCTCACATTTTAGATTAGGGCACTGAAAGGCTGACAGGGAGCACTGAGTGTGTAAGCCAAACTTACTGGCTTGAGGACTTCCGTTTAGGGTAAGCATGTGGGCGCCAGAGCTATGGTGTGGTACCCATAAAGGCTAGAATGAAAAGAGCTTTATACTCTGGATCCTTAACTCCAATGCTTCCCACCATAACTCTTTTCAAATAGTTTGTTCAGTTCCAAAGAAGACAAACCTTCACCTTTCGACCTGAGAAGTGATTGATTATCAATTATTCTATATGCAGTACAGGAAGAGGGAGGAGAAGGTTGGACCGTTTGTCCTTATTCCTTCAATCAACATCACTGTCACCCCAGACACAATACACAATCTGCTGGGTTGGTAGCACTAAGTCTGGAGCCTCTCTCAATTACACCTGAGCAAGCCAGTGACTTCCTTGGCTGGAGCCCCATCCGTGATTTAGACTGTGGTTTCCTCCACTTCATCCGGCATTCTCCTCTCTCCATCTTCTTCTGCAAACTTACTGAAATAGGTCCTCTCCTACCGACCCATCGCATTCTCTTCATCATTGGGTATTTATGCTCCTTTACCATAATTTTCACAGCATCACAAGAGAGATAAGAGGTCATACCTGTGTTCATTCTGCTATTTTGGGGAAATTATATTTTTAATTTTATGTCAAAAACTGATTTCTGACTTTCCCTTCCTAACTGGCTCTGGGTCTCAAACAGAGCTGAGATCAGCCCTGGCAGCCTCCTTCTCCCATGCCACATACCTCACATCCATAAGCAATCTTTTGGCTTAAATTCAAAATATCTCCAGGATCAACCATTTCTTACTACCTCTAGCCCCAGCATTTTTGTCTCTGTGTTTCCATTCTGGTACCCCCTTATATGGCTTTTAACAGTGCAGCCAGGGCAATCCTGTTAAAATATCACACCAAATCAATCCCTTGCTCAGAATGATGCAATAGTTACCCATGGAAGTGGGAGTAAAGCCAAACTCTTCCAGTGGCCATCTATCACTATTTGGGTCACTTGTCACTCCTCCCCACCTCTCTGACTCCTTTCTCCCTTCCAGATACACTGGACCTGAGCCGGGTGGCATGAGATTTCATTATGCTGCTCAGAATGATGTGTAATTAAAATAAAAAAACTTATCAGTGCTTAGTTATGGAATTTTCCACTTAACGTTTTTGAAATGTGGTCAACTGTGGGTAATGGAAACTGTGGATAAGGTTGGGGGGCTACTGTACACATGATTTAGCAAAGAGAATATACAAACGACAACCACATGCAAAATACAGAAGAGTCATATACAATATTGATTAATAGATGTCAGACCCAAAAGAAAAATATTGTAGGATTCCACTGACAGAAAATTTAAAACAAGGTAAAACTAATCTATAAATTTGGAGGTCAAAATAAGTATCTGTTAGGAGGGTAGATACCTGGTGAGTTGGTGATGCTCTATTTTTGATATGAGTGCTATTTACCCGGATGTGTTCTCTTTTCAAAAATCCATCATTTTCTGTACATTTTTACTCTTCCATGTATATTATACTTCACTTTTCTGTGTATATTATATTTCAATCAAAAGTTTTCTAAAAATCTGGCTGAGTTCCTGTTAGAAGCATGGGAAAACTAGACAAATGAATTTATTTTTCTTTTCCAATTCATACATGCTTTAAGAGAATTTAGTGTGTGTAGAAGTAAGGATTAAAAGCGATGGTGTCTGTCAATCCCTGTACAGAGAAGTGAATACAAAATTTCCTCTGCCATTTGGTAGCTCAGCCTTAACCTCCTGGATGTTGCTGTTTTGATCCACTATATTTCAACACACTGGAGCAACATCTGGGCTGAAATTTGACAAGCTGGGTTGTGGTTCAACAATGTCCAGGGGCTGGTCAGAGTGTCAAACTATTTAGGACTGAATATCAGAACCTGAATGTCAAATCTCGTCTCTAAGGCTGATAGGTCATCTCAGTAATACGTTGTATTGCATAAGGATCAGGGATAGGTGCTGGGGGGCTGGTTGAAGGGATGAGCTTCCAGGGACCCAGCCGTGGACCAAGATCCAGGGGGAAGACACGCTGAAAATTATTTTAGTTTTCCAAGATCAAAACAGGGAAGGCTTCACCTTTGCTGCCTTTGATACTGGTATTCCTCTTTGCTAATTATGGGGCAGATTTCATTCTCTAGATGAAGCAGTCTCCCATTAGTTACCCAGGATCCCTCAGACCTGAAGGTAAACAGTGGAGTATGACAATCCTGTGAACCCCGTACACAAGCAGAAGTCCCTTCCCATGTGGTCCCCTTTTGATCCATGGAAAAAGTTGTACTGATCTGTTAAATGTTAACTTGTTCAAAATGACATTATTTTCAGGGCTGATGTGAAGGATCTGACTTTTATAGTCCATGTTAACCTTACCAGCCAGATCTTCAAAGAAATTCACCAACTGGTGCTGAAAAAGGCTTGAGGATTCCAACAGTCCTTACTCTCAGCTACCTACTGACTCATCTCCTTTGTCACTGACAAAATAGAGGCAATCAGAGAACTTGCGTAACTGCCTCCGCCACACGCCCCACTCACCAGCATCTCTACTGCTGCACCCCACTTTCCGTCCTCTTACAGATGAAATGCCCTTGCTCCTGTCTGAGTCCAGCCCCTCTATTTGGGAACTATGACAGGGTCTTCGAACTCTTTCTTTTTTAAATTAAGGAATTTAGTTAACATTTTAGGCTTTGTGGGCCAGATGGTCTATGTAATATAATAACTTCTCAACTCTTGTCTTGTGAAAGCAGCCACAGACAGTATGTAAATAAATGAGTGCTTTTACTTGTAAAAGCAAGTGGTGGGCCAGATTTGGCCCCCAGGATGCAGTCTGCTGAGCCCTGAACTTGATCCGACTGCCCTGGCCTATTCAGTGGCATTTGGCAGCCGTTCTCATGCTCTCCTACATCATCAGTGCATCATGGTCCCTGGACGAGATCGTTCCAACCAGCACACACATCTATCCTTGCTTCTTCTATCTTAAGAACCATTTCTCAACCTTACGCCCCTCTTCCAGCATCTTCTCATTCCTCTGCTTCCTTTTCATAAAATATTCTCAAAAGAGCTATCATGTTTGGCTTCTTAATTTGTCTCTGGCGATATTCCCCAGAGCCCACTCCAACAGGCTTCTGACCCCAGCACTCCACCGAAGTTGCTCTAATCAAAGCCAGCAATGACTCTGTATCATCAAATCTAGTAGTTAGTTCTTGGTCTTTATCTTACTTAACCTATGAGCAGCATTTAACAGAGCTGATCACTCTTTTCCTCTCTGACTCAGAGGGCAGATGTGACAAATAAAACACACACTTATTTCCCAGGTATATTAAAGGAGGTGTCCAAAGGGAACAGGGGCTGGAACAATCATGCTGTATAACCGAAAGTATGACTGTTGTTTAATTGCAAGAGAGATCATGTTTTCAGTCCAGCTACCAAGGGAGAAACTGAAAGGCAGTTTTACTCCCCAAGTCTATCTTTTAAGGGAGTCACTTCTCTTAAAGAATAAATTAAAAAATCAATTTCAGGTGATTTATGTAAGAAAGAAAGCATTGAAATCAGAAATAGTATCTTTAGGAATTAATACCATTAAGTCCCGGTGCTGATTAAAAATTTTAATTGATCCAAGACAACTTCTCATAAGTCTATGAAAGTGTTGCAATTGAGCAATTTCTGTCAGATTTTTGCCTTCTCAGGGGACCCCACGAAGAAGAAATTTCCTTTTCCTACACTCACTGTCCTTCCACTCCTGCTTTGCTCTCCCTCACAGATCTCCATCTGACCTGTGATGCATTTACTTCTGTGTGTTTATCTGTGTGTTTCATCCAGAACACTGGCTCTCAGTATTCTAAAATGTGCATCCCTAGCTTTGGAATTGTGGCTGACACACAGAAAGCATACAGCAAATATGTGCTGAATGAATTAATGAGCCAGAATCCCTTTATAAACAATTTCTTCTGGAGACATTTGACTTTCAGAAAGGTGCAGGTTTCTCTCAGGCGTTCTGCATAATGAAAGAAGCTGTCTCCTTTGCTGCCAGCGCTACACAAGGTATCATGTACATTGGCCCTGGAGATTAAAGGTGTGATGTTATGAGACAATCCTGAGAATTAGAAGGATGGAAAACACATTTTCAGAATAAATGGTGTAAATCCTAACCTTATGGCTGAGCAATTTCACTGGCAGAAAAATATCCTATATATTAGCATAGCCAGGGAAGGCAAAACATATTCTGTAGCTTAATTAATTACATTAGGAATGTCAAGTAGCTGCTAAAAAAATGTCCTGATGTGGAATATTATAGGGCTCAGAAATCAAAACTCCTAAATAAAATTAGTGGCCAAGAACCAACAGAGAGGAGGAAATTGAATATATTTCACACATAACTGCATATAAGTTTAATGCAATATAAGATATGCAGATCCATTTGTAATATATATTCTGTATTCAGTCTGAGTAAGAACCTCTCTGTCACTTATTGAAAGTTCCTAATTGAGAGTGAATCTCATAAATTGATCATTTTTAAAATAAAATATGGTTCCATTTGGGGACGGTATTTTTTTCACATTTTTTTTGTTGTTGTTCAAGTACAGTTGTCTCCATTTTCTCCCCACCACTCCCCTCAACCCCAGCCATCCCCACTTCCCACCCTTGATCCTACCCCCCTTTGGTTTTGTCCATGTGTCCTTTATACACGTTTCTGAAAACCTGGGGAAAGGTATTTTAAGAATAGTTTCTAAATGCTTAGGATTCATCTATATTTACCTTCCATCCATATACTGAGTGATGTAAAAACAACCCAGCACTACTAGGGTACCAGAATAAGAACTACCACAAGGCAAGAACAATGCTGTCACACAGACACGGTTTCCCTGAAGTCTCTCCAAGCATAAATGATAACACAGAGCAAGTGGGTGACTTGGTTCTTAAAGAGAAAAAAAATATATACATACATATACAGGGTCCGGCACAAGTAACACCCCTTTTTTATTGCAAAATCTTTTATTATAAAATCATAGGCATGCAATTCTGTAACATAACAATATCACAGTCAAGCACACCATATGGCATTTTAGGTGAAATGTTCAAAGTAAAACTAAATTATTACGGCTGTATTATTACCCTACCAACCACACTCAAGCAGACCTTACTTCTGCCGGACCCTGTAGATCAGATTTGTGACACTCTCGGAGAATAGGTTCTGAAAACCTCAGAGTATTAAAACTGGTTGGCATTTGATTCATTCCATTATACGGCTTGAAGTTGATGTTAGGTACAAGTTGAAATAAGCCTCTACCATAATCACTACAGAATCAGAGGTCACATCAGCACATCCGGTAAAGCTCAGAGAACTGCCAGAGCGCTGGCCTGCTTGACCCCGTGTTTGTGATCCATGATGTGAGAAGCTCTGTAAGGGCATAGAGATAAAGCACAGACTTCAAAATACCCTTAGATTCATATTCTTAACTCTTGCAAGAAATCGTGTGAAGGGTAAGGATCATCACTAGTATCCTATAAATATGGATAAAGAAATATTCTCTTTCAATATGTTCGTTTCAATGTTTTTTTTAAATGACAAACATTTTAGAGAAAGCATCAAACTTAAGTCTGAGGTACACAAAAGTTCTCAGCTTCTTGTTTGATATATTTGCCAGTATTCTAGTTATTTCTGTCTGCATCTGAAAAGCTTGCTATTTTAATAGATTAGCAACTTCTTACTGGAGAGGCCTTGTTTAATTTATCTTTCAAGTCCATAGATGAATAAATATTCATTATTACTAAATGTTTGTATTTGAAATTTTATTTTTCATTCTTTCTCATATTAATTGAGTAGCTACTATGTGCACGGCCATGGGCTAGTTGCACAGGGTTAAAATGAGTTGTAAAGGTGCCAACGATGCCTGCCCTCCCGGAGAGTGTTGGGAGGGTAATGGGATGGGAAGTGGCCTGATGTGAGAGAATGAATTGGGGTAAGATGTTTAGGTAAAATGGAATGTAGTTTTACCTATATTTTCTTTTGCAAATCTATTATATCAAATGCCTCACTCCTAATAAAAAAAAATCTCCGTAATTCTAAGTAGATGCCATTACTAGAAAGGGTTTGATTATACTTCTCTTTGGCAGCAGAATTATTTTTAGATGGACTATTAACACATGTTAAACACGACAAAAACTCAAAGTCTTTCGGGCATCAGTACAGTATCATAAGAATTCAGATCAAGGTAACAGCTTCAAAGTTTCTCCAAAGCACCCACCTTGGCCACTTCTTCTTGGAAAGCCACGAGGTTCAAATAGGAGATGTTAACTAAGTCAGGTCCATACACCACCGTTATCATGCGATGTTCCAGACGTCCGATGTTCCCCACATCCAGAAGTTCACGTAATTTGGGGTCCTGGAGAGCAAGTGTTGAAAAAAGTCAGTCTATAACTAGAGGTTCCAATATGGTAGCATAATTTTAAAACAGTTAGAGGCGGAATGTCTTGAAAGCAAAGTTGCCTTTTATTCTTACTAGAAAAAGGGATGAGTTGAAGTCCCTGAATCCCCAGTATAGCCCAGGGAGGTTAAGGATCTTGCCCAAAGGTTGTGGAGAGAGAATTTCTGGCTCAAGACTTATGGCCCTCATGGCATCTAAGTGAAATGAGTCAGGCACAGAAAGACAGAAACTGTATGATCTCACTCCTATGTGGATGCTGAGAGAGCCCACCTCATAGAAACAGAGCTTGCTGGTGTTAGGACACAGAAGAGACTTCTGCTGTCTTTTCAGGTCAAGTTGCGTTCTTTGGAACATCCTAAATGAGGAAGCCTTGAACATACAGTCCTGCTGGGAAAAGGAAATTTCCCAACCTTCTGAATTCAAAGTAAGACCTGAAATAGGGTTCAGTCAGCTTGGCTGAATTTATTTTCCTTCATAGGACAGGCCTTGAAAGAAATGAGAGATCTATGCAGAAAATTAGCATCAAATCAATCACTTGGCAAACCTGCAGCCAGCTTCTGAGTAAGGAATTAACTTGAATTCTTATTTATTTAGCTAAAAGCTAGGCTAAGAGGGCTGGATTACTTAGGCTGGTTAGTCTGATCGCCCTTCTGAGGTTTTTACGTACACCATTCTTACAAGGAAAGAGCAAGCTTAAAAATGAAAAAGAAAACAAATAAAACCTTTCCAGCTGAGTTGTTTGACTTGGTGCCGTTAATTCTCTCTTTAGTCAATAAAACCTTTTTCTTGGTTCGGCTGCATGAAGGGGAACACTTTCAGGTAAGTGATGAAGAGAGAGACTCCCATTTCACAGCTGTGTCCAATATAACTGAAACTTCAACTTGACTAACAAGTTGAAAGCTTATCAAGTACATCAGGCCACCTAGAAAGATCAAATGCTATCACAGAAAACATCAATTTGCCTGACCTAGAAAAAGAGAGGAATACAGTAAAAAAAAAAAGTATTAAATAAACAAACAGTAATAGCTACAAAGGGACATTTTTAGCATTCTAGCATTAATGTAAGATTTAAAAAGAATGCTCGAAAAGAATGGACTTTTCGTAAAGGCTGATTAAAGAATGATACCAGCTGCTCCGTGAAATGGCTAATTGCATCACAGTGTTTGAATGCCATTGAGGCAAGGTTAGAAGAGAAAACATATTTGACCAGTACTTATAATTTTTTTTTGTATACTTGGAAGAGAAAAGGAATTATCAGAAACCCCTGAAACTAAGAGTGCCACCTCTCAGAACTGCAGGGACTATGTGTGGGTGTCATGAGTGCACTTGAATGGTCCTTGAACCCTTAGGAACCCAAAGCAAGTAGAGAGACCGCACAGGAGGTATTCAGGATAGATAATAATTCTGGAAAAGGGCGTCTGGGATTCAGGACTGTTAGGGACTATTAGGGACAGTCACCAGGAATTTATAAGAAAGATGATTAACACTTTGTGGCATCTCTGTAAAAATTTCCCACTAATGTTTGTGTGTGTGTGTATTTAAAAACTATTGGTTTTTATGTAATTACAAATTTTAATGAAGTGTTTAGAGGTGCTGCCCGGAACTGGGAGAAAAAAGCAAGCTACCAAACGATATGATGATGGTTGAATTTGAGAAGGAGGTATCTGAGGATTCATTATATAAGTTTCTCTGTATCTGAGATGATTAACATTACTACAACAAATAATAAAAGACAATTAAGCATGAACTGAAGGGATAGTTACATTTGAAAACTATTTTTGCCAATAGAAACCACAATATTTTAAAATCGTGTAGTGCTGGAAGTAAACAGAGAACTCTTTTCAAGTAGATCATAAGCAAGTTCCTTACTAATGCCCTTTTTTGGTGATGGATAACACTAACTTTTAAACTATATTTTCTTTCTCTTCCACCATTAATCATTTCATTTTTCTTCAAAACTCTACATTTTCTTCATCTATTTCCTCTTTAATGACATCAAATTTGGTAATGTTGGAATTCTCTCCTTTTAGAAATGACTTCACTTTTCTTTTTACCTGTCCTTTCAAGATTTCTCATTTGAACACAACATCCCAAGCTGACATGGTGGCTTCAAACCTCATTCCTCAGTATTGAATATATTGATATGTTTACTGAAAAAGATACTCATTCTTTCAAGTAACAGAAGTTGCACTGCATTGTTTCCCGCAGATCCTCAGAGACTAGGCAAAGAGGGAGCTATCTAGAAGGGTAAACAGCAAAAGTGCGGAGCTTTGAGAGAACCTTATGGGGGAAGTAATTTACTGGAAAGAGATTCTAAAGAAATGGTTGTTTCCAGGGTTCATTACTCTCAGGTCTTGGGGTGAGTGAGTGCACTTAAAAATCAAACAAACAAAATAAAAAACAGTAACAAGAACAGAAACCTACAGACAGTTTGGATGAAAAACACCTCCTCCAAAAAGCCATTCTTTTAAGCAACTTTGTATCTGAATGTTTCTCATTGATAGAATCTCATGATCAGTTTTAGAGAAGGATTTACTTACTCAGGGCTGCTATTAGACTTAAATACCTTTCTTGGTCCCTGCAATTGATACAAATTCCTGGAAATTTTTATAAGCTATTCATACAACTCTCTAAAAACTTTTCAATTTCTCTGTTGCAAAACACCAAATATATATGTCTCAAAAAAAGAAAGAGATGACTTAAATTTGAAATTTCAATTTTCGCTAAGGTGTCACTCAAAACCTGCTTTCCCCAGTCCAGTATCCTGAATATGTCCCCACAGTGGAATTAACGAGACAACCTGGAACCCTGGCGGCTACAGTTTAATTCCACTTTTAACAGTTAAGTCCTAGATCACCTCTACTCCTGTAAGAGTTACAAAATAGAGACTGTCTGACTAAATAAGCTCTCCTCTCAATCACCAGGATTTGTGATTAAATTACTTCGTGTGTGTTGCAAAGAAAGTCAAGTTGCTCAAGTTAACGATTCCCATTTCCGGGTAGTAGGCTACTGAAGAAAGCAAAGACTCATCCACGCAGCGACACAAGGGCAGCATTACAGCCTGGGTTGCTCTCATTGTACATAGTATTCAAAATATTACAGAGTAGTGGACAGAATTAACACAGCTAAAGGATAATTTTTTAAAAAGTTAAAGACCAGTTTCAAACATCATTCCTTAATATGACTTTTAAGAAAAGCTATTTTATTTGTATATCAGATATCCAAAAAATAAAAGATCTTTTCAAGATATCTAGACTTCATTTTTTGGGAAAATTTGCCTTTCTTATCTTCCATCCCCAGGAAATATACCTTTACTGAATTTTAGGCGTATTGAACAACTCATATATTAGGTTAATTTTATTCCCAGCACTTAATGCAGTATTCTCAATCTGAATTACAGTTATATGGACGTAACTTGAATCCATCATTCATATAAAGGATCAGTTATATAAAAGTCTTTCCTCAGTCAGTACAACAGTCAGAAATGAAAGAGATGGACTCCTTGTTACACTTAAGTGATATTAAGAACAGACTGACTATGGCAAAGAAATGTGACTATGGGAAAACAATAGAAAAAAAAATAAGAGCTGGTACTGTATTGTCCTTCATATCTCAACAGTGTTCTTATCAGAACAAGATCTTCTATATTTGTTTTAAATAAAGTGGTAATGAATTTGTATAGCCCGTCTCCACTTCACTCATGGGGGGCCTCAGTGTAAAGATTGGTGCAGAGGAAAAAACTGAGTTGAGATTTGACCTGGCTATGCATCTCTAGCCAAAATAAAGGGGTCTAAAAATACCAAGTGTGAGTTGATTGAGCTAAAGCTAACACGCTATTCAGATATAAAAGGCGGGGGGAAGGTTTATAAGAAATGTAAAGGCAAAGTATGAATTTTGTTATGCTTGAGATTGGCCACAGAAAAGAGATAAGTAACATTCAAAGAGAGTCTCTAAGTAGTAGGCTAGTGATTAATTAAAAATTTAACTGCTTGAGGTTTTCCTCCTCTCCAGGAACAAGCTCAGGGTGTGGATTAACGTCGTTTCACAAGCTAGAAAGAAAGGGAACAGGAAAGGGTGCTGAAGGAGTTCAGGCAGGCTGACACTCAGAAGCAGCAGAATAAGGGGGACTGGAATTAAGTGCCCAGTTTCTGGGAGCAACTAACTTAGTCCCAGGATTTGGAGATGTCCAAGGGAAAGGCATTTCAGAGCTGGGAAAATGCTGTCTATTTGAAGAAGTTGCATTATACCAGTAAGATTTCTAGGTTGCAATACACATACTTGGCTTATAGAATGTTTGTCTTGATGCTCCAGAAGCTGACCTGAGTCAAAGATCTGGGGGCGAGAGGTTGTTTTGGAAGTGATCGCAGGATGCAGGATGGGGAAGTGGGAAAGCAATACAAGGAGGAAAGCAAGCCAGTGAGTAGTGTGTTAATGAGTGGTTTAAGCACTTTGGGCATCTGAGGCTCAATCCAACCAGGGCCACTCCAAGACCGTATGGAGAACACACCTCAGAATGTCCCCAAGGAGCCTGGAACATAAAGTAGTGACCTGTCAGCTCCCATCTGTCACTGGTGGAGAGTCTCTTCTGGGATGCCAACTCCCCTGCATTTCCAGGACCAGATCATGTTCTCAGGACAACATGGGAACTCTGCACGGGTACCATCCAGGGGTGAGCCAGGGACTGAGAGCACTGCAAATGTCTGCTACAGAGCTGAAGGAGGGACATTTTCCTGATAGTGACTGATCTTCACGTATTTAATGAGATCCACACTTAAAGAAAATTCATCACAGCAGCAAATAGATTTAGATTTCTAATGGTTCAGCTCTCTATAAAAATAGTAAATATAACTAATCAGGAACTGCACGTCCAGCAGCATCCTAGCCGTTCGCTATTTTTCTCCTCCACTTAATCTGCAAACTAACTACAAGAAGTAGCTATGTTTTTCTTTCCCAATTTGCAAATAAGAACTCTGAAGTCTGGGGAGACACTTTGCCCAGTTTTATAGAATGGGGAAAAGGGACGATCGACTCCAAGTACATCTAATCGTAAAGCCTAAGCCCTCCCAATATCATTTTGTGTTACACACGGCATATCCAATTTGATGAAGTTTATACAAACATTGTGAAAACAGTTCAGCTGGCAGCATAAACTTAAATAAATCAACATCTATCTAACCTCCATATTTTCGACACTACATTAAAATATAAAATAGCCCAAATGTGAAATTAAAATAGGAAAGAAATATGGTTTAATGTCATCACTCCCTTGGCTTGCTGGGAAAGAAATGAAACTAAACCATCAAGTTTAGTCATCATTTGAATAATCATCCTCACTGTAAAGAAAAGTGCATGGAATGCAGAGCAGCTAAAAAACAGGTCTATGGAAAACCAGTTAGCTTCGTCCTCATCGTCTAGTTCACAGTCGCCAAACTGAAAAATTCTAAGGAATAGATAGCTCGTCCTCATGTTTCACACCACCCCACCCCCAGCCTTCTTGACACATGCAGCCACCTCACCGCCAGCAAAATGCACAGGCACAGTTATTACCATTCCAGTGCAAAAAGTCCTCGGGCCAAGGGGTAGTGGTGTGTACACAGCAGGCAATTAGAAGTCATATGTCCCTTCTCGTTTAAACCCTGCCCCCCCCATAGAGGGTGAAATGCATTCCATTCCCCTTCAACTTTTGGCGGGGGCAGGGTCAGGGTCAGGGTCAGTGCATCTAAGTAAATTTCAGTATTTCTGTGGCCAAGTTTTAGAAGAATAATGAGGCCTGTAAAAGAATGCAGCTACACTGATTAAATGCTCCCTAGTCAGTGAGTCCTCTATGGGTGAGGTTTTTATCCCTTCTATTTTGTTGTGGAGTCTGCCTCCTAACAAGGACCTTTGATACATTCAGATGGTACCAAAAGGGGCTTCTGGTACCTCATAATATAAGTTAAAGCCAAGCATACCTTTTTTCTTTTTTAAAAGAATTGTCAACTACAGTTGACATTCAATATTATTTTATATTGGTTTCAGGTGTACAGCATAGTGATTAGACATTTATATAATTTACAGAGTGATTCCCCCTGATAATTCTAGTGCCCACCTGGCATCACCCATACTTACTACAGTGTTACTTATTAACTATTTTCTCTATGCTGAACCTGGCATCCCTGGGACTATTCTGTAACTGTCAATTTGTATTTCTTAATCCCTTCATCTTTTTCATTCAGCTCCCCAACGCTTGTCCAAAAAAGAAGGTCCAACAATTCCTTAATAATAACAAACACAAACAATGTTCCCTTTGCAGTTTCTGGAAAATCCACATGTCTAGCTAAGGGTTTTGGCACTGGGAGACGGTAGAAATTGCATCCTTCTGTCTGACTTTTGAGTTTTGGCTCTGCCAGTCAAAAGCAATGTGACCTCATGAAGTTTTCCTAGGCCTTCTAGGCCTCAGTTTCTTCATCTGTTGGATGAGGTAATAGTAGTATCTTCTTTAAAAGGTTTTTATAGGAATAAATGATAATTAGAAGTCTTTGAGGCAGCACATAACAAGCTGTGAGTACTTGAAAAATAAATCAATAACTTGAAAATGAAAGAATATGGAAGTGTCTACCAAATAATTTAATCTCTTACAGGCCCCAGAAAAATTCATTATATTTATGTATATATATTTACTTTGTTATTTGTCAAACAAGACCTATTTCTATAGGAGATGGCAATAGTAAGTTTACAGTTATGAGTATACAAAACACAGAGTTTATTCTTGTGTTAATATTAATTATTGTATTATTTTTCATATGAGCTATAAACCTACTTTTGCTGACCCCTATATTTACATTTATGTATATACAGTTAGTATATATTTGGCTGATTATATTCTCAACACATGTATTTTAATTTCATGTTTTCCTTAATTCACTTTTCCATGGGAAGCATAATTTAAGGAGTGCCGAAGGACAAATAACTTCTAGAAATTTTATGTTTATTGCTCCTGCATTTAACCAGTTTTGAAAATTAGGCAAGTTGATTTCTGAGTTGCAGTTTAGTTTTCACACAACTGAATGATAATAACGCCACCTACTCACCTTAAGGCATTAGTGTGGGGATCAAAATTAAGTCTGCACACTGACATTGTGACATTGTACAGAAAGAGTTCACATATTTTTGTGGTGACAGATGTCAATTTATTTTAAGTATGACATGCAAAATTACAGTGAAAAAATTCTTAGCCATTTATCTTTTTCTTATTAAAATTATAAAGTATTGTAGTGTTGGGAACTGCCCGGCCTGGTTTCAGAAGCTGTAACCCCCATGGCTAAGGCTGAGTAAAAGACCTGGGGACCATAATCTACTAAGGAGACAAAGCTTATTTTCCTAGCAGGGGTGCCACCTCTGCCCTCTTTACTTCACCCTGCTTGGCCCTGAGTGAATGACTAGTTAGCCAATGACAGGTAAGATTCCTCAAGGGAGGGATGACTTAAGACAGGCAAGGTCAAGAAGGGGCCATCAGGAAGGACTTAGGGGACTATAGAAAAGGGGTGATGGACCCTTACCCCTCGGCTTTTCAAGGGCCTGAGTCCTCATTCTGTCTGTAAAAAGTCTCCTAATCTCTTGGCTGCTGGAATCCCCCACCTGACTTAAGCCTGAAACAATGCCAGAGGCAGATGTGGCCCTGTGCTGGAATGGGCGGTTTCCTGGGGTGATTAGGCCTAAGAAAAGAATGCATAAAATCCCATGAAACCTGCTTTGCTAAGAATGCCTCAATTTAAATAAGGGTCCAAGCATAAAATGAGTTTGTTTCTCACAGTTTTATGGCTCTTTGGCTATCAGACCCTGACTCAGAATAAGCCCTCATAGTTCTTTGAATGTTATCTATTTATTGTTTGATCATTACTGCCTGACAATGATTGATGAGCTTTACACCCTGTATTCCTATGCAAATTAAACCCAATAAAAGCCCATTGAGGGATAGGCTCAAGGCCCTTCTCCTTTGAGAGATTGGCCACCTTTCCTCCCCAAGCAGATCATGTCTTGGTAGAATTATTCTCATCCATGTTGGATGGGGGAGGGAGTGGGGAGGTGGGGGTGGTGGGCTCTGTGGGCAGAGACCCCCAAATTGTAGGAGTTTAAAGGAGAGAAATTTTCTTGTCAATTCGATACAAATAACTACAGGAATCTTAAGTAAATGATACTTATTTGTAAATGTAGATGTGAATATGCATTTGCTAAAGACTCTCAAAATATTTCAAGATTAATAGTATTTAATTTTTAGATTTATCTTCTTGTTTTATTTACATTTCATTCTCTATTACTCTATATAAATGAGTTCTCTCTACTCCATAATGCATAAAGATCAATAATGTGTTATTTCTTCAGAAACACAGAGATATAAAGCTCTTTATAATTCCAAGTCTGGAGGAGGTGTAACATTTATTTTGTAGGAAATTACTAGTAGCATCTAGGTAAACCCTGTCTTAAATATGCCTTCTCATGTGTGTGCTTTCCTCTGAAAGTAAGAAAATGTCTTCTAAAATATCTTTCTACCCATCCATCAAAATAATGCAACATTATACTTGAAAACCAAAGTTGTCATCTCTAGGACCTCAACTTTCAGTAGGAAGAAGTTTATCTTGAGAGTTATATGGACGTGTCTATTCAGTAAGATTAGATAGGTTAATGGTATCTCCAAGCCATAACACTATCACTGCAATTGTTAGAACAGTTCCAAACAGGAATGAAAAAGGAACTCAAGGAGTCTGAAGCTCTCTTAATTCTACAAAAATTAGATAGAAAACAGTAAGTATTCCCAGGAAATTATTAGCCATTTCTTTTCATTTTACTTGTTGATCTGCCCTAATTATTTTTTGGGCAATTGTTTTCACCTTTGTTCACAAATATCATTTACCTTCTTTTTACCCTTTTCCCTCCTTCCCACTTTTCTCAGCATTCCTCATCTTTCCTCTCCTCTACCAAAGTTTTCCCTAGGGGATTTTATAAATCCTTTGCAACCTGGCAGATCAAAAGTTTTTAAATCACCCTAGGAAGGTAACACGTAATGCATGGAATGTTTTAACATGAATTGTTTGTCTCCCACCCAGTTTCATATCAGGAGAGCTCAAATCATCCTGTCAAGGGCTAACTCAAATTATTCCACGTATTGAGTTCTCTAATCCACTCAAATATTTGCTTTAGAACATTTCTTTACATGAACACACACACACACACACACAAATAATCTTATATAAGTAGTAGCAAACTACATGTATTCCTTTGTAACTTGCCTACTTAGCAATACATTGATGAAATGTTCATAAAAATAGGCGTTATTGTTCTTTTAATTGGTTCTGCAGTATTCTAGGACACGGGTACATCACCATTGAACACCTCTCATCACTGAGCAAGTTGTATTCTTATAAGCAATGCTTCAGTGAACATCTTTGTGTGTATATTATCATTTATTTTCATGCACTTGACTGATCTCCTTGGGATAAATTCCCAGGCTTGGAACTGCAGGGCCTTGAGGTATTCCCATCTAACTCGTGACACATCCTGCCAGACACTCTCTAAAGTCTCTGTACTTGTTTATAGCCTCACAAATAACATGTGAACTCATGAAGATGACTTATTGGCCAATTTTTTTCCTCTTTAGTAGTCTACTGAAAAAATATTTATTATTTTTATTTGTGTTTTAAAATTACTAGTTAGGGTAAGCATCTTTTCTTGTTGACTGCTTTCATATGTCTTTTATAGTATGAAATGTTTGTTCAGGCTGTTATCCCCCTATGAAGATATTTCTCTTTGGCTTACTGATTTATAAGACTGTATTTATTAACCTTTTTCCTTAAAAATATGTTGTAATAATTTTCCAAATGCATCATTTGTCTTAATATTTGTCACGATACATTTTCCCTATAGAAACTAAAATTTTTGAATATTCAAATTTATTTGTAAAATTTTTTTTTATTGTCATGAGTAGAGAGGCCTTTGGTATCTTGACATTATCGAAATATTTAGGTTATAAGAATCTATTTTCTTTTCATCCTTTATGTACTTTGCAAACATTTACAAAGACCATGCACGTTACTGTGACATGGAGAAAAAACCAAGAAGGTAATCATTTAAAAAAAATTACTGAGAATCAAGTTTTTGTTTAAATGAGAACATTTAACATGAAAAGTTACTTTTCAGGCTCTCCATGAGAATTTACAAATGCAAGACTTTATAAGAGAATCTTACAATATTGACTAAAGGTCATTCTGGCACAGAAAGGAGCCAGCTACGAGCCAGTGTTCTGAATAACCCTGTAAGGTGATTACAAGTAATCAAAGGCATGCTTAAGGGACATTGCTAATGTCCATGAAGTCAGTATCCAAATGTCCATTATTGAACTTACTGCTCCTACAAGACCTTGCAATGGACCTGCAGTAGTCATGCTCTAGCATCTGAATTAAAATGCCGTCATTAACGGTGGCCATTGGTGTCATTTTGCATGACTGTCTTGGGCGAGGCATACGGCACACAGTGCTATAATGCACCACAGAGGAAATTACAAATTCAGACCAGTGTTAGACAGCATTGGGCACTGTTTGAAGAGCCTTTAAACGTGTTCTTTTTTCTTGTAGAGAAATAAATACTTCTTTGACGTGTTGCTTTTCTTTTCCCTCCTTCATTCAACAAACTGAATTCTTTTATATCCATTATCTGTGCTAGGATTATATTCATAAATGAGGGACAGTCTTTGTTATTGAGGATCTAATTTTCTGGGAGAGAAGAAAAATAATAGATCTTTTGAGTGTAAAGGGACAAGTGCTTTTAGAGCATAGAAGAAGGCCACCCAATTGTGTTTAAGGAAATGAAAAGGGGGAGCTAGAAAGCTGGTTGGTCTTTCAACAGAGAAAACGCGAGGCGACTATACCTCTTACAAGTCTGAAAATGCATGAATAGTGCAAAGTAAATGTTCTCAAAAGACCGGCAGAAACACTAGGAGAGTTGATCAAAGAGTCGTTAAGTATTTCGTACACATTCAGCCAATAAAACTCTATAAACTGCATTTGGCCAATAAAAATATTTTAGTCCCTGTTACTAGCCATCCTGGTAATCCTAGCCCTCATGAAGAAATTGTTTCTACAGGTTGTAGAAGTGAAAAATGTACGAATGTCATATTTTCAGGGATTAAGGAACTCATAATTTTTTTATTGTTAAAATAAAGTTTTAATAGAGGCTTCTAAAATAGGGCAGTCTGTCAACTAGGTGACTTATGTGAATAAACTGACTATAGTGGAGAACTTTCCTGGTGATACATTTGTTAAAGATACTGATATATTTTTAATTTTAAGCTGATACAAGAATTTTTTTTACATGAAGCCTTAATCTTATCAAAGATAAAGTATTTCCCTGTATTTTATAAATGAGAATTATAGAAGATGGGGCCTGATGGGACTAGCTTGCATACATGTTTTTTTAACCTTGAAAATGCAAGGGCTTTTACTTTAAAGTAAATTTTTACATTCATATAGTGGTTGACTCATATAAGTATATGGAAGTCAACCTCTATACTACTCCTGTATTCCATCCTTAGTCTCTATAAATTAAAATAAAAACAAAGGTAAAAACCTAAGTGTAAATTTCCTCATTAATATGAACCATAGTTTGAGTTAGGAAGTGGTTTATTAGATAGCAGGAGCAAAGCAACAAAAGAAAAAATAGAGAAATCAGACTATCGAAACTAAAAACTTTGCATTTCAAAATATACTATCCAGAAAGTAAAAAGACAACTGACAGAACAAGAAAAAATGTTGTAAATTCTATCTGGTAAAGCACTTAAAAGTAAAACTGCTGGTGGGTGTAAAATGGTGCAGCCACTTTGAAAAATAGTTTCACAGGTTCTCGAGATGTTACGCTCGGGGTTCCCATATGACCCTGCCATTCCACTCCTAGGTACATACCCAAGAGAAAGGAACACATGTCTAAACTTGTCCATGGAAGTTTGTAGTAGCATCATTCAAAGAAGCCAAAAAGTAGAAAGAAGCCAAATGCTCATCAACTGGTAATTGTATAAACAAATAAAGTATAATCTCTACAATGGAATATTACACAGCAGTTAAAAATAATGAGGTCCTTTCTCCATGCTACAACATGGATGAATCTTGAAAATGTCCCTCTAAGTTAAAGAAGCCATTTGCTAAAGATCTTATGTTGTAAGAGTCCATTCACCTGAAAGATCTAGACCAGTCATATAGTGACAGAAAGCAGATTAATGGTTACCAGGGTCTGGGGGAAGGTAGGAAGGAAAGTGACTGTTAATGAGCACAGGATTTATTTTTAGAGTGATGAAAATCTAAAATTATATACTGGCCATGGGTGTACCATTCTGGTTATATTAAAAATCGCTGAGCTGTAGAGTCTGGAAGGGCTAATTTATTGTGTGTGAATGTGGGTGTTCATCCATCTACCCCCCAGTGTATCCTCACAACACTGGGAAAAAAGTTGCTTTATGCCTCGATAGAAAACATGAGTGAATTGTGGAATTCGGTGTTTTCGGAGGAAACTTGAAAATATTTTTACTCTTGGTGAATGATTACATTTTCCTGGCCTAATGATAGGTGATGAGTTGAAAGGGAAGAAGATGCTTAAAATAGAGGCTGACGAGGTGGATGTGTTGCAGTCAATATGTACGAAATGCTCGGTTTTTAAGGATGCGGTACCCGGCATAACGACTTTTCATTCTTCACTCTCTTTGGCTGAACCTCACCATCCCCACTTCTCCTAATGCTGGGGAGCTTCCAAACTTCAATCTCGTTTTTATGCTCTAAGCCACAACTGTAAATGCTCGAACCAGGTCTAGCTTCTTTGGGAAATGTACAGTTACAGCAGAAGTGTAGTTAAAATCAGTAACCTAATCCCCAATAGCCAACACTGTTTTTGCTCTGCTGATCTTCTTGCTGTGTGAATGAGTGAAAATGAAAGGGAAAGAAGTTGAAGGAAAGTAATAGTTTTAAATCAATAACATTTTCCTTATTTTGGCAAGGAATAAAAAAAGGTACTTAACTTTCCCTAAACTCTGAAGTCCCAGGAATGCTGGGGCCAGTTTTTTAGGGTACACTTGAAATGTTAGGGTATCTATATTTATACATCTCAAAACATTTTAGGAGCTAATAATACAGCCCATTTCTGGTGTACAATTCTCATGTACAATTTCTGGTAATTGTTTCAGTCTTCTAATTATGATAGATTAAACATCAAATCCATTCAAATATTAAAATCTATAAATAAAATAAAGCTTTTTCTGGAACCTTAAATAATTATCTCTAATATTTTTATTTTTTATCCTCATTTGTTCATTTATTTATTCAAAAAATACTTGAGTTTCTACACTGTGCACATTGCTATGACAACTGACTCATGTGTGTGTTTGTATAAAATACATTTATGAAAATTTTAATGAAGGGCATTAGTGTCATGTAAGAAATCATCCTATAAATCTAAGTATCATTTTATAAATATCAGGGGCTATTTTTGTATCCTGATATTTAACAAACGTTACATGGGGCCCTGGCTGATGTGGCTCCATTGGTTGGAGCATCATCCCATAACGAAAAGGTTGCAAGTTTGATTCCTGGTCAGAGCATGTACGGGCGGCAACCAACTGATGCTTCTCTCTCTCACATTGATGTTTCTTTTCCTCCCTTCCTTTCTCTCTAAAAGCAATGAAAAAATGTCCTCAGGTGAGATGATAAAAAAAATTGTAAAGGTTACATGGTAATGAAAAGCTATATAATTTAGGTGAGCATGATAAAGTGTTCTTTGAGCTGAAACAAGTTTCCCCTATGAGCCTACCCTTTTCTTTTAGGCCAAAGATGATTACCAGCTCATTTTAAGTCCACTTACTATCTTCAGTAAAGAGGGCAATTTTATTTATCGACCACAGGGTAGAGCACAAAATCTTCACAGAATCCCAAAGCTCATTTTCAAGAAATTTCTAATTTGCATGTAATATTAGGTCTTAGTCTATGTGAAAATGGAAGCTTCTGAGTTAGGCATATTATATATTTAAGCTTTGTGCTCTCTCTAGCTATTTGAATATATATATTTATAGATTTATTTTATTAAGGGATATATTAAAGAGCACAGAATGCATGCATTTTAAACATACAGCTTGATATGCATATATTCTACTCATATATCTATCTTTTAAAAATTCTCATTCTTGAATCTCTCATGTCTATCCACTTTTATCATCCTGACTGCATCCATTCACTCATTCACTCACTCATTCATTCAATCTATATTTAATGAGGGCAAACACATGTCAGGCACATGTGAACAACACACATAATGTTTACATTGTAGAAGGGTAGTAAATAATAATGAACCAGAAAATTTGACAAAGTTGTAAGTCGATGAAGAAAATAAAGTGGGAGATGGTGAAATAGTGAATAGATTGGGGGTAGGTGTCATGAGGAGGGACCCATACAACCTAGCCCTGATAACAGAAGGAGGAGCCGCACAAAAGTTTGAAGAAGAAGGTTCTAGGCTCTGAGGTGGGAATGCATTGGCTCATTCAAACAACATGAACCACAGAGGCTGGAACACAGAAAGTGATGGGAACAGCGATCTGTGATGACGTAGATGGGGACACAAGTGCAGGGCCAAGTCACTGGTCTCCTGTTGGATAAAATTTGGATTTTTGTTTGAAACACAGAGAAAAGCTGTTAGGTTTAATATAGGAGAGTGACATATTTGATTTATATTCTTGGAAGTTAACTTTGTGTGGCACAGGCAAATTTAGAGGCAGGGAGGCCAATAAGAAGGTTATATATGTCTATAATTTAAAATACCACCCCCCCCAAAAAAAACCTTTTAATGAATCAAAAGTCAAGGAAAAATCCTGAAATGGTTTTCAAATTCTTGTCTTAAAAATAAGTTCAGTGTTGCCCTGGCTGGGTGGCTCAGTTGGTTGGAGCATCATCCTGTATACCAACAACAAAAATGAAAAGGCTGAGGCTTTGATTCCTGGTTGGGGTGTGTTCAGAAGGCAGCTGATTGGCTTCTCTTCCATACTGTTGTTCTCTCTCTGTCTCTCTCTCTCTCCTGCTCCCCCTTCCTTTCTCTCTATAAATCGGCAAACATATTCTCAGGTGAGAATTAAAAAAAAATAGGTTCAGGTTTCATAAGTGTTTGGGGGAATTCTGTCCATTTATCTTGACAAAGAAAAGTTTTATATTGAATAATATATAAATAATAAGATGTAGAACTTTTTTATTTTATGAAATTATCAAGTCCCTCATTCAAAGTCTGATAAAGTTAACATGAGCACAAGGAGCACAGACCATCTCATCTAGCAATATAAATGTAAATATGTTGAAAAGAATAGTAACACATTGAGTTGGAGAGGGTAATAATAATTAAACAGTATGAATTATACTACTAGTCTAATGCTGATTAAGTATTTATTCTGTGTCAGTTGCTTTTAAATGTTTTCTCTATATTAGTTGTTTGAGGGAGGTACTGTATCTTCACTTCTTTAGGAGAGAGAACTAAGACACACAGAAATGAAGTAACTTGTTCTATTTTACACACCTAGACTGATATACTTGTTTTTCAAATCTAGGGAGAAAGCATTGAGTTTTTCAATAAATGGTGATGAAATATTTTTAAACTATTCAGAAAAATTATTTAGATCTTTTTACCATATCACAAATCATACTGATGTTCAAATGAAGAATTAAATATAAACAACAGAACCATGATGAAACTACAAGTACATTTTTAGGTAATTAGGATAGGAAAACAATAGACATTAAAACAAAAATTAGGGAGGGTAGAGGTGGGAGAGGGAGGTTGGTTCGGCTGGGGTAGGGTGGAGGGATGGGGAGAAAATGCAGCCAACTATAATTGAATAACAACAAAAAAATTCTCCAAACCCCCCCAAATTAAAAATAATGTGAATAACTGGAAAAAATGTTTGACAAAGAGAAAGGTTAATGCTTTTAGTATAACTAAAGATGTTACAAATCAATAAAATAGAATAATAATCAGTAAAAGCACAAAATAGAGATACAAATGTGTTAGTCATGGGATATGTGAGGTCTGTCCAGAAGGTATCCAGCCATGTAACATGAAAAATAGAGGCATTTACTGAAGAAGATACAAGAAACATTGTACACAGGACAATGACGCCTCAGTCCCCTTCAAAGTAGCCTCCTTGGGACCTCACACAGTCCTCCTAATCATCATTAGCTGCCCCATTGTATTTTCCTGAATCTCATCAAAGTCTGATATCTCTTCCCTTTCAAAGATGATTTTAGTTTTGGGAAAAGGCAGAAGTCTCAGGTTGCCATATCTGGGCTGTAGGGAGTCTGAATCACCTGGGTGATTTGATGTTTTGGCAAAAAATTCTGCATAAGACATGATGCATTGTCATGATAAAGCTGTCAATCATGATTTGCCCATAACTGCAGCCTTGTGAATCATCCAAACAGTTTCCATGGAGGAATGTGCAAGCTTAACACAAAATCTGATGTAGATTCATTGCTCTACTCACTCAGTCATTTTGAATGTGATGGCCACACAGTACACATGCTCACTCAACAGCATCTACTGCCCCTATACTAGTGCAGTGAAGTCCTCATGTTCATACATGTGCAGTCTAGTCCACTCTCCTTGGCTGCCAGGTTACAGCAATGTCGTGCGAACTGTTCTCATTATATTAACAATGGCTGGACCTTTTCCAGACAGACCTTGTAGACCTTAATGAGAAGCTAGATGCAGCTGGTAGACTGGTAGATGCAGCAAGTCCTTGAACGACGTCACTTTTCTATAAAGTTAATGAGATGCTATAGAAACTTAACTCTTGTTTATATTAATTAACCTACAGTAAAATTGGTTTCATGATATATCATTTTACTTAAAGTCACAGAACCTATTGATGATGATAAGCATATTCAATTAGAGGAAATCCATCAATTAATCAAGTAAATTATGTTCACAGTTGGAATATTATGCAACTCTTAAAATGGTATTGATATTGTAGAAGAGTACTTCTTGCCAATGGAAATATGATATGCTAACAGAAAAATAGTTTTCAAAATGGGATATACAACGTGTTATTGACTGGCATCTGCGCACAAATGTGTGATCTGTGTTCACACATACAGACATACGGTCACAACATAAAACAGATGTTATTACTCAGTTGTAAGGATGAAGAAAAATTGTTTTCTTTTTAATATTTTAAATGTTTCCAATATTCTATATTGTGATATGTCTATTTTAAGAAGGGGGGGTTATAGGTTTATATAATAAAATAAAATGTTATTTTTAGCCCTTAATTATTGTTTTCCATATTTAATGAATTTTCATAAAATCTTTTTTATATATTTACTAAAAATGTAATTCACTAATGAAATTTATAATAAATATGTTCAGTAGCTATCAAATTCTCTGCCCACAAAGCACAATACCCAAGACATATGTGTTGCACAACTTCGGAGGGCATCCTCAGACCATATTATTAATATAAAACTCTATATTATATTCCACAAGGAATAAGTCATTCAGGGAATATATATGAATGGACCCTCTCAAGTCATGCAACTGAGGGTTGGGGTGCTATAAGACATTTCCTAATAGTTCATTTTAAAAGTCTGATTTTATTCTTTCTACCTCTTTTATAATCCTCACTATAACAACGATAGGCAACAAATAATGATTTCCCTTGTTCTGTTCACAGTTAAAAACTATTGTTTGACTCATCGAGATATTCTAATAAGAAACTTTTCCATCACCAGCACTGGAATCACAGTATGATGGATACTCTAATATTCATGTATATCCAGGGAACTTTAGTAATTGCCTAATTAAAATATATAATATCATATGTGTCTAGAAAAACATTAGTGTATACTGACATCGAATGATTATGGGTTGGGGAAGTTTTTAATCTGTAGGTTGCTAGTCTACACTGTCATGCCTAAAGCCCTTGAGTTTCCAAGGGCTTTCATTTACGTTCTATCTTCTTCTGAAATGTTTTTAAAAAGTCATGTAACATAAACTAAGCATTTTTTAAAGTGAGGAACTCGGTGGCGTTTAGTGCGCATTCACAATGTTGTGCAACAACTGCCTCTATCTAGTTCCAAAACATTCCAACACCCTCACGTATAACCTGGTGCCCTAAGCAGTTGAAGTTACTCACTTTTACCTGTCCAACACGGATGATCAGAAAAAGGAAAGCTGCTAATTCTAAGTGGTGCAATTATCAGTTAGAATTAGCTTAAAACAAGTAGCCATAGAAGTGGTTCTCAAACTTTAAGGAATATCGGCCCCACCTGTGGGGCTTGTTACATCACATGTTACTGGGCCCCACCCCAGAGGTGCTGATTCAGCAGGGTTCCTAAGGGATGCTGCTGTTGCTGGTATAGGAACCACAGTTTGGTAATCACTGATATATAAACTCAGAAACAGCTAAATTGATGAGCTTTGACACTGTGCTAAAGTCCTGCTCCTCTTTGTAGAGAGAGCAAATGGCTCATTTGGAGCCAGCTGGTGATACTAAAACACAGTAATGTGGATTACTGCAAAGGTTGTTTGAACTACATCTCCTAGTCCCACTTCAGGGAAAGTGCAAATGTTAACCCGATTTTGGATTTAAGCCTCTTTGAAAACAAACACTGGCTTTAGCTACAGATTTAGAGTGTTGTATACAAAAGGAAGGCACTTGATCATTGGTGAGTTAAAGTCAATGGGCATGGAAGACCCCTAGGGTCTTTATGTGCTGCCTTGAAGAAAGGAATACAAAAGTTCAACACTGTGATACTACCCCTTCCTATGACCTTGGATGGCTTACAAAGACTTGGCTATAAGAGAACAGGCCAAACTCCACAAAAGAACTGCCAATTTGACTTCCGGCCAAGATGGAGGTGTAGGTAGATACACTTCGCCTCCTCACATAACCAAAAGAAGGATAACAAATTTAAAAACAAAAAATAACCAGAACTGTCAGAAATCGAACTGTATGAAAGTCCGACAACCAAGGAGTTAAAGAAGAAATATTCATGCAGACCAGTAGGAGGGGTAGAGATGGGCAGCCAGGTGGAGAGGAATCACGGCAAGGCAGCCGCTGTCGGACCTAGGTGGGTGAGGTGGTGGCTGGCAGATTGAGCAGTCCCACATTTGCGAGTGGATAAACTGGGAGGAACAACTAGGGATCGAGACAGAGCACACAACCCAGGATTCCAGTGTAGGGAAATAAAGCTTCAAAACCTCTGACTGAAAAAACCCGTGGGGGTTGAGGCAGTAGGAGAAACTCCCAGCCTCACAGGAGAGTTCATTGGAGCCCCACAGGGTCCTAGAACATATACAAACCCACCCACCTGGGGAATCAGGACCAGGAGGGCCCAATTTCCTTGTGGGTAGTGGGGGAAGTGACTAAAAACCAGCAGAGGGCAAAGCAAGCAGCATTGTTTCCTCTCAGGCCCCTTCCCCACATACACCATCACAGTGCAGCTACGTGGGTTACCTTGCCCTGGTGAATACCTAAGACTCCATCCCTTACTACGTAACAGGCACACAGAGACAAAAAAAATGTGGCCCAAATGAAAGAACAGATCAAAGCTCCAGAAGAAATACAACTAAGTGATGAAGAGATAGCCAACCTATCAGATGCACAGTTCAAAACACTGGTAATCAGGATGCTTACAGAAATGGTTGAGTGTGGTTGCAAAAGAGAGGAAAAATGAAGGCTATGAAAAGTGAAATGAAGGGAATCAACACTGAAAGGAAGGAAACTGGAACTCAAATCAATGATTTGGACCAGAAGGAAGAAAGAAACATTCAACCAGAACAGAATGAAGAAACAAGAATTCAAAAAAATGAGGAGAAGCTCAGGAACCTCCAGGACAATTTTAAACATTTCAACATCTGAATCATAGGGGTGCCAGAAGGAGAAGAGGAAGAGCAAGAAATTGAAAACTTATTTGAACAAATAATGAAGGAGAACTTCCCCAATCTGGCAAAGGAAATAGATGTCCAGGAAGTCCAGGAAGCTCAGAGAGTCCCCAAAAAGTTGGACCCAAGGAAGCACACAACAAGGTACATCATAATGCCATTACCCAAGATTAAAGAGAAGGAGAGAATCTTAAAAGCAGCAAAAGAAAAGGAGATAGTTACCTACAAAGGAATTCCCGTAAGACTCAACTGATTTCTCAAAAGAAACTTTACAGTCAAGAAGGGGCTGGAAAGAAGTATTTGAAGTCCTGAAAGGCAATGACCTACATCCAAGATTACTCTATCCATCAAAGCTATCATTTAGAATGGAAGGGCAGATAAAGTGCTTCCCAGATAAGGTCAAATTAAAGGAGTTCATCATCACCAAGCCCTTATTATATGAAATGTTAAAGGGACTTATCTAAGAAAAAGAAGAAGATAAAAAATACAAACAGTAAAATGACAACAAACTCATAACTATCAACAACTAAACCTAAAAAAAACAAAAACAACATGAACTAAGCCAACAATTAGAACAGGAACAGAATCACAGAAATGGAGATCATATGGAGGGTTATCAGTGGGGAGGGGGAGGGGGATAATGGGGAAAAGGTACAGGGAATAAGAAGCATAAATGGTAGGTACAAAATAGGCTGGGGGAGGTTAAGAATAGTATGGGAAATGGAGAAGCCAAAGAACTTAAATGTATGACCCATGGACATGAACTAAGGTGGGGGAATGATGGTGGGAGGGGGGTACAGTGCAAAGCGGAATAAAGGGGATAAAAAAATGGGACAACTGTAATAGCATAATCAATGAAATATATTAAAAAAATAAGAACTGCCAATTTCTGGGCCCAAAACATTATGATGACAAGAATCTCAGCTTCAAAAAGTCAGGGGGTTGGCCATAGTTAGTATGTGTAATGCCTAACACTGATTTTTAAAAATAACTGACTTTTATTTTTTAACTGTAATTTTTATTAAGGTATATTTGACTTAAAATAAATAATAGGTGATTGATATGTACAATTTTGATAAGTTTGACATATGTATATAGCCATGAAATCATTATCGCAATCAACATATTTTAAATATCCATCACCCCCAAGATTTCTTCATGCCCTGTTACAATTCCTTTCTCTTGCACCTCCCCATCTTCTTATCCAGCAGAAAATCACCAATGTTTTTTATAACTATATATTAGTTTGAAATTTCTAGGATGTTGTATAAATAAATACATACAGTAAACACTAAAAAAATTAGGTCAATGAGCAAAAAAACAAATAACAAAAAAACAGTGAAATCACCCAGGGCACTTAATTCCTTTATATACAAGTATATTAAGGGGATAAACCTTGGGTGAAAATCAAATTTATTTTTCCTAGAGTATTTATCCTGTTTTTCACAGACAATAGATCTTTCATTCTCTGTAGTTTCAGAGTCCTTAAAATAGTGCAAATGGTCCTACTATACACTAGAACTTCAACAGTGAATTTTATGTTTCTGGGGCTTTTTGAAGGCAAGGTGTGCTAAGGAAAAAAAATAATAAAACAAAAAACTCCGGATACTCCCTAAAAGAAGAGCTTCCATTGTCTTGGACCTCAGCTCTCCATCAGGCAAGCATTTAGAAACCTTCTATTGCTTGGAAAGCACAGGAAAAGTTTTCAACTATCATCTTTAAACTGCGCTTGTAGTTTCCCTTGTACACGCCACATAAACTCTGTTTTAAAGAAAGACGTTTGTATTTGACACAACTGTAAAAGTAGTTTAACTTGCAGCACACAGGTTTTCTAAATCATTAAGAACAACAGATCAAGAAGAGGCAGTTAGGATAATTCCAAGTCCTTTTAAAAACTCACTCCGATTGCCCTTTCAGTGAAGGAAGTTTTTTCTTAATATGCTTTGACCTGAATACAGTCCTCTATTAGAATTTGATTGCTTTCAGCTAGAATCTGTGACCTCTGGCTAATTGTCATGTATCACACATTTTGTGGACAAAATGCATTTGGACAGGGATAGATAAGTCAATTCCTGTTAATTCACCATTGACATTCACTGTTTAACTCAATTTTCAGTGATGATATTCCTGGCATTTTAGTAAGTCCATTTTAATTAGTATCTCTACATCTCTTTACACACCATTTTCCTTTTTTTATGCCAACTTTAAATTAAGGCAGTTTAAGGTCGGTTGTAAGAGTCCCTCTTCCCTCTTCTGGGATTTATAAAAGTCAACCTTCCCTTTCGTTTGATTGAAAAAAAAAAAAAAACAACAAAAAACTTTGGCATCAAACATTCTACTTTACATAGAGCATTCTTACGGATAGTAGAAAATTATACTTTGTCTCTGATGGTCAGCTTTCAAACTAGTCACATCAGAAAACTTATTGAATAGTTCATTTTTTATTGTTTTTTTCCATTACCATTTATACCCCCTTATACCCACTTCCACCTTTAGCCATCCTTCTAACACCCTGCAATCATCACACTGTTGTCCATGTCCCTGAGTTCTTTTTCGTTCTTTGCCAGATCCCTCCACCCCTTCAATGCCCCTCCCCCACCCACCGCCAGAGCTGTCAGCCTGCTCCCTAAGTCTGTCTCTATTTTGCTTGTTCAGTTTGTTCATTAGATTCCACAGATGAGTGAAATCATATGGTACTTGTCCTTCTCTATTGACTTACTCCACTTAGCACACAGGTGGCAAACTCAAGGCCCATGGGCCAAATCCAGCCCTCCACCTGGTTTTATCCACCTGGCTCCTTGTTTTTATCTGACGGCAGTGCCAAGCTCCTTGCCCCTAGTTAAGGAGTAGTTACATTTATACAGTCCTAAAATTACATTCGCCCCTTTGAAGGCAACCTCAAGGCTGATGTGGCCCCCAGTGAACATGAGTTTGACACCCCTGATTCGCATAATGTTCTCCAGGTCCATCCATGCTGTCACAAAGGGTAACTTTAACTCTTATCTGATAATTAGAAAAGTTGGTGCCACTGTGTAAAGGTGTGTTTAGTGACATTCAGTGACATCAGGTATCCTTAAGCCTGGAACTCATGCAGTCCTAGAAGATGAAGCAGTGGCTGGGGTGCAGGTGCGGTGCTGGGAAAAGGAAAGAGGGTAGAAGCATGAAAGTAAGCAGTCATTTTGTTTCCAGTACAGGCCTTGTATCAAAAGGGAGGTCATGCTGGTTAACACTCAGAGGTTTAGATGACTTTTCATTTCAACTTGTCTCCCCAGGAACATTCAAATGCTTTCCAACAAAGAGGAATCCTTCCACTTTACTCAGGTACAAAGAAAACTTGCTCGGGGCCATTCTAATTTAGGGGTAAACAACCTGGGCAGGTCTGGCTTTGTCACTTACTAGCCACATAAGTAGGGACAGTGATTCAACTCCATTTCCTCATCTGTACAAGGGGCAGAGAGCACTTCCTCAGAGGCTTTGCTTAGCAAAGATTTGTACATATTAGTACCAAGGAAGTGCTCAATAAATGTGAGTTTTTAACATTGCTTTTGACAAGATGCTCTCCTTGACCCAACTCTAAGCCCTCTAGGCCTTTACCTTGGTGTCTTGTTAGGCCTATGTCACCCGCTGGTAGCAAGGATTTTGCCAAGTCAGTTTGGAGACAGCTCTCCACACCTTAATCCCTTCCATATCTGATCAAATTCTTTATCTCCTACCCTGGGTATCAGATCATCCTGGCTTGCATTCAAAAAGCATCATTTCAAATCAGTTTTGGCCACCATTCCCCCTTACGCCTGATTCTACCAAGTATTTCCCACCCCCTGACCTCACCCTGACCCTTGGGTATAAATCCCCACCCTGACCCTTGCTATATTCAGAATTGAGCCCAGTCCTATACTGAGGGTTCCTTTCCTCTATTGCAATGGCTCCTGAATGAAATTTGATTTCACCACTTTAATACCTACCAGGCTCTGAGTTCTTTAATGTTGCTGCTATTTACATTATTATTTAAAAATCTGTACCTTGTAGACATTTTCATGTTGGGCATCACAACTCTGGGAAATGAATTAAAAACCAAATCCATTTCTCTATTTTTCTCTTTATTTGTTTGGTATGCTCAGGTTAGTTTTAGTCTCATTAAAAGTCATCTTTTTTTCCCTTGTATTTTGCACAGGCTTATTAATTGTCTATTAAAAAATCTGTTTTTATTTCACACCTAAGAGGTCAATACATACTCTTTGATGAAAATTCACAGGCACATCCTAAAAAAAGCACCCAGGTGCTAGATCGAACATGGGATATAGAATGTAAGGCCCACTTTTAAAACAAACCTAAGGTGAAGATAAGAATTCATTCCTGTAAAAATGCATGTTTAAGCACCCAACTTGACTGAGGAACTTTATTTTCTTAGAATGAACCAGATGAAAGCTTAATGTTTAATGCATACAAGATACACTGGGTTAAATATTCTATTTCTAAAAGAGGTAATTTATTTGCTGTTCTAGTTACAAAATTCATTTAAAGCACTGAGCTCTTATTGATGTAAATGTCTAAAAACCATTGTTTTATATTTCCTCAAAGATATACTAAAGGATTCTTGCAAATCAAGGTACAAAAATTACACCAAAAGGAGTGGAGAGCCGATAGTGGTCTCAGGTAGCTCCCCTCAGTTAAGAGGTACCACGCTGAGACCCCCAGTGCAGCTTGTGGACCATGGGCATTGTGTCCCCTGGAATGCAGGTCCAAGTGCAGAACCTCAGGTCACCCCTGACCTACTCATTCAGGATCTGCATCTTAACAAGAACCCCAGGTGACTTATATGCCCGGGGACATCTGAAAAGCCCTGACCTACAGAGATCTGTATTTTTAACTTTGGTCCATCCTTGGTTGGGGGAGGTATGTGAAATCTTATAATCTCAAAATTGTAACTGACCTGAATGGTCACTTCTTTCAACATTTCTACTTTACAGGGTTGGTCTGAAATATCCAGAAATGTTTAATAACTAGTCCATGGCCACTTAGCTAAGAAAAACTAAAACCTAGGTCTTCTGACTCTATATGCTGCTACTTGCCTCCAGAAACTTATCAATTGTTATATACACAAATGTCAGTATGAGCAACTGTGTATTAATACACCACTAATTTGAAAAATTTATTATGTCGGGTAAGACAGTTACAAGCTTTTCCACAATGGCCATACATGTACAACTATGTGATTTCTTCCTATGCTACCTTGCAGAGATGACTATAAGTACTCTTGAAAATAGAGAGAAAAAATAGAAAAAACAAAAACCAGTCTCATGATGTCTTCAACATGAAATGACTCTGGGCTCATGTTTGTTTTCCTCGTTTTCCTTAACTCTTTGGCATGCCAGAGTCCTCTTGGGATGGTCTGGTGTATATCCTCAATGAATTCCCTTCTTGTTTGGGCCATTGTGATATTATATAAGGAGAATCAAACTACCACACCCCGCCCCCCAAGAGGGTCCCTAAGGCAGGCTACGTTCAGAACAGTGCTGTACATGATCTGATAATTGTTTTAATCCCTACTAATTAATAATAACCCAACTCATTTAGTATAAGCCCTGGGAGAATTCTCTATTGCTACTCCTCAAAGCTAAGTAGATCGATCCTACATCATCCCCCTTAGAATTATAAACAGTTTTTATGTTTGATAAATTTGGCATTAGTTCTCACCAATAGCAAAGAAAGAAGATCATCTTTTGTTCTTAAAATTTTGGCACGATTTTTACAAACTAAATAACACTTCTGGTAAGTAAAAATATTTTCATCTATTAAAAGACATTTTTAGGCCTGCAAATTTAATAAAAAATATCATCGTTATATAACTTATACCAAAAAAAATCCTCTACCTTTTCACAGGCTCCTAAATGAAAACATACCAGCTGATACTTGGATCTGTAGTTCAAAGATTCCACAGTGTATTTATATGAAGGTCCCTGCTTTTACAACTCAGACTTTTAAGTTAATACCATAATTCTGTATTTTGAAATTAAAACGAGTGAACCCGAACAAAAAGGTGAAGTGGAGTCAAAGGGGCACCGCTTTTACAGACTAGGGTATACATCTATGTGAATCTTAAATTGTCCTAATCTACTTACATCGAAGTGAGTTTTGCAGAAAATGTGCAGGGGAGACCCTTTAAATTGCCAATTTTAATATTCCAAGTTTTTCCCATTTGTGAGTGGCCACTGAGGCCTGTGTCACAATGGGATTTGTCACTGTGAATATCATCAGACTTTGTAAGGCCTCAAGGAAGTGAGGCCATTAGCAAGCCTGGCCCAGACACTGGCCCAGCATCTGCAAATACAAATTTGTTTTAAATGCAAATTTGTTTTTCTCTATTCCTTATCATGTTGACAAAAAATCTGCTGCCATCACTAAACAACTTTGTTTCTTTGTGAAAAATATGCCTGGAAAGAGAGCCAAAGGCTAGTGTTGGTGAAGTGATCCACAAAGACGATTCTTGAGACACATTTTGTGTGATATCAAGGGCATGTCAGCTCTATAGGTCATACCGCCTTTCAAAAAGTCAGATAATGGAACCCACATAATAAAATGTCTTTGACCCAATTTAGCTGATGTGATCAGTCAATGAGCCTTGCTGACTCATTCAGGTCTGCACGCATTCATTCAGCTCTGGGTTTGGGAGTTGAGGAGAGAAGCCTCGATTTATAGCGTTTGTGGAGTTCCGTCATGTAAATTCTCCCATCATGTCCAATTACAATCTGTCAGTGTGATTCACTAAATGTGGAGTTGAGAAAAAATGAGCAAAATCGGCTTTTGTGAGCTGGTGTGAGCTGGTTCTGCCACAACACTGTCTACAGCACCCATAGTTTCTTGCCTGCTCTTACAAATCAAGTTTTGTTGTCAATATAGTTGAAAGAGAGTTGAAATATAGAAGTTTGTAGAATTGTCCAGAGATCCTGAGCTGGGTGCTGGGGTGGACTAGAATCTGGTGTTAAGTAAGACCTGGTTCCTCTTCTTGAGGAGTTTTCATAATCTGTTCAGAAAGATAAAGTATGAAAACCATGAAGGGGTATTAACAAACTGTCAAATTTGCAGCGAGAGGAAGCAATGAGCTTCATTCTAGAGGAGTTGGAAGCATTTCATGGAGACAGTGTACAAATTAGAATTTAAAGAGAGAAAACAATAAAAGGGGAGAAAGCAATAATTATAAGAATGACGCTATTTGGACCCCTGGAGTTTGTAAGAAGCCACCTCAAATTTAGGAAACAGTGGAAGTTTCCTAAATGTGGGACTCAGAGGAGAGGGACTCAGCCAAACTTGGGATTCTGGTATGGGACAACTCATCTGAGCCTTGAAGGAAATAGAAAAAGCACCTACATCAAGAAAGGTAAAAATTTGATAGTGTAAAAAGGAGGTAATATAATAATGTAATCAAGGGCAGGCAGACATGAACCGGCTTGGTATACCATGAACCAGAAACTGTTCAGTATTAATGCAGTGAAATGTGTGTAGAGCACCATGCACAGAGAAGAGATTGTGGTTCTTCCCAATTCCATCCCATCTTGAACAATGCTGCAAGAGGCTAGCCTAAGGATGCCGAGCTGTAACATCTGAGTGGTGCATATTTCAGGATCAGTAAATTGGAAATCTGCCAATGAAATGTGTCGCTGCCACAGCCCTTGCTCATGTGACAGCATGGAAGCACTGGCATGTGAGAAGCACCTGAAAGGATCTAGATGCAAGTCCTAGAACACACATCCAGATATGCACCTGGAAGAGCAGTGCTGAGAGCTCTGGAAGGATTTTACCCACAGAAAGTGAACAAAAGGCCCAAGGATCAAATTTAGAACATGGCTGTAGCATGGGGAAGAGTAACCCATGGGGCAATGGGAGAGTGAGCTCTTCTGAATAGAAGTAGCAAAAGGCTAAAGATTTCTGGGGAATCATAGGAGGCTAAGGAGATGCTTGAAATAGGAAGCAAGGGGTGCTATCACTAAATTAATCTTGCTGTTGTTCAGGGAAATAATTCTTCCACTAAAACATGAAAATCCAGAAAGATCTATGGTGTAATATCAGAATGTGGTTACCTTAAGGTGGACAGGTAATTGAGGAAGCTTTTGCTAGGGTACTAGAAATGCTCCGTCTCAATATGGGTGGTGATCGCATGTGGGGGGGGGCAGTCTATAAGTTCATTAAGATGTACACCTAAGATTTACTTACTGTACTCTATGAAAGTTATAACCAAATAAAAAGTAGAGTTTAAGTGGATGGAACGGGAAAGCATTATGCTAAGTGAAATAAGCCAGGCAGTGAAAGAGAAATACCATATGATCTTACCTATAAGTGGAACCTAATCAAAAAAACAAACAAGCAAGCAAAATACAAACAGAGAAGTTGAAATAAAGCACAAACTGACAGTTATCAGAGAGGAGGGGGGAAAGGGATAAAGGGGAAGGGCCATCAAGCAATGTGTATAAAGGACACACGGACAGAGCCAAAGGGGGTAGTTTCGAGGGTGGGAGGTAGGGATGGGGGCACCGGGGTGGGTAATGGTAGGGTGAAAAATGGAGACAACTGTACTTGAACAACAATAAAAAAATTTAAAAAACAAAGCAAATTGAAACAGATGTTACTGTATATTCCACTGATAATAGAAAAAGGATTTATTTCAACTGACTTTAGTATGTAGTACTGAATATAAATCTTTAATATCATGCATCTAAAGATAAAAAGAATTATAAAAATAAAAAAAAGAAGGATGAAACTAAAGATGAGGCATGCACAATTCTGGGTCCTGAATCCTATTGTGGACATGCTTTATGTATTCACCACATCTTTACAGTATTTCCACTTGGCACAAGGCACCATACCAGTTGCTATTCCTTCATGGTTTGGATATCACCAAATTTTTCCACTTGATTATAATCCTTTTTGTATGATCTTTACTCATTCAAAAAAAACATGAAGTAAAAAAGGTATTCAAAATGATTATTAATAAACCAATTCTTGAAGGCTTCGTCCTGAAGTAATTTACAAATGCAGATGGAAACCAATATTGTTTTTCTCTGCTAGAGTACTTCATTTCATTTCTCCAAGGTCCTTATATTTGTGCCCCGGAAACACTCATTTAAATGCAGGTGTGGGGATGCATAGCTTCTTAGCAGTGACAAAGTGCTGACGGACCCCTCTCTATGATTTTTCCAGACAGAGAAGAATGGTTCAGCATGTTAAGTAGCCACAGATGGTATAATTCAGCCCTGAATGGTTGCTCCACATGATTGCCTAGTCCCACTAAGTTTCTCTACCTTAAATGTCATGTTAATACACTGGAATTTCATTTCTCTTTCTCTCAACTTAGTTAAATAAAAAAGGATCCAAAGTTCAAAATACAAAATTGAAAACTCCCCTTGATGGAGTTTGAGGTTACTACTAGGGATATAGAAGGAAATGAGGAAAAATTACATTATGACATTCCAGAAAGCTCAAAAATGAAAGGAATGCTCTTTGTTCAAAGGAAGCACAAAGACCATTTGTTAGTTTAGTATGTGAGGTATACTAAAGAGCATATGTTTATACCATGGAAATTCTCCTTGGCCAGGTGTGTCAGGCCATGTTTCCTAAAGGCAGAGCCTAAGCTGATGACTCTTAAGCCAGTGATATATGGAGAGAGGCTTTCAGGGGTCACATATACAGGAATAAGCAAAGCAAGAGGGGGCAGAGGAAGCAGGTGGACAAAGATGGGATTTCAGATGAAGACTAGTCTCAGCCTGATCACAAGGGGAGTTCTGTATCAGGCATGATACCACAGCATTCCCGACCTTAGGTAAAAGGTACCAAAGGTAACTTTGACACCACTCTGAGTCAGTCATTGGCTATAGGCCATCCCTAGTTGTAGGATATTACCTCCCAGGAATTCCTAGTCAAGGCAGCACCTGGCAACTGAGGGCAATTCTCAGAAAAAGGGGTAGTTCTGAGTTGTTAGTATCCAACATACACAGCATCTGTGAGATGGACCCACTGTCTTAGGAAAGGGATGGAGTGTGGCACCAATTGAATCAACATTGGGCTTGCGCTACAACGAAATGTCTGCCAAACTTGTTCAAGTCAGCTTACGGCAGTGGTGTGCTGGCAAATGATTGAAAACCTGCTCTAGGGTTGGGGATGAAGGAGAGAAGTCTTGATTTATGGTGTTTGTGGAGTTCTGTCATGTAAATTTTCCCACCATGGCCATTTACAATATGTAAGTGTGATTCACTAAATGTGGAATTGAGAGAAAATGAGCAAAATCAGCTTTCGTGAGCTGGTATGACGTGGTTCTGGCACAACACCATCTACAGCACCCATAGTTTCTTGCCTATCCTTGCAAATCAAGCTTTGTTGTCAATATAGCTGAATGATAGTTGAGATGTAGAAGTTTGCAGAAGAGGAGTCCAGATTTCTCTAATCCAACCTTCTGAGTTCAGGGAACAAATACTCAATAGCTTTTCTTCATAGGTGGTATGGCACAGCAGACCTAGAGTAACCAAGCATCCTGGCTTGCCTGGTACTGTCTCAGTTTTGGCACTGAAAGTCCCTCCTGCATCCCAGGAAACTCCTCAGTCCTGAGCAAACCTGGATTGTGAACCAGTCTAGCAGACCCCATCAAGTGCTACATCTTTTAATACCTTTTCTTCCTGGTTGTCCATAGTCATGGTTGTCTGTATCACAGTGTCTAGCTCTACTTCAATTCAAATTTCATCTCATGGTCACTTTGAACTCAGGATATCCAAATTTGAACTAATTACCTTTCTCCAAAACTTATTCCTTATAACCATTTCGGAACCATCCATGCAAGGTTGTGAGACTCATCCTAAGTTCTCTCATTTTCACCTCCTATATCCAAATGGTGACCAAGTCACTTTGTTTACAGCCATTGGCTAGAACTAGTCACAGGTCTCCAGTTGAACTGCAAGAAGACTTGGGGAATATAGGGAAGCATGTAGGGCATTTAATTAGCACAGTGGTCTCAGCCACATGAATTCCTACTATGGGCTGGACTCTTCATTAAGTGCTGACAAAGATGTGAAAAGGACAGATCAAACCCCTACCCTCAGAGGGTTACAGTCCTCCACAGAAAAGCCTGAATAACCTTTAAAAAATGAAGGTTGTTCATATTATTTCTCTGCTTAAAGCTCATTGATCATTCTTCATCATTGGTGGGGTAAAGCCCTAACTCCTTAGAATGACATTTAATAGCCTCCTTCATCATGACCTACTTCCTGCTTAGCCTAATTTCTCACTACTTTCCTACAGACATCCAGGTCTGCTCACACAGGAAGTGTTTGCAGTTCTTGGGACACGTTAATCTTGACCTCTGTGCCTTTGCACATATATTCCCTCTGCCTGAAATGCCACCTACAGCTACATATCGAACTCATCCTCGAAGTCATACCTTGAAGATCTCTTCTTAAAAGTTGTCTGTAACTCATTTCAACAGAGTTCTAACTGTAGGCCCATTATTTTTCCCAATAATTTATTCTCACTGAACTATGAGCCCCTTGAGGGCATAAAAGACATTTGATTTAAAACCTCCAGCTCCTATCATAGTGCCTGGCACAGAGTAGGTGTGCAATAAATCACTGTTAAAGTGCATTAAGTTAACACTTTTCTATTTATCTCATATTGCTTCCGCTCGAAAACTTCCATGCATTCAGAGAACATGTCATATATTTTACACACATTTAGAGTGGACGTTTGATAGAATACCAAGATGGTCCTACATTAATGTTGAACACTGGAAAGAAAATTCTAAGGAGGGGGCAGTATAGCAAGAACTTAATGATGTAAACCTCAGACAGGACTGAGAAATCCTCTTAAAAATACTTTGAGAATGTTGTGGTCACTGTACCATCAACAGGGGCAAGTTACGTGATTGTATGGTAGAGCGTTTGGACTCCTGGAACTTCTCTCACTTAGAACAGTGATACATTACTGTCTCAGCAATATAATTTTGAAGTGGGTCTCTATTAATCATGCCTTTTTATTTTCTGTTTTTCTGATGCTTTGTTGGCTGGGGCGTTGCTGACATTGGAAGGACATCCCCTCCCAGGGCTAGCTAATTCCTAGAATAGTAAACAATTCAAGTTAGAAGTTCATATGCAAACCAACCAATCCAGAACCCCTTGCACCTCTCCCACTTCCTCTGCTGGGCTCTTAATGTTCTCTTGTACTAACCACCCAGGACCAGCCCCTGCACACTAGAGCCCGCTGAAATAATTAAAACCAGCCAATCCTAAGCCTGCCACCTTGTCTTGTCCATTCCTTCCAGTAAAAACCAAAATAAAGGTCTTATTCACATTTTTTCTTGCCTCTTGCTCTCCTGACTGGCCCTGGTGCTTCCCCTTGACTCCCTGTGGCGTGGTGTGGCCCCTCCTGTTGGGAACTGGGAGTAGCAAACCATCCCTTCCTGGCAGTCCTCTCCAGCTCTTTTGTCCTCACTACATTTAAATAATAATAAAATCTACATTTTTAAACAGGGGTGGCCTTGTCTTCTGTGGGCCAGGGTATCAGGCTTATTGAAGAGCTTGGAGAAATGGAGATGTTGGGGTTCTGGTCCCCTGTCAAGAAGACATAAGTATGACATAAGAGGCAGGCTGGTGGTGAAATGGCTGCCACAATTCTGCTCTCTGTAACAATGACCTTGCAAGGGCCCTTGCCCCCTGTCCTCCGTCAGACCAAAAGAAAACCAGTGAATGTGATGCCAGCAGAGGTTTTAGAGGTTGTTGCCCTCTGGGGCTTACCCTCTCTGGCTGCTGAGAGCCTTTCTGCTACCACGTAGATAAGCTCTGGCCTGCCTGCTGGAGGATAAAACATTTCTTGGAGAGAGGCCTCAGCTAGTCTACATGAGGACTCGGGCATAAGAGTGAGGCCATCTTGGCTGTGAGGTTGCTGCTGTGCCACCCAAGACTGGATCTGCCCCATTAGCCCACAGAACAGTGAGAAATAATGAACATTTATTGCTCCATTCTACTCCATGCAGCTGAGCAAACTGTCTTCCAGAGCATTGCTAAAGTCTATTGTCATAGTTTCAGTTGGAAAAACTTTTATATAATTTTAGAAAATTCAAGACACACACCAGCTGGATTCCTCTGCAGCCACTCAATTCTTTGTTATTGTGAGAAAAAAGTGAAGAGATCATAGTTCAAACTTTCTCAAAATTTGTAGAAATCCATTGCATATTTAATTTATTTTTCATAACTTATCCTCAAAATAAAATTGTGAACATATTCAAGGTATTACTATTTATTATCCATATACTTCTATAGTTATGACTCATAAGCAATGACTAATTACATATTTGAATATTGAGAAATTAAGGTGTATTAGGTATTGTCATATTAATGCCATGTGACAAACTCCCCCAACACACAATGGCTTAAAACAATCGGTAGCGATTGAACTTATACTGCCGTGGGTGGTCTGCACGGCTCTGCCGGTGTCGACTAAGCCTGCTCACAGGCACTCAGGAACAGTGCTGCCGGCTGACCCAGGATGGCCTTGACCGAGACAACTGTGGGTTCTCAGTTCTGCTTCATGGGTTTCCTTTTCTGGCAGGTTTGCCTGGGCATATCCTTCTCACAGCAGTGTCAAAAAGCAACTCCGAGAACAAGCCTGACTATACTCTGAGTTCATGTCTCTGTGAATGACATATTTGCCAACATCTTATTTGTCAGTGTGAGTCACACAGCTGAGCCCAAAGTCAGAGTGGAAGGCAATCATAAAGTCACACGGTTACAGGAAAGTGGTAGTGGTGAAGACCTGGTACCAAGAATGTAATCAATCTTCCAACAAAGAAAATACCAGCAAGTATGCCAAAAGGAAAATAGGTGCTCTGAAAGCAAACTAGAATAATATCCTATCATTTGTCATAATGCTTGGGAATCCAGATGTACACTTATTAAATTATTTCTATTTGGCTAGTATTTATTCCTATGAAAATGGGATTGGAAAAATGTGAGGGAAAAATTAATATCCCTCTTATTATCCATCTACTCACTTGTGATTACATGAGATAGGCTTAAAGAAGAGTCTAAATCATTTCTTCAGCTTATACTGGAAAATAAGAAACAGTATGATTTATTTCTCAGAATGCAAGTCATGGTTGATTTCTTTTTTTGATACCCCTCAGTGTCAATGGATGAAGAAGAAAAGTGTAGGGTTTAAAAACTCAGAGAAATAACTAGGAACGAGGAAGTGCAGTTTCCCCTAAGAACTTAACCTAATTTCTGTAGTCTGGAGAGTACTTTACACAATATTCGATGAAAAGCTCTTTGCATAGAACTTTCTATATGTAATGTATCACCTCCTCTTACAAATAATTTAGGTGTGTTCTCCATATAACGTCTAATTATGGCTCCTGTGACCAACCAACACTTTCTCTGCATCCCATTTCTTATTTAGGAGACACTATTTTTTATTAATTCTGGGGGGTCAACAGCTTTGTCCCTTTCACTCCCTGTGCTTTAACAGATGATGTTCTGCTCAGATTTGATCATTTACAACTTCATACACCAAAATATCACTTTAACCCCCCAGAGAGGATTTATTTTATAGAAGTGGCTTTCTCATGCCATCCAAATGAAGTTGGTTCATTCATCAAAAATATTAATGGCAGATATAATATGTGTTAACCACTGGGTTGGTGTCTGGAAAACACATACACACACAGACCAAGTTTGCATTGTCCCTGCCCTAACTAAGCTACTAATCAGCGAGGACAAAGATGAGTATACCAGAAATAACTTACAAAAGCTTGCAAAGGTTAAGATGATGAGTTCATTGTTAGTAGGCTTTATTAGAATACAGAGATGAAAGAGATCCCTGTGGCCTGAAGGGGTCAGGTTTGTTAGTTGCTGGAGCAATTTTTAAGACATGGCCACAGAGGTGGAGGCTTCACAGCCCACACATAGCACAGACCCAGTTATAATGAGAACTGGTGTATACAAAAGCAGAAATGGTTTTCACAGGACAACCCCAAAGAGTAAGCAACAATGAGCTCTCCTTGGCATTTTAACTATGATTTTTTTTTTGTAAAAATCAAACAGGGAAGACGGGGGAAAAGCAGAAAGAAATTGATAATCTATAAATTAGCTAAGAGAAGAGAATCGACATGGTTTATTGCCCATGCATTTATATTTAGCCATTTAATTTATTATTTTTTTAAACTTTAAGTGTCAGTTCTAATCAGATCCCTTTTATACTAAGGCTCATAAACTAACCTAGAACACCATATCGTGAGGGAGTTTTTTATGTTTTTTTTTTCTTTCTTTTGTCAGGTTAAGATTGTTAGGTCTCAGAGAATATGTGAATCTGTCTTATGTCTCAACATGATTGTTTTTAAGACTCTGAAAGATATTTATCTCTGATATAGAATTTGACTTTTTGTAATTCCCTAAGTATTTACTATCAACTTGCAGTCTTTTACCTCCAGCTCCTATGTTGGAGTTCTCTATTCCCTTTCCAGGCCCTGGCTCTATAGAATTAAACTTAGTTCTTCAATATTCCTTCTTTACTCCCTATAGTGCACTGTTTGTTCCCCATCTTTACAGGTCTCATTCCCCACCACATATAGCTTTTAAAATCTCAGACAGAAACTTAGGTGAAAGGTGGTTATTAACTATGCTACAGAGTTACTCACTGACAACTACAACTTAAAAAGTTAAAACAAAAACAGCAGAGAAAACATTCGCACATTTAACTTCAGCTAGATAAAATATAAAATGAATGCTTAAAAATACTACTAGGAAAGATGAGAAATGAATTATTTTCAAATTCTTTATAGATACATGTTCCCCAAATATTTCAAGATCACCTTTCATTATTTAAGTACACACATACACACACACACGTACATATAGGCCAGGTAGCTCAGTTGGTTGAGCATCATCCAGTGCACCGAAAGGTTGCAAGTTTGATCTCCAGTCAGGGCACATACCTAGGTCACAGTTCAGTCCCTGGTCCAGCACATCTGGGAGGCAACTGATTGATGTTTCTCTCTCTGTCTCTGTCTCTCTCTCTCCATAGATATATCTTGAGTGTTAAGTGACTCTCTCTCTCTCTCTCTCTCTCTCTCTCTCTATATATATATATATATATATATATATATATATATATCATTTAACCTGATGTGTATACACACACACACATCAGTGTTAAATGTCATCTCCAAGCCTTTTGCTAAAAGTGAAAAGAGAGATTCTTAAACTATTTTTAGAATTAGGAATGTCTGGTCAGAGAGAGTTCTTTTATTCTCCTTGGCCTTTTATTTATTGCTTTAACCTTTTATTATTCCAGGCTGGAGGAATTTCATCCATAATGAAGATGGGCTCTTAGGAATGCCTTGAAGAGCACAGCGCAGTCTCTAAACTCGTAAGTGGCATTCTTTTATTAAGATATGAAATCAGGTTAAGTGCTTCAAGAGGACAGGCTGAACTGCTGCCTTTAATGAAAATTAGGCATAAATGTCCACTGACTCTTAGGTGTTTTTCAAATATTAATTGATGTGAAGATTAAAATTAAAGAAAGTATATTTCTTTTTTTAATTGTTGTTCAATTACATTTGTCCCCATTTTCCCCCGTTACTCTCCCCTGCCCTACTAAAGAAATTATATTTCTAAATGATTTTATAAAAGCATACTGCACCTGGATTTATGAGAGTATGTGGGATTTTAATGTATTTTTAATTCTATTCTATGAATTAGTCTTTGGTATTTATGACTTAATATGCAAATGGTTTAAGACTGGGTATCCTCCAGGAGGCAGGAAGTTTTGCTTCTTCGTCAATTTGATCAGTCAGTTTCAGTTGGTGTCTGAAATAAGTCTCTGAGGTTGTTACAATTCTAAAATAAAGGGACAGAAATAGGCAGCCTAGACCACATCTCTGGAGGTGAGGTGGATATCAACTCTTAGGTGATGTTGGGCCAAAGGGACATCAAATCAAGATGATTACAGGTCCAAATCCCACTTCGAAGTCTGATCTAGCCTAACCGTGTAAGCAAGTCAGACCATGTGAATCCCTCTGGCAGCACTTTGCCCACTGTGGCGCATCAAACCTGTCTAACAAATGGATGAGCAAAACTCTAGAACCAGATAATTTACCTCCAGATGACATGCTAAGATGGGGTCACTGCTTAATCCTGATGTAGTTCAAAGGACAGAAAGAATGTTCTACCCACATTCCCTAACTTGCCTTTGCCAATGTATATTTTGAGTCAAGAAAGAAAACATGGGAGACACAGGGACTCTCATCCCCAGCCCTATTCTGTGGGCACAATAGCCAGCTTTCATGGAAAAAGGGAAACTCTTCTTGGGATCCCAGATATTGTCTGGTTAAGTGTTCTTGTCTGTTTCTGAGTCTGGTTGGGGATATGTATAAGCTGAGCAGTTTTCCATTTTGAAATGCTTTACATGAATGCCCAAGACAGCTATTTTCTTTTTCTTTGTGTAAATATCTGAAGACACACAATTTACTGATGATGTTCATCAGATACATATATTAATATAAGAACATAAGATGTTGATTTTTCTATTGCATTTGTGCAACTGAGCAAGTCACTTAAAATGTCACTGAGCCTCCATGTCCTTATTTGTCGATCAATGGGTTAGACTCAATGGCTGTTTTCCAAAGGGGTTGGGAGAGGTCCCCATTTGGAGTAGTATCAGAAATAAGTAGTAGAGGAACTTTGTTTAACCACTATTATATCTCTCCAACCCAACACTCTGTTGGTGTCCCACTCATGTGTCCTTTCCCATTTCATTGCACTTGGACTTGACCGCCAACTGCCAGGCTCAGTATCTTTTTGTCTGGGATGATTTTTCTGTGGCCAGATGCTGCTTAGTGCCTAGCAGGCTAGAAGTGCTACAGATAAATGTCCCTGGGAACAGCCCTCAACCAATGACTGAAGGAGTTGGTAGATAAAGAGCCCAACTCCCTTACATCTCAGGTGCGCAAACTCTGAAGCTTGTATTTGACTCTGGTCCCCCTAGTTTCAGTGGAATTGACTCTGGTTGTTCACAGTGGTAACTGGCTTGATAATAAACACTTACTTTGTTGTCTATATCTCTTCTCCATCTCACATCATATTTCCTAGGACATCCTTCAAAATAAACTACTTTCCTTCAAATCCTTGCCTCCCGGCAACTCAAACTAAGATATCTCCCACCATTAAGAGTTTTGTGGTGAAAAATTATTAAGAATCATAAATATTTATTGTTTTCTTCTAATGACTCTAAAATTCTGTGATCTTAGGATTCTCTAGTCTTAACCTTAGCATTTTTAACAGGGTGCTCTCTGGCTCTTGATTCCTTCTCTTTTGCTGTGTAAACTAATTACTAGAAACTCTTGAGATCTAATCTTCATGTTTCCAACATGAATCCGATTTTAAAATCAAAGTCTTTGAGGAAATTCTAAAAAGATCCACACTAACCTTCTTCTTCTTTTGCCCATGAAATGATGTTCATCAATTACAGCCTGCAAAGTGGAAATGCTCGATTACCCTGACATAACAGGCTTAGAGAGGCAGGGCATCCTCGGCTTTTGTTTTGTTTCCATTTGATCATGGCCTGAGAGCCATGAAGGAAACTATTGCTCTAATCATCCACTGATAATTTGGAGTCTTGCTCAGAGAGAAACAACAAACAAACATTTATAAAGCTCTTTATGCCCGTGGGAGCTTAGAGTACAGCTTGACTAGCAGAGATCAAAGTGAAACTCAGAGTGAGACCATTTAGAACTTGGGGTCAGAAAGATTATTTGGCCAGAGTCTCACATTCATGAATTAGGACATAGATAATTGAGAACTCTTCTCTCTGATGATGGGAGTATAAATTCATACAACCACTTTGGAAAATAGATGTAGATATAAAAAATTGCTAAAGTAGAATTTTAAAATAACAACTATACTTAGAAATAGTCCAAGTGTCCAATAACTTAGAAAGGGTCCATAAAACTTGAAGTAGGTTCACAGAATGGAATAATATACAGCATTAAAATGAACCTCCACTGTACACACCAATAGCATTCCCTTGATACCCCATCATTCTGCAAGCAAAGTCCCATTTCTCTGATTCTTAGGAAAAGGTCTTGAAAAGGCTGTCTACATTGCTGTCTCTTTTCTCATGGCACATCATCTTCTGAATGATCCGTTGTTCTCAGTACACCAAAGAGATTGCTTCCATCAATATCATGGGTGACCTCCATGTTGCCAAATCTAATAATGATGTTTCTGTTCATATGTTGCTTAGCTGCTCAGCAGCTTTCAATATAAGTGACCATCCCTCTTAACCTAAAATAGTATCTTCTGATGGTTTTTAAACCTTTGCATTCTCCTGCTTTCCTCCTACACTATAAAGAACATTCTCCCTCAATACATTTTGCAGGTCCATCCCTTTTATATCACTGAAGTGTCTAGGATTCTCTCTTGAGTCATTTGCTTCATTTGCATACCTCCCCTTAGGTGGCTTCAGACTGCCTATGGCCTTAAAAATGTAACATATAAATCCCAATGATTCCTAAGTCTTCATCTACAATAATGACCTCTCCTCAAATCACTAAGCTCAAATATGTATCTCCTAGACATTTCCACGTAATTGTAGAACCAGCTTCAGGGGTCCTGTGCAGCTGCACTCAGAAGGGTTCCTGCTTGGTTTAATTTTCCACAGTCACCATCATCATTCTGAAATCCTTCAACACTTTGGGAAAGTGAAGAATTCCTGTGGGCAGAGGAGATTTGTGTAATGTGCATATTCACTCTGCTCATTGCCCCGACCCATCACATATAGCATTTGCAATGCCACAAGCACAGGCTTCCTGGGTATCCGCAATGCATGGGAGTTCGCTGAGGCTCAAAATGAGCACAGTAAGTGCCTTATCTAGAGGCACTGACCGCCATGAGATGACATGCTTTCCAGTAGAATTAGGACTTGCTTCAATGCAGAAAGAAGGCAATAGCATTCTCAGAAACATGAACAACCAAGAAGCCCTATCTTATTTGTGTCATTTCCCTATATTAACCAACATTACACTGAAAGTGATGACAGAAAAAAAGAGAAAGAGCAACCAAAATACATACACATATATAAACTATTAAATATGAATTTATAATTTGGGTGACTCAGTATATGAGTTAAATGTCCTTATATTTGCTTTTACACGGGTGTCACACAATATAAAGATGAATGGTGAAATTCATGCAGATACTGCAAAATTTTAATTTTTCTTAATTTAAAATGACCTTAAGTAGCAAATTATGGATGGAACTGCAAAATATTATGCTAAGTGAAATAAACCAGTATGTGCAAGACAAATACCATATGATCTCATCTATAAGAGGAACCTAATGAACAAAATAAACTAATGAGAAAAATAGAACCAGAGGCATGGAAATGAGGAACAGACGTACAGCAGCCAGAGGGGAGGGGGGAGGGGGATAAGGGTGGGAAGAAGGAGAAGGGACTAGTCAAGGAACAGGTATGAATGACCCATGGACATGGACAACAGAGTGGGGGTTGACTGTGGGGGCAGGGGACGGGCTGGGCAAAGGAGGGCAAAGGGGGGAAAACTGAGACAACTGGAATATAATAATAATAAATTATTTTTTAAAAAATTCCACAAATCAAGAGAGTAGAAAAAGGAAAAAGGCTTTACATTTTAGTACTTTTAATGGCACTTTTCTTCCTGCTTTTTGAACAAGTAGCTCTAATTTTCATTCTTGCATGGGGCCCACAAATATATAATGGGACTGCATAAATGACTAATAGACATCTCAAACTTTACATTTTCACAAAGTATTCTTAGTTTCCCTGTTTCCTTCCTTTCCAAACCTCCTTCCCTAGTCTTTCTCATATTAGTCACAGCCCATAAATCTACTCAAGTAAAAAAAAATAGAGTTAGCTTTTCTTCTCTATTTTCTCCATCAGTATGACAAGTACCATTAACTCCACAAAGCGCATCCTCAGGCTGTCTTCATCTATCTCTTAGTTCCACTCACCACCACCTCTTGCCTGGACTAGCAGAGCTGCTTCTTAACTGGATTCCCTATTAACTCTCCACAATCCATTTTATAAACAGTCCATAAAGAAATCTTTCAAAGACATGAACAGATATTTGCCCTTTCCTAATTAATGTATTCCCATGTGTCTTGTTGCTTTTTGCATGAAACTCAAATTCCTACCATAGTTTTCAAACTTCTACGTGACCTGATATCTATGTACCACTCCAAACTCAGTCCACTCTGTGTCTCATACCCCTTACCTCTGCCTCACAAGGCTTTGTGTGGTTTTCCCAGAATCCTAGGATTGCTTGGACTTTTAGGTCTTTTGTACTAATGGGTCTTCTTCTTGGAATGCTCTTTACCCTGGGCATCTCTTTTTTTCATACACATCTCAGCTTAAGTGTTTCTTCCTTAAGGACCCCTTTCCTAACCACTCCAAAAAAAAAGAGATCTTTTTTCAAATAGGTATCTTGTTTTAATTTTTTCACGTGCTTTTTTGTGTGTATTCATTTATGTATTTATCACCAGTCTTCTCCCACTGAGATGTTAGCTCCATGAGATTGGGGACCTCACCTATGTCATTTCATGTTGTATCTACAGTGTCTAGAACAGTATTTGGAATAAAGTAGGTACTTAGTAAATATGTGTTGGCCAGATGAATAAATGGACAAATGAATCAGCTTGGCAGTTCAGTTGTGTTTCCTCTGTAGATGGGTGTGCTTGTGTGTATATATCTGTGCATGTATGTACCCACATGTAAAAACACATGCATATATATATTTAGATACCATAGTAGATACTGGTATTACTTTCTCAGCAATCATGCTATGCCTCCCTCATTGGGCAACAGCCATGGATTCAGAGCGGAACTGACCCACCCACAGTTGCAAATGGGTCCCTTAATTGGCTTAAAGCCTATCTTTTCTACTGCCTGTATTTTTGATTCAGTGATTGGCATACAACCCAAACTCTGGGATTTTGTTCAATATTTGAGGAAGAGAAGTCCTTATTCTGATCCTCAGTTTGACAGGGCAGCACCCAATTCCAGTTTCTGCTGGTATTAAAGTGACAACCAAGAGGAGAGCCTGCTTGAACATGAAGCAGACAGTACAGAAGGCAGAATGACGAGGACCCCAACTGGACTGTTACTGACTTGGATGAGCTGCTGGATCACACCAGGAGCCCAGCTGTTGGGCTTTCCACTCATGTGAGGCAAGAAACTTTTTCATTGTTTAAGCCAGTAATTTTCTATTACTACTTGCAAAGAAAACATTGTGACTGTTTACTGATGCTAAGTTCTAATCACTGTTAGCATTTGGGGTATACTTCCTTCCAGTCATTTTTAATGCCGTTAAAGAGTAAGATAGCTGTAAACTGAATGCATATATACCTTTGTGTATTATCTTTTCCTACTTATTTTCATACTAATACTTACCTTCACAACCATAATCTCGGTGGTTATATAAATACCGCTTCATCGAACACACTATAACTTAACCATTTCCCCATTTTTTTGACACATAGGGTATAATCACTCTTCTCATGTTTTGATTAATTTCTTTAACACTTATTTCCCAGAAATCTAATTATTAGGTCAAAGTATATAGAAATTGATTTACCTCCTGAAACACAATGCCAAATTGCTTCCTAAAATAATTTTAATATTTTCAATACCTTCATGTACCCTGACTGTATTAAACTGTATCACAATTTCACTTGTTACAAAAATTTAACACCTGCTTTTCAGCGGTGACAACCTCCCCATGACAACAGGCCACACGCTAAGGATCTCCTCCATCCCTCTCCAGAAGAGAAGAGGAAATGCAAGAAGTGCCTGGCACAGAGCCGCAATTCCTACTTCATGGGTGTGAAATGCCCAGGATGCTGCAAAATCACCACTGTCTTTAGTTTTGTGCGTTGGCTGCTCCGCATCCTCTGTCAGTCTATAGGAGGAAAAGCAAGGCTTCCAGAGGATGCTCCTTCCGAAAGGAAGTAGCACTGAAAGCACCTGTGTCAAGATGACAGGGAACCATCCCAATAAATGCATTTTGGATAAACATAATGATCAACTAATTAAATACCAGTAATTGGTTTCATATTATGTTTTAATTTGCATCTCTCTGATTACTGGAGGATTTGGATAATTTCTGATAGGTATTTTACTATTGATATTTATTCTTTGGGAAATATTTGTCACTATGTCATTGGATTGTATAGTCAGCTTTTTGGACCCATTGTGGCAGATGCTGTCGGTATCCTAGCACTATCTCCTGGGTTCCCATCATTCCTATAGACTCAGGTCAATGACTTTCACAGTGAACAACTGAAGTTCTCTGCCTAAGGGCTTTGTGGCTGGTGCACACAGGGCCCAAGCATGGGATGAGCAGGAAGTGTGTGAGTCAAAAGTCCGCCCTCAAAAACCAGAAGCGCCCATCAATCAAAGACTGATTGAAGTTGAGGTATAAATCCCCCAGCTCCCTTGCCCTTTGTGTGAGATAACACTAACGTTTGTGTTTTACATTCTCACCCAGAGCACATCAGTGGGATTAAGTTCTAGTTGTCCACAGTGGCAATTTGCTGGATGACTTAAATAATACGGGCTGCCTTCCCTTCCTTGTATCAGTCCCCAGTCCTACATTGCTGCATTTTGATATCACCTTACAAATAAGTTCTGTACCCCAAACCTTCTTTCAGGTTCTGTCTCTACAGAATCCAACTTAAGACACCCATCATATGAGACTTACTATAGTATAATAACTTAGACTTTAGAAAAATAATTACTGAACATTTGAAATCTTCCCTACTCTTTGTAAAAAAAAAAGAATCAAAATCAAGTATTTCACTTTCCTTTGGAAACAAACGGAAGTATTTTGTCCAATGTACACAGGCCTTTAAATTTTTTAATTCACTTTTAAGAAAAGGGAGCAAAAATAACTAATGATTCATTACGATTTTTAAGTTAAAGAAGTATTTATTTGTTATATATGTGGCTTCAGGACTTTAGGTTTTTTTTTTCCTGTGGGTACTTGTTTGAGCTTTGGAGAAGTACAAATTTATTTCTCCCTAGGCTTTAATCACCATGCTTAAAGGAAATCTTTTGAAATGAAGGCAGCATATGTTGCAATAACTAGACCCTTTCATTAAATTTATCCCTTAAGAAAAAGCCCACACAGTAACTGATTTTTGACCTCAGTTCAAACAGAACTTTGGCTAGAATATTCTCAGAGGTAAAATACCAAGAGTAATGGGAACTTTTCGTATTTTAAAGTTTTCCAACAACCACAATGCACTTTATCCAGCATATGTTTGGTTTGGGCTGTTAGAAGTTCACTTGGAGTTTAGATGGTGTTTTATAGATTGTCTGAACAGCCTGTTTTCCCAGTATATATGACCTCCCATTTTGAGGATTGATAATGTAAGAAGAAATTCTTCTTTTAAAGGAAAGTGTGTTGTCAAAACAATCACAGTTTATACAGATGTCCTTGCAAACACTGAATTTTAGAACTTCTAACTTCAGATTTACAATTTGGGAATGATATTTAAAACTCAACAGATCATAAATTCCCTTTAAAGTATAAATTTACTTCAAAGCCACAGCTTTGGCTGCGAAGTCACAACTTTTAAATAATGTCTTTAAAATTTTTTAACAATTTCAAATATGTATTTCAACATTAGTGTCTTTTAAGCTGAGTAGCAGCATACACCGCCTACTAATAATGATTATTGCTTAACTGATTTTAAATGAAAGTAACATAAAACAGTTTCTGATGTATATATACCAGGGATATTACAGTTTTATGGGCATCATGACATAAATTCAAAATATTTGGAATTTGGAGGGAAGATTTTGCCATCACAATTTAGAGAAACCTTCCACCAAGATTTTGACATTATTGTAGAATGTTTGATTTATAAACATCACGTCCTCAGAAGTCAGGCTATCTACAAGGGCAAAACGAAGTGGAGATTTGGGTGTCTGGATAATTTAGGCTAACAGCTGTTAATGAAATTGAGTAAAAGGGTTCAAGAGAGGTGGGGAGATAAAATTAAATCACCGCAGACCTATATGACAGTCGCCTTTTTAGCAGTCCTCCTCCTTCACTTTAACTGTGATGCCTTTTCAAAGGCCTGGTACTTGTTCCCAGACTTGACCGATCCTCTGCAGAGCTCAAGGTTAAGAACACACAATCAAGAGGCTACCCTGAAAGGCATCAGTACTTGAGCTGGCTGAAAGTGCTACTCCTCTCCAATGTGGATGAGACCAATAATGGCCCAAAAGGCCAATAGCACTCTCATTGAGAAAAACTAAATGGGGTCTAATCAAGTTATCCAGCCAACTGGTGCAGGACCAGATTTGCAAGCTCCATGTGTTGTCCTGTGCCCAGTCTAGAAATTCTACAGTAATTGTCTATTACATACCAATCTGAGCACAAACCTCTCGCCACTAATAAAATTATAGCATCAACATATTCTGATGTTGGTAGGATCAAAGGAGTCTTCTGCATATATACTACGTTTCCTGAATGTGCGGTTTTTAAAACTCAGAAGTGATTGATATTCTACCGCTCAAATTAGGTAGGTGAGGCCTAGAAAATCTAATCCAGGCTTCATCGCCCTTAGGTACTGTGATAGGTAGTCATGCATCATAGCCAGTTGTGCACTAAATTTATGTTATCTCATTAGGAACATTCCCCCCGAATACAATAATGTCTATTTATTAAATTCAATGCAATAATTACCAACCAAGCAAAACAAAGCTAAAATATATTCCGTGGAAAATACAACTGCTTGAAAGGTATTCAACAGAAATGTAATGTTTATTTGGTGAAATTTCCATAATGATCATCATCTCATTCATATTCATGTGATTCCTAAGAAATGCTGTCTTTTACAATTCCAGGAGAAGTTATGCATCATTACCCAGCCCTGCTGGGCTTTGAAGGTGCTGGGATACTTGTTGTCACGTTTAGTGAAGACAAGCAACCTTTTGATAAAGTGTGCATTTGGTTCATGTGCTGGAAAAACAAGATAAGTTGGGGTATATTTTTCATTCATTCAGTTGATACATTAAGCAGACATTTTTTATAGTTAATGATGTCTCCATCTGTTGATAAGGCACAAGCTTCACCTCAAATGACTATAGCTCATAAGCAGAGAGTGGTCTATTGTAAGGCAGTTAATTATACTATGTAAAATTACAAACAGGTTGGTGGCCTAAAACTAAGTTCAAAAATTAAGATATAATAACTTAAAAATACCTACATAAAAATAAAAAAATAAAAATATCTACATCCTATTTTATTTATATACTGATAGCAAATAAATAAGATGAAACTTTTGAACTGTTGAGTTTTTTTAATACATAAGAATCCATTTCCTTTCTTGTAGAATAAGCCAAAATAGGAATCCAGGGCTGGTGTGGTGGCTTCCATCACTGGGAACACAAGCCCCTTGTAAGTTTCTACTTTAAGATGCTTAGTAACAACGTCTAGCTGCCAGGTTGCTTCATGGTCCAAAATGACAGTGGGCACTTCAACCTTCACCTCTACCTTGCAGGCATCAGGAAGGAGAAGGGGAGGGAGGATAAAAGGCAAGCCCCAATGTCTATACCCTTTTGAAAAAAATCTTCCTTAAAGTTCCACCTTACAACTTTAGATTACATCACATTGGTCAGAAATTAGCCGCATGTCAAACCCAGTCTTAGCTGATTACATTGCCACCATGAATAAAAATGGGGTATGTTATACTGAAGGAAAGGAAGGGAAAGGATATTGGTTGAGCAAATATATTGCATATTTTCCATCTGCCCATTCTGACCCAGTTTCCAACCTTCACCACCCTGTTCTGTGCTTTAGGGAACACCTCAGTGCCCCAGGGGACAGACCTAGTCAGCCTTCACCATTTGGGTTGGGACAGTGAAACTAACCAACAGAAGATTAAAAGGTGGGAGGAGGGAAATGATGGGTCTTCATTCCTCCCACCCCAGCTCAGGCCAGATCCCTTATAGATAAAAACAAAACTCTTTTCCAAATGAGGCCTTTGAACTTGATTTGTTTTTCTTGATTGAGCTATGCTACTCACCATTTTAAGAAAATTAGAATTGCTTTCTAATTCTTAAGCAAACTTTTTATTTTGTTGTATGAATGAATGCATCTTATTTGCCAGTTCACACAAGGACTATTCCAACTGAGAATTATTTATAAATCGGTTACCTTCCTACCCTGTGATTTAACATAATATGTACACTCTTTTTGCTTTTCGTTTGTATTTGTTGGCCACAAGTCTCCTAGGTCTCTTTGGTTTATACGCTGCAAGCCACTAAGAAGGTGTGGTTTCATGGAAGTGGTAGGGGCAATGCCATTCGTGGCCCACAGCTTAGTCAGCAACATGTATCTCATAAAGATGAAAGACTGTTTATTTCATAAAGCCAGACCTCAATTATGTACTTTTCCTGGTTTAGAACTTATTCGAGGTAGTAAAAATAGCGCATTGCCCAAAATGTCACCAAAGATAGGAATCTGATATTAGAAATATTCCAAAAGTTACTTCATTTCAGGTGTTATTACTGTTAAGGGTACCCCCATGTGAAGCCACATTGCCTAATGGCTTATGATTTCAGTTGGTTATATTTAAATTAGGGTACACGTATTAAAAATGCCACCTATTTTTTTAAAGAGCAATTTCCAGTCCGCAGAGGAATCGGTGTGCTGTTTGGCAAAAAGGCTGCACGCCATCCTGTTAGGCGGGCTGTATTCCCGTTTGCATTTCCCTAACGATTAGTGGTGTTGAGGATCTTTTAATGTGCTTATTGGCCATTTGTGTACCTTCTTTGGAGAAATTTCTATTCAAGTCCTTTGTCCATATTTCTAAACTATTTTTGAAAGCTAATTTTTATGGGTGGTGTCTGAATATCAGTTCCTATAGCTTGTGGGTGAGTAGTAGTTTGACAGATTTCTTTAATGTCTAGAGTAAAACAGAACAAACAGACCAAAACTCTCTTGGCTTTGGAGACTGGCTCTGTATTGGGCATTCTCAGTGTTCAGACAGGCTGTTTACAACTCTAAATTAACCTTCACTTCCTGCCGGCATGGAGCCTAAAGACCTGCCAGAGGTAGAAGTTCAGGGTCTTTTCAGGCCTTTTCTAAGCGTGCACCCACCCCCCGGCACATGCATGGATTTTTAGATTCTTTATTGGAATATTTTCGAAACCCTTATTTCCAAAAGTAACCGTCTCCAGCTTTTCCTCCTAGGCTTAGGCATGTCTATTGTTTGCCCTGACTGTAATCTTTCGTCCCTGGCGGCAGCAGCTTGTCCCTTTGTCTTTCAGTGTTTTTGAGGAATGCCATCTACACAGTTGCTTTTCTGCCTTTAGAGAACTCCAGGCCAGGCCAAAGAAAGGCCAGGGTCTTGCATCATTCATTCAGGGCACCCCCCAGACAGGTCAAAATAGAGGAACACAACTCCATACAAACAAGTTTCATTATGTTTCTTCTAGAATCAGGTATCCGTATTGGGAACATGGGCTGACACCTCCATTGCCGCTACCACGCTGATGGTGGCAGGGCCCAGTCAGAATGTCACAAAGCTCCCTAATGGTGTTTAAGTCAACTTTCTCTCAGTTCAGAATTTGCTTGGTTGCTTTAAACCTTTGGTTATTTCCCAGAGTTCTGATACAGTTGACAAAAGCTGACAGTTTTTGCTTGTTTTATCATTGTTTCTATGAAGAAATGGATCCTTAGAATTCTCTTCTCCACATTTTTTTGCTTTATTTTTTTAACATATTTAAGAGCTGATTTTAAAGTCTCTGTCTAGTTAGTTTTGCTCCACCAATTTACCACCAAACCTCACATTCTTAACCCTGTATTCTCACTAGGGTTCAATGGGATTCCAGAGCAGGGTAGGCAAAGCATCACGATGCCAAGCCAATGGTGTGAGCTTGGAAGTAAAAGAGGCAGTTCTGAACACATATTCCCTCTCTCTTCCCCACCCCTCCCACACTCTTATAACCCAGAAGCATGGAGAAAACATGAACTCACAGACCGAGACCATCCACAGCAACCCGGAATGCTGCACCTCACTCAACACAGGACTTTGGCTTGAGCTTCGAGAGGCAGTTTTTATGATTTAAGCACCTTTGAGGGCATTCTTTTTCCCTTCTGGTTGTTCTTAAGTCTTCTCTAGAAAGATCATATACTTACACTGTCTGTAAGTCTATAGCTTTCTCTCAATTCCTATCAAGCATTCAATTGTGGCAAATAACAAGTGTAAACACTTTGTTTTAATGGTAAGATAGGGCATGCCAGGGTAGAACATGACATGTGCTCCTATTGCCAGTGTCACAGGAGCTATTTTGTTGTCAGGCTGCATCAAAAGCATCAGAAAATCGTTTGAGTTGGAGGGGAGTAGACTATAATTTCCATTTCTGTCCCAAATAATCAGTCACTGACAATTTAGACAATTCTTACCAATAAGGATGAAGCCAATTTTCTCTACCCCATCAAACTAAGCATATGTTTTCAGAAAGAGATTTAAAAATCATTTCAAGGCCTGACTAAAATTACATGAAAGAGACAGTTGAGTCACAGGAAAGGTTTTTAAATGACAAGACACTAATAAGTGACCGTGAATATCCTTATGTGCTGCAAAGCCCATCTCTGCAGGATCAAAGATCTATCCAGTAACAACCAAACTATCTAGGTCAACTCTGGAGGAGAAAATTCTTTCAAGCTAATGGGCCCAAGCACTTGGTGTCCCTCAGCTTTCTTCAGTCTGATCCTGTGATGACACATATCTCTTCTCCCCCAGTTCAATTATTTGGCTTTACCGAAGTTGCAAAGACTTCTACCTATTGGTTGATATTATGCTAAAGGACTAGAGAAAGACACAAATAAAGGGAATTGTGGTAAATTCCACACAGCGAAAATCTTTCTAAAGTATGAAATGTCTAAGTGTTCAGGAAATACTTATCCAGCTACCCTGAAAGAATATTAAATATGCAGAAGAAATTTTGGTCATTGCCACACGAGAAGATGGCCAATATGAGACCCCATGAAAAGAAAGAAGCGATCACAAGAGACTTTGCCACAAAGCTGGATAACTTTTTTTTTAAGGCTTTCAATTGAAGAGAAAGTTTCAATTTTCTGAGGAGTTCCCTTAAATGCCCCAGTGCATGTCTGAGCGATTTCACATGAATGAGATCCTGCCATATGCTGAATTTGAATTTGGCATCTGAGCTAATACAGAAAAACAACAAATAATATTAATATTGTCAAACAAGAATTCAGAAGCCGAACAAGAGCTTTTATTAATGTTAACAGCACCTTTTTGAGATATAATTGATACACAGATAATGAATTTTAATTTGGCAATTGTATATGACTATGTAATCATCACCCAGATCAAGTATGAAACATTTCATCTCTCTAGAAAGTTCTCCTCACGCTATTTTTCACTCAGCCCCGTAGCACTCCAGAGTCAACATTTTGGTTTCTATCAATACAGAGTGCTTTGTGTGTCTTTAAACTTAATATTTATGGGGTTGTGGAGTATGTTCTCTTTTTTTGTCTCTTCAGATCTCTTGAAAAACATGATTTTCCATTTTGTGGAATGCATCAGAATTTCATTCCTATTTATGGTATTAGTATTCCATTATAATATACCACAATTTATTTGTTTATTCACCAGTTGATGGGCATCTGGTTGTTTTCACTATGGGAATATTATGAATAAAGGTGTTATGAATGACCTAAAGGTCATTATATGAATATGTTTTACTTCATTTGGGTAAATACCTAGGAGTAGTATTTTGGGTCACAAGGTGTGTATTGAATATTATTAGAAACTGCCAAAATGTTTTCCAAAGCAATGTTACCTATTTTATATCATTACTGCATGAGACTTACTATTCTACATTCTTGTAAACACTTGGTTTTATTAGTGTTTTTTTTTATTTTAGCAATTTTAATGAGTATATAGTTGTAGAATAGCCTTGGAGAAATTAATAAATGGTTTATCAAGGCTCCTATTTTGTTTTTCTGGGCTCACTTGCTTATTTTCCTAAATTTTCTAATTTCCACTCCCCAAATGCTATCAGCAGTTACAGACAAGAGCAAAAGATTAAAACAATAATGTTCACAGAAATAGACACATAGGATAAAAGTTGTATGCTTACATAGATAAGAATCTGTGTTTTAAAAATCAAGAACTTTCAAAGGCAGAGAAGTTTGTAGATCTTAAAACACAATTTCTGGGCACAAAATTGTTGCTTGATTTCGAGAAGTTATTCCGCCTTAACTTAGAGCTATGCTGACATCACTCACGGATTTGGGAACTGAAATTTTTGGCATCCATTAAAACTTCAAAAGTAAATCTAAACAGTGAGAAACTATATCTAAATCCTTTCTTGCGATAGCAGAAGCCAAAAGCAACCCTGAAATTGCTTTTCATACTTGTAAGAGTGTACCTTTTGAATTTTGTGATTACTGTGTCACAAGAAACCATAAGATGCACTCAAGCTATAAAATCACCCTGATTCTGATAACTGATTTACCTATGGCCTGCTCTTGGGCATTTGAGACAAAACAGCTTCTGAAACTTCAGCCCTGCTCCTTAGAATACAAGTATGAATCTACATCAGACTGCTTTCAGGGGTCACCACATCCTCAAAGGACGCAGCTCAGGGATAGCTGTTGTTAGACACACCTGGTCTCTTTGCTCACCAACCTAAGTTTATCCTGAATCCTCAGTGTCTCCCTGAGGTGATTAACCGATAATCACCATGAAATCAGCATAAAAATGCTTTTCCAGCTATAAAACCTGGAAAGGGAGCTGGGAGTGCAGGACCAGATGTTAAATGTCTGATGCCTGGGGATAGCAGTGTGGGTAGTGGCTCTGGCATCTGGCTTTGGATCTAGAATTATCAACCACACATATCTGGCCAAACAGCAAACATTCCCTATGAAATTGTGAGTGTGTGTATGTGAGAGAGAGAGAGAGAGAAAGGGAGGAGAGAAAGATGTTCAGTCTTTTATTTCTTTCCCGTGAACATTTTGATTCAAGATGAAAAGCAGAGGCAGGAGAATGTGAGTATAATTTCATGGAAGCCCAATCCCTTGTACTCTAGTAGGCATTCCATTGTTTATAAATGCCGAGGGGCTACCATATAGAAAATTCTCTATGTGTGGGACCAGCTCAAATTGAAATGCTGACAAAACTTCCAAGAAATTCATCAGGTATTGATCTCTCCATTCTTTCTTCTTCTTCTTCTTTCATCTATTCACTTTCCTAAATATCCCACATGTATCAGTTGGACACCAAGAGCTAAAGGATGTCTTTGCAGAGAAATGACAAAAACTGAGTTAGGAGAATAAACTTCAAGGTCTTTTCTATGCAATAATCAAAGATAGAGCTCTGTTTTAAATCTGGGTATGGAGTATGCCAAATTAACCACAAATATTACTAAAAATATTGCCCACACAGCAAGCAGACTAATCATTCAGGAAAGTTGGTGCCTAGGATACCACATGAGAGTCTTCAAAGCTTCCTGTTATGACCAGGGACTGGTGATCGGGCAGTGGCCACGCCCTCTAGACAGTTTGGGAAACAGCTATTTACTAACTGGCATAAAAGGATCTCCATATTTTTATAGTTGGTTAGACATAGCAGTTTTACTAACCTGGCTTAAGGCTCAAATCTCATTTTAGCTACAGCCTTTCGTGAATGCCAAGACTCTCCCTCTCAGGTTGTGCCCCCCTACTCCCTCCGCTCAGAAGTAGACACACTCACAGAAATCCAAAATCACACTCTTTTTACTGAAAAATCTAAAGTCTGCAACAAGTGTAAGTAGGTTACTTGGGAGATGATCTCAGAAGAAACTTGCAGGGGAATGAGAGAAGGGGATGGAAGGGGGACAAGGAAGGCTAGGTTGCCGGGCAGATACCACTGTGCACAAACTGGGGTTTCCTCACTCGGGGCCCTCTGGGAATGGCGTAGTAGCCACCTCAGCGATGAGAAGCTGCGTATTTATCCAATAGCTACCGTGGGTCATTCTGAGGGCTGTTTGTGGGAGCGCTCACTTCCCAGCACCCAAAGGGACAGTCAGTCCACCAGAGAAAGCCCTCAGGCAACAGGATCCAAGTGCAGGAGGAGCTGGAAGACAGCAGGTGTGTACAGGAATGGAACAGTCACAGCCTCCAAATAAAATACCTGTTAGGCCTTTAGAAGAAACGATGACCCTTAAAAAAGCAAGTTGAGTGTGTAATTTGGCGGAAGCCAAGAAAGAATAAACTCCCCAAAATATAAAAACTGTTCCTTAAAAATTAGAAAAAATGTCTGAGGATGTTCGCTCTTCTTCTCTCCAGTCTGCACTGCTCTGATCTTTCAGTGGAAAGAGATCTGACAGTAGATGGTTTCCAGGAGAAAGAGTGTTTCATGCTTTCAGCTGCAGCCAACCTGAAGGTAAAATTGTCACTCTTCGGTTATACTAAATTGAAAACCAACAATCTAGCAAGAGAGAAACTTATGAGTGACCTATGGTGAAATGCAGTATTTTATGAAATTATACTCGATTTGATTATTCCTGTTAATCACAGGAAAATTAGATCCAGACCTTACTCCATGCAACATGTTAATGTCTGTTCTTTGTCCATTCCACCTGTCATTCCCTGTTACAGAATCCAAACTTCCAAACTGATGGGTATATCTTTTAATCTGCTCCTGGTAAGAAATTCATTATTCAGATACACACACAGAGAAAGATACAAGTAGATATAGAGCTAGAGATAAAGAGAGAGAATGAGCCATCAGCTGAGATTCTCCAACCACTTAACTGCCGGGAGTCATTCTTTTAATTCATTATGCATGGTGAATTTCATGTAAGGTCCACAGGAAATCCTAGGAAAAAAACTCCTAACGAAAGCACTGGTTTAATTCCAGTCTAAGAATATACTCAAAGGACTGTAATGGTAGAGGATAAAGGGAGGTTTGGGGAAAGTATGAGCTAGGGTTTTGATTAGTAATCAAAATCAAATACTGTACAGTCCCCTGGCCATCCGGACCTTCTAGTGGGTCCTGAACTGGTCCTCTGCTGTTTCATTAGTAATTGGCTACAAAAATGAGAATACTTAAAAGCAAGTACTGCCAACTTGGATCTAGAAATTCTTCTTCAATTCTACTTTCAACTTGGGTCTAGATATTCTTCAATTCTACTTTATCTGCTTCCAACATAAGATAACAGTAGCTAAGAGAAGAGGTTTATTTTACGTGCTTCATTTGCCTCTGCATTCCCCTTTTAATTTCTTTTGGTCTTCAAGAATTATGTCTTCCTTTCTTCCCTGCTTCACTGAAAACCATTTGTTGAGAAATGTGGAAATACCTCCTTTTCTTGGAATCCAATATTTTGCCAGCGTAGTTACTATTTGATCAACATTCAGAGCTCAGCAAAACACTTCAACTTATTCTACTAATATGGAACATATTTCTCCGTGTATGATAGGCACCCTCATTTTTGGCCCAAGCTTCCAGGGAAAATATCTTCAGTTTTAATTTTTAATTCCATTATTTATTTATTTAGATTTAGATACTTGTTTTTTGTATTATAAAGGACTTTTAGCATTTATTTTTGAACGTATGAATATCATTATTGCTTTCTAGAGTTACACTTTTAACATGTAAGCATAAATAAAAGAATTAAAAACATTTACATAGATACAGAACTAGTACCACCCATATATAATGCACATCCTTATTTTTTCCTCAAATTTGGGCAAAAAAGTGCACATTATACACGGCAAAATATGGTACTCAGAACCCACCTGTGCCAGACATTGAATTAGGTGCTGAGCACATAAAGCTAAGCAACACCAGATGCAACCACTGTTCTCATGGTGTTTACAGTCTAGTGGTGAAAATCGGACTCAATTAAATATAAATGTACAAAAGAAATAAGCACTCTAAGGTACAGAGATTCACTCCTATTGAATATGACCATATAACTTAGATACGTAGATAGATGATTGATAGGTACATAGATAGATAGATTGATTGACTGATATAAATAAATAGGTAGCCCTGGCTGGTTTAGCTTAGTGGATTGAGTACCAGCCTTAGAACCAAAGGGTTGCTGGTTTGATTCCCAGTCAGTGCACATGACTGGGTTGCAGGCCAGGTCCCCAGTAGGGGGCGCATGGGAAGCAACCACACAGTGATGTTTTTCTCCCTTTCTTTCTCCCTCCCTTCCCCTTTGTCTAAAAATAAATAAATAAAATCTTAAAAAATAATAAACAGATAAAAATTGACCCTGGAGGCAGGTTTTGGGTGATAGGAAGTCTTCTCTGAAGAAGTGGCACTTGCATTGAGATCTGAAGGGGGATGAAAAGATTAACTAAGAGGAGAAATGGGAGAGAAAGATCAGTCTCAATGGAGGTGATCTCTTCCTCCCAGAGAAGAGGAGAGGGGTAACAAAGGGTCTAGAGAAATAAGTGGGGCCAGAACATGCAGGGCCTTCAAGTTCATGATGAACGTGTTGGTCCTGATACTCAGAGCAATGAAAGGTACTGAAGAATTTTAAACCTGGGGCTCCCCTGATGCACTGGTTCATCTGAAATGATCACTTTCTGTGCAGTGTGCAGAAAAGGCTGGACAGGAGCTCAAGAGAATGGTGGGGAGTTAGTCAGAAGGCTACGGCAAAACGTCAAGGTGAACTAAGTGGGGAAGGTGAAAAGGAGGAGAATGAGTGCATCCAGGACACTCTTGGATGGACTCCAGAGGCGAAACTTTAGAATCTGAGGTGGGTTGAAAACGTGTTGGAAGAGAAAAGTATAAATAATGACTCCTAAGTTCCCAGCTCGCAAATCTGGATGGATAAAGGTGACAGCATTTAAAACAAGAAAGCGATGCCCTTGTAATGCATTTGATGCGTGTCTTCATGCAAGACTAATTTCCTGAGTCTCAACCTTTGGTTTTATGAGGAACAACTGCCTGGTTCGAATCTGTGATGGACAATTAGGTCCTTCCTTTGATAGTATCTGTGTTCAGAGGTGCCATAATTGTTTATTTAAAAAACTAATTCTGGAGTTGGCTATAGGGCTTCAGTGGACACAACAGCAAGCCACAAGCAGACAGAATGAGCACAGAAAACACACTGCTTGATGCTTAGTAGCCTGAAGAAACAATAAGCTGGTTTTATTACAAGTTAGGGGAAATGAGAAAGTTCTGTGAAGTGAGAGCCTGCCGTTTCAGATTTTTCAGAGAACTGAAGTTATTATTCTAGGAATGTATTTGTTTTATCAGTGGGCCGTTTCACCAGTAACTGTTAATTAATGCCAGCCCTTGATTTCTGCCTAGGGGGTGCAATTATAAATCTTCAGACACATAGAGCAAGATACGCTACCTGGAAACCACAGAGTACCGATAAGGCAAAGCCATTGCCAGAAAATAATACTCATAAAAGCACAGCTGATTTCAAAACAATAACTCATTTTTATGGCATAAAAAACTCTCCTTTGTAAAACAGAAATGTAATTTTTGTCACAAAGATTTAGGATACTAGTCATTTCCTACAAACATACAACTTGAATAAGAAACAGCCAGAACACAACAGTGATGATGTTGTTTATTATAATGTCATCAATGGCTCATTTCAGCCACAGATCGAAGGTTTGTCACCCATGGTCTGAATATGCCTGATTTTGTAGCTAGGTCTATTTAGGAGGTGGCTGAGCTTAGAAACATAAGTTTTGTCACGTTATTTTTCTCCCAGATATTAAGGATGTGGTATGGGTTTCCGTGTAGAATCAGCGGCATTCTTGGAAATATAAGAAAAATCGAAATCATGATGTATTCCCCAGACAAAGCTCAGAAACTAATGTGTGAATGTATTGTGTTAACAAAATGCTACTGAAACATTAATCAGAATGAATCGCTGATATCCATTAGAAATGATCACTGGACGAGGAGTGCATCCCTGCTTTCTAGATTTTATGAGACTATGCAGACATACTGGGTAGATTTTTACAGCACTCTGCAATCTGTCAGAGAGAAGAGGACATTCATTTTCTCAACTTCAGATAAAGTCACTATGTGAATTCCCTATCAGGCTGTCTGCTAGATTTTTTGCAACGGTGATACACAAATAATACAATATTTAGATTTCTTCTTGAATGACAGTTTTGCCAACTTAGGCAGGTTACTCTACTTCTTGAGCTTCACTCTATCTGCAAAACTGGTATGATCTTACTCTTCTCACAAAACCATTTTGAAAATTAAGTAGAATAATACACGTAAATGTGTACAATATAGAAGAAATACCCAATAATATTAGCTGTCCCGGTAACACCACTAAGTCAGTATGTCTTAAAAGTACATCACCCCAGAAGTGCCTTGTGTTTTCCTGATTCCACGACTTGGCTCAGTCCATTCTTCCACTGTCTTTCACTCAATGCATTCTGCCAAGGTGTTTCATTTGGGCTGGAAATGGGAGTCTTCTCTGATATCTTCTTCTTTCCCACTGTCCCAGTCCAGCAAGTTTTATAGTCCAGCCAAATTTTTAATACCAATGTTTCTTTTATTTGTACTTACCTCCCTACCCTTTACTTTACTAGTTCAAATCCTCATTTTTCTCTCCCCTTGACGATTGCATTTGCTTTCCAACTGGCCTCCCTAGCACTCCTCCCTCCCAGGATGTGCGCACATACAACAGAGCTGCCAGATTCGCCTTACACTGGCGCACTTTGAGTCACACCACAGTCCTGCTCAGAAACCTCCAGTGGCTTTTCATTTCCATCCAAGAAAGGCTGGCACATAAATCCTTCCACGGTCTTGTCCTCAACTCACCTTCTTCAGCCCGATCTCCCACATGAGTGCCCCAAATATAAACCCCCTCCCAGCCAAACTGGCCGGCACATCATTCCAGAATTGCCTTGTATTTTCCTGACTCCATGACTTGTCTCAATCTGTCCTTCCACCTGGGATGCCTTTCTTGTTCTCAGCAGATTTCTACTCATTCCTAATGCTCACTTCAAACAACACCTCGCTCACTTCCAGGAGACAAGTGTTTATCCCCTTTTCCAACTCCACTGCACTACATTTTTTTTCTTACAATATTCCCCACATATGGTTTTGCATTCAAATAATTTTCAGACATATATTATTCATCTCCTTGACATCTCCAGAGTGTCACTTCCTTGATAATGAAGACTGTTTTATTCATGTTGTATAACCTTTCATGCCTTACTCAGTGCCAGGTGCTCAAGAAAATGTCAATAGGTACACGAATGTCTCAGTCTTTATCAAATTGACTTCGTGACTCTTCAAATTTGTTACATATGCTGTCTCTTTATGAAACACATTTTTGCCTTTCACCATTTTGTCTTTTATTGAGAAGACTCCACCTAATGAATATACTCAAAGAACGTGTGATGTACCTGTTTTTGGAACACTTCATGTAGTAAAGAGTATTTTGCATGGAACATCTGCAAAAGTTGATCATGCCCTAAAATTGTGTGTCAGTGATACCTGATAATTAGAGCCCTTTCCAGGTCCTTGGTTGCATTGATATGAATACAACTTGGAGAAGGAAAGTTTAATAACCACTTACACGTGTACAGTGCCTTCTAATTTTCAAAGCAATTTCCCAGCTCTTAAGATGCATGTGATCCTTAAACAGCAAAGTGGCAACAGGTACTCTGATCACTACTTGAAAGAGAAGAAAATTGCCTTCCCAAGAATAATAAGTGACTTTTCCAAGGTCACAAAGCCAGCAAGTAAAAGAAGTGGAAGCAGAATTGGAATCTGTCTTCTAGATGCTGACTGTGTGTTTCTTCCTTTCAGTATCACTTTGGATTCTCTACTATTTTATTCTGACAACTCCCGAGCTTTTTGGGGTCCTGGAATGATTTTTGGCAGTATACAGTCTTGTACATGCCACACATCTCCATTTTTCCCCTGGGGATCCTTCACTTCTGGGACTGTTTACCCGGTTATTCAGAGAGAGCATAGAGAGCATTAGAGAGAGAAGAGGAAGTGTGTCCATCTGAGGCCACTATGTGAGTTAAATAAATGAGTTCCTGTGCAGGCGGAACATCCTGGGCCCAGTGCTGCTCCTACAGAAAGTGATTTCAGTCAATTCAAAATTCTACCCGTGCAGAAGGAAAATTACTCACAGCTGGGAAATGAAGCCACATCTGTGCTCTGCAGCTAGCCGAAGCCACCTCATTTCTCTGTACCTGATCTTAATTGCACTGCTATTTCAAAGTTTCATGCAAATATAAAGAGAGGGAAGTTTAAAAAGAAAGTTACATCTCAAAACTCATTGTGGCTTCCAGACATGAGGCGTTGCTTGAAGGTCAATGTTGACTCAATATCAATACTTAATTGTTAAACCATTACATGGGTGCTCACTTCGGCAGCATATACACTGAAACTGGAATGGCACAGAGAAGGTTATCTTTTTCTATAAGAAGGAACTACTATAAAGGACATATGGACAAAACCAAGGGGGAGGGTGGAGGTGGGAGAGGGAGGTGGGTTCACCTGGGGTGGGGTGGAGGGATGGGGAGAAGAGGCATACAACTGTAACTGAATAACAATAAAAATTAAAAAAAAAAGAAGCAATTCTTGTACCTTTCACTATTGCCTGAAATTTCTGTCCTCTGAGTTACCTGAGTCAAATTTCAGTATCAAGGACAGTCATCAGTGCCTTCAGAGAAAGCAGAAGCCAACTAGTTTTCCTTGGGTCCTAGGTCATCCCAACTGAGCTTAGCACCGTGAATGCACCCCAACTAAAATCAATGTCATGTAAAAATTCCTGTCCTTCAAGGACCATCTTTATTTCTTACGCACAAAAAAAACAACAAGCATTTGGGAGCATGATATCAGCAAGATTGGTGGATTAGGAGGTCTCATGACTTGTATCTCCAGAAAACAATGAGTAACGTCTCCGTACTGATGAGAATAGCTCTGAGAGAGTCCGGGAGTAAAACGCAGGAGATACGGCAACCCAGTGGAGCACAGAAATCAGATACAGCCACATGGGAAAGCATGGGCAGTCTTTTACCTGTGCTAGCACATCCCCCTGTCCTGCATGACTTGCTGCCAAAAGGGATCCCCTCAGTTATGACCTCCCTTTGCAGGAAATGGAGAGCAGAAGACCCCAGCAGCTTTCACTACCAAGGACCGAAGCAGCCTTTGTGGTTGCCAGGGACACCCGAGGCATTTGCCTCAGTCTTTGCCTACACTTGTCTCAGCTCATGGAGCTACCAAGAATCCATGCTACTGGTCCCCCAGAGCAGGAGCCAAGGCTGCAACCCCAACCACAGCGGCCCTGGCCCAGCACATGTACACCCCATACCCTCCATGGTTAGGTATAAAGTAGGTGGACATTAATGGGGTCCAAGTAAAGGTTTTAATACAGGACTACCCATGGTGGTGCAGGCCAAAAGGACCCCCTACTGACCATACCCCCCAAGATTAAAAAGCCCCCAAACATGTCTGCTGTATTTACCCTGGTTTGGAGAACATTTTGAAAGCCAATATTCAAGGATCATAGTGAGAAATCTGACCTGCAGTTGTTCTGAGCAATGGTTAGGAGATGTATCAAGTTGAAGGCTGACAAACAGACCAGGGTCCCTTGACTCGACCACTCTCTGGGGACCCAAAGCCTTTGCGCCGGAGTGGGTGCAATGGTCAGGAGGTGGAGGAGAGAAGTTTCTGACTACTTGACATGGGAGCCCCACGAACTGCAGCACCAAGATCCACTGGCGAAGCCCTGGCGTGGGCTAAATTAGATTGAGAGAACATACAGGTTGTTCTCCCAGTGAAGGGTTGGTGGGATTATGAAAGTTAGAATGTTTAAACAGGCTTACACAAATAACCTGTGTCTTCTTTGCCTGAATGTTTTATGGGAAAAGGTGTTCTGTCTGGCTGGGGAATGCTTACCCTCCCAAGTGTCCTAAAACCAAACTGCCAATAAAGTCAGAATGGACGTTATGGCTAAGAACAAAAAGTAAAATAAAATAAACTATTACATGATACATGGAGCAAATTGTGTATCTTATTCAGCTAATACTCAAGAAATGAATATAAATTATTCAAAAGTGAAGTGTATGCCCTGTCCTGAGCTCTCATCATCGGTCGATATGTCTCCATTTCATCATATTTCTTTCTTTACTTGGGTTTGTCAGTCAGTCTTTCAACTGTCACAGGCATTTAGAGCACTGTTTATAAGACAGTGAATCAACAGTGCCTGGCACAGAAGACTTCCGGGTGTCCAGAAGGAGAATGAAGCTCAGCGACCCCTTGACATCGAAACTTCCCCTTTGCAAATTGTCTTGAAGCTTTTCTCCTACCTTGTTAGTCCTCTGCCCCATGACCTTTAAAGGCTCTCCTCTGCCTATGGTAGAAACTCTAAACATCTTGGAATGGCATTCAAGTTTGAAGGGGGCTAGTGGTTTGCAGCACAACCCAATGGTGGAGCCCAAATACCAACCCAGATGGGGTTGGCTCTAAAGCCTTAATTCCTTATTTATACTTAAATTGCCTCTCAGGAAGTCTATACTTACTTAATCCAGAAATGCTTAAGCAAAATAAGGTCCTCACCACTACAATATAGGAGACTGTAGAAAACAATTAGGGTGTCTTTTTCTTCTCAACAGTAGTGAGGAATCTGTATGCTTTTTCTTCCATGTGTCCATGTGTGTGACACATGTGTGCTGTGCAGAGCCAGGTGGCTGGAAAATCATAATAATATGCCTCATTACTTGAGCAGTGGGAGAATTATTTCGAAAATAAATATAGGAAATCAGAGCTCTAAATCATTGGCTTAGAACAGCCCTGGAAAAAACGTTCTATTTTCCTAAGTCCAAAACAAGTCCTAACTTCAATAAGTCAATTGTAGGTGTAACAATGTTGCTTTTATTCGCTGTCTGTCAACATCCTGAAGAAGGTGGGAATAATTCTAATCATTAGTTATATCTGACACAACCTCCATCCGACGTTTCATCAATGAGGGCCTATGACGAGGTGTGCTCCAGAGGTTTGGAAACATTTCAAAGGAAAACTAAGGCTTGTGGGGTAATTTGAAAGGTAAGGGAGGGAGTTGTCTGTAGGCTCCAGATGAACTGGAAAGGAAGTTTGTGTGAAAGGACCCATTCAGCCTGACAGGTACAAGGGGCAGCCTTTCTGATATACTATGCTTCTGACTGCTGGCTGACAAGCTACGTTTTTTCTGTCTTCTAAATTATGTAACACTTTTTCCATGCTGTGATTTACAACTTGGTTAGGCTTCCTCCACCTGTGGGCCTCTGCCGACTGTGTAGTGTGTTACCAGTGGGAGGCCATGTTTTGATAGAAGCTTCACCTGGTCAAGAAAGCTAGAGAAATGAAGTCTCATCCTGCTTTCTAGATGTGATGGTTATGGAAAAGCAAGAGAATTTCAAGTAATAGCTCATTCACCAGTCACCAAAGCTAAATGAGGACTCTGTATAAATGAATTTTGCAGATAAATAAAAAAAAAAAGAGCTGCAAACCCGTTCTCTTGAGTAGAGTATAAGCAGTATCATTTAACATCTTCTTGATTGATATCATTCTTCTGAACTTCAATGAATATGTTGTGTTATGTAGAAAATATACTGGATCGCTTATTTTGATATCAATTTTTAATTGATTACTTCTATTGTCAAGTCACTGGGCTAATGCTGGAGGTTCCATGGCAAATAGGATTGACAGAACCTCCAGCTGGGCTGTTAAGATACAGAAGACATTTGATCAAATCCCAGTCTGCTAACCTTTTTATATTCTTACTTCTGTTTTTTCCATTGGCGTTTGTATTTGAAAATCTCACTCATTTTGACAACAGAAAAGAAGGAAGGAAAAAGAGAGGAAAGAGAGAAAGTGGGGAAGGAAGGGAGGGAGGGAGGGAGAGAGGACAGTTGAGCCTACTCTGTGCCAGGCATTACCTGGGCACGGGGATATGTAACAGTGTAACAGCAAGCAAGTCATTTGAGTCCTTCCCTGTCCTTTTAGGGAGAGATTGTAACTTATCAGTCATCTTTAATTCTATGTTCCCAGTATCAGCCTTGCACCTAGAACAATCATGGAATCCGTGCTGACTGGGTGACTAATTTGGTCCTTGAATAAGTGAATATAAATGGGTGTGTGACAGCGTATTAGACAAGTTGATTTGAAATGCAGCCCTAATCAGAGACAAATCCCAGACTCTTTACTTTAGAGTCTTCATGAAATCAAGTCTTATCTCCCTTACAAATACTTCCATTTTCCAACAAATGAATGAAGAAAGTGTTCTAAATGGCATTTTGGTTACAGCTGTGATAAACTAAAACTGAGAATTAAGAGTATAGTGAAAATATTTGATGACTTTTTGTAGGGAGAGGTGTTTAAGAAGTTGGTTGTAAAAATAAAATAGGAAGTGAAAGGCGTGAGCTAGTTTTAATTCACTTTTCTAGTCCCAGAATTGAGGCATTGAAACAGGATACCTGAAAGTAACACAAAATGATATTAAATGTAAACTGTAATTTAAATTTTTTAAATGAAAAATTGTAAAAAAGGAAACAGGATTGTTTGCTATCTTTGAATAAATGTCAGATGTAGCATGTAATTTGCCAGAAAAATGGGGAACAAAGAGAGTGAAATAATGCTAAGTGCTTGTTAATTCGCGGTGTACCAACATGCTTTTAATAGGGGGACTGAGTCTGTCCTTCCGTGTCAATGCTTGCAGATGTCTCTGTATTTCATATGTACATATATTTTAATTATCTTGACAATTTGCTCATGAATTATAAGTAAAACTAACTGAGTCCATGGAAGAATATCAGTCATCCAGTGCAAATAACAGCTCTGGTCATTGACTCACACACCTAGAGACAGTATAAGAGTTTTGTTATCCAGCACAGAGGGGCACTAGTCAGTTACTCTGATAAATTTAATGCTGGTGGTGATGAGTGAGTTCCACTTCCTTAGTTATCCAACCTAGCACTCCACAGTCATGGAAAGGTAGCCTTCTTAGCTTGAGACGCTTTCTACAGTGGAAAGTAGTTTGTATCTTTAAAAACAATTTCAATCCAAACACAATTACTGCCCATTTAAAAAATACATAAAAATGCTATTACTAGTAAATATATAGGAATTTCATCTAGATGTCACTTCTCTATTGTGATCAATTCCCATAATAGAAAATGATGCTGGAGGACTTTAGGAAGGTCTGTTTTTGGAAAGCTACTTGTCAAAATGATACTTCTTAAGGACGAGTTTCTATAGCTGACTCAGACATTTTCATTGTTAACCCAGATGTTCTGCATGTCACAGGTATGCATATGTCTTGATAATGTTTTCTGAGGACGCAATTTAATTCCACATATAATATTCACTCTGCAGGCCCGGGTGAATCTGTAATACCCATCCGTCAAAATTCCTCACACTGCTGCGTTACTAAACACTTGAGGGAAGGGGGACCGTGAATTCCTGTGTAAGGCTCTTCTATTTTCCTTTCTCACAGGCCCATGAACTTTCCAAGGTTTTCTCAGATGTGATGAAAGTGTAACACAGGCTTAAGGAAGAATCAATGTGACTGTGACCAGCGGCAGAAGTCATCTACTAGTGGTAAGCGCCTTACTTTGAGGAAGAAGTGGGCATGCTTAGGATTGCTAACATCAGTGATATTTTAGAATGTAGACCATCTGAATGTATTGACAAGTAAAACTGGAAGTCTGAAATCTGTTGAGGTTATTCCTAATCCTGAGGGTTTTTCTTAAGAAATGTCCCTGGACCGGAAGAAGTTTTGAACTTCATACACTCACCGCTCAGGGACATATGGATATAACCATATGGTATGAATTTTCATCACATCCATATTTGTAGAAAAGATGCTTGCTCTATAGTGCAGTCCTCTCCCTAGCTTATGGCAATTCCAGAAATCAAATCTCCCTTGCTGCGGTATTGTGTTCAAATACGGCTGCTGTCAAGCCGTTCCCTCTCTGTGCGTGCCTGACAAGCCCTCACTGACAGAAGGTGTCTATTCTTCCACCCCTTACTATCTGGGCTGCCTGGTGGCTGTATTGAACCATACAATATGGTCAAAGTGACCTTTCCCAGTCCTGGGTCTAGTTGCTAAGAGGACTGGTACTTTCTGCTTCTTGCTTCCTGGAGTACTAAAGAGCCATACGTGAGGCCAGGCTACTCTGCTGTGGGAAGGAAGAGGCCACAGTGGGAGCACAGAGATGCCAGGCGTGTGAGGGAGGACCATCTGGGATGTCTAGGCCAGTGGAGCCTTCAGAGGACTTCAGCTCCAGGTACCACTTTACTGCAACTATGTGAGATGCCGCAAATGAGAAATACCCCACAAAGCCCAGTTGGCGCGTTAGGTTGTGGGATAGTTTGCTGTGTAGCCGCAGCCGACTAGAACACATGCCCTCTTGGTGAAACAGTCGGACACCACTGTGAGCGACAGAGAGCTGGGAGACCAGGGTGAACGACAGAGCCAGACAGGGCAGCATAAGATCAAGATTTCAACTACAGAAAAACTAATAAGGGCTTAAACTGGTGGGTTTTCTCCACGTTTTTTCTTCTTGTCAATCTATAAACTTTCTTTCTATTGAAAATAATTTCTTTCATCATCAACTAACATAACAGCTTTGCAAAACATTTGGGGACTAGAGGCGAGAAAAACACTCCTCCTCCTTACATTATTGCAGTTAGCTCTTTGGTAATTTCCCATCAGGTTCCTCTGGCCCCCCTTGATCATATGAATTATGTTTCATGTCATGGAAATGATAACCAGAGGTGGGTCTAGTTTAGTGGTGCCTGAAACTTGTGTAACTTGGGGGTGGGGGAAAGAAAACTCTTAGTTAAAGAAGAAATTAAAATAACATTACTTATTTTTTTTTTTACAAAACTCTATAACCATATGAAACACATTGCTCCAAGCTTGAAACACCTTTGGGGGCCTATACACAGGAGAGAGGCCCTGAAATTTCAGTCTCACTAGTTCATGGTAAATTACTGTTGACCACAATGTACACAGACATTTACATACTGTTATTTTCTCATATTGATCAAAATAGTTTTCCATGTGGAAGGCTAGCCATTGTAGTATGAGCCTTAAAGCTGCATATTTTCCTTGTGTGTCAGTGCGCTCTAATGGCCCTAAGGCGGAGTTCCTGAACCTTCTAACTATTGACATTTTGGTTTAGGTGATTCTTTGCTGTGGTGGACAGTCCTGTGCTTTACCAAGTGACTCACTCCTAGGGGGCAAAATTACCCTCCCCCTGAGAGCCACTGCCCTACTAAATACCTTACTGTGGTTACTTCTTTCTTTTTTTTAGCATTATAACTGAAACACGTTTTCAGGAACATGATTTTATTCAGTGTTAACTTTTTCCTAAGTTAAACTCTTAGATGTGGAATTATGATGTTAGAGAGACTGGCGCTGACGTGGCTTTTGATGAACACTGCCAAAATTCTTTGTCCAAAAGGTTACAGTTTTCTGAAACAGAGCAATGCATTTTAGTGTTGGTGTAGATGTAGTTAATAAATCATAATTTAATATTATACTTAATTACCAGATAGTCTATTTAAACTACCTAATATACTTAGGATACTATAATTAACGCCTTGTATTTTGCTAATAAACTTCTATTATTGTCTGGGAATCTACCCTTCTATAGAATGGGCAGCAAAGAAGTTCTGGATTGATTCTTTTGTCAATTTTAAAATTCTAAAAACTATATTTGGAAAAGAATTTCTTTATTTCCATTAACCCAGAGAAAGGACTTGAAGATATCATTCTAGTTTGTTGTTTTTCTTATCATCTGCTTGACTTAGCCCCTTACAGGGGAAAGTCTGTATTTGAATTCAGAAGGTAAATGGTAAAACTGTTTCAACATAATGGACTTCTAGAATGGGCCAACCTAGGCTTCCTGCTCTGATTGTTTTATGAATAGAAAAGACAGACCAGGCCTCGCAGCCTCTGTCTACCCCTGTCAAGATGGATAATTAACTGCGGTCCTCTTTTCCTCTTGTCATCACTAAAAAAGGCCCATAATTCCTTCCCACCCAAAGATAACCAGAGATCACTGTTGTTTTGTGACAGCAATAGAACCTAAAAAAGGGCTTTGTGCTCTCTCTGATGCCTGCTGCACACAGCTCCTCTCTTTGAAGGAAGGCTCTCACCCCTAATCCTCTTTCCCAGATGGTTGAAAACACCGATTCCTGCTGTTTTACTCTATCTTCCTGATGTTTAAGGAGTAGGCCAGGTCTCTGTCGGGAGGCAACCCCAAAAAGGAGTGCCTTTGGGGGTCCACGAGCCCCTCCTACTGGACTGCCTCTTTCATGCCACTGGGTATGATGGTCAAAGCCCTCAACTATTGAGGATACTAGGGGGGTGGGTTTGTACCTGCTGGAGGAATTGACATAGTACAGGTCCCCAGAGAGCTGAAAAAGTCTGCCACGCAAGGAATGTTCCATGACAGTTCGCCTTCACATTTAACATTTCTCAAGGTGATAAAAAAGAGCACTTCTTCCTTTCATCCATCTGTCTCCTTTCCTTCCTTCCCTTTCCTTCCTTCCTTCCTTCCTTCCTTGAGACCCTTTCTTCCCGCCCTCTCACTGTCCCATTTTTTCATGTTCCTCTGAAGTGTTTTTTTACCAAATTTCATGAAAATGGATGGAACTGTGACAGGGATTGTCTTTTAAGCTTAATCTATTCTCATCTTCATTCTCAAGTTCCACAAATGATTTTATGGCTTTAACTCTATCTCTGTTTAATGTTAATCTTCAGAATCAGTTAGTATAAATCAACCCTATTTACTTCCCAAAATTGTCCCTGATAAAAGCTGTCACACAAATGGAGCACTTATGGCACGGAAATGAAAAACAAAGGCAGGAACATGAGAACCTCTCTGGCAACTCCCTGGGAAGTTCGGGGAGGTTGGTGCGAAATGGCCACAGGTCTGGAAGGGACTGCTTCCCTACCAGCTGCCTAGCAACCAAAATGTGTACATGACCTGACTTTTAATGGGCAATATTATGCAGTGCCCGTGTACTTCGAAACTGATACAACAGCTTTGCTGTTGAAGGATCTGATATTACCAATAGCTCGGAAGATATCAATAGATTTTTAATTTAAGTGCCCATTTTGTGTTATTTAGGTAGAAATACTCTCAAAGTTCAGGCAACAAATAATTAGTTCATAAAACATATTAGATCAGTAAATAAGGCACTTTCTAGACTAAGGTAAAAAACAAAATACCAATGTCTCAAAGAAGATAATAGGCCTCTCTGTATCCTAACTTAGTTATAATTGGGCTTTGGGTGGTAGGTTACAGCAGAGCCCAGTAGATTAGATTTCACCATAAAACTCATATTATTTTTATATTGCTGTATAAATTATTTTTCATTTGTCATTTTTAAATATAGTAAAGTGAAATGAAACTAGAAGTTATAAAATAAAATAACAAGCTTAACAGATTCATGGGCCCTAAAATATTGGGTGAGTGGTGACAATTTTGTTTTTGATACAATATTATCACATTTTTCAGATATGTACTTTTTAATCTGAAAGAATTTAAAAAATCTTGATGACCTATATTTTCTATCATTTTTACCTTCTACTCACAGCCTCCCAGGGTGGCCATTATTAATTTTTTATATACATAAGGAGGGGAGACCTAGAGATGGAAGAAATACTGCTGAAATTTTGTAAGTGAGCGTTCATTTCCATGAGCACCGTGCATCATCCAAAGTAGACTGTAGGTACAAAGAGAACTTCGACGTCGTCTACTGGCAGGGGGTGTTTTAGGTATGAGAAATATACTTACATATTAACTTTAACATCACATTCTAATTGCAACCAGTATGTCCTGCCATTTTTGTTCAGAATAAATTTCTTTGATCTAGTTGTTTCAAGTTAGAGTCAAAACACCATAAAACATGAACCAACTTTATTCACCCATTTCCCTGGACACATGCGGAAGTACTGGGAGTATAATTTAGTGTAATGTTTATCTCCATAATACGATACCTTTTACAGAGCCAACAGTCCTTATTTATATGGGTTTAAATAGCTGCTAACAACGTGCAGAGACTGTTGAAACTTTCGTTTTCATTCATCATTTGCACCATCTTCTTTAGACAGAACATCACGACCTGTCTATCTTCCTGAAGGCTTTGCTTCATGTTACTGACTCGGGCCCTTTGGTGTATCATGCCCTCAGGACCCCATTTTAATTTTCACTACTGATTGTCATCTAATCAAAAGGTCCCATTTTGTATGAAGAGACAGATCAATGGAATAGGGTAGAAATCCACAAGTAAACCAAAAATGCAATAATCGGTCATGTAACAGAAAATGACATGACACATAGGTAGTGGGAAAGAGGAATGATCAAGAAAAGCTATTGTCACAACTTGAATTTGGAAAAAAAAGAAGTTGGATCCCTGTTCTATGCTTTTGATACAAAATATACCCAGTGTTCGAATAGAAAAGCGGAAACATTAGTTATATTAATAATAGGCAAATAAGACGTTTGTAATTGATGGATTGAACAGTAAAAACATAGATTAGTTGAAAAGTACAATATACAATTTTGATTTCGTGGAGAATATGTGCTATGTTCAAGCACACCAGAGCACTTATAAAACTCAACCACATCTTAGCAATAAAGCTGATGTTATTACATTTCAAAGTATCAGCATCACAGTGAACACATTCTTTGATTACAATGCAATCTAACTCAGATAAATAATCACACATTGCAAGAAATACCCCATGTTTTATAAAAATATGAAAACACACTTTGAAATAATTCAAGGGTCAAAGCAGAAATTATAATGGAAATACCCCTACATTGAGAAATGAATTATGGCACACATACTATGCATCAAAATTTGTAAGATGAAGCTAAGATAATACCTTAGAAGAAATTAAGTAGTCTAAATATTTACACTAGAGAATAAGAGAGCTTTGAAATTAAAGAGTGCCGCATTCAATCTAGAAATTGAAGAAATACAACTAAAAGATACCTAAGTATATAAGGGACATTTTATGAGTCAATTAGAAATAAATTATTAAAAACCCAGTAGAAGTGAAAAGAACGAGCAGAATACTGAAGAGATAGTTCAGAGAAGTGATACCTGAATAGACATGTGACAAGATTATCAGTGTTCTTCGTACACATAACACGCATGTTTAACTGCAGTGAGCTACCATCTGACACTCACTGGGCTGAGAAGCTTGGTGTTTGGGGCAACAGCTCTCCCCCACCGCTGACGGTAAAACGGATTAGACTGCTTGTTTGGAAACGTTCATAATTACGTAGCTGGTTTGAAGATACACCATGCAATGCAGAAATTCAAGTCCTAGCTATATTGTAAGAATTCTAGAACTTTGGAGAACTTGTACACTGGAAAACACTGACGAGAATATTCATAGCAACATTGTTTGAAACAGTAAATAACCGACTGGCACACCAAGGTGGACCGCTGCGATGGGTAAATGACTGAGAGTGTGTTCCTGCGATGGCACGTCGCACAAGGGGAACTGAAAGAACTACTGTTTTATGCATCAGCACGGATGATCTCGAAAATATAATGTTCTGAGGAAGCACATTACAGAAAAATGTATACTGAATGGCTGTATTTACATTTATGAAAATAATATGCTATTTAGGAATCTGTACATTTACATATGTGTGTGCTATTTAGGAATATATACATATATAGAAGTGGTAAAAGCATAAAGCGAAAAGGGGGATTATAAATACAAATTCAGTATAGTGCTTACTTCTGCTGGAGATAGAGGCGTCAGGAACGGGTGTTGGGAGGGGCCTGCATGCAGTGTCTAGGATTCTGGTGACCTCCCTTGTTACCATAAGCTTGCTCTACTGAGAGCAAGGTGACAATACCTACTAACACTGCCAAAGCACTTACCCTTGTAAGAGTGAATACTGCAGAAATAACCCCACACATGCACGATAATGTGTAACCAAGGTCATTCACTGCCGAACTGTTTAGAATAGTGAAGTACTGGAAATATTCTAAATTCTATCACCAAGGAATTGGTGAATAAGTTATGACTCACTCATGCAATGGAATTGAGTGGAGCCACATAAAAGATTGCTGAGCTTCTTTTTGAATTAATACATGCAGACCTTGCAGACATTGTTAAGTGAAAATGAAGTTAAAATTCTGTGTAATATATGTTTACATTTGTATAAAGATAGCATGAAGAATATATATTGAAATATGTACATAAGTTCAAAATAATGTATTTTAAATTATACGCAAAATTAAGATCATTGGCAGAGAAATAGGCAGGGTGGATGGGAGACAGTTAAGAGGGGGCTTCCACTGCCATTTTATACACTTTCTGTGTTGAACTATATGAAAATATTACTCTGGGGAAGGGAACAGGACGGCTGGAGAAGGGTGTGAGAGACAGGTTTTGTCATTCATTATTTATTTGTTCCTTTTGAATTCTGCAGCTGCAACCCAATGTTTATATTCACTGCTGATAAAATAAACAAAATGGCATTGAAACAATCAACAACACCACCATCCACTTCCCATTCAGGATTTTGTCAAGAGACGAACTGAAAATCTGTCAATGACCAGTAGAATGCCACCGAAAGGCCCTTCGTTAAAAAAATGGAACTTTTCTTTATTTGTGAAAATATATATATCACAAGAAACAACAGGGCTATTTCCAGCCCCTACAAATGTCCCTTTTGCATATGTTGGAAGTTGTGGGGGGTGTGGAAAGCCTGGCTGTTCATACACTCTTGAAGGAGGAAGAGAAAAATACATTTACAATAACATGGGAGAAAATTAAATTTTTCTTTTTCTCATATATATGAAACTTAATAATGCTATAAAGAACACAAAGGGGCAATTTTACACATGTTTTAATCTTTTGGAAAATGATAAATGGATACATAATTAAATATAGTCATGAAATTTCTACAGATTTTTATAAATTTCTTAATGAGAGCACAATGCACAATTTATCATTAACACTTCTTGAAGTAGAATGGGAACAAACAAAACATTCAGTAACAACATCAAATGTGTGAGCTTGAGTTAAGGTAAACACCTGATACTGCAGAGACTGGAGTGCAGACCCCTACACACCCGCCAGGAGAAATCGTTAGAAGCCTGGGTGTAGAACCGTATTTTCACTATCGAAGCATCGTATCTTCAGCAGCTTCTCCTCAGGATTTCTTATCTCATAGTTTGTGCTCTTTTACTGTTGTGCAGGAAATACCCTTTCGATTTTTCTGAGAATTGTCACAGCCCTTTTAACCTCTTTTTTCTCATTAAGGAGACTGGGAATTGGATACATATGATCTAATCTTGGCTGTGTGTGTCCTTGGGTGAGACACATAACCTCTCTGGGCTTTAATATCATTTTGTATAGAAGCTACTGTCCGTTCCAAGTGTATCCTTCTATAATGCCAGAGTGAGTGCCAGAAGGCTTCTGGAATTCCTGCAGCCCTCCTTAGTAACTCCTTTCCACACTGACACAAACTAAAGCAGCATTTCTTTGAATCTTCTCTTACAGTATGCTATCAGCTGCAGTGGTTAAACAGACAGGACTCCACCTTTTTTACAGCAGTGTGAAAATACTTGGGTCCTGGCGTTGGTTCACTAGCACCACAAGCTCAGGACTGGTATCTTTCCAGTTCTATCGGCCAGACCCTTGAGGTCACACGCTGGCTGCTGCAGATGCTGCCAGAGTGAAGACTATTTCCACCGCCAGGCAGTTCCCCACCTCTAACACCTATCTATCGCCATAGACTGATTTTGCCTTTTCAGGAAATTCATATAAATGGAATCACAAAATATGTAATCTTTTGTGTCTGTCTTGGTTCATTCAACCTTTTTTTCAAAATCCATTCATGTTGTAGTTGTTTAGTAGTATTTCATTTTATGAATATAATGTGTTTCTTTACCCATTTTCCTACTGATGGATGTTTAGATTGTTTCCACCTTGGAGCTACTATAAATAAGGCTGCTCTGTATGTACATTCACGTTATAGGTCTTTGAGTGAACCCATATATCTTTACTTTATTGGTTAAATATCCAGAAGCTGAATTGCTGGGTCCTCTGCCTAGTGTATGTTTAACTTGATAAAACACTGCTAAGGAATCCTCTAGAATGGCCTCACCATTTTGCATAGTTATTTTTGATGACTGCCTAATTCTGAAATTGGTGCATCATTAATTATGTATTTTTTCAGATTATCATATGCTTAGTTTATATTGTTTTAATGTTGGTTTTTAAAATTATAGAAAATGCTACAATGGACACCTTCATGCAAATAATTTTTATCTGTTACTAGAATATTTCTGCTGCTGGAATATATACTTGAGATAACAGGGACAGAGTTCCCAAACGTCTGTCATAGTTTCCTCAATACATTTGATACGATTACTTATTTATTTTTATTGACTTTTCATGTGCATAGATGTTTAGTGTACGGCAGCTTGATGCATTTTTACACATGTAAAATTCAATAGCTATGGCCTAGATCAAGAAATAGAACACTTTCACACCTTATAAACCCTCGTGCCTCTCCTGGACTACATCCCGCCTCACAGATGGACATCCTATTCTGAAATTGACCCCCAAACAATTGTGCTTGTGTTGATACTTCACAGAAACTGAATCATACAGGTTATACTTATTTTTCTCATATGCAAGGTATAAAAGACAAAACAGAGCTTTAAATCAAGTCCAATCTTCATTTTTTTATATTGATGGAACATTTTTTTTTAATATATTTATTGATTATGCTATTACAGTTGTCCCATTTCCCCCCCCACTCCACTCCATCCTGCCCACCCCCCTCCCTCCCACATTCCCCCCCCATAGTTCATGTCCATGGGTCATACTTATAAGTTCTTTGGCTTCTACATTTCCTACACTATTTTTACCCTCCCCCTGACTATTTTCCACCTATAATCTATGCTACTTATTCTCTGTACCTTTACCCCCCTCTCCCCCTCCCACTCCCTTATTGACAACCCTCATGTTCTAGTTGTTTGCCTAGTTTGCTCTCGTTTTTGTTTTATGTGTGGTCGTTAATAACTGTGAGTTTGCTGTCATTTTTACTGTTCCTATTTTTGATCTTTTTCTTAGGTAACTCCCTTTAACATTTCATATAATAAGGGCTTGGTGATGATGAGCCTCTTCAACTTGACCTTATCTGAGAAGCACTTTATCCTCCCTTCCATTCTAAATGATAGCTTTGCTGGATACAGTAATCTTGGACGTAGGTCCTTGCGTTTAATCTTGGGTAATGTAATTATGATGTGTCTTGTTGTGTTCCTCCTTGGGTCCAGCTTCTTTGGGACTCTCTGAGCTTCCTGGACTTCCCGGAAGTCTATTTCCTTTGCCAGATTAGGGACGTTCTCCTTCATTATTTGTTCAAATAAGTTTTCAATTTTTTGTTCTTCCTCTTCTCCTTCTGGCACCCCTATAATTCGGATGTTGGAACGTTTCAAGGTGTCCTGGAGGTTCCTAAGCCTCTCCTCATTTTTCCAAGTTCTTGTTTCTTCATTCTTTTCTGGTTGAATGTTTGTTTCTTCCTTCTGGTCCAGACCATTGATTTGAGTCCCAGTTTCCTTCTCATCACTATTGGTTCCCTGTACATTTTCCTTTGTTTCTCTTAGCATAGGCTTCATTTTTTCATCTGTTTTTCGAATAGATTCAACCAAGTCTGTGAGCATATTGATAACCAGTGCTTTGAACTGTGCATCCGATAGGTTGGCTATCTCTTCGTCGCTTAGTTGTATTTTTTCTGGAGCTTTGAAGTGTTCTGTCATTTGGGCCATTTTTTTTGTTTGTTTGTCTTGGCGCGTCTGTTACTTTAAGGGGCGGAGCCTTAGGTGTTCACCGGGGCGGGGTAATGCTGGTGGCTGCACTGTGATGCTGTACGTGGGGGCGGGGCCGAGAGGGAGCAATGGCGCCCGCTTCACTCTCGTCCGGATTTCAGTCTTTCACTCCGCTACCCACAATCAAACTGGGCCCCTCTGGTGCTGGTTCCCGAGTAAGTGGGCCTGTGCACACTCTAGGCCCCTGTGGGTCTCTCCAACAACCTCTCCTGTGAGGCTGGGAGTCTCTCCTGCCGTCCCAACCCCCAGGGGCGCTTTCAATCAGAGGTTTGAGGCTTTATTTCCCCGAGCTGGAGCCCTGGGTTGCGCAGCGGTCTGCTTCTCTGCCCGCCGTTCGTCCGGTTTATCTGTGGGCGAATGTGGTGCCGCAATGTGCTATCCGCCACTCTGCCTGCCCCACTCTCCGCCACTCTGAGTCCGGCCCTCTGGGTTTATCTGTGCAAATGTGGGACCGCAGGGTCTGCTAGTGCTCGGACTGCCTGCGCCATTTGTCCCACACTCCGCCAGTCTCAGTCCCGCCACAGCCACGCGAGTCCTCTCCACCCCAGTGCCGTCTCCGCCCCTCCTACCAGTCTGGATGAATGATTATTTTCTGTTTCCTTGGTGTTGGTCCCCCTTGCTGTTCGATTCTCTGTCAGTTCTGGTTGTGTGAGGAGGCGCAGTGTGTCTACCTACGCCGCCATCTTGGTTCTCCTTGATGGAACATTTAATAAAAACAATGGTCACCATTTCTTGAATCCGGGAATGCACACCAGGTACTACCTAAAGAATTTATATTCATGACCTCATTTAATCTTTTAATAACCCAATAAGAAAGATATAATTGTACCCATTTTCTGGATAATAAATCTGAGGCTAAGAGTTGAGATTAGCTTGCCTAGTCTCACGAGGCCGGTATGTGACACAGCAAGAACGCATATCCAGGCGTGTCTGACATCACAGCACATGCTCTACCTCTTACTGGACACTAGTATTTTAGAATTTCAAAGGTTCATTCACCAGATAAAATACATAAAGCATCAGAGGATGATTGTACTGGCTCCGCTTTTCTCTATTCTCCAATCAAAGCTAAAGGCAAGCTGCTAGAGAGGAAGGATCAAAAAGCCAGCTGGATGACAGATACAGTTGCCAGGCATGATTTTCTGAATCAACCAGCTTCTTTGGTCACATCGGCTTGACTAGAAAATTGAGACAATAGGCGTATTTGACACTGCAGCTCATAGCTGGCCACATTACTGCTAACTGAGGTCATTGTTTTCACTAAAATGCAATTACCCCCAGGATACTAGTATACAAAATTATATAGAATGTAGTGAACTAAGTAACCAATGTGGGAAAAACAGCATGGATTAAAAAATCCACTGTGAGTAAAGACAACTCTTACACGGAACATTTTTAATTTTACCAAGACAACACGGGTGTTCACTGACAAGGAAGGAATAATAGAAAGGTAAGTCAAAGCCAGGGCACACCTCTGAAGGCTGCTGGAAGCACAGAGCACCAACTCATCCAAGTGACTTTCTAATTCAACTAGGAAGAAGATAGTAATTTTTATAATGGATTGGAAATTGCAAGTAGGTTTTTGCATTACAGAAACAAAGTCCCAGCTAAAAAAAAATCAAAGAAAGATTTTAGGATACGTTTGATAAAAATGCATGTATTCAGGAAACTTGTCACATCATCAAAGAAAATGATGGAGTCAGTACTTGAACGAAATTTCAGGTCTTTGTGACAACTTCATTTACTGGGATGACTATAGGAACCCAACAGGGTTTTTTAGCAAATTCCTTTCAAAAACCTTTGGAATATAAAAGAGGTGAGACTGTATGTGCATAAATCTTAAGTACAAAAGTTTAGTTAAGAATGCAGTTTCACCAAGTTAACACACTGGGTAACCTCCGCCCACATTATGATACAGAACACACACCTTGGCCAGGAGCCTCCTGGTTTGCTCCGTCCTTATTCCGGCCCCACCCCAACACCAACCACTGCTCTACCTTTCCCCTTAAGGGAAACCATCCATAGAGGTGCGAGACTTCAGTGAACATACTGGTGCTTTAGAGAAAACACTGAACACTGTCATCTGATCCCAGCTATCATTTGAGAAGTCAAACCGGTGTCCCAGCAATTACACAGCACAGAGTTACCGTAAGAAAATCTGACAGCCCCTCTGGCCCCCAAGCAACAAGAAAAGTTCATTTTCCCTCAGTTTCAATTGATTTTTCTCCTTAAATTCCACTTCATTTAATCCAGCTATTATTATGGGTAACACAGAGTTGATTTTCCTTTCAAGTTTTTTGTCATATGACAGTAACACAACTGACTGTTGGTAAGACATTAACATTGAGTTAGTTTTCCCAGTGTCTGTATGGAGTGATTTCCCTGAGGTCTGCTTTTCAAGATCTCCGGGTACCCAGAGGCATAGCACAGTCAGTTAAGAGTTGGAATGAATTGCGTCCCCTTGGCTCAGTCTTTTAGCATGAAATTAACCAGACTAATTGAGATCGATTAACTGAACTTGATCCTATCAAAATTATAATTAAATTAACCAGACAATTCTATGCAAATATTTATGACATTTCAACCCAAAATAAATGCTAATCTTGAAAATGCTTATGAATATATAACATTAATTATAATTAAATAGCATGCATATCTGTCAAGATTAAGCTTTTCTATAATTGGCTCCTTTTTTTTTCCTATCTACATATGGGTTCAGAGTATATTTTATAATGAATTTATGTTCCTCTCTCCATCACCCAACCTTTGAATTATTGTTTTTCCTTTATATATATATTATTAGCAGCTTCCTTCAGGACCCTGGACTGGAAGGCTTTATAAAAAGCAACTGAAGGGATGTAGAATGCTAATCATGATTTTTTTCAATGTATTTGTTTATGTATTAATTTATGAAAGCAAGTGGCTGAACATTTAAGCTTTGCTCATACTTCAGATATTCAGCGCAAGGCCTTACTACCCCGAACGCGACCCATCTTGCCAAATATTCTCAGCAAGCTCCAAGGGCGCATGTGGTGGTGCTCTCGAAGGGGGCGCTACAGCGTTCATGGCACTGGCAGTAAAACAGAACGTCCCTACCTCCGTCTTCTACATCCCACCCCTATTGGGGAAGAGTCAAGCTACTTCCGGAGAAAATGGAGAGGGCGTGAACTACTCCGATGGTATTTTTGGATGCCCTCTGAACATCATTTAACAAATCTTACAAAGCACTGTTCACTTACGCCAAACACCCAACCCTGGCTTATAAATAATGCTCCCCAAAAGTTTTATGATTTCAACATTTCGTATCATTTAAGTAGACCCTGCAGTGTGACACTGGTTTTACTTCTTAATTGCATCTTCTGCTCCATTTAACTTTACCCGACCGGATTTATAAATATTTAACCAGATCACTGCTGCCCGCTTAAAAGGGAAAAAGAAACCCTGGCTGCTCCTAGCCAAGCATGACCTTGAAAAGACAGAGACGCACTTCAGGGTTACTCTCATCCTGATTTGCATGTAGGAAAGGAGAAAGTGCCATAATTGGTTAGCAAAATTGAGTTGTAAAAAAAACGCTGACTCAGGCTCAGGTAGCTTGGAGACACTTTTTTTTTTTTTTACAAAAGTGTTATTCCTATGCCTCCCATAAAACCCCAGAGAGATTATTTTTTCCTGTGACTTACTGAATTTTCTGAATTGCCACAGTCATAAAGTTGTATTTAAATATTTGTTTTTCTTTAAATGTCTTCTCTAATATTAGATTATAGAATATTACAGTTGTGACTAGAGTATATGAATATAACAGTCTTTCTACTTGGGGGATATGAAGGCTTTTAATACATGACATTGGAACCAATGAAGATTTTTTTCTGGCTTTTATATTTTTGCTTTGTTGCTGTTGTTATGTTTATTTTTCAACTTTTAATGAAACATTGAAATGCGTGTTGGGTTTTTTTTCTTTGTATTTTAAAATTAATTAAGTATTCCAAAAGCTTCAGTAGTCACACTGCCCTGCCTAATTTCATACAATGCCCGCTCTGCATGTCGGCCTCTGGGCAGGAGAAGCCAAAAGAACAGTGTTCAGACCCCTCCGAGTTGCTTCCTTCAGGCATCACTGGGCATCTCTCAGGCACTCAGAGTCCCCAGGCCTCACCACAAACTCTCCTAATGCACAAGCATCTTGTCCCCCCTCCTCAGCCCATGTTAATCTAAAAGCCACCTTGGTCCCCTAGATGCTGAATAAATTTCACTTGCCACTTTCAGCACACCTAAAACTGTGGTTAAATAACTCAAAGGATGTTCACTGATACCATCACTGTGCCCAAACATTTGCTCCAGCTCATGCCTTCTTGACTTTCTGTGAAGTCCTTACACTGTCCCATTCTAGTTGTCGATGACCACGTGCTTTTCCTTTTTCTTCTTCCTCTTCTTTTTTTTTTTTTGTCATTGGGGTGGTATTCACACATCTATTTTAGTAGGATTAGGATCATTTGCAAAGCTTCCTCTTGACTCTGATTCTTGTTCCATAGACATGCTTATCTTTTTTCTGAATCCTCACAAAATCAGGAGCTTCCTGGGCCTTATCCATCCTCTTCCCCTCATGTCCCGATTGGATTGCCTGGACCAGTGCCCAGCACAGAGCAGGCTCTCAGACATGTGCATGCTGTCAGTGCATCGCACTGGCCCATCTCCTTCCAGCAGAGGATGGTGAGAACCTACACTGACTCATCCTGAACTGCTATTCCACAGAGGACCATGAACCATCTATAGTCAAATCCATTTAGTAGCTTAGCCTGCCCACTTCAGCTGGTTTGACTAAAATGCCAGCTTGATTTGGCCATGTTTTGATTTGAGACTATCTTATTTGAGAAGCAGTCACCCTCCTATCTTTCTTGCCTTAGTAGACTTGTGTCAAACAAACACAGGAGTAGACAAAAGTAGGTTTATAGTTGTTCACATGGAAAATAGTATAAAACTTAATAAATAATAATACAAGAATAAACTGTTTCACATGCAACTATAATTGTACTTTTGCCCACCCCTCTATAAGCCTTGCATAAGATAAGAACTTAATATTCTTATCTTAGTTATCTTCCCATGTTTAGAATAATGTGCAGGCACAAATATTTTTTTACCTTTTTTCATGGCTTAGAACATTTGATTTTTAGACTTACTCTTATTCTTATATTTATTATGGTAAAGATATTTAATTCCTTGTTTTTAAATGACCTGTACTTACATGGGCATTGTCTACTTTCCATGCACAGAAGACTATCTATTTCATCAATGTAAAATCATTTTCTTTGTGTTGCCTTTTCCTGGTCCCAAGAAAAAGTCATTGCATTTTGCTTTGACTGTGTGTATCCAGTAGAGGAGGAAGTATGGAGACAGGAGAATGGAATCAGAAAAGCTTTAGTTTTATTGGTCCATGCAGAATGGCATCTGTCCCCCTCGGTGGGACTCTGGGAGAAGACAGCAGTTGGTGTAGCAGCAGGAAAGCATGAGGAGGACAACACAGATGGAGTGGGTGTCTCAGGTTCAGTTCCCCAGAAGCACAGCCTGAGATAGGGATGCTTATAAAGTGATTTGCTAAGGTGGGGGCTAGCAGGAGGAATCTGTAAGAGAGGAAGGAAAGAAGGATAGGGCTGGATAAAGAGCCAAGCAAAGATGGGTGCTGAATAGGCTTTGTCTGGTCCCAACAGGAGCTCTGGAGTAGGAACTGCATTCTTAAAGTGTGTCCAGCTTTGATGCGAGGGGCCTGGGTTTTCATACTGCAGGATCAGATATTCTTTGCTGATAAGATTTAGGAGATGAGGGGAGAATAGGGGACTCCCCTCCAAGCCTGAAAAAGGTGCAGCCAATTGCTCAAGGACAATCTTCCACAGGCATTTGCAAGTTTAAGCACTAGCACTGGCACCTACCAGTAGCTAGGTGATTTAGACTGGGTACCAACCACATTTGCTACAATGGAGAAGTCCTGTGTTACAAAGAAGAAAAGGATATATTTTGCAATTCTGAATTTTGCTTGGTTTCTCTGTGGTTTTAATACAATTCCATTCTTTGCTGTAGGTTTTTGTGTTTCCTCTTTTGGCTATTATTGTTGGTCCAGGGAACACGAGTCTCCCAGCATCTCTTTATTTTCTTAATTCTGCTGTAAGGGCCCTTGAATTAATAATATAATTGCTTTGAACTCTCCATTCTTCTCACCACACCAATTTTTCATTCATGGCTATATTCATTTTATTTTTCTAAGCCTGTGCTATTTTTTAAAAAATATTTAACTATAGTTGGTACACAATATTATATTGGTTATATGAGCTTCAGCTGTAAAATATACTCTACATTTTTATACCCTACAATGTGATTCGTTCCAGTTCTACACAATTACTGTTTCATTAATTTCAAGACAGATTTTAACATCTCAGAAATTAAAATGTGATATACCATAATAATTGGCAATCTTTTCCCTTAAGTACTGGTTACATAAAAAAGGGTTCCTTTTGTAATCAATAGCTTCTTAAATTTGATAAAATATGGCATATTACACACATATATACATATTATGCACATAAAGCATTTTAGAAAAGTAGTGTTTATTTATAACTGTGTTTTAAAGGTAAAATACTGACTTCAAAGTGAACTTTTACAATGCAGCCCATGCTCAAATACCAACATATCTGGACTAATATTCTACTGGATGTATTGCATGCTGCGTATCACAATTTATTAGAAGGATTTAATTTATTAATGTAGAAGATAGCACCTTGGACCACGAGCACATAGTAGGCCCTCAACACATCTACTTTTTCTCTTTCTCTTCCTTCTCTTTCTTAAGCCTTAAGATGAACCTGCAGAATTCCACACATAAATTGGCACCCCACTAATTTTACAAGTGGAGAGGGCCTGCCTGAATTAATGACTTTCTGATGGAATTACTGAAAATTATTGAAAAGTGAATTTTTGAAATTCAAGACAAGTAATTAATAGGTTATTGAAGAATTGTCTCGGACTAACCCTTAAGCCAGTAGTCTTAAATGGTAAGAATTGGATAGAGTAATTTATAATTAGCCTTTCTTTTCGCACTTGAAAAGTACTTAGGATGAGCTTATCTATAAGAAAGTTAGACACAGCTTCCATTGCCTGCAATTTTATCTCTACTTTTAATGTGTTTCAGGGTCATTTTCTTTGATAATCTGTAGCTAACTTAACATAGTCCCTGCCTAAAGTAACCTTCAGGTAAAGAAGTGCACTTGACCCTTGAACAACATAGGCTTGAACTGCACAGGCCCACTCACACCTGGGCTTTTTTCAGTAAATACAGTCAGCCCTCTGTATCCCCAGGTTTCGCATCCACAGATCAACCAGCTGTGGATCAGATATCGTATTTTCGTTTTGCATTTGGGAATTTGCGGATGCAGAGCTGACTATATACATTACTCTGTGCCATTTTATATAAGGGACTTGAGCATCTGCAGATTTTGGTAACCACAGGGTAGCGTGAAGTCCTGGGACCAATCCCCTGTGGATACCAAGGGATGACTGTAGTTAAGTTTTGGGGCAAAGTTATATGCTGATTTTCTATTGCACTGGAGGGGGGACTCAGCACCCCTAAGTCTCGTGTTGTTCAAGGATCAACTGCATTAGCTTAATTCTAACAGATGTGGATGGATGAAATGTTGTTCCATCCTGTATTTACAGATGCCCTAGGAAATACTTAACACTTCAGAAATCCTCAAAATGCACAGCTTTGAATAAAACAAGCCAGACCCCAAAGACTATGTACTGTATGAATCTATTGATATGAAGTTCAAGAACCAGCAGCAGTAACTTATGATCATACAAAGTGGATTGTAGTTACCTTTGAAGGTAGGGGTAGTTAGCTGGAATGGGACACGATGAAACTTATGGGGCCATGTTCCATATCTGGATCTGGGTGATTCTTACGTGAGTTTGTGCACAGGCCAAAGCCCTTTGAGCAGTACACTCAGTACTTGTGCATTTTACTGAAGGTCAATTATACCTGAATAAAAAATTATTAGAAAAAAGATGCATACATTGTTACTTGGATCTTGGATCCAAATTTAGAGAGGAGATTAACACAGAAGAAAAGTCGAATATGAAAAATTGGAGAGTATATAAAAGTATTATATGTTTATATGATTTATCTAAACTCTGATCTTTATCCCATCACTCAAAACAAACTTTAAATATTGACTATGGTGGAAATTGCAACAATCTGCTATCTTTATAAACTGGAGGCTAACTTTAAATCAACCAATGAGATATACTGAAATTTCTAAAATGAGATTCCAAACTAAACTCCTCCTTCACTATGTCTTAATCTCAACAAAACTTTTCAACAGTGTTATCTCTATAAGTCAAAATGTTAAGATCCACCAACAGTTTTTCTTCAGGCAAAGTGCTAATAACCACTACAGGGAGTAGACTTCCTCTCTGTCACCTACGTGCGATTTTCTAAGTAGCTTTTCTCTGTGCCTGCCAGGCTTGAGAAAAACGGAATTCCCTCTTGACTAAAACATGCACCCCAAAGCCTTCATGGCTTTAAAAGGAAGCTACATACTAAATAAGCAGGTCAAGGTGTCTTGTGATAGAGAGATGTGCGCCGCGGTGGCTCTGGCCAAACATCCGTCCTTTTATGGATGAGGACGCATCCAACGAGACGTTTGGGAGCCAAACATTCTTCATGGTTTAGTGGATGATATCCTAAGAGTGCCTTAAAATTACTGAGCAAGTGACAGTACAGATATAAGAAAATAGTTTTCATATTGTTTTTTTAATAAAAAAGCAAGACTACATAATAATATTTGTTTACTGTTTTGGTGGGTTTCTGGAGTGGCAGGAGTCTGTATTTGGCTTCTAGGGTGTTTTCAGCCTTTATTTACCTCGTAAAACTAGGTGATTATCCAAAATGGAAGAAATTACACAAAAATATTCAGATCCCTAACAGCAACGCCCTTACCTAAAATTTTAATCATCATTGGTTGTAGAGGAAGTTACAAAGGATCAAGAGAACTTTGTTGTTATTGATGATATTTTATATTTTGTTTTGTTTTGTACTTTGTACCTCCTACCCCCTCTTTCCCTTCCTGGCTCACCTAGTTTAACCTTACTCTTCTTTCAGTTCTCAGCTCACAGTCCCTTCATCAGAGAAGCTTTTCCTTGCCTTTCCCTCCCATGTGTTTCTCACCCTTTCATACTAAAAGCACTCACACGTTGTCTTATTTCTTTGTAGCAATCACCACAGTTGTAAAGTTAATATCTTTCTTACTCATAAACTATAAGTTACTGAGAAGATAATGTTTGTATCTATTTTTGCTCACTTTGCAACTTCGGGTCCAGCTGTATTGCCTGACTGTATTAAATGCTCAATAAGATTAATATTTAGGAATAAATAAATACATAAATCAATAAATTAATGAAAGCTTCCCCTGACACTGACACAGTGCTAAACTTGAACTGTGAGGACAACATCATCTGGTCCCCTAGGAAAGAGTGGAGATGCTGCCTCGGGACACCCAGTCTCCACTTGCCACTCCTCCCCAGCTGAGTTTCTTTCTTCAGTTCTATCCTGCATCCCACCTCTGAGAAGATCCTCTGTGATCTTCAAATCACAGAGGGACAGTTCTTTATCCATAAACATGGAGCAGGGAGAGACGAGATAATAATCAAATGCAGCATTTCTGATTTTGTTATTCAGTATAATCTACTAATGCTAAGAAACAACTCCGAAATCCAAGCGGCACAAATGTTTATTTCTAAGCTCATGTTACAGTCCAAATGGGTGGGGAAAATTGTGATTCTCTTCTCCACACAGTCACCCAGGAACCCAGCTCCTTCCATCTGGCCCTTCTGCTCTTGAATCCTCTGCATTTAATGAGCAGACGGGCTGGGACTAACAGTGGGGAGCCACACTTCCACTCGCATTCCATGGACCAGAGCTCAGTCACATGCTCTCCTAACCACAGGCAGGCTGGGAAGTGCAGAGCACTGTGTGTCTGGGAAGAGGAGGAAGGAACACGAATGTTGTGGGAGCTGTTGGAGCTGTTTCTGCTACATGGGAAACCCTGGGTCCTCCTTCTGCATTTCCTCCGCCCCAAATCAGACTAATGCCCTTTGTAAAGACAAACTTTCACCGGTTGTCAGGCTCTGACCGATGACCCTGCTGAATCATGAAACTGGCACTGGTTCCAGTTTCAAGTGCAGTCAATGCCTCTCAGAGCATCTACTTCTGCTTCATATCTTTCCACGTTCTGGTAAACCTTACCTTGTTCCTGTACCGTGAGTAGGCTCTAGGTTCACCAGCAAGGCCCCAGCTGCGTCTAACACCTTAGGAAGGTGTCAGGTACAAACAACAATCCTGCACCATGACTGCAGTCCCACGAATGGAGCGTGATGTTATCTCTCTGTGGGGGATTCCTAACTCCTATAACCCCCTGGGGACTTTGCCTCGCCTCGGAGATTCAGACCTAGCACCCCCTCTTCTTTCGGGTGGTTAAACTCATTCCCTGTGAGAAGTGGCACACACATAGTACATTGGACCTGCCACCTTATAGCGAATGTTTTATTCATTTGTCTGCCAACATTGTAAGAACTGCAAAGGCTGGAACTGTGCTGTATTCATCTCTAGAACCAAAACAAAGGGTGCATAGAAAATTGTTAATGAATGGTTTTTTCATTGAATGAATGCCCAGCCACCTTAACTATGACTCAACTACTACATCTATCTTGCCTAAGACTTTAGTGACCAGATTTTTTTTTTGGAATTTAAAACCCTTATATGTGACTAGTAGCATATAGAGGCAAACTGTGAAAAATAACACATACGTGAATGTCAGGGTCATAATATCTCACTTTCTATAAAAACCTGAGATTCAAAAACAGACAAAGAAACAAACAAACAAAAACCTCTGAGATTCTTAAAGATCCAAAGCAATCCCGATGTTTCCAATTTGGCTAAATAAAGCTATGTCTACTTTGTATGTTAGGGAAATAACTGACTCACAGACTTTAGGTATCACTTGTACTCATATGTATGAAAGGAAAACAGCCTGTGGTAGGTTAGACTGTTATCCTGGAAGGGTTACTCCTTCCCCTTCACGTCCTTGGGAAGACGATGCCTCCGTGCACCACTTACGTTAGGCTGGGTCATGTGACTTGCCTTAGCTTCACCGTGAGTAGAGTGATGAGACACAGGGCTCAACTGTGTGATGGGCTTTGACAACGTGACATCAGCAGCTGTGATGCCGCAAAGGCTTGACGCGTGTGTCCATGGTCGAGTGTCCTGGACCTCCAGTAGGAGGACAGCATGGCTCAGAGGAGGCCCAAGACACCCATGTGGAAGACAGCTGCCTCACGTACTCTACTCAGCTGAGCTGAGTCTAGATGAGCACCCCCAGACGACCCAACAGGAGTGATAATAAATGGTTTTGGTTTAAGCCACTGTACTTTGGGGTGTTTGTTGTACATCAGTAGCTAATGTGTACATTTTTAATGTGTACATGTCTTATATGAAATTTATATTGTGCTTCCCTCACAGCCATGCAACTTATTTCTGACTGAGGCACTAAACTTTGAACTTACTCAGATTGTGAGAAGCAGAGATTGGGAAGAAAGTTCTAATTAGCTACTGTGTGAGCGGGTAACACAAGATTCTAGACAATTGATGCTTCAGTTTGAATAACTCTGGGGGATACTGGGAAACAGCTACATAGCAAAGCTTGCACACTCTGCCGTAAACCCCACAGAGCTATGTGTGTGCTTGGAAGAGAGGCATGGGACAGGTAAATGATCAGGATAACATTTCTAATATTTGTATCCAATCTGAATATAATTAGTGTCATAATTAGAAATGTAATTTATGGTAATGGTGCCTTCATGCTAACAGTCATTTGTTTAATGAAACCACTGCTCTAACAAAGCAAATGTTACTGAAACAGCTCTCTAATTGAAGGGGCATTATCACAGTCACTTTAAAGCGGAAATAGTAAATAAGTGGTAGAACTGTTCAAAGTGGGGGCTGTTCCTCCAGGATGGAATACTGTATATTGAGACTTTTTATTGTTTTCTAGATAGTAATACTTTGTGTCCTGACTAACACTTTGCTTTCCATTCTCTCCCCCTCCCAGCCCTTGACTCTTGTAAGCTGATCCCTGTCAGTGAATCTAAATGCCTTTTAACCTAAGACCTTGTCATTCAAAGTGTGGCCTGCAGGACAGCAGCAGCAGCAGCAGCAGCCCCCGGGGTTTTCTAGAAATGTCAAATCCTAAGCGCCAACCCAGAACTGGAGAATCAGAATCAGAATCTGACTTAGCAAGGTCCACAGGTAATTCATATGCACATTAAAATATGCAAAACATTGCTCTAAAAGATAGTTCCCCCGCCTGGTAAAGACGATGGGGAATCTAGTGAACGGAATGAACTAACAGGACAGAAACAGACTCATAGACACAGACAACAGACTGCAGCCGTCAGAGGGGAGAGGGATTAGGGGCCTGGATGCAAATAGTGTAGGGACTACGCAAAAAAGAAAAAAAAACACTCAGACACAGACAACAGTATGGTGATTACCAGAGAGAGAGGGGGTGGGGGAGGCATATGGGGGGTTGACTTGGGGTGGTGAACACAATATAATAAACAGGTGATGTATTGTAGAATTGTACACTGGAAACCTATATAATTTTATTAACCAATGCCACCTAATAAATTCAGTAACAGATTTTTTTTTTACAAAGGAAGATATATGATAATCTAATATCCAAAGTTCTATGAAGAACTCTGGAGGCATTTCTATACAAATGAATTACAGCGCCCTCCCTCGCGTCGTCGTGGTCTCTGGGCCAGCAGCGCCAGCGTCACCTGGGTGCTGGTTAGAAACCCAGGACTGCGCCCAGGCCTGCTCTGCGGAAGAACAGGTTTTAACAAGATCCTTAGGCGACTGGTACAAATATTAGAGTTTGAGAAGCACTGCTCTGAAATATCTTTCTTGTGGAATTACTTTACATATGAAGCAAAACATCCTATAAGAATACTCACTCACAATACTATATGGGATAGATACATCGTGAGGAAAGAAACACGTCGCTTTAACGTTTAGCCCTGGCTTGCTTTGTTAGGGCCGAAACAACGCTAGACGAGAACAGAGAGGGCTTCACTCTTTGGGACACAATATTGTTTGGGGGTAGGGTTTTTTTATTACGAGAGAGAATCTTTTTTCTAAATGACAAAGTTTAAAATGCTTTTGTTTCCCAGCTCTGGTAGAGCTTTGTCATTTCCTTTGAAAATATTTCGGCCTTATCTTCCTGCAGGGGGTTTTAGGGAACGCGATCTTATTTCGGAGGATATTTTATGACAGCAACTGGCAGGAAGCAAATAGAATTCTTACAAGGCTTTAATGGGGATGTAACTCTTGGTTTCAGCACCTTTTTTTATATTTTGTACACGTCTTCATTTTTAATTGTCCAATGAATTACCACATACTTGATGTATTTAAGTGAAGGTAACTACACTGTAAGAAAAAGTAATTTGTCTTACTGCAGCTTACTATGAAGAGAGCGCTGATTCTATGCTGCGATGCCACTTAATGGATTACCCTTCCTGTGTGTAAATGGGTGAGTGTGTGTGTGTGCCCCGCACTGCTGCATGGCACACCTGCACAGACAGGGGCCCTGACACGGACAGCGTAGGTTAATGAACTTGTTCAAAGCTACACCCCCACGTGACCTCCCCATAGATAAAAGCATATGCCCACTACTCCTGAGGTTTCCTCTAGTCTCTTCTCTTGGATTAGTATTTCCTGTCCTTGTACATCACGTACATCGAATAGTCCGGTCTGCACAGGGCCCGGCACAGATAATGTCCCCTTTTATTACAAAATCTTCTATTAAAAAGTCATAAACATGTAATTCTGTAACATAATATCACACTCAAGCATGCCATATGACATTTTAGGTGAAATATTCGAATTAAAACTATGAATTATTACACCCATATTATTAACGTACAACCACACTCATACAAGTGTTGCTTCTGCCGGACCCTGTGTTTGTGTTTGTCTTGATTATATGTTGAATCCTCCTGTTTAACACTATGAAAACCCACAGAGTTAAAAAAAAAAAAAAAGGAGAGAAAAGTTGACATCACATGAGTTCTTCAAAACTCTAAAATTGGTTTATTTAAGACAATATTTTGGAGAAGTTTTAGTAGGTTTACATTTAAAGTTTCAGTACTTCCCTCAAACAAAGCACAGAGAAGAAGGGAATTAAGTATTTCGTAAAAATAAATGTTTAAACTATCATATGATTTGACTACTATCAAACTATCGTGGTTAAAAATCTATAAAATACAGGGTCCAGCAGAAGTAATGCCTGCTTGAATGTGGCTGGCGGGGTTTGTGAATGTCTCTCAGGAGATGGATAGCAATTTGAACATTTCACCTAAAATTTCATATGGTGTGCTAGAGTGTGATATTGTTATGTTACAGAACTTCATGCTTATGATTTCGTAATAAAGATTTTGTAATAAAAAAGGGAATTATTTGTCAGACCCTGTATATTCAAAGAACTTAATAACTGCAAATATAACATCTATGTCTAAATCTTGATTTTTGATATTGAAATACTGAATTATTTACAGCTTACTTATATAGGATTTTCATAAATTCTCATACTATCTCAGTGAATCAGAAATGCACTAAAAGTGATGAGTGCACACTTACATAGATTTCTAATGGAAACTTCACCATTGTTTTAATCCCAAAAGAACTGATCATGTAATTCCAGTTTTAGAATACATGCCTTTTTTTCTGCCTCTATTTAATATAATGGTCATCCTATCTAGAAAAGTTCAAGTGAATACACGCTAAAAACCCTCTGTTTTAGAAACAACCCAGATGAGCCCTGTCTGGTGTGGCTCAGTGGACAGCACTAGCCTGCGAACCAAAGGGTCGCTGGTTCGATTCCCAGTCAGGGTACATGCCTGGGTTGCAGGCCAGGTCTCCAGTAGGGGGTGCACAAGAGGCAACCACACGATGATGTTTCTCTCTCTTTCTTCCTCCTTTCTCCTCTCTCTAAAAATAATTAAAATCTTTTTAAAAAGGAGATAGTCCAGTTGAAGTTTAATTAACTTCTGTAGAACACTAGTTAAAAATATATTCACTTCTGTGACAATAGTAAATTTTGAATTATGGTTTATATAAGAACGTTACTATCCTTAAAAAATAACTCAGACAACTAATTTTGTTGTGAATATAGGGGATTAGATTTGGCTGGTGGAAAATTTTTAACATGGAAGTAACCTGTCACCGGTTCTGAAATAATTTGGTTGACAGAATAAATAAGCACCTCATTATATCTGACACCCAATTCACTCCAATATTATCAGTACAATGACTTTTGGGTCTCATCCCCAGTGGTCAAAATGATGACTTTTACATCGCTAGAAAATCTTCTCAGACTCTTTGCCCCTTGTTATTCCCAAATCTACATTAATCACTCAATGAAGGCATCATGCAGTCCTCCACTGCAGGTCATAAATTATAATCACTGCCAGAAATGATGGTGAAAAAATGTTCCCTAATGTAGTCTCTCCAAAGAAAGCAGAAACAGAAGCAGGGACACAAGGAACAGTGTTGCCCACACCAGTCCTTAAAAGGCCTAGTGGTGCAACTTCAGATGGAGCAGCCTCTTGAAAAATAACAATTATTCCTGAGGTCATAAAAAAAGCCTAAATTGAAGTCTACTCCAGAATATATACATTGCTAAAATATATATATATTTTAACTACCTCTCCTATCTTTAATGGCTTCCTCACGCCAATATCTTGACCAGAGGCTGCCCTTGTCTAAACACTAAAACAGCATCAGGTGAATGAACTGATAGAGTTACTCTCTCTTTAATTTCTTTCCACTGTATTTTATGAGCATAAGGAATAATATAGTTTGATGAGTAACAGCAACCAGATTTCTGTTAGAATACAAACAGGATCGTGAATATAGGCCGCCTTTCCTTTCCACCTCAGATTGGATCTCACTGAAAGATTTTTCATTTGAATTTGTGTTTACTTCCAATGCACCTGAAAAATAGGTTCAATAACCTCTTTCCTTTCAGTTCAAAATGATGACTTCATTCCCAAGTTGTCTTAGAAGGATTAGTGCTCTCTCATGTGAAACGTGTTTTGGAAGCATTCTGAAGCAAGGCACCATTTCTATTGCCAAGCGAGGCAGAGCGCACGCATGATTTCTCTCCACAGCACTACAGGACAAAGACCCAAAATATATCACTGGATACCAGTGAAGTTTCAGCACTGAATTGCTACTACTGCAAAAAGGCTAGGCTGTGATGGCCAATAGACTATAGGTTTTTAATGACATTAAGGGAAAATATAATTTAGACATGAGACTGTTGAGGCAGAAATGCATACAAGGGCGGGGCAGAGGGAGTTGTCTGCCGCAGATGCAGGAAACGAAGGACTGCATCATCCAAAAGATTTTCTAAGAAAAAGTATAACTTAAAGGTGGTTGCTTTTCATATCATCCTTTCCTGGCAATTCTTAATAATGTCGGTAATAAAATACTGTACCCCCCAAAAATCTGTTGGTTTTACTTTTAAACAATGCTGGGTTTGAGTTTTCATTTTATATATATATATATATATATGTGATATATATATATATATATGTGTGTGTGTGTGTGTGTGTGTATAATGTATTAATACATACATACATATTTAAATCGTACATAGGTATAATTTATTTATATATGTATATAGTCAAATTGTATATACATATACTTTATTTATGTATATTTATATATTACAATATTTTACATATAAATATTTATTAATATATACTTGTACATTTTGAAATCACATGTATTGCTATATATTTTGATACATTTATTTAAGTTAATATATATTTATATGTATTTATATTTATCTGTTTCTTAAGTGAGCACTATTTATTATTCAGTGTGTTCATAGCCATTGCACTCTACGTGGCGGTTGTCCCGGAGAACTCCTACTCACAGTTGACCCCTGCACACAGCGGACATATACAGACTCAGCACCGCACTGTTTGTGTTCAGGACAAGAAGAAAGTAACAGTTTGGTTTGAACCCACTCACTTTGGACAAAGGCCATGTCTGCAGCCTCTGTGGCATCACATGCACCAGAGTTTAAACAGTAGGTTACACATAAGAAAGGGTTGTACAATGATGGTAAAGATGAAGAAAGAGAACTTGAATCACTTCCAGTCTGTCACTTCATATGACCACTTGGTACTTTACCTGTGTTTAAAATTCAAAGCAGTGCAAGTATGAATTTGGGGTGTTAGGTATTTGTGGGTAAGCCAAACTTTTAGTACCTAGGTGAACATATTTGTATTTTAGGTTGCTATGTGAATTCAAGTCCACATATTGTTTCACTTACAATACCTTCAAAATTATTCTCGAATTTGATCAGGCAGACTCCGTACATCTATGCTAGCCCCACTAATACATATGAAATGCAAGTGCCCAATCATTTGACATGTCTTTGAATTAGGTAGAGATTTTTGTTGTTAATTCTATAATTTTCTGGTTAATTAACTTCCTGCAATATTTATTAAGTTAAACTAATTGAAAAACTTTTAAATTATCTTGGACACTATGGTGCATAGCTATCAAAAGATGCCTGGCATAACTGTTCTCCCGTCCTTTGGAAATGAATTGGTGACGTAATAATGCAGAGTCGACAGTAGCAGATGCAGGGTAAAAGGTGTTAGATGCTGCAAGAACCTACTTTGAGTAGCAAGCCTCAACATTACAAATGAAAATGAACTCAAAATCATAGCTTTAGAAAGGGAGATACATAAAATTCCAATACTCACTAAATAATGTTGAATGATAATGTATTTCTTATTCTATTCCTTTGGTACTATATTGATCAATGTATATTATTAAAACATTTATTTTCAAGTACTGCATTCTTAACCTCTTTATAATTACTACATTAACATATCTTTTCAACTTCTGGCACCAGTCTCTCCAATCCCCTTCTCAGTATGTAATAATAAATACCCTCACGTCTACCACTATGGGGCAGCTCTAGCTTACCACTTCCTTGTGGCAAATTTTCTTTGCCCTGCATGCCAAATCTATTTTTTATCAGATATGTACTAAATCCTGCTTCTTGGCTTAAATCTTAAATTGATGGATTCTTGGCTTTTGATGGATGCTGACCTCTGTTATTCTCTTTACTTTGATACTTGCTTACCGCTGATTGTGGCACCTGGGAAATCATACTCCTTAAAACTTTCACTATCCTAAAGGGGTTAGATTTATTACCTACTGTGATCTTTGGCAACAGTTACTTCCCAGTTGCTTTCTCAGTTACTGTTACATTCTCAGATCCCGGCAGTCATGGAGTAACTCAAACTTACTGACATCAACACATCACGTGTCTACCCAGCGTCACCACTGTTACCTTACAATTACTTTCGAAAGCGTGACACTTGTGAGACTAATGGTTTTTGAGTAAGAGTTGGTTTTATTATATAATTATACCTGTACAATGGTTTGATTAAAACTATGTTTAAAAATAAAATTCCAATAATAATATCCTATTAAAATGAAAAATCTGGTGCCAATGAAAAACTGGTGTCATCTGAGGTTACAACAGATGTCATCTGAGGTTACAACAGATAAAACGGGGTAAAGGGTTTTCACAACTTCCTTTGGCTTACAGAAAGCACTTTTAGATTAGTGGTAGTTAGTTAGATGGATTGATTATTTGAACTCTATCTTCATTGGCCATTTACCTTATAAATAGCCAGCCAACACATGGGGATTCATTTACAATGGTCCTTTCAAACAGATCCATAATTGTAGCTTCACTAAACTTCTGATTTTTCCTGATATGTGCTTTGGCTTGTTAAAATGTATAACGTTCAAGTTCATTATTTATGGAGAAGTTCTTTGCTAGTTGTTCGGCATGCTAAAATATAGAACCTCCAAGACCAATATAGAGAACGCCATAAAAAAGTTGATATAGATAATTTTACATTGAGAAAGAATGAGTTGCTTCAGCAAAATCTTCCAAAGTATCAAAGACAACTTTGGGGAGGGAAAACTATTATTAGACAAGGAAGTTCATTTGGGTTAGGTTCAATCCACAAAGCTAAAAATACTGGATTAGAAATCCGTGGCAGAAGCTAACAAATAATTTTTAAAAAGTAACTTTTGATTTTTAAGAGGTAAATGACTTTTTTCTAAAATTCTTGCAAGCCAGAGAAGGCAACCAAAAATCAGATAATTATATATTGGCTCCAGTCTTATATCAAACCAACCACCTGAGTAGGAAAGGAACAAGGAAGAGAAACCAGGGAGAGGCAGAGACCCGGTGCAAAGATTTGGTTATCTGCCCAAACACCAGATTTAAAACAACATTCAAAACAGCAAGTTAAATTCTCCAGCTGTGCCAAGAGTTATTCCCTCAAGAAAAATGGAAAACAGTGCTTTCCCAGTTGTCCATCTGACAGATTTCTCCAATAATAAAGGCAAGTAATTTGCATGTAATCTAAGCCATCTTTAATTAAATTGTTACCCCATTCACTCCCTTAAAGACCAACTAGTTTTTCCAAACAGATGTGACATAATTACCAGCTCCAAAGGATTCCTTTCAACTGAGCCAACGGCATTTTCCCTCCTCTCCTTCTTAGATGCTAAAATTTCCAGTGGTCCCTTGGAGAAAAGTTAATCTCATTGAACAATTTGACAACTTAAAAAATATTGTTCCCATTGCATCTAGCAAAACAGGATACATTTTATGAAGCATTTCACTTGATATCATAGTAATAAGAAATTCATTGGTGCAAAGATTTCAGGGGCTTATACATTTATATTAGAAACAAACACTAAACGGACCAACTGGCTACATTCCTCTAATTCCTCTATTCCTTCCCTCCACTAACTGGAGAAGAACATAAACATTTGATTGTTGCTTTATTCACCAACTGCAGTAATTCAAAATGTCTCTGGAAAAGTAACTAAAATCAGTATCTCCAATAAACTCCCGTCTATGTTTCCCAGCCAGTCACACGGGGTCGACACGGAGCACGCTGCTGAGGCTCAAGTATGCTCTCTCTCAGTGAGAGAGGAGGCAAGAGACTGCAAACGTGCAATGGACTGGGGAACCATTGTTGGAAGCCTACAGCAAAAAAAAAAAAAAAAAATTGCCATTGGTCCTCCCTGAGAAAAGTCTTGTCTCTTTATCACAGTAAGAGCGACCCAGTGTCCATCTTCTCAAAAGAAAAGATACAAAAGAGCCACTTCTCAGTGCCATCCTGGGAACATCAGAAAATTCAGTGGTACCCTGCTTTCAGTGTTTTTTAGAAAGCAAATATTTTAGAAGACACCCAGGTGGTTTTACTTTGCTTTGTTTTGTTTTTCTGGTGGTTACCCCGTGTTTTTATGGTGAGGTCAGAGGAAAACCTATGAGAAACAGGAGAGGAAGAAAACAAGAACAGAAAAAGAGGAGAAAGGGCAGGGGGCTGGGGCATGCTCACCTATTGTTTTTTGATTATGTGGGTTTCAAGCATAACCCCAAAACACCCTGTCGGACAGGTCATAACTAAATTAAAACTTAAAAGGAATCCTACTTTTGACTTCTATTTCTCTGAAAACACCTCCCAGTGCTGTTTGCCGTTATTTTTGGTATTTCTAGACACATGGGGGCCTTGCATGCGTCTGTCCACTTAGAAGGTAGGTGTGGTTTCCTTTGACCAAGGAAATGTCAGCTGAAGTGGCCTGGGTCACTTATAGCAGGAAACCTTAAAATCAGTACATAATTTGTCACTTGCCCTTTTCTTGTGTCACAGCAATCAGCAACACAACAGACAGTGGCCCCTTCCATCACATGGACCTCAGGCAGAAGAGGACACAGGGCACAGTTGCCCTGTCCAGCCTGGGACGTGAACCATCCCTTCGTCCAGCATACCCATGCTACCTACGCTTCCTGTCTGCTCCTCACTTAGTAGCTGTGTTGGTAATCAGATCAGTTAGGAGACAGGGAGGGAGGGAGGGATGGAGAGAGGGAAGAGACCACATTCACATATAACTTTTATTATAGTATATTGTTGTAATTGTATTTTATTGTTACTTGCTGTTAATCTCTTATTGTGCCTCATTTATGAATTAAACTTTATCACAGGCCTGCATGTATAGGAAAAAACATCATTCGCACAGGGTTCGCCACTACCTGCAGCTCCAGGTGTCACTGGGGTCTTGTGAGCATATTTCTTAGAAGAAGGGGGGTGACTGCAGTGGGGCTCAGCTGAGAAATACGCATTCTATATCAGGCTTGTGTTTTTGTCAATTCCCAATTAAAACTGTGCCTTTCGTGTTAAATCTTTATGCCCCTGGACTTTTCTCTACCCCTGCTCCCATCCTAGAGATGTCAAAACCATCATATTGGGTAATGTAGAAAAAACAGCAAGATGGGGGTGGAAAGAGTGACAAAGCTGGCCGATTACTTTCTCCCCCGCAAGCGTGTAACTGAGGTAGTTTGCCAATTCGTTGAGTAAATAAAAGTTTTATGTGTGACTTTCTTAGAATTAAACACTTTTATATTAAATGTTTACGTTACTTAGTATTCAAAGGAGCAATAAATATTTAAATTCATTTAAGTATTTAAATGAATTTTGAATCACTGCCATGATTCAAAATTCAAAAAGTAAAACCAAAGTATACAACAAATGTGTCCCTCCTAAGCCCTGATCCCATCAACCGAGGTAATAACCCCAATTCCGAAACCACATTTTCTTTTACACTAATCCATGCTGCCAGAGATTTTTAGGTGAATGCACAAGAAATACAAATAATATATCTTTAATAGTAGCATACTATGTATTCTGTCATACCTTCACATATCTTTTTTAAAAACACTATTTGTAAATATGTGATATATAAATCAGTGCGATTTTTCAGGGGAAGGGCAAAATAAATGGATAGAAGTTGATTAAAAGTTTGGGAGATCAGAAATAAAGTAACTTTCTTTTCTTTCTGTATTCACGCAGGAAATGGTCCATGTGACTGTATAGTGTTCAATAGGGGGGAAAGGGAGAAAGGCAAATGATGGTATGTTTTGAAGAGTTACTCTGTGTGGCTCCTGTACACTCCCCAGCTAACCATTCAGGGAAGAGGGAAGTGGAATGAGGTGGAGGGAGAGGCAATGTCAAGGAGGAGACCACCGTAAATTCTGTGTAGGGGGAGGAGAGGCATCCTGCCAGGAAACCCAGGGAAAGAAAAAACCATGTGTAGCATCTGTAAGAAACAGAGGAAATAGCCAGTCCAAGCAGCCGCCAGTTTTCATTAGAAACCTGAATGTCATTTTAACAAGTGTGGACACATTGTACTATGGGAGGTGTGTCGGAGGAAACGCTTGATCAGATTGGTGGTTAGAGAGATTACCTCCTACTATTCTACTATTACTGGGGTTTTGTGGTTCACTATCCAAAGTGCCTTCCCCTCTATAAGCTAATTCAACCTTCATATTAACCTCTAAGGTGGGTCTTATTTTGTTATTGTCCAGATAATGGTAAACTCAGGTGCCAAGATTCCATAGCACACAGCTGGTCAGCGGAAGGATAACATAGGCCCTGGGTTTGGCTTAGCCCAGGGTTGCTGAAGAAAGGTGATTAGCTGGAATAGAATAGATCAGAAGATTAAAGCTGCCCAGGGCTTATGGATTTTCTATAACATGGGGAAGGGAGATGGGAAAACGTGAGACAGAGGAGGAGTAGAAAATTAAACAAATTTTGAAAATGTATTCTCGCTAGGAATTATCAGCAAAATGGCAAAAATATTGTCTGGGATTGGGGTTTTGTGCCACTACCCTACCAGCAAATAATCTAAGAATTCTGCAAAGATGCATAGAAAATCAAAATATTTTCTCCAGTGGTTGGAGATTAGCACTTGGCAAACTGCTTAGAACCAATAATGGAGTTACTACTAACCAATCAGCAAAACTCCAAACATTTTCTTATCTATGGGAGTGCAGTTGCTCAAAGAATAACTGGAAGTTGAAAATGTTCAATGGATAAATGCACTTAGGTATGAAAAAACTGTATTTAGTTCAATGCAAATCATGTGCCAGAAAATAAATAAGCATTTCATTTCCTCCAAACAAGAGTATATGTATATTAATAAATCTACAAATAATATAAGATTTCAAATGATAAACATGTCCGTCTGCCTTGTCAATTGAAATATGTGAAAAATTAATTTTCAGAAAAATGTATGGCTATTAATAGCACATTTATCATGTTCTGTAGCAGTGCTGACAAGAATAAGAAAATACTTAAATGTCAGAATAGTTCAAGTATTTTTCCTTTATGGAATGCTTAATAATATATTTTTATTTTTTTGAAGATTTTGTTGATTTATTTTTAGAAAGAGGGGAAGGGAGGGAGAAGGAGAGGGAGAGAAACATCAGTGTGTGGTTGCTCTTGAGCACCCCTACAGGGGACCTGGCCTGCAACCCAGGCAAGTGCCCTGACTGGGAATCGAACTGGCAACCCTTTGGTTTGCAATCTGGTGCTCAATCCACTGAGCCACACCAGTCAGCGCATAACAATATATTTTTAATAGTTAGACTATCTTTAGAGCCTACCCATGCAATACTCTTAATTTTAGTTTTAAGTTTACATAACTTTTCTAATGCAGTTGTCATTATAATTTAAATATGGAAAATTATCTTAGTTATAAAAAGATGTATAAGTGGAATACATTCAACAAATGAACTAAGGCCATGAAATATAAATTTTATTTCTTTATTTGTTTGATTATTTATTTTTTGGAATTGCATTCCCCATACCTTAAAAAAAGAGCACCAACCTTAGGAGAAACAAAACAGGCATAATAGAAACAAGAAGAAGCCCAAAGTGTGCATATTTCCCCCCAAAATGATAGCATATATTATATACTGCTACACTTTTTAATATCTTTGTAAAAAGAGAATATTTGTAAATATGTGCTAAGACCTTAAGACTGCACATTGTCCAGCAAAAGCCACTAATTTAGGGGAACTTGACTCCCCAGAAGGGCTACATTGCAGGCTAAGACCCTGGCATGAGGATGTTTCCTATGGCCCGTTGCATGGAATTTATCCCTGGTTAGCATGTCAGTTCACCCAGCCTGAATATCAGGCAGGCTCAGTGTCACTGTCCGGTCTTTCTGGGTGGACCACCAAGCTGGCACAGGCTTCTCTCCAGAGGCAGCCTCAGGAGGTGGGACAGAGTTCAGCAAGTCCTCAGACAGGGAGGCACAGTGGCGGCGACCAGGATAGAGCCCACTGCTCCCATGACAAAGGGCACATCTTCGTCTTCATTTCTCCAAGGAGCACACACTGAGTGCCTGCTGTGCCTCAGGCACTGTGCTCATCCCCTGGGAATGCTGGGGTGAAAGGCACCCTCCAAAAGTCTCTCCCAGGCTAGGCATGGCCCTTGAAGAGGGAGGTTACTGGGCAAATAAGAGACAAAATGAATTTGGGGTTAGAAATTGTGCCAAGTGATTTGGTTTGGCACAGGTTGGTTCTTCATGAAAACAACATTAGACAGACAAAATTAGACAGACATACTGCGTGGTATGAAGGTAGATTTTGACAAGCTCACTGATATCACTGCATCAGCAGAATGAGCTTTATTTTTCTCATGGGGTGTTCAACCCTGACGCGTGGCACAGGAAGACTTGTAGTGGCCTGGTCAATGTTTATATGGCATACTCTCAGAAGAATGAAGCAAAGGCCACGTGTTTGTTTTCTCAATGACTCCTGCTGCACTTGCAACCTCTGCCCAAGTGACCGATGTGTGAAAAATCTGGGCTCAGTTGCTCCAACCTGAGAGACCGACCCAGTGAAGCAGCACAGGCCATCTCAGTAGAGGACACCTTCGCCAGCCTTCCTGATCCGAAAACGAAGACTGCTCCTAAAAACTGAGTTGCTTCAACTGAACTCAGGTCAGCCTGGCCTAGATTAGCAGAACCACCCAGCTGAGCCCAGCCCAAATTGCAACCAGCTGAAATATGAGCCTAAGAGTTGTCTTAGGTCACTAACTTTTGATGACCTACGTTTGCGATGCAGCAAAAGCAACCTGTTGTCTATGGGTTAGTCACTATTCCAATGTCTTATGTCCTTTATAATGCATCACAAACTATAACTGTCTTCTTTACTGGATGCTTCTCCCCCTAAGGAGGTAATTTCTAGGAGGGCAGGGACCTTCGCCAACCTCATTTTACCATGCATTCCAAGCTCTTAAAAGAATTCATGTGTACTAGTTGCTCAATAAATATTTGTAGCAACAAATAGAGAATAAACAACTCTATTTCATAGAATTATTTTGAGAGTTATATAAAATAAGCTATAAAATGAATACTTCAATTCTTGGCATTTAGTTTGATATAGAAATAGATTTTTGTTATTGGCTTTATTATCCTTCAAAAAAGAAATAGTGACCAAGAAATAAAAAGAAATTTCAGAAAGTCATTATCATATGAAAGACAAATATGGATCTTAAGTACTTGTGAAAAATATTTTATGCACTAGACTAGCAAATGAATGAAGTGATTTAAAAAAAAACACTCCCTACAAAATAAAACTAAATGTCTTTAGTTAATGAGTTTCTTCTCTGTTTACTATTTATTAACTGATTTTTAAAATTCATGCGGCGTTCAGATATTTTCCATATGTTATTTATTCAAAACATAGTCTGTACATTTATTTAAAAATCTTATTAATCTTGTTTATTATTCACACAGATAATCATTTCAATTAATCATTAGTAGTCAAATATAGACCTATATAAAATTACCTAAAACTATAATCCAGCAGGCACAACCAATTCATCTTATGGTGAAGTGCATGGTTGAATATTTTATAATAAATTGTCTTATAATTGTTGTGAGCAGCCTTCAAAAACAAACAAACAAAAAGCAAAAACAAAAACAAAGTCTTCCTTTTCACAAAATGCCAAGGATAAGATAGCTAACTTGGATAATTTTCATCTCAAAATAGATTTAATAATTGCTGGCAGAATTGCAGAATTGTATTCAAAACACTATCTTCTGAATTAGTTTCCAAAATTACTTTTAGACAGATGATATTTACTTAAATCCTCATATATCATTTTAAAGTTCAGTAACAAATATTGGATGGGTATTTCAAATATTCAATTTTTTAAATTTAATAAATTAAAAATTCTAAACACTTGCTATTAGTATATATAGGCAGCAGTTATACACAAAATGAATGAGGATTTGCTGTTTACTTCCATATTTTAATATTTTTTCTACACTAAATGTAGGAACCTAAATAAAAATTTAGTAGATTTTTTCATTCATTTCCAAGCAATTAAATTCACTAGCGCATCTAAATGTATGATTATTTATCAGATTCCTCAGCCACAAACACATATAACATTTATTGTAATCATAATCGTTCTTTAAAATTTTACATCAAGTAAGCTTCTCATATCTTCAAAGTTGTTCAGACCGGTACACAGAGACCCGTGCAGGCTAGTTTTTATCTACGTATGTCACTTCTTTGACTCAGTTCCTCCGCCTATAAAATGAGGGTATTATCTCTTGCCTAGCTTCCATGCTTATTATTATTTTTAAAATAACCATGAAGGCTAGTTTTAAAAGTATCAATAGGGATATGACGATTTTGTACTAGACATTCCTCTGAGCAAAAGACTGTTTTTCGTGGGAAACCGGTCAGCCTGAGTCCTGCATCGACCTAGGGTCTGCCTGCTACAGTCTGCCCCTGACTGGTTTACAAGATGCACCAGCGGCGGACGGCACTTAGGAAGGCCCTTAGCCAGCTCCGTACCCAAAGGGACCCTGGGAAGGAAATCCACATCCCGCCACGGCTTTAAGTTGTGGTCTGTTGACCACGTCCACCACCATTTCCTTGAGAGGCCCACGGGAAAGAGAACAGAGAAAAATCTCTAGTTAGTAATCGTGGCAAGGTTGGGATACATATAAATTGCCCCACATTTTTGGAGAGTAAATTCCCTTTATATGTTATAGACCTGGGACCTACCTTCCCCACAGTATGATATACACGCCTCTCATTCAGTCATTCACACTGAACACTTATCAGTGTGCCGGGAATAAGACTAGGCACTGACCATTGAGGAGAAACAAAACGGCAACGCCCACGCTCCGTTACAGCTTATATCCTTGGGGGGGCAGCCAGAAAACAAGGAAGAAAACCTAAAAAATATGTGTAATAACATCCTATTATTGTTAAGCATTCTAAATTAAGCAAGCCATGGAAACATAAGAAGGCCGTGTGGTAAGGAACTTGATTACTTTGAATAGAGGGATTACAGAAGCCTTTCTGGGGAAATAACATTTTGCTAAGTTTGGATGGTCTGGAAAAATTGCAGAAAGAATGGGATAGCACATACAAAGACCCTGAGGTAAGTACTGAGGCCAATGCAGATCAATGCCATGACTGGTTAAAAACAAACAAACAAACAAACAAATAAAAAGGCAGGTAAGGCCAGATCAAGTAGAGCCAGAGTAGAATTTTATCTACATCGGCCCTGCTCCAAACACCCGCTGCACGAAGGGTGCAGGGTCTGAGGCGAAAGTGTTGAGGTGCGTATTTGGATCCCATTCTGTACTGGCTGTGTGATCTTGGCTTAATGTAAGGACGTGCTTCCTAAAGTATAAACTACACATAATGACAGCACTTATTCCAGAGAATGTAATAAAAATGAGTTTATGCAAGTGAAGGGCTTAAATGACTACTAGCCATAGCAAGTGCTCAATAAATGTATACTATCAGTTCATTATCGTTACTGTTGGTAATGCTATTCTCTCTCTGCTCAGGGATTCATTTTTCTTCCTCCTCAAGATTTTTTAAAAAGATATTCAACTAAATCTCAGAGTAGGGGGAAAAACCCTCAGAGTAAAACAAACAAACAAAAAAAGAGGATGGAAAAAAGAAAAATAAAAACATTTATTAAGTAGTAAGGTACCAGGCACAGTATTTGGCTTCTCACATATTGTGACTCAATCATTATCATAACAGATCTGTGAAATAGATAAGTATCATCAGCACATTACACATTGGAAGTCTCAAAGTGAAAGTTAAGTTACCAACCAAGGCAAAAAAAATCTAGTGTTAGAGCTAGTATGTAAACCCCACGTGATGGAGAAGGAAGGAAAGAAGAGAGGAGAGGGGAGGAGAGGGGAGGGGAGGAAAGGAGGGTGGAGGGATGGAGGGAGGGAGAGAGGGAAGGAGGAAGGAAGGGAGGTAGGGAGGAAGGAAGAAAAGAGCAAGGGAAGGATGGAGGAGTAAGTGACTTAACTGCTCTGGAAGGAAAAGAATTATAGAACTTTTTGAGCAATAAGGAAAAAAATAAAAATTTGTTTTTAAAGACCTGACAAGGGGAGCATTTTGACTCATTTAAAGAACACCCAGAATTACAGACTGAGAAAAGCCTATTTTCTCTCCTCTTTTAGTTCCTAAAGTACTTCATTCACTCTGGCAGCTGGCCTTTGTTTTCTAATTTAAGAGCAAGCTAGCTTCTGAAGTGAAAGAAAATGTTCAAGTATTTAAAGTACTTTACTAATTTTAAAATATTGTGATGGATCATTTTTCTCCACTACAATACAAGACATAGCTTGTCTAGAACACATTCTTATGCAATTTGTGTTGATTTCCTGGTAATTATTGTCTTAGAATTCCTTAAACACACAGTAATTCAACCTAAAATACCTCTGAACATCTACAAAAAATTTCGGGAAAAAGTAATAGAAACTTTTAAAAAGCAGAAGAAAAATAATATTTCCAAAGTGTTTTCCTATACACTTCCAGTATATCAAATGCTTAACACATTATTTATTCCTCTTCAGAATCTTCTAAGATGGAAATGCAGACTCTTAAATGCAAAGGAAGGACTACCTAAGGTTCTACCTTTTAACTGTGCTAAGCATGCAGCACTCTGAAAACTTTATGAGAAAAAAAAAATCGCAATTTCCCATTTGTTAGGTTCTGAAAATTATATGGAGACTTAGTAACTTTTCCAGAGACCCAAAGCAACCTAGAGCCCTGCATCTACTATAAACAGTCCTGCCTTTGGAACCCACCATAAAAATCAAACTACCAGTTAAAATCTAATGACGTGTAATTACAATCTTGGAATTAGAAGAAAATTAATTCCTTGTGCAACCTGGACAAGAAAATTTAACCAATGATATACTTACTTTTGTTCTTAATTCAGAAACTGTTTTTGGAATAAAATGTTTTTAAAAATCAGTGTTCATTTTGTGCCACTTTTTCATCCAGACAATAGAAGAGGTGGTACCCTGATGACCAGAAATTTTGAGAAATCAACAAAAGATGGGTAACACATACTAATGATTGGAACAGAAAGTCACAGTGCAGAGGTAAGCTTTTACAAAAGGAGACATCTGCCCAGGAGCACTCAAACCTCAAAGGTGGCAGGCACAGGGTCAGAGAGGTCACGGGGCCATCAGTGGTAGGTACTCACATCAACTTCATCTTAATGATTCCCTCCCTGTACAGACAAAGGTTAGCTACATGAAGGTGATACCAGGTGATTTCATTTTATCCGAGTTGTTTGACTTCCTTAGCATGATCATGGTATTATTACCCATGTACTTATGTAATTAAAAAATAATTCAAGAAGTAAACAGAAAAATGAACATACACAAAGTACCCTTTGCATTTATAGAAATGGAGGCATGAAAACAAATTTCCAAATTCAAGACTAAGTCAAAAGATGAAAATTCTACTTCTGGAAATATTTGTGCTTCGGTCTAATCCTATCATATTCAAGGCAGAAATTCTTAGTTCCTGACTTATGCCCACATTATCATTCAGGAAATGAGGAAATATATTATTTTTCCCATTCTATCACATTGAAACTATCAATATAAGCTACTAAATTACTCCCCAATATAGGTACAGGAGGAAATCTGACTCAACAAAAACAAACATTTCCTGCTTAAATTATTTTGTATTATGCAGTGTTATTTTTAAAAAGGGAAGAAGAGAAAAGATATGTAATTATGCCAAACATTTCCATAAAACTTTCTTTGATGCAAACTTACAAAAGACCTATTTGAAGGATTTATCAACGTCACCAGAACTCCATTTGGAAGATTCAGTAACCTATTCAATGTACAGAAAAGTAAGTGACTCACAAACACAGTCAAATAAGTTCTTTACATGTCGGAAAGGCTATTTTCAGAAGCTTAAATAATGGAACTCTATGTAAGTCAATAGGAAGTAGGGAATTTTTTTAACAAAGAGGATGACTTGGAGTGGTGAACACACATTGCAATATACAGATGATGTATTATAGAATTGTACAACGGAAAACTATATAATTTTATTAACCAATTCCATTCCAACAAATACAAATAAACAAACAAATAGGCTGGATGGAAAAAAAATGGTTGGCAAAGCAACTGTTCATTAAAAATGAACAGGTTTGCTAGTAAATTATATAGCCAAGATATATAACACAATTTGGAGACAATTTCTTTAGCGTACCATATCTTGAAATAAGAATGTACACTGATTTCTAAATCAACTTAGTTATTTCTATTTCTAGTCAAAATGTAGTAATAGGTGTCAGAATTTCCCTACTACACGAAACAATTAACAGCCAAAATATATGAAACAAGTGTTTTCAAGATACAGAACATGGAATAATGATGGATAGTGAGATGAGTCCTATACATAACCCAACTTATACATAGGAACCCAGGCGGGTCCCAGGGGTTCCCTGAGTTGAGGAGATGAGCCCGAGAATTCAGGCAGACTAAGGCAAGAGTACTGGAGAAGAGAGCTGCAGAAAGAAACAACTCTAGAGATTCGTACAGGGCCTCTACTGAGTACTCACCTGAGCACTAATCAGATCGTGCATGGAAGGAACTACCCAAGGCTGGGGAAAGAACAACCCATGAGAATTAGAGGTAATGATGGCCAGCCCTCACCCAGGGCTGGAATAATACCTGTTTCCGCTAGCCCGACTGGGAAAGGTCCTTCGTGGGACATTGGGTAGAGAAAATAAAAAAGGTTTTGTCCGAGTAATGGGAAGTAATTAACAGTAGCCTGAGCAGTGTTGTTCTCTAAAAAAATTCTTAAAGGCAAAATCCAGAAAGACTAAGGAGTTTCTTGGTAATTTGTGTCTGGAATAAAACCAAAAATATTAAAATAGAAAATATACAGTATACAACAATGTAAAACTCACAATGTCTGGTACTCATTCAAATAAGTAAGAAAATGTAACACATACAAAGCAGAAAAATCAATCAATGGAAATGGACGCAGAACTGATACAGATGTTAGAATCAGCACACGAAGACATTAAAATAGTTTGCATTACAGTTTGCAGTATTACATATGTACAAAAAGTTAAGTGAAAACACAAGGATGTCAAATGGATGAAGCCCAGATGGCTTCACTGATGAATTCCACCAAACTTTCAAAGAAGAAAAAAGTCAATTACTTACAAACTATTACAGAAAATTGAAAGAAAATTGAATGCTCCAACTTATTTTGTGAGGCCAGCTTTACCCCAATGCCAAAATCAGAAAAATTCACATGCAAATAAACTCCACAGATCAATATCCTCCATCAACATAGATGGCTAATTTGGAAACAAAGTTTTAGCAATAATACATGCACAGAATAATACTACAGCATGACCAAGAGAGGATTTTATCCCAGAAATGCAAGGGTGGTTTTATCTTTTGAAAATTAATCAATGTAATTCATTATAATAACAAATTAAAAGCAACAAAAATCATATGATCATCTCAATAGATGTAAAAAAATGACAAAATACAACATATATTTCTGACAAAAACTCTCAGCAAAGTAGGAACTTTCTTAAGTACATAAAGAGCATCTATGAAAAGCCTACAGGTAATATCATATTTAGTAATAAAAAAATGAAATGCTTTGCCTTCAAGATCAGGAAGAAGATGAATGTATCCACTCTTACCACTGTGATTCAATATTGTCATAGAAGTTCTAGCCAGTGCAAAAAGGCAAGGCAACTAGACTAGAAAAAAAATAAAATGGCACGTTTGCCTTGTAGAAAATCCATTGGGACCTATAAAAATCTATTATAACAAAAAAGCAAGTTTAGCAAAATCATCAGATTCAATATCAATGTAAAAATCCATTTTATTTCTATATACTGGTAACAAATAACTAAATTGAAGTGAAAAAAGTAATAGCATAAAAATGTGGAATATTTGGGGGTAAATCTGAAAATTATATATGAAAGACTTGTACACTGAAGACTATAAAACATCACTGAAAAATTAACAAGATAAATAAAAAGATATACCGTATTATGGATCAGATAGCTTAATATTTTTTAAACTATAAATATTCTCCAGATTCATCTGTATTGTACAGTCCCAATCAAAATCCAAAATTCTTTGTAGAAATTGACAAAATGATTCTAAAACTCTGGCTGAATGGCCTAGTATATTTCCTGGCCAAGTTACTCAGTATCTCTTATAACTTTTATTGGGAAGTGGATTTTATTGCCTTTCTTGCGTTTCATTGTTCAAAGCACCACATGTTCCAGCCTTCACAATGGGGCCACAAGGATAATCCTGTAGACGAGAGGGGCTCAATAAGCAAGGACAGACAGGAATGGGCAGCAGATATTTTGACAATGACACAATCCACTAAGGTGCGAGAGTTTTCTCTTGCTTGGTTCAAGACATGTTATATAGCGTTCTCCATAAATTCCCTCCTTCTTGCCTCTGGGGATGACTGAACATGAACATGACCAACCTAAAACTCCTTCAAAACAGTGCTTGGAAAAAATGAGAGCTTCTTGAAGCTGCACTGGTGCAATGACTGGCGGCATCGCACCTGGACCTGGCCGACCTCCGGTCCCAGACCTCTGCCAAGCCTCCTGCTGCTTCCATGGCTTGGACCCACTTGATTTCTGGGGCAGTTATGATTTTCATCCCCTGCTCAACCCCCTGCTCAAGAGCACTTGCTACAACATAAACGTTTTGAAATCCTGCTAAACCAGAGCTACCTTTCAGACTTCAAGAATTTAGTGGAAGGAGAGAAAAGAAAATGTGTGCACCCAACTTATGCTTTTTATAAAACGGGCACTTATATAATGATATGAAGACATTTTCACTTCTTATGATTGTTTTGCTCTCTAGATCATTCAGCTGAAATATTTTAGTTATGTAATATTCACCTTTTAATGAGAAAAATAATACTCAGCTCCCAGCAGAGCTTCCCTAAGTTCCCTTTTACTCTGCTCATTCCATTGCTCAAGTTGCACCCTGTGTCCTACCACGCTGCAGACAAGGGTGGGGCACAGATATTTTACTTACAGGGTATTCCCAAACACCCCCACCGCCTCCCCACAATAGACTCTTGGAGCTAGGAACCCTATTCCACTATTGTGGGCTCCCAGCCCCTGGCAGAGCTGCACAAGCTTTTAGGGATTCTCTAAATGTAGGAGGACCAAATTATTTAATGTTGTAAACACTGCTTATTGGTACCACATAAAATGAGGTATTTTATTTAGAAAAAAAATATTTCCTAATCTCCATTTGTCTTCTTAACACGCCACTGCTGAGCTGGAACAGAGCTAAGAAGCTTTACCATGTTATATTTTTCATAATATAAGCTAGCAACTGAAATGTTGATCTCTACGGCAACACTGCCCAAGACAGGGTCATTAAATCTAGGACATTTACATAGACCATGGAATTCCTCCTATTTGGAGTTTTACTGTGTTTATACAAAAAATATAGTTACTAAATGCAGTTCAACCAATTTTGATACTGGGTTATCGTGAGAAGACAGAAAAATTCTAAAAATGCCCATTTGTTACTTACAGAGCAATTAACCTTTAAATGATCTGGGTGTGTCTGCGGGTGCTAATACATTCCTAAAGTGAATTAAAGCTTCCTTAGAGAAATTTCAACCAGTCAAAAAAAAAAAAAAAGATAAGGTGGATTATTCTAGCATTTCCACGTCATTTTAAGCGTGAGCCTTTGAGTTCAGAGGCAGCCCTGGTTGTATTCAGAAATCTGGTATTTCCATATTCGTTATTTTTTCTTGGTTGGGTTCCCCAGAATCAAAGGCAGAGAAAGAGATTCTTGTGCCTTCGACTTATTGAGGGAGGGCTCTCAGGAGAAACCTTAAAGGAAGTGAGTGAAGCATGATAGGATAGTGGGGAGGAAAAAGGCACGGAGCTAGAATCTAGATCAGCCTAATTCCAGGGAGACAAGGGGCAAAAATCTTGCCTAGAGGCAAAAGAGTTACACATCTACTTCCTTATGTAAGTCAGTCATTGCCTGTGGTGCCACCCTTGGGTGGGATGTAACATAACCTACCAGGCCTCTCAAGGGTGAAACATTAGCAGCCAAAATACACAGCAGCTGAGGGCTGGGTGCACTAGCCTGGTGAAAGGGATAGGGGTGCGGCAGCAACACATCTGCTGTATAAAAACCCTACCCACTCTCTGCTAATCACAGTTTAAAATTGTAAGGAATTGCAAACTGTTTACAATAGTAAGAACTATCAACAATCTGAAGCTCTAATAAACATCTAAATTGAAATATAACTACTAAAAATAAGGCTTTAAATTGTTTGTTATAGAAAATATTGAACATATGAAAATATATGGAAGAAACACATAAAGATCTCATAAGTACTCATTACTCAACTTGAACAAATATCAACTAAGTGCTAGTTTGTTCTAACTACACCTTGTTCATTGGTATCACTCCCCCTCCCTAATATTTTGAAGTAAATATCAACCATCATGCAGATTTTTAAATTTTTTAATTGATTTTTTAGAGAAAGAGGAAGGGAGAGAGAGAAACATCGATTTGTTGTCCCACTTATTTATGCATTCTCTGGTTAATTCTCATATATGCCTTACTAGGGACTGAACCCGCTATCTTGGTTTATTGGGACAACACTCTAACCAACTGAGCAACCTGGCCACGGCCCAAACATCATATAGCTTTTATCATAAATTATTATAATGTTTTTGAGGAATTTATGATGAAAGATTAAAATTTTCATGCTATAAGTGAAAACCCAAATTACAAAAATCTATATAAAATATTATCCCAATTACATTTAGTTTATGTATAGATCTGAAGGGGGGAAAAATGATGGTAACAGACCAAAATTTTAAGAGGGAATTAACTGAGAATTGTGTTTCAATATTTTTTTTGTAAATTTTCTACAATGAATATGTCTTTCCTGTTCAGCCCTCAAATGTCCTCACAAAAAATACACAAATTCTACATTTATAAAGTGGTTAAAAATACCACTTCACACCAGTCAGAGTGGCCATCACAAACAAATCAACAAACAACAAGTGTAGAGAGGATGCGGAGAAAAGGGAACCCTAGTGCACTGTTGGTGGGAATGCAGACTGGTGAGGCCACTGTGGAAAACAGTACGGAATTTCCTCAGAAAACTAAAAATGGAAATGCCCTTTGACCCAGCAATTCCACTGCTGGGATTATATCCTAAGAGCCCTGAAACACCAATCCAAAAGAACGTAGGCACCCCAATGTTCATATCAGCGTTATTTACAATAGCCAAGTGCTATTAACCTAAGTTAATAGCCTAAGGAAATAACCTAAGTGCCCATCAGTAAATGAGTGGATCAAAAAACTGTGGTACATTTACACAAAGGAATACTATGCAGCAGAAAGAAAGAAGGAACCCCTATCCTTTGCAACAGCATGGATGAAACTGGAGAGCATTATGCTAAGTGAAATAAGCCAGGTGGTGAAGGCCAGTATCATATGATCTCACCTATAAATGAAACCTAATCCACAAATCAAACAAGAGCAAAATGGAACTAGAGACATGGAAATAAAGAATGAACTGACAGTGACCAGAGGAGAGATGGGAGAGGGGAGGGATAGGAGGGGAAGGGTCAAGTCAAGGAACATATATAAAGGACCCATGGACAAGGACAATGGGGGGGGGGTTAAGATTGAATGTGGGAGGGGGGGTGGGCAGGGGAGAGCAATGGGGGAAAAGTGGAGACAACCGTAACTGAACAACAATAATTTTTTTAAAGCTGTTAAAAAATAAATGTTTATCATTAAAAACTGCTCCATTTCGGGCCAACCTCTAAAGTGGGTTATGTTACAGAAAACTTGACTGAAGTGACTGTTATCGAAACAGCTGGGCTTTAGTCACTGTAGAAGTTCCCTGAGGAGCTTCAGAACAGATCAGACCCAGAAACTCCAAATGTTCCCTTGTCCTCACTTCTAACTGGTTAAAAGTGTCCTGCAAGATTACAGCAATAGGGGATTAGTGAAGCCTGTGAAAAGTCTGAAAGCCTAAATTAAGGTGCAGTTAGGGAACCGGGTAGGATAGAAAACAGATGCCCACACAACGAATGCTCTTGGCTCGGAAATACTTTAAGTATTTAGTTTTCAGTATAAAATGTTCCATAAATTTATATGCCAACATTCTAATTAATTTTTCTAACTACACTCAACTATTTTTCCATTTCACTCTTACAATATAAACAGGTAGCATGTTGACATTTGCATTCATTTTAGTAAAGTTTAATTTTTATGTATTTTTTCCTTATAACAATATAACATTTTGGGGTATAATAACAAAAAAACCCTCATAAAGTAGCTACTTTAACAGAATTTTCATTTCCTAAAACGACATTGAAACATCATTTTATCTGTGATTTAAAATTTTTCTTTTCCTGTAATAAATTCAAAGCTGAATAGAAATAAATCTATACAGATTGTGTATCAGAAATGTACACTTGAAACCTCTATGATCTTTTAACTAATGTCAACCCAATAAGTTTAATAAAAAGCAAATAGAAATAAATCTATATTAAATTAACATGGAACAAATTATCCAGTCAATCCTAAAAAATATACATTTACCAAAAAAATTGTTATGTGCAGTAGACAACCTGATCCCTCCACCTTGGTTTCTCTACTTCCCCCAGATACTCATATACACACAATCCTTGCATCTCAGACCAACCCTCCAAGACCTAGACAGCTTTTAATAGCACCTCTGTAGGTTCCGCGTCTGTGAGTAGAGTCCAGACATCTATTGTACATTTTTAATATTTCCTATACATAATTGAGATGCACACTAACTCTGAAGAATTACTGGTATTGAATTAAGAAGGCCATTAGTGTCAGGTGGCTATAATGCCTTAGTTCCCTACCATAAGCAAACAAAACCTAAGTGTAGAGTGCCTCAAGGTTAAGAAATCGAAACCTGGGTGGGGTGGAGGGACGGGGAGAAAAGGCATACAACTGTAATTGAATAACAATAAAAATTAAAAAAAAAAAAAAGAAATCAAAACCTTAAGACACCAATCACAAACAGCCAACCAATGCTTTCTGAAATAAGTCAACCACTTATGGGACAGCCAATCAAGTAAGTTCCTTGTTTTCCTTTCTCATCTTTTAAAAGTCTTTCTTCTAGTTCCTGTCCAAGGAGTGCCTCTAACCAGTTCCAGTTTGGCACTGCTCTATACGAATCAATTTTTACTCAAATAAGCTCTTAAAATTTTAGCATGCCTCAGTTTATATTTAACATTAGCATAGCAGCATGAGGCTCTGCGACTAATCAGCTGAGCTCATTCGGGCCCAGGTTCATCAGAGGAGGCCCTCTGGCTCCGACCTTCTGTGCCCCACTCTGGCTGGTGTGTTTCTCAGAATTGTCTTGAAAGTATCCGGGACAATAAATTGAGTCTATGCGCATAATGGACTTCCATGTGACTAATAACTCCATATAAGAGCATTAGCATCACCAACACCTGAATCTTAGTGAATGCCTGCCATGCACAGGGTTCATCTTATGTCCTAGGGATACGAAGGGGTAGTTAAGTATGCTTTTATTTCTGTCCTTAAGCAGCTTACAATTTACTTGAGAAGTTAAAACTAATCAGGAATGCAAGAACAAAGAAAAAAATTTTTAAAATAAATACTTTGAGACCCACTGGTTTTCATTCCTTATCAAAGGAATGATAAGGAATCATTGTTCTTATCAAAACCAATTTGTTTTAAAAATGAGATTTGTGAAGGATTGACTGAGGAATATGCAACTATTGACTCTAGGTTCTCTGTTTGGATGAATCCACTCTAACAGCAAGATACAGACGCAAGTTTGCTTCTTATACAAAGTTTTATTTGACAATTATGCTTTTCACAATTATGCTTTCTTTTTTTAACTGAAAAAAAAATCTTAAGAAACAGCTGGAAGACTGTGTTTCCAAGTTTGCTAAAGAATGTATGAGGCCTCGCTCACTTCATCAATCAGTACCCACTGAATGAGACTCCATGAAATACAAATCTCATAACTAAGTGCCGGTTTTCAAAAGCTTTCTTCCGTGTGAAGCACTGGCAAGCATTCTACTAAGTCCCCTCCCTTAATTTTAACTTTGAAAAGCTTAGGGTTACAGAAAATCATAAGAACATATATTCACTTAAAACAACTATTTATAGAGAGTCTTCTTGTACAGGGCACCATTTTCAAAATGTGGAGATGCAGCAATGAAAGAGCTCAACAAAATCCTCGTTCTCCTGGAGTTGGTATTTAAATTGGGAAACAGAAATTGAAGCAAGACGGTCAAAAAAATGAAATGGTTTTAAGAAGATACTATTGTTTGGGGTTTTTTTTTTGCAGTGTTATACCATTCTGCTACATGGTTTACTACTACAAATGTGGTTAGCATTATATTTCTATTGAACAGAACTGTTCTAAACTGAACTCAGATCAATGCCTTAAACATGCTTATAATTTTAAGGTATTAACTCAATACTTTTAATTAGAAGTACCCCAAGGACAAATTATTTTTGTACAAGTACTTACGATTTGAACCACACAAGGGTTGTTAATCAATGAGTCACTTGGCTTAATTAGGAGCATATTCTAAAACAATAAATCATTTTTTAAAAATGTGTTCCATACATTGACTTTTTAGAACCATCTTCATATCTATTAATGTTAACAGCATTTGATAAAACAATGTGAAGTTGGTATGTCAGCATGTGGCATGTGATTAATGTATGTGCACATGTGAATGCCAAGGGAAGGCCGGGTAGAAGGAGGTAGAAGAACATAATGGGGGGGATACAAGATATAGATGATGTACTGTAGAACTATATACCTGAAATCTGTGTAATTTTATGAGTCAACGTCACCCCAATAAATTCAACTGAAGATAAATAAATAAAAGCAGTCAGAAAAAAAGACAATGTGTGTGCATTCTATAATGGGTACATGATGGCCACTTAAGGGTGCACAAAAGATGAAGCAGTGGGAAAGGATGGAACAAGAACAATCAGGAAACTGTATGCAAAAGATGGAGTACTCATCAGTTATGGAGCCCTCCCTATGCTAGGTACTTTGTACCCATTACCTGCAAAACTAACTGTTGGTAGAATTATTATCCTCATTGTATGGCTGAAGAGCCTGAGGTGCAAGGCTAGTGAAAAGCCAGGGGTCACATATTTTGGAAGAATCACATCAGTAAACTTAGAAGGAAACATTTATGGAGGATCTTCTACGGATGGAAGATTGTATCAGTTGTTAGCAAGGCCCAATAGAAGATTCAGGTTTCGTCTCAAGGAGCTTCTAATAGAATTGGAGAGAGAATAATTATGTTTTATTTGTATATAATGCTTACTAGATAGAAAAAGAGGGCTGGGGTAAAGAATTCTGCTCTCAAATAACACTGGTTAATCTACCAAGGTTTTATTTAGCCTGACAATTTCTTACTGTATCCATAGGTAGACAAAGGTTTCAGATAAGTAGGGAGAAAACTTCTCCCACCTTTTTTTCCACCACCATTTCCTCACCCCCAAATAATTCCCCTCAATTCAGTAAGGGACTTTTAGGAGAAGAGGTAAAAAAGAAAGTAGGACTGCTTGCCCTGACGACTTCTGCCACACAGTTCTTTCTATTAATAACAGCCTCACGGATTGTGACTTTCTGCTTCTGTTTTGAACATAAGTTTTCAAAATTCACTTTATTATACACAGCCCCACTTGGCAAGCAGTCTGCATCTCTATATATTTTTCCAATACATAAAATTGAGTTCTTTGTAATTAAATTGCTTTTTATTTCTCCGAGTGAAAATAAGGACTGCAAGCAGCATTTCCGAAAAAGAAATCCACTTTCCTATCATTTAGATTGTATGAGGCTTACCGGACAGTCAAACAATTTTGAAAGTACTGTCATTATTAATTTCCATAAGGGGGATATAATAGGAGGTTATACAAATATATATTTTTGAGAAATATCCTTTTCATTCACTGCTATATGTTAATGGGTATGCCACTTTGCAAAGCTGGACAGAAAATACAAATTTCATCCTGGGCTTGCAGAATCGCAGTTTTAAAATAATCTCCTTCAAGCACAAAACAAATTGAGTTGTAGAAAAACACAGATTTTATTAAATTATAAATAAATGGCATACTAAAGTAATTCTCTAAGCTGTGGATGTTCATGAAGGTTCACACCATTATTAAGTGGTTTCTTTTTTCTTTATTTTAAGCCTGAAAGTTTTCATGATATTTAATTTTTCCTCTTTCATAAAAAAGGGATATTTAAGTAGACACTACCTCCAACACTTTTTAAGAAACAAAATCATTATTCACAAAAGCACTGACTTTCAGTGGCTTTCATTATCTGTATATTTCAGATCGAAGACCCAATTCAAATTATTTATTTGTTTAGTGCCTGCTGCACGACTTTCAGGGTGATGTCATCAAGGTGAAGGGTACAGAAGGCACACACAATCTCGTGGTGGAATAAACAACTGGTATACAGAAATAGTTCCTTCCAAAACAGTAATTAAGGACTATTATGTAACTAGTTTATGATTATTCTTGAGAGAATTAACTAAAATGAACTAAATTAAATGTACAGCCAGAAAAGAACAAATATGAAATGTTCATTAAGCATTTAGTTTGGTAATACTACGTACTGTACAACCACCAACCGGTAGCCACTGGGCTTCCTAATGCTCTACCTTCTGGGTACAGGACAAAACAGCAGACAATAACCACAGACAAAGAAAAGATAAAATGGATGGACAGTGGATGTTATTATTGCTACAGAAAAAACAATATTTTCAAAATAAAATATCTGTATCAGAAGTCATTCAAAAATTCACAATAATTAGTATTATTAAATTAGTGCTATTTAAGAACTTGTTAGCAATTATATCAGAAGATCTTTCAAGACACTCTGAAAGTGCTAACTCTGAAGATTATTGTTGTCTGGTGATAACCTAATATAAAGACTTGTTACTAAAGTTAATACACTACAATTTAACTTCTTAAATAACAAATGCATTTAAATTTTTTCTATATATAATCTAAACTTTCAGCTCCTATTCCCAAAACAGAGAGGCAGTATTCTGCCCCTTATTGTACTTTTGTTTATGCCAACTTGAATACTCAGTTTATCGTGGTTTTCAAACTGTATGCTACCTTAGTCTTCAAAAGGTTCCCTCCATCTAGGCACTGCCACATTCCTTGGGGTAATATGTTTAGAATTTAGAGGATTTAATAGGAAACCTACCTTTCTTCTTCTTTTTTTTTTTTGTTTTATTTATTTATTTATTGTTTTTCAAGTAAGGTTGTCTCCATTTCCCCCCATCCCCTCCCCCATGCCCCACCCACCCCCAATCCCACCCTCAATCCTAGCCCCCTTTGGCTATGTCCATGAGTCCTTTATACATGTTCCTGGATGACCCTTCCCCTTCTTTCCCCCATTAACCCCACCCCACTCCCCTCCGGCTACCATCAATCTGTTCTTTATTTCAATGTCTCTGTTTATGTTTTTCTTGCTTGTTTGTTTTGTTGATCAGGTTCCTCTTACAGGTGACATCACATGGTCTTTGTCTTTCACTGCCCGGCTTATTTCACTGAGTATAATGCTCTCCAGATCCATCCGTGCTGTCGAAAAGGGTAGAAGCTCTCTCTTTCTTTCTGCTGCATAGTATTCCATTATGTAAATGTACCATAGTTTTTTGACCCACTCATTTATAGATGGTACAATATTCACAAATCAATAAATATAATACATCACATAAATAAAAGGAAAGATAAAAATCACACAATCATATCAATACATGCAGAAAAAGCATTTGATAAGGTACAGCACTCATTTATGATAAAAACACTCAGCAAATTGGGAGCAGAAGGAGCAAACCTCAACATGGTAAAGGCCATATATGAGAAACATACAGCCAACGTCATACTCAGTGGGCAAAAACTAAAAGCTTCCCCACTAAGATCAGGAAGAAGACAAGGATGTCAGCTTTCACCACTTCTATTCAACATAGTACTAGAAGTCCTAGCCACAGCGATCAGATGAGAAAAAGAAATTAAAAGCATCCATATTGGAAAGGAGGAAGTAAAACTGTCACTGCTTGCAGATGACATGATAGTGTACATAGAAAATCCTATAGACTCCACCAAAAAACTACTTGACCTAATTTGGCAAAGTTTTAAAAATAATTTCTGAAATACTTTTCAGCACTATCTTCTGGTTGAAAAGACACTACATTAGTCTATAATCTAAATAAAAATGTTTACATGGTAATATATAATTTGATGGCCTACACTTATTCAATAATGATGTAATTTGTTATCAATTAGCATTCTAAAGCAGAAAGGATAAAATAAATAAACAACTACAAGTAGAATTGATAATACAAACTAAAGATATTAAACAAATATGTGAATTTATTGTATATATTATTTTGCATTATTTTGAATACATGTGCTTCTTATTAACACTTTAATATTATTATCCAAAAAGAGAGAATACTTATTTAGATTGGAGTTATAAGTCCTACTTCCCACATTGAAGAGTTTAATGACAACATAAATTCCAAACAGCATTTATATAAAGAATTAGGCATGACTGCTGGACTGCAAAATTGGTTCTATAAACCACATAGTGAAGATTTTACAAGTATAATATTAACAGAATGAAGTTCATGAAGCATCAGTACATAACATCCAAGCAATTTTGAACATTTTTAAAAATTTTTATTGTTATTCAATTACAGTTGTATGTCTTTTCTCCCTATCCCTCCCCCCAATTTTGAACATTTTTAAATTATGAAAAGACTTTCTCAAATTAACACTACAGGTTTTAGATCTTTTCTAGCAGGAAAGCTTTTTTCATAATTAATATTTCATAAAAGCTTTATGCTTTACATTTAAGTTAACAACTTCAGGATGCATCATAATCTGTACTCTTGAGAAAAAATAATGAAAATTGTAACTACTTAAAATATGTTTATTTTCAAAACTGACTACCTTCCTTAATAAAAATTAGAAAAACTACTACAATTTCCCCAACATATGCAAAATTTTATGCCCAAAATTTAAAGTGTAAGCTATAAAGTAGCATTGCATGTTTAAGAGCAAGCTCCCATATTATTTGTTCCTTCATCGTTGTGCCATTTAATTGTTTTGCCTTTGTTTAAGTTGTTGGCTCTACATGGAAAGTCTCACATCTTATATTCACTCAGCTAAAGTTCTGGTGGCTTTGTGAAGCCACTCCTCAAACTGACATATCCCTGCTCTAATTTTTTTTTTTTTTTTTTTTTGCTCAGACTACCTAAGCTCCACTGTTAGGCTTTTCCTTTATGTTTCTTCACTATTTCAAAACTTAACACCTTATTTGTATACCATTTGAGTTAAATGCATGTATCTTCAACAAGTGTCAAGCAACTAACCCTTTATACTAGTCACTGTCGTCTTTAGAAAGATGGTAGTAGTTCTACAAAGGTAGAACTACTTTGTGCCTTTGTTTGAGTTTTAAACCGGTCATAAGAAACTGCATTACTGAAAAGTAGCAAGACTATGAACACAGCTGTGTCAATGGTCAAGCAATTTCAGACTTAAATTTTCAATTCAGTTTCTTTCAGATAAACTTTTACTCAATAGATTTCAATCTGGAAGCAAGTGGTGAGGCTTTGTGGAAGAAAGTGAGGAAAAACCATGGTAAAGAAGAGCTAAAGATAGGTGGAACTAGTGACGGAAAGCACTACTTACATGGAAATGGATACAGTTTCTGTGTCTTCCCTGTTATGTTACACCCTCCCCATGCCTCAGGTTTAGTCAATGTACCAGGCTTTGGATGAGCCCATTATCTCTGTCTTCTTTTGGTCCTAATATCAGGCAGAAGCTCAAACTACTAGACAGTAAAGGAAGCATTTAATGCCTTACAATTATGTTGCTGTGGCAACTATACCAGCTTGTCTCCCACTTAGCAGTGTCTCTTGAAATTGAACACACATAGGAATTGCTTGGGGGTCTTTTTAAAATGTAGATTCTGTTCTAGTAGATCTGGATGGGGCCTTGGAGTCTACACATCTAATAAGCTTGTCGGTGCTGCTGCCGCTGCTGCTGGCCTAGAGATTCCTCGTTACTCATGCCCCATGCCCCAAGATACTGATTAGGGTGGTCTGGGGTGGGCCCTGTACTTCTATGCTCTTAGAATCTGCTGCATGTTCTAAAATAGAGCCTGCTTTCAGAAAAACTGCAATGCACCATCATCTTACTGCCCAAAATTACTTTTATATAGTTGGTGCTTGAATAGTCCTTCATGGAAAGAAAATGGTGCAATTGTGGAGTCTCTGACCACTGGCCTACGTAAGGAGGCAAGTATCTTCTTTCCATCATTCAAGCTATTCATCAATATAGAACTTCCTCACCACTACACACACGCACACACAATTCCATCTTAATGCAAGGTAGGATCAAATATTCTAAGTAAGGCCTCTCTATTTGGAGTGGTCCATGGATCTCCTAACCTAGGTGCTTTTAAGAATTGCAAGATTTCATTCCCCACCCAAGACCCACTAAATCAAAATTTATGTTTATAATAAGATGTCAAGGTGATATGTGTGCTTATTAAAATTTCAGAAGCATTATCTAATGAAGTAATTCTCTTGCATATTTTCAAAATATTCACATTGAAATATTTGCCAAAAGGAATAATTTTAATATAGTAGCCAAAGCACCTACAATTAACATTAGCATGTGGAATGAACGATGTGAGCAGACATACTATTGGCTTTTTTTGTTTTGTTTGAGCAAGGTCAAATTGAGGTTACACTGAAGAGCAAAGTGCTCATACCTCAAGGTGAACAACACCTTGTCACATGAGGGCATGCGTCTTCTGATGAGCTGTGCTGAATTAGGCTGATTGATTTGTGGTTCTTTAGGAACGAGGTACAGAATACACTGCAACACTTTTCTTTTTCTACCTTTACCCCTTCTACCATCACTCTATACCTTCTCCAAACCCAGGAAGCTGTTCCGCTGGAAGGTCTGTCCAGAAAACACTGTTGCAAAGTAACCAATAGTAGGGATGGGGCCCAACACCTTCTGGTTGGTGCCATAAATGACTGTAGAAGTCTTAAAATCAAAGTGTGGCCCACAGACCGGCAGCATGTGCATCACCTGGGAGCTGTTAGAAATGTAAAATCTCAAGCCCCACCCTAGCCCTGTGAATCAGAATCTTCAGTTTAACAAGACCCTCAAGAGATTTATATGCAACTTAAAATTTGAGAAGCGGTGGTACATGACATTGTGTTGGATACTGCCCCTGTAGAGGTGTGGAGAAGCAGCCGTGTGCATGATAGGAGGTCACCAAATTATTAATATAAGGTACCATGGCTGGAATGAAGACTTGCTCTTATAGGAAAGATCACATATCCTTTCCCCAGTTATCCCAGTATTAATTAATTCCATGTTACCAGATTCTAGCTTGCCTTGGGTTATCCTATTGATTGTTTTTATATACTTTATACCAACATCTGAACTTAATTTTTGTTTTTCAAACAAGAAACAAGGAGTAGAAAAAAACTGCACATGAGTTCCAGCTCTTTCCTGGTAGCTGTGTGGCTTTGAGTACAAGTTGAACTCTGCCATGCTTCAGTGTTCCTGTTTGTAAAGCTTCACTAGTAATGCCACACTTGTGGTTTTGCGCATCCCTTTTATTCTTCATTATATCTTCAGTAGCACAGAGTAAGCCCCACCAAATGGTTTTTGAATACATGAATAAAATATGAACAATACCTTCCTGGCACATCGTAGGTAGTGAGCAATGCTAGTTTCTCTATCTTAATAATTTAACATTTTTCATGTAGGATCTTTTGGTTCCAAATATGCCATTCATTTAAAATTCATACACCCTTGCTAAATATGATACAGCCTTGCTAAATCTGCTAATGAATACATGTATGCGTATATATCTGTCCATGTGTGTGTGTGTAAATGTGCCCAAACACATACATAGTCTTTTTAAACAACTATATATTATTAATATATAGTTGATGTATTGTTAATTGTTAACAATATATTGTTAATAAAAAATCTAGGGGTTTTTGTTTTAGTCAGTGTTTGTGCCTGGCTCACTTCAGATGAAAGCAGTATTATAACCAAGGGACACAGGGAGATGACGGTGGTCTGGTCCAGCGGGGAAGAGTATTTTATCACTGAAATGGTTTAAGCATTATGATAATAAAAAACAAACCAATTTGGGTCACTCTTGTAACTGTTGTAAAATTCTTTATGGACAATACACCTCTGCATTTCCTGAACATGGTAGCATATCCCAATCTTTGTCCATCGCTCAAGGCTCAGAAATGACAAGTTGAAGTCCCCAGCCCAAGTACAGAGCCCAAAGACTACAAAATGTCATTCATCCTGGTGCTCAAGCATGAAACACAAGCCTCAGCTAGGGTGATGGCCCACAGCAGCACCCTGCAGCAAGCACGCTCCTCACCCAGGGTGCCCTTGTCCCTGCTGTTCTCTCCACCTGTAATCTTGTTCCCCCAAATTTCCACATGATTCTTGTCCTCACTTCATTCAGGTGTCCGCTCAATTATATTCTCAGGCCACCCTTTCCCATGACCCCATGGCTCTCCAGCACTTCACCCTGCTCTATCTTTCTTCAAGGCATTTAGCTCTACCTGGCATTAGAAAATATATATTTCTTTCTCTCTCTCTATATATATATATATGTATATAGAAATATTTTCTATAATATATATTTCTAAATATATATATATATTTGCTTATTATCCATAAGAAGAAAAATTTTATTATCTCTGTGCTATATCTCTAGCACCTAGATCACTCCCATGCATAGAGCAGGTGCTTGGCATTTACTGAATGAATGAATGAGTAAATGCCGTCTCCAAGTCCCGCCCCTCTTTGCCACTTGGGACTGGGAATGAATGAACTGTAGGCCGTCATTATATTCCTGCCTCACCTACACTACATAATCAGGTGAGAGACCAATGGGAGTCAAGACCACAGCAGACAATTCATTAATTCAAAGAATTCTCTTAGAGGCATCAGTGGTATTCTCAACCACTTGTGCACTTCCTGTTTTTAAAACTGAGCTGCCATGTTTCCATTGGAGAGGAAAGTTACTATATTGTACAAATGAGATGAAAGTTCTATGCCAGGTTTATGTACCACTGCTGCTGGCTCCAAGAATCAGGCTGCTGAGCTCCTAGCCTCCCTGAGAATCTTTGGGAATAATGACATCATGCCCTTACTCATGTGAATCACATTTTCACCCACTGAGCAGTTCAGACAAAACCAATTACATGATTCTATTTAGAAAAGGAGGCTGGAAACTTGGATGAATATTTACTTCCCATTAGCATACTAGCTCTATGGCAGGCAACTCCATCTTCAGGCTAATGGTACTTACTGAAATGATAACTAACAAATCAGGCTGTCAAAATCCATTTTCTAGCCACGTGTGATGCTTAGCTATTCAGTCTGATGTCACAAGGAGATTCGGGAGAGACAAATATGACCTGGTTATTTGTTTTGAAAATTAAGAAGAGATCCTTTGCTCCATAAAGTCTGCCTTCCAGGAATGTTAAAACATCTTTAATTTAAAGAGAACTTTTTAAGGAAATTACTGAAAATGTTGCTATATTAACTATTAGGCTGGTACTCAAATGTATAATTAAGATGCATGTGTAATTTTGTTTCCTTTGGAGATAACCAACTCCATGTCACTACTCAGATTAATTCCCCCATCATGAACATAAAAAAAGCAAATATGTAGATAGATGCAACAGAGATAGTTGCATGTTTAGAACAACCAACTTCCTCTCTGAGGCATATGGTTGGACTCCATGTCCCAAGAAGCAGTCATGTGACTGACTTCTAGCAAGTGGAGTAAGAGCTAAAACTTATGTTCCATCGGTGACCCTCCATGCTCTTTGCTCTTTCCCCTCTGGTTTGGTGCAACCAAGCAGGGTAAACTGGAAGTCCCATTCGAAGACAATGGGCCTACAACTTTAAAAGATCCAAGGTCTATGAATCATCGCTTGAAGAGAATAGTGCACCATAAGGAGCATTTTGTGGAAAACAAAACAAGCTTCTACTAATTCTTATTCTACTGAGCTTTGGGGGTTATCGTTTACAGCATCCAGCCCCAGACAGGACCATGCCCCCCCATTCCTCTCTTATATCATATCTTAATAGTCTAGTATCTTGATCCATCAGTCTTCAATTCTCCAAAAGACTTGCCTGATCACTATGAGATCTCAATGAGAAAGAGAACTTTTGTACTCCACAGTCATTATATATAGTGATGGCATATCTGTGGTTAGACTGTTTCACCACATCAGTTTAGCTGCTTTAGGTGGCTTTAACTATTACATCAGGGGTTGGCTTATGCAACGTCATCAGCCTTCTACTTAACAATAAAACTAAGTAACCACCAGAACTCCATCACTGAAACTACAGTTAAAATAATAATAATAATGATAAAATATGTAAGTAAAACAAAATAAAATAGCAATGAAAAAAGGACCACTCTTTTGAGTTATGTGTGGTTTAATTTGGCCCGGAATAAATTCCACAAAGGTTTGCAAACAATATCTTTATAATCAAGTCATCTATTCTTAATTTCCCTTGAAACAAAAGTTCAACTTCTTTGCCAAAAAGAAAAGAGCTAAATGTCTTAATAAAGGCATTGCCAGTATCCTTAGGGGAATTTTTTAAATGATCGTTTTTGCACTTAGTACGAATTTGAAATAGTTTAAAAATATCTTACATCTACAGGTTGAAGCAAAGGAACTAGCAAAGGCTATTTTTTTTGTGGTTGTGGAGAGTGCAGTAAGAGAGCCAGGAACAATTAAACTCTCAATTCCTATTTCCAGAAATAGCTCTATTGCCTCCATATTTATGAGAAAACATCAGATTCACCAAAAATATTGCATGAATGAGAATTAAAATGCTGCACTGAGGGAATTATTGTTCTAACTAAATAGCGATAGAGAAGCTTACCCAGACGGAACTCAGCCCATAAATGGAGGGCTGTTCAAAGCTTACACCTTGAAGAGCAGCATGTGTTAAATTTAGAACTCTTTGAAATATCATAACAAAACAAGACTCCAAAATCCAATTCACATGGCAGGGGGTCCATTATGAACTCTAATGAAAAATAAATATGCCAGCTAGCTGAGAGGAATCACAAACTATCTGTCTCAAACCTTCCAAGGTTTTTCCCTCTTTCTATTTAATTAATATTAATTTTCATTTGGTAAATTTCAGGCGCCTCCCAATTTTAACTCTGACTGGGTAACAGGCAATTTACCAGTTGCTGCTTCTCCACTGGCCCTTCCTTCCTGTCCAACTGTCACAATAGCTGTCCATGGCAACACACGCTTTCAGAGGGATTAATGTTTTAGAGTTACGCTTCTGCAGTGTGTTCTGTAGAACATATCTCTCAAAAGAAGATTGTAGGGGAAAAAATGATTTCATATTCAGGCCAGGCCACCTCCAGAACACTCACAATGTTAATTTACATATTAAAGGCTCAAGGAAGCCCTTCAGTTCTGTCACTGCCTTCCATTGTTGCGTTTGTTTCCATGGAACAATTGAACAAAAGTTGATATTAAATATGGCATAGGAGATATGAATTAATTACTTCATTAAAACCAATGTGTAGGTTGCACATATCTTTCTAAATAGTGATGGAGTTCAGGAAGCACTGCCCCTAAATATTATACCTTCACATACAGAATATTTTATTTTATTTTAAATTATATTTTATTGATTATGGTATTACAGTTGTCCTGACTTTTCCTCCTTTGCCCCCCTCTACCCAGCATCCATCACTCCCTCAGGCAATTCCCCCACCATTGTTCATGTCCATGGGTCATGCGTATAAGTTCTTTGGCTACTCCATTTCCTATACCATACTTTATATCCCCATGTCTATTCTGTAACTACCTATCTGTACTTCTTAATCCTGTAACTACCTATTCATACTTCTTAATCCCCTCACCTCTTCACCCATCCCCACACAGCCTCCTCCCACTGGTAACCATCAAAATGGTCTCTGTATCCATGATTCTGTCTCTGTTCTTCTTGTTTATTTAGTATGACTTTTAGATTCAACTGTTGATAGATTTGGGGGTTTTGTTTTTGTCTATTTCTTCTTCATAGTTTTGATCTTCTTTTCTTAAATAAGTCCCTTTAACATTTCATATAATAATGGTTTGGTGATGATGAACTCCTTCAGTTTTTTCTTGTCTGGGAAGCTCTTCATCTGCCCTTCAATTCTAAATGTTAGCTTTGCTGTGTAGAGCAATCTTGGCTGTAGGTCCCTGCTTTTCATGACTTTAAATATTTCTTGCCAGTCCCTTCTAGCCTGAAAAGTTTCTTTTGAGAAATCAGCTGACAGTCTTATGGGAACTCCCCTGTAGGTAACTAACTCCTTTTCTCCTGCTACTTTTAAGATTCTCTCTTTATCTTTAACTTTTGGCATTTTAATTATGATGTGTCTTGGAGTGGGTCTCTTTGCACCCATCATAATTGGGACTCTCTCTGCTTCTGGGACTTCCACGTCTATTTCTTTCATTATTTTTTCAAATAGATTTCCAATATCTTGCTCTTTCTCTTCTCCTTCTGGCATCCCTATGATACAAATGTTGGACTTCTTGAAGTTGTCCCAGAGGCTGCTTATACTATCTTCATTTTTTTGGATTCTTTTTTCTTCTTGTTGTTCTATTTGGTTGTTTTTTGCTTCCTTATGTTTCAAATCATTGATTTTTTTTTATCCACTCTACTGTTGTATTCCTGTAAACTGTTCTTTATTTCAATTCGTGTGTCCTTCATTTCTGACTGGATCTCTTTTATGAGACTGGAGGTCCTCACTAAGTTCCTTGAACCTCCTTATAACAAGTGTTTTGAACTCTGCTTCTGATAGATTGCTCTTCTCCATTTTGTTTAGCTCTTTTTCTGGAGTTTTGAAGTGTTCTCTCATTTGGCTCATGTTTCTTTGTCTTCTCACTTTAGCAGCCTCCCCGTTTGTTTCTATGTATTAAGTAGAGCTGCTTTGACTCCATGTCTTGGTAGTGTGGCATAATGTAGTAGGAGTCCTATAGGATCCAGTGGCACAGCTTCCCTATCACTCAAGCTGGGTACTTGAGGTGTGTCTTTGTGTGGGCTGAGTACACCCTCCTCTTGTAGTTGAGGCTTGGTTGCTGTTGGCAGATCAATAGGAGGGATTTACCAGGCCAGTCTGCTGCAAATACTGGCTGTGACCACTTACTATGAACTTCTGCCCTCCATGGAGAATCAGCTGTGCAGGGGTAGGGTGGAGGTGCTTCAATACAGTCTGTAGCTGTCCAGCTGGTGTGCTGGGCCTAGGGTTTCCTGAGTGGTACAGGCCAAGGTCAGCCCCCACCTACGTTTTGCCTGGGCCCACCCAACCTGCCTGCAATCTGAGATGGCTGCCACTCATGCTGGGCTTGGAGATTCCCAGGCAAAGCCAAGCAGTGAATCTAGGCTGGATGCTGCTAGTGCTGGGCCTGGGGCTCACTGAGGCCAGCTGTTGCTTGTTTGACAGGATTTAGGAAGTTTTGAAGCATGAGCCAAGACCAGCCATTCTTATGGAAAAGAAGCTTGGGTGGGCCGATAAGTTGGGTGTGGTGAAGTGTCTGGGCATCTCCAAGTCAGGTCTAACAGTGTTAGCCAGGGTGATGGAGTCTCAGAAATGGCACCAGCTTGCCAGCTCTGTGGTTTAGAAAAGAGACAATGGCCTCTGCTCACCTTGATGCCAGATACTTCAGTTTCTCCCTATATACTACTGGTGCCTTTCAAGCTGCTATCCTGCTGCTGGAGTTCAGAGGGACTGAGTCTGAGTAGGTGAGTCCATCTGTGGGTTCTTTGAGAAACTGCTTGGGATTCCAGAATTTTCTTCCACTGACTCAATCCCTTCTGGTTTTTGTAGCCAGAAGTTGTGGGGACTTATCCTCCTGGCACTGAAACCCAAGCCGGGGGGGCCTGAGGTGGGGCTGGGACTCCTTGCTCCTGAGATATCCCTCCTAAATGTTTATCACATAGATGAGGAACCAGCCCATTCTGCATTTGTACCCCTCTTACCAGTCTAGATGGATGTGGTTTCTTTAATTTTGTAGTTGTCAGACTTCCTTTCAACTTGAATTCTGATGGTACTGAATGATGGTTCTATATTTTAGTTGTAATGTTGATGTGGGTGTGCAAAGAGGCAAACTGTATCTGCCTACACCACCATCTTGACCAGAAATCTCCTCAAATATTTTAAACTGAAGGAGTCTGAGAAAAGTGTAAGAACAGGAAGGTCACTCTGACTTCCCCTCTGTCCTTCTCTCCTGAAACAGGTCATAAAACCCTCATATGTGAGAAGAACTCTCCCTAAACCTGAAAGAAAGGAGCATCTTTATCTCTGAGGACAAACGATGCCTAAAAGATTCTGAACAAATAGGCCTTGCCCAACTTCCCCCAGTTTATTACACTTACCTTGTGTCCTTTGATCTATCATATTTCTCCATGACTGTTCACTCTTTATCAAATTTAGCAGAAACATACTCAGGTTTAACTACTTCTTTGGGTTTTCATTTTCTCATGAAGGCTCTTGTATCATGTAAAACTTAAATGAAATAATTTTGTATGTTCTTGTCCTGTTAATATGTCTCTGTCAATTTAATTTTCTGATCCAGCCAGGAAACCTAAGAGGGTCATGGAAAAGTTTTTCCTCCCCTACTCTAGTAGACCAAATATTCACCTGTTCATAACTTGTGAAACTTACTTATCATGTTTGCCAGGATTCCACACTATTGGATTCTCTCTTCTCTCCCCTCACTCCTCCCTCTTTTAAAAAATGTGGTCATTTCAGTAGTTACTCACTTTTAACTAATAGCAAAGGGTTAATAAAAACAAAAGGAAAACAACCTCCAAAAATGTGATTCAATCTTTACAACTCAGTAATAAAAAGACAAGTAATCCAACTAAAAAATGGGCAAAGGATCTGAATAAAGAGTTCCCCCAAAAATGTATACAAATGACCAGTAAGCATATGCAAAGATACATGACATCATTAGGACTAGGTAAAGGCAAATGAAAACCACAATGAGGTACCACTAGAAAAGCTATAAATAAAAAGATAAATAATGACAAGTGATGGTGAGGATGTAGAGAAATTGGAACTGTCATATACTGCTGGTATGAATGTAAAATGGTAAAACTCTTTAGGGAAACAATCTGGAGTTTCCTTAAAATTCAAACATAGAGTTACTATTCCTCGGTAAAGCCCCAAGAGAAATGGAATGGGAGAGAGGTAATAAAAGGATTAACAGCTGACACATGGACAAAACCAAAGGAGAGTAGGATCAAGGGCGGGGAGTTGGGATGGCTGGGGTGGGGAGGAGTAGTAGGGGGGAAATGGAGACAACTGTACTTGAACAACAATAAAAATAAGAAACAAGAAATATAATTAAATTTTAAAAAGCATACCCTCTAGCTACTGTATTAAGAACAGATTGCAAATATATGGGGGGCGGGTAAAGGAATTACAGCTGTAAATGCTTGAGAAATGATTAACTCAGTCTTCAAATTTAGGAAGTTGAAAAAATTCTAGGGATACTTAAAAAGAAACCCACACCTGGAGACATACATTATAGTGAAACTGCAGAAGACAAAGTACAATATGAAAATATTAAAAGAAGAGGAAAAAATAACTTCAAAGGAATAACAACTGGCCTGACAGCTTACTTGTCAACAGCAACGGTGGGCAACAGGCTGTGGGATACTTTTCTCAATGTGCCAAGAAGAAACAAGGAACTGAAACCCAGTGAATCTAATTTACACTATAAAAGATAAAAGAAGACTATTTTTATTCAAGCAAAAATGGGAGGGGTTTAACAGCAGATCCTCACTAGAGGAATTTATACAGAAAACACTCCAGGCAGAAGGAAAGTCATCCCAAGTGCAAAGTCAAAGATGTAAGAAAAGATGAACCCAGAAACTAGCAAGTGAGAGAATTTAAATAAGCATTACTGATATTAAAAATGTTTACTTTGTGTGGTTAAAAAAGACACAATTAAATATTGGACAACAATAGCTGAAGCCCAATTATTTAACATATTTTTATTACTCAATAGAAGCATATGATTTTGATTAAATAAAAATTTACTATAAATGCTAACACTTCTGGCATAATAAGAGATTAGAAAAAAGAGTACAGTCTGTAATTTCAAACTAGTTCATTAGGGAAAGGAGAGAAAAATTGAACCTGGCAAAATTGAGATGAATAGTGATCAGTAAAAAATGAATAACTGTAGCTAACTGCTTCAACATACATAAATTTCAAGTAGCATAAATCAAATTTCATTAATCAAATTTCATACAATATGATTCCATTTATACTCAGTATGATTGTTTTTCTAAATGAGTCTAAAACATGTAAAGTTAAATAATATATTTTAGAATGCTTTGGTATATAGTACAGGTATGAAGAGACGGATGAGAAAAATAAGCACAAAATTCAGAACACTCTTTACTTTGGTGGGAAAGGAAAGGCTCAGTAAGGGGTACGCAGAAGCAGGGCAAGCTGGTGGGAGTTATACACACATGCTCACTTTATTGTTATTTTTTGTTTCTTTCACACATATTATAAAGATGTTCAATACACAACTAAAGGTATGCATGTATACACACACACACACACACACTCTAAAATGCTGCTTCCTCTGAGCCAGGTCACATCGCTCCTAGAGGAAAGTATTCATTTGCAGAAACCCTACTTTAAAAAGAAAAGTGAACATAATCTGAAAAAAGAAAAACGTCAGGGTGCTGAGGCACCTAAAAACCCAAGTGCATAAGAAATAAATGAACAAACTGGATCTTTTCCCCCAAAGAATAGAAAAGTTAAAGGGCTACGGGATAATGGTCTTCAACCATTATCTGAAACAGATCCTCAGATATTATAAAAATTCCATCTGGGTCACTTTATACTTCATGGTCTTTTCCTTTGGGGACACCAAGTTTTCAGCCCTCCAGAACTATGCTTTAGTCTTCTTTTTTGTGTCAGTACAGTCACTGCGTACACCATATTTCCACATTTGCCTCCAGTTGTCTGGCTTCTTCCACAATTGTGAAACTACTAGTTACGGATGTTTGGGGCAAACAACAGAAAACTCAACTAACAGTAGATAGAGCATTTTCTTTGTCTTACGTAAGACGGCGTCTGCCAGTATGTAGGGCTGTCACGGCTGGTAGAGTTCTGGGCTCCTTTATGTCTTTGTGTTCTCATACATTCAGCCTGTGGGTTTTACCTCCTTGGTCAGAAAACGGCTGCTACACCTCCAACTCTCATTTAGTCAAGGCTGGAATAGCACAAAATGCTGTTGTCACAATTCTTTGCATCATTATTCACAAAAGGATGTTCTCCCTAGTAATGTTCTGCTTACCAGCCAGCCAGAGGTTCTCTGGCCTATCATGCCTGAAAGGTGATTAGGAAAATCAAGTGTTTTGCATCTAAGCCAAACTGTGGAGGGAGGTGGGACAGAATGCAGCATGGATGGCCAGAGAGTCTGTCTAAACTCTGATCGATTTTCCTGCCATAGAAACTCAGAACCAACATAGCGTTGATGCAGTCTCAGGAGATCATTAACATATCATGTCGGCTTTTACATTTCTCCAGATTGGCTGATTTACTTTAAAATGTAATCTAGAATGAAGGGACAGTGTCTATAAAGATACACTGATCAGTGCAAATAGAAAGTTGAATTCACTGCAATATCCAGTTTTAAACAAAACATTTAAATTATTTAATAAGGGCTATGAAGCTTATTGAAGACTACATAAAAAGCAAACAGCTGCATTACAAGCTATAAACGCTGTCACTAAAAAACAGAAAATCAATCTGTCCTCTTTCAAAAATGCCTTGATTTGTCTTAATCAATCATTCTTAAGTCACTCTGGTGGAGCTCCCAGTTAGGCCCATTTATAAATCATGATCGTACCAAGGTCACTAGACACTGCTCCATGCCATCACCAGTAGCAAGAAGACTATCAATATTTTAAGAACTCGACAACCAGCAGATTGTAAAGAGGCTTAAAGGTTTGTTCAGTCTTAGTAACAACTAAAGCGTTAACAATAGTGTTTTGCACACTTACTAAATAGTAGCTATTGTGGATTTTATGTTCATGAAGTAGGCGATGTCGGTGATATATATATGATGTGAAAAGTAAAACAGACTATCCCAAATCAAATCTGCTTTAGAGAAACAAAAAGAAAATATGCCTTTATTTGTCTTATCCCTATAAACAAAAGGGGAAGTTAGGTTTTTGGCAAGTTGGAAAGTGGTATTTTTAAGATGAGATGGATTCATACAATTCCAATCAGACTTAGCAAAACACTTATGACACATTTTTATGAGGGAATTAAATCAGACACAAAATTCCAGACCAAAAATATTATGTTCATTCCCACATAAAATAAAATGCAATGCAGTGAAATTAAAGACACTTGCTAAGCTTTCCTCCTTGGCCTCCTTTCCTCTGTGTGAGGAAAGATGCAAAATTGCACATGGCTTTGTGTTATTATTTAGCCTTCCAATTAAGCTACAACTATGACCACATAAGGCATCTTTCTGTATTTGTTTTGCACAAAATATAGTATTTAGGGGAGGGAAGCACACATGCTGCGTGAGAACAAAACTCGCATTCGCATAGCCGATACCTCTTGAAAAGGTGATTTGGCAAACATTTCATGTGCAAAACTCAGCAACACTGTGTGGTGGGTATTACCATAATCATGATTGCAATTTTGAGATGCAGAAATTGATGCTTAGAGGGATTAAGTGACTTATCAGAAATTATCCTGTAATTGGTGGAGGCAGAACTACATACACACCAGGTCTTGTAGCTTTAAAGTCAAATCTTTGTGTCATATGACAGTTCTATGAATCTGCTCCTATAACTGTAGACTAGATCTCTTAATAGAAATGCCATTTACTATGCACATAGGATGTTCTTGGCCCTATGCAAGATTCTGGAAACTCAGAGATAAGTAAGAAGCCCTTGACCTTGAGATGGCCCTTCTTGACTGGGGAAAGCCAATGAACTATAATGCCATACTGAGCCCTCTAGCATAGTCAAATGTGATAGATAGCTATTTAAATTTAAATTAATTAAAATTCGACAAAATTAAATTTCAGGTCCTTATTTACACTAGCCACATTTCCAGTGCCATATGTGGCAATTGGTCACTTCTTGGGAAAATGAAAATGTGGAGCATTTCCATCATCAAAGAAAGTTCTATTAGAAAGCACTGCTCTAAAGCCTTGTTGTTCCAAATGTGTTGCCAGCGCTTGAAAGTGAGTTAGGAATGAAGAGTTTCAGCCCCCGAATTAGACCTATTGAATCAGAACAATAACAAGAGCCCCTGATGATCCACACACACATTAAAAATCTTAACTGGGGAGCTTTAGAGGAAATCTTCAAGAGCTTTCTCAAAATGCTTACAAATCAAGTAAAATATGTGGGCTGATGGGTGGGTGAGGGCAAGAGTGAGGAACATTTAGCAGAATACAGAGTGCTTTACCTTCAGAATAAATACTAAAAGGTCAATAATAAAGATAATTGTCACCAAATATGGATGATCTATATGACACAGGGACTTTGCATATATTGAACTCTTCTTTTTGACAGATAATTCTGAACAGTGACGAGTGCTGGTAATTCATTCCCCTCCAGTCTGGATAAATGTTTCAGGAGGGGAGAGTGTTTCTAGTAAACTTCGGGCGGGCAGAACTACAAGAGGAGCTCACAAAGCTCTGAGTGGAGCACACTTGAGGCAGGTGCACTAAATTTTGGCTTGCACATGGCCATGTACCTAAAAACAATATTTTCAGTTATGTGTTAGAGGATGACTTCCCAGAGAGTAGGCATATTATAGGAAAATAGTCCCACAATCCCTTTTGATTGATACTAAATGATGTCAATATGTAACTGTAGCCAAGAAGTCTAGAAAAGTGTTATGAATTACTAAAATGGATTCAGAACGTATCAGAAAACAGAACTCACCCTGTTTATATCTCCACACTGCCACAGTCATATACTGACCGTAGTAGAATCATTTCTATTATTTTTCAATTAACAAAGAGCAAGTTCTCAGATCAGCACAAGTAAGACTTTTGTATCCATAGAAACAACACTGGTTCAAAAAGACAAAACATTAGTTCACGAACAATATCTGGGCTAAATATTGCCACTGAAATTGACATAATATGAGCACATACTCAGCTGACTTATATTGACACTCATCATTTTACATTATACAGTAACTTGATTACACTCCATCCACTAATTTGGGGAAGTCCTATTGTTTTTTAGTGTTTTAATATTTTTAAAAAGATTTGATTTATTTACTTCTTAGAGAGAGGGGAAGGGAGGCTGAAAGGGAGAGAAACATCACTGTGTGGTTACCTCTCAAGCACCCCCTACTGGGGACTTGGCCCTCAACCCAGGCATGTGCCCTGACTGGGAATTGAATCGGTGACCCTTTGGTTTGCAAACCAGCACTCAATTCACTGAGCCACACCAGCCAGGGTGAAATCCCATTGTTTAACACACCCTCATTCACAACCCTCAGGTAATTTCTAGAAACCCTGATGTTGTGCCATGTGAAGTGGTGATTTGTGGAATGACCTTTTACACAGTGGGAAAATGAAAAATGTTGTGGCCTCCGTGGCGGAGCATGGCATACATGGTTTCAATGACCTGAGGTCATTTGAGATCCTGGAACAATCCCATTAGACAATTTACATGGTCATATTTTTCATGAGCATCATAATAGTCACATTAAAAATGTTAGTTTAAACAACACCCTGTGCCTCTTTACAGCGAGTATATTTGAAATCTATGCTATATGAGGGCATTCATTAGTGCCCTAAACTAAGTCCACCCAGAAAACTCAAATGAGTGTTATCTGGTAACAGCAACAAAGGCAGCAGCAACACCTTGCAGATCAGGGTCTCAAGCATCACGTTATAAAAGGCCCAACCACAAGAGGCATTAAGCATTCAACTTCAATAATTTATTATTTAATGACTTACCAGGAACTATATTAATCCCTGTTCAAAGCATACAGTTGGAAGAAAAGGAATGATTTCTATGCAGATGCACATTTAAGCCAATACAATTATTATGCAAATGCCTAAAGACAAAATTAACTTGTTTAGCCAAAACTTTCTGTGGGAGATAAATTCACAGATTTCCATGATTTAGTCGCATGGTGTTTTTTGGTATACCTTGTAGCCCATTGTTTTTCTATGAAGATGTATATGCATAAAATATCACTCTCATCTCCTCCTCTTCAAATCAATCACAAAAACATTACTAGAACCCAGCTTTTAAATTATCTAATGGCATCATTATAGCCTTATGCCTCCATACAGTCTAAGAGCATGACAAGAAATTCACATTGTATTTCACATTGATTTCTAATTCTATTAAAACAGAACCTAAATATTCATACAGTATATACCATGTTATTTTAGAATATTCGGTAGAGTAAATGTTATTTCATTCATCTGCATGATCTCCTTTCCAGAGTGGATGTTATGTTAGTATTGCTTTTAAATGGGAAAAGTTAGCTTTAAAAGTCAGCTTTTTTTATCTGTAAAGGAAGAACTTTCATAAGCATCCAGAATTACAACTTCAAGTGTTTTTCATCCCAGACATGTAATGGAAATAAGGTAACAAGGCCAAACTGGGTATGCAATGGGAATAGACTGTGGAAAATGGGAGAACCCATTCTCCCAAGTTTCCGTTCCAGTTAAGGATGGTGGCATAACACAGTGTTTAAGGGGAAAGGCTTAAGAAATTTCTTGAGGCAAGGAAATTTGATTTCTCTTGAAGTCAGTACATCTAGATCTCTGTGGAATCTCCCTTTTCCATATATTAAGAGCGAAACACATCATTTCCTGAGGCTTAAAGCAGCTGAGACATTAGAACTATCACTGAAGTGTAAGAGGTGGGAATGGACACTTAGTAAGTTGAAATGTTCACTTACTCATTCAACAAATATTGATTGGTCATGAGAGACTGAATACACAAATGGACAATGACCAGACCGTATATGACAACAGAACTCTGACCACCACCTCTGCAGTAACCAACCAGAAACCAAACCACAGTCTCTCCATCAATCAGAACAGAAAGCAAAACTATAACCTCTGCAGCAAATTGGCCCAAAACAGTCATGATGTGGTCAATGATTCCCACTGTCCCTAGTTTTGTCCACTACACATGCCTTCCAACTCAGAACCAACCAGAGAAAAACTAATACGTTTTCCAGCCAACCACATCAGACACCAATTTCCAGTTAGCCCAATTCCAGCTTCCCCACAACAACAATCTCCAATCAGAACACAACTGGAGATGCCTCTTGTTTTACTAAGGTTTCCCACTCTGCCTGCCTTTGAGTTCTGCCAAACGCAAGCGGTGGTGGCTGACTCCATCGCAAGCTTTAAATAAATTGCCTCTTGTTTTCTTCTTATTTGCATGGTGGCCTTTATTTTTCACAAGCAGCACATATTAAAAACAAATTTTAAAAGTGATCACATAAGAGGACGGTGATGGAGGCACTGAGAGTTAGGCACAGGCTATCGTGCCAAAGGCAGTGCCAGTGGATGAGTGTGCCTAGAGGGTAGGGTGTTGTGTGTGTGTGTGTGTGTACCTGTACCTTTGAACAAAGAGGTCAAGAAGATCATGAAGGACATTAAATGACAGACTTTCAAATTTATAAATTTATCCTCTAGTTATAGACAGCAGTGAAAAATACTAAATAGGAAGCTAATAGGATTTAACTTGGATCTTTGAAATACTACTGTAGCAACAGGATGGAAGATGGAAGGATATCTGTGAGGTGAGTCTACTTAGGAAATCATCCCTGTGGTCCAGATGAAAGATGCTGGAGATCTAAACATTGGCAGTGGAAATAGAAGAGAGGACCAGTAAGAGAGAAGATGTTTATGTTAAGGACATACAACTGATACGATATGAGGTCAAGACAAGAGAGGAACTGAAAATCACTGCAGGTTTCAGGGTGGCATGTTCATGCAGGAGAACAGGTTAGGAAGTAAATCACAACCACAACTAACAACAGCTGGTAAGTGATGGAGGAGGTCCAGATAACACCTAGATAGTTCATGTTATTCCCATTGAACATGCAACACCCCCAGGTAGACACAGACACTGAGTGAAAGTGGGCAGTGCTCCACACTTGGATGGTCCCTCACCCTGAACTCTCTTAGTCTGTCTGCAAAGAAGTGTGCCCTCATTAGGAGGCCTTTTGTAGGTAGACAGTATGGCCAGGAAGATATATTCTTGTATAAAAAAGTTATAGGTTAAAAAATCTACTTCGACAGAGGTGCAAGTGGGATAATTTTGGATAAAGTACACTGTAGGAGAATAAAGTAAGGGAATCTTTCCTTCTATACCGTGAAATTTTTGCTTTTAAATTAAAATTTATTTGCTTTTTCTTTGCTTTATAACTTTGGGCTTGTTAAAAGCAGAAAATACATCCTTAAAAGATCAACCTGCTTCTTGACTGCTACTTATTAAGGATGGAGGGGGCAGGTAAAATATCAACTCTGTAATTTGGGAAGATAAAAAAAAAGTCACCAAATAAGCTAAAAAATTTTTCACTTTTCAGAGAGACACAAAATAACTATCCCAAACTTTTCGTTCACAATTCATAGCAAAAACAAGAATCTACTTAACACTGTCAGGTACAAGCACGTTAGCAATTTTTTTTCTCATGCCTACATCATCTCACTTGTAAATTAACTTTTTGGAGGGCATATCACTCTGCAAGGCATCATACCCAGACAAACACTAAAGGTTTTTTCGTCTTCATGTGCCATCATGAACAGTTGTACGATGAAACATAGAGCAAACCTCATTATTTACAAATAAGTCATAACATGCTAAAGTTTATGAGATAAATTCCCATGTTCCTCTTGACCACTTTTAAACCAAATCTCTGTTCTTTCTGCATCAATTTTGTAAGAAAGATTAGAGCCATTGATTAAACCATGCCATGATTTCTATAATTTACTGTGTGGTTTTGATTTTGGTGTGAAGAGCTTTGATTTTGCTACACACATCATTTTGCTTACTGCCCCTGCTTGATTATGGTCCTTGCCCACAGATGAGTTTTAATACTCACCACAGAGATGAGAGCCTATGAAGGAAGCGGGGAATTTGCATAAGTGTCCATTTGTGTGACTGTGGTAAGTGGCTACAACAGGACAAAGCTGGGCTGTAGCCACTTCGCTTCACTTTCTCCCAACTACAGAGCCACAGAACTAAGAATTACAGGTCTTAGGTAATTTCATCAAAAGTGTAGTTATAGGTAGATACAGAGGGCTTAAAAATAGAATAATAATACTTGTAATAATAATCATTACTAAGTGATAGGCAAGCTACCAGTCAATGTAAATGTCTTATTTAATTATATAGCTCATAATCTAGTAGATGTTTCCACGTGGCTGTATGGAAGGCATATTAATAAATTTTTTTATTTGTCTTCCCCAACCTTCACCCATTCATTCAACCCTATATTCATCAGTATTTATTGATCACCTGTTACGGGCCAGTGTTCAAAGCACAATGAACCAAAAATCGGTGAACAAAACCAACAAAAATAAGGCGCTCATAAAGTGTACATTCTAGAAAGCATAAAACGAAGTAAGTAAAACATATAATATGTTAAATGGGGATAAATGCTATAGAGAAAAGTAAGGCGTGGGAGGGAAGCGGAGAGACAGCACGATCTGAAGTAGGCTGGTCAGCAAAAGCCTGGATGCAAAGCTGACCTGTAAGACACGCAGGCCAGGAGTGAGGCAGGCTGGAGTTGAGAGGACAGTGTTGCAGACCTGAAGCCAGCATCTCTACACAATCACTATCACTGACCCAGTTGTTCAGGCCAGTAACTCTGAGTCACCCTGACTTTTTTCTCCCCATTTCACATCCATCAACAAATTCTGTCAGCTCCATCGTGTACATTTATCCCAACCACTTCCTACCATCTCTCCTCTGGTCTTCCACCCTGGCCTACCTAACTGCTCTCCCCAAGCCAAGCTTCTTCCAGCCCAGAGTCAATTTTCCATAGCCAGATTAACCTTTTAAAATCGTGCATCATATCCTTTCATTTCTTGAAGCATGTCTTCCAAGAATATCCATCACCTTTGGCATACAATCCAGACTCCTCATCATGGCAAAGGTGTCCGGGATCCTGACAATTTCTCCACCGAATTTCCCGGCACTGGCTCTCATCACTTATGCTGTGGTTTCCAAGGCTCTTTCAGCCTCAGAGCCTGCATCGGTCTACTCAGGTTGCCATAACAAATGGCAAATACCACAGACCGGTGCCTTAAACAACAGAATCTTATTTCCTCACAGTTTTTCAGGCTGGAAGTCCAAGATCAAGTGCCATCAGGGCTGGTTTCTGGTGACACCTCTCTTCCTGGCTTGTAGACGGCCACATTCTCACTGGATCTTCACATGGCCTTTCCTTTGTGAGTGTGCAGAGAAGGAGACAGAGATTTCTGATATCTCCTTCTCTTACAAGAACATCAGATCATCGGATTAGAGTTGCACTCTTATGACATCATTTAATATTAACTACCTTCCTAAAGGCCCTATCTCCAAATACAGCCACATTGGCAGTTTAGGGCTTCAGTGTTTGAAGGGGGCTACAATTCAGTCCCTCACAGAGCCTTTCCAGTTTCTATTCTCTCTCCCTAAAATGCTCTCCTCCCAGATTTCTGCAGGTTTGGTCCTTCACTCCACGGGGGTGTGAGGCCTTCATTGTTCACCCTTTGCAATATCACTACCCTCACCCCCCTGTTTCTCTCTCTCCCTCTACCATTTGTTATTCTTTTTTCAGCATTCAATCCCCTTCCAACTCCTGGCATGATATTGTGTAGTTAATTGTTGCTTCTGGTCTAAATTCCAGGAGGGCCTCAGGGGACTTTGTTCTGTGCTGTACCCCCAGTCTTTAGAACAGTAGCCTTTATATAGCAAGTTTTCAATCTATACTCATTGAATAGAAATTTTCAGAGCTATTCTACCAAGGAAATACTATTAGCCTTATCCAATAGATAAGAAAACTGAGGCTCAGAGAAGTTAAATAATTGACTTTGGCTCACTCAGTAAGAACACTATTTAGCCCTGGCTGGTGTGGCTTAGTGGATTGAGTGTCGACCTGAGAACCAAGGGTTGCGGGTTTGATTCCCAGTCAGGGCACATGCTTAGGTTATGGGCCAGGTCCCCACTAGGGCGTGCATGAGAGGCAACCACAGACTGATGTTTCTCTCCTTCTCTTTCTCCCTCCCTTCCCCCTCTCTAAAAATAAATAAATAAAATCTCTTAAAAAAGAACATTATTTAAATCCAAGTCTGTTTATTTCCAAACTTAACACATGTTCCATATATTATCATCTCTGTTCCTCATAACAGTCCCATATGGCTTCAGGAGCTATTGTTGCTGTTTAGCTTCTATGAGAACCCACAGGGCACTGTGCTGCTTTGTGGGGAATACTAGTAGTCAGGTAAGGAGTCTCCCTGACAAACAATTAGAGCTGGCGTGTAGCTGCAGGAAGAAGCACCTTAGGGAGGATGCTATGCTGCAAACCAAGTAGCCATTGCATATTGGGTTATCACATTCACAAAGGAGAAGATAAAGAGAATAAACCAGGATGCAAAGTCAAGTAGGGTTCAAAGTGAGCAGGTTTATACCTAGGTTAGAAATAGAGGAAAATTCCCACAGCTGGAATTCAGGGACATTTAATGGGGCAAGCACACTCAGCATTGTAGACCACAGATCATCATTATGCCGATGAACTTTCCATTTCAGACACTACTCACAGGCCCTCCCTAAGTCCTACAGTTACTTAATGCATGCTATATCCCTAACCAGGATGGTTTTCATCTGCTAAAATCCTATTCATTCTTCAAAACTCAAAGCAAATATCATTGCTTTACTTTGGTTTTTTTCTGCTCCTCATTTCTTCGGACAGAAACCAAGCTTCTTTTCCAGGTTTCACTGAGCAATAATAATTGAGCCTCTCACTGTAGAACCTGACTCTACTCTATCACACAAATCATTATTCACTTCAGCTCATCCTCTCTTCTATAAGACACTACCTCTGTGTTATTCAATTTATTCTCCGGCATGTCAGCATATGCTTAGCACTTTGAAGGAACACAATATATGTTGGGAACTTGCACTTCTAATTTCAAATGAGGATCTTGATGCTTTCCTACGACAACTAATGGCAGAGATGGAATATGAATCTAATTCGGCTCCTTAACATCTCAGTGTCTTTCTAGTAGGTCCTTCCATGTTATATCTCTCTACATCATGTTAACACATATTTTCACCTGGCTAACAAACTCCCAGGAGTGCTCACCTTTCTCCTGAACTTCTGGCTTTGGCAAAACAGCTAAGTGATGAAGTAAAACTGAATATAGAAAAGAAAAGAAGAAATAATATCTCCCTCCCAGAAAACATTTATTTCCTAGAAGAGGCATCAGAACAGAGAGTTAAAAATTAAAATGGAATGACATTTTGCAAATGGAAAACCATCTGAAGTACAGTTGTTTCATGAATATTACTATTTAACAAAACACCCACAGTTGAAATTGTTTCAAATTCTCCTAGTACACCTCTTATTATAATAATAATATAAATTGTTGGTTACAATTTTTAAAATAGGACAGAATTCCAGGGCTGGGTTTCAGGGAACCTTACAGTGAATATTGAAACTACAATAATTCTCTCAAACACCTACATTACAAAATTTGTAGATTTATAGACTACAACATTTTTCTTCAAAGAAACAAGAAAAGAAAAAAGAAAAGGAAGGAGAAAGGAAGGGAAGGAGAGGGGGGAGATAAGGAGATAGAAGCAAATGAAAGGGAGAGTGAGGAGAAGAGAGGGGAAGGGAGGGAAAAAGAAAGGAAGGGAAGAAATTGCTCATAATGAGCAATTTTAAAATGCTTTTTTAAAAAGAAGGCAAGCTGAGAGGGGTTCAAAGGATGAGTCAGAAATAAACAAGTCCATTGAAAATATCTATACCAGTTGTCAATTTTTTCTTTGAAGTAATTATTTCTTATCACAAAGACAGAGTGAATTTTTAATAGGAAACTCATGGCAACATGGATGTAACCGAGGGATAGCTGAATATAGAATTGATGAGTGAGTACCATTCACCAATTGGTATTCACAATGTGTTTCAAAAGTGCAAAATGCGTTCTCACCAATGAAAAACAAGCATAGAGTTTCCGTGTTGTTGTAAAGATTTAGCATTCATCTCACCGCTGGTAGAGTTTTCCAGCATGGCACCATGAGAATCTTATCTTGCCATCTGGCCCACTGGCATTGCAAATAAATCTGCCAAAATAATCAGGTACAAGCCCACTCTTGACAGCTCAGCAGCACAGTGGTGAGGTCTAGTGTGGAGACATCTATTAGTTGGTATTTGTTCCAACTCCACAGTCCTTTTTCAACATTTTTGTTAAATGTCCAAAGTAGCACTAGCTTCCAGGAACCAGTTCCTATTTTTAGCCCAATTTTATTGAGTTGGTCATATGTCATGAGTGGCAGATGGTAGATTTGTGCAAATAAAATCCTTCAGCTAGACTGGCTGATGGCACAAAGTGTGGAATCTCTGGTAATGCTTCACTAAAAACAGAGTCCTTAAGAAGGGATCTTGTTTTCTCTAAGGCTAAGGATAAAAGGTATATGTACTCAAGGACTCTGCTTGAGGTATGAAGCAAAGCCACCCAAGGTTTGAGAAACAAAGACTGAAGAAAGCAGAGATTAGAAGAAAACAGGAAAACAATGGTAGAATTCTGACATTAAAACTATGGGCAAGTGTATTATTCTATAGTGACTGTTCTCACATGTAAAACACCGCCTAAGAATGGTCCCATGGTCCTTCTACTAGTTCATTAATTTCAAAGATGACAAGAAATGGAAAGAAAAAAATGTATGTAATGATTTTTCCACTGCATTTAAGAAAACTTTTCCCCGAATTAACATAGCTGTTTTAATCCATTTGAGCTGAATATTAGGTTTGGCGTAGATGGAAAAAGATTGCTGTAAAATTTTTTAAAAGGAATGAGAAGACTATAGATTTCATCTAGAATCTCTGACTCATCTAAGACCACAAAGGAAATTAACAGCAGACACTTCTGGGAGTGGGCTAGGAGGAAGCCTAGGAAAAATGATCTTGAAATATTCATGCTAAAGCATTAGGATTTTTGAAGCTTCAAACAAATCATGATAATATATGGTGGAGATTCTTTTTTATTGAATAATTTAAATCCAAAGAGCAAACTTCAGCATATTGTCATTAACTTCCGTTGATGCCCTGGAAATGTTCCCCGATAAACTTAGGTTTTGTGATAGACAACCCCAAGGCACGAGGGACACTGTAGTCCATTAGCAGGATTATGCCTGTAACAAAATAGTAGTTACTTATACTTAGGGAGTGTCTTAGTTCTGTCTCCTCCCAAAATAGCACCTTAGATGAGGAGGTGAGTACAGGAAGTTTATTTGGGAGGTGATCCCAGAAGCAGAAAAGAGGAATGTAGACCGTGAAATCGGGAAGGAAGAGTTATTAATAAAGAATGCAGAATGATGTTGTCACTACTTTGCATTGCATGGGGACTGAGTCCTGCTGGGGGCACACTGTAGAACTGTGGCGCAGAACTCTTCTCTTAGGGACAGAGAGGCTGTATGTATACTGGGAAACCACCCCCTATCACCCCATTGTTTGAGGGCTGTCTCTCGAGGATGTCAGTTCCCCTCTACTCTGTGTCTCACCTAGCCACTGAGAGGTGTTCCAATTTTTCTCCCACATGCGGGTGAAGGGAGATGACGGTGATATACACGGAGCTGTGTGTGGCGGTTGCTCTGATATCTAGGAGATGCCCTGTGTGATGAAGCATCATATCTGCTGCAGAGAAGCAGTATAATATAGGGGCTAAGACAGTGTTGGTTTAGCGTCAGCTTCACGGCACTGCGTCAGATTATCTGCAACCCTTAGTTTCCTCATCCATAAAATGATGGCAATAATGGAATCCACAATGCATACCAAATGTCTGATGGACAACCTGGCATTTACTAAGCATTCAATAAAAATAAATTTTAATTGTTTTAAATAAATACATTGAAATTAAGAACATTGTAACAATAGCCAGAGGGGAGTGGTTAGGGGATAGTGGGGAGAGGGGTCTATAGGAGCTACTATAAAGGACACAAGGACAAAATCAAGGGGGAGGGTAGAGGTGGGGGAGGGAGGTGGGACTGGCTGGGGTGGGGTGGAGGGATGGGGAGAAAATGAAGACAATTGTAACTGAATAAAAATAAATTAATTAATTTAAAAATAAACAAACAAATAAATAAATAAATGCTTTTAAACATCTTTTTCTTTAATCAACAGAAAGGCTCGCCAAACCAAAGAAATATATCCAATTTCTGCTAGTCTTTTCACTGAATTTCTGTTGAAGAATATTCCGTTCCCCTCCTCACTTGAGCTGGCATTTGAAACAGCAAATTGATGAGATATGAAGTGTCACCTTCACCGGTCATTGCTGTGCTCACAGGATCATAAAACCCAGGACTGAAAGGGGCCCCCGGGTTCATTCCATTCAATCGCCTGCATGTCTTTCAGCAGATGCAATTTTGTCTCTTACCTAGAAGCTATTTGTTGACCTTAAACAATTGAGGTTGATTTGTGTGAGGTCCATTTCTCTACTTTGGTATCATCACCACTCATACCAACAGCTCAAATCCAGACAGGGGAGGAAAGCACAGTTCGAAACGCTAAAAACACCTCTCCAAAAAGAAGCAGTCAATAGAAAGAATTCTCATTTTTCAAAAATAAATTATCCCTGAGATATTACGTTGACATTTTCTCCAAATTCGTTCTGAAATGGTAGACATTGCTATTTCTGTCCCAGCAGGAGGCCTGATGTTGAAACAAGTTTTTATAAGGCAGGGTTTTCACAGTCTCGGGCACACTATTTGTCTTCAGTGACGCCCTAGCACAGCAATTCCTCCTTAGAATTATATCAGACACTTTTCTACACAAAGGCTCTCCTCCCACCAAAGTCATGGTATGTGCTGAGTATCTCTAAAAAGCTGTGACTGTCAACTCCTAGTGGGACCAACAGAACTAGGCACAAGACTAATGCACTCAAAAGGTTTCTGGAGCCTGCTCAATTAGGGTAAAAATACCTGGCAGGGAGAAAACACACACACACACACACACACAGAGAGTAAGGATTTAATCCTGCTCAATACACTTTCATTCTGGTCAAAAAAAAAGGTATCCCTTTTATTAAAAGGATTTGGTGCAGGTCGTAAGTCCCTACGTCAAAAGACAGTTGAAGACGTCTACATGGCTGGCAACACAGAAACCACTGTGTGCACTCAAAGAGTGTCTGGCAGACAAAACCATCTGAACAGGAAAACATAGGTGAGAATGTTAACACCAAATCTGGACAATGTGTCTCAGGCCTCCTGCCAAAATGCTGATTTGAAAGAGGGCAACACGAATACAAACAAAGGTGGCAGCCATTTTCCTGATATTCTGTCCAACATACACAAAGAGCCAAAATTATAGACTTCCCCAAGGGAAATTAAAGGTCATTTTGTCACCTTTTCCCTCTGCCCCGCCCCTCCTCCAGTCCAGCCCACACTGCAGGATTCCCTGCTAAAATCGTATTCCACCTAGTGATTACCCTGCTTGTGCTCACAAATGACTCAAAAAGACATCACTCATTAGACTGTTCCCTTGTTGGACAGATGGACAAACTAAAAAAGTATTTCTGATTTTAGACCACATTATACTTCCTTGTAATTTTCGCTCAGTGTCTCCTTCTAACTTCCCAGGGCAATTCCTTTTCCTCCTGGACAACTAACTGTTCACATTTCTAAAGAAGCCTACCCCATTCCGCAGCACGTCTTCTCTTCCACAAACTAAATCTTCCTGAGCTCTCTGGACTGTTAGTTCCTCATGTAATGTGGTTTCCATACCAGTCACACCCTCGTAATTATTGGCATTCTAGGTTTGCTTGAAGAGTGTTTGCAACGTGCTGGGTCACTCTTCACATACATTCTCTTAATGAACACTCCCAAAGTCTCAGGATCTGACTTCAGACATGAGGAACACAAGGTAGGCCGCTGGGCCAAGACAGCTGGTAGGTGAAGGAGCCATGAGTAAAATTCAGGCTGCTAAAATCCAGCCCTCAAAACCCTGTGCTTGGAACCCATTGTCACAGTTTGCCTGATTGTTTACCTGCGTGTGGTAGTGCCCCAAACTAGAAGCATGTCTGCAGATGTGGGCTCCCTGGCACAGAATACTGTTGGCCTTTGATATCTTTTAATGATGCCTAAAATGCAATGAGTATTTCAAAACAGCCAAATCACAAGGTTACCTCACAGTGAATTTAGGATCAAAGCAAATCGCTCAGTGCATGAACCTTCATACATGCATACTTGCAACTTGTATAAAATGTCAATAAAAACTCCATTTCTGTTGTATGTCCAGGATTCCAGATCCTTGAGGCCCCTTTGAATTCTGTTGGTATTATTCAATGAATTAACAACATCTCTAAATTGTGCATCAGATAAAATTTGAAAACATCTTCCATAATGACTTCATAGAATTTCTTAATAAAAATAACTGATCGGAAAGAGAGGAAGAATGTAACACTGAGATATGATCCATCCTAAACACCCCTTGCTGGGATGAGTACAGAGAGGTTAGTGTGTGCTTTTCTAAATAAGCATGCTGACTCCTACTGACTCCTAATGCTCACCTTATTCTTCCTTAAGTGCTCCCAAACCAAGGACTTAAAAATCCTGTATCAGTCAAAATCCCAGGGGGAAAAATTAAATCAGATAAACCATGTGAAGAGATTTAATGAAGGGAGATCTTAGAGGTGTAGGCAGGTTCAGAGGACCAACAAGGGAAGTTGGTGCACCCAGGACCAGCCATCTTAGGGAGCTGTTATTACCCCTGGGCCTGAAGAGAGCAGGTGGAGTAAGAGGCAGGGGTGTGATGAAAACAGAATGACTGTCACTGGTGAGAGCTGGAACCATAAAAAAGAGGCTGCCTGTTGGGAGCTGTAGGTGGAGAGATATTCAGCCACTACGAGAAATATGGTGCTAAAGAGGAGGGGAGTGGGAGATAAACACCCACATCTCTCTTGCCCTGCCCTCCAGGAGCCTGGTTGTGCCTGCCATTGGTCAAACCTTACCCTAAACTGTCCAGAAGAGTCACCTTCCTAGGGTATGGAGCAGGTCAGGCAATGGCGGAGACTGGATGAGAGTGGGATTTGGAGAGAGATAGTAAATAGAGAAAAAATGAGCACATATCCTTTCTCCAGTTTGGCTAATGGTCAACAGGCTCCCTTGCCAATTTCCTTTTCACCTTGGAAAAATTTATTTTTAAATTGACATTGAATTGCATACTCTTCCATTATGATATAAAAATCAGGGGTCTTATCCCATCAAGATGGAGGAACTGGCCTCTTCTATACCAGCCAATAATTTTACTTTTGAGAAAAATATAGTCGAAGCCCAGAACCACTAGTCAAGTGCCATTTGCAGTAAACTTCACAATATACTCTTATAATCAAAATGCCAAAGGCAATTTTTCTATTCTCCAGAAAGCTGGGCTTTGCTGAGTTTTTCTGAGATTTACTGGTGTTCAGGAGAACAAAGGTGACTCAGTAGCTACTTCATAATTAAATGGTATTATCCCAGCATGCTTGGTTTTCATGTATGGCAGTTTCACTGATTTCTATAGCATGGCAAAGTACTTTAATCTTCTGGGTTTCATCAATAAAACAAAGAAGAATTGAATGCATGGCACTATAAATCTTGATAATTTATGTTAAGAAAGATCATTTTGGATTACTTGTAAAAGAGGATAATTTTAGTTTAAGGCATTCACTAAACTTTTAATGTAGATATTCATTGAAGTGGGTTTTAAATTTCAAAAAATCAGGAAATGTCTGTAAAAGACAAAGAGGCAAAACATAAATACTTAAAACATACGTATATTTTGCTAGAAAATTCTTAAAACAAAACTAAGAAAAGACTACAGAATCCTTAAACTATGTCTTGTACACACACAGACACACACGCATGTGCACAAAAACAAAATGTAATTGTTTTATTTCTACAAATATTCTGGATTCAATTATATTCAGAGTTTCTGTTTTGATCTGAAATCAGAACTAGAACACACAGAAAACCAAATCCTTGTGTTCTATATTCATTTATCTTAATACAATGCTTCTTTATATTAATTATGTAACAGTGCTATGATAAGGCCCCTTCTTGTTGTTGCTCAGTTAATCCTCCTGGGTGGATGTTTAAAATGGCTTAAGGAAATATTCCAATACAAAGAGCTTCATAGTTGAACAAGCCAGGCTGGATGGTCATCCTTCCTAAAGATCTGGAAAAGGCCGTTTCTCCTTGCCACCCCAGCTCCCCATAGGAATTCTTATTCCTATTGGAAGTGTGAATGATTTAGAAATATCTTCTGTTGTGGCCAGTCATTGCTTGTTTCATATCTGCCTGTTTCATTAGTAATCAAACAGTGTTTCAGTCAGTCCCCAGTGTTCATGCAAAACCAGCTGTACTTAGATTAATATTAAGTCACTCAGCAAACCTCCAGAATAAGTAGTAGTTATAATTTCCTACTGACACGAGTTAGAATTACAATGATCAAATTTCTTACTTTGTGACCAGATTATCTTGCAACTAGCACATTTCACAGTGTCAAAGACCTTGGCTAGAAAATGCATTCAAAGCAATTCTCTCTTGCAGCAAATCATTCTACCTTTCAAAAATTCATATCGTATTCAGGAAGCCTTTGGCTGATGGTCTTTCCTATCATGCTCTTCTGTAAGTATCTTTTTATGGTCTGTAAGTTGGAAAATTGATACTTTCACATAGGTTTCAACTGTAACCATGAAATTCTTGATTTATTTTTTATTAAAGAATCACATGGGTCAATGCTCACTCAAGTTCTGTAGAGCTAACCATAGCTACTTCACGAACAACCAAAAGAATATATCCTTACTTCCCATCACCTGTATCAATATTAGCTATGAAATTCATACATATTTAAACATTTTTTTACCATCAGAATACTGGAGACCATTAAAATGCTTTTCCAACCTTAGATATGTTTTCTAGCCACTGATTGATTGCTGGTTTTCAAGCTACAAGGTATTTCTGTCCAAGCACAACTAGTTTAAAAATACCATTTCATGGTGACCTTCATGTAATCAGTTTACACTTAAAATGCTCTTATGAAGAAAGTTCTAAATATGTGAAATTCTCATATTTAGGATTCTTATTATTCCTCTAGTTCCATATTCTTTGGAACTAACAATTTTTGAATGACTCACTTCTGTACGCTTAACAAGATAATGCATATATATACCCATGAATAACTCTGCAAAACCATAATTTCAAAAGAAGGTATGGGATGGTTTAAATAAAGGACATTTAAAAAATTTAAGAACTTTGGTACATGCTAAGAGGAGTATGTTTATTCCTGTAAAAAAAAGGCCAATAATCTTAGGGGAAAAAATCTAACCAGTTAAAAGGAGGGAACATTTTTTAAATCAAACATCAGGCAGAAAACACAGTAGAAGCATCACATTAAAAAAAACATTCAAGTTTTATTTACATATCTGCTATCCACATACCATCTAAATATCCAAATATTATCTATCTAATGTTTAATTGTCACAAATCTAAATATCCAAATATCACACAATTTTAAAGAGGTATAAATGCCCGTTTGGGATGTGTTCTGAAGAGTATAAGCCACATAAGCCTTCAAGAACTTGGATGGAAAATCTAGCTCCTTTGGTTAAGTGTCTGAGTATCTTCGTAGCCTAATTTTTCTTATGAAATAACAGTTCATGCTATTTGTATTTATGAATTCTGTTATTTGTGAATTTATGCTATTTGTATTTATGTATTTTGAATCCCCAATGGAGATTCAAAAGTAGATTAAGGGGACCTTACAGTGTAGAAGGCTCTCAAAGATGCTTAAAAATAACTGCAGAGAAGATGACCTTCTGCGAGCAGGTTGCTGACCCTCTATTCTTCTCAATTCAACAATTGAGACCAAATAGGTGGTGCCTGGAGGGCTCAGCAAGGCCAGGTGTGCTCCGAATCACCAAGGAAGAGAAGCACACATGGCTTCCTTCAGTGTGGAGCAGGTGAAATGTCTCACATCCATACACCAACAAGATACTCCTCTTGTACTTTGGTGTGAGTACCGAGGATTTTTTGGCTGTGCTAAGGAGAGGGTCAATGAGCCAGGTCCCAAGGATCCTCTAGGAAAGGGACTGCACCTGTCAGATTGCTGTACCAAAGCCACAGAGAGAGGCACATCATCCAGCAGACTCCAGAGCACCTGGCCAGGGGCTGAAGTCATTTGATTCCTGTAGCACCTGTGGCTAAAAAACACATGAGACTGGCATCCAGAGATGCCTGAGAACCTTGTTTACTTATTGGTTTCTAAGACCCACTTGGCTGTTAGGGATGACATTATATTTAGTCTCATTCTGATTATCTAGTGTTTTCTCCCAACCTGTAACTTCTCTTACACATTTGTCCATTGTATTTTTTGACAATCAGACATTTAACAGTGGTAAGCAGACAAACTGCCTGTTTTCCCGTCTGGTTTCTGGGTTTTGTATCACGTCTAGAAGTGTCTTCTTCCACTCTGCACTTATAGAAAGTACTTTTCACATATTCTAACATCTTTGGATTTCCCTAAGTGTGTTAGATATTTATTCCATCTGGAACTTATTGCCCTATCCATAACCCCCTTACAGAAGACACCTTACAGAAGACTTGTCAATTAAAATGTCACTTATAGCTGACACATAATTACCAAAAATCAATATATGTGAAGTCATGCATAAACATATAAAATAGATATATACAACCTACAAAATGAAAACATAAAGATATAAAATAAATTATATAATATATAAAATAAATGAAATAAAATATAAGTATAAGTAGATAAATGCATAAAATACATCCATGTGTATTTACTTAGATATCCATGTATATTTGTAAATACACAAAATGTAGGAAATATACTCACGCATGTTTATTTGTTACTGTATTATTTATGATGAGGCATGTTCTGTCATGGAGTCACGGACTGTGGTTACATGGCAAGGCTCCCGGTATGATTTGCACAGGCTTTTATAGAGCATCCATATGCCTCATCGTCTAGGTGCATGAAAGGCTGAGCGATGTAGTGAAAAAGTACATACTTTCAAGGCCTGAGAGTGTCCGTTTGACTACAGCTTCCACTGAGCAGGGCCTGCCTTAGGAAATGTGTTTCATTATCCATGAAGCGGGGAACTATGCCCACAGCCCTGCAGTAATGGGGTGTGGGGATAGTTCTCCACAGTAATGGACTGAGATATTGGCCTAAGCCTCTATCTAGCTCTCAAAAACTGTGTGACCCCAGGAAAGTGGTATAACCTCTCTAGGCCTCAGTGCTCACCTTGGTTTTCAACATTAATAATTGTTTCAAGTTCATAGTATTGTTGAAAAACTCAGTATAGCCCTCAGTAAAACTCATTTTCTGATGAGTTGCTCAGTAAATATTAGTTCTACCATTTTTTATATACGCAAAATGCCAATAACAATAATTTATTGAAGAAATATTAATTGTGCGTCTAATATGTTTCAGGCACTGTCTTGGGAATAGAAATAAAGCACTTAATAAAATGGAAAGAAATTTCCATCCTCCTGATCTTACATGTTTCTATACGTATTATATTATTATTATTATTTTATAATTGTATCTCTGGTATATGCCCAGACCATTAAAGATAGAGACCAGTTCTTATTTTTCTGTGAAAGTTTAGTGTCTAGAGTTCTGAAAACATTTAGGCATTCAGTGAAATTTTATATGAATGAAAAAATAAAACACAACATGATAGAAGCCATGTTTTCAAAAAAGTTTAAATTCCAGAAGGAAGTATAGATACTAACTGGAATGACTACAGGAATTGAACAATTGTCAGCGAGCTTCCTGCCTCATTCTAAAAAGTGATACGCACGAACATGCCTATTGTGGTTTTTTAGCTTAAGAATAGAAAACCAAATTCACAAGAATGGGAAAGAAAGAAACATGTTAGTCACAGAAACGAATAGTCACTGTGATTGAAAATCATCTTGTAATTTTCCAGGAATAAGGGCAAAAACAGACGTATGATGGGTTGACCAATTCCTGTTTTTCAATCGTAAGATGTGGACCATTTTTCCAGAAGAACAGCTTAACCCCTGGTGCTACCCACACCTATTGTTGATGTCATGCTGTTAGAATGAAAAACTTTCAGCACCCGCATACAAGCAGGTTTCATTCACATAATTCCCAGGGCAGTTAGCAGTGGAACATTATCAGGCAGATACAACCGTTATCATCTAATAAAATCAATTAGTCACGATGATGATGATGGCGATGATGGTGGTGGTGGTGGGGATGGCACCCATCATGTACTGAACACTCACGTGGTGCCAGCTTCCCTTTTATGTTCTTTATGTATTTTTTATGTAATACTTGCAACAGTCCTGTGAGGCAAATGTTTTATTACTTCCATTTATAGCTCAGGAAACTGAGGCACGGGCAATTAGGGAATTTGTGAAAAGTCACAGAGATGAAATCCGACACCAGCAATTTCGCTTCACAGCCTGAACCTAACCTAGCAATTCACAGGTCCCTCTTTACAGGAGATCTTGAGAAAACATGGCAAAAAGGCTTCCATGTTACAAATCAAAATAACCATATTAAAACCTTCAGCACTTCATTAAAAATTTCCCAAAGATTTTTCTAGGGCCCATTCTTGTTCTCTAGTTATTAGGAAATTCATTCCCTGACGTCTGAGGCTTTCCCTCTTGATCAACTAACATGTGTGAAAAATGGGACAGGATGGTACCAGAAATTTGTTTCCTGTTGTGACTGTTGTCCCTAAAGCTGATGTACTAATAAACCTTCCTGAGTCTCATGAGAATTTGTTTAACCTCTGCTGATTGCGCCCATGGTGCTGAGTCTGTTCACTCAGGAAACTGGTTTTAGCCCGGATAGAAAATACTAGAATATATCTTCTTCCAATAGGATTAATTGAAGAAGATAGCAATATGACTTTATTAATGTTTAATATGATATTAATACATATTAAATCAATTTAATTACATATTAATGTGTATTATGTGATAACAATGTAATATAAACTCTTTTTATAGTTCAAATCAATAAAAATAAACAACAGAAGAAGATTATTTAAATGCCTACCTACCCCACCTGCAACCTATAGGTCTTTGCCGATTACCTGACCTTGAACTCTGACAAAGGTACATACTTAGTGTGGCTAAAGCAGATTTATGTCCAATTCTGGCTCTGACACTTACAAGCAACTGGGATGGCTCAAGTTAATTAATGTTTTTAAGCCACTAAGAGTGAATTCACCTTTTTAAGCCATTGAGGGTTTATTTATAAACACAGTAAGACATGATGCCTACTTCAAGTGGAGGGGGAAGGAATTATCGTATTGGTGCAGAGTAAATCCTCACACTGTTTAGTGTTCTTCCTTTTACCATGATGAGCTTCACTTAACAGAAATACACTGATATTTTTCTGATCATGCCCCTCGGCTGGAATGCACTTTGCATCATTGCTCAGCACATTCATCCATATGTGTATATATGTAACTGAAACATGCATTTCACAAACCAGCATTTAACTCTATTAGCAGTGATGCACTCAGACATTTCCTATTTTATTGTACTTGGATCTATTATATTCTACTTGACTTTTTTCACTTTAAGTCCCAACCCGCGAAATTGAATTCATCACCCATAAGCAGGTCCCGGCCTGAAGAGTACTGATAAATAATTTCATTGTATCACCTTAACCACAATGACACTGAAATATATGAGCTCATGTTCAAAAGGTCGGCCAGAGAATCCTCTTCTCTTCCTACCATGAGTTATTTCATTTAATTACTAAAGAATTAAAGCCATTAAAAAAAAATCCAAGCTAGTTGTTCCTAGTCTGGAAATTAAAATCAAATGAGTAGGTACTTGTGGCAGCCACTCAGGTGGCCCTGACATGTACCCAAAATGCCCACATCTGGCAGGCACATGTGGCCAGGTCCCTCCTACGAGAGCATGGTTCCAGGGCAGAGGGGATAAGACACAAGCAAAGGGATCCACAGACAGTGCTTGGGTGGGCACTGGGAACTGCCTTTTCTCTTTCTGGGCATCATGTGAGATTCCCAGAGGCGTTTAAGAAGCCTCTCTTTCAGCAAGTACCAAGGGACCCCAAATCACTGACTAATCCACTATCTACTGCAAGCTTCCTATTAACTACTATGGGGTAGAATTTAAACTTTGCTCCCCTCCATTCGAATATTCCTGAGAAGTATTTGACAAAGATGCAGATGAAAGTCATGGATGCTCCTAACTTCTGACACCTTATTTGTTTTCCATCCTATCTCAAAGACAGTCTGTACGACCTGAGTCTGGATCACCGACTTCCTGAGATAGCTGAACTCATTTTGAACAGGGCCTTTCTTACTCCATCACTCCTCTTTCTTCACAACGCTGGGTATGCCATTGCACTGAATGGTGGTTTTATGGGATGGAAAATTCAAACCAGAAGTGAATAATTGTGCCCGTTCTATTGACACTACCTATTTTTCCTCTGCAATTTTCTTTTATCTAAACATAGTCATAACAGCCCTTACCGTTGTCCTCAGATTTGTGTTTTGAGGCTCAGATCATGTGAGCTTTCGCTGAGGAGTTGCTGAATTGTCTGGCTCACCCTGATTATATCCTCTGTCATCAGTTTTACAGAAACACAGTCTTTGTAACTGTCTTCCCTCACCAAACAGCTCCATGGGCAATCCTACCCTCCATTCAAGCGCCATCTGATTCCTGTGTTTTCCAACTCAGCTAAGATCAATTCTGATTAGAAATCAAACTTCAAGGTTTAAATCTTCAAATCCTCATACGTCAGGTTTCCACTTAGACTTTCTGATTAGGAATGCAATCCGGACTTTCATCTTTGGAATCTAAACTACAAACCTGAGTATGTCCAGATCCCTATTCTTCATTTTTCTAAAATCACCTTGTTATAATAATCTTCTACTATTTGTCTCTGTCTCCTGCTCATTAGTTCATTTTTTACCTCTACATGCCTAAACTTCTCAGCCTAAATGAGGGTTTGGGACTTAAGAGTGCAAAGGAAGGGCTTAAATAGTGGGAATGCAGACTTGTACAGCCACTGTGGAAAACAGTATGGAATTTCCTCAGAAAACTAAAAATGGAAGTGCCTTTTGACTTGGCAATTTCACTGCTGGGACTATACCCTAAGGATCCTGAAACACCAATTCAAAAGAACCTATGCACCCCAATGTTTGTAGCGGCACAATTAACAATAGCCAAGTGCTGGGAACAACCTAAGTGCCCATCAGTAAATGACTAGATCAAAAAACTATGGTACATTTACACAATGGAATTCTACGCAGCAGAAAGAAAGAAGGAGCTCCTACCCTTTTCGACAGCATGGATGGAACTGGAGAGCATTATGCTAAGCGAAATAAGCCAGGCGGTGACAGGCAAATACCATATGATCTCACTTATAAGTGGCACCTAATCAATAAAACAAACAAGCAGGCAAAATATAACCAGAAACACTGAAATTAAGAACAAACTGACAGTAACCAGAGGGGAGGTGGGAGGAGGTAATGGGGGGAAAAGGGAGAAGCTTTGTTAGGAACATGTATAAAGGACACATGGACAAAGCAAAAGAGAGGTAGGATCGAGGGTGGGAGGTGGGGATGGCTGGGGTCAGGGGGGAGTGGTGGGAGGAAAATGGAGACAACTGTACTTGAACAACAATAAAAAAAAAAGAAGGGCTTAAATGTAAATTCCATTTTATCATCATTTTTTTATTCTGAACTTCAAAAGTGTGTAAGTGCCAACATGTATATATGTGTGTATGAGCAAATGCACAAAACTATAAATAAACAAAACTAGTTAGCTTGTTTGGTTTTCCATGAGTGAAGTAAAAATCAAATTGCAATGGCTTTCCTATTTTCTCAAATACCCCTAGAAAGAAACAGAACTTTTCTTCCCTTAGGATTATGATGTATTTTAGGCCTTATCCAGAAAGTACTGGGAGTGAAAGTACCACATTGCTCACGGCCTTGGCACCTGGTGATAAATGATCACTCTGCTATGTTTCTCTCTTTCTCTCTCTCTCTCTTTCTTTCTTTCTTTCTTTCCTTCCTTCCTTCCTTCCTTCCTTCTTTCCTTCCCTTCCCTTCCCTTCCCTTCCCTTCCCTTCCCTTCCCTTCCCTTCCCTTCCCTTCCCTTCCCTTTCCTTCTTTCTTTCTTTCTTTCTTTCTTTTTTTTGCCAATTATCTTTCCACATTTCAGGGAAAGAAATCACATTGTCAGTGACTCCCTGGCTCTTCCAGGCAGAACTGAAGCAGTGCTTCCTGGTCCATCCAACACCACACAAAAGCAGGCTCTGCTGACAAAGGTGCTGGAGAAGCATCACCATAAAGCGCAAAGTGCTAGAGGGGTGAGGTTCAGCAGGTTTCCCCACTGCCTGCTCGAAGATACCAGAAAAATGAGAAGGAAGTTTTAAAAACAGATACAAAAGCACTCTTTCATGAAGAAAGTTCCAAAACTTTTCTTTTTACCCTAAAATTGAATACAGCATAGGCAGAACATGCTGCTTACCGCAAGGAAAAATCCAGAAATCAAGGCCTCAACTGCAGGGGACACCGCTGCTGACAGGGTGTAATTCGAGTCAGCTTTGCACACATTGTCTAGCAGGTTCATATCCACCCATTTCAGAGGCAAAGGATATACAACCGTGTTTTAAGGATGAGAAGGAAATTTCTTAAAAGTGAAGAAAACAGAAAAAGACAAAAGAGGATTTAGTTCCAGAAGACAAATGTCATCCTCTCTGGATGTTTGCTGCCCAAGAGTGTGAACCAGGGCATCCTCTGGGGCCTCGTGAGAGACACAGAATCCCAGGCCCCACCCAGACCCCTCAGTCCAAACGGCCTTTAAGAAGGTCCGTGAGGGATCTGGGTGCACCTTGCAGTTTGAGAGGCACTGTCCTGGATGACTTGACTGGGTCTCTACATATAGGTACGTGCTGACAGGACCATTGTGGAAAATGCTGAACCATCTTTGCTCAACTCAGGCTATGGAAATGATGTGGGGGAAGGCAGAAGGCAGCTCAGAGGGCTAATGGATCCTTATGTTAAAAAAATTCAGAAATGCAGGCCTTGGGAGAGTGTTGAAAGAAAGTAATATTCATTTGGTCTCATATCAAATACTTTCCACTAAAAAGTTTTGCGAATGCTAAAATGAGCCCTTCTCTATGAAAACAGTGATGTGTGGTGGGGATCAGAGAAAGTGTCAACAAAATAATAAATAATTAATGCATGATTGAACAAATACTCTGTCGTCATTTGAATATAAACGTATGTCACCTGAGCTTCTTGGAAGTAAACATTGATTCCTGTCCTTTGACTCAAACACGAGTCTTCAGCCCAACACATTCTGCAGTGCTGTTAACTCCTGTCCTGAGCAGCTCGTCTTGTAATCATGGTACTCGGAGTGAATTCATGGTTCATTAAGAGCTTTTGATGGTGTTTTGGCTGAGCAGTGGGCGTGGGGGTGGTAACACACTGAAGGCCTAGCAGGATCCATAAGAAAATCGTGAGATACAAGAAGTAGGCCCAACTACGGTTCTGTGTGGGTGACCCTTCTGTCCCTCCAGCCGGCAGTCTTGGGAAAACACTGAGCCTTTCTTTGAATCCTGGGTCTGAAGGTCCTGTGAATGTGTTCTATGCTTTCAAATTCAATTCATTTAACTGGATTATATATTTATTGTGCTTATTAAACACAAGCTACTCTGGGAAGCTTCTGAGATATACATAGGTGAACATGATTAGGTCCCTCCCTCATGGAGTTTGCAGCCAGGTGTAGTAGGGTTTAATGAAAATAAAGCATTTGCCAAATGTGAAGGTCATAACTTTTCCATTGTTAATTTGGCTTTACTCCCAATTATAATATGAATTGCTTAATCTTAGTCGACGTACTATCCTAAAGGGAAAACAGGCAAATCTAGCATAATAATATGCACAATAAATGCCTTAGCTAAGCTTTGAAGTACTCTTAAAAATGTAAGTTTTTGTTTCTCTGGAGACAAATAAAGTCTTAGTGTAAATACTAATATACGCACCTTCCCATTCTGGGACATGCTACAAACGATTTGAGTCTCCGGGCTTTTCAGGAGCAGTTCCAATTACCACCTGGAAAGGCTCATCTCTGGGTTTTTCCAACTCCTGGCTCTTTCTCACTATTTAAGAGACTCCCTTGATCCAAGTAAACAAGATGTCTCAGCCCAGTAAGTTATTTAGTTATCACTAAGAGCACATGGTAGCTATACAACAATTTATTCAGTATTGAAGAAAATGAGATTACATCTCAGGATTCACTTCTTTAAGAACTGCGTTTCTTTAAACTCTATCCACTTCTTCATTCACTCAGTCTGCTATTGATCATTTTCTGCGTGTCAGGCAGTGCTCTACTGTGGGGGGGGGTACAGTGATGAAAGAAACATTTCTGTATATCCTGGGGCTCATGAAGTAGGTGGGTGGGTAACTGAAAAGAAACATGCAAAAAACACGCACAAAAAAGATCATTTTAAACAGTGATAAGTGCTGTTAAGGAAATAAAACTGGCTAAGATGTTAGTAAAGGTGGTTGTAGCTACTTTATGGGAGTCATTTTATTTATCTAATGAACATATATAGGGTATTTGCTATGTGCTAGGACTAGTCTAAGTTCTTTACAAATGTTAAATCAGTCTTTAAAACATCTCCACAAAGTACATGTTTTTATCATTGCCATTTTATGATAAGGAAACTAAGAAAGGCCAAGTGACATGCCGTGGACTGAGGGGACTAGAGCCAGATTTGACCCTCTACAGAGCCCATGCTATGTGCACCTGCACAGTTTCTCTGGAGAACTGGCATGGCCGACGGGTGTGCCTGTGAGGTCAATGTTAACCAGCCTGCACAACGCGCACGGCCACGTCCTCCACTAAAGTACTCCCCACATACCGAGTGCAGGGCTTTTCCAAGCAATGTTTTCATCAGAGCATCCCTGCCAGCCCACATTGCTGCATCTAACAGCAACTGCAGTCCATTTTTGTAAGACAAAACTTTCGCTTTTTTATTGAGGTATAATTAATACATAGTGAAATATACAGATCTTAAGCAAACCACTTACTGACTCTGGCAAGGGCATATGTCCATGTAACCTCTAGCAAAATAAAGACAATTTCCATCACCCCAGAAGGTCCCTTCTGCCCCTTCTAGGTCAATTGTCTACATTTTAGTTGCTGCTGATAGAGACACATCCGAGGGCATTTTGCATATGAGGAGTGTTTGATTTCTCATAAATGTCTCACCTGTCAGAACAAACCAATAATCATATTTGAAAGCTGTAAAATCAATGACAATTTTCAAGAGCAAGCTGCGGTTCTGCACCCCCTGCCCTTTTTGTGCGTATGCAAATCCTCTTGACGTGTGAGTCATGCTCTGATTTCCCTTAAATACATCTGGTTCTGTAAACTCTGCCAGCTGACACTGTGCCTGGGCGGCATTTGTCGCTGTTTGTCTTCTGAACCTATAGGTTCATCCCTCAGAGTAAAGCCACAGAGTAAATGGAGCAGGGTCGGAAGGCTCACTCAGGCCTCTGAAAGTGTCTCCCAGCATCACAGAAACTAGAAAGGGGGCACATGCAGACATGACTTGGGTTCAATGACTTCCCTGCAGTTCCCAAATTCTTTAAATTCTGAGCATGGGATAATGTCTCAACATGCCCCTAACTTCATGGAAGTGAAGATGGCAAATTACTTGGAATACTAGACGGTGCTTCTCAAACTTGAGCTTGCCTGTGAACCACTTGTTAAAATGCAGGTTCTGATTCAGTGGGTCTGAGGCTGGGCCTGAGACTCTGCATTTCTAGCGATCCCTGGATGATGCTGATGCTGCCAGTCCAAGGAACACAGTACGGGGACAAAAATCAAGTTTAGGTTAAATAAAAATGTACCAGCAGGCAAAGGCTCTAAGGCATAAAAGGAAGTTACTTGGTTAAAATTAAAATGGTTTCTTTAATACAGGCCTTAACAGCATGTTTAACATACTAATGTCAATTGTTATGCTCCAGAGAGCAATATGAGGCCTCCCAAGTTAATTAGATCAGGAACCACTGTTGGGCAGAGCATTGATGGGTCCAGCGCCCATCCAATAGGGTGAGAGGACCTTGGGCATCCTTCCTGAACCTAAGCTTCCGTTATGTCCAAGGGAGCTTGCTCAAGGGTTTGATTGTCTTAAAAAAAATTAAAACAAAAAGCTTCCCATTGTTTTATACTTCTTGGTTTTTTTTATTTCTGTCTTCTGAAATGACAGGCACCACAAACTTCATAGCAAGAAGGCCAAGTTTGTACATTATTGGCAATTGATTATCTAAGGATGAGAAGTACATATAAAACTATGTGACATATAAACTAGGTAAGCAAATTCACTACATCCGTGAGTTTCACAAATAATGATAAGGTTATGGGATTCATTTCTTCCACTCTGTAACAGTGCTCTCCTTCCTCTCACTAGCTTGACGGGGAAGGCTGCGTCCCGCGTCTCGTTTCTCTAAGTCACATCATTCCTTCTGTATGCCTCTTGCTAGGGACATGATATTTGTCTGACAGCCCTGAGTTTCTACACTTATTTTTCAGATTGTCAAACTAGTGTATTCCATCAGTGTATTTAAAAAACAAACAAACTTTATAAACTCCGAATGACAATGACAACTTTTTCTTCGTAATTTGGATTTCTGTTACCCTCATGTCTACACCTGGAACTTTTGAAGCACAGCCTCGCATCATGTCCCGCCATTCCTGTTTTAGCTACTGACGTGCACGGACCTAGTGCGCAGGGCTGAAGCTCTCAACACTGTCTTAGCTGAAAAAGATAATGTTGAGAACATGCCACTGCAGCTATTCAGCAGAACCCTGCCACTCTTCAATTCAGTATTTATGGTTTCAAATAATTCCAGACAAACCCGGAGGTTCACAGAATATTTAAAAATTACAAATTTGTGTCCTGTCCTCTGCAAGGATCATAGGCAGGAGTGAAAGCAATGAGCTAATGACCCAGCGGCTATGTGTCAGGCACGCTTGGTTGTCCTTTAGCTAATTCAGGAAATTCTCTCATACTCATTGCAATCCATGGGGCAGATATTATTACCCTTATTTGATAGGTGAGGAAATTAAAGGCATTTTCTCTTATGAAAGTACATACTTACTAATGCCTTGGAAATATCCTCAGAACTGTCAAGAAGCAGCTCCATTAATCATAATCACTACTGTGACCTTATTTAATAATGGAACTTTGACAGACTCATTTCTAATATGGAAATCCATTTATAATAATTTCAGGTACAAACTGGTGCCACAGATATTTGAAGCCTACAAATCAAGGACAATGACAAAGCTACCACAATGTTATAACTGACGCAGTTACCTTAAAGATTTCAAGCATTATAACAAAATTGGACACATAAATACCTGAGTTACAGATAAACTAGGCTTTTGAACACACGGCCCCATTTCCTACTATTGCCTCCATGTAAAATTATCCCAATAATCGCTAACACTTTTGAATGCTTTTTATTGGTCAAGCACTATCCCAGGCCTATAACTAATGTCACATTTCTGAAAATATAAGCTGATTCAGTAAAAGACCTTTCCCATGACCATTGCAGAAGCTACGGAAAAGTATTATAAAAGCTGTTAAGCACCATATGAATTTCAACATAAATGTCCTATATTTAATTTATACATCAAAGACATGTCAACCTTGATTTTTCAAAGATTAAGTAAAAAATGCTTCCAAAACTCAGACATCTTGTAAGCAATCATTATTTATAAATATCAGAGTCAATATTTTAATTTAACATCCTTCATTTTCCACATGATCAGAGATATTTATATAATCATTAACTGCAATAACCATGTGAAAATCACATTAATGAGCTTTGGTGGAAACATACAGGAAGCATTTTTATACAGACTGGGTTTAAAAATGGTTCTCTTGGGGCTCTGAGATAGCTCAGTGTTGCTCCCACCCTTCCGTGTAAGCAGAGGTTCCGGAGGCATTGCGGAAAGGAAGTCATTTCATCCAGAAGGACCAGTCTCTCTCCAGGACGTCTGGGTTAGGATAAACAAACTCATCAGGGTGTTGGAGCCAACCCATGCATCTAGAGTACTTAATAACTGTAGGAAAATCAGACTATTGTTAGGTAAGGCATCCATAGACAAAAGTTATCCTTTCCTTCAAATGAAAAGGTTTTGTTTTTTTATTATAACATATTTTTGCAAAACCCAAAGATCACCTTTGGAAACATAAACAAAAACAGAGAACAAAGAACATTTTTAGAAAGTGCTCCATTCATAACAGACTCTCATTCATTGCTCACTGCAGATATCGACAAAGAAAGAGTTCACACATAACGGTGTGTTCATTTCTGAGGCCTTTTCAGGGCAGCTGAACAAAAAGGCACGATCTGCATGTTGGGAAGATATTCAAACACAGGTATACAGCATGTCATGATTGATGCTTGGAGGTGGTCTGATGGCTGGGACAGAGCTAGGGGGCGCTAATGCAGCTGGCACGTGATCAGGAAGCCAGAGCCACTCAGAGTGACATGGAATCAGGGAATATTAGCGTGATTCCATCTTCCAAAACTGTGGAGGCTGGTGAAGAAGTCTTCGGAAGGTTGGTGTCATGGCATCTAGTGGCGGGACACACATGTGACCCAGGGCTGGCAGTAGAAAAGAAAGCTGGACAAGATTGGGGAAAGAGTGAAGGCAAACTGGGTCCTATGCCTGACTCTCACTAACTGTGACAATTCAGTTGGCCTGCAGAAGATGTTGGCACCCATCACCGAGGAACCGCCCATGAGTCTTGGCCTCAGACCTTAGATTGGGTCAGAGCTCAAGAACTTCAGGTTGCTGCCCTATTCCAGCCAGGCGACTGAGGATCAGTGATACCCCGTGTATACTGTTTGTGGTGACTTCGGTCTGGTTTTCCTAGAGGGGGGTTTGTAGGCCCATTTCAGTTTGCATCGGAGCATCCTGCTAGACTGAAACACTATATTCATGAATAAAAACAGGCTTCTAGTATTTACTAATTAGATTTTCTCTCATGATATTTTCTGCTCAGACTTTCTGTCTTCTTACAAAGTATATGGCACTCCATTGAAAATAAGAAATAACAAATCAATGAAAGAATCTGATTAGACTGTATATAATTACATGGGCACTTTTATTCAGATTTATTGCATTGAATTGTAACCATTTGTCTACACGTAGGGTGAGCTCTTCTCAGAAAGAGAACACGTCCTGTTCGATGTTGTAGTTTTAGCATAAGGCACTCAACAAAAGCAAATAAATGTATGAATCCATTAACGAATGAAGCCAAAATACTGTTTTTTATATGGAACATAAAAGAAAAGAAACAATTGGGGCAATAAATTGCTATTGCCGTGATCAATTCTCATTTTCAAATACACACATGTATCTATATATTTAAATCTAGTCTGTTCTGCTGTAGAAGAGACGCCAAGGATTATGTTGCTCGCTAGAGTCCTATCGCTGGCCTTCAGGTTTCTCCCTGCCATTTACAACTGTATCTTCTCTTATCTGCCACGTAGTCTTCCTTGGTCAATCTACACATGGTGGCCTCGACCCAGCATGATCACGCTCAACTCTATTTACATAATTTCCCTGGAAGTCTCTACACCTGTCTTTAATTCTTTCTTTTTCTGATCCTCACTCAAGGATATGTTCATTGATTTTTCTTTAATTCTGTAAGTCTTGTTCCAAATGCTCCCATCACTAAAAGAGCCCTTCCCGACCATGGGAAATCACAAAGTTGAGTCTTTGCTCTTTCTCTTACACACACGTTCGCCCAAACATTCACAGAATCTCCTAGTTTCACTCACATGACTGCATGTACAATGTGCTCCTTTACAAGTTTTTCTTGGGGACGCATCTTATTTCCTAAAGGGACACTGAGGTGCTTAAAGTAAGGAAACACACCTTTGCATCGTCCACAGTTAATGTGGCCAGGTGTCCTAGATTTTCTACTAGAGCCTTTAGCATTTTGTTTTATGTAAAAAAGTTAACTGGATAATATGTAACTAAACATGATTTATGTAATATTTTTACATCTAAAAGACTTTTCTCATAAATACTTGGCCTTATTTTCTCTCCACCCAGAATATATTGTACTACATACCTATGTAAGCTATTTTAAATCATTTTTGAGATAAACATAAATGGATGTAAAGAGCAGAAGATCTTTGTCATACCACACATTCTCACTCTCTTGGTTCGGAGAGTGTCATTCAGATACACACAATACCTTGAACTTAGAAGTAGCTACACACACAGGGGCCAAATGGAATTTCAAACCAACTATACCCATGTTTTGGAGATTAAATAGCCTGCAGTATTCTTCGTGTTCTCTCAAGGAATAGGAAAAGAGAGAAAAGGGCAAATTTCAGGAAATACATAGATATTGGTGAGGAAGGGTGCCAAAGAATATTGACAGAGCAGGGAATAATCTCTCTGATTATAAAGTCCAACGCTCCCACTTTACCTTACCCAGACGATTAAACAGTAGGAAACCGAGGTCAGATGTGGATGTCTTGGTTCTTAGCTCTCACTCCCCAAAAGCCCTTGATGTTTTTCTGCAGCGAGTATTCTGTTACATAAGCAATTTCAGGTACGGCGTAGAAAACCCTGCTAGGGCTTCATACCACACCCACCACTTCAGGAGGGCACCTGAGACTTAGGTGGACAGTTCCCATAATATGCTGGCATATTTCTCTCTCGAACATTCACAGTCCCTCAAGTGGCCTCCAGGAGACGTTGAGCCCCAATTGTCTGTATCTGTAACTCATTCAGCGATGTACCGTTCATTGACATTCTTCTCATTCCTGCTTCACTCCCTCCACTCCAGTCACTGTGGTTTGTGGGATCACAGTGGAATAGGCTTCTTGTATCCAAGTTTTTGTCTCAGAGTAAGATTTGGGGGGAATCCAAATTAAGGCATATGATAAGAGGCCCAATGCAATGAACTTTTATCAACATCATTCTCCACTTCTAGCTCTTATATTTCCTTGTTTTAAACATTTTTTAATGATAATTTTAAAATCCCAGTTCCAAAACTGCATACAGTAATATATCTATATTCTTCCCTTCCCCCAGAAAATCAAAGCACATCCAAATTTAACTAGAGATGCTCAATAAACCTAAGATGAAAGCTGCCTTAGAAGAACTGTTTTCCTTTCATGAATGGATGAATCAATGGATCAATCAACAGGGTGTTTTGTTCACATTTAAAGTAAGCAGTTCAAACACTACTACAACTCACTCCTATTGTATCAGATACTATTCTGCAGAAAAATGAATATGTTGCTAATATTCTAGCCCATGATAAAAATAGAAAATTTCCCAGCTTTTTAAAATGGGTGATTAAGTAGCAAATGGAAATTGCTCTAGGGTAGTGCCTCTCAACCTTTCATACCATTTGCCTGGGGATGCTGTTGAAAATGCATTCTCTGAGTCAGTAGGTCTGGGAGGGAGCCAAGATTCTGTATTTCTAATAAGCTCCCAGATGATGTGGATTCTGCTGGTGGGAGGACCACACTGCGTGGTAAAGCTGTGAACCTGTGCTGTCCCATTAGGCAGACGCTAGCCAGATGTGGTTAAGTTTAAAATCAAACAAAATTAAAAATCCCATTTCCTCAGGCACAGTACTCACACTTCAAGTTCTCAGTAGCCATGTGTGGCTCTTGACTACCATATTGGACAGGGCAGAAGTGAAATATTTCCGGCAGCGCAAACAGTTCATTGGATAGAATTGCATTGAAAAAGTTTTCTCAGATTATTTTACTTTCTTTCATTTTTCACCCTTTTGAGCTTTCCTTTCTACTTTCCCTATTCTCCACTGTCCTCCAATACCCCACAATACATTTGTGGAGTTTTTACTTCTCACCCTTTTGTAAAGATTCTGAAATGGGGGAAGGGGCTCTAAGGCACCTTATAGGTATGTTTCTTTTAGAAGAGTTTGTCAAAATTGCACAGGACACCAGGACAATGTACCCTCCATAGCCATTCTTATTTCTAGTCTGTATCTTGTAGATTTTGTGAATAGCAAATATTCAGTCAGCTACATAGTCTGGGGCATATATGCAAAATTTTATATCGCTGAAATGTCCTCTTAAACTATTAGCTATAGCCATAATCTTTCTCAATTTTCTTAACCAAAATAAAAATATGTAAAGAAGTCACTCCTCTCTTGGTGTCAAGGTTAAGAAAACAGGGCACTTCTAAAAATAAAACAGATTTCTGTTTTGTGTCCTGATAGCACTGTCCCAATCCACCTTTTTATGAATGTGGTACTTTTTATTGACTAACCTAGAACTTTGTCTTCCTAAAAGCTAAAAATGCTTCAAAAATATACTTGTTTCTCAATTAATCTGTTAAAATCTCAGAAAGTCAGGATTGGCTATTTGAGAACAATATTTCCAGGAGGAAAAGATGCACCCAATGTTCAAACGCAGCATGAATTGCTTGATTATAATTAAATGCAATCCAGTTTAGAAAACTACAGTTGATGGCAGAATACACAGGAGGCAAGACTTCTACGGAAGACACTAGAGATGGCACGAGTTCGGTCAGTCTAACTCTTGAGTGTTTAAATCTAATTTGAGACAGGGAGAGTTGCAAAAATTAAAAGATTTACATGTTAAAATGCTTCTGACACTGCAAGTAGAGAAGGATCTAGAATTGGACTCTCCACTGGATGTCCTTTCCTTCGTGGTCAAACAGCAATGATGGGAGCCTTCTGATGTCAGTCCTTTTGTATTTAGCCAACTGCTGAAGAGTAGCAATCAGTGATGGCCTTATCTCCAAAATCTGTAACAAATTCAGCGAAGACTGCTAATGGAAGCAGAGCGTCATATTTTAAAACTCCTTCACTTATCTACACTGACAACTTGAAAAAACAAAAACTCAGATTTCACATTCTTCCAATTCTTTTTTTTTTTTATTGTTATTCAATTACAGTTGTATGTCTTCTCTCCCCATCCCTCCACCCCACCCCAGGTGAACCCACCTCCCTCCCCCCTCTCCACCCTCCCCCTTGGTTTTGTCCATGTGTCCTTTATAGTAGTTCCTGTAATCCCCTCTACCCACTGTCCCCGCCCCCACCCCCCACCTCCGCCCTGGCTATTGTTAGATTGTTCCGCTGCTGGGATTATACCCTAAGAACACTGAAACACCAATCCAAAAGAATCTGTGCACCCCAATGTTCATAGCAGCACAATTTACAATAGCCAAGTACTGGAAGCAACCGAAGTGCCCATCAGCAAACGAGTGGATCCAAAAACTATGGTATATTTACACAATGGAATTCTACGCAGCAGAGAGAAAGAAGGAGCTTATACCCTTTGCAACAACATGGATGAAACTGGAGAGCATTATGCTAAGTGAAATAAGCCAGGAAGTGAGGGACAAGTACCATATGATCTCACCTTTAACTGGAACATAAGCAATAGAAGAAAAAAGCAAACAAAATATAACCAGAGACATTGAAGTTAAGAACATTCTTCCAATTCTTAACAATTAAAATATACATGGGAGACCCTCCATTATTTAATATGGGTTTATTGTGGCAGAACACCCAACCTTTGTCCGTGACAAGTAATCAACAAAATGAAAAAGCAAGCAAAGCACAGCCAAAGACATTCAAATTGAGAACAGGCTGACAGAGACCAGAGGGGAGGGAGGGTAATGAGGGAAAAGGGGAAAGAGTTTACAGGAACAATTATAAAGGACATATGGACAATAAAAAGGGGGGGTGGAAACAGGGGAGGGAGGTGGGCTGGGCTGGGGTGGTGGAGGGGGGGAAAGGCAGAAAACTGCACTGGAACAATAATTTAAAAAAAAGAAATCAAGTAATACTCAACACTTTTAAACAATAAGAGAGTAAAGTAAGAAACAAATGGATGATGTTACTGGTTACAGAGTTTAAACATATATAATATTAAAATAAAATTTGTATCAATTATTAGAAATCAAATTCATAAATATATACAAGGAAATATTTCTAGAAAATTCCAGGCTATATCTATAAACACAAAATAAACTTTAATGTTTTCATAATTATCTACATAATTTAGTATAAGTCTTTGGCAAACAAACAAACATTGGAGCCAGAATTTCTGAATTTGATGCAATACATTGGGTAAATTACCTTTTAAAATGTATACTGATTTTTTTAAGTCTCAGATGATCTGATCACTGTAGAAATTTTTAAAACTACCAAAAAGCTGAAAAAGAAAAAAAAACTGCTTTATTATGCCAAAACTCAAATACAGGGTTTAATGTGCTAAGGTGTTTCCTCCATATTGTTTCTCTTTGAAAAGTACGTATAAATACAGATGTACTTCAATTTAAAAAATTAAGGTCCAGCTGACTAGTTACATGGATGACTAGACAGATGAATACAAACAACAGCTATAACCTTTATAATCGTTATGCTCAGGTGCTGTGCTCGCCCTTCAGGTGTGCTGCCTCAGGAGTGTTCGTGACAAGGGTTTTCGCCAGGCAGTACTGTTATCTCTGCTTTACAGATGCAGAAGCACAAGGTGTTAAATATGAGTTGTATTCTCTATTAGCTATGCAATCTTAAGGAGGCAGGGCCTGGGTATTTGTTCATCTCTGACTTCCCACTTCTCCTACTGCAGAATGTAATCACATACTAGGTAGTCAGTTAATATAAATTTGCTATTGAAATGAAAGTCAGAAGGGGAAAATGGTGTTTTCCGGTGTGGTAGATGGGATTATTGTCCTCAGCTCTTCACTCCCTCACCTCTGGGACCCCGCAGTGTGTTTCCACAGGCAGAGGGTTGCAGTGCATCCCCGCCTCACTGGCTTTGCCTTTGGCTCTGTGGTTGACTTCCACCAACAGCATGTGGTGAAAGCAGACGAACGTCAGATGTGACTTAAGGCCTGAAGAGGCAGAAAGGACTTTGCTCATCGTTTTGACTTCCTGGCACTGCCATGGAAGCACAAGGAGATTATAAAGACCAGAAGAGAAAATCCAAATCCGATTTGAGATCTGAGCCAAACTCAGTCATCACATAGCATAACACAACATAACAGAGCCGATCATACATCCCTGAACAAAACAAAGGTTTTCTAAACTATTGTGTTAGTGGTTTTTAAAATGTAGTTTATTGCAGCAATAACAAATATATCTCGCAATAGATTCATTAGCATGCAATAAGTAGGGTAACCTGACCCATAATTTTCTTATTAAATTTGTCAAGTTTTTAATGAGAAAATCGACTTTCTGCTTGACAAGTTTATAAAGGAAAGTGCCTCTGTTTGTCGGATAACAAATCCACATGCTCTTTTGTTAAAAGGATCTTCAGTATCACTCAGCTTCACTACAGAAATGGACAACAAGATGTCTCAATCTGTGCCCTAACAGTCTTTGCAACAGGACTTGAAAACAGTAATGCAGTAAAAGTCTTTATGCTTTTATAGAGTGAATAAAGAGTAAAAAGATGACTTTGTGAAGAACTGGCAGCAGCTAAGTTGGAATTCCTGGAGACAGACCTCTAAATGTTTTCACTGTTGTTTTAGACTAGCTCTACCCAATAAAACTATTATGTGAGCAATATGTGTCCTTTTAAATTTTCTAGCAACCACATTTTTTAAAAAGATAAAAATTTTAAAGGGAAATTAATTTTAATAATGTATTTATTTTAACCCAATATATCCAAAACACTATTTCAACATATACATATAAGAAGCTACTAATAAAATACTTTATACTTTTTTTCATACTAAGTTTTCAAAACTCACTTTGTATCTTGTACTTACAGTTCGTCCAGTCTGGACTAGCCACATTTCAAATGTGGGTACTGGCTAGAATATTGGATGGTGCAGTTTTAGATGATGTTACCAATTGTGTATTGTAACATATTCATTTCTTGTCGATGAAGTAACAAATTATCGTAACTAAATTTAGTAACAAATTTAGAATCTTACAAATTATAGTAACAAAAGCAGAAGCTTATTCTCTCATAGTTTTGGAGACTAAAAGTCCAAATTAAGACTTCAGCAAGGTCATACTTCCCCTGAAGGCTTGAGGGGACGTTCTATCCCGAGCCTCTTCCAGCTTCTGGTGATTCCAAGCATTCCTTGGCTTGTGGCTACATCACTCTGATCTCTGCCTCTGTTTTACGCTGCCTCCTCCTCTTGCACCTACATCAAATTCCCCCTGGGTGACTCTCACAAGGACACTTGTCATTGAATATAGGACACACCTGGATAATCCAGAATGATCTTTTCGTCTCAAGATACTTAATAACAACTGCAAAGACCCTTTTTCCAAGTAAGTTAACATTCACTGCTTCTGAGAATTAAGACATGGCACATCATTTTTGCAGTTACTGTTCAACCAACTACAACAACAACAAAAAAATGAATACACTATCAAAATTAAAGCAGACAGTAGGTCGATGCTACTAAAAGCTACTTGTTTCTGAAAAATTTTAATGTCATAGTTCAACACTATATAAAATATTGAAAATTAGATTTATTTGATAAAAATTCAACTGTGATCTCAATTCTATAGCCCAAAGATGAAGGATTGATGTTAGTAATAAAATTACATGTTATCAGCAATACAAAAATAATTACTTCATCCTGAACAAGTAGGGATACACGTGTGATACGGGTGGAAAGCACAATGAGTGTGAGATGAAATAAGTTGTCTCAGTTGCCACACGAGGCAGTGGTGTAGCTAGAAATAGGTGCTAACACAGCTGATTTGTTATAGTCTGATTCCAGCTACTTATATAAAAATGCTAATATGCTTAAAGGTGTAAAGTTTTCCAAAATTAAGAATCATTGTTCTCAGCATGTGCTGCAATCCACTACCTGCAAATTTACACTACAGACACTTGACTTTAAAACCAAGCAATTACAGATCCCAGGACCTTTTTTAAATTATAAGAAAATTTGGTAAGAGAAGTCTAATATTTATGTCATCGTAATCAAGCTTTACATAAATTTCGTTCACAAGTCTACAAATATCAAATCATTGTGCTGTATACCTGAAACTAATATGTCAATTACATCTCAATAAAAATTAAAAATAATAAATTCCCAATTTTGAATGTTTTTACAGCAATTATAATAGATTTGTGTCAATAGTTTCAAAAAAAGTTGCAAAGATGTAGAGAATTCTTTATACCCACATCTAGTTCCCCTGACTTTTCCTATTTTACATTAGTAATATATATTTGTTATAAGTGAAGAATCAATATTGATACATTATTTTGAACTAATATTTATACTTTATTAATACTTCCATATATTTTACCTAAAATGTCATTTTTTTGTTCCAGCACCCCATCCAAGATACGACATTACATTAGTCTTAGATCTCCTTTGGGTACTCCATACTCTGAGTGTTCCTTATGGTAATACTTTTATTGTTTGGTGTGACCAAAGCAAAATTACATGGGCAAACTTCTGTAACTCTGCACAGTGATGGATGTCAGGTGACATTGTTATAGTCATTTTGCAACACATATAAATATAAATCATTATATTGTACACCTAAAACTAACATAATGTTGTATGTTAATTATACCTCATTAAGGAAGGAATAAAAAAGGTGAATCTCTAATTCATGCAACACATTGCAGGAACGACTTGACTTGACCCTCCCAATTCTCTGTCATATTTCTAGGCAGTGAATATAACATGTAAATGTTAACAAGCAACTATCAAAAAGAAAAAGGAAAAAGCCCTGATTCACTAGTGTTTGTCAATGATGTAAATACCCCCATGGTGAATTTCAATCAACCAAAATGATATCACGGAAGAATCAGCTTCTGGGAAAGAAAATAGGGGTAGGTTCATCGCAAAAAAGTCCAAAATTCTCCACCCTCCCTTTTCCAAACCATTTTGCAATGCAACTTTGCAGTTCCTTGTGTCGTGATGTAGTCTATTTCCCCAGCCTTAAATTCCACTGACCTTGAGACTTGCTTTGGACTAAGTAATATTGAATAACTGATGGGATGCCTGTTTGGAGTTAGACATCAAGAGGCCTTGTGTGCACACAGTCTCCCTCTCACTCCTCTGCTTTCATCTTGAAAATACCCTGGGCTAGCCTGCTCCTGTAGCTCTGGCTCCACCAGGAGAACACACCCAGCCCAGCCTGACTTCCAGGAAGTGGTATCAGGGCACACAGAGAAGGGCAGAGGCCAGCCCACATCAGCCAAGAGCCGGGTGACCCCAAAACATATGAGAGAGCCCAGCCAACATTAGCAGAGCCACTTCACCAACCCCCAACTGACCACAGACAAGTGAACCCAGCCTAAGAAGAGCCACAGATCTGACCTGCATACTCATTAGCAATAATACACATTTCTTACCTTATGACCTCGGATTTTGAGAGTAAGACTGATTTCTGACTAATGCATTGAGAACTAGGCAAAAAAGAATCACCATTGAAATGTTTGTTGGAAGAAAGTAGAGGCCTTCTGAAATCATCAGAGGAAATCAGTTTGGCGAGTAGGAATGAAGAATTGAGAGACACATACTGTTCTTTTTGCTGATCTGGATGCATGTGACTTCAAGAATTGCAGTTTGGTATTTTATTGAGATCACAAATGCTGGTGATAATCAGCAAGAATTCTGCCATTTTTATTTATTTATTTTTAATATTTTTTATTCTTATATTTTTTAAGATTTTATTTATTTTTAGAGAGAGGGGAAAAGAGAGAGAAAAACATCAATGTGTGGTTGCTTCTCATGTGCCCCCTACTGGGGACCTGGTCCACAACCCAGGCATGTGCCCTGACTGGGAATTGAACTGGAGACCTTTTGGTTTGCAAGCCAGCACTCAATCCAATGAGCCACACCAGCCAGGGCATCATTTTTAAGTGTTAGAATAATGTTTCCAAAATATTCTCACTATGTTTTATGGATTAAATACTGAATCTATCTTGTGAAGAATTAGACTTGCTTTTTAAAAAAAATACCACTGGTAACTACTAGTATTTCTGGAGAAGGATAATGAAAAGGATCTTTATACTTTTAAATTTAGAATCTTCAAATCACAGAATGTTACCCTGGCCACCATATCAGATTGCTACCAAAGCACAGAATCAAATGGCTTCACTGTCTCAAAATACATTTCCCTCATTAGTAGTAAAAATGATGTAACAGCCACAAAAATATTTCACCCCTTCCTTTTTAAGTATTTTGAAGAGTATGACCCATATGACCTTATTCATATAACACATTTTTTATTCTGCAGTGTATTCAAAAGGATGGTGAAGTAAGTGATAAGGAACTTTAATATATCACAAGAAAGATTACAGATGGCTTAAGCTTTGAAATAAACAGGGTGATAGAAAAGAAATTCAAATATTTAAAAGCAAAATCTTGGAATACTCAAGGGCCCTTCCATGATTGGATCTTTGCAGATTCTCATCCACAGTCCTGCTTGGGCATCTTTCTTGAGAAACACAAAGTACATCTCCAGTGGAACAAAACTAAGGGGACTTTGTCACCAAGAGAAACAGGTGCTGTGGAGAAGGCTCTGATACACATACTACGCCTAAAATATAGTAAATTTCCTAGAACTTCAGAGTTTTCCCAAGGAACTTGATATACTGTTTCTCAGGACAGCAAGGATAAAAAGGAAAGAAGAAAGGAAATGTAGCATAAGCTTGGAAATTGTCCATTTTATCCTCTGTGGCTACACATATTTTAACTTCTTATTTTTAGGTCAGCACCAGATGTACTTTACACAGATAAATGCAAACCTTTTGACATACAGGGCAGGATTGGGATTGGCTAAAATAGCCAGACTCAGGACAGGAAGAACCTATGAATTTTGTCCTTGATTGTATACAATAGGAAATGGAGGATGGCTTGCTTTGTGCCCACAAATATACAGGTATTTGGCCAAAACCCTAAAACAAAAACTTAAGTCAGTTAACCCTTAGCATGGAGTATTCTTTCCATCAATCCAACTCATTTTTATATAAGATTTTATTTATTTATTTTTAGACAGAGGGGAGAAAGGGAGAAAGTGAGGGAGAGAAACATCAGTGTGTGGTTGACTCTCATGTGCTCCCTACTGGGGACCGGGCCTACAGCCCAGGAATATGCACCGACTGGGAATCGAACTGGTGACCCTTTGGTTCCCAGGCCAGCACTCAATCCACTGAGCCACACCAGCCAGGGTCAACTCATTTATTATAATGAAAGTTGACTGGCAATATTCCTTAAATTAACGCTTGTCTGTAAAGATAAAATAGTTTGATTCTTGCAACAAAGTTAATATTACATTTTTCACTTATTAAAAATAGACAATTTATGTAAAGACATAAATATTTATGAGGCCCCAAAAGACCAATTTATGACACAAAGTCTAGGGTTGATTCTGAATAATAAATAAAATTATAGACAACCCAGAGCTCTCAACTAATGAGAAAGAAATGGTCCTAATTCCCTACAGAACAGACACTCAAACTTCAAATAAAGACATGTATGAATGAGTTCCCAGTGCTCCATTCCCACATAGGTGTAGTCTCCAAACAATATTGAAGGTCCATAGGCATACTTATTCTAGCTGCTGAATAAAATTAAGCTTCAAACATGAGTCTATATTGGGGTCTGGTTTGGCCACGTGAGCAACGCATTTCCTGTTGCATTTCTGCACATCTACCAACATTCCATTAGCTGCCTTCACTGTGAAGCCCTGCCCATCTTCCCCCATTCCTGCCATCCCAGCACTCAGCCCAATGGGCAAAATTAAAGTCTTGTTATCCCCAAACACTTCCTTTGCACCCCAATGGTATCATTTACCACATTTGACTTTGAATTATAAACATTTGCATACTCTCTGTGGTTTTCCTGGTTTCAAGCGAAAAAACAAAGAGAGCAAGAACTTTGTTTTATTTTTCTTTTTATATCACTTGGGACAAAATACAGGAAATTTCCTGTGGTCTAATTCAAGAGCTCAGAATTTAATAAAATGACATCATGTAACATTGATTAATTTTTGTCCAACCACCAAGGGATGAGAATTTTATGAAATCATCAAAATATGTAAACTTAGGTCCAAAGATTAAAAAATAGATGTAAAATTTAGAAATGAGGAGACAATATTATCAACTTTATATATGGTATGGTTGTAAGCCTGTTAGAATGATGAAAATCAACTGAAAAACATTGCAAAGAGATTCAGTGAAGTTCCTGGATATACAATCATATACCAATAGTTTTCTTTTATTAAATATAAGACTCTTAAAAATATAAATGAAAGCCCTACTTAGAACAGCATCAAAGTGATAGAATACCCAGGAAAACTTAATTTTATATGTCTAAGGCCTATATGATGAAGATATATATATATATAGAGAGAGAGAGAGAGAGAGAGAGAGAGAGAGAAAGAGAGAGAGAGAGAGATTCTCTTATATATGTGTGGTTTATAGTCTGTTATATATATGTGAACATACATACATATATATGTATATTTACATGTAATATATGTAAATATACATATATATAGAAAACATGGAGAATGAATATGAAAAACAACCTGAATAAAAAGAAAGGAAAATAAAGTCATACTCTCTTTAATGGAAATATTCAGTATGCTCAATATACAAAAGATATAGTAGGCTATTGTTACATTAATATAAACATTTAAAGTAATACCAGCCAATCAAAAATCAACAAGATTTTTGAGTTTATAATATAAAATGAATCTGAAATTTATATGAAAATGAAAACTAATGAAGTAGGACTATCCCTACCAAGTAATAATGTATATTAAAAATATACAATAATTAAAAGTTTATTACCAGCATTAAATATATATAGAAAGGTCAATAATAGCAGAAGAAGAATGAAAATATAGAGAGATTTTTGGTATATAATCAACATAGCCTTTCAAATCAGTAAGAAGAAAATACATTACACAATAATAAATGTTAGACAACCGGCAGCTATCTAGAGTCAAATAAAATTGATACTAAAATAGACGTTACCAGTTCACTAATATTTGGTTCTCCTTCCTTCCCTGGGAATACTGGAGACTGTATTCCCCAGTCTCCAAACAACTGGGCTGGGCCATGTGACTAGATGTGGCCAATGAAATGTGAGCAGAAGGAATATGTCACACCCACTTCCCCGGCTGACACACTGAGAATTCCCTCCTGATTCTTCAGCTGCTATTCTCCTGCCAGAGCAAATGCAAGATTGGCCTCTTGTACGATGGCGTAGCTGTAGAGAGAAACAGCCTCCATTGCTGAGGGTAGCATGCAATGTTTCTCAGACCTTCCACAGAATGAGCAGGAGAGACTTTCGATGTGTTATTCCCTCGACACTGAGGACTGGTTTGTTATCGTGGACTACCTTAGCCTATCCCGACTAATGAAGATCCCTTCGTCACTGTCATAAAATAAGGTCCAGATGGCTCAAAGATATAACCATAAACATTAATGCATAAAAACACCAGAAGAAATCACAAAATTACTTTTATTGTTTTAAAATGGGCAGGTATTCTAAGCAGCACTAGAAATTGAAAACTGACAAAGAAAAGGATTAATAAACTTGACTACAAAAAAAAATCTGTGAAAAGCAAAAAATCCTACAAAGTCAAAATAAAAATCTGAAGATAACACAGGACAGACAGCTCTTAATATATTAAAATATCTTATAAAGTAATATGAGAAAGTACAACAATCCACTGTTGTAAATGGACAAAATGGTTAGAAATACAAATACGTCGCACAGGAGAAAGGGTTCTTCTCCACTCAAGATTCATGAAATACAAACATCAATAATAGTTACCAGTTTTTCATCTATCACATTTACAAAAATCAAGAAAAGCTTAATGAAACACCATATCAGTAAGAGTGTGAATGAATAGGTAATTTTGAATGCTATTGGTGACAGTTTAAATCTATACCAACTTTTTAGAGCTATACGGTAATACATATCATAATTTAAAATGTATGTGCATTTGGATATAGAAATTTCAGTCATAGGAAATTCAAATACATCCATATTATACCCAAAGATATATTTAGTAAATGCATATTGAGACATTCTTTAGAGCAGCCAAAAAAAAAGGGGAAAAAATACTATTGAGAGGCAATTCAACAAATAAATTCTGATGCATCTATAAAATAAAATATACTACAGCATCTGAAAATGAGGTAGATATATGTGTACTCACATAGTATAATTACTGACACATTAAGATTAAATAGCACTTGGTGGCATGGCATCATTTATGTAAAAATTTAAAATATTTTGAAATAGGCTGGTGTATTCACAGTTCCTTGTGAAATAAGAACAGGAAACAACCATGAAGTGCTGCCTCTGGTAAGGGGACAGAAAAAACGAGGATGGGACAGTGTCCTTTTTAATGATAACCTTCAACACTGTTAGAGCTTATGTTTTAGTAGGTGTATGAATTAACATAAAAACAATTTAAATACATTAAGCCGAGCTTACTCCACTGCTCCTCAAATGGCTATTATCATTTGAATTTGCATGTGCCAAAGGCCATAAATGGCAAGAATGGCTACGTGCCTGGTGAACACTGTCAAGAAAACTTCTGGCTCAGAGAAGAATACAGACAGATCGCAGACAGTCGCAACTCCTGACAGTCACTTAAAAGAAAAGACTTACTCAATTTGGAACATGTCTAACAGTTCGGAAGTGAAACTGACAGTTCTCACCTTCCTGAGATAAAAGTACAGTCAGAAAATGTGACATTTTCACCCACACAACGCAGCTAAGGTACTTCCCTATGCCACCACAAGCAGACAAGAATGTAAGAAAATTTATGACATTATGCAAGATTTCTATCCCATAAAACTGATAGACTTGAAAAGCACAGGGCAGGTGCAGCATTAATCTGCTCCCACGTGTTTTACAACTCCATAAAGGGTCTGTCAACATGAATAATGCACAGGAGTTATTTTTTACATACAATGTCCTCGGAAATTACAGAATGAACAACTAGATGATGGCATAGATTTCTAAAAGTCGGATTTATAACACAGAGTAACCACAAAGGTTCTTTTCTTATTTTTATGTCCTGGATCTTATGGTTAAATGTACACACTAACGCCAGTTGTTTAACTGATAATGATTTTGTGTCTCACTTGCTAGGGACATTTAAAAATAAATTTAAACATTATTTTAAAAAATCAGGAAATGGCATGCTGTAAGCTACATATATGAAATAAACAAAAATTGCTTAAGAGGAAAATATGTTTTTCCATTGGGGGTAGCTGTTAAGAGGGAAAAAAGAATAGTATTAAAAGCAAAAGTTAGTAAATAGAATGGGTTGATCAAAAATTATACATTTCTACTTATTTTGGTTATTCTGGAATAAGAACCCACTTTTTCCTCACAGAACTTGAGTTTAAAGTATTCCAGTATACATTAGTAGCCATACTAAACAGTGGGATTGAATAAATAGCCCAGCAATACAGCCAGGTATATATGGAAATATTGTATATGAAAAAGATAGCATACCAGCTCAATAGGACAAAAGTTGGGCTTTGAAATAAATGGTACAAAAAACAGATTTTTAAGTAAATGATGTTGGCACACAACTAGATAATGAGTTGAAAGAAATATAGAATTGAATTTTTAAATAAATAATATTGAAACACATAGATATCAGATTATGTCAAAAGACGGACTTTAAAAAAAAGTATTGTGGCAAAGATGTATAATTTTTTCTTTTTTTACAGCTGAAATATTCCATTGTGTAAATGTCCCAGAGTTGTTTTACCAACTCATCTATTTTCTTAGATTTTATTTATTTTTAGACAGAGGGGAAAAGAGGGAGAAAGAAAGGGAGAGAAACATGATGTGTGAGAGAATCAGCCATCAGTTGCCTCTCTCACGCCCCCAGTCGGGGGCCTGGCCCACAATGCAGGCATGTGCCCCAATTGAGAATTGAATTGGCAAACTTTTGGTCTGCAGGCCCAGATTAATTTGCATTTCTCTGATGATTAGGGATGTTGAGCACTTTTTTATATATCTATTGGCCATCTCTATGTCCTCTTTGGAGAAGTATCTATCCAGGACCAATTAAAAAATGGTCTTTTGCCCATTTTTTAATTGGATTATTATTTTTGGTGTTGACTTTTATAAGTTCTTTATAAATTTTGGATATTAACCCCTTACCAGATATATCAGTGAATATGTTCTCCCATCCCATGGGTTGTCTTTTGATTTTGTTGATAGTTTCCTTAGGTGCACAAACCCTTTGCAACAGCATGGATGGACCTGGAGAATATTATACTAAGTGAAATAAGCCAGTAAGAAGAAGACAAATACCATATGATTTCACTCATATGTGGAATCTAATGAGCAAACTAAACTAACAAGCAAAATAGAGACAGACTCAGGGAGAGCAGGATGACAGCTACGGGGTAGGGAAGTTCAGGGGGTGGAGGGATCTAGCGAAAAGGTAAAAGGACTCCCAGACATGGACAACAGTGAGGAGATTGTGGGGATGGTATACGGGGCTAAATGGCAATGGAAAAAATACATTAGAAGTATTGTGGCACAATGACATCAAGTTAGAAAGGGATAAAATTGGATCCATACCTCACACGATACAACAACAACAAAACTCCTAGAAGATTAAATATTCAAGTGTAAAAACATGAAACAATACTAGAAAAAAAAACATGGATAAATTTCTTTATGAACTAGACATGAAAAAGATTTTCTGTGACACAAAATCAAAAAGAAATAAAAGAAAATATTAATAAGTTGACTACATAAAAGTACAAATGAAAAATAACTTGGCAAATTCAAAAGGCAAAAAACAAAATGGGCTAACGTTTTTGCAGCTCTGTGATAAAGATCTAATTCTAGAGCTCTAAAAAAAATTGAAGAGCAAAAAGGCCAAAAACTGGATAGAAAAATGTACAAAATACATGAAGAGACATTCATAGAAAAATAATATGTACACATAACTCTTAAATATGTGAAAGGATGATTAATCTCCTGCATAGTAAAAGCAATGCATATTAAAATTATATTAACAGCTTTTCTTTCCAAAATGACAAAAAAAATTTTTTAACTTGACAATATAATTTGTGGTAATGCTGGAGCTAAAGGGACTAAAATCATCTTAATTAATCACAGGGGACATAGAAAATGATAAAAACAAAGCGAAATATCTATGAAGAAGTTAGCAAAATAACAATCCTAGGAATTTACCCTCCGCACATGTACAGCAAGGCCATACATAATGTCATTTTGTTTGGTTCGGTTTTACTTCGTTTTGTTCATTGTAGCCTCATACACACAGCAAAATATTGGAAACAACCTAACTGCTCATCGATAGGACACTGATTGAATAAAGTACAGCCCACCATGCAGTGGATACCATGGTATAAAAGAATGAAAAGGTTCCTCAGGACCAACATGAAGTGGTTTTGAGGTTGCATTAAGTGAAAAAGCCAAGCTGTAAAAGCATGGAGATAAAATGCTATATTTTGTGTAAGAAAGATATGGACATTTTGTATATATTTTGAAAAAGTAGCATCTCAAATCACTGAGAGAAGGTAAGATTTTTATTACATGATAGGATGGGACTGGCTAGCCCTGTATGTTTTTCCTTATTTTTGCCAACAGAAACACAGGAAGGAAAAACCAGAAGATGGGTAGGAATGGGGTAAAAGGGATGAAGGAGATGTAGATGGAAGTGAGATGGAAGCCTTCCCTGAGTATTCGTGTGTGTGCGTGTGTGTGTATAATCTTGAATATTGATCCACAAAACTATTTTACATTTTTAAAATGTAAAGTTAATTAAGATGAAGGAGATTAGTAATCTCTACAATTGAGTATATTTAAATTAAAATAACTATAAATAAATGAATTGTACTGTACAGCAAATTATAACTCTACAGAAAATAATTTTAATAAATTTGAAACTTATATTTTTTAGTGAGAAATAGACTAAGAAATAAAGGCAACTTCAAAGATAAAATAAGCCAAGTGTGAAAGACAAATACCATATGATCTCACTTATAAGTGAAACCTAATCAACAAAACAAACAAGGAAGCAAAACAGAACCAGACACATGGAAATAAAGAACAAACTGACAGTGACCAGAGGGGAGAGAGAGGGGTATATCAGGGGAAAGAAGAGGAAGGCTCAAGTTGAGGAACATGTATAAAGGACCCATGGCCAAAGACAATGCAGGGGGAGGATTGAATGTGGGAGGTGGGGGTGGATAGGGCAGGGGAAAGTAATGGGGGGAAAATGAGGACAACTGTAATTGAACAATAATAAAAAATAATAAATAAACAGATACAAAAAATAAAAATAAAAAAGACAACTTCAAAGAAAGGTTGACTTTTCTCTAGTAGATTTGTTATCAGTGGCACTAGTATTTTTACTCTGGAATTATTTTTGTGCAGACTGTGACAAATGCAGTAGGGAATCAGAATGGCCACTACAAGAAGAAAGAAACATACATGGAAAGAGAGAAAATGAAGAAGAACCCGTGATAACCTATTAAATCAAGTTGATTTGGACAGGTGACTGCTTTCCAGACTATAACTAAGGAAATAACAATAAAAATGCTAAGACAGATGTTTGCTTCACACTTACTAATAATTAAAAAAATGGAAATTGTGTAACTATTCAAAAGTGAATGGGTGGTGAATTATTAATATAATTTTAAATCAATGGATTATTATTGAGTCATAAACTCCTGAATATAAAAAATATTTAGCATCATGGCTATTTTTAAGACATCATGTTAAGTGAATGAACATAATATGTCATAAATGAACACAATTTAATCTTTTGAGATATAAACTCATGACTTTCTTGTGTATTTAAAATAATTCAAGCTCTAAGGCAATTTGTTGACTTCCCATTTTTTAAAAGGCTTGAGGGGGGGAATGGTGGGGGGAAATGGAGACAATTGTACTTAACAATAAAAAAAAACACGGCAAAAAATTTGTTTTCAAGTGTTTTGATTTTTATTCTGGTAAATATAGCTGACATAAGATCTACCATTCAACCATTTTTTAAGTTTAGTTAGTATAAAATATTACATGTTATATTAATTTCACGTGTACGATATAGCATTTCAACATTTTTATACTTTACCATGTGACCACGCCACTAATTCCTGTAATCATCTATCAGCGGACAAACTTGTCACAATACTACTGACTATTGTCCCTTAACCTTTTTCACCCATTCCCTATCCACCCCCCCACTATCCCTTAGGCCTGTTTCTAGGTTTCTGTTTTTGTTTTGTTTGCTCAAGTGTTTTGTTTTCTTAAATTCCACATATAAGAAGTTCTTTATAGTAGCTTCAGCTACTGACAAAATTAAAGACGGATATCCTTTCCATTGCTCTCACACCTTGTTCTTAAACAACTCTTTATACAAGCTCCCAGTTTTGGTAACGGAGCCTTTATTAAGGCAATAATTCAGGACTAGACCCTAAAAGAATCGGTTTTCTCTTCTCCATCATACAACCAAAAGGATTTATTTGGAACCAAGGAAGCACAGTTCTAGAGCTCCAATGTAGTGCTAAAATTAATAGTGCATAAAATTTTGCCACATGCAACTAATACCAACTAATGCCACTAAAGCAATATGTTTTGTTAGGACTGAAAGAAATATTTTGAGTGGACTCACCCCAGCTTGAAATTCTGCCTTGAGTTAACAAGGCCACGCCTTATCAATTGCAGTGAAGATGCCACCAACACAGTCAGATGACACTCCTGAACTTCCTGATCTCCACTGCCTCGCAACTATATGGTTCTGATTACATGATTTATTGTCTAACATGTTGTTGCCAGAAAAGCTAGCTCAACTTACAAAGGCAAGGCATTGTTCAGCTCAACATATTATTTTGCCTTTACAACTAGTTTCTCAATTCATAATCTTGAATTGGGCGTGAATATTGGTAAATTAAAAGCAGAATATTTAAGGACGTGATTAGAAACTTGATGATTTTCAAGTTACTTGGAACATTTCTAAGAATTTACCTACAGAAATGCCTAAGTGATATAGATGGCAAATGTAAATATCTGAAGAAAAAAATTGAGACCACAGATGATGCAGCAAAGGTCTAATTTGTCAAATAAGGACCCCGGCTTCAAGTCTATTAAACATCGGCACTAATGACCTTTAGTTTGGCGATAACAATGGCTCCCAGTTAAAAAGTACAGACTATAAAACATATCTTACAACATGTTTTATGGCCTTTAATCCTCCTAACAACCCAGAGACATTGTATTACGAACTTCATATCATGGATGAGGAAATAAGGATATGGGGAAGTTAAGTGAATGACTGTGGCCACACAGATAACACTAGTGTGGTCCCTTTGCCAACCAATGCTTTTCCTGCCACATGAGGTTACAGAGTTAAAGCCTCAGTTTCGGGCCATAAAGTCACACACACAGATGCACATGGGCATGCACACACTTACAGGGGAACCAGGAAGAAGCTATTCACAGCTCTTACAAATTATTGCCATGTAACCTCTACTCACTTTTAATTTAACCTCAATTCAAGCTTTATCTGCCAGGAATCCAAGTGCTACCAATTTTACACAAGTGATAAGAGGTAAAGCCAAGGAAACTGATCTCCAGGAAGAATTATCACAGGAATCCCACCCCAGTGGTGCCCCAGGCACAAAGCTGGCCCAAATGCCAGACCACATTCCAGCTACTGTGGAAATTATAAAATTCTTACATTTTGAATGATATATTGGTGATGCTGATGGCTTTCTGTCATAAGCCAAGGACTAAATTTAGGGGTGAAAAGTGGGACTAATACTAATAGAGTTTAAAGTTAAAAATAATCAGTATAATACAAAATGAAATTCAACTGTATATTATCAAGGATTTTTAACTAAAGAAAGACTTTTCCGGTTTAGATCACCCAAGAAGGTGGTCTTTAAACATCTTTAATTAGGTATCCGCGCTATCGTGGGAATAAGCCTCACCCTCAAACTGTTGCTCTGGTCCCAATATTAATGTCATAAGAACAAACTACAGAAACATTTCCCAAAGTGAATTCAGTGCAACACTAATCCTTTCAAATGCACCTGACAAAAAGGCCCATTACCAAAAAACAATGGGAAATGACCCCAATCCATGTCCAACACATCAAAGGCTCAGAGAACACTTCCTATCTCATAGCTTCTGTTAGTATTCCAAAGCACTCACTTGGAAGAAGCAAGGAGTTAATTGTTTTTAAGAAGTATTCCTTGCCCCTGAGAGAAAATAATGTGACTCAATACAGGGTTCCACCCATTTGTGGCCAACGGTGACAAGTAAATTCTTCCAGACCCACTGGTCTTACCTAAAATCAGTAATGTTTGGATACAAAGTAAAATGTCAAGAAACATCTGGATGATGAAGCACCAACAGGCACAGAGAAAATGTCTTGGTATGTGAGGCTGGAAGGTGACTTTCCCGGCTTGTTAGACCCAATGACCCTGTTTCACAGGTAAGCACCAACAAATATTCTGCCTAATTGGTGTGATTAGTCCATCTCTTAGAAATCCAGCCCTGGCTGGTGTGGCTCAGTGGATTGAGTGCTGGCCTGTGAACCAAAGGGGCGCCAGTTCAGTTCCCAGGCAGGGCACATGCGTGAGTTGTGGGCCAGGTCCCCAGTGGGGCACTCACAAAAGGCAACCACACATTAATGTTTCTCTCCCTCTCTTTCTCCCTCCCTTCTTCTCTCTAAAACTACATAAATAAAATCTTAGAAACCCCTGTGGACATTAATTTCAGTAGTCTTAGTAAACTGTATTTCTGCCATTAACAAAGATCTGTCAAGTAGCAAATATTTTACTACATTATTTCGACTTTTAATTGCTACTCTTTACATAAGATCGATGCTATTTGTCTTTGGGTACTTGAGATTTCACATTTAAGTAGCTAAGAATGTGAACAATATTTACATCCGGGGAAGGGGAAAACACCATGGTGAAAGTATTCTTTCGTTCTTGAAAATACCTACCTACTGTGTGTCAGGTATCACATCCAAAGTCGACAATTTAGGATTTCATGTTTTTATGGTAAGTGGAAGGAACTTAGAACATGTTAGCTATTTTCCATTCTAAGATGATAAAAATACATTTCTCAGAATAAACTAGCACTTACTCATAAATTCCTTCCACTGTACCAACAGCCTCACAAACTGATATCACTATATCACGCATTGTGGCTGGCCATCCCATCTCAGGTGGGCACATGGTCTCATTTTCACAATGACTCCAGGGTACACATGAATATTACCTTGAGCTCCCGACTTTTACTCCCTTATATCAGGTGTCAAATTATAATCCAGATTTTCTCCAATTGGAACATGTGACAAATTATACGCCCGATTACTTTAGAAGCTAACCTCCAACAAGAAGGCAGTGCAAGTAATATGTATGCTTAGTTACCAGACTCTCTGAGTGCTAAGAAGAATAAATAAAAAGCGAACCAAGGGCAGGCCTGGGGTTAAGTAGCCATGAGTGAGCTCCTAACATGCATCCATCATTATCATTTGTGTTTTGTTACCAACTGTAACCCAGCTCAGCAGACGACCCTGTCTAGCAGGTGTTATCCCCACAGCGAAACCAAGGAACCTTCCTGTGATCTCTCAGTTAATTTGTGCACCGGGATTTGACCCGTGTCTCTTTGACCCCCAAACCTGTTCTTCTATTTCAAAATAGTGCTTCATGTTTTGCTTCGAAGTGCAGAAAAAGATGCCAAGCTGTTCTTAACTGAAAGTAAATTGTTCTAAAATTATGTTGACTATTTGGACAATCTACTCAACTGCAAATCTGGACAGTTTCCTAAAAGAGAACTCTAAGTCCTAACAGAATGGGTTGCTATGATGGTCCTCTGAGGACAGGTGTTTGGCTGCAAAGATAAATATGCTTCAAGTTCATTTTTCTACAGTAAATACATAAAAAATAGATTGTCATAGGTAGGTTTAAATATCAGAGCTACATGCTATTTACCATTGAATCCTTATAGCAAGGGGTGTCAAACTCATTTTCACCAGGGGCCACATCAGTCTCGCGGTTGCCTTCAAAGGGCCGAATGTAACTTTAGGGCTGTATAAATGTGACCACTCCTTAACAGTTAAGTGAGAGCTTGGCACTGCCGCCAGGTAGAAACAAAGTGCTGGGCCAGATAAAACAAAGTGGAGGGGTGGGTTCGGCCCATGGGCCTTGTGTTCCCCACCTGTGCCTTACAGCAACCAGATAAACACGGAGATCACTTCCATCATGCAGATGCAGAAACTGTGTCTCAGAGGTGTGGAATAACTTGCTGAGTTAAATACCTACTTAATGGCTTTGAGGCTTGGCCATTTGACCCAGGGACTTGTGTACGTAATACCTGTGCTCTGTCGGGCACTTACAATGCATACAGGCATATGTCGGGTGCTCTGGAGTACAAAAACTAAGCATGAATGAACGATAATAAGAAAACAACAAATTCTGCAACAAAGGCATTCTGAAAAAACAATAATGTTTACTTCTGAAATGATTCCCACTACACATTTCTATCCACTTTGACAATCCCAATGAGTACAAAGAAAAAACTACTTATCTATATATTACCTCAATTGTGCAGTAATCCCACAATGCGATTCCTTTAAAACAAAAAAAGTAAACCATAAACTTTGCTTTTTCATCTAATGATGAAATACTGTTATGGGCTCAGTCATGCTCCCTGCTAAATTCGTATGTTGAAGCCCCAATCCCCAGTACTTCAGAATGTGACTGTAGTTGGGGATAAGGGCTTAAAAGTGGTAATTAATTTAAAATGAGGTCATTCGGGTGGGCCCTAATCCAACAGTATGAATGCCCTTGTAGGACGAGGAAATTAGGACACAGATAGGTACTGAGGGAGGAGCCTGTGAAGACAAAGGGAAAAGACAGCCATCTACAAGCCAAGGAGAGAGGACTCAGGAAACCCCTGCTAATAACCTGATCTCAGACTTCTAGCCTCCATTTAATTGGGACCTTTTTTACTTAAAATAATGGTTTTCAAACTTTGCTGAACACGGGAATCTCTGGGGAGCTTTAACGGAAATATTGGTGCTTGAGCCCCACACTAGACATTTTGAGTTAATGGATCTAGGTGTGGCCTGGACAAGAGATTTTAAAAGCTCCCCAAGTGCCTCTCATTTGTCTACATTACATAGAACCCGGGATTGAAAATCCTGGCTTAGAGAGCAGTTCACTAGGTAGAATGACTTTAAGAAATTAGTATCAGATATATCCACAAGATGGCGTAGTACTGCATTTCAAAGAATTAATTGAGAAATGCTTCCAAAATGCAAGTCTGTACCCTGCATATAGAAGTGGATTTAGATTGAAACTGTACCGGATAGAAGCACTGATAAAATGAGCCTCATCCTGAGGTTTAGTTAACTCATGTAACTCACCCTGTCTTCAACAAGGGACCCACTCTGGCCAACGATGAGAATGCTCTTGGCTGCCAAGTCTTTCACCGACTATTACCCCTGGACAGAACTGTAGTCTCTCCTTCCCTCTTCACAATCCTTCAGGGGCCTTTTAAACTCTGGCAAGTGAGGCACTAAGACAGATGCTTGCTATTACACAAAACACAGGATCCTCATTCAGCCGCAAGTGTGTTCGGTTCACTGTATTTACAGATGGGCACACGTACACATACTGAGCAAATGCTCAAATGCTCAAATCTAATGGTTGATAAGAGACAACAAATTTGGGAATTTATACCAGTATCCCAAAAAAGACATAGCCTATCTGATTGCTTTTTTAAAAAGTAAAAAGATTTTAACCATTACAGAAGATAGTCTATATTTTAAAGGTAGCTTTAAAAATCTTTGCTTATCTACTATGGAGTGGCCAAAAGGGTTAGGGGCAGGTGGATAAGACAGAGGAGTTTTAAAAGCAAATATCTACCATGGGGACCATTCCTCAATCCCCTCTGTATCCTGATATTTCTGTTTCCAAATCTCTGACTAGTTGTATAAGGGTTTTTGTTTCCAAGGAAACCACTGACATCTATGGAATTTAATGAACATTAAAAAAGGAACTATGCCATATAATTTACATCTGTGGATAAATGCAAATAGCTAGCTGTCAAAATCATTACACACACACATAGTTCTGTGAATTTTTAGTCCTATGTTTCTCCATTTAGTAAAGATGTAAAGAAACACACATTTATGGAAACAAAATGACAAAATAAAAAAAATAGACCCAAAAGACAACTATTGCACCATGTCAGGTAAATTAAGAAATAGTTGGAACCAAGAATATGGCCAAAGGTAGATCCACTTAGCAAATGGGTGAAAAAGACAGAAACCTTAGTTTTGCTGTATAAAGGGTTTTTTTCCTTCTTCCCTGAATTTCAAATATCTACATCAAATTTTATGACTGTGGCTTCAAGAAATGGTGAAGTCTGTACAAAGTCAGGGAAATAGCTTATGATTAGAAGGGGGGGCAATAAATAAAACACTCATTTCAACTCTAGGCCTCATGGATGATTCATTGAAACCACTAGTGCATAATACCCAAATAACAGCTCATTACAAGATTTATATATTGGCGTCCAGATGCTATGAGGGGCTATTTGGGATTTGACAGCACTTAAATAAATAGCCTATTTAGAATATTAGCAGGAAATGCTGGTGATATAGGGGGATGTTTTAAAGCATATATAAAATGATATCATCAGTAACACTACAAGTGTGCAAAAGTGAAAAAAAAAAAGCTAGAAGGAAATTCCACTTTTTACCGAAATGACCATTCCCTCCTTCTTGAGATGCTTTTTTAGGTGCCCAGTGCATGCTCTCTCCTGCTTCTTCTCCCACCTCACTGGCTGCTCATTCTCACTTGCTTCCTTCTTTTTAATTGTGGTAAAATATTTACACTATGCAATTTACCATTTTGATGACTGTCACGTGTACAGTTTAGTGACGTTAAGTAAATTTACATTTTTATGTTGTGCAATCATCACCACCTTTTATCTCCAGCACTTTTCAATCTTCTCTAACTGAAATTCTATACCCACCAAACAATAACTCCCCATCTCCCTTCCCTAGCATCTGGAATCTGCCATTCTATTTTCTGGTTCTATCAATTTACTATTCAAGGCATCTCAATATAAGTGAAATCATATTATATTTGCCATTTTGTGTCTCGATTATTTCACTTGGCATACTGTCTTCAAGGTGTGTACATGTTGTAGCTTGTATTTTTGGGGTGTATTCCATTCCCAGTCTCTTTTACTGGTTCCTCTTCATCTCCTGAAAGCCTAAATGGAGGTACCAGAGTTCAGACAGCAAACTGCTGTCTTTTATAGTGACACTCCTTAGGAGACCTCACTTGGCTCTGATCTCCAAATAATTAAAGTTACAAGTTCATGGCCAGCATTGCCCCTAAACTGAAGGTTTGTATATCTAAACATAACATGACCTCTACCTAGAAGTCTAGTAGGCGTCTCGCACTTTAAATCTCCAAAATCCAAACTGCATTTTTGTGTTCATTGCAGGACATGGCCAATTTTCCTCTTTCCCAAGTCTAAACACTAAGAGGTATCCTTGAATCCTTTCTTTTTTCTCATGCCTCACATCCAACGCACTAACAAACCCTGTGGTTCGACCCTAAAAACATGTTCGTATTCTGACATTTTTTTCTACACCTCTTCGTCGTCACCAACACTGCCCAGGATATTTGCAACAGCCATTTAGTTGGTCTCTCTGATGGTTCTTTTGTCCTCTGTAGTCAGCACTCTAACAAGTGATTCTTCGAAAAGCTAAAAAAGTCAGATCTTGTTTCTCTTCTGCTCAAACACTTCTATTCCCTTCTCATTTCCCTACAGGAACAGCCACAATCATTAGCATGGCTTATGAGGCCCAAAATAATGCGGCCTCTGGCCACACACTCCTGGCTTCATCATTCTTTCTTTCTTGTAGTCCACTATACAAGGCCAATAGAAATGGCCTCCTTTCTATTCCTCAGATATGTCAAGCATGTTCCCACCTCAGTGCCTTTGCTTTTGCAGGACCCTCTGCCTGGAAATCTCCTCCTTTCTTTAATTCATATCTATGCTTATATGACCTCACCTCATCAAGAGAACTTCCTCCATCATGGCTCTACAGAACAGCAAGACTCTGCACAACTCATGATCAATGATGTTTGTCCCGCCTTATTCTTCTCAGGGGGCCTTATCTGTTACCTAGGCCCAGGTGCGGAGCCTGTTCATAGGGGTCCGGCTGTGTGGTACACACTGCTTTCCAACTCTGCATGCTCGGTGATGTCAGGTTGTGGGTTAATCCTAGCAGGTTGAGAATATTTTATCCCCCAAATTAGGGAACACAATAAATAAGTGTTTTCCTTTTTCTCTCTTTTTTTTTTTGTTTTGCCATTGTTGTTGAAAGCCAATTTGGCAGCGGCACCAGTTCCCCACCCCAGAATCGAATGTTACAGGGAAGCAGAGTTGCTTGCCTTTGTTGTCCATGGCTATTTTCCCAGTGCCCAGAACAGTGCCTGGCAAAAACAGGCACTCAATGCCCACCTGTCGGATCCATAAAGAAGGAATTTAAAGGCCATCATTTTCATATATGACGTAGGAAAACAGAACCTGATCAATTTTTAAGATTTCATTTTACTCTAACCTACTTGATATGATTCTGGTGATACTACATACCACCTAGAATTTAACTGTGACCTGGACATTTATAAGAAATTGTGTTCAAATTAACATTACATATCTGAAATAAACTGTCCTTTACCAATAGAATGAAAGGGTTAATTGTCAGCAAAGCATGTGAAGCAGTTTTCTTTGCACAAAAGGCAGTTTGAAAGTAAAACCATAGAAGTAGCCTTCAATGACACTGCTGCACGCATGATCGACAGCTGAGTATCGGAAGCATGTAATTTCACGTCCCAAAGCTGGCAGAGCCTCTCACCATGGAGTCGCTATCTCTGGAGTCCCAAGCAATCCTAGCACTGCTTTCAAGAACTCATTTGTCCTTTGTTTGTTTGTTTGTTTGTTTGTTTGGATATCTCTTTATCTTGCTTAGAAGGTGACCTGATTTTTTCTTTAAGTTCACTTGATTTGCTGTGACCAAGGTAAGAAGATTTAGGTCATGTAAACCTGCTGGACGACAATTTTATATTCTGTAAGATGGAATGCCTCAGCTTGATTAACTTCCCCTTTTAATTAAAATCAAGGGTTAACAGAACTTACACCTATTACCATGTACCTCCCACCCCCAATTTCATACATGAGGGAGTAGAGGCACAGAATGAAAGAACAGTTCCTTTAGGCTCCTTCCTGGCAGAGCTGACACCAAACCCACATCTCGCCTTTTCCAGTCCCATCCACTTTTCAATACACCTAGGGATAAAACACCTGCTAAGAATCCTGAGGATAAAGAAACTATCTTTTCCAGCAACATTTCCGAAACCTTTCTGACATAGTCCATAGTAAAAAAAAAAAAAAAGAAAGAAAAGAAAAATGAAAAAGAAAAAACATTTTATGTTGTGACCCAGAACACACACATACATGAAAGAAGTTTCAAAAAACAAGTCACTCTGCATAAGAAGTGGATATTTTTCATTCTCATCAGACCTGTTCCATTTTAATAACACAGCACATGAGCCGCCAAATTGATCTGTGGGATCAGAAACCACTAGCAGATCAGAAAGCACAGTGATAAACACTCTTTAAAAGCAAAGATCCTGTTGGAATGAAGATCCAGAGAGCGTGTGTTTATAGCCATGAGTTTCAGCTGATGTGCTGCAAGAAGTGTTAGGCATGCCAGAGCTGACTACTGAGTCAGGGGGCGCTGACCTCTGTTCCTTTAGATTGTCAAATATAAAACATGACAACAGCCAGCACAATAGCCTCCAGTGTGAATGAATCAAAATGATACCTTATGTTTTTTGTCAGATCAGCAAAACATATATTTCTTGGCGAGCCACAGAATTTCAGCAATTAGTTTATGTGTGGCATGAGATGAAAAAAGTTGAAAATCACTGGCTTATGGCATAGACAAGATGTATTACCATAGCACCTTGACCTTTAAATGTGCTTCATAAGCCTGAGAGGGAGGGTGGGTGAAAGCAGGAAAGACAATATAAATGAATTTTAGATGTTAAAAGACAAGGTAGGTGCCTCTAACTTTTAGCTTTTACATTTGCATAAAAATCTCCCAATTACTCTTTTTTTTTTTAATTTGAGAAATTTCAAAACAGGTAACATGAACAAAGGCTGTATACAGAAAATCATATCTGGAATTGTATGCATTGTGTTGGGAGTTGACATTTAAAATTCATTAACTGGGTAACACACAGAAGCTTTTCCATTTCTTAGAAATGTTATTTCAAATCACAGCAGGCATGGAAAATAGTTCATATTCAACTAGATTGTGAATTTATATGTGATGAGATGCTGTGAAAAACAAAAACAATATGAATACATAGATAAATATTTGCAGGATGTCTGGGTATTTTGATAAATAATATCTATTCTACGAACGTTCTTCCTTTGTGGTCTGTGAAGCCCCACAGAAAGTCTTCCACTCAGTCTGTCTTTTGTTGCATTGCCTTTCCGTCCTAGGTTTCTAAGCTGTTCTCACTCCAGACTGATACCTTTACACTTTTTAATCTTCCACTGTTAGTCCCACTGCTTCGGTTCTAGTCGACTCAAGGGTTTCTTCTTATTTAGCTTTCCTCCTCCGAGCCATATGCCTCCTGCTACGAGGCGGCTATACCGCAGTCACTCTGAAATACTCTGGAGGAGTACTTTGGAATACTTTGGTCCCTGCCTTAGAGAACTGCTGCTGGGGGAGCCAGGATCTGCCAGGGGTGGCGCGCAGAAGGTGGCCCCTCTGGGCATCCCGAGGATGGAAGGAATTTATCCATTTCAGAGCCTCGGAAGCCAGACTGGTGACATAAAGAAACTCCTAGACCTTTGTGACATTTCTTGAGCAGCTGAATGAGACTTCACCGGAACCCAGCACTTCCACTGAAATTTCCAATACACTCCAATCATTTTTAATAAATTCTGATTTTACTTATCCAGTTGAACTGGGGTTTTCTCTTACAACTTAAAGATTTTTAAACTGATATGATTATTAGCTTCTTTCTTCCCTATCAATCCACAAAGCCCCTTTCAGCCAAGTCCCTTGTCCAATTTCCCTTTATATGATAAACTTTTCCAAATTAACTGAGTGAAATAAAAGCGAACTTCCTGCAAATCTGCCATAAATGTTTAATGAAAATAAATATAAAAAATGATGATAACACCAACAATAGTGGCTAATATTTAGTGAGTACTTATTATATAGTAGCAATAAGTTAAGGCAGCGGTGCTCAAATGTTGCTGCAAATTCACTTTTCAAAACCCGGATGTCCATGCCACACTTGCCTCAGCTGGATTCCTTCAACGCCAGAATCTCTGGACATAGGGCACAGGCATTAGCATTTTTTTAATCTTCACCCAAAGATATGTCTATTGATTTTAGAGAGAAAGGAAGGAAGAAAGAGAGAGAGAAACATATGTGAGACAGAAACATCGATCAGTTGCCTCCTGTACATGTCCTGACTGGGGATGGAACCCACAACCTAGGTATGTGCCCTGACTGGGAATCAAACCCGTGATGACCAGAACAACAACCTAGGTATGTGCTCTGACTGGGAATCGAACCCGTGATGACCAGAACAACAACCTAGGTATGTGCTCTGACTGGGAATCGAACCCATGATGACCAGAGCAAACATCAGCATTTTTTTTAAAAGCTTTCCAGGTTATTTCAGGAGCAGGTAAATTTGTGAACTCCTCTGTTGAAAGTTTACTAATAAATTACTTAATCCTTACAGAATTGATGTAAAATACTGGTACTTCATCATCATCATCATCATCATCATCATCATCATCATCCTCCTTGTTACTATTAATATTATCAAGACTTAAGCAATGAGGAAGACATCTGAGCTTCAGGAAGGTCACACACAATACACAACAGAACCCAGCTTTGAAAATATTAAAGTAGATGGAGGTTCTGGAGAACTAGCAAGGAATGGGAAGGGAGAAAGCCAAGAACATTGCACGGAAAGCAATCTTTGGTGGGGAAACAGTAAAAGCCAGAGTACTGAGTGTCTGTCCTCACGAGAAGCACTGTAGCATCTAACAGTGGTTTACCAGCACCGTGCAGAACCCAGTTCTGTTCATTTGTCATCATTCCATAGACATTTATCAAACCACACCCATAAAGGAAGCACAACTGGTAAGCAGGCCATGGACTGAGATAAAAGGATTAAGCCTGAAACACTCTCCAGGAGCCAGAGGAACTGACTTACACTCATAATGCCTAAGGGTAAAGAGGGGTCTGATGTAGTGTAGGCAACTGTCTTTAACAAATACTGATAATGAAATTTCAAATCAGGCCAATAAGCTTGAATGAAAAGGTGAACTTTATTACTGTATTATCAACATAGTTCTAACAGGCTCCCATAAAATTTGGCTGAAATATTGTTGGCAAAAGAAGAAAAACATATTCTTTCCTACACTGACAATTATGAACAATTTTTAATCATCAACCAATCATTAACGGTACAAAATTGAAAAACCAACCCCTTGAAGTTCCATTGCATTACTGAGATGGAGGTAAATAATACACTGTTTCTACATGAAACACCCGTAGTAACCTTCTTGAAAATAACTTTGATTTTTCTTTCTTTTTCATGCTCACATTTTTGTGCAGACCATGTTTAACCCCTTCAGTAATAAGAGCAGTATTCGGGTGTTCGCTGTGCGGCACAGTCCGCCCGTAATGGCTGCACGGTTGCGCATCTGAGGAGTAATTACTCCAGGTGACATTTTTGTCTTCTTGCATCCCCACAGATAAAATGAAGATGCTCTTTGATGTCAAAGAAACCATTTTGACTTTTAAAGAACAAAACAAAAAGTTGCAGGCAGATACTCAAATAGAAAACTGCTAGTTTTCTGTCAATTATAAAAAGAGGCAAGAGACACTGAATGGCACCTGTACTGCCCTATTTGTCAATACTCTCTGTGCTAGAGAGGAAGCATTTATACCATTAAAATTAAAATACAGTAAAGAGTTGCTTCCCACTTTGATGGCGAGTCAACATATCCAGCTATACCCTACCAGATAATCTAAGTTAAATACACACACACACACACACACACACACACATGTTCCTTATCCGGCATTTTTTCACCATCTTCAAAAAATAAAGTACAAACTTCGCTGTGACTATTTCTTCAGTATGTTTTTCAAACCAGAACAAATTGACATTCCACACAACTGATCCCAAAGCCTGCTGGTCTTCACTAGTAACACGGGCAGAAAGAACTCTTACACCCTTTTGGCTTCATGGACAGAATGATTTCAATTGCAAGGCATTTTAACTATCAGGTTCTGTTTATCACATGTAAAATGTTACTATAATTGTGCTTAGGAGGCTCAGAAAGTTTGCAAGTAATTTCAAACACATTTTGATGATTTAGAATTACCCAGTAACTTTAGCATTGTTATTTTTTTCAGACAAAAACAAAGCAAGCCCTTATAGCCAATGGCCTGTAGATTTGCTCATTGTTTCCATCTTTTAAAAAAGTGGAAGTGTTCCGGCCATACTGGCTTTGGGAAGGACTGGCTGTTTTATTGTGTTTTACAACATCTACAGCAGAGAAACTTTTAATTGGGGCAATCAGTTGATACCGTGGCACAGCTAAGTGATCAAGGCGGCATCTGGTGCGGGCGCAATGCTCCGCGTCCTACCTTGGGAGCTTTGGCGTGTTTCCCACATCTGGCATCCTTGACAAGGCTGAGATCTAACAGCTCCGTCTCCTGGAAGGCAAAAATGTGAAACTGTTAAGCATCCGCATACGTCTCTTTTCTTTGTTGTATATCACTGATGTCACTTTTAAAAATAGACCACGTTTTGCCGTGTATAATGTGCTGCTGTGTAAAACGTGTACCCACGTTTTGGGCCCAAACTTTGAAGGAAGAAAAAGCTTTCATTTTAATTTTTTAATTCAATTATTTATTTATTTAGATTTAGATACTTGTTTCTTGTATTGTAAAGGAATTTTAGCATTTATTTTTGAACATCTTACGGCACAAGAAATTTTATGTAACAGATAACTACAAAACACAAGAACAGATACAAGGTATTTCAGGTACTACCCATATACAAGGCACATTCTTATTTTTTCCTCAAGAATTTGGGCAAAAAGGTCCGTATTATATATGGCAAAATACAGTAATATCTTGAGAGCTGCCTGAAGATTTCTTTGCAGTTGGGATATTTTTCCTCTTACACCAATGATGAATTGAATTGGAATGAGAACAAAAAGATAGCAAACTGTTAACTATTCAGTTTAATATATAGTCTAATACATTTTAAGTATAATGTGTGTGGTTTGGGTCCCCAGTTTATTGTACAAACCATTGCTAAGTCATGATGGATCAGACCTTCCTGTTTTCCTGTTGAGAAATAATCCTAAGAGTCACTACGGGTGTAAGTGAGGCTATGTGAGTGGGGTGAAGGATTAGGGGGAGAGGGTAGAAGATGATGTTCCTCCCACCAGCTCACAGAATACCCAGCTCACCTGGCCAAGGTGAAAGAGATGGATTTGCCTCCCCTACCCATCCCACCCAAGCCTTCTGCATACATACTTTATGCCCTGATCTTTTCATTTATTTATTATACTTTTTTGAACACTTATAATATTCAGCTCACTCTAGGGTACTAGACTCATAAGATACAACTGCTTCTCTTGATGGCCTTGCCACCAAAGAGAAGACTAAGAAATGTATATGTGTAAGATCAAGAAGAAAGTGTCAATGCCAAATTTAAAGTTAACTGCTATGGAGTTCAGCAGAGGGAAGAGAGTTTCACCCGGGGACTCAGAGAAAAGTCCTTGGAAGAGTTACTGAGCACAAAGAAGTGGACAGAGGGGGCTGGTGTTGTACCCTCCAACTGAGGGTACAACACCAGCAAATATCCACAAAAGAAAGGACCCGAGGTTTGGGTGAAACCTTGAGGTATTCATGGCCTTTAGACACTTAAAGAAGGAGGACATTGCAGGGGGAAGGGGGAGGGAGGAGGAGGAACATAGAGAGGCATCCCAGAGTAAGAAATAGCACAAGGAAAAGCGTACTTCGGGCGGTACAAACGGGGATCCATGTGGGTTACACTTAGTGCTCCATTGCCGGGAACATCACATATGAAGAAAAGCCATGGGATGTGACATGAGATAGGGTATGGTCAAAAGGACGGAAACCCTGAAAGTCTGGCTTTGGACACTGAGCCATGATGTTTGTGACACACAAGTCACCAAGTTATACAGTGGACTCTATTGCCGGCCAGATGGGGCTGCGGCACAATGAGGAGAGTCATCTGAAAGTGACTTCAGTCATCCAACCTGTTTTCTAGACAATGAGCCAGTGGAGGAAGGCATCTAGTCACCTTCTCCCAGCAGGAGGCATGGCATCAATTCAGCCACTCACAGACCCTCTAGACAGGAGTGGCTCTAACTTCCCAGAGGCCCCAATGTCCTCAACTACTGGCAGCTGGGGCTCCCAGAAAACTTCAAACAATAGCCACCAATTCCAAATGTTCAGTGCAAAATGCTCTGATTATTTTCCTCTGTCCAAGGTTGATCTCATGCTTGCCACACAATAAGGGTCAAACAGGAGGAGAGGTCTCTCCACTGAAATGCAAGTCTAACAGAAGTCATGGCCACAGACCACCTCTCGGTGGGCTGAAGGGAGGACAACAACCAGTGCCTTCTCTTCTTTTGCTCATCCTGACCATCTTAGAGATCCCTTACCCCATTCCCTGTTATGTGTGACTCTACAGAAATCCTCCCAAACCCTGGGGTGTGGCAGGCAGCAAGCCAGCAAGGAGTTTTCAGGACAGAGTAACTGGTGCCATGGTCCCCCTAGGGCCACACCATCCAGTATGGTAGGTCACCTTATGAAGGCTAGAAAAGAATGGCATCAACCACAGGACTCAGTGCTTCACCTAAGCAAGTGCACAATGAAGTCCTCAGACACGAGGAGGTGGAGCTTCTGGCCCAGGTTCTTTACCTCCATGACAACAACAACCAGAACATTTGTTGGAAAAGGAGAAACAGGAAGAGAATTGAGCTTGAAGAAGCTTCATCTAGAAGATCTCACTGAGTGGAAATTTGAGAAAAGAGAAACCCAGTGAAGGCAGGAATATTGGAAAGAAAAATGGGAGTGATAATATGGAGGTTAACAAAAGGAAATAGAACAGTTATAAACAACTCTAGGATGTCCATCTTCTCCACTGGGACTCAGGAGTTTAGGCAAAATGATAGTGCATTATGGAGATGCTGATTTAAGGGGCATATCCAAGTGGAAATGCCGCCCATTAATCCACTCGAGCATTATTAAATACTGCAGTGTGTCACATACAGGCTAAGTACTAAGAAATGACGGCAAAAAAAACCACCCCCAAACCCAAGATCCAATAGCTGTTTTGAGGAGCAAATGCCTAAAACCAATTATTTTTCTCTAAAGGGGACATCACAAGGGCACTGCAGACTTGGGCAACAAAGGCATTTTTCAGCCAATCCACAGAAATTAGAAGTTTTGTGGCCTTATAATTCTGTGTGTTTGGGGATGGGGGTGTTCAGGGAGAAGAAACAGCAGCTGCAAATGCAGAGAGGCAGGAATTGAGTGCAGAAAGCTACAAGTCACTCAGGATACACAGCAGAAGTGCCTGGAGAGTTAGCCAAATCGCTCCTGCACTGAGCAGTTGTTATATGGGTGTTCTCTTTACAATTACTCATAAAACACTGATGTCTATGATTAATGCACTTTTCATATATGTTGCATGATGTTTTACATATGTGCAAAATAAAAATCACACATATACATAATGCATTTTTCTAATTTTATAGCAACATTTTTCTATTCAAGAAAATTCTTCTCAGTTGAACAAACAATAGACTTTACTGGTTTGTTTTTACACACAAAGCCCAAATTAAGTTCACATAGAACTAGATCTTAGCAAGGTACCATTATATAGTCTCTTATATTACAGATAATGAACGCTGTTTTCTACTTTCAGCCCAAGAGGAAACGTTCATTCCCCAAGTCACAGAGGGGTAGTTAATGCCAGCTGCCCGGGGGATTCATTTCGATACCACAGCGACTAAGAAACTCTCGCCAGCGTGTAAAATTGTGTGTGCAGGAAAACCACCATAGGGCACTATCAACGTGGGTAACGCGGCATGGGAAAGACCCAGGTGGAAAATCTGTTCATGGGCTCGATGGGCTAGAAAGCGATGATGAAAATAGTGCCTCCTACTTCCATTAACACGCAACAGCCAGCCCTCTCAGCTTTAACCGCATCCTATTCTCTCCTCCACTACAAAGAAAATGAGCAACCAGGGCACAGGACCGAAAAAACATTACCTGCATCCCTGAAAGTTCTTCTAGGTTAATTTTGTTGTGCTAACAGTTTTAACAAACCACCTTCATTATTAGAAAGCAGCGAAACGATCCTTTTCTCAATTCATTTAAGAATTACTGTCTTCCAGCTTGAAGATAGAGAGGTTACGTGATTTTTAAGGGGAAACCGGGGTCTGAATAAAGGCCCTAAAATCAAGTAGTCAAGTATTCAGCCAATCGTGATGCCATGCTGAGCATCAGTTTCATCATCTATAAAATGAGCATGATCATGCTTTTCCCACCAGTGACTCTCCAACCTTAGCCTGCATTACAATCACCTGAAGACTTGTTAAAACACATTCGCTGGGCGCCATCCCTCACAGTTTCTGGTTCAGCAGGACTGGGACAGCCCTGGGAATCCACACCTCCCATAAGCTCTCAGGTGATGCTACCACTGCCGGTCCACAGGTGACACTTTGACGAGCACTGATATTCTCATTCATAGGTTATTATGATAAGGCTTTTTAGCTGAACATGATTGATAAAACTATACATTACTTATATGTTATAGTATGTTGTAGGAAGATTCTGTAACTGTCATTTCTTTATATATGGAACTGTCGAATAAAAATATTATACCTCCTAAATGCAACAATGTGCCATTAGGTAAACAATCTAAGTTTAATTTGATTTAATTGAAGAAAAAGTGTTGAATCACAAAATCTATCAACTCCCAATAAGTGTGCTTAGCATAAAATTTTACCCTATACAAATAAAAGTCTCTAATTATTTAGAAATTTAAGCAACAATTGAAATGATTTTATCAATGTTTGCTGAAAATGCTATATTGTAAAACCTTTATATCCTATTATTTCATAACACCTTCAAAAAGCAAAAGAAGGACATTTCTGGTTCTCTCTCACCTCTAAGCTCTTGCAACAATGGAAAGGGTACCGGGGTCCCCAAAGACCTGTGGGCTACCTGGATACGTAAAAGAACAATGAGCTAACAGACCCCCTTTATTTCCAAGGTATACAATGGCCCCCTTAGGAGATCACACTCCTAGGAACCCCCCGCCCACAGTACATCTGCTGAAGTGTAGACAGATGTGACCTCTCACTGTTAGTACTGATAAAGGTGCCTCAACAGTAATTCAGAGTTTATTTCTGATATTTTGAATGAGTGATGAGAGAACTGAGATAAGCGAAGGAACGACTAAATTGTCTCCGATGTTTACTATTCAGCAGAAAGATTTTAATCCATCAGCCACAGACACGCTGTGAGGTAGATGAGCCATGAAATGCACTGCAAACTCAGGGAAGAATACAATTTAAACTCAGGTCTTTTCCAGAATACCAATTTCTGGGCTGTGTTACCAAATTCCATTAGTTACCCAGCATAATAACATGCTTCGGGTTCACACAATATACAATCAGAGCAGCAATTACAGTCATAAGCATTTCACAGGGAAGATATGAATGGCTGGGTGTGGGGGCGATTATGTATACCTCCACATGGGGTATGTTCATTAGGTTGCTCAATCTCCATTTACCAGAAGTAGAAGACATTAATAAGTTTTACTGACTGCTAAACTTCGCTAAAATGCCCAGTGTTGACTATCTTAAATGGAGGGTTTTAATTTAAAGACAAGCAAACGAAATAGACTCAGCTCTTTGTTGCATAACTTGATCCCACCTCGGAGGGAGTGAAACATCTGGGTAGGGTACTTTTCACACACACACAAAAAAAGTCCCCGTGCTGTCTCTCACCTGGTCTCTTGTTTCTTTTGTTCCCACACCTACATTTCTGTCTTTTCCCCAAGATCTGCACTGAGTCGCAGAGTAGGAGACACCAATGGAATGGCATACGGAGGTCATCAGTACCAACCACAGCAGAGAAAAGAGAGAACGGTGGCCCAAGTGGATTTCCTTAAATAAATCTAGGGTGAGTATAGTGCAAACTTCATCGAACTAGGAGACAGAAAGCTCAGCTTGTCCCTTGGAACTGTCATTCAGAATCTGTGTACTATTTAGCAAGTTTCTGCAGATGTCTGTGCCTTGTGCATTGGTCTGTCAAACAGAGATGCAGGTGCCAGGACACCCTCCTCATTGGGCTGCTGCTAAATCCACTGAAATACTACACCAAACCCTCCCCTTAGGAAACAGGGAGAACTGCCCACAGACACATTCTTAGTCTTGTGATATTTCCCATCCCACGTGAGAGGGAAAAGATCCTAGTGGAAAAGCCAAACATGGTTAGGTGAAGAATCGAACCAACTGAATGGCAGCGGTGATGGGCTATCGCTCCCATGACTACCTTTCCCTTTTTGGAAACTGTGAAGGGATGTTGCCGCTGTAATTAAAGTGTCCAATCAGATGACTTAAATTTAACCACAAGAGAGATAAGATTTTCAAAAGAGGACCTAGAAGTGAGAGACTGGAAGCAATAGCAGAGATGCCAGCCTGCTGGCTGTGTTGTTTACTGCCTGTAAAAAAGGAAGGCCTCTCTGAGCTAAGGGCCTCAGTCCTACACTGTCAACGTACTGAATTATGGCAACAACCTGACTGAGCTTGGAAGAGGACCTCCAGTTCCGGATGAAAAACAGCCCTGCAGACACTTTTAATGCAGCCTTGGGAGACCCCAAGCAGGTGAGACCCATTCAAACTGTAAGATAATAAATATTTATGGCTTACAGCCACTAGGTTTGTGGTAACTTGTTACACAGCACTAGACAACTTATACACTACCCCCACTGTTTCCAAGTGCTAATGCATTTAATCAGAAAGGAATGTGAATGAATTTACATATCTCCACACTGTAACTCAGCATACAAATGACCGCAATGCTGTTATCTTTCCTACACATATCCAACATGAAACAATGATTATAACTGAATCATAGAATATTGGAACTGAAAAATATTTCACAGGAGGAAACTGAGGCCCAGAGAAAATCTATCAATTGCCTGTGATCAATGAGACTGAGTCTAGGATAGAAAAAGAATCGATTTACCCCCCAGACCTGTTTTTTCCCTAAAAAAATTATTTTCCAGTATTGATACAATATCAGGAGTGTTAACTGAACAACACAAGTGGAAGAGGGAACACTTACATCTTTGTTCATGTGCAAGAAAAGCTACCAGGATAGATAGAATGGACCACTGGCTTTAAAAGGCTGCATCTCCATAAGGCAATGCGAGTTATATTGGCAAATACCTGGTTAATTTTTTTCTTTGTAGATAATCAGAAAGATAGTTCAGCCTATGGTTATGCAATGGCCAAATTTCCTCCTTCTTACTTCCTTCCCCAGCTCCCTGAGAAATTTTTATATATTCATCTAAGTATAAAAGCTGCTTAAGTTGGAAGTTAATGCAGCGAAGCATAAAATTATATCCATAACACCAAAGCTTTGTTAAGACATAAAATTAATAAAACTTAACTGTAATTTAAGTTTTAACTGGATAATCTGATGTGTTTATAACCAGATGCCTCTATGACGGTGAGGAAAATATGTTACATGGCTTCCAACGTTCTGGAGTACATTACATCTGAAAGTATCTTCTTGCAATTTTTTTAAATGATGAATGAAAAACAAGTGGAATTTAAAATGTTATCAGTTGGCTCTGCTCTAACCTTATTTGGCTGACATAAAAAAAAAAACTGAGTAAAAAGGCTTCATAATCACTATGGAAAATCTATTTATATTCTGAGGAGGAAAAATATCAGAGGCATATTGGATCTTATGACAAATGTTTTATTTCCCTCGTTCTTAGTCCTTATTTATTAACAGGCATCTTACGGAGGGAGTCACTGCATTTTTACGAACAAATAATGATGTTGTATTTGTTAAAGTTTCAGAGGGTTTTTTTTTTTTTTTTTTAGTTTTAGCTATGATGATAAAGATCGCATTGTCACTGTTTTCTATTCCGTCTGTCCTCAGCAGAAGCCCTCATTCCATGCTAATCAGATTAACTAGAAACAGTATCCATCATTTGGCAAATAGTTTCACAAATGCTAAAAACTATCTTTGGGTGAGCATAGACTCCAATCCCCATAAAAATTCTCCTAAACAGAAATATGGAAATTATATAAGTTAAACAGGCAAACAAGCTGTTTCCACTTGAAAAGACCAGATGATTTAAACTCAGCCAGATTTTCCCTTTAAATCATATAAAATATTATCTCTGACTATACTGACTCCGCTATGGCTGAACAGCCAGCCAAGCTTTTATACCTGGCATTCCAAGCTGCTTCTAGTTCCTTAATCTTAATGCAATATTTAAGCATAACATTTGTCTGCTTACCTGACTTAAACTCTTTCACTTCTCTAGACCAGTGGTTCTTAAAGTGTGATCCCTGCACCAATAACATCAGCAAAGGTATCACATAGAAGCATGTGAGAAATACAGATTCTCAGGTCCTATCCTAGACCCACTAAATTAGATACTCTGATAGGACCCAGAAATCTATTTTCATTAAAACAGGGTGCTTCATATACAATCTGAAGTTTGAGACCCTGTGTCCTAGATATCACTGGAGACAGCAGCCTCCCATGAAGAAGACAAATTCACCAGGGCTAGGATTTGTTGTAGGACATTTTATAAGACGTTGAAAAAGCTGCCTGGAGCCATTTAAGAAATAACTGACCCAGAGTCCTGAAAGCAATGAGAGAACTGATAAAAGGCTGTTGGAGAAAACGTCTTTTTCAGACTACTGTGTTTGTAGCAGCGTCGATATCACTGTAAATTGCAGCAGCTATTTCCACATGGGACCCTGGAGGATAGACAAAGTCAAGGGGAGCTTCTAAAGATTCTTGGCCTATTCCCAAATGTTCTGATTCAGCCCTGTGGATGAGACATCTGGGCTGGCAACTGATGTATTTCTTTTACTCTTTAATCACACAATCATGACAAGTCTGGTGACTTCAAAATTTTTAGAGGTATACAAAAATGTCATTTATCTTCTCTTTCCCTAATAGCCACTTCGTAATGTTCATTCAGATAGTCTCCTGTTTCTCCTTCATCTATTTACTCCAATGTATTTCACGAATTTTTCCACCTAAAGGTTTGCATTTTATTCTGCCAACCTACTCCCTGTGTTCTAGCAAACACAGGATTTTTTTAAAGATTTAATAAATTTTTACTGCTTCATCAAAAACATTCTAAGTCTTTTTTCTTTAACTTGTGCTTCATGGAAATGAAAGAACGCACGTTTGAATAACCAATGGGCCAAACAAGAAATTAAAAGGGAAATTACAAAATATCTCGAGACCAAAAATAAAAAAGAAAAGAAACTGAGAAAGAAAAAAAGAAAGAACCAAAACTTATGAGATATAGCAAAAGTAGCAGTCCCAGGATTTTGTTTTAACATTTTATTTATTTATTTTTAGAGAGAGGGGGAAGGGAAGGAGAAAGAGAGGGAGAGAAACATTGAGATCGATTACCTCTTGTATGTGCCCCAACCAGGCACAGAACCCGTAACCCAGGCATGTACGTGTCCTGACTGGAAATCAAATCACTGACCCTGTTTTGTGGGAAGACACCCAACCAACTGAGCCGCACTGGTCAGAGCATGACCCCAGGATTCTGATGAGCTTTTAATCTCACGTGAAATAGTGAATATGCAAGGAATTAACCCAGCTTTCAAAATGAGATATTTTAAGTTGACAGTTGCACATGAATGTCCTTCTTTTCAAAGAAGACATGCTTCTTAACATCATTTTTGGTGGCAAGACAATAGGAATCCAGTTGTGCTTTTCCAGTGCTAATGTGTAGGGTTAAGTAAGGACTGGCTACATCTGTGGGGAGTATGGTAATGGATTTTCCTGAAAAGAGCACATGCTCAGTCGATCAACAAATCATCCCCAATGACCTATGTTCTGTAAATTCACCAGAAGTCAACTCCTTTTCATCCAACTGTTGATCAACCTCAACACATAATGCAAACACACAAAACGAGGCTAGCTGTATATATACATCAAGAACTACAGATGATTCAAGTTATTCATTAAATCTAGGGCCAACTCCCAGTTACTCAGGAAATTTTCATAAAGCTCCTGTAAGAAACTACTGATGTCCACCAATATCCCTGCTGGTCTCCTATACAGCGCTTACTTCCATCCTAAAAATTGGCATCTGTGCCCTTTAACTACCAGGGGCCACTTCACCCAGATTCACAGAGAATAAGAAGTGCCCAGGAGGCTAGTTCCCCTCAGGAAGCTCATAGCTCATCACCGGTGCAGGAGCATGAAAGCCCAGTAACCTTGCCTTGGGGCAGAACAAACTCGCAGGTTGAGGCTAGGACTTAACCTCAAAGCTCTTTGGCTTTTTCCCTTCTCCGTCCTGTTTCCTCCACTCTCTTACTGCTGTCTCCTGGAACCCCTTCTTTAATAAATCTCTGCATACAGCTATTTGCATTTGGGTCTGTTTAGAGAACATGATTCAGAACAGGTACCACTCTGAAATAATCAACTTAGAAAATAATGTTAAACCTAAAAGTATCCTGGATCACACATATACTACTTTTTAAAAATCACATTTTTATATTAATTTTTTTTCTCTGGCTTTTCATATATTTCTGTATTTTTTTGAATTTTTAAATAAATTTTCTTTGAAAACAGCTTTAAGTATTATCATATAGCTAACAAATAAAAATTCTTTGAGACTGTGAGTTCTCAGTCACTGTACATCGTATTTCACCCTTAATCAGGTTTTAAAATATTTTTATCTGCCCTGGCAGGTGTGGCTCAGCTGGTTTGGCATCACCCTGCAAGGCAAAAGTTCCCAGTTCGATTCCCAGTCAGGGCACATGCCTGGGCTGCTGGTTTGTTCCCTGGTCAGGGAGCATCTGAGAGGCAACTAGTTGATGTTTCTCTCTCACGTTAATGTTTCTCTCCCTCTCTTTCTCCCTCCCCCCCTCTACAAATAAGTAAATGAAATGTTAAAAAAATAAATATTTTTACCATTTCCCAGGAAATAGACATATGAGTATGTATTACCTACTCTAAAGTGCAAAGAGTTGTCTCCAAGGCTTCGTCACATCATAATTTGAGAGACAGTGCATGATTTTATAGAAGGAATATTTCTTACTGATCAAAAAAATTAAAAGTTATAAAAATCATCAGCTTACCTAATTCCCAAACAGGAGCTTATTTTTGTCATATTTAGAGCTAAAAAGGAAATATGTTTATATCCACTTTATATTAGGTCACTTTCTCTTTGCTGAAGATTCATTTCATTTTCAACCACCTACTCTGGCTTCCCTTCTTAACAAAATTTTTCTTAAAAAGTTACTCCCAGATAAAACTGTCATTGGCAAAATGCAGGGCACAATTGCTTTGCATCCTCTCCTTCCTTCAAATCAAGACATTCTCAGTTTTAATGCCTCTTTTGCAAAGATAGTTAGGAAAAAATAATTATATTAGAATTTTTCTCCAAGGGCAAAACAGTCGTAAGAAATAGTCATTAGTTTCCGTGGCCACTCAAATATTGCCTTCCTGGAATGTGAGATATCCGCTTGTTCCGGATGGTCTCCTCAGAGATTCACATTTTTGATCAATATCATCGTTCTCCTTTTGAAGTGAGTCGTATACGCCGTTCCAGGAAGGACCCACACTTTTCAAAAGGGACCCACTGTAACTTTTGTTCTTTCATTTCACAATTTTTCATGTTATGATAAATTACTTTATTCTCCAGAGTCTAGAACAACTGAATTTCATAATCTTTTATGAAGACTAAATTTTGACCAAGGTCACTATCCCTGGGTATATAACTTTTCTAAGTAAATAATTCATGAATTCTTAACATAGGCATTGAACACCCAGAGGACAGATTACTTGTCATTATTACACAATATATTTCTTCTTGCTTAGATAAAAGTAAACTCTAAAAATAAATCTTCCTCAGAATTATTTCCCCTGTAGTATTAAGAAAGTAAATACCCTGGACAAAAATTTTTAAAACTTTAGAGTTCAGACCCTGGGCTTATATTTAGTGCAAATATTCTACCTTGATTGTCCATAAAGTTTTTCTGATTTTCTTGTTGTTTTCCTTAATGTCTGAGCAACTTATTCCCCAATCACTCCTAGCACTCGAATAACCCATTTGTCTCCTTTTAGGCCCCATCATGAAAACCTATTGTGTTTCACAACCCAGGTTATTTAGGTTTTCAATTTTAAGTCAGCTGAACCACCTCTGCTCTATGTGGGTCAGTCAAAATTAAGTACAGAAGTCTCCATGTACCAAAATTGGTACTATTCTGCCTTACGATTATGGAATAAATTAACCTGAGTCTTAAGCACTGTATGTCTTTTGGCATTATTTTTTTAGTACAAAAGCAATCTTTGAGAAATTGCATAGATTTAATACCTTTCTATTTACCTCTTTTGGTATCTTTTGATGGGATGATCAGTGGTTCTCAAAGTATGGCCCCTGGACCAGCAGTATCAGCATCACTTGGGAACTTGACAGAGACACAAATTCCTTGGCCTCACCCCACACCTACTGAACTGGAAATTCTGAGCGGTGGGATCCGGCAACCTGTGTTACAACAAACCCTCCAGCACGTTCTCCTACACTCTCAAGTGGGGGAACACCGGAATGGCCATTGAGAGATTGGTAACAGATAGAGCGTTGACATTTGTTCTTAACAATTTCCTTAGTTACAAACTTTTGAATTCCTAATAACTCCCTAACTTATAAACACTCATATTTACATTAAAGCACACAGAAAAAGTATATCTTCTTATTTAAAGAAAATGCTTGATGTTTATGATGTTCAGATGCTATTTTTAAACAAAATATGTGCACAACTGAAAATTGAAATGTCAGGGGCTTGAGGGGGTGGCGAGTAGAGGCGGAGGAGAGAGAGAACGAATGAATGAATGAGAATGAGAATATCAGGGCAGATACAAAATAACAAATAAGTCCCAGATGTGATGGAGTCTCACTTTATATCATATCCACTCTGTAAGTCTATTTTTAAAGCTAAGAAGAAAACACAGCATGAAGAGGCTCTTTGTTATATACAAGCATTCCCAAGTGCTTTTAAAAACATTTCCTGATGGAATCATTATTAAACCAGTTAAAGAGCACAGAAACCTAAGGTGTTAACTGTCACTGTTACATTTGGTGATTGCTGTATTATAATGGCGCCACTCTTTTCTCTCTGCATAGCTGGGTGGGGCTGTGCAGTTCAGCACGAACAAGGCTGTGCAGACCGTAAGGCAGAGGCGGTGGCTTCCTCTCCACCCGAACTTGCACCTTGCCTTACACAGTACAGAAAATTGCTAGAAAATCACTGCCTAATGATGAGCCACATTGCACAGCACTCCTTCCATTTATGGAGGCTCATATGACTAGTTCTCCCAAACGAAACATGAATGAAAGAGATGAGGGTCATTTCCAAGTCTTTTTCTTTCCTCTCTTCCTTTTCTCAGTAATCAAGGACACCATGAAAAAACATTGGAACCACTGGATTGGACAGAGCCTAGGTCTCTAATCACCAAGTAGTAGAAAGCTGTCTTCAGACCAGAAATACCCTCACTGGACTCTTAAGTGAATGAAAAATAATTGTGGAGTCATTGAAATTCTAGAGGTTATCTTTTATAGTAGGATACTTTAGTTAATATAAGGCTTATATGCCTTTCTTTAAAAGGACAAATTCCACTATCTCGTATCATAAAACATCACAGGCACATTGTGGTGGTGAAGTATACGTGTCAACTTGACCGGGCCACAGTGTACCCAGGTAACTGGCCAAACGTTTTTCCTGTGTGTCTGTGAGGGTGTGTTTGGGTGAGATTAGCATTTGAATCCATAGACTGAGAAAAGCAGATTGTCCTCCCCAGTGTGGGTGGGCATCATTCCATCCACTGAGGACTGAACAGAACAAGAAGGAGGCCAAAGGAAGAATTATTGCTCTGACTATTTGAGCCACGGCATCAGTCGTCTCCTGCACTCACACCGTCGTCTCCCGTGGTTCCCAGGCCTTTGGGCTTGGACCAGGAGATTGTGAGACTCCTCAGCCTCCGTAACTGAATAAACCAATTCGTTATAATAAATCAGTCTCTCTCTGTCTCTCTCTCTCTCTCTCTTGCCCTCTCTGAAGAATTCTAATACATACATAGAATGTTAAAAATGGGGGGGGGTAAAACATTGTAAGTGAAGAACTAATTTGTATGATGGTAAAACTGAGACCCCCTAGAAGGTTGTGGATACAAATACCCCAGATAACTCGACACATCTGACTTAAACCACTTCTTTTCCTTCCTAGACAAAATCTCAACGAAGCTACAGGAAGACTTCTCTAAGTGTGTTGATTACTACAGTTGCATAGTCAGTCCTGAAATCATAGAGTGTGAGTTCTCCAGCTTTGTTCTTCCTTTTTAATACTGTGTTGCCTAGTCTCAGTTCTTTGCATTTTCATATACATTTTTAAAAAGTGTGTTGATATCTTTTACCAAGGTTTCTGGGAATTTAATTGAAAGTCAGTCGATTCTATATTGTTCAGTTGGGAAGAACTGAGATCTTTTCCAGATTGAACTTTGCCATCCCTGAGTAAAAAATATCGCCCAATTGATTTAGGTCTTCTTTGACTACTTTCATCAGTGCTTTGTAGGTTTTCACATGCGGATCCATAATAGATTTTGTCAGACTTACTCTTCAGTAATTCCATGTTTGGTGTGATCATAGGTGGTATTTCTTTTAAGTTTCAAATTGTAATTGTTGCTGGAATACAGAGAAGGAATTGGCTTTCATACATTAACCTTGTATCCTGTGATCCAGTTATACTCCCTTATTTGTTCCAAGTGGATTTGTTTTTGTAGATTCTTTGGGGTTTCCTACATAAAATATATCATCTGTGAGTGAAAACAGTTTTATTTCATTTGCTTATTTTTTATTTTTTTTCTTTTTAACTCACTGATTCTCTTCCTCCTCAACTGAACTGTGTTAGGTGCTTTTTCTGCAGCCCATTCCAACCCCCATGTTCTTCCCTCTCAGAGTATTGTCCTTCCTCCTCTTCTATCCAACCTCGCTGTCACATTCCCCCATCTTACTTAGCTCCTCTCATTTCACCTTTTCAAATGCCCCAACTTTCCAATTCCCACTGGCAATGCTGCCTGCAATAACCAAAGTGTTCTGTTGCTCTTTTCTCCTTTCCAGACACGATTACCAAACTGCAATCATTCGCTCATCTCTTTGACCACAGAACAGCAGATTGAACGTAAACAATCAGAGTTCTTCAGAGTAAAAGTTCAGACACTAATTGCACAGTCTTCCTGAAAATGCCACCAGTGGAACTCAGTGGTCTGTCATGGAAGCGTACCCATTCCATCAGGACCAGCCGGGAGAACTGAGCATAGCCTCATTCTCAACTTAACAGCAAATAAACTAAGCACCTCAGTCCATTATGTACCCAGTGTGACCAAACTAATAGAGAGTTCCATAAAAGCCAATGTAAGAAATGAAAACAGAAAAGCCCCCATGAAGTGTACCTTACACACACCATCTAGCTCCAACTGGATTCCCCTTCACTCCCGCTTCTGCCTTCTGCTTGGGTTTCAGTCCTGCCATCAGAACTATGTCCATGGTTTCTCATGGTTTCCCCACCAGTTAGCAAGCATAACTAGAATAAGGCACCTACCCTTTCAAAGCTCCCTTGCTGCAAATTTCAAGATATTTTTAGACAGTGTACTGTATGGCCATTTCCCTCTATACACTCTAGAATTTTAATTATACTAAGTGCTTGCTCTGACATTCTTGCTTTTTTTTTTTACAAACAGCAAAATCCAGAGCTGAAACATGTGTGTTTCTTTTAATCAGTATATTCTTAATCCTTTCCCGTTTATGGCTGTACACAAGAACCCTCTGGGAGCTGCTCTGCTGCTTGATATCTAAGCCAAGGCTGTCTAGGGAGCATGGGCTATTTATTCCACAGTTTCTATATTTAGCACTTGGGTTTGTTTACAATCCCCGCACCCCCAAACACTTGAAAATTCCCTTTTCTCTAGCAGTTTGGTATCCTCCATCTATCTCTCCAGCAAGCACGATTTCTACCTAACTATGCATTTTCTTCTTGAGTTCTCTTCCAGGAGACTCCCATCCTACCTCTTTGATTTCTTTCTGGGAAGGAAGGAAATTTCCCTTCGGGACTTGAAGAAGTCTCCAGGGATACAACTCCTGCCGCTGCTCCTTTCTTTCGGGGAAGGAACACGCTCCTAGTCATCTTCCCCGGGCAACTGTCAAGTGCAATTTGAGCTCCTGGGACAGGGAAATGCTTTTCACCCCAAAAGGCCATGGGTTTATTTAATGGGTCAATTAAAAGTGAACATTAGTTATATTTTAAAGCAGGTTAAGAGTTCTGGGACAAAATTTTGCTTGTCACTGCCTTGATTAATGTAAGATTAAGAAGGTGTACGTTTAATAGTTCAAATAATAACTAATCATGACTTTGGGAAAAGGCATGATGTAGGCTGGGTAAACTAAAAAGAAGAGAATATTAGGAAACATTATAAATTAAACTTTATTATGTCAAGGGTCCTGCTCTGATGCACATTCCTCATATTTCATTCTCATCAGTGAGCAAAGAACAAGGTCAACATAACATTCTTAAAATGTCAAAGTCACAGTAATTAATTATTCAAGCCTTGAAAATCAGATTGGCTTAATTATATCAAGTGTAAGCCTTCTATCATGGATAAATATAAAAGATTGAGTTGCTTAGGCAGGCAAAACTGAGGAAGTGCAGGGAAGAGTGAAATCTGTCATCAGAAAAAGGTTAAAATTAGGCCCATGACTATGGGATAACATTTTAAATAGTTTGGCTGTCTCCATCTTTACAATGTCAGGCAGTGATGTTCACTGTTGTTTTCTTTTCTAAAAGGTAATAATAGAAGTCTGAGACACTCTTAAACTTCTTTTAAAACTGGGTATCCTGCCCTGATCTAATGCCAAACATGAATATCCTTGTTCTCCCAAATTTATACCAGGACCATTGTTAACTGCACAGACTCTTCAAAGTGGAAACTGTTACAGGAGAAACTCCCAGAAACTCAGTTCTTCTCGCCAATGCAGTAAAGAATTACAGATTAGTGAGTCTATTAGTGTGCAAGCAGGGTTTATTGGTGATGCTTTCTCATGGAAGAGAATGGGCCTAGTGAAGGTGGGGGTTGGGGGATGACAGGCATAGGTTTAGGGCAAAGTAGGGTAAGGGCAGTGAAAGGAAGGGTGGCCAAAGGCCAGGATGGCAAGAGTTGGGGTAATGAGAGAGGCTGGGCAGCCAGAGCTCCAAGAGAGCCAAGAGCACCAAACCTGTGAGTCCTTTGTTCTGAGGACTTGTATTCTTGGTGGGATGGCAGTGAAGAAGTTACAATTGATTGACAGGTAAAAGTGGTGCCAGCTTTCTAGGGGGGAATGTGACTACCCAAAGATGTTAATGGGCTTCTTCCTTTGGGCACTGTGGACCCTCTCCCACCTTTCAGGACTTGGGATGAAAGCACAGTTTCAAAGGCTTTCTTTCCAGATAGTGGAAACAATACATAGAATTTCAAGGCCTGTCCTCCTCCCGTGTTAGCGTGGTGTTTCCTGTGATGTTGGAACACCTGGCACATTATCGGACCAGGCTCAGGATGCTGAGTCAGTGGGTGAGACACGTCTCCCTCCTCCTCCCTGCCTTGGTTTGCTGTCCATCCTACCTGGCAAAACCACGCCATCTTCTCTCTTCTGCTATTTCAGATGCTCGAGGAAGACTGTACTATAAAAGTTTGACTAGAATTGGGGGGAAGGAAATGGCTATATCATGAAAAGAATGTAGTCTTTGTTTTGCAGAACACCTCTACTCTCCTCTGTGCTTGAGAAAGTCTTAGGGGGAGAACTAACTGGCATTTGCTCAGCTCACTTTCAGATTCTCAAAAGACCAACGCTTCTCCAGAGGGAGCAATTTTGCTGCCCACTGCTCCTCTCTCCAGCCCTGGACATTTGGCAACGTCTGGAGATATTCTGGTTTGTCAGTCTGGTGGGGTGCTATGGCATCTCATGGGTAGAGGCACAGGTGCTGCTGAACATCTTCCAATGGCAGAACAGCCCTCATAACAGTGGGGAGGACAGGTGCACTGACCCCAAAGGGGGTCTGGTCAGGCGACTGATAGTACCTGCTACTCAAGACATCTGATTTCACAGGCCTGAAGAGGGAAGCTGTTGTTAATTAACATGTTTATAATTTAAAATATGCTGTTTTTAAACATCAAGCCTGATGAATTTTTAGCTCCTTTTTAGTTGTAGCAACATTCCACCATATTCACCAAGAACATCAAAGTTCTAAACCCGTGCTTTGTCTCCTAACGTGAACAGTATATCATGTCAATCAGAGGTGCCAATGGGTGAAAACACAAAAGGAAATAAAGAGTGAAAGGAACTCAAGTTTCAAGCTGCAATCCTTTTCAAATCCTTCAGATGCATGTGTCCAAACAGAAAAATCCTCAGAGCAAACAACCCACCTCATTCCTTTTTCCTGCTAAGGCGCAGTGAAGAGTGAAAAAAGAGTTGACTTTGACAATTTTAAAGCGACTTTGTTTTTCAGAAACTCTAAAAATATGGAGAGTGAGCATACAGTGTACCAAGAATGCTAAAAACTAAATGTCAGTGTACTTGGAGAAGTTTTCTGCTTTTAATTGCCTTAAGTCTTTACAAGAAGAAAGCAGAAATCATTAAGGAACACAAATTCCTTTCAGCATACCAAATCTGCATCAACTGTGCCCACATTTACCAGCCCTTCTATCTCCCTCTAACTGTGCTTGAATGTTCAAACATTTGCCTGAAGCAAATACCTTCTCCCTCCTTCACACGCACATTCCTACAAAAACCACGCAAAACAAAAACAGACAAGTTAGAGAGAGTTGCTTTTTCACCACCTGATTTTCATTGGGTTTAACAAGATTCATTCTAAGGTCTTGGTAGCCCTGCTTCCTGGGTTTAACTAAGCTGGGGTGGGGCCAGGAGGGGAGACACTGCAGAGGACATTTGGGGAAGAGGGAACTAAACGTGCAGAGATAGGGAGGTATGAAAGTTTGTGAATGACTTCCTTGACTGGCTAGAACAGAGGCACCACAATGCTGGGAGCTGAAGCTGGAGAGGCCTAACAAAGGGTTCAAGTGGCATCAGAACTAGAAGAACTTGGGCGTGAAAGGGCATGAATTTACACAAAGAAAGCCAGAGCATCACGCAATGAGGAAATCAAACTTTAGCTCAGATCCTACAAATAAAGTAACCGTCCCCAGCCAAGAGAGGGGAATGAAATGTTCCTGTTGAAACTTATGACCAAAGAAGAAGGGGGACTAAGAACAGGGTGCCCAGCTGACGCAAACTACACAACCAAACAAAACCACAAAACCCATCTCTCCGGTTAGTTAGTCAAGCTAGAAGCCACATCTGGCAGTGCATTCTGGAGGCAAGTCAAGCCCCTTTATGGGCTGCACTTAGAGTATTTACAGACTCAAAGAAAAAGAATTAGGACCAAGAGCCCCACAACAAAACTAACATCAGATGCAACAAATCACCCTTGCATCTAGCATCCTGGAAGAGAAATGGCATTGAGTCTTACAGAGGGGAATTAGCAAAACCGTGGCAGAGCAAAGAGAAGCTCAGGTCAGTAGAGAAAGGGGCAGCTTCTCTTGCTGACATGGCCAGTTTCTCAAGACATTGGACATGGGGGTTGAGAAGAATTCTGTTGTAGAGTACAGTGAGTTTGTCATTGGTATGAGGTCTTACTTATGGATTACTAAAAAGTTTGTAGACATCATTCTATAGTGTATGTTTATTCATTCTGAACAAATGCTTTTGCTGTCTGCATAAGTCCCCAAAATAAAGAATCACTTAAGGCACTGATAAATAATATGGAGATGTGCACTGGGAGGACTCTATCTCATAACAGCCATTAGCAGACCAGAGAGAAAGGCGCTGGAGAAAATTCTGTCTCAGGGATGCTAATTTCTAACTGTTACAGCATACCAAAGGGTCCAGAAGCATGTTAAATGGCCCATATGAAATCATTAATAGTTTTATAAATAAGGTGAGAAAGTGTACAAAAATTATCATTTTTTAGAATTTTAAGGGTAATTCTAGTGGTAGGGAAAAAACAAAGTGCAGGGAGCAGTCGGGGACTCCTACAGTAACCTAGCATAGTGCTTCTCAAAGTGAGGGGCCCAGTCCAGCAGCAGCAGCAATGTCACCTGGGAACTGGTTAGAAATGCAAATTCCTGGGTCGCATCTGAGTCCTACTGAATCAGAATGTCTTGCAGTGGAGCCCAGAAATCTGTTTCAACAAGCGTCCCCGCCCCTCCAGAGGATTTTGATGCAGACTCTGGTTTGGGAACTGCTGACCTGATGTTGCTTTACAAAGTGAGATCTGGTGGACCAGCAGCATCTGCCATCCCCCCAACAGCTGGTTAGAAACGCAGAATCTCAGACGCCACCCCAGACCTAATGAATCAGAATCTATGTATTATCCAGAGTCTAGGTGCTTGGTACATCAGAAAAGCTGGATTAGGAGAGGAATAGTAAGACCCTAAAAGAGGGAGTCTCTGTGGAAATGGGGAGGGGATGCAACCTGGAGGAAAATTTGGAGAAGTTAATGCACAGCTCTGCCACGGCTCATGATCCATTTGTATAAAACTACCCCTCAGATACCAGGTGGACTGGGTTTACTGGATAGTTGGAACTTGAGGGTCCCCAGGGTCAACAGTAGCTGAATAATAAAGACTTTCACCCTGTGGGGCTCTACATCGGCCTCTCTAACTATCCTCCTCCCCAAAAGGTAAATAGGGAGGGTTATATATGAAGTCAGTAATATAACACTCCCAATGAGTTTTGGGTCTTTTTTGGAGGGAACAGCAGGCTAGAACGAAGGGAACCATGGGAGCCAGCTAAGAAACAGAGATGGGATTTGATGGGAACACATGAAACCCCGTACAGGGTTTATTCGCAGGGTGGCTCAGGGCGATGCAGCCTTGCCAGCAACAGATCAACAGTTTACAGGAGCGCTGACAGGCTGACAGAGTGTGGATTCCTGTAAAGAAGGCAAAGTTCAGCCTGGGAGACAGAACCCAGCAGGTGAGAAACTCCTGCTGTCTCTAGCCATGAAATGTGGTCCAGCCTGATTTCCCTTGCCAAAAATCCATGAAGCTTTGATGATTAAGTAGAGAGTCAAAGAAAGAAAGAAAGAAAGAAAGAAAATACAGACCAGCTCATCTTCTTCCTTATTTTGTTTTAATTGGGAACTATTTCCAGTTTATCTCAGATCACTGATTCATTAACAAGCAAACTAACATATGTCTTGTATCTATAAACAAGGTCTAGAGATATATATTCTTATTATAAGGCTTACGCAAGACTTACAATGGAACTCACTATTAATGAAAACTCATTGCAAGTGAGATGAATATCGTACTGTGTATAACCTACTACTTCTTCGAAGCATCACAAAGCCAAACCTTGAAATTCTCAGTGCTCCAGAAGAAATATAAAACATTAGTTCTCTCCAGTTGGTGTCACTGAAGATGCTCTGTCCCACCAGATCTTTCAGTGTACTCTCTGAAAGCACGGGGAAGCAGCAAAATGCAGTGGTTGCTGCCTCAGTGACTTTTACCACAGATATGGAGTCAGAATGGCCAGGTCTGAGTCCTCACACTAACCTACAGCTTTGGGACCAAGTGCAAGTTATTGAACTTCACTGCACTTCAGTTTTTCCCTATGTAAAATAAAGATAATAGTTCCTACTTCACAAGGTCATCATAAATATTAAATGAAATATTAAATGAGCTAATGTATGCAAAGTACTTAGTTCAGGAAATAGCACATAGCAGGTCATCGATAAATGTCAACTATCATTATTGCCAAAGGTGCAATTGATAGTTACGAACTGTCCCATGAAAGGTTAACATGTACATTAATAAATGAGAATGTCAGGTATGAATAAGTGCTGTTCAAAAAAGAAGGTGGAAAGTGAGGTGAGGGTGTAAAGGATGTGGCTTTGGTTAGGACAGTGCAGGATGGGAAGGCCGTTGCAAGAAGGTTAACTGCACGAGGAGAAACAGCATCGCCTTGTTGATGAAGAGACCTCAGGAGCCAAAAACAGCCAACTGGTGCTCGAGAAACTACAAGGAGACAGAATTTCAAGGAAGAAGTCACCCATCAGCCATGTCAAGCAATGCAGAAGGGCCAAGTGAGATGAAAACTGATGACAAGTGAGATGCTGGACATCGATATCCGTGGTGAGAAGTTTTCAACAGTGCTGAGGTGAGAACAGGAGGCAGCAGGCAGAGACTCTAAGGGAAGACCGTTCTCTAAGAGTTCTGCTGTGAAGGGGAGCAGCAAAACCCAGGAATGTGTAGCTGATAGTGATTTCATGTTGGTCAAAAGGAAGTAACATGAGTAAGGATATGGAGAAGAGAAGCATCCAGAGAAGTGTGCCAGGGCCGCGATCACAGTGGCACCGGGCAAGGAGAGAGGTCCATATGCAGGCATATGAGACCCAAGCATAATGCCAGACACAGCAGGGGACGGGTGCGAGGAGCCAGACTGGGTCACTGGCGTCCTGCCTGAGTGCTGCGCGATGAAGAGCTTGAAAGAATGCAGCTATTAGATGGCATCGCTTAATATAAAAACAATGACCTTTCTCTTCCAGGACTCACTGTTATAAATGGGAAAGGAACCCTAGACATCTATGACATCATAGGAACATCTGGAATGAAGAATAATAGTATTTGGGTGCTTGGCATGTGCTGACAATTCATTTATAACGGGGAGATACTCTTTCATGTGTCAAAACTAGAGTTTAATAGTATATTAAAATCCTTGAAAATGTGTAACAGAGATCTATATTTAGCAAATAATCCTTAAAATGTAATCCTTATCCTGGGAAATGTGGAGTAGGAAATCTGAAGGGCCCAGAACAACCTGGCAGGAACTTTAAAGTCTGTAGTAGAAACCATTTGCATGTCATCTTACTATTTCTCAGAGTGACGGTTTGTGGCTGAGCCTTGGAAAGGGAAGGGGCCTTGACAAGAATTCCAAAGGCAGTTCCAAGGACAGTGTTTAACCAGAATTATCATTTAAGCAGACACAGAGGAGTGGAGAGATAATATGTAAGAAGTGCAGCAGGAGAGGCCATGCTAGAAATAGAACGGTCAGCATTTACTGAACACAAGCTATGTGCACCAGACCCCACGCAGAGCCCCCTTTGGGCATTAACAGTTGCATTAACTTTTTAATGTTCATAGCATTCTTATCCCCGTGTTGCAGACAAGGGCACAGAATGTAGGAGATAAGTAACTTGCCCAAAGTTATTCACACACTTGTTATTGAGAAAAATCACGACAACAAAGCTTCAGTGAGAAGAGAACCGACCATTAAATCACCAAAAACAGAAGGACAGAGATTTGGTGAGTCTGGCTAAGTGCAGTGTGGGTGTGGAGAGAGAGCAAGCCGAGATGAGGTCAAGGTGCAGGTGGGCTGAAAGCCAGTCCCATAATTAATTCTGTAGCACAGCCAGTCTGCTGATGGTGTAACTCTTAATGGAAGGTTGGCAGGCAACACTGGGCCAAAGTGGGGCTCTGGGAGCAAATGAGCTTGTCCTGTTGGAAGGTGGAGGATGAATTACCTCTCCACTGCACTGCCTCTATAATTGCATTGCCTCCCATCCCTGACAAACACTCTCTCCTACCTCCTCCGGCTCAGTGATAAATAACATTGAGGAACAATCCACATAAGGAGGGGGTGACAGCTTATCACTGTGATCAAGACCATCTTTTTTCTCTCATGCACTGCTGATGAGAGTGTGAAGTGACACGGACACTTTGGGAAACTGTGTTGGAGTTTCTAATAAAGTGAAATAGATACCCACCCTGTGACTCAAATACAACCCTAGGTCACTGAAACCAAGAGAAATAAAAACATGTGTCCACAAAAAAGACCTACTCAATATTGTTCATAGCAGCTTTAATCATAACGGCTCAAACCAAAACAACCCAGACATCCATCAATTGGAGAATGAACAAACAACCTGTGGCAAACTCACACGCAAGAACACTTCACGTCAGTACAAAGGAGCGACGCAACATGCAGCAACATGGATGAATCTTAAAAATGTTAATGGCGAGTGAAAGAAGCCACACACATAAAAATATGCCATGTGACCTCACTTAGATGAAAGTCATGACTACATAAAACTGAGCTGGGAGATAGGACACTGGCCATCTGGTATTCATGTGTGTGCAGAGGTAGTGAGGAGAGGCATGTCCAACAGAGGGCAAAAGAGAACTTTCTAGAACCATATTCTACCTTGATCTATGCTATGGTTACATAGCGGTATACACCTGTCAAAATTCATTCAGTGATATATTTGAAGTTTGTACATTTTACCGTATATAAATTACATCTCAAAGAAGAACCATTAATTAATGCTTACAATAAAAATGTTTCACATAGTCCTTGTTCTGATATCTGGGTGAAATAAATCTCTTTATTGATGACCTTTAAGTTTATCATCTTGTCTCAGCTCTGCCAATTAGGCTTGGGACCTTTAGCACACATCACCAAATGCAAAGAGAATCAACAAAACAGAGAACCCACACCAGAGCTGTACTTTCTACTCAACCATTATTCCAGGAATTCACCATTTTATTGCCTTCTCCAGAAAGAGCTTATTAATAAAAAGGCATATATGTCATTAACCCTAACAAAATAATTATGATGCTGGAGCTCCATGGGCAGGAAATACTTCAACAGACAAAAAGGACGGTATTTGAGCTTTCCCTTATGATGCGCTGAACTCCATGAGTCATTAACATGCCTCTCATTGTTAAAAATCCTGTTTTAAATTTTTTTTGAAACAAGTAAATGTAGTATCTATCATTCAAATTTAATAAATTTAAGTATTTGAACATAGAAACAAAGAGCCCCTGTTATTTGTTAGAAGTGGGAATTGCTCCAGAAGGACTACCACATACACCGCTGACTTGCTGATGTCTCCAGCTCCTTGGGAACCAGAACCTTGGGCGCGGGCACCTGATCAGGCTTTGGCCGCTCTTATTCCAATGCTCGCCTTCGCTCCAGCTCCTAGAAAAGGCCGCAACAAGCGTATCTCCTCCTTGTGAACAACTTTGTGGTTTGAGATGACAGAAACTCTTATCCATTTAATTACTTTTTCATTTTGATTACATTAAAAAAAAACTTAAAAGAGTAAATACTAAGTCGTAAGCATAGTTTGCTGACTAAGAAAATAGGCCTCTTTGGGAAAGAAATGACATATCTGAATTAACTTCCCTGTTAAGGATGATGTGAAATACTTCAGGCATTAGAAGCAATTTTGCAAAAAAAAAAATTAAATTACTCAAACCAATATTGAAACTGAAGTGTCCTTTAGTTTTAGCAAATGTCATAAAATTATAGTTATGAGATTTTAAAAGTCTCAAATGTATCTTATAAGTGATACTTTAAGTTTAATTTCATGAAATTGGAGATTTCAACTGATGCCTTATTTCAAAAACAATTCCACAGATAAGTTAGAATTTACAAAATTCAGCATGGATGCTCTCAAAGGCTAAGAAATGAATATTTTCAAGACTAAGTGATCACTAAATAGAAAAAAGCTACTTAATTATAACAAAGTGAAACCCACACTTTGACATAAGTTTCAGCATTTTATTCAGCATTATCCCAATAAATTTTCCCAAAGTGCTTATAATAGTTGAGATTGCCAATTCAGGAGCCAGACTGACTGCCTTCAAATCCCAATTCCGCCACTACTAACTGGGTGACCTTAGTCAAATTACTTCATTTTCCTGTATCTTACCCTCTTTTTCTATAAAATTAGATAATAATAATAATGACTACTTCATAGGTCTGTATTTTAGATTAAATCATTTAGTGTACATAAAACCCATAGAGCAGTGCCTAGTATGCACGCTTTTAGCCATTGTTACTTACTGTTATTTTTATTCTGGTTCCTTTCAATGGACATAATTTAAATATAATGCATGTATTACTATGGAAACTTAGGCACATAGAAGAGATCCTAAAATTTACATATACACATTTTGTTAAGGACTCTAAGTAGAAGTTAAGGACTATAAGGTTTGCTTTGAACATTCAAATAAGAAAGGTTATAATCATAGTGTTGCAGACTGTATTAGAAGAAAAAGAGAGAAAAGAAGTAACTGATAAGTAATGCTGAAACAGTAAATGAAACACCCATTTATAATCAACATTCTTTTCCATAGATTCGTACGTAATGAGGATAATAGGAAACCTTCAAGTTATAAGGGGACTGAAAAGTATTTTATCCCAACCCAAACAAGCAAGCATTCTAAGCATCCCAGAACTAGTATCAACTAGGAGCTCATGAAAAATGCAGACTCTCACACCCTACCTCACACTTACTATTCTGAAACGTAGAGTCAGAATCTACGTTTTAATAAGATCTCCAGGGGATTTGTATGCATGTAAATTCAGAGACAGGCCGGCCCATGCTATTTCTAATCACTCGTACTCATGGCAAGCTCACTACTCATGAGGCAGCTGTTCTGCTCATAGCGGAATGTCTAAATATTGGGAACGTCCCAATATTTAGCATCTCTGTATTATATGGAGTTCAAATATGCCTCCCAGATTAAGAAAAACACATAAATCATGATCCAATTTAAAAAATATGCATGATATAAGATATGTATATAGGTTTATATAGAAAAAGTTTTGGAAGGATAACACCCAATTGTTGACACCGGTAAGGAATTTTTAAATGTGTTGTTTGAATTTCTTACTGTGATTACATTTTACTTACCCTTTAGTCTTCTTGCAGCTGGAAACTTCAGGATGAGTTTTCATTAAATTTCCTTAGAAAGCTGAAAATAGCTTCCTGCCCCTCCCTAGATTTCTTTTCTCCAGGCTAAAAGCTCCAAATGTTCCCATTGGCTCCTGCTGTTGTCCCACCTTATCTCCCCCTCTGGATTCCTCCCTGTTATCAACAGGTCCTCAGAAGAAGTACCGGAATCCAGTTCTCCCTAACCTGCGCCATTAGAAGCAATCAGTTGATCTCCAGTAGTGTTTTCTTCTTCTTGTTTCATTTTATTTTACTGTAGTTCAAGTACAGTTGTCTGCATTTTCCCCCAGTACTCCCCCGACCCCAGCCATCTCCACCTTCCTCCCCTGATTCCACCCCCCCTTAATTTTGTCCATGTGTCCTTTATAGTTGTTCCTGAAAACCCTTCCCCCTTTTCTCCCCATTATCCCCTCCCACCTCCCCTGTGGTTACTGTCAGATTTCTCTTAATTTCAGTATCTGAGGTTATATTTTGCTTGCTTGTTTGTTTTGTTGATTAGGTTCCACTTCCTTTTAAAACACCATTTTAAAATTCATCGAAAAAATTAGTTCTTGTTACATACATTATACTAATGCTTTCTTTTCTGCAATGAACAGAATTATTGGAGATGCTAGGAAGATCCCTGCAATGGCATTAATTGCACAGAACTCAATATTTACTTCTAAAGCAAAACAGAATAACTATCGCGTGTACAGTGCCTGAAGGAAGACAACGCAGCAGCATCAAGCAATTCTCAAGACAGGAGGGAAACAAGCCCTGATGGAGGAAAGAGCTGCTCGTGTGCCCACAGAGACACTCAAGTGCAGCCAACAGGGGCCATTGTGAACTGCAAGTTGAGCTCCTACAGATAAGGTGACAATTGATATAATAACCCAGAAGATACAAATAAAGAACATGACTTTAATGGCAACTATTTCGGGGTGGGAAGTTGAAGGTTACAAAGAGGTAAGTAGAAGCTTGTGTTAAAAATTATCTTTTCTTATGGTTCAGTACCAAGGCAATCTAGAACAGAGCAACACAACTAGTCAGCCTGTTGTGAATGGGTTGTGGCGGGGGTGCCATCTGACATACCCGGTGAAGCCTCATCAGCACAAGACCCTAGCTGGTCGTCTCCAGCGCCAACAGGCCTGCAAATACCTTACATTTTTCCAGTGTACAATGCCACACTCCCCTCCCCCTACAGCATATATATGTACAGGTGGGACAAAAGTAGGCTTACAGGTGTTTCTATGGAAAATAATGCAATAATTAATAAATAATATATGTATACACACAAATGCATACATATTGGGTGAGGTAAAAGTAGTTTACAGTTGTGAGCATGTGAAACAGAATTTCTTCTTTTATTATTTATTAATTATATATAAGAAATTTAGAAACGCTGGCATAAAAGATTTTCCTTTTCTGTCAACTTCTGAGACAATTTTGAAAGCATACGTTACAGCAGCGGATCAAAGAAACCATTCCACAGGCAACAGGAAAGACATTTCGAGTACAAGCCCTGACGGGCATACCACCACTCACTAAGGCTTAGCACTGCATTAATCTACACTGACACCATTCGGTACAGAAATAGCTACCGGTATAGGGGAGTTGATGACGTCTTTGTAATTCAATGTCTGAACTTTGAGCCATTGCAAAGGGCGCCTGAGAATGTCCTGAAATGGCATATCAACCTTGATACAAGGACATCTGCAACCATGCATAGAAAAGCGTGCGGTGGAGGGAGATGTGGGTCATAGGCTAGTTTAGGGTATGGAAAAGGAGCAAAAGAAAAAGAGACCACACAGAACCACAATGACCACGGAAGAAAAACCTTGGACCTATATCAAGATAGTAACATTTCCCTAAGTCACCGCTGGCAGCAGGTTTACCAATTCCTTGTTTTAAAGGGACTGGAATTAAAATTTGAACTATATGAGTTAGTGATAAATATTAACTTTAGTTTATTGTTTTTTAACCAGTTATTCAGTCAACCACTAAACCAACAATATATAAATATATGGATCAGTACATTATGCCCCTCAGTAAATTATTTCTGACTTATTGCACTGTTGGTTTCCAACCTTGTTAACAAGTCGTTTTTGTCACATTTATGTAGTCTTGGAAAGGAAGAGTATTTATATTGAGACTGGCTATACAACAGAGATTATAACAAATGATTTAAAGTATGTCATTCCATTTAGTGCTTATAAACCTATGAAGTAGGTGATGTTATTCACATGGACAGATGAAGAAAGTGAAGCTTAGGGGGGTTTATTAACTTGCCCAAGACCATACACTATTAACAGAAAGATCTAGCTTTAAAGCCAGAGTTTTCTGCTGCACCCGATGTTTATTCCACCACGACACGCTACCTGAAAACCGAGTCTTGTGGAGAGCATGTGCCCTGAGTAATGAATCTGGTAAACAGGACTCTAACAGAGTAGAGGCTGGACAGTGTCTCCACCAGTTCAAGTGAGCCACCTGTCACCAGAGTACTGTAACAGTGTTCATATCCATGGTTCCAAACACTTAGAAGAGTAGGGAGTGTCACTACCCAGCTAAAGAGAGGGATGACGTTATAAGCTCTGTCTTTGAAATCAGACTGGGTCGATTCGTGGCCTTGCCACTGAGTGGTTTGCATGACATTAAACAAGAAATTTCATCTCTCAGAGCCTCCATTTTCACATCTGTAGGTAACCATAGTTATTCTACGATAGTGTAAAATAACTACCCTATAGGGTGGTGATTAAATTTAAATGAAATCGTAACTGGAAAGTATTTAAAACAATGTTCGATAAATTTTGGTCACTGATATTGTGCCACAAGAGATAACTAACACATGACTTATAAATGCACACAATTTTCTGGCTGATATACATTCCACTTAAGTTCTATCTATTTGAACATCTACTTAGGTTTTTCTACATTAGTCTGTTTACTAAGAACAAATAAACTCTCATTGACGTCAGCAGATTTGCTCAATTCTACAGTAGAAACTGGGAGAGAAGGCATCTGGGAGAGCAAGTGTCAATGCATCAGCATAAATCCATCCCTACTGTTGGAAAGCAGCCCAGAGCACAAGCCCCACTGACAGCAAGTCTGTAGAATCATGTTCATTTAAATACCAAGGGCAGCATGAAAGATGGAAGCAAGGTCAAATGCTTTGTGTGTTCTTCTGCCAGTTCAGTGGCCAGAAATTCTAGGGCCAAGAATAGAAACCCAGCACCCAACCTCACCATCCAATTCATGGTTTCAAACCATCTTGTTTTATAGATGAAGAGAGAAAGGCCCAGCAGAGTTGGCGGTTAAATAGCAGACATGAGGCCCAAACCCATGTCTGTTCATTCGTGGGCCAACGGTCTTATCTCTGCTGCTCTCATCTGTGTGTTGCTTTATATCACTTAATCCTATAGGATGAAGTGGTGAAGCCACATGAGGCAAACACAAAAATCTACAGAGTATCTTTCTGGAAGCTGCCAATTTTTCCCATATGCAAATATGAGATAATTCCTCCAAACTGAAGGGAGCTCCACGTTCTGTGCGAACTTGGGCTTATTTCTTTAATTAAAAAAAAAAAAGAAACAAAGAAAAACAAAAGAAAAAATGACCACTTTACTCAACAAGCTCTTTGTTTAGGCTCAAAACATTCTACAGTCCCTGTTTCAGTCGGGTGCATGATAACTGATGACGTCACAGGTTGACGGGAAGTGGACGGTGCACCTCGGTGATTTCTGTCGGAACGATGGGGCATGAAACACTGCTCACAGATGTGCCCCAACAACAAAACCCAGTGAAGGGCATCAGCCTGCCAACAGAGGAGGCTTCACCTGCGGCAGATTTGCTTTTAAAAAATCTCAAAATGTCAGCTTTAGGGAACACACACTACTGATTTTAACATGGAGAAATGTCACATGGATTTAGTTCATTCTTTCAAGGTACAAATGCTGCCTTAAGAATATGATGTTGGGCATAATACTCCCAAACCAAGTGTCTGTCTTGAAAACATTCTTCTCTGATAGAACCCTAGGAATGAATGGGCTCTTGAACCAGTTCCTAATTTCACTTATGCAAGATTTAGAATCATCTTGAGGTTAAGCAAAACTCCACTGAGTAATTTTAAGCTTTGTTTACTTCGTTGACTGAGTGGGTGGTATAAATACCTTTAGATATGTATGTAACCATAAATCTGGTCATATCTGTGCATATGTAGGGATGAAATTTCTGTTAGTTGACTGTTTTGACCTATAAGAATGCCCATTTCATAGGGTTCAGCTTCATATAATTAAGAAGTGCCTAAGATATATTAAGTATACAATATGAAAAATCCTACTTTATGCCCTGGGAGAAAACAGCATCATATTCCCTAGTTCTCTCCTTCACACTTTATTCTATTTTACACCCGTTCCTGATGACAGAGCAAAGGACCAAGATGCTATTATCATAGATCCAAAGAATATTCTTCATCTCAACCAATAACATATACCATCAAAATGCCCAGACGTGATCTTTCAGAATCTGTTACATGCCGATGAATTTGTCCTCGAAATAGACTTGTGGGAACACTCTGCTGACTTTGCGGGAAATTGTGAATGCTATAAAGAAAATAGAAATCCTAAACCAGTCTCTCCTAAAGAAACAAGAAAGCTCCATACAGTGACATGTGTTCATCAGAATTACAGAACTGGCCGCTGGATATGAGGTACGAGTGCTGATCTGATATAGTTGGACCAATGAAAAGAGGACAGGTAATCCAACCCTGTTGCTAGAGCAATACTCGAGATCCATCTAAGGAATAGCTATTAATGCCACATGGCTATTCTATGGTTATGAAATGCAGCTTCTTGAGTATTGCACACAAAACTTGGAAGAACTGTGTCCTCATTACAATAGTTCAACATATAAGCTCTGGAATCAAATGGCTTGGATTCAAATCTTAGCTTTCTGGTTACAGCTATGAGGCTTAGTGCACGTTATTTAAGCTCTCTGTGCTTCACCTTTCCACCTAAAAAAGAAAATGAGAGTAATATCTTCCCCCTTTGCTGCTGTAATAATTGAGTTAATACAATATAAAGATCTAAGTTCAAGGCCCAGCATATGGTAAGCAATTAATAAACAACAGTTATTATTATTGGTTCAATATCATTATTTCCACTCATTCTAAGGTCCCATAGTTGTATCCTACATTTTTATAACAAGAGAAGGGATAAGAGAGGGGGCATCTTTATCTAAGTGTTTTTTGCCCAAGAAAAGAATTATTCCTGAATACTTGCTTGTCACCTACCTATTCTTTAATCTTCAAATGTATGTCAGTATTTACTAACAAGAGGGAAAACTGAAACATTACTCCTTTACAAATATTTTAGTAATGTTTATCTTAATGCACATGCATGCTGGGTAGGAGATTCCATAAAATTTGTAAGGTAGGGTCCTCATGAAAGTGCACTGTGGTGAGAGCCAGGCTGGAGGTAAGGAGATCTAACTCTGCCTTAGAGCGTGCTGGGGCAGAGTTGAGTATCACAACGTGGACTCTGAAGCACACTCCACAAAGGAACCATGGCCCTAATCGAATGATTTTAATGAAGGAACAATGCTTAACAGTCTTATGTGAATCTGGCTTTGGGCTCCACTAGCAGAAGAAGATCCTGCTGCCATTGGTGATGTTGTCATTGCACACGGGACAAAAGAGGGTAGCTTCGGAGAGGAACCTGATCGCTGACATTTCTGGCAGCTGAAAGAAGGAAATGTTCCAGCTGTCTGCACGCAAGGCAAAAGGAAAACAATGACTGCAAGTGTGGTGAATAAAAACGAGTCTTTATTTTAGGCTAATAAGACAAAACACTGCCTATCCTCAAAGACCTGGCAGCTTGGGTTGAGAGACTTTCAACCATTTCCAAACACATGTAGTAGAAAAGCAAGGAGACATTTTCCAAGTCTTCTCTGAAAGAGGCTGGTATTAATATGGGCACATGTAAAACTGTTATATAGAATACTGGAAATAAATACAGGAATACAGAATTAAATTTTGTTATTTACGATCTCCCAAAGCTAACCAACTGAGCAATAGCAATAAAAGCTTTGCCTCTCTAATGAACATGAGCCATTCCTTTCAATTCTGATTTGACACTGGATTGTGAAAACATTGGGGCTGCTCAAGGTTAATAGTTTGTCCTTGATTTTGCACCCAGCACTGTAGCTTATATGTATCTGGTTAGTCAGTTGACTAGATGTCCATGATTATTTGGCTATAACATAAAAATTATGCTTATGGTTCATTTTCCTTTCTGAGAAATCCCCCACACCAAGGAGTGTTCTAGGAACCTTGAAGCAGCAAGAAATTTCTAAGATGTTTTATTTGGGGGGATCTGTCACAGGCCATATCAAAAGAGCACTAACTCTAATATGCCCAAAGTAGCATGCAGAGGAGTAATAGCTATTGTTTATATGCATGTATACTTATTTAATTCATAAAATTATAATTTCTACATAACAATACATATTATATATGTATGTGTGTGTGTTTGTGTGTGTATCATCCAAGAATCAAGTAATAACAAATAAGACAACCCTATAGAAATGATGCCAAACTAATACTAAAATTAAAATGGAGTGCTTAGGACCACCATTGGTCAACACACACACACAAAAAAAAAACCCACTAAAAATGAAGATTAGAACAGCCAACACAATGACAAAAGAAGCTGGCTACAGACATCAGCAACTGCTGCCTCTGCCTCTTCTTTCCATTTTGAGCACTCTGCAAAAGCAGCAGAATTCAAATTTAAGCTGTGACAAAGGAGTTTAGCAAGAGAAATAAGAGAAAAAGATTTGATGAACAATATAGGCAAAATTACCTCTAGTCCTGTTTTCATGGAGGTGTGTGTGTGCATACACATTATATCCATAAAAGCCTCAGAAAAATATCTGGGAGCCTAAGTGAACCACAAGTTAGTTTAAAAATTGAAATAGAGAATTGTGCATAAAGTAAAACTAGGAACATCCTCAGCTGATCCATAATAAGTAGGTCTTCTATGGCAGAGACTACTAACTGTTCTCTAATATCCATGCTATTTCTCTCCTTTTTGAAAAGAGCAATCTCTAAGTGTTGGTGGGACTCTCTGTCACTAACCTAGAGACTACATTTCTCACCTTCCCTTGCAGCTAAGCATAGTCATCTGACTCAGCTCTGGCCAATAGGATGTGAGCATCAATGGTATATTAGCATTCTGCATTATGTCTTTAAAAGGAAATTGCTTGCCCTCTACTTTCTTCTTCCCTCCCACAGCTGGGATGAGACCCATGATGTGACCTATGTTCAGCCATATGAATGCCCCAGCATAGAGTGGAAACCAGGATACCTGAACAACAACATGGAGTAGGGTCACCATAAGCTGCCCATTGGTTCAGAACTTAGCACAAAAAAGGGATAAATCTTCTATCTTGTTTAGATCTTTTGTTTGGGCCCTGTGAAAGTAGTCATTCCACCATTCTAGCAAACAATCAGCTTTTGTTTCAGTGTCGCATCTCTATTTTGACAATCAGGCATATTTTTGGAATACTTCTGGAAGGCCATAGAAATAAAATAAAAGTAAGATACAACCCAGCTCTGATTTTTTTAATTTTTTTTAAAGGAATAGACAGTGAAGGTTACTTGGATAGATGATACAATTAGCAATAGGTACTTTGTGACTTTGAAATTTCATGAGTTAATAGTTGAAATAAGTCACCAGCAAAACTTTGAAGAAGTAGAAAACCTACCCTGAGAACAATTTTCTGTGTCATGAGAAAGATATGTATGTTTTGAAACTGGTTAAATCATAGGCCAAGGGAAATCATACCCTATCATTCCTAGAAAGCTTTAAAACAATGGGAAATTCCCTGTTCTGGCCTTCAGCATCTTTCTGCTACTCTGTAGGAGCTGAGACTCGTGGTGTGGGTGAACACTTAAAAGCCAGATAAATGAGCAGCAATACAAAAGTAAGACCACATAATTTCCTCTGTACTAAAATCTATTCTGTAGAGGTCAATATATCACTCTATCATTTCCCAGAGAATTAATACTGGACATCAAGTGCTGGAAAAAAATAGGTTGGGAATTTTTACAAGGTTAGGGAGACTCATATAAACACATCAGTAGATATTTATACTTCTTCCAAGTAGGAACACTTAACAGAGAACAAAATATTTACTTAGGCAACCCTAAAGGATAAAGCTCTTTTAAAAGAGTAAACTTTTAATTACTCTTAATTAAATTAGAAAGGTGGGTAGGAGTACTTTGTAGCTTCATACAGATTTTCAAGATATTCTAAACTATCTTGCTCCCTGGAAACAACAGCTTTTCGATGGGCTACGCTCTTTGCAATTCAGGTCAAGGGTACTATCCTCTGTGGTGCTTCCAAATCCCCAAGGGAAAGTCAAACCTTTCATCTTCTGTGCTTTCTAGCATTTCCTGAACATTCTGCTTTACCAATTAATCCCATAATAATTTGCTTGCCCACCTTGCTCCCCACTTAACTAGGAATTCCTGAGAACAGCCTTAGATGTAGCCTCACATAGGTTCAAAAGCATAGATTCTTAAACACAGGCAGGGTTGAAATCCCAGCTGTTCTCACAGCAGCCTAGCACAGTGTTACTCGTACAGCAGTTATTGTGGTCATCAGTTGAATTCAGAGCAAAAATCAATAACGTTTTTTTTCTTGATTTAAAAGTCATCATCTTACTTTTGAATCTACAGTTCTCTCACTTAACCTTTCCCAACAGATAAATAAATTTAAAGGCACAGCTTTAAAGCACATAAAAATTAGCGGAAGTATTGCTATATTATAACTGTGATATATTAAGTTAGCCATTTTTTCCCAGCAGTGACGGGGCATTGTATTAGGCTACATGCAGTGGGCTTATGAACATTCATAAGGCTCTGGAATGATGAAAGGGATCGTTATTTAAGGCAATGGTTTAAGAAAAAAGTCTGAACATCCTTAGCAATGCTTCCATCAAGGGGTAGAGTCTAAGCCCCCTCCTTGAATGCTGGCTGTATAGGTGACTTGCTTCTAACCTACAGAAGCCTAGGTCTTCAAGGGCAACACAACCATTGCCGGGTTCTCTCTCTCTCCAGACAAGCCTCTTTGGAGCCTTGAGCCATCAAGTGAGATGCCCAGCTATCCGGAATCCACCCTACTGGGGAGACCACATGGAGAGGGTAGATAGAGACAGACAGCAAAGCCAAAGAGCCCCCGTTGTTCCAAACTCCAGCTGTTTGTGTCTCCCCAGGCAGACAACAGGTGTGTGAATGGAGAAGGAAGCCTTTGAGATAACTGTAGCCCCAAGGACCCTCTGAGTGTGGGTTCATGAGAGACTCCAGGTGGTCACTACTTAGCTGGACCTAGGAGACCCTCAGAGTCATTACAGATAATAATAACAAATAACTGTTGTTGTTTTACACCAATGAGATTGGGGTGGCATATTCTCCAGCAACTGGGGACATTAGGTACTTTGTAAGTACATTTTCCTACAGACCTAATATTTAAAGTATCCATGACTACATTTTAGAAGGATATACAGGATATCAGAAAGAAAAGAATGGCTAAATTCTGCAAGCGTGTGTGTAACAAAGCTCATTCTGGCATCAAACCCCTCTTGGGAACCTGTTTCCAAAGCAATCAGTGAACTGGCTTGAATGAAACTCCGCTCTGTGGGACGGAGATCTGACTGCATCAGGCAGTGATTTTGAAAAGCTTTGCCTCTCTAATGAACATGAGCCGTTCCTTTCAATTCTAACACACTGGGAGGTATATTTTCTATGTCAGTTCTGCCAAACTTTGACAAGCGGTACGGCCCCAAACAATTCAGCGCATGTCTGGTCAGCAGCATCTACTTCCTTTGCACTGACAGACCAAGTACGCTGCCCACTCAAGCAAGTAAAGGAGAACTCTAGGGAAGCTTTTCCAAACTTACGCCTCCACTTGTCATTTTTAATCCAAAACTTTACCTGTAAATTTTTGGGTTCTCCTCTTTTCTGAGAATTGCCTTGTGTTGATTTAGATAAGTGTTCTTCTCTTTTATGTCTGATGATCTAATGCTCTTAAAAAACTAATTTAAGAAATGCTTATAGAATACCTCTTATCTTTTTTCCTATTTTTATAAACATATTCTATCTTGGGATTTACTGAGTTTTTTTTTTTTTCCTTAAGGGTACCATCCAAAGAATGATTAGGATTCCAGTGTTGAAAAAGAAAGATTCCACCATTGCATTGTATCTACCTACTTTTTTATTTTACACATTATTCCGTACTTGGTGGCATTCCTTATATATTATTCAAAAAAACTTTACCTTGTAGGATGGGGCTATGTGACCTTGAAATGCAGGGAGAAAAGGAAATGGAGAATGGTTGACAGATGAAAGAACAGAACAGGAAAAAATTAATATAATAATTGGGATGGCTTTAGTAACCTACTTTTGGGAATATATGGTAGATGTCTTCAGTTACCCCTCAAAACACACCCCGAGATCCGGGCTAGAGTACAAACAGTTTATCTGGAAAGAGTGACCCCACATTAAAAAAAAAACAACTAAAAATTGCCAGAAGGTAGAGTAATAAACAGATAACTGTTGCTGGCCATGGGGCTCAGCCGTGTTGCTGGGAAAATACCTCAGATCTGTCCCAACTGAAAGCTGAGGGACTTGGGGTACTTTTCTACCAAATCCCATCTGTAATTGGTGGAGTGCTACCTCCACCAATTCCCTAACACTTCCAGCCTGCCCCTCACACTGCTAAGATTATTCCACAGGCCACAGAGACATCTTAGAATGTCACAAGTACTCCTAACAAGAAGCCAGCAGCAGAGATAGATGCCGCAGGAGCACCGAGGGGCACTGGCATGTTTGCTGTGGTGGCCGAGTCCTCCCACATGCTACACCTGAGGCAGAGCAGTTAGAGAGCTGTAAATGGTAATGGCCTTCAACGGGGGAAACATCGTGGTGACCTGGTAAGACCAAATTTTAGACCATGTCCTACTGTCAAAGCCAGTCAAACTTTGGTGTTGATCCTGTACCAATGGACTTGTTTATATGAGATTTTTGAGAACTATAGCAGACTGATAAAATATTTAAAAGAACTTTTGCCCTCTTTGGCTTCTTATCAGAAGCCTCCTGTTCCCATCCTGGGACCTTATTACCCCTCCAGTTTCTTCAAAGTCTCCCCTAACCTCCAGGGCAGCAAGAATGTTTATTTAAAAAGTCACTTTTCATTAACATACACCAAACTCATGGGCAGCAGAACATGAAAGTTTATATGAGGAAACAGGGGACTGCAAAACAAATTTATGAAGTACTTGGAGGGTAATAAGGGGTTTGATGAATAACATTTAGGAGCAGCCAAAGGGCTACCTCGTTTAAAATCTGTTTTGAATCAGAATTTTCTCACATGTATTTACATTTTGCTATAAAAAGGATCAAGTCCATACCCATACAAATAAAAAGCTCCAAGGAAAGTACTGTTGTGAGTTCCTAGCATTGTGTACCATCTTCTTTTGAGCACTACGAAATTAACTTCCTACCTTAATAATTTATTCCAATTATGTGTGCTAACAGAGAAGTGCAGGCTGATGGGTGTGTGAGCCAAGACTTGAGCGTGGCAGAAAAATATTGCATTTCCTTAAGCTTGCTTCCTTTTCTTTTCTTTTCCTTTCTTCCCTTTTCTCTTCTTTCATTTCTTTCTCTTTTTCCCCTCCTTCGTATTTTTCCTATTTCATTCTTTCTTCAAAATGGCAGTTGCCAGAGGCTAGGAGGTAGGAGCAAGGGGAAATACTCATCAAAAGGCACACACTGTCACTTACGAGATGAGTAAGTTCTAAACACCTAATGCACACATGGGGACTAGAGTCAATAACAATGTATGAGTACTTAAAACTTACTAGAGTGGATTTCAAATGTTTTCACATTAGAAAAGGTAACTATGTCAGGTAATGAATTTGTTAATTAGCTTGATTGTGGAAAGCACTTCACAATGTATATGTACATGAAAACATTACATGTACACCGTAAATATATTCAGTTTTATATGGCACACATATCTCAATAAAGCTGGGATAAGAGTAATTCTCATGAAAACTGTTTTTTATTCCTGGTAACTTGTTGAATGGATGGCAAAGGAACGTTGTACTAGTTATACACTGAGGAGATGTCAGGACAAAGCCAGAGTTGGATAAAAAATGGCCATGGAATGATAGGCAAGTGGCACTTCGGTTTCCCTGTGAGTTGGCCTAATGGACGGCAGCCAGGATAACATGAGTGACCACATATGGAAGTCCTAACTGAAGCAGCAGCTGCGGAACATTGGTTTAGGGCAGTGATTTTGTGATTTTTCTACCAGTGTGCTACAAGAATTTTTAAAACATGCAGTGCCTGACTATTTAGTCAGGGGCATTGACCTCTCTTCCCTTAGATTGTCAAATAAAAAAATACAATAGCCAACACAACAATAGCTATCCAGTGTGAATGAATCAAAATTATATCTATTTTTCTGTCAGATCAGCAAAAAATATATTTTTTGGTGAGCCACAGAATTTCAGTAGTTTATGTGTGCCATGAGATGAAAAGGGCTGAAAATCGCTGGTGTAGGGCTCCGAGCCTGGAATGATCTTGCCCAAGGGCGAATCTTGCCATTGTCACTTATTAGCTATCAAATGTGGAGCAAGAAAATGTCTATGAACCTGAATTTCCTTATCTGCAAAAGGAGGGTGTTCATAATACCTAATATCTACCTCCTAAGCAAAATGTGTCAAGAGGAGGTGCTCCTAAAACAGGGTCTTTCATGTAACAAATACTCAGTATGTATTAACTGCTCTTAAATGGACTCTCAGATGTCTTCTGCTCATTCCATCTCAATTCCATATGCATGTCTGTCTACTTTGAAAGATACTAATGTGAAAACATACTTTATTAATTACCACACAATAACGATATACACATATAGAAAACAACATTCATTTATGCAACATATGCTTACTGAAAAAGTTGCTAAGTCCTGGGGTGTACAGTTCACCAAAATATCATACCACACATCTCACCCTTGTTGCTGAATGCCTGGCGACAATATTTTCAGTGAGGCCACTGGTCCTTATCATGTCATAGTGACACTATGCATGTAGGTTACTAAGTGCCTTTGTTGTGAGTGAAGAGTTTTCATTTCACCAGAATTACCCACCATCCATGGGGTCACAAAAGGAAAAAGGAAGTACGAACCCTTCTTTTTGGCATAGGTAAGGTTTAAGGAAATTCCTCAAGTTGGCTTGTGAATAGCTAGCTGTAGGACACTATACAAATGACCCCAACTCCCCAGCCTTTCTGCACCCAGACCCTTTGCCACCCAGAAGTGGGGTCTCTTTCCCCACCTCTTGAATCTGGCTGGCCCTGTGATTTTATTTGGCCACCAGACTGCCTCAGAAATGATAGCATATCATGTGGAGCCTAGGCCTGCACTCCCGTGCTCACTCTTGTCGCCCTACCCAGCCATCATGTGAGCATGCAGGGCTGCCTGCGGGATGATGGGAGACGCACGGCCCAGTCACCCCGCCACGGCAGGCAGCTAACCGCCAGACAGGGAGAGCAGACGAGCGGAAGACGTGCCCAGCTGGTCCCCGCCCACTTCCAACCCACAGATACATGAGCCAAGTAAATGCTTATTTTTTAAAGCCACTGAGTTTTGGGGTAATTTGTTATGTAAAATTATTTCACAAAAGATACAATAATAGAGGTAAGATTCCAAGAGCAACGTTCTAGAAGCTATAAAAAAACAGTTATTGTATAATTAAAATATAAGTGTATGTGTATGTACACAGTATATATTTACATTATATATATAGAAATAGATGTTGATATGGATATAATAAGCTCAGCAGACTACTTCAGGTGGGAGTGATTAGCTATCAGAAGGAATGGTAAAAATATATCATTTTGGCCAAATAAAAAAAAAGTGACAATTTTATAAGAACAAGGGAGCACCACTTTCACTTTTAATACTTAACAGATTAAATATCAATATTTTGAAAAATTTTACTCTTTGACTCTCATAGATTTCAGACCACAAAAATATACACAAAGTAAAGCATCTTATTTGTTCACTAAAACCACCTATTTCCCCAACTTTTAAAAAATCTGCTTTTCAAGGAACATAACATGGTCATGCAAGGCCACAAAATACACATGTAAGAAAATGCAGTGCCCTCGGGTAAGGAAATAATAGTAAAACTATGTTAACAGCATCATTCACCAAACCCCTACACAGTAGGTGTGGAAAGAACTGTGCTAACCTCTGGGAACCCAGGGATGAATAAAACAGCCTCTACCTTTTCCTGGTTTATCTGTGCAACTGTGTAGCCACAAAACTGAATACTTTTTTTAAAAAGGGGGCAGTTTCTATACAGTAACATTTAGCTTAATAGATTAAGAATGCTCTGAAATGAAGGGTTCTGAAGACCTAAAAGATCTGCATTTGACGAGTTAAAATCGACTTAATTCAGGTGCACTACATTCACTAAAAAATTTTTCCCCAGAAAATCAAACTAGGAATTAATAAAGTACTTGAAGTGTTTTAAGGTCAGGAAAAAATACAAATACATATATTTAATGTAGTGAAATAATTTCTTTAAATCCTGGAGGTCATATAAAAGTTCACAAATTGTTTTTTTGATTCAAAACCTAGTATGTATCACAGAGATAAAGCTGTAGAGAAATAATGTCTATCTGGTTATAACTACCATTTCGTTTTGAATTCCAAACTTACTGTTGGTGACTGCATTCTAATACAGAAGTTGAGATGCTAGATTTACAAAAAGAAGGAAACCAAAGAAATAACACTTAATGTACTCTCAACAGACGGGAAAATAATGTCAATAGTGTTCCAGAGAAAATAACAAGAAATGAGTTAGAAGCAAACTAAAAGAGGGCAGATGAATGGATTATTTAATAATTGCCTTTAAAACTATGAAGCTTATTGTTACCAGGTGAACACTAACATTTTCCTCTTTATTTCTACAACAAACAATAAAAACCCTATTAAAGTTGAACCAAGATGGACAAATAATGAATAGTAAAGCAGGGACCAAAAAAGGCTAAAGATTCTCTCACAGTCAACAGCTTGGATAATAATACTCTGTCTGGATGTTGAACCTATCTTTACATATCACATCTGGTCACAATTGGGCATAAAAATGCCTTGGGACTTGCGTTTTCCTTTTAAGATACAAAAGATTTTCAAGTTTCCCAATTTCACAAAATTTCCTGGGTTCTTTTTTGGGGGGGTGCGGTAAAAGTGTTCATTCAACAAATATTCGCGGAGTGCTCACTAGTCCCATGGACTCCGGGAGCTGACGGCAGACAGCCTGTGGTCAGAGTGCCACAGCCCCTGTCACCATGGAGCTCGCAATCTATAAGGGTGGATATTCCTTAAAGAATAACTCCCCAAAGGAGGCTTTGATGAAAGAACAGCTACTGAGATGAGTCACAGGGGGCTTACACTCCTCTGGGAGGCCCACGAAGGTTTCCCCAAGCACTTGCCAAATGAGCTAAGATGTCAAAGTGATGAAGATCTCAAAGCCAAAGGAAGATAAGTAGAAACAGCATGTGCCATGTCTAATCCAGAAAGGACTTGATGAGTATGAGGACCTGGAAAGAGACCTTTGGGAAGGGAGCAGGGTGGGCATGGGGAACGATAAGGCTGAAAGCCAGGGGTGGAGAAAGGGAACCAGAGGCAGATTCTTCTAAACCAGTGGGAACCCCAGATCAGTATAGCAACATCACCTAGGAACTTGTTAGAAATGCAAATCATCAGGCTCCACCTCAGACCTCCAGCAAATGCCCAGGAACCTGTATTTTAGTCACACCTCCATGGGAATCCGATGCACCTTCTGGTTTGAGAACTCCTGGAGTTCTTAGGCACTTCCGTGTGGTCTACTTCCCAAAGCCTTAGAATCTATCCATTGCTTCTTATTTCCATTCTTTCATGTCATTCACCTTCCATTGTCCCTCCCCTGCATTATAGTCACAGCCTCCCAACCAGTCTTCTCACACTTTCATTCACTTGTTCACTTAGGATTTATTGACACTTACTATTTGTTTGTAATACATTAGTGAACAAAACAAAGATCTTGTTTTTGTAAGGTTTCCATTCTTGTTAGTGGGTGTGTGGGCAAGAGAGATAGTGGACAGAAAGTAAGCAAAACACATAAAACATAGTAAAAGAGCAACATACACAGGACATAAAAGAAGGTGATACATGCTGTGAGGGGATAAAAAGAGTGTTTATGTCTCCAGCACGGACTGGAGATCTGTACTAACTGCATTTCTTTTAACCCTCCGCCCTGCCTCCCAAACATGTCTTACAAATGGAAAAGAAACTAACCCCTCACAATCTAAGAATGAGAAGGTAGCTGCCACCCTGAGTGTATCTGCCTCTCAAGCCTTGATCTCTCTCCATGTCACTACGGTTGCAGCTTTGGTTCCATAGAAAGTAGATGCTGAGATGGGGATTTCTGTGCAAACATTTATTAGAGAATGCATATGGTATCAACATCTGTAGAGGAAAGGGAAGGGAAGAGGAGGGGAGGAGAAGGGAGGGGAGGGAGAAGAGAAAGGGAAGGAGAAGGGAAGGGGAAGGGAGGGGGGCAGTTCGAAGCAGAGGTTAGGCTGTAATAGTTACTAAAGAAGTCTCAGCCAACACCACTTGAGCTCTGAATCGGCATGGCCCTACAGAGTTTTCCTAAAGTGTGGTAAGGGGCTGGATCTCATACACCGGAATAAACACTCTTTGGATCATTGGGTGTGTGCTGCGAGAAGGGGGCATGACTACAGGCAAGGCAGCTATTTCCAGGCAACATCAATTCCCAGAAAAGAAATAGTCAATTAGGGATTGTGAACCTATAGCTAGTACCTTGCAAGGACTGGTTAATTCACCAATTGGGGAGGCAGGGAAAGATGTGGGTAAGAACACACACAAAAACAATGCCCCTCAGTTTTCTTGGAATCTTCTGTTCCAGAGTATTCTGTGATAACGTCTCCTCCCAGAATGCCCAGCAATGTTGGATCTGGGATTCAAGCACTTTGTAGAGATAGCATCAAAACCATAAATGAGTCTTTGCATGAAGGAACTCAGCCCTGCCAGATATCAATAATGTGTACAAGTGCTTATTCAAAGAGAGTAAAATTGTCAAGATTATAATTACTTGTAACTGGAAGTAGGCAAAGAAACTGATGTTGCTGAATAGTGTTCAGCCCCCGGAGAGCTGGCAAAGTTAGTCAAGATTGCATGTCATTAGAAAAATTGGAGTGAAACATTTCGGTCAATATGGTCAGCTTTCTCTGAATCCATGAGTGGTCATGGTTAACACAGTAAATATCCAATTCCATCACTTAGAATTGCCCTTTGCTCCCAGCATTTACTTCGGCAGCTTTGAAAGCTTAGACAAACACACAGTGCTCCTTTTACTTGACCCACGCTCATATTGGCTTAGCTGACTGCCTTGGGACAGAATTGCAGGAAATAGGTAAGCAAGACTGGCAGGAACAAGAAACTTAATGGAGGTAGGAAATAAGATAACAATAGTATAAACTTAGAGCAAGAAGGGACCTTAAGGTTGAAAAAGACTACCCCACACTCTCTTTTATACATGAGGATATTAATACCTGAAACCCAGAGAGAAAGGTGAAGGGCTTTTGCCAAATCTGAAAGCCAGTTCTCTTTCTGTTGTAGCACATTGTCACTAGAAGTGTGTGGTGACTCTGTAATGGGTCCACTTAGCTGGGCTGAACAAAAGTTCACAGTTTCCTTCTCTGCAGACTTCTGATTAGGCTACGCCATGAGAGACGTTTCGTAGGAAAGCTGGAAGAAGGAAGTGAAGCAGCTGTCTTACTGTTCCCCACACTCAGAAGGTCACACAGTGCTTTGTAGTCCATGTCCATTGTCACTTAACTGATGGCTCACTTGTTGGGCACGCAATTGCCCTACCTCTTCCTGCTCTCTCAGGTTCCCCACTTCCGTGGTCGGTCATGTGTTCAGCTCCACGACGAAGCTTCTCCTGCAGGACACCTGCTTTGTCAAGGCCAGAAGAAGTGAGAGCTGACATGAATCCAGTCTGTTTTAGTGGGGTCCAACTCATGCTCATGGGTTCCAAGTTGTCCTTGGTCTCCACCACTTTATGCCCATCTTCCCTTCCCTGCGGGCTTCAAGTTCCATCTTGAGATATGAAAACAACAGTCACAGAGATTCTTTAATAGCTCCCACAACTGGGTACGGTCAAACCCCTGTAACAAATCCCTACCAGTAGTGGTTCTCCACCTTGAATTGAACTCCACTCAAACTAGGTGCCAATAGCTGACAGAATCATGGCTCCAGGGCTTCCTGGTATCTTGGGAATGGCCCATCCCCCTCTCAGACCCAGGCTTACTAACCTTCCATTCTCTCATTAAATACCACCATATTCAGGAATTAAATTTATATTTTAATTTTAAAAGATGCTTTTGTAATTTTTAATACTGCTTAATAATAAAATACTAGCTAGTTTTTCTTGAGTGCTTACTATAGGCCAAGAATAATGCTAAGCATTTTGTGGCCTATCTTGGCATTTTTTAGCACATGGGGAAACTTGGACAAACAAAGGTTATACAGTTTTCTGAAAGGCACAGAGTTAGGAATCAGCAGAACCAGAATTTACAGCCAGGGTGCTTGACCGAAGGCCTTACTGTTAGCACTATACTGCCTCTTATGAAGAGATTATGCTTGAATGTTTGGTTTCTCATGTATTTTATAACATTTTGGCATTTCCACAGCTTCCCTTGTATACCTATCACTACTACTTTCCTCCAGAGTGTAGAAGATTTAATGCTTACTTGTGTAAAATAGATGCCTCGGCGTCTCCAACTCTTTGTCCCTCCCACTATTCACACCTTTAGCCATTTATCTTATAGCATTCTCCTACAGTGACCTTAAACTTGACTATACGACATGCCAGTGGAATCATAGCAAATGTGAAATGAAGAGAGGCTTGAACAGTTTTGGGTAAGTGAAATTGCTTGCTCTCATTCTTGTTTTTTTACTAGCATCGTGGGGACAAGTTCGAGCTAGGCTGTTGGAGAATGAGAGGGAGAGATGGCTCAGTTGTCCCCACTGCCCCCAAACAACAGCCACTTGACCACCAGGCACATGAGAGAGCCCAGCCAGGACCAGAAGAGCCGCCAGGTGGGCATAGTCTCTGTTGACAAACCATAGACTCCTGAGCAAATTAAACTAATTTAATTTGAGGTTTGTCACACAGCACGATTTTGTAAGTATCTAGGTAATTGATACATTTCTTTCTTGTTGCTTCCCCTTATTAAAAGAAAAAAAAAAGACTGCTGGTGTTCTTCTGCTTTAACTAAAATCCATGCTGCAAGCAGGCTGAGAAGCTGTCCAGGGCACCAAAATTTCACTCTGAAGACAAAAAAATGGTTTTCCTCTCCTTTCACATTTCAGTAAAATACAAATCTATATAATGTTCAATGTAAGCAAATTAGCAGAATAAATAGTTTTACCTTTTCTACAATTTTGAAGAGAACAGTCACTCTGCAACAAACATCAACATTTTCAAACACAGAGAGCCAAACAAAGGTTGGAGTTTTTCTCCCACCCCCACCCCCCACCCGTCAGAGAGAAGAAACATGGAGGCTCTTGGCTGCCAGGAGCTACAAAGTCTTTGGCATATTCTAATGATTCCAGGTTAGGGTTTATATTTCATCTGTATGCGTTCCTTCTTTTGAAAGTTCTACAGATGGAATGAGTATAAATTATGCCCTTTCAGATGGGGTAAGGAAGAAAGAGGAGTAAAATGTTAAAAACACGCTCTTCCTGTTTTCCCTCCCATGTTAATACGTGGGAGGATAATTACCCTTAGCTCTGTTTTCATGCTAGAAGAGTTGCATTCCTCAAGCACAACATGCAGCTGGGCTCAGAGCAGGAAAACAGGAAAATAGCTAATACCTAATTACATGTACCCAATAACCCACATGGAAACTCATCTTACAGGCAGCCATTGATCCTGTCTTAAAGTGGGTACCTTGGTCCCTCTGAAGTTCTGCTATGGATCTTCACCATTTCCCTGGGGAAGATAAATAGGAAGACCAGTATTTGAGTGCAATCTTTGGCCTGACCCACAGGGAGCTCCACAGCAGGATTCACACTATAGAGTTGTACCTACTTGTGGCAACAGAACAGGCCTGTTGACTGAGGATGAGGGGAAATGTGTGTGTGTTGTGTGTGTGCTCATGTGTGCATGTGTGGGTGTGTTGGGGGTTGGATCTGTAACCTCCCAGACTAGACAGCTGTCATCAGCCAAGAGCAATTCTCTGAGAATGGAGGCAGCTGTGAGCCTTAGAAACCATTCCTCAGAGCAGCTGGGATCTAGATGCAGAGCTGGGTGTAGGGAATCTGAGTGGGCCGCCTACCATGTCTTCTATAGCTCCCTGTGTCATACACACAGCAGCATGAACTTTGAGTTTGAGTGGTGAGAGGAGAGAGGGGCATCTACCAAGAAGAAAATCCATGAAACAGGAGGAGATCAAGAACTCATTCACCTATAGACATTACTTAACATTTACACCATTGTACACATTCTAAGCCCACATCTGCACATGTGTGTTTCTGCCAGTTGTGTAATATGGACCAGCCATAACTTCAGGGCAGGAATTCAGAGCCACTTTTCACAAGATTCAACTGCCTTAGGTACCACCTCCTCCTCAGCTTCCTAGCCAAGTTCAAGTGGCAGCTTAGAAAAGTCAGAGCATTTGGGGAAGGCAAAAGATCATTCCAGAGTACGGGAGCATTTCAGAAAGCCAAGACTTTCTGAATCATGAGACACGCCAGTGTCTGAAAAGTGATGCATTTACCAGAGATAAAAACTAAGCTTGACCTAAGAAACAGGATTATGAAATGCCACCCAATCAACAGCACAATCACAGATGCCTTTCCTCTCATGTTTAAGAAGGAAGATGGATCAAAATTAAATCCAAATGATCTACTTTCCAATTCAATTGATCATTGCTGGCCACACAAAAATCCAGGCAGTGCTTTCTGTAAGCAGACACATTTCCAAAGGTATCTAGACATTCGGGTAAATGTTTGAACCGAATGAACATATCCACATATAATTTCCAAATACTGCTAATTGAACTGCCAATAGTCATACCACTTTTTCCCATGGTCTAGTTTTTCTAAATATCCAACACGGTAACCCTAGATACTGCCATGACAAACTATTTTTATTCTTTGGAAGTAAAATTTACCTAAGTTGAAATGCACAAATTCATGGGTTTTGAATGCACACACATGTAACCCAAACCCCATTAAAATATGAAACATCTTCATCATCCTAATCCTTGCCCCCACTAAGCAGAGGCAACTACTCTTCCTTCTTTTTTTTTTACCATAGATTATTTTTCCCTATTCTAGAAATTCATCTAAATGGAACCAAACAGTATATACTCTTTCATGGAAGGCTTCTTCCACTCAGCACCACCTTTTTGAGATTCATCCATGTGGTTGTATTGGTCTTTCATTCCCTTCTGTTGCTAATAGCAGATGGTAGTGTAGGTAGCTGGTTAGTATTAATAAAGGGGCACATGGAATCAGACTTTAAGCTTGATTTACTAGGAAGATGTAGCATTCACAGGCTCCCGAGGGGATCCTCAACAGAGAGGACTTAGCCCCAAGCAAGCAGGAAGAATTGGCTTTCCAATCCCCCTGGGGGGAGAAGCCTGGTAGCTGGAATTACAGGAGTAGGGAGGACAAAAGAGCAGGGGAAATTCCTTTGCTGAGTCATGCGCAGTAGGAGCCAAGATGGCATGGAGGGAGCAGCACAAACCTGTGAAGAGCCCAGAAAGTGATTGGTTAGTTTGAAAGAAAGCCTGCTCTTTCCCAAGCCCAGTATAATATAATCGAACAAAAGCCTGGGGTTCGCTTATTCATTCACACATTCTCTCTCCATAGCAGCCACGTGGGCCAAGGGCAGACTCCTCAGCGGTGGATGTACAGAAGGGGAAATGAAATACAGAGAAGTCCACATCTCTGCATCCGGGCCCTCCTGGGCCTGACAGATATGGGTGCAGGTTTGGCACCCAGGGGCTAGACTACCGCTACAGCAGGACAGAGCTGAGCCACTAGCCACCTGGAAAAGTCCTCCATTTCACTCTAATAAACTTTGCCACAATTGCCCACATCCTCCTATGTATAGGTCCCCAAGTAGGTTTTTCACAACTTTGCAAGAACCCATGACTTCATGGAAGAATCCTATTTCCACTGGCAATGTCAGTCAGTGGAGAAATTTTAGAACCGAACATTTTCTAGCTTTTATTCTAATAATTAAAGCTGATTAAAGCTACTGATTTAGATAATTTGAGATTTTTTTTTTTTTTTTTTATAAAACATGATGTCTTTTAAGAAACTATTCCTGAGTGAGAGTGGCAAAAGTTTTCCACTCAGGGGACCCACAGCAACAGTAACAAAAATTTCCACAACTAAACTTGCAAAAATCCATTCACGCTCCACAATAAAACCACCAAAAATGTTTTATTTGCAAACTGCTTAAAAGATATAGTACGAAAAAAAGAAGAAACCCCTACAGATCTCACTGTAGACATTATTATCTTTAAGACTTGGTGCCAGCCTACGGAAACCAATCAACTATATTGTTGGTTCTTAGGCACAGCAGCAGCAACACAGCCTGAAGTTATTATATTCCCCGGGTGCTTTATTTCTGGCAAAATCTCTTAATTGGCTAGCATGCTAATCCCTTTCTTAGAAGAACACTTAGCACTGGAAATGTGTGAGGCAAATAAAAACACAAGTCCTGGTTTGGTATGCAAATCAGCACCATGGAAACTGGCATGGCCCTGCTGAGCTCAAGGCAATCGGCAGGAAGCAGATGAGTTATGAATCAAAGCTTGAAGAAAAATGCTGTCAACAGGATTAGGGACACAGACTGCTTCTCACCCTATGGCTCTCTTTAATTCTGGACGAGGAGACTTAAACTCGACACTTCAATGAACTAGATCATCATGGGGCCTCATTTCTCCTCAGTGGACCCAACGAACAAAACTCCGCCATTTAGAATACAGACATCAAAGCTTAGCAAAGTGTGACATAATTTTAGTTACTATTTCCCTTTATAAGAACTATATTTGTAGAAATCTTCAAAATGTTTTCTTTTCTTATTCAAACAATAAAATAAATGCTTTTCTATGTTAGTCATTATGTGGGCCTAGAAATTCTATTGTCCGTGATTCTATTTTCATGACCTTTGTGGTCTAGTAAGGACTTTCACATTCTTCTGGGACAAAGAGAATTTCTCTCCTAATGTCTCATTGAAGGATATTGCCAAAGGAATAAGCAAAGTGTTCTTAGAAAACCATACCTTCTTCTTCACAGAAGTCCTTCTCTTGTCTCAAGTGCCTCCGCAAGCCCACTAAGGGATATAGCAACAGGCAACTTACTATTGTGTAAAATCAGATATTTAATGAGACCTTTTGGCTAATAGCTCCCGTACCACATACAAGAGAGGAGTTAAATGGAGCCAATTGTCCAGCCCACACAGACTGTATTAAAAATTTCAAAGGCCAAAAATGTGAGGTATGAAAGAGAAGCCAAAGAACCATGAAGTCAGGAGAACTGTCCCATGTGACAAGCATAAATTACAAGGGTTTATAACATGGTGTTCACAGGATGCAGGGGGTCCTTGAACTTGGATGGCAAAATACCTTTATTTTCATTAGCTTCTAACCAACCATTTTTTTAAGTTAAGGATGTACATAATAAACGACATTAATACTGTTAATATGATTTTGCTGCCAAGAACAAATGACCGATGTTTTCATATGATATCACAGATGTGGCAAAGCTTCATCACGTGTATTCACTGCCACTTCAAAGTTACAGTAGTTAGGAAACTACTAGGCCCACTCTAGAGCGTGCTACTAATGTACTAATAAAGAGGCCCACATACGGAACTAGGTACTACATGGTTTCTAAAATAAGCTGATACAGCTCTGGTTGGGTCGCTTAGCTGGTTAGAACATTATCCCGATACACCAAGGTCGCAAGTTCAATATCCAGTCAAGGAACATACAAGAAGCAATGAATGAATGCATAAATAAGTGGAACAATAAGTCGATGTTTCTTTCCTTCTCTCTCTCTCCCTCTCCTCCTCTCTCTCTCCAAAATCAATAAAAATAAATTTTAAAAAATATGCTGATAACTATATTTCAAAATAGCTAGTTTCCTTTGTATGTATAATTATATACTTAGCCACCTGATTTAATTATGCATTAATTAAGAACAACAAACAACTAATATGCATAATAACATGATTAAAGTAAAAAAACACTACAAGGAGGGAAAGAAGCTCAATGCAGAGAATGTCTGAGTATCGTTCCATTATAAGCAGCTCAAAATTACCTACCTATGGTGGTGAAAGCAACAGTGTTTGCCTCTGGGCTGGGGAGTGTTGACTGGGAAAAGAATGAGGATACTTTCTGGGATGATAGAAGTGTTCTTATTTTGGTCTGGATATGGGTGACTATGTACACATTTGTTACAATTAAGCTGTACATAAGATGCGTTCATTTTACTATGTGTGAATTTACCTTAGTAAAGTACTGAAAACAGTATTATTCTAGGGGCTCTACAGACTTTGCCAAACAAAGGGGTTAACAACTCAAAAGAGGATAAGACCCCTGATCTCTACCAGCATCTTAGAGCTGCAGGAAAGCCAGACCGGCACCAAACTGACCCTTGAGTTGCCACGCATCATCCACAGTCAAATTAGCACTCATTAACTGTCCAGATTAAGCGACTACATCTCTGCTCTGAGAATCTCTCCAGGCCCCACCCAGTTAACCCATTCCTGTGGACATCCTCCAGTGATAGCCCAAGATATTCATAAGATTCACTGGGCTTCCAACTCCCCTGCCCAAGACAGGAGGAATGCCTGGACACCTTGCAAGGCCATGGTGGCTGAGAAAAAAGCCTTCCATCAGCTAAGGCAAGGTGGCATCCCCCACTGAGTCAGGATAGCAGAGGAGTCCCCAGCCCTGCAATGGCCCTTCCCACTTCTGAAAACTAGCAAGGGGCATATGTTATCTGTGTTCCATGAAACGGTACCCTCACTGTGGTTTTTTCCAAATCAAGCACCAGTGAGGCTGGGAAAACTGAGGTGGACCCCCTTGAAAAACTAACCATTAGTGACATGACTCTAGCCCAGGTGATACCCATCAACCGTCCATCTTTTAAAAAGACAGATGGTTCCTCCCTGCCGAAGAACTGGACAACCCTCGCACCCACACTTCTCTAGGTCCTATGGGAAGACAAGCTGATTGGGGAACACAGATAAGACCAAAGGCATCTACTGGCTTCACACTCCAGCATGACCTCAGCCAGTCTTCTGGACTGTGATGTGTGACAGTATTTCAGGAAAATGGTTCAGGAGAAAGACCAGACTAGGAGCTGAGAGCTATGTGTCAGGGTTGAGCATTATCACGAGTGGGACCTGTGACCCTGATCCAGGCACTCTCCCTTCCCTACCTCAGATTTTTCATCTCCAAAAATAAAGGGGTAAGAAAATACTCAGCCTCCCAGTCCTAATGGTTGATGATCCCGTGAACCATAAATCTCACTTAAATACAGTTTTTTTCTCCCAATAATGCCCAGTTCTAGAACCACATTTTTTTAAAATTTCTATTTGGATTTTAATTTTAAATTCAACTGAGACTATTTTTAGTAATTAAAAAAACATGGCAATTCCTATCTGGGAGTCAGTATGAACTATAACAACAAAAGAGGTACAATGCTGATATTGGCAGGCTTTATTATTGTTATTATACTTTATTACACTTAATTAAGAGTACTGATAGAATACTGATTAAATTCACTGACACTCCCTGGATCCAAATCCTACCTCTTCCTTCTATTAGCTTTGAAAACTTGGTCAGGGTACTCAATTTTACCATGTTTTACTTTTCCCATCTGTAAAACAAGAAAATTCACAGTGCTTCACCCACAGAGTGGAGGATTAGGTTAATATTTGCAAATAATTTAGATTACCTGACAGATGGCAAGTGCTAGGTATACGTGTACTGAGTAATTAATTAAGAGCAAGTGGTCTGCTTAGGAAGAATTTGGGTATAGTTTTCCTATTTCAGATGGTTCTTAATTGTTGGCTATAAAAAAAACCACCCTCTTCCTGAAAGAAGGAGTCACACACAAAGCAATAATGTGTTTTGCTTGTTCAACCCAAGTAAAAAGTTTCTGGATTAACCACCTTGATATTCAGAGTTCCCGATAATACAGACAACAAATAGCTCTACTGTATAATTTGTAGAAAAAAATAAACAACCATGAGTCAAGTACACGTGTTCTTAACTAACAGCATGATTAACGATTAACAGGCCAGGATGGGGAAACTGCTGCAACCAAAAAAAAAAAAAAAAAAAAACCTCATTAACATTAAAATACTGTGTAAAGGCTAAAGGAGAACAGTCAGGTCCTGGGCTGACTATTCCAATGGGTAATCTGTAATAAATCAATGGACTGTTCAATTCTTCAGCCAGTTTTACCTCTGCAGATTCATTCGGTCTGTAATTCATTTCAAGATGACACCAGAGAGAGAAGGAAGGCCGTTTTCGCTTCATTTTTATGGATCCAATTAAAATTCACTCCAGAGACTAAGAACCTTTTAATTGACCCTACAGAGTATCCCTGCGGACAAGCACATTCCCCCATACCCACCAGCACCCAGCCCCAGCCCTTCGGTCTCCAGACATGCTGCCTTTACAATAAGCACTACTTTTAGGCACTAAAACATGGATACTTTTGTTAATTATATTTAGAGACCATGCAAGATACCAGCTAAATATCCCATTTTTCTCACCAGACCTGACAGTTGGAAACACTCAGTTCTGCTCTGCTTCCATTGTATTTCTGAAGTCATCTGAATGATTGAAATCAGAGATAAGTATCTGCAAATGAGTTGAAGAAAAAAGATGTGCCTGAAAACTGCAAACGCCGTGTTGCCCTCAATTCCAGTTTAATTCTTGGCAATTTGGCTGATGCGTGTAAAATGCAGCAGCAGTCTTTCCCTGATGGTAACATTTCATAGTAAAACCTTTAAAGATTCTGTTTCCAAATCAAGTATTAAAAAAAATCCCCATAAAAAATAAAAATAAAATCGTATAAGGGAAGAGTTCTTCATTCGATTTTCAGTAAGTCCACAACCTAATAATAAAACAATAATTTCACAGTATCATATTTTATTGAGCCTCTATTGTGTGTTGGCACTAGTCTGCTGCCTGATAAAGTGAGATATTATCACACTCAGTCCCTAAGACAGACTCAAAACATATAATTAGGCCCACTTCAACATTAAGGAATTCATCCAGAGTGAGAAGTTGACCTAGGAATTAATCCAAAACTTGAGGAAATTTGACCAAAAAGTAACAACTTTCTTTCTCACACTTCACTTCTATAGATGATTTCACAGTTTGACCTAAGCAGTGAACTGCTGGTGGTATTTCTGGGCCACTCCTAACTGTCTCCAGGAATCCAGCTGGGAGCTCCCAGTCATAATGAATTCATAACTAAGATGGAGAGGAGAGAGTTGGAGGAAACCAAGAGAAGATATGTCTGAGACATTGAGCCTTTGATCTTTCCACCTTTACTTTTCCTCCTTTTCCAACAAATCACTTATTCCCTGCAGCCAATCTCTGCGAACTGCAACCCCATGAAGCAATTCATTCTACAGTGAGAATTGTCTACTGGCTTCACATCCTTTGAGTGTTTAAACTTCCAAAAAGAAATAAATGAATTAATCTCAACAAATCCTTAAACATCCCTCTGATGATAGTCGTAAAGGAACAAGCCCCCATTTATGGTCCTGGTGCTTCATTCCAGGGAGCCTCCTGCTCACCCCCCACTTCTGCCCTCTGATCATTAGGGTGCTATATACATGCACCTAATTTACTTCAGCAGCCCACAAATCAAGCTTCCACCTCCCAGACGCTCCCCTCTGCATGCAGCGCTATACAAACCAAAGCTAATCACTGCACTGGCACAGAAATGAGTGTTTCAGTACATAATTCTAACAGTTGCTAAAGGCTGAATCTACATTGCAGCAGATGTGAGGTGAGCACCTCCCGAGTACTAACTTTCTGGTGATTTTGCCTCTGAATGCCTGATGTCAAACCATAACCCAGAACACACCATGCCACCTTCTCTCATACCACCAGTCATAGATGGTGGGGCTCTGCTTTGCAGGAAGTTGGCTTTTCATTTATCGAGAGCCTCAACTAGTTATGGACCTCAAGAAGTGTTGATGGAATGGAAACTCTATGGTTTTGACTCAGAAGTACATGGCAAAATCCTGACTCCACTGCTTGCTCTTATCTTTAATTCTGAGCTCATTCCTTACCAAGAAAACAGGGCTGATACTGTTTACTGAATGTTAAGAGGCTTAATCAGGACAACACATCTGAAGTTAGTAGCACATATCCAATGTGGAGTACATGTTAGAAATGTGTTTCCCACAGGAAATTGGAAATGGCTCCTGTCTTCTGGATGGGTATGGTTGAAATAGATAAATATGGATATGAGAAGCATTAAAATGTTATGATTAGGACTGTAAATTCTGAATTCAAATCCTGGTGGGCAAGTTAACCTCTCTCTGCATCATTTTTCCTCATCTGTAAAATGGGATAATCCTAGTAACCACTTTACACAGTCGTTATGAGGGTCACAGCACTGCCCGGCCCACTGGAAGCACTGTATACGCAAGGCTGTTTACAATTTCAATAATAATTGTTATTATCATTTACAGCAGACCAAGTGGACACACACATTTGCCCGTAGAAGAGGCCCCTCAGGAAGAGTGTGAGACCCACCTTCCCCTTTTATTAGAGTTACCGAGCACAGAAAGGTTTTTGATGCACTGTGTTTAGCCCTCAGGGATAAATCAGCCTGAATGGGTCACAGCTGCAGGGGATTCATTTTGGTTCAATTTTAAGAAAAAAAAAGGAAAGTGGCTGAGCTGCTCAGAGATGAAACAGGCTGCTCCTGGAGGGAGGGAGTCTCTGGTCACAGGAGGAGTTCAAGCATCACCTGGCCACACCTTTGGCAGAAATGGCCCCTTTAAGCATCAATGGAAGTGATGGGAACAGCTAGCCTTTACGAACCTCCCAAGACCAAGGTTTAATGATGATACCAGAAATAATGGGACCAGGTAAATAGAGGCTCCATCAATATTACAGCTATTAGTACTGGGAACGATGAAAAATGTCTTTGACTCCATCAGATTTTGTCTCCATTTTCTAATGGGCCCGAACTCACTGCTTTGTGTTTGCCCATTCACCCCTACAGTCAGAGAGCTGGTGTGGGGGCCCACTCACCCCCCAGTCTGATCTTTCAAGAAAACAGCAAGAAATGCTATTCATTTGAGATGAGAACCTGGCCTTTGGTGCTCTCTTGCATTTTCATTCATGGCTTATTGGCAATTGCTCATCTCCTGCTGGAAATTAATTAAGGCTTGTGTTCGGCAGGAGCTGGTATTTGCTTTGAATCCTATACCCTACTGCCGAAACTTTGAAATGACAAAAACATGTCTCCAATCTGGGACTCGATGAGGCCCACTTGAAGAGCCCCCTGTCATTCTCAGCTATTCTTTTCTGAATAATGTGCTATAAATGGTCTCGGCGACAATGCACATGGTATATTTTAGCCACTTGGAAGTCCCTGCTGATTTTGCCAGGAAAAAAAAAAAGTCTACCTAGGACTGGACATGAAAATCCAATTTGAAGAAAAAAAATGTAGTTTCACTGTGTGGAGATTTAAAAATTACCCTCCTTAGATTGTGTCTCTAGTCCTTTTATGAAAGACAAAATGGACCATGTATAAGAAGAACAGTGAAAGTTAATGATTTATTACCCGTGAATTTCCCTTGTTTCTCTCCCAAACTGATTTTATAATCTATATATATCACTGTGGCATTCTTTTAGCTTTCATCTGCTCAGCGCTGGAAGTATCAAGAGCTAGCAGTGCCCCTTGCCAAAAAAGGCAAATGTGGCCCAGAGACAAAACACCTGAGGAGGTAAAAATCCTGACCTACTCTGACACCCCAGACGTACGCACAGTAATGTACCAAAGAGGGAATAGGAAACCTCTGTTCAGCCCAGATGCTCTTCCTGTGTTTTCAGGAGCTGCTCATGGAGCAAACCTTCTGTCTCAGAGACACACACAGGAGGTTAAGGTGGAGTCAATCCTGGGTTTATAGCAAAGGCCACTCCTCACCTGTCTGTTCTCCTAGTAGAGATCGCCCACTCTCTCCAAGTACACCAGGCTCTGTAACAGATTCCCCACCTCACAGCAGAGCACTACAACCGATGGAATCTGTTATCATTCTAGTTGTCTGTGTACCTTTTAAATCCTACTGTACCAAGACTGCCTCCTACCTCTTCAGGTCTCCATCCCAACTCCCAGATGCTATATTAATGACACAATACATTTGATAAATGGAATTGTTCTTCGGAAAATAAAAGGACCCTAGTTTTTACCTGAAAAGGAAAATAATTTGCCTTCTAATTCATTTTGTATATGGATAAATAGGCATGTAAAACAATACAAGTTAAAAATTGAAAGCGGAATCAGAGCATGCAACTAGCAATCTCTATCAGCAGCAGGGGCTAGAATTCATTTTAACCAAAGGAGGAAAAGCTAGTTAGTTACATTCCAAGCACACAATGAGAAGATGCAATGCATTGCTATTAAACTTCTAATTGAAGGACAAAGTTTTAAATAGCTAAAGCACAACACTGACTCCTAATGTTAGATAAAGTATAATTAAAAGGCTAATATTGACCCAATCAAGCCTGTTTTAATTGGACTCATAGCCAGTTTAAATTGGCCACATACCTGGGCCATATTATCAAGTTGCCAGCGTCCTGAATAACTGTCATGACATCTGCAGATGCTCTCGTAAGAGGACAGCTCCCCGATTGGAAAGTTGGCATGTGTTCCTCTAAAAGAAATTAGTTTAGTTTAAGAACCTTCGTTATTTCTCTTGACATCTTCACAACTGTTCATAGAACACCTATGCTAGCTAAAGCACCAGGTAAGAGGTTGCACAGAGTACAAAGGGCCTAACTCTGCTATTAGAAGCAACTGTAGCAAGGCAAAGAAGAAAAGTCCGCAAACAATGAAAACATCTGAAAACAGTAAGTGTTCACTGAGTTCTTATCGGGTGCTAGGCACTGTTCAAAGTACATCGGGTTTACTGACACTTTTAATCTTCCCAACAATCCTAAGAGGTAGTGGCTAATATTCTAATATTAACACCACTTTATGTATGAGACAGTCAGGGCAATAAAGGTTAAGTGATTTGGCCAATTTAGCCAGCGAATGATGTGATCCAAGTGCCTTGATGCCAAAGCCACATTCTCGATCGCCAAATCCCAACTCCTGGAGGTGACATAATACTGCTGATGTCCTGAGGTATTGCCATGAGATCCCAAAGCACAGCTCCAATTTATACCCTTAGACTAAACCCTTCAAAACAAATCTACTGAGTCGAAGCGTATGCACATTTTCAATTTCTGTAATACCTAGTACCTAGATGTCGAGTAGGCTCCGGGTTGGCGGGAGAGGTGGGAGAGGATATTCCAGATGGTGGAAACAGCATGAGCAGCAGGGTGATGGGGATCTTGATCCAGCAGCAGCGGGAGCTTCCTTTGTCTGGTGTGTGGAGGATGGGAGAGGATGCCTCGTGGCAGGTCTTGGTGGAGTCAGTGAGTTGGGGTTCTGGCTGCCTTTTTTCTCAAAGGATTTAGATTCCTTTTGAATCCATGGAGTTGTACTCAATTGTACTAATGAGGTTTGCATTCACTATTTGGCAGAAAAAGTATTATGGATCTTTCCGTGCTTCCCAGTTCTCAGTGAATTATCCTAAAAACCTTTTACGATAGACAGAGAGAATGCTTTGACTATTAAATTGTGAGGTACAAAGCTGAGCATTTTGGAAGGAGCCTGTTTTCTTTGAACAGCAAGAAAGGTCGGTAACAATAATGCTGCCTTTAGAATGGAAGATGATACTGCCTAATATGCCATTAGCAGGGTATACATTGCTTTAGGTTACACTCCCAGGAGAGCTGAATTTCCAGGAAGTGAGGAGGGTTTCTCCAGCTCCTTTGACTAGTTCCTGTGGTTCTATCCAGCAGTTTAACAAGCAGAGACCAGAGAGCAGCAGGGAAGGCCCTTCTGAAAACAATGTTGTAGTACTAACGCCTGCCCCCAACTTGGCCCAGGGAGAGAGGTATGGAACAGTCACAGCCTTAGTAACTGGTCATCACTCAAAAGGCTCATGTTATCAGGAGCCTTATGGTAGAAGGGCCAATTCACTGACCTGAAGTCCTTATCTCTACCTGCAGATGGAAACAGCACCCTAGCCTGGGACACCCTGAGATCTCTGCTGCTGATTCTTTCCTGTGAAACATCCGACATTTATCAGGCACTTAGGATGAGCCAGGCATCATGTTAGGTTCCAAATGAGTAAGCGACAGAAAATTCCTTTCTCTCCATTATCACAGAGATAACAGATTTGGGCAGCAAACAGGTATTAAAAATAACCACTTGTAAGCATGGCTATAAAGTAATAGAAAGGGTGCTGTGAGAGAGGATAAGTGGGGAAGGTGAGACTCTAATTGGGGGGGGGTAAGGGCCTCTCTGAACTAATGTGATAGACTGATTGCTTTAATAGCCCCAATTCATCATCCTCCCTCTGCCCATGGCCCTGACCATGGAACCTGCAGATCTCCACTCAGGAAGCCAAGTATTAATACCCTGCCCCTTAACCCCAAGTTCAGAAATGTGATTTGCTCCAGCCAACATGATACTAGATGTGACATACCAGAATACTGAAAAACATTTGGTGTCTCTACTTGTGTTCTTGCACCTCTGCCACCCGTCATGGGAATATTCTCTAGCTAGCCCGCTGCGGGATGAGACATGGGGAAGAACCCAGTCACCCCCTCTTCCTAGCTGAAGCTATCCTAGCTCAGCCAGCAGATTGCTGAGGGTCAGACTTGTGAGTTCAGCCAAGTCCTGCAGAGTTGTCAAGGTGAACCCCACCCTCTAAATTTGTGAACAAGGGCCTACTGTTGTACTGTATGGCAATGAGGTTTTGTGGTTGTTATAAAGTATTAATGTGGTAGGAGATAACTGATACATAAGGTGACAATAAAGCTAAGTCCTGAGGAGGAAGAATGCAAGAAAAGCCAGGAAGGCCCTTGAACTATAAAAGAAAGTGAAAATAGAGAGAAGCAAGTGCATTCTAGGTGTATTGTATATTGGATGAAACATCAATAGGACATTGTGATAGATCAGGTAGCGAGATGAGACAGTCTAAAAGATACCCAAGGATGATACCTCGGTATCTATGACAGTTTGGGTAAGTAAATAGACAACTTTGGAATTTATTGAAAAGGAAGGATGGAGGAGGAGCAGTATGTGGCGTGTGTGAAATAAAGAATTCAGTTGCAGATGAGGATTGAGACGAGGAATGTCTCTCTCTCAGGGTAGAAGAGAGACATTAATTTGCAATGTGAGACAGACAGGCTGGAAAGCAAAAGGGGAAGGTGGAGGAATGGTGATATGACTTCGGGAGTGGACCATGGATATATCTCCATCCGTGAAACTGAATGATATGACCTTAAGCAATAATGCTGACTGAGAATGGAAAAGGACTGAGCCTAAAAGTTTTGTGTGTGTGTGTGTGTGTGTGTGTGTGTGTGTGTGTGTGGGTGGGTGGTGTGGGTGGGTGGGGGGTATTTATCGATATGCTGAGGTACATGATAAAATAAGGTTTTACTGCAACTTCATTAGAAACAAAAATTCAAAATACTGTGTTAAGGCATCATTATTGGGTTGCTTGGGTCCTAAGCCTTTGTATGTTGGTCAGGTAATGGGTGGAATAGTCTAAAAAGGAGACTAGTCAAAGAAAAGCGTCTTAATTGACTTCCATCAGAGGACACGCGGACACACTTCGGAGAGAAGGGGGATCCGGAAAGCGGCAGTGGTGGGATGGAGCAGGCAGCAATGGCTGCTCCAGTGAGTGAGTGGGGCTTTGCCCTGGAAGTGTGACAGTCTCCCTTTTGTTATTTCTTTAGTAAAAAAAATAAATAAATGAATAAACATTCATAAATATTCTCTCTGTCTCTCTCTCATGAAGCAGGTTCATAGTTATAGTGGTATTTCAGACAGCTCTTTCGATTAGCATAACACACGCCCCAGGCATCTGTTTGGCTGTTGTGAATGCTTCACTGCATTTAAATCCCTGTGTGTTGTGTAATAACAGCAGAGCTTTGAATTCAAAAGGTGATGAATAACTACTTCTGAGGTTAAAAAATAGATGGTTTTCACATGCAATTATTTATTTTTCTGAGCAAAAAAAATGTACAAACAAAAACCAAAAGCAAAACAAGATTCAAATACTCGAATGAATAAAGAATCAGTACTTCACCCGGGTTCATTCCATGCTGAAAAAAAACAGTCCAGATTCCACACTTCTAAACAGAACTCTTTGTTCAATCAGTGAATAAAACCTTTTCTGTACATTTACTTTAGAGTATTATCAGCTTAAAAATAAATATTAGAAATATGGCCAAGGTAATATTTCTTAAAATAGTAAATAGTTTGAGGAACAGGAATACAAAAGGTGTAGGTTTTGCCTGGAGCACCTGTGAGTCGCAAGGGCTCTTGAAAGGAGAATGCAGACTTTATCATTAATTCTTCTGAGTGTTGAGCTTGAGGATCTTGATTCATTTTCTTGTTTCATCTTATTAGACAGAACAGGCATTCAGTGGGGCCGTGATTTGAAACGGCCAATGAGAAGCACATGAGGCTGTAAAATCACGCAGGGGAGCTTCTGGTAACAGAAGGAAGAGAAAGCTACTAAGCTAGAAAAACAGCAAATGAAGGATGAGGATGAGGAGTGAAGGTGGCCTCTCTGGGGTGCTGCTCAAGTAACACAGGCAGGATGCACTGAAATTAATAGCTCTTGACTGAATAGGCTGCCACAAACCTTCCTGAAAAATGTATTGCTTTTATTTCTAACAGCAGTGTCTGTACCTCACCTTTTAAAATCCTTCACAATGGTTGTGAATTAACGATGCCAACATCCTCAGACTCCCAAGAAAGCTTTCTTTTGCCAATCAATAGCATTCACTCTCAGCCATCCCTCAGTGGTTATAATTATTACCTGGCATTAAGTTGCCCTTTTCCATTTTCTCCCATTCCCCTTCAAAATTTCCATCAATAAACAATTAAAGAGAACATGATGTTTAGTGGCTCTTTCCTATACTGCTTTGGTGTTGACTAGATATTGAACACTAATGCCACAAACATGACTAATCACCTTTTCTGCATTTAAATTCATCTCTCCTGCAGGGAAAGGGAAAGGCTGACAGTTTTCAATATAGGGGAAAAATGTCAAGTGATATATATATATATTGATATATACACACAAATTTATATATATGCATACAATGTAATATATATACACATCCATATATAAACATAATACACACACAAATGTGTGTGTGTCTATGTAAACTCATGTCACCCAAATCCTTTCACGACAAGGGAAAATCCTATACACTATACATTTATATAACTGGCTGTCCAGGGGTGGGAAAAATAAGTTAATAATAAATAATACAAGAATGGATGAATAAATAATACAAGCATAAATTGTGTTTCATGTACTCACAACTGTAAATCTACTTTTGCCCACCCCCCTATATGAGTAGAAATTATGTTATGTCAAAAGATAAAGTTTTCAACTCTCTCATCTTCCATATAAATGGTTACTCAAACATATCACTGCTTCATCACATATAAATAATGTCTGGATGAAGCTACAAAATATGTAAAGCTATTGGGCATTTTTATGACACTTCTCTGGACCTGCCCCCAAATTGCTCCAGAAATCTTCCAGCTGCACCATGATTTGTTGGTAGGTGAATAAGATGAGTAAAGGCTGGATACACCTTGGCTGACTTACCAAAACATTCAGAGGAAGGGACACAAAACAAGAAGGCGTAATTCGGGAGAAAATATCGAGGCATGTGCCGCCTCGTTTTCCTCCCTTGTTTTCCTCATATAATCTTTCCTCTCACCTCAAAACACTGCTTACAACTGCAAAGTTAGTGGGAAGAGGGACCTAAAAGAAGTTTTCCAGGCCAGTAAACTTGTAGGGAACTTCCAGTTCTCGGGGAGCACACCCTTGTCCCTATTCCCCACTGTCATGGCTCTCTGAAGATTGAAGAGGACACAGAGAGAAAAGAGGACAACGGTAATCTGTGCGATTCCCCCAACAACACTGGTAGGCCACGGGAAACGACTTCAGACAATTCTGCAGGACGGGTGGTACACTACACACACACACCCCCCACTGCACTGAATAAACTTGGAAGAAGGTCTCCTGTCAAGCTACAGCAAGGCCTAACTGCAGTAATTAGATCGACACATTCAATGGCTAGTTACTGACAAACCACCACCTATTTGTTTTTAAAAATGTGGTATTGTTCTGACAGCTGGCCTTAGCATGAGAATAATTGTAGTAACTATCTCAGTCAATTCCCTGTATTATTTGATTGAGGCAAACTCACTCAATACACTTAGTCAAAATGGCTCAGCAATCTTTCTCCTATGGAGAAAAAGTTGAGTTTATTTCCTGCCTTATTAGGTTGAACATCATATTAAACCAAATATAAAAAAAGCCATTCTTCCTTGTTTTGTGTGTATGTGGGTAAAATAAAAATCTCACAATATTTATGTAAAAGCCAATATATGAAAAATATAACAACTGAAGATTTTATTTATTTTTTGACCAGTAATCAAATGATAATGTCCTTAGGCCAAAAACATAACTCAAAAATCAGTGGAATCAGTTTATTCATTTAGATTAATACTTTTGGTCAGCAAACATATATTTATCTAGTGCATAACACATCCCAGAAATTCTTTAAAATAAAACAGGATACAAACATGACTAAAATCAGGTCTTCGCCCTGGTAGCTCCCATAATTATGAAGAAGCATGCAAACAAACTCACATTTGCAATATAATGTGAAAATACAAAAATGACTGAATGTTGATATAAAAGCTTAACAAGGAAACTTTTCCTCCTATTATATTTTAATGTTATTTTTATCACAAGTATAATAGTACAGTATATTATACACTTGAGTATATTCTGAATCACCATAATAAACACCCATTTACACCCCTCTCCAACAGAAAACATGGAGGTTCACCAATACCATTCATTGCATTGACCTATATTCCAGCGTAGGGCTCACACCTATTTATTCTCCACCTGATGGTCATTTAGATTTCTCCCTCCCACCTTTTCTTCCCCATATGAGCATGCACTACTATCCATTTCGTTGTAGAGTTATTTTGGTGTACCAGTGCTAGATTTTTGGTAGAATGTATCCCTAAAAGTAATGTTTCTGAATAGTAGGGAATGTAACACTCACTTAATACAAAATAGCATGAAATTGTTTTCCAAGCGGCAGTAACAATTTACTCTCCTAACTAGCAGACTACAAGCACTCTGGGTAATATACACTACATTCAACCCTTGGTACTGCCTGACTTTTTAATTTTCACCAATCTATTGAGAATGCAACATTTCACTGTAGAGTTTGGATTTCCCTGATTAATGATGAAGGTTAGAATATGGGTGTATGTTAATCTGACCAGGGATAAAGAAAAACTGCAGGTCACTGTGGGGAGGCAGGAAGGAGATGTCAACTTTCGTAAACTGGGGTACGTTGTCATTGCCTTGCACTGTGATAGGATCATAAAAACCTTTTTCTAAATATATTATTTAGGTTATTCTCTAAGAAAGCTTACAATTTCCCCAAGAAAAAATGACTTCTGCATGAAAAAAAGTTTGGAATGAAACACATTCTTATTGTCCCCAGGACAAAGTGGGTGTTCTATAAATCTTTCTTGAATAAAGAATTGCACAAGAAGTCTTCAGATGAGCAATTCAAACAGAATTACTTCCAGCTACTTCATGCCCCGAAATGGAAGTAATATTTTCTACCACAAACTTACTCCTTGTCTAGTCTCCCCCTGCTCTGCAATGGAACAGCAAGCCATTCTTGACTCTGCTATACCTTTCATCCCTTCATTCATTAACAACAGAGTCTGCCAGTTTTGCCCACTGAATGCGTCTACAGCTCAGTGCACAGCCCACAGACCACTGGGTTTCCCTAAGACCCTTTCCGAGGTTCCCCAAGGTCAAAATGCAATACTAGGAGGCTATTCCTGTTTTCACTCTCTTGTCATTTGCACGTTGTACAAGAGCAATGGTGGATAACACTGCTGGCACCTTCACACACATCAGGATGATGACGCCAAATTTCTAGTGCACCAGAAGGCATCAGAATCGTCACACTCGCCTAAGAATGTCCTCCTTAAAACAGGAAAAAATATCAATTTTGGTAAACCTTGACTCTTAAGAGCATGTGTTTTTTCAAGATATTCTGTATGGCAAACTGGGAAGTATGCAGGAGTGTTACTCACACAGTGTACAGAAGCACTTATGGGATTATTTGAGTTTTGAACTAAAGTCATCATTCTTCTCATGTAACATCATTTTTACCTGAAGGAATGACTGACAGGTGAACTAGGGTTATTCAGACTTGGGTACGTGGTGAACATCTCAAAAATAAATGAAGGGAGGCGATCACCTCAAGGTAAACAACTGACAAGACTTGTTGCCAAGGATAAATGTATGCTTCCAAGCAAAAGAGAATTTTGGGAAACTCGTATCCACCATCATGAGCTTCACAGCTTCTCAAAACTTAGAAACTTTTCTCATGGATCAGAGGTAACAATCATGAATATGACCACATATGAAACCAGTTCATGCTAAGGCCAAATAACATATCTTCGGAACCAGATTATCAACCAAAAGTTGGCACTTTAATGTGAAAAGTTCTTCCTCACTGTGGGCATTGATGGTCCTTTCACTATCAAATATTTATTGAACACCTACTCTGTATTAGGTTCTGAGATAGAGTAGTAATAACACATAGACAAAATCCCCGACACTATCTTAGGAGTTTTTATACATTGATAAACGCTCATAATAATGTTATGAGAAAAGTAGTATAATACCCTCATTTTGCAGTTGAGAAAATTCAGCCATAGGGAGGTAGAGTAACTTGATTAGGTTGCAGGCTTGTAAGTAATGAAACCAAGTCCTTATTAAGTCCATTCATCATGGTTCATGGTGCAGGGACAATACTATACAGTTGCATCTCATCACATATGCTTTAAATTACCCTCTACCTCCAGAACAGTAACAATACCTGATGCTCAGAGCATCTTTACTCAGTGCCAGGCAGCCTTCAAAGTGCAATAGAGGAATTAACCCTCACGCTGGTCCTATAAGGTAGGTACAGATTATGTGCCCTTCTTACAGACGACAAAACTGAGGTTCAAATACTTTAAGTAATTTGTCAGTTTCAGATATCTAAGAACAAAGAGTCTGGGAGTCAAACTCAGGTCTTCTGCATCTTGAGATCCTTTTCTAAACCATTAGGCTACAATGCCTCTCAAATCACAACCGTGCTTGAGTTAACACTCTCACAATCACAATAAACCAATCACCTGGCATGGAAATTAGAGAAGCTTAATGTGAAAATAGAAAGGAATCAACTCTGCAGGCAAGCAAAAACTTTTTAATGCATTTGCCCAGTCCCCACTTACCCCTAGGAATTAGATGGCTATCTTAAAAGCTGCTGATTTGAAAGCCCAAATGTCTGTGTAGACTTTCTTCTCGTTTCTTTCTTCAGTCAAGCTCTCTTGTTCTACAACTTCGGCATCCTTAGAATTACCATCAGGGGTTGTGCACATAAAATCATGTGGCATTACTTTGAGGTGTTTGAAAGCATTTTTAAGGATAATTTTGACTCTGTGGTATTTTCTCCCTTCTGTGCTAAGATTAAAACCTATCCCTCATTATAACAAAACCAGGACAACACTATGCTTTTAATAACTCAGACAGAACACAGAAAACCCCTCCAATATGTATTGAGAAACATTCCTAAAGCCATCTGGGGTTGGGACAGGGAGGGAGAGAAGGATTAACTTTCTTGACTCCTAAAGTCAAATTAATTAATATATGCATTTTATCAATCTTAATATTTTCATGAGAATGTCACCATGATAAATTGTCAGTGCTTCAATGTCCACACCTGTAAAGTGGGGATAAAACAGCACCTGCCTCATGGAAGAGACATGAGGACTAAATGAGGGCAATTTGCCAAGTGCTTAGGATATTGTCTGGCATATGGGGAACACTATGGTTTGCTAACTAACACACAATGAAAATGTGTCCGTGAGTTATATAGTGAAGCACACAAACATGGATGTACCTTTCCAAACATCAAAAAGTAAATCAGAGATAGGTCTTGAAATCATTCTCCTGGTCTACAGTGTCCCTACAATCACATTACTCCCAAGCAAAGGGCTGAGGAGTACAGGTTAATAACTAGCTGCTCCTGAGCCTCTGTGAGTAGCTTTACAGTTGGGACAACAGAACCAGCCAGGAAAGCCTTACCTGAACCTTGAGCCTGGAGTCAGTGACTACACTCTCTGCTCAGTTGTCCTTCCCATGGGCAGGAAGAATACAGACAGATGAGCAAAGAGCAGGTGGGCCTGGCGGGGGGAAGACAGCCTGTGTGGTGCCAGGCAGAAGAACTAGGTAATGACCCCGTAGAGGCAGATCCTGGGAAGGAGCGGATTTAGTTCTGATCGGCCTGCAATGCCCTTTGTTATTACTCCTCCTTCCATTCTGACAGCGCTAAACGTAAATGTTGTATTTTCAGGATAAATTTTTAAACCCATTAAAAATTACTGCAACACAGAGGCTTCTATTGAATTTTTAGTTTTGCTGGGCATTCTCTGGTTTTTTAATTGCTACTGAGGGTTCACTCCAAGCCATGTCCCCGTGATGGGCATCCCAAATAAATGATGAACAAAATCTCAAAGCACTTTATAGTCTGCGTAATGACATCAATAGTTTTAATTTAACATATATTCTTTTAAATTGGGCACAGTGTTATATTATAAAACGTAAGATGGATAACTGCCTTAGTTAAATGTCTTCAAGTCAGTGGCATAGGTTGTCCAGATTATAGGCTCCACACAAGGTTAGGTGCCAAGATGCTGCGAACTTGGGGGTGTGGGGGAGTCACTGGTGCACAAAAATATCAAAGCAACACAACTTACGTAAGGACATTGTAACAGGTGGTGCAGGTGCCTTGCACAAAATCTCTTGGAATTGACCATTCCCACGTAGGCCCAACTCTACAGCCCCAATACAAGCACTTCTCTGAGTGTGGGTTTCTCTGGATGCCACGGCCTGTGCCCAGAAGCAGTTTCCCCCAAGGAGCAGCCCTCCACCCGGGACTGATGGTGATGGTAAATAAATACCCCAGTTGCCTTGTTCCTTGCCTGGAATTACTCTGAAGTGCAAGACTGTCTCCCAGAGAAGCTGTAACTCGTTTGATATTGCACCATTAGTGCGAATGACTCTTCTTTCCCCTTCTCACTTCCCATTCCCGGCAGGGGGTTCCTGGCACCACCTTCCAACTATTCGCACAGGAGTCCTCGTCTCAGAGTCTGCTCCTGTGGGAACCCAAACCAAGACAGAGTAATGCCGGGGCCCTGCTGAGATCTGCAGTCAATCTTTCTCCTCCTTATCACGACCTCAACAGCAAAATCAATTTCTATTTACCTACCCAATAAAAGCCAAGTCTCAATTTTTCATACACTGTGATAAAGCTGCCTTCTAACAGCTTTTAGAAAGCCTACTACACCATTTTAGGGTACATAGAAAAAAATTAATTAGACCCAAGGAGGCCAAGAAATCAATTAGAGTGAATCAGGTTATAAATCTCTAGTTCCCTGTTGTTTTACACGTTACAAAATCACAAAAGACAAATCAAGTGATCTTTGAAAAATTACAGCTGCTGTCACTCACTTCTATTAGGTACTGGTACTCGCTCATTAGTTACTTTTAAGCAGTTGGGAAACACTGTCAGAGCAGAGCAGCCTCATGGGTGGCAGTCATGGGAGCCTGGAAGAAAGAGAAACTGACGGCGGAACAGTCTCTCTGAGAACCAAAACACACCGGGGGTGGCATTAAGGACGTATTCGTCGTGAGATCAAACACAGTGACACACTGCTTTTGGTTACTGGCTGTCAGCCCCATTATAACTTCACCTTTCTGGAAAGACCTTCCTTGATAGCATCTGAGATGGCATATAGGGAGCCCAGGCTGTGTGGGTTCAAATCCTGGTTCCACCTCTAACCAACAGTGTAATTTTAATAAAAGTGATTAATTTGTATGTACTTCACTTTCCTCATCTGTAAACTGCATACTGTAATAGAATTTACATCATAGAGCTGTTGTGAGGAATGATAAGTTAACCCCTTACTCACTGTGTGGTTGGGAGACCGGCACATCAGTCTTCTTGGTGGGGGGTGGGGAAGGGGAGGGAGCTGGATAGAAATGCAGTTTCTCAGGCCCTGCACCAGACCACTGCACCAGACTCTGCCCCTTAACAAGATCCTCAGGGGATCTGTGTGCATATTAAAGTCTGAGTAGCACTGACTTCGCACGTGTCACGTGCTTAAGGAAGAGCTGGATAGGCTGAAAGTGCCCCGTCGGTTTTATCTATTATTATCTCAACTAATGTGACACTGCCCCAGAAGCTTCCTTACTCTTTCCTGGCATAAACCACAGGCATACTTTTATATGCCTTTGACTTTGTAGTTACTTGATTCAGGACTTTCTGACAGACCTAGATGATGTCACAGATCCGATTTCCCAGCAGCAGACCCTTGAGGGCAACGTACAGAAGCGTGTGATTTATGAGCACAACGCTCAAGGGAAAAACAGATGCTGGAGAGGGGGAAACAAAATGGAGTAGGGAAGAGAAAGAAGCCAGCAAGCTTTGATCTCAGGTAGAGCCCCGATCTCGGCCTGGTCCTGTGGGGAACTCTGGAGTGTAACTTTTATCAGTGTTTCTAGCCTCGAGGCTTGGGCGTTAGCCATTTATAATCCCACCCGAGTCAATGACAGGCTGAAGACCTCCCCATGAGGAAACCTCCAGACCCTCCTGGTCCTTGGGAGAGTAGCCCAAGGATTGTCTTCTGAAAAAGGGAGTAGGTGTTAGGAGGGACGCATGCAGGAGCTGGGAAAGGGGAACCCGGGTCCAAGAAGCCAGGATTGCGAAAATGTGAACAGGGCACTGACAGTGTCCACTACAGTTGGGTACTACATAGGTGTCTGATGGCCCCCAGAAAGCCCCTTTGCCATCCTACCTCACCCCACCCCCCACTCATTCACTCATACATTCAAAGAGTTATGTCCCGCATACTACTATGTGCCAGGCACTGTTGTAGAAGGTGGTGATACAATATTGATGAGATATGGGGCTTATGAAATCTAGTGGAGAATATACAGAAAATAAGCAGTAAATATATAAATATCTCAGATATTTCCACTAGTGATAAGAGCTATGACTAGATAAAACAGGGCAATAGAGAGTAAGAGAGCATTAGAATGACTGCTGGAGGCACAGAGAGGAAGGTAAAATCGGTAACTGGAGCTGATTCTTCAATGCCCACTCAGGTCCCCTTTGCTGGGCTGGTGCTCCCATCATGCAGATGCTGCAGGTGCTGGCTGAGAGCTCCCCCCTGAACTCAGGAGAACTGCCTTAATTGAAGAGCACCACGTTGGCTGGAGGTGGCTGGAAGGGTGTGTGCTCACCCCTGGAAGGGGGAAGCTGCTGGTAGCCAGCACATGCTGGAGCACAGGTGGTTCAATTCCTACTCCAGAGCTTCCTGTGGGACCAGGCTGAGATGAGATCTCTCGTGCTCCATCTTTGCTTCCCTTGCAGCCCTACTCTATTCTCACGATTTCCTCACTCAATTTCTCCTGAGAACAGTCCCTCAATAAATCACTTGCATGAGAATCCCCATGTCCGATTCTGACTCTAGGGAGCCCAACAAAAGACAGAAACTTTTCTCTCCAGAATTTTCTTTCCCTGCCAGCACTCCAGGGCCAGAGTTTCGGCTCTTCATATGAGCAGACACTTTTCATTTGCTTGTAGGCTCCATGCCCCTTCAGGAGAGGAAGCAGGGTAGCAAAAAGCCCCACTTCCATCTTTATTGGCCTCCTGATGGGAATGCTAGAGTGGAGGACAAACCTAAAGCACAGACTTAAAGGTTTGCCGTGAATTTCCAGCGTTCTGATTGGTCCCCTGCTGCCCAGCTTACTGGCCACTAGCCCCAGGGACACAGTTACATCTCAAACACAGAATCCTCTAGTTTATAGTGCACTTAGCAAGCTGCTGTCAACTAGAAGCATTAAAGTAACCAAATCCAGCACATACTTGCATACTCTTCTCTCTTTTATGTAAATTATTTTATTGTTGTTCAATTACAGTTGTCTGCATTTTCCCCCAACTGTGGCCTCTTCTTGGTGAAACCATCTAAAATCTTTTTTAAGGGTGGCACCAGTAGAAGCATCCTAAACCCTCAATGCTTAAGCTTCACTGGTAAACAGGTTTTTAACTGCTGCCTGTACCTTAGGTTTCTTAGGCAGTAATGAAACAAAGATCATCATAACATGTGAATGCCATATATTCCCTGAGCAATTACTAATTCATGTAGGGGATGCTGAGGTGATGAACAAGCCAAGGGGGTCCATGCTGAGTCTTCGTACATCCATCAGACAGATGCTATGATTCTGTTGGCTTAATTATTACACCTTGTAGAGATGAATGCCGAGAACACACTTGCCTTGTCGACAGCCTCCCAGGGGAACAGTACTGAGTAATTGCTTTCCATCCCTGTAGGAATCATGGACATGAAACCACAGGTGCCATCTGGCTCTCCGTCCCTTCCCCACTTGCTCAGCAAGGCTCCTGGGGACAGAATGCAGTATTTTGGGTGACAGTTACCACCAATATGATGGTAACATCTTATCTCCTTCTTTAATCACAAATTTTAAATTATTAAATATCCCTGATACTTGAAACTCTGTGCTAAATGTATATATACAAGTATATTGCTTTATATGCACATATTATATCAAATAATATTATATCATATATAATATAAAAGTGTGTCAAATACATGATAGTACCTCATGTAATATTATACAAATGTCTGTATACACAAATATACATTTATATTAAGTATATATAAATATATTTAACATTGAGGTGTGATCCCTTAGGGTATAGGGTAAAGAAAGCCACACATGAACAGGTAAGAAATATTTTTTAAATAGCACTATAAATTTTGCCTGTCATAAAAATTCAAAATAAATCCCTACTAGAATAAAAAGGTAAATATTGAAGTATAAGATAAAAATATGGCTCTGAGTATCAGCTTTATAGATGATGTGTGTGTTTTTTGAATACATAAAGCAAATGGAAGAAGTATTTAATAAAAACCCACTGATAAATTCAAAGTACAATAATTTTCAACTTCTCTAGGCAAAAATCATCATATATAGATAGTTACAAGGAAAAAGGGAAACTAGAAAGTTATTTTATTACAAATATAATAGATAAAAGGATAATGGCCTTATTATAAAGAGAGCCTTTCTTAAATTTAAAGAGTTCTGGCAAATAATTTCTGGGGTTTCACTGAAGAAAATCTCTCAGAAATATTCCAGATCTCTGACATAAAATAAGCACTCAACAGCTGCTTATCCAATAATTAACAATTAATTAACAAAGGGGGAAATGGGCAGAGAGCACATACACACAGTTCACATGGAAGAGTACAGGAGTCACACGCTGGCTGCTGGTTGCGGTGGGTCCTGCTTGGTCCCACCCTTCAGCTCCTGAGAGTGTTGGCTGCTCACAGCTCATAGTTACCCCTTCTGAAAATTGCCTTCATCCAAATGAGCCACCTCACCTGGAAACCTATGAGTCTGTTCTGGGGTTAACCTCAGCAAATCACTGACTCTCATGAGTGGGAGGGGGCCAAACAACAAGACGAAGTAGAAAGATAATGTATACTTCCATCGACTAGGATGAAATCTTAAAAAAATTTTGCCAGAATACCAAATAATATGAAAATAGGACCATTACATATAGGGTGGGGCAAAAGTAGGTTTACAGTTGTTCATATGGAAAATACAATATTAATGAATAACAACACAATAATAACCTCTGTGTTTCCCATACTCACAACTGTAAACCTACTTTTGCCCCACCCTGTAGTACGGGGATGAGAACAGTATGGAGAGTCTAAGTTCCTGGCATTAATAGAAAGTTGGCACTTACCGTGAGATGGCAGCCTGAGAGAACATATCTCAGCACCGTGTGCTGTGCCTCTCAGATACTTGTGAATGCCTATAACACGCAGGAAATAATATCTCAGCCCTGAAACAATACTAGCACTATTCAAAATCAAACTTCTACACGTGAAGAGAAAGTAAATTGATTGAAAGGAAACACCAAAGGCCACCTTGCACACCTCCATCTTGAGAAAGACAGAATGATTCAAGGCAATCTTTGCCGGATGCTAGGAGCCCCTCCCCACAGTGGGTAGGTACCCATGAGGAGGCCGTGGGAGTAGCCTGCCCCAGTGGAGAGGACCCAGTCTTATTATGGGCAGCTACCCAAGCAAACTTTTGATCTTTCTGACTTGGAGTGTATTTCAGCGATGCAGCTGGTGAAAGAAGGGCATGCACAGTCACACTGTGTACCTGATAAGGTGGCCAGGACAAAAAAATCCAACTTAAACACAGAAAACCGCCAAGCCCATCATGCACCTACGTCACTGAAGTAGCAACACAAATATATTATTATAACATCCCTAGAAGGATTACTAAAAAAACAGTATTTTTAAAATACATAGACACATAAGGAGCCTAGAGTCCAGGCACCACTATTTCATGGTTACGGGCAAATGCCAGGTCTACATCATAGATTACTCTTTGATCAAGGATGAATACATATTAAAAGGAATTTAAAAGTTTTAAAAGTTTGAGCCCTAAAGATTCTGCACTGTATAAAAAAAAAGAGAGAGAAAGAAAGAAAGTAAACCAAAACGAGGAGGAGGAGCATACATTTGGGGAAATGGTTACTACAGCAAACACAGTGAAGCGTCTGCTTCATAGAATCAGTAAAATTCCTTGAAACGAGAACTATAAAAACTACAAGAAGAAAAGGCCAGAGAATGAGATAAGACAGGAGCTAAGACATGGGCAGGAACAAAACAAGAGCTAGACAGGCCAAGAAGACAATGTCAAGAAAGAAAACACAGTAAGTGAAAATCTTTATTAGAAATAGGACACATAAATTGTCAGAGCAGAAAACAAACCACTGGGGTATGAACAAACCATTTTAAATATTCCCAAAATGAGGAAAAAATAAATTAAAACAATGAGAAAGAAAATACTTTATATAAAGAATAAATCCTAATAGTGCAAACTCAAGAGGATGAGGCCAGACAGATCCAGGAGGAACAAGAAGTAAGGGCAGAGTGGAAGAAACCATTGCTGTATCTGTCCACCTAGCGTAAGTCCTGAGATCCCACGCTAAAAATATGAAACATTAACATTGTCCACACACATTTTAATGAGCTGATTTTTTAAAATATTTCAAAGGGACAGGAAAAAACCCATAGAGCTTTCAGAAAGAGAAAACAGCAAAAATCTCTTACAAGGAAATAAAAATCAGACTACCCTCACCCCTCCTATCACAGGCCAGTAGATAAGGGGAGAGAGAAGGTCAGGTCTCCACAGTCTCGAAGGGAAATGTCTGTGAAGAAGGATTCTATGCAATCATACATTTACTTGGCTAAAGTCAACAGAAGGAGATTTTGATGTGCATGAGCACATCACATGTAATAATTAGTATCAAATCTTTCTCAAAAATATCACTAAAATATATGTGCTAGTCAGTCAAGACACAACTCAAAACGAAAGCTTCCAAATAGAGGCATCCCAATTAAAAGCAGAAAACGTAGCAGTAAGCCTTAAATACAGTGAAATGTGGTCATCTAATTATTCACTCTCAGTCTCTCATCAAATGAACATTTATTGACTGCTTACTAATGCAAATTAAACAGTTGTAAATATAGTAACAGAACAAATAGATCCAAGAATATGAATACTTATTGAAACAGAAGACTAGCTCCAAACTGGGAAAACACTTGAAAATATTTAAAGACAAAATGTTACTATCCTTATAAAGAGCTTTCATATATTAATAAATAGGAAAAGAGAAAAAGATCATATAAAGGAAATTTAAACTACATGCACAAATTACCAAGAAAAAATGTTTCAATGTTGTTCATTATCAAGGAAATTGAAGTTAAAATAATTAATAAGAGATCACTTGTTAATTACCAAATTGGTAATCATCTTAAAGTTTAAACTATTTAGTAATAGGAAAGTTTTGATGGAATGGGTACTCTTATACATACACTACTTGAGTATAACTTTGTACCAGCTTTCTGAAATTATTAAGAATCATAAACATGTATTGTACCCCTAAGTTAAGGGCCTTAGAGAACTATAAACATACTTATAAACAATAATGTCTTTAGAAAAAAATCTAAATATTCAAAAGTATAAATTCAGCTAAATATATGATAAATACATAGTATGTAATATTGTACAGCCATTAAAATTGTGTTTTGAAGATGTTAATTGATGGGGAAAATGTTCAGGGTATATATTATATAACTAAATAAACAGCATATTATAATATATAGTATAATGCTACTTAAAAAAAATGTTTTAAGTAAGGAAAGGAAACACACTGAAAATTAAAGGTGAGAGTATCTTTACATGGTGATACTGCCCTGGCTGGTGTGGCTCAGTGGACTGAGCACCGGCCTGTGAACCAAAGGGTGGCTGGTTCAATTGCCAGCCAGGGCACGTGCCAGTAAGGGGCATGCAAGAGGCAAACACACATTGATGTTTCTCTCTCTCTTTCTCCCTCCCTTCCCCACTGTCTAAAAATAAAATAAATAAAAAATTAAAAAATAAATGGCAATACTTATTTTCTTCTTTACATCTTTGTTGCAAAGATTGTCAGCTTTCCCCCAATATTCAGCCTTCCTTTCTTCCTATAGTAATAGTCCCAGGGATTTCACCTGGCCACATGACTATCTGGAATTAAGACTAAATTTTCCAGTCTTCTTTGTATGACTAAGCACAGACAATGGAATTTAAATGGTAGTGATGAATAAGACTTCTGGGAATATCTCAAACATTCTTTTCTCTTTACTGTTTCTTGCTGGAAGGTGACTGTGAAGGCTGGAGTTGAAGCAGCCATGTTAGACCATGAAGCGAAAGCAGTGTTTGAGGACGGCAGCATAGTAAGTAACATGGAAGGAGTGTGGGTCCTCAGGACCATGGAGTACCAAATCAGCTACCAACTGCTTATATCCAGGGAAGGTGGGCTAGCAAAGAACTATAATCACGACACACATGGATCCTTGTTACAGTATAGACTCATATTCTAACTAATATGAACACCTTCCAAAATTTCTACTATGATCACATTAATTTTATTGGAAAAAATAGTATTAAAAAGAAAAAAATGTACTGGTTTGAATGAAAGCACTTGGGACAAGACCCAGCTTGGAGGAAAATAGCAAAAAAAAAAAAAAAAAAAAAAAAACCCAAAAAATACAACCCTTTTGATTATTTTTCCTAACTTTGCTTGTTTATTTTTTAAACAAGTGAACCTGAGGCAATAAAATCTATTTCCTTCCTGCCTCCATATTGCTGCTATAATTTTCTCTGCTGGACATCACACAAAATAAAGATTATCTCATTACTGAACAAAAATCTAAATAAAGAATTGACTTAAAACAGCTTTTTTCTGAAGATCTTAAGAAACAGGGAATATTGGTTTTGTTCCTTCATTGCCTCCAAATGCAAATTTTAAATGTCAGATGACTTCAAAGAGGATAGCAAAGGAACTATCTTTTACTCAAAATGGCCAGCTGACCTAACAGTGTGAGTCTATGTAACTTTGCCCAGTAACAAAGCAATAAAAGTCAAGATTAGGATCATAAGAAAAGAAAGCACAATTTACGGACTTGCGACTGTTTCTGCTTCATTTTGTGCTCTTCCCCTTTTTATTAAAAACTAAAACCAGCAGGAAGTAAAACACTAATGCTTGGCACAGCTCATCCCCATCACAGGTATTTCCCAAGCTGTTAGAGAAACGGCTACCTAGAAATAGTATATTCTATTGTGACTGGTGTTAGACACAAACCAATGCATATAGATAGAAAGTAGGAGATATGAAATGGTCATGTGAACATTTTAATGCTATTATATACATGTATTTATTTTAAATTTAAAAAATTTTTAATATTCCATATCAGATTTTCCTATGATAGTTTATCCAAATTTTTTGCTTTATTGAAAATATTAAGGAGCTGTAAAATATACTAGGAATATACAAAAATAAAACCAAACATCCTTCAATGTCTGAATTACTATGTAGACAGCATTTGAAATTGTGGCTGTTATAGTAGGTATGTTATAATCTCCAAGACTAGAACTTCAGCATGACAGGAAGGTAGATGTCTAAATGGACACACATATTTGCTGAATGATAAGCATATCAGTTATTATTTGTTAATTTAAAGGAAAAAAGTAAAAGGCAATAATTAAACTATAACCGTGCCAAGAAAATAACACTAGGAAACATCTTCATTTAAATTCTTCCTATACTTTTGTGAATTTTTTTTAGGACAAAGCCAAAGTCACAAAATCAACTACAAAATGAATTAAGGAAAAGAGAAAAGGGGTACCTGGCTGAACTATCTGTGTAGCTCTGTGTTCTTTACTATGCAAAGATTTATTGTTAAAATGGGTCTGAAAGTTTAAAGGGATCTAGTAAACAAATATCTTCATTTTCTATTCACTTAAAAAAAAATCTCATCCTTGTTGCTGAGTTATTTACTAACTAGAGTTCATGGTGTCTATAATTTTTTTAAACTAAATAATTCAATCAAATGAACAACAAAAGAGGGGAAAAAGATCTTTTACACACATAAAACATCCCCGGGATTTTCAGCGAAGAATGGCTGCCCAAGTACAAACCATGAGATCCTAAAACTACCCCTTCCTAAGCTGACTGTGCTGGATACACTGTTGTATAGACTTCCCAACAAGACACTGCTTTGAGAGCCGACTGCGCGGCTTTGAAAGGAAGAAGCTGACATAGTTTACCCTGATGTTTATTCTGCTTTCAATGCCATCTTACCCCAAAATAAGATTTTTGCTTTTAGTAGGCATTAATTTTTATGTACCCATGAAGAGGGATATCAGAGCAGGGCACAGAGACCAGGGAAGAACAGGAGTAACAGGTGATAATCTCAACATGCAAACTCAATCTGCTTGCACACCAGTGTCTTCTGATCCTTTGTGGGGAAATGGCCTTATTCCTAAATTTAATGTGGAAGATCCAAACAAGGAAGCGAATTTGACCACAAGGAGAACAGCTACCCTGATTCAGGCCTTAGCCAAGCACTTTTCAGTCTGAAGGTGGAATGAATAAATCCATCTTCCTTCTTATTTTTCTTTTTATATATAATAATTAAATGGCTATTGTTTAATGATCTAGGTCAAAAAGTGGTTTCCAAGTGAAATTTAATACAGAATGTTGGACTTTGAAGTTAAATCAAATTTAATACTTATATTTAAGACATCTGTTTTTGTATGTACACAAAGTGAGTCTTCATGTTTTCTAGAAAGCTATACATAGGTTGAATAGGTAAAATCAACATTTTTCCAGTTACCTAATCCAGGTCATTTGATAGCTTACTGGTATAGTATTTCAAATTTAAAAAATTAAATGTAACAGTTCACAGTGAAAGCAATCAAATACAAATGCTATAAAATCAAAAGAATCATGTCCACTCCATCCGGTTTTCCCACTACAATTCTCACCACATAATCATTTTTATTCTTTTTGAAACATGTGTTATGAAATATAACACATGCAGAAAAAAATGCATTTAAAATGCACACCTAAACGAATTGCTGTAAAGCAAATACCCATAAAGAAATAGGTCACTGCCAGCACTGAGAAAGCCCCCGTTTGCCCTCCTGACCCCCAGCCCCTTCACTAGACAGAACCACCAACCTGCCTTCTACGGTGCTTCCTCCAGTGTTTCTCTTTTCACTTTACTCTTTCATTTTCATCCCTATGCTCTATAATTTAGCTTTGCCTCTTTAGTCATTTATATGAATGAACTTATACACATTTAATGCTATGCATTATAGTGTATATAGCTTTCTTCAATCAGCATTACATGTGAGAGATGAGATTAATCTTGTTAATCTCTTTCTCCCTCTTTCTCTCTCCTTTCCTCTCTCTAAAATCAATAAATCATAAATGTGTAGAACAAATCAATTGTCTCTCTCTCCTTTCTCTCTCTAAAAAAAGAGCATCAGTGACATGTGAATCTTCTTCTTTTTCAACTTTTAAATAACACAAAGGAAAGTTAAAGGAAGGAAGGAAGGAAAATAGGGGACCCTTGACATTGGCAAGAGCTAAACGTGAAAAACGTCATTAGGTTCAGGTAAATATCCTTCTGATAAGCTCAGCTCACACAGGGTAAACACACCATCTTCACAGGCCGAGGAGCAACTTTCCAGGCTTAGGTTAAAATCCTCACTGATTTTACAGTTAAGATGGAGAATGGCAACTGCCTCACAGAATACACTCTAAAAAAAGAGCAAAGACAGTTAAACACAAAATAAAGCAAAAGCAAACAAACAACAAATGAAGCTTGACCAAGTGCAATAATTCTGATAGTTAAGAAAATAACAGAAGTTCCTGGGATAGGGAGTCGCTGGAAGCTACTGTTTGACTCCAAACACAGATTCCTCCCCAAGCCAATGTTTGAGCCCAAACTTATTGAGATTTTTCATCCATAACCACACACTGACAGAGAAAGAAGCTGAATAGGTGTCACCATAACTTCCCTTGTCTGAAGAAGAGCAGAAATACCTCCCAGTTAGGAAAATGGGAGAGAATGAGTCTCTTTGAAGGGATAAATCCATCCAGTGCTCTGGAATGAATTGAGAAAGCTGACCAAAGTCTGAGGATGTTTCCCTATGGAATGTGAGGCCCCCTTCTCCCCTACAAACACGCACACAAACAACACACTGTGCAGGGTTAAGTATCCTGTACCACGTTTACCAGGTTTATAAACCTGGTGCAGGATACTTAACAAAATGTCAGAAGAGAAAATACAGCCTCATAGCCCAAAAAAGAATGTACCTGGCATCTGTACTTCCTCCAACTTTCCTTCTAAAGAAAAACAAAAGAATTCAAAACACTCAGCTCTCAAACCATAGCCTAAGAAGGGAAAACACTCTGGTCTCAGGTAAAGGAATAAAGTGAAGAAGTCACCGATACTTGGAAAAAACCAGAATTTTGAAGAGGGCTATTCAAGTAAGATGAAAAAAGGGGGCAAAGCAACTATGCACAATATCCCAGTCTAAAGGTAATAAAAATAATTTTTTAAAGCATCCAGCATAAAAAGCAAATAGTCCATCACAAGGAAAGACCATGTTCCCCTAAGACTTCTGCAGAGAAACATGTGGTGCTAGAAGGCCATGAGGAATGGCTACAAATGTGACCCAAGAACAATTCATTGAGCTAAAGTATGATTCATGTTAAAGGTAAACAATTAATATTGGCAAATATTGAAGGCCTTATGAAATACACACACCTATGAGTCTTCCTAAAACATTTTTTAAATAGACCTTGATGATAAAACAGAGCCAATATAAAGAAAAAGCAAGAAAATGAAAACCCATGGTAAATGGTGGTTGGAGGATGATGATTTCATTGAAATATAGTTCTAGTGCTAATCAAATAAGGAAATTATGGTCCTAGGACATGTTTTAGGCACGCATGATGTAAAAATAATAACACAAGTAACTAAAATTGAGACATGGATGCAAGTGGAAAGGAAAAGACATACTTCATAGAGAGACAATCAATACTAAGTTCAAATTTTAAAATAGTATCTACAGTATGATCCTATTTTTATAAAGCTATTTGTAATCCTTTTATCTACATGTATAGCTGCATATGTGCTTAGAAGTGCATTTGTAATGGCATTAATCCAATGAATATTAATGATAGTTATTACTGAGTGGTAAGATTTCAGGTAAATTTTTTTTTAAACTTTCATCTTGGGGCTTTTTCATTACTGATATACAAACATATAGATATACACATATATACGTGTGTATATTACAAAACAATGCAAAGTTTTTAAAAAAAGACTAAAAGCAAATATGGAAAGTAGCTAATACTGACAATTCATCATTTAAAATAAGTTCTTATATTAAAAGTCTCAATCGGTTTCTCCCGTCCTTACTCATCACATCTACTAATATCAATATGATGAGTTTTCTCTTGTATTTCCCTTTCTATTATTTTCAACAGTGTTTACACAGGGAGATACATTTGCATTTCTATGTTGACACCTCAATGAGCAATTGTTATCTAAACATTGCAGACCAGGAAGCAGCTTTACCCAAGAGCACCTTAAACAGAAACGGTGAGATCAGAACCCAGATCCGGCTCACACCAGTGCCCATAGTATTTACAACATTTCATATTAGAAACGATTGCTTTTCTTACTTTATTTTAAAAAAATAATCAATGTAGCCCTGGCCAGGTGGCTGAGTTGGTTGGAGCTTTCTGCATACACCAAAAGGCTGTGGGTTTGAACCCCAGTCAGGGCACATCCTAAGGTTACAGTTTCCATCCCCAGTCAGGGTTCATAGCAGAGGCAACCAATCGATGTTTCTCTCTCACATCAATGTTTCTCTCTCCCTCTCTCTCCAAAAGCAATGAAAAAAGAAATGTCCTCAGGTGAGGATAAAAAAAATTAAAGTTCATTCACTCACCATTAATAATAGTAATTTCAAGAGAGTGGAATTCATGGAAAATTTTCTCATCTCTTTGACCATCTTTGTTTTCTATTTATCGCTACCTCTTTAACTGGGATCAACCCATGTTTCAGGAATGGGTGGTACATATTTATCATCACTGCTTACTTCTTATTTGTCTTCCTTTTAGTTTCAAACGTTTATCGCTGAGTAAATAATTCCGTTGAAAACGGGGAAGTCACACGTGCGTTGTCTCTCCACCGCCAGGTGTCTGGTATTCAGAGGGGACACGGATGCAAATGGCATCAGAGCCGCTATGTACTGGTTACAATGTTGGCAGTTTTGACACATTTAATTTAGCAGGGACTTTAATAGTTTTTATTTCTTTTTCTAAAAGTTGTCACCCCTCATTTGAAACAAGCGAAAGGCTCTGAACTGCTGATGTCTGACGGAACTGGCATGAGGACATATTCCTAGCTGGTTCACCCACTGTCAGCAAACGCCAACCTTGGACAAGAGAGTGGAAAACAATCTGGAAAATTAGTTCAGAGTTTAAATTTTCAATTTCAGTGTACTCGAGGACAAAAAATACAGCTCTTCATCAGGAATTACTCGAGTTTCAGATTTAATAGCACGGGAGTGAGGAAAGTGTTACTGTCTTGATGAATAAGAGAAACAGGAACAACTGTAACTGATCACGGTGGTGGGAACGATTCTGCTGCATGATTTCCCCACCATAACCATAACCAGATTATCATCACAAAGCCCTATTGTCATCTTTCTTCTTCTTTCTCGTTTGTTCCTTCCCATGACACCAAGGAACTAACAAAAGATACTGTGTTTCCTGCAGTACCTATAACACTAATAATATTACATTAATCCACTCTTTTGTTTTACGCATCTCAAGGCACAAAAGACATGCTCTTTATATGCACACTAACAACTCTACTTAACAATACTGAAAACAATCTATTCAAATAAACATGTTCTTAATGTTTCTTGCCTTCTTTCATGGACTTAGTTCTTAAAGGGTGAGCATTGGCTATTTCCCAAAGCAATGAGCTCTTATTTTTACCCTAAAGATGAGCTTGATCAAGTCTTTAAAGAATAAAACTGTAGGTCACTAGGCACCTGAGGGAAATTATGCATGATACTAAAAAAAACGTGTGAAAGGATGTACCAATGCACATAACAAACCGTTCTTAGTTATTATTCCTTAGAAATCCTTCCCAGCCCACCTCCTTCCTCTTTCTTCAGAGCCTGTGTAGGTGGAATGTGCCACTTGATAAATGCAGTCTAATTATATAACTTCACTTCTTCTTTTACAAGATGTTATACCAGGGTTACCTTATTTTGTCCTTGTTATGTAATTGGGTTGGAGGTTGCTTAAGCTACACACCTACATAAATATTAATTTTATTTCTGTTTTGTTTGATTTCAAGATGTTCAGGTTCTAATTTTACACTTTTAAGGATGACTTTATCTCTGAGTACAAGATCCTCTTCTTGCCTCTTTTCTCTAGTAATCAAACAATTTACAAGTCAAACCCTTTTATGCCCCCACTATTACAAGCGCTGTACTTCTTGGAGGATCTTATGCAGAAATGTCTCTCCATTAGAGCAAAAAAGAGCCAGAAAGTAATAACACTGTAAGGAAGAAAGAATAACCATAAATTTAAAGCAATATTCATTATTTTCTTTATAATAAATTTAATCTGATTTCAAGGTTTCCATTAATTTTAGAAGATACACTTTTAATACCATCAATGGTGAAAAGGAAAGAATGGGCTCTTGTGACTTTACTGGGGAGAGGTGGACACAAAAGCTTCATGAAAGGACAGATAAAGCAGTCAAGAGGCCAGCAGACTGAATGTCTTAAATGTTAGTCTTATAAAACAACAATAACTATGACATCAAAAACCTGAGGAGATCAGACTAAACCCTGGGAAGAAAAATGAGAAGAAATTAGAGTGTAATCATTCCCATCTCACATTTCTTCAGGGAAAACCAAAAGCTTCAAAGGGAATGATGCCTACCACTTTCAGTGAAACTTATTATAAAAAAACAAATTTCTTCAACAGCAAACAAAACACAATGGTATGGCAATTAACACTTGGCCCCGGTGAAAGAATGTTCAGTATTTAAATCTTGAGTTTAGGTACAACAATGCATTCTACTGTGCGGCACGGGGGTTGGTATCTGCCGTGGATCATTTCTTCATATTTGCGTAGGTTTGTTTTGCTACATCAGCAGAAGGGATGCGAGATGGGATTGAGGCCGATTATATAACAGCAGCTGTATAATTTTTAAGTGCTGCTATATGACAAAGACATTTAATCAAAAGACAGATCACTTATTCCAAACATTATTGACAGAGAAACAAGAATCTTCTACCAGGTTTCACTTTTAAAAAGTAAAGGAGAAAAAACTGAATTTTAATCACAAGCATCAGGATTAGGACACACCAGAATCAAATGTCAAGGGAAGAGGAATTTAGAAATCTTAATTTTAAGAATTCTCATTACTAGGTTTTGTTTGCAAAATTCCATCCTTTTATTTTCCCCCAGACTAATCAATCTGTTGCTTGATCAACCAAGCCATCTATCTAAATACAAATTTTTTTCTTATTAAATGAAGGTGCAGTAACACATGTGAACATCTATGTCCAAAGTGTCCCAAACACAGGCCAGTAGCAACAGTCTTGGAGATTTTCATTCCCACTCATCACACACCCACCATTACATCATAAGCAACATCAATCTTTATTGGAATCTAATTATATTAACATTTTTCCCTTCCCTTGAATTTTTCAAATTCCTGAAGAAAGTACTTTTGAACACACACACACACACACAAATTCTTTAAGGAAGTAAACACAGTATTTCAGCAAGTAGAGGGAAGGAAAAAGAAAGAAACGAAGAAAGTCATGCAATGTGATTAGAAAAGTATTTGCAAGAGGGAATCTGTGCATCCTGGCATCCTGAGCATAAGTGTGTGACTCTGGCTCTCCGGGCTTTGTAAAATCCCAGCAGCTTGTGATTTTCATTAGGAAGAAATGGCTGTTTTGATGGAGACTGTTTAGTAATTACTCTGGCTCCAGCCCTAAAGAATACTGTTTTCAATTTAAACCTGACTGACCAAAAACACAGGTAAATTTTTCCATTGATGTGGTACCAAGAAAAGTAATGTTTTCAATTTAAATACATAATTGCCAATGATGGTGTTCAAGAATTACTAGGGTTCAATAGCATTAAATAAAATTAGCTGAGGTATTTAAGAAAATTTTCTACATTTCACAAAGAAAGAATATTTACACCAGTATTTATTCCCTCAAAGCTTACTAATTTTGAAAGTTTATTTTACCATATGCCTGAAGAAGTGTTTAGAGGAAGAAGTCAAAATATAATGTTAAAATGAAGTGAACATTCCTTTATCTTACAGAGTTGATATAATAAAAGCCAAAAATCTATCTTTGTGTCTTCTGCTGGATAGAGACACAAAACATATGTTTTAATGTTGACTAAATGACAGGAATAGTAAGCAATAAAATCCATTTCGCCCTGGCTGGGTAGCTCAGTTGTTTAGTGTTGTCCAATATGCCAAGGCTGCGGGTGTGACCCCAGGTCAGGGCACGTACAAGGCTGGGCCACTGAACACATAAATGAGTAGAACAACAAATCGTTGTTCTCTCTCTCTCTCCACCCCCTCTAATAAATAATTTTTTTAATTATTTTAAAAATTTATTTTCTAAAAAAACAGTAAACCGAAAATCAGGGTGTTTTTTTTTTATTACTTCACTACTGTATTTTACTGGCAATCTACAAATAAAAATAACACCTCTGTAGCCCCTTAGCAAAGCCCTTTAACATGCAATATTACATTTAATTCCCAACGTCATCTCTCACAATAGGAAGTATTGTTTCCATTTTGCACATGAGGATATTGAGACTCAAGTTCAATGATCTACCTAAGTTCTCAGAATCAGTGACAGAGCCGATCCTGAGCATTCCCACTTCCTCTTTTGCTGCTACGTGGCTGCCAGGAGAACAGGACCGGGCTAGGCTGAGAAAGTGCCACGAGTAGCTTGATGGAGGATAAGGTACCATGGGAAGCAGAGCCCAGTCCTCTCTCTGAGAAGCCCCCAGGCATTGGAGAGCCCGGCCAGCCTCATTACACCACCCTCTAGCCCACAGCTGACTGCAAATATGTGAATGAGCAGGGCTGAGGCATGCTCAGATGAGCAGAACCACCATAACCATATTGCAAGAAACAATAAGTGACTGTTGTTTTAAGCCATGAAGTTGTGGGGTGGGTTGTCCCACAATATTATTGTGGCAAACTGATACACAACTCAAAGTTGCCCCCACACAAAGCCGCAGTATGGGCACTGGCTGACCAAGAAAAATCTGGAGATTCGACAGCATGTTAACGCAGCATTTGAGAAACAAGGAACTCTAGGAGTTAGGCAATCTTAGACTCTACATAAATATCCAGGTTAATACAGTTATTCTTACAATAAAGAAGTAATTCTCCACCCTACTCCAGTGATTTATTTCTACCATGACACTTGAATGATTTCCTAATGGTGATTGTGGAAAAATAAAAACAATGAAACAATGGTTCAGAAATCACTAAATATTATACTTGCTGTCTTTGGCACAGGCTCGTAAGGTTAAGTAACTGTTGCCAGTGAAAAGATTAGAGGTTTTTTTAAATAACATTGTGATGACTTAGCAAATGTGATTGGAAATGCAGAAATGCATTTATGCTCCACAACTCTCTATTTTAGAAATGACCAAAGTGCATAAAGTCCTGCATGAAAATCTAAAGCGTAATAGTAAGATATAAACCGGTGATATACCTAGGTACCCACTATAGTAGGTGCTCCGAAAGCATTTTTTGAATTCATAAATGAAGAATGAAAATTCTTGTTCAAGTTAGGGCTTCTACATTCCATCAGTGTTCCCTTCTAGCAAAAAGAATGTATGATGACCTCAGCTTAGTTAGAAATTATCAGTGACATTATTGTTCGGATATTAAAGAGCTCTCCCACCCTTTGGCAAACTTTAAATGATACTTAATCATTCCATGGTAAAATGAAATGGTTCTGATCAGAAAATTCCAACAGTAACTACTATGGTGCTATCACATGCCAGATCTTGGACCAAGCGTTTTATGTGCATTTGCTCATTAAATCCTCACAACTGTCTTCTGGTTTAAATACTACTGTTCCAATTTCATGTGTAAGAAAACTGACACTGTCCAAAATCCACTGGTAGGATTGATAGAGCTAGGAGCAAACCTAAGTATGCCTACTACTGCAGCCTATGCTCCTAAATATTTAGAATTATGTGCGATGTCAGACAAATGACAAATTATTCTCAACATGGCCAGGTCTTTGACTTCTGAGGAATTTCCTCTCTAAGATAAGAGCTGGTGAATCTGAGTCCAGCTCTCAAGACTCTCTCATCGTCATCTCCCCATCCCACACAAGCTGGAGACTTAAGCAGAACTGCCGCATGTCCCCAGGACAACAGGAAGAAAACACTAAAAATCTTTAGAATGAAACTTCCTATCTATTCCTTGCTAAGGTAAAAACACCCTTTGATGCCAATAAATAGTGACCACTGATCTTCTAAATCACACTAATTAAGTGCACGAGAGAATATATATATATATATACACACACACGTGTATATATATATACATACATATATATCATATATACATAAGAACTGAATTCTTGACTTTTGTATTACATAGCATAGACACTCAAATTTCTACTGCATTAAATTGAGTCAACCGATGTTGTCATATATGAAATAAATAACCTCAGCACTTGAAATCAACTATTTAATGTCAATTTGAAATATTAGACCACTGAAATTTTTGTTGATGTTTTGATGTTCAGCTTATCCTTATTAATGAGGTAATTTTGATTTCTCAGTCAGCTACTCCAGAGTGTAGTCTAAGCTAGGTGTTACAGACATTAATTCCTCCCCATTTAACAGCTGATGGAATTGAGGTGTAGAGAGATGGAGTAAATCTCTCCAGATCACCCAGGCAGTCGGTTTACAACAATTACTCTATTATCTCCATACTGCATCAGAGAACCATACATTGTGGGCAATGTTAGGAATTCAAAAAATGGAACTGGGAATTTAAGTAGTTAAGAGTCGGTCACACTGAGGGTTTTCCAATAACTGAAGGCAATTCGAAATTTAATTCTGTTCTACTTAGTCCCGTCCTCTAAACTATGTCTTCTTGTTTCTCTCCCATCATTGGAGTTTTCATAAAACAAGAACATTATGGATTATATATTCCCCACTCTTCCTTTCCTCCACATAACCAGGTATTTCTTGTGCTAAGAGGGAAAGGAAAAGACACAGCTGTCATCAAGAAGAAAGCAACTCAGCCCTGACCAGTGTGGCTCAATTATTGGTTGGGTGTCATGCCACATAACAAAAGGTTACTGGTTCGATTCCCGGTCAGAGCACATGCCTGGGTTGTGGGTTCAGTCCCTGGTCAGGGCACATACAAGAGGCCACCAATTGATGTTTCTCTTTCACATCAATGTTTTTCTTCCTCTCTTTCTCCCTCCCTTCCTCTCCCTCTAAAATACAATTAAAAAATCTTTAAAAAAAGAAGAAAGCAACTCAGGGTGCCCTGTCAGGGATGATAGCTACCACTGCACTGCATACTCGAAGTTGCTGGGAGTGGATCTTAAGCATTCTCACCACACACACACACACAAGATTTAACATTGTGAGGTGGCGAATGTATTAATAATCTTGATCTTGGTAATCACTACATAATGTATATGTAACTCAACTCATCGTGTTGTACATTCAAATATATGCAACTATATTTCTCAATTATTCCTCAAAGTTAAAAAAAAAGTTCCCAGTCAGAGGCATCTGTAGGGCTGTCAGGATGAACAACACATAGAGACTTGTGTTTGATAGAACAGATCTCACCAGAATATGAAGACATAGGGCATTATATCTTAATATTCTAATCTCAATATTAATTGGAATTTTTATGATCTCAACATAAGAGAGGCAAGTTTTCTATCTCTATTTATCAGGACCCATCATTTTAGTATTTTTTGTCCTTCTCATTATTCTAGAGTAACAAGTAACCAAACAGGCAAGACACATGAAACATAATCATCAAGCACATTTCCCCGCTCTCTCCTTAAATGGATTGGGTGGGGTGGTGATTCTCTGGCTCCTAGAAGAAAACTCAGGCAGGCTCTATGGAGTTTCTGGTTACGTTCCCCAGGTCCCCCAGTCCATAATTAATGTCTTATATTGCGGGAAAACCATGATGGTTTCATGTTAAGGCTTCTCTTCATAATGCTCAAGGCCAACAACAAGCTAGGCTCTTACAAGGAGGAAAGGGGTGTGATTGACTTAAGCTCTTTCACTAAACAGCTTGGTGAGGCAGCTCCCTACCCTGCAAACACGGCTAGTGGCACTTAGAGAGAGTGAGTGAAGAGCAAAGCAGAGGCTCCCCTTCTTACCCGACTGCTATAGTAGTAAGCAGAAATCCCACTCTGTAAACTTGGCAGGTGTTTAAAATGCACCTGGTCTCTGTCTCTCTCTCATTCTCCCTTTCTTTGTCATGCTTTTGTGGATTCTTCAGAGACCCGTATCTTAGGGTCAGGTGCCCTAGTGTAGAGCCTGAGACAGGGGTTCTTGTCCAAATAATCTGTGAGGAAGACCTCTGGGGAAACAAATCTAAGGGACAGAGAGGAGCAGGATGGGACAGGAGAAAGAGCCTGGCCAAGATGTTACACCTGAAGTTTAGTCTCCCCCTGGTCCCATGGAGAGCTGTGGAGTGTGTCCTGCAACACTAAGGTCGTTAGGCCTTGAGGTGAGGCAGCTGAGCTTTTACGCCTGTGCAATTTTCAGTCTCTGGCCTTGGGCAGCCTCCTGATTGGAGCGAGGCATAAACCACAAGCCATCACTGGGCGAGGGGGCTCCTGTCAGCCAGGGTGGTCCTCCAGAGAATGGAAACAGCTGCGATTTGCTAGTATCGGTACTCACGGTAGCTTGATGGTGGATGCACCTCCTCAGGTAAAGAAGAGTTGGGCAGAGCACCGACAGCATCTGCTAAACCCACTCCCTGGACTAGAGCCATTTTGCCTGCAGTTCTTTTCTGTTAGGCTCTGCTCACTCCTCTTAGCAGCCCCTGGGAAAGAATATAAGAAGACCCCATGCTGGCTACAGGCTATCCTAAAAATGGTCCTGTTGGACCCGTCTCACTACACTAGAGGTATGTGACGGGAATCAGAGAACATTATCAACTCTTTCCAAAAGTCCTCCTTCAAGCTCTTCTCGCCACTTTCTCAGCCTCTCCACGCCTCTCAGCTCTGCTTGGTGATCTTCATGAGGAAATATAGCTCCCATTGTCTTCATAACTTTACCAAAACGGGCACAAGAAGTCTTAGTCCTATTTTAACATCCTGATAGATTAATTTAGAATAATTTCCATACGCCATATTGTGTTTGATGGATGGAGCACCTGGAGGTTACATGACTACGTGGTACAACCCAAATTACTACATTCAACTTCAGGAAAATCAGTGTAATGATTTTCTGTCAGACTAGGTACTATTTTATGCTCTGTAAGATAACAAAACATTTCAAACAGTTTATTAGAGGAAAAACTTAAGATTTAGAAAATGCGATGTAAGTTAACCTAACTGAAAATTTGGGGTGGGAAGCTTGAAAATCTTGGATTTAAGCAACGTTAGAGCAGTGGTGACGGTTGGGAGCATAGTTTGAGAATGACTGACGTGCCTGGTCATACCAGTGGACAGCGGGTGCTTCTGGTAACACCTCTGGCCTGTATCAGACCTGCCTACCCCGCTCCCACACATTCACAAAGTACTTCTTTCACCATCTAATTTGACATTTTCCAAAACAGAAAAACATAATGAAGTGATTATACTTGTATTTACCAAAAACTAGAAACAAATGTCTCTCAACCTCTCAACGGGGAGTGGATAAACACACCGTGGTGTATCCATGCAATGAAATACGACTCAGCAACATACAGGAATGAACTACTGACAAATGTGACAACACCAAGAAATCTCCAATGTATTGTGTTACAGGAAAGGAACCAGACTCAAAAGGCTACATATTGGATGATTCCATTTACCTGACATTTAGGGTAAGGCAAAACTATAGGGAAAACAAGACAGACCAGTGCCAGGTTTGATGACAAAAGGGTACCTGGGAATTTGAGGGGTAATGGAACTCTTCAATAACTAGATGGGGGGGATGGTTATAAGACTGTGCACTTTTGATATTTTTTACAGAACTGTAGGCTTACAAAGATAAATTTTACCCTCTGCAAATTTTAACTGAATTTAAAAATTATGCCTGGCTTAGCAATAAACTTACTGTTACACAAGCCAAAAATAATGTTAATTAAAGTAAAAAAAACATAAATAATATATTTACTGATAATTTAAAAAATTCCTGCCTTTTTTAACCTAATAGCATCAGAATCTTTAATTCTAAGAGAAATTTCAAAATATTTTCCCCACAAAAAAATTGTAATCAATGATGAATTCCTCTTCATAATTAATTCCAATCCATGCATATCAGATTAGTAAAGTATTTATTGAAAACACATTTAAAGTAGCCCTCCAAAAAAAATCAATCTTAACTAAATACCTGTTTCGATAGGTCCCACTGATTCTTTTACAAGGAAGTCACTCAGACATTGCATGTGTTATACCTGTTCTAATGACCCAGGAGCGAATACAAGCCAAACTAAGCTGAACTTTTTCTGATTTCTCTATATTCATGCAGGTATGGAATGTCTGTGTAGACCGAATTTCTGGGGCCGACACAGGGCCTGGCACTTGGCAGGAAAAGGTTGAACTCAAGACCCATTTCTTCACTGAGCCAATGAAATTCACATAGCACACTTTTTCCTACCACATTGCTCACCATTTTCAAAGCAACTGTAAATCCATGGCAGGGAAAGGGACCAAATCAACGGTAACCAAGTCAGTAGTAAAGATTTCTGTTACTAACACAGTCTGTTCTCCAGGCTAGCTCCACAACCAACCGATACTTTTCATGGGGTTCGCAGATCTATGAAGAGAATTCAAATCACTTCCTCTGTTTTGTGGCAAAGTTCAGTCAAAATTAAGGTTAGCACAAAGCAATCTTTTCCAGAGGACAATTAGAAATCACCAAATGAAGATTAAAATGCATAAATGCTTCAAGAGTAAAAATGTACCACTTTTCTAAGGCGTAATGTACTCTAAAAGCATGCCTTATATAATATTGGGAAGTTTCTATATAATAAATTAATACATTTAATAATAGAATTTCTGTATATTGCTGAGAAATATAGGAGCTAAGTATAAACTTGAGTAAAACCAGCTAACTCAATACACTTCAGTTAACGGCAAAAAGTACACCTCTGTACTCCTAGGTTCAGAAAATTGTACATATGAAATCTTTCTTTTTTACACAAAGTAAGTCATGGACATTCTGAATGACCTGCAAGCCTGAGATCCCCTTTATGTGTGACATCACCACGTGTAAATCCGTGTGTCTGGCCGGGGGCAGGTATTCAACCATTCCAACTACTTTGGGGCAATGATTTTTATCTTTTGTCTCTCTGTCTCCCAGGCCCCTGGTGCAGGCGTGCAACATATGAGTTCAAACCAATCTGGAATGAATCAGTGAAAATGCATGAAAGTTAAAATGAAAACCAACTCTACACATTGACAGTGAGAGTTAACATTTATCGGTGTTACCCACGCATGGTCACCGCCCTGTGTGTTCCACACACACCGCCTTACTGAATCCTTACAACAACTTAAGAAGTAGGTACCGTTATTGTCCCCCTGCTCCTGGTTTAAGCAATGCGTGTCTCACAGGTAACACATGATGGAATTTAAATTCAAACCCAAAGAGTCTGTCTTTGGAATCAGTTACCCTAACTACTTCATAATATTATCTCCCTATTTACCTTAGACTACAACCTTCCAGGCAAGGTAGGTAGACATAAATGCCATATTTTGCTCCCTTTTTCCTTACACATGTATTACCATATGAGGAGTAATTTAGCACTATCCTTTTAAATTTTCTTTCTAATTTGTTCAAAATGAAACAAATGATTATGTAAAACTCACTCGAGTACCTGGTTATTTCTAGACTTAGTTGATGAAACTATTCTCAGCAGATTATATTCATTTTATCTGCAAGTTTTAAATGACATGTTAGCATCTCTGGCCCAAGTTTTAGGCTAAATATAGCAATTATGTTCTACAGGTGAAGGTCACTTTGGAGAATGCTCCATCTAAAAACTAGGACTTTTAGAGACATCTATGGAAAGAGAATAAATGTAAAAATATCTCTTTAAATTTTAGGCTCAATATACACAATCTGGCTTGAGTTACAATTCTGTTTGCCCATACCTTTTAGAAAAAAGCATTTGTTTAGTCAGGCTCCGCAGTTTTCTCAGAGCAAATACAATCCTTCTGTTTGCAGTATTAGAGTTTTAAAATCAATTTACAATGAAATCAAGAGAAAAAACTGACCAGTTTAAGTTAATGTTCTATCTATTAATGCAAGGATTAGATCAATTTCTATATTAATCTTATTTTTATTAGCAGCTCAGACAGAAGCTGGAAATGGGGTCTTTATGGAAATTTTTTGGAAGAATTCCTTTATATTGACCAAAGGAAAAGTACAGGGCAGAAAAAAGCAACTGTTTGGGTTGATTGCATTGATGGTCCTAATTAATGGTCTCCTTGTATCTCTGTCCTTTGCCCTGTGACTACCGTGCCATTTCTCCTACCATATTTCCCCTCTCCTTAAACCTGACTGACCTGTAACTTCCTTCAGCCAGCAGAATGTAGCCAAAGTGACACTGTGACAGTTTCAATTTAGGCCTCAACATGCCTTCCACACTTCCTGTCTTTGTCTCTGTCTCTCTTTCTCTCTGTCTCTCTGAATGTCTTTCTGTCTTTGTCAGTCTCCCTCTCTCTCCCCTCTCCTCTTTCTTTGCCACTCAGAGTCCCTTCTCTTCCCTCAGAACAGGCTAGTCTGTTGAGGATAAGAGATTACTGGGGGAGGGGAAAGCTGTGGCACCCCAGCCAACAGCCAACCAACTCTTAGAACCAGCGTGGCTTAGCAGCCTCATGGCTGACCACACACACAAGGGAGCCAAACAAGACAGGAACAGCCCAGGGCAGGCCAGCTTGAATTACTGACCCGCAGAACTGGCGCTAAATAAATGGCTCCTGATGAAGTCACTATGTTTTGGGATGGGTTTCTGGTTTTTTGTTTGCTTGTTTAATGCAGCAATAGCTGATGCAGTCTCTCTTATAAATAATACATATAAAAATAATTCAAAGAATATTTTAAAAATTGTATCAGCCTTTTAAAAGTCAACTCTTTATGAAATATTTATACCTCAAGGAAAACTATATTATTATTTAACATAAAGTATGACTTTCTAATCTTAATTTATTTTCCTTGATACATTTTTAATGTGTTCCTAGTTTTCAATAAATGTGTTGAATTGAACTGGATATCTGATTGTCTTTAACAACTCGATGTTTTATGAGAAGCACAGTGATAGAAAAACCTTAAGGCTCTGTCTGGACTCAGGAATAATAAGTGTATGATGTAAAAGATTTAAACTTAATGTATAATAACTAAATATTAGGGCATCTATAATGTTCTTAAAAAGTTTAAACAAGGACCAGGGCAGCGGCATTTATTGTCACGGGATTTGTTTTGTTTTGTTTTTGAGCACTGTTCACAGTAAGAAAACTTGGCGTTTCCCTCTAGCGTTTGTGCGTGTGTGCGTGTGTGAGACCGGAAATCTTCTCAAATCAATATTCATCCTTACAATCACTATTATTTTCTAGTTTATTCTGTTACATTATGTTCTATGGGTTCATTTTTTGTAATGCTAGTCTCCAGCCAATGAACTGATTTTATAACCTACTCATGAGTCAAGACCTCTAGTTTGAAAAACACTGGCTTAGGAGCTAGTTTTCATCTGCTATGAGCTGCAGTCATTGGAAAATGTTTTGATGATGAAGTACTTGCCTAAGGGTTGAGCTGTTCTTTGCTCACAGTTAAGATTTTTTTCTCCATTCTGAGTGGCCACAGGTAGTTTTTCCAATATAGTAATGACAACGATTAACAACTGCCTCGTGCTTCTGTGATTACAAAACATTTTTCATACATACTGCCGCAAACCTCCATTGGGTTAATTGGCAGAGGCAACACCATATTGTGCAATTAAGTTCAATTCTAGGTAGATCTATAATTTTATTATTCAAGATAAAGTGAACCTTCGGAAGGAAGACACATGACACCATTTTCCCATGTCTTGGAAACGCAGTTAGTTTTGAATGTGTGATGTGCAGGGATCTACCTTCTGGGAAAGGCACACACCACTGGAACCCAAAAGCTTCTCACAGCCATATCAAATAAGTTAACCACGTTCGACTGCAGTTGCCGAACTATTTAAAATTGACCGCTTTGAACCCTGGTCAAAAGAAGATACAAAGCCAAAGATCTGTAGAAAACAATTATATAAGCTGTCTCTAAGAGGAAACTTTCTTTCTTCATAAGTATCCCTTGGGAAAGAGGGCCCCAATTTACAGCCAGGTCCTAACAAAATTACTAACGTTTCCAGTGTTTTCTAGATTACTTTATTTGAACAATACAACAATATTTGGGAAAGAGATCATAGCCTGCAGTTATCTCAATTAATCCTAATTTGGATACTTTCAGAGGTTTAGTTAAGTAGAACTAGCATAACAGAAAGTTTTAAAAAATTAATGGAGATTTAGGAATTACTCCCAGGTGGGCATGATCTCACAATTCCAAATGTTATATGTAATTTAAAGGGGCCTTTTCAGGACCACTTTTAAAAATCAATACAATAAGTGGTTTCATAGATCACCCCTAATATATGCATGATTAATGGCAAAAAAACCCTATTCTAATTTATGCAAATGATATTTATGGTTGGCCTAAAATTTCCAGGGGTTGTATTGAATATCACACGCGGTTTCTAAAATTGCAGCATCTCAAACAATGTAAGCCCATATGGATAAGATTTGCTCTGGAAAACTGTAGTAGATGACTCCAAAAGATGATTCAGTGGTAACAAAGGGAATGTGTCCAAAAGTCACATGTAGATTTTTGGTAAGAAAAATAAATGAAATAAAGTAAGTTCCATGAAATGAGGACAAAAGGACTATTCATTAAAAAATATATTAGTATAATATAGCAGACACTGTTATCTGTCAACTCAATACTCATTCCTTTTTCTTTGTAAATAAGATTCCAATCTCATTTAGATTAGCAATGCCTTCAGTCCCAGGTAATGAATCATGATTTGTCTAAACTGGTGATGCTCAATCCTGATGACAAATTATAGTCACCTGGGGACAATTCTGGCAGTCTTGGTATTGGTATAAGGGTAGATAAATGGATCAGAAATTAGTCCATAGATAGACCCATACATATAATGTCACTTAAATGGGACTGTCCCAGATAAACCTGAACTTAAAGTCACCTAAATATAAGCAAAGCAAAGCAAAACAAAAGTGTGGTGTAACCATAGATACTGTTTTATCTCAAGCCTATCAAATGGATACTAGTTTTATCTTTGAGAGGAAGACATGGTGTAAATAAAGGTTGCTCCCTCCATGTACTCCTCTATCTAATGGTAGATGGACTACCAGTGAAATTCTATACTCAGTGCTCTATACTGCAAAGGTAAATGAGGAGTAGAAGGAGGGTTAATCAGGTGAGGATTCAGTTTGCCTTGGTGTGCTAATGAGGTGGTATTAAAAGCAATCTTAGGCCCTGACTGGTGTGGCTCAATTGATTGGACATCATCCCACAAAGTGGGGCAGTTTGATTCCTGGTCAGGGCATATGCCTGGGTGTGGGTTCAGTCCCATCACGGTGCAGAACGGCAACGGATCGGTTTCTCTCTCACATCAAATGTTTCTCTCCCTCTCTTTCTCCTTCCCTCCCTTTTCTCTCTAAAAATAAATAAAATCTTTTTTTAAGCAATCTTAGAAACACTGTGGTCCAGCTGTATTGCTTAAGCATGAAATAGCCATTTAATAAAATCAAAATCTCTCCAAAATGAAGCTCACATTTATTCTAATGTGACATGATATCTCTGGACTAATTTATAGGACCTGCAACATCCTCACAGACATGTCCCCTAAAGCAAGGGACATAAAGGAAAGAATAAACAAATGGGACCTCATCAAATTAAAAAGCTTCTGCATGACTAAAGAAAACAGCACCAAATTACAAAGAGAACCAACAGTATGGGAAAACATATTTGCCAATGATACCTCAGACAAGGGCCTGATCTCCAAAATATATAAAGAACTCACACAACTCAACTCCAGGAAGACAAACAACCCAATTAAAAAATGGACAAAGGACTTGAACAGACACTTCTCCAAGGAAGACATACAGAGGGCCCAGAGACATATGAAAAGATGCTCAGCATCACTAGCCATCAGAGAGATGCAAATTAAAACCACAATGAGGTACCATTTCACACCAGTCAGAGTGGTCAACATAAACAAATCCACAAACAAATGTTGGAGAGGATGCGGAGAAAAGGGAACCCTAGTGCACTGTTGGTGGGAATGCAGACTGGTGAAGCCACTGTGGAAAACAGTATGGAATTTCCTCAGAAAACTAAAAATTGAACTGCCCTTTGACCCAGCAATTCCGCTGCTGGGATTATACCCTAAGAACCCTGAAACACCAATCCAAAAGAACCTGTGCACCCCAATGTTCATAGCAGCACAATTTACAATAGCCAAGTACTGGAAGCAACCTAAGTGCCCATCAGCAAACGAGTGGATCCAAAAACTATGGTATATTTACACAATGGAATTCTATGCAGCAGAGAGAAAGAAGGAGCTTATACCCTTTGCAACAGCATGGATGGAACTGGAGAGCATTATGTTAAGTGAAATAAGCCAGATGGTGAGGGACAAATACCATATGATCTCACCTTTAACTGGGACATAATAAATAGACAAAAGAAAGGAAACAAAATATAACCAGAGACATTGAAGTTAAGAACAATCTAACAATGGTCAGGGGGGAGTGGGGAGGGGACAGTGAGGAGAGGGGATTACAGGAACTACTATAAAGGACACACGGACAAAATCAAGGGGAGGGTGGAGTTGGGGGAGGGAGGGGGGTTTGGCTGGGGTGGGGTGGAGGGATGGGGTAAAAGGCACACAACTGTAATTGAATAACAATAAAAAATTAAAATTAAAAATAATAATAATTTATAGGACCTGCTTTTCATCTTTTTTTCCTCCATCCTCACACTATGAAGGCTTCATAGAAAGAAGGTAGCACATAAGATTTTTTTGGTGTTAGTGGTCCAGCACAGCTCCAACACAGGAGTCACAAAAATGTAGACGCAGTTTTCTGAAGTGAAGTGAGCAGTGTCATACTATCTGAGAGACCTGGGTTCATTGTTCATTGCAAATAAGAAGAGCTATGTTCCCAGTGGAAACTGAGATCAGCAACTGCCTAATGACCAGAAATGCCCCTTGGCAGTCAGTTCGGTGAGGACAGTATCTTCATGTTTATTCTGTATCTGGGGGCCCTGAGTTTCCCTCAGAATCATTTTTTCCTTTCCAATCTATGATGAATGTACCACTCTAATCTCTCATTGTACATACTTTCTTACTACCAGCCTTTCCAGCCTTGAATATCTGGAGCTCGGATTGAGCACTCAATTAAATCATCCAGGCCCTTCAGAACTGCCTGCCTTTCAAAGAGCTTGCTAAGGGCAGTTGTCATTGTTGACCCACCAATGAGCAAATACTCATACCTAGATCCCTAAGTCTAGGGCAATAAATGTCTTTCATTTATGGCCATTCTCAATGCCAATCATCTTTAATGCAGCAAACAAATGACCTTAAACTTTATCATCATAAAATCACTCCAACTCTAAAAGTTGTGGGGGTAAGAAGATCTGGGTTCGAATCTCACTTGCGAACATGCAATCTGTGGTTAGAAAATTCTCTTTCCCATTCTCTTAACCAAAACAGATGACTCCTAGAAGGGCACATATCCTTCTGGCAATGGTAGGCAGGTAAGAGGTGAACCACTTTGAACAGCACATGTAGCCCTTCATGACCTGACCTCCATCCAGCCATGCCTTGCCGCTGCAGCTACTCCTTGCCTTACATTTTGCCCTTCAATAACACAGAGTCAGCGGTGGATCCTGGGAGCCTGGCAGGCCTTTGTGCTTTTAACCAAGTAGTTTACCCTGCCTTGAATGCCTCTCCATGCTCTCATTCACCTGGCCAACTCTTCTCCATGTTCCAAGGCTGCCGTTCCTACTCTTCCTGGGCAGTTGTAAATCATTCCTCCCTGAGGATTTCACGGTACTTGGCCCAGCCCTTCATCAGAGTACGTTCCTGATGTCTAATGCATTGTTCTTATTTGTGTCTCTTCTATAAATTCTGTGAATAAAGGGGACTGGGTTTTTTCAACTCTGAATCCTTAGGAGCTAGCAAAGTGCCAGGCACATTATTAGGACTCAATAACTGTTTGTGGACAGTCAGCCTCAAAGTAAGAGATGCGTCAGCGCTCATGCCCTCTGACGCAGCAGCCAGCGTGCCCCTGGTACACTGTTAGGCTTGATAGGTATTTGTTGACAGACAGATAGGAAGATTAAATGCATCAGTTTACTAACAGTTTAAAACAGAACTTCCATAAAATTACATTACTGGAAGTTTTTTCTACTTTGATTAGACTGTATATTCAGGAATTTTTTTTTAAAGGCTACAAAGGCCATTCAAATATAGTAAAAGATAGGATGAAGACTATCTAATTACCAACCACCTCACAGATGCGAATGATTTGGAAGCACAAGGGCAAAAAGCCAACAGCTCAGAAACAATAAAATAAAATAAATAAGAAATTGCAACACAGAAGATGAGGTATTTACAGTGGTTATCTATGCTACATGATTACTACGTGGTTTTCTCTTTAAGCTACTAATGAAAAATTACAAGGAACACTAAATGAGTAAGACTGCCTTTGACACACACGTGAAAGCATCCTCTAAGTTGCACACCAGCAACAGAGTTTCTCAGCTATGAGGTGATGCCCATCAGATATGAACTGATGGCTTTAAACTTAAATCCCAGGCTACAACTCCCTGTGTGCAGTTTTCCAGCTGTGTCAGAGAAATGTACTCCTTCTCAGAGAATTCTACACTCAATGTACTAAGCCAAGAACTGAAGTGACTTGGCCTCCCTATTAATACTTCACACCTAAAACAAAGACAGTAAATCTTTGGCAGAGATTTAAGCCCCAGTTCTTCAGGCTTCTAATCCACTGTCCTTCTGGTCATAAATTTGGAATGGTGACACTGGAAGCATGAATAATTAAGGGAGAGCATTGCTAATATGCTCAAATATGCACAACGGAGAGATGGCACAGACAGCAATCTGCCGATAATCAAAAGAAATAAATTGAAGCTGAAGGCCTTCGGGTTATGGGACTCAGCGGAGTCATGTACAAGTACAGGCCATCTCGTCTCTGCCACTTCAAACGTACATACATGAAGACACGGCTTTGATGGAGGCTCACATATCAGAGTGGATGCCACTTAAAATCAGAGAAGCACAGAGCAAAGGGACAATGAGCTGTCCACCTAGGATACTTTCTGCCAATCAAAATAGGTAAGAAGATGACACACCATCTCAGGAGCCTTCATAATTAATTTTGAAATCTTGCCACCCTTCACCATTTAAATTCTGTTCCCAGTTCTGGAGCGTGGGGCGGTTTTCTTTCCAATTGTTTCCCATTGTTCCTTAACCCAGACAAGATTAGAATAAGGATGAAAAGCCATAAATCACAGATAAAGTGTTTTATTAACTTACCTCCAAAATATTCAAAATTACTTACAAGTAATTCCTCATTTCTCATGGGACCCCGAAATGAGGAACATAAAAAATATTTACATATTTGCACAAATGTAAGAAGTGCCATTTTTAAAATGTCAAAGACCATGAGCAGCTTTTTGGAAATTTTCTATTTCTAATAATTATTTCCCATTTAAATCAAACCCTCAAAGTGTTTTTATTATTACATTTCTTCAACTAAAAAACTATATATAATTCAAGATTGATGCAACCAGAATATTTCATTTTGATTTTGATGAATATCCCTGAAACTCTTAGTGTTAAATTCCTGAAAAGAGGAATTTCAAAATTCTTTCTGGATTCTGAAAATTTCCTCAAACTTTCCTTGCTTTGTTTTTTCCTAATCTGCTTATTCCTAAATGCTTTTGTTAAGACAACAAGACTGTGCCCTTTTAGAAGTTAATCTCTTAGGTTAACCTTTCTTTTAGGAGAAAGAGTCCTCTGTGGCCTGAGAATTAATCACCAGGTGGTTCCTTTTACAAGGGATTTGGTAAGGCTGATTCTTGACACCATCCTTCATCATTAGCACTCTAATCACAAACCCTTAACCACTGTTCAGATCCTGTCTGGCAGATTAACTGGGGAGACCAAAGCTTGACACAGATTTCCTGGGTGTTTGATCTTCACAGAAAGACTTGTTTCTGTTGGTTGCTATTTCTTTAGTACCTGCTCACAAAAATGGTGTGTGACTTTGACCTAAGGTAGCCTTCCCATTCCCACCAGAAGACCACCACTTACTTAACAAAAGATCTGTTTACCTAGCCCTTATAATCTCTGAGAAGGTGCTGCCCACCAAGATCTGCCACTTCAATCCTTTCTGCAGGGCTGTGCACCTGCCTCGTTTCCACATGCTTTGTTCCCCACGGCCTGCACATACAGCCTTCTTCCTTGGGCCACTGGAACTGCCCTAGAATGGAGAGCTGGAAATGCTTGGGAAGTTCTGCCCCACCAGGACAGCCCACAGTCAGTGGCAGACTGGCTCAGGAGCATACAATGAAAGCTCCCTTACTGCAAGGCAGGACATATTCTGAGGGGCACTTATGCTCCACAGCATCCCAAGGGATCATGCTGAGGCTGAGACTTCCCATGGAATGGAACCTTTATTTGGCATCCTCCCTGTCCCTGGCCTGCTCCCACCTCCCTTTGCCCTTCTGTCCTGGGATCCATACCTAATGCATACTGCCTGCACCTCAGGGTCTGCTTCTGGGAAATCCAAACTAATAGGGCTGGGATAAGAGCTGTTCAGTCACCAGAGGAGAAGGAATAAAAAAAGAAGAAAGCTAATAGCTTTACAGAGCATTACTCTTTCCAGACCCTGCACTAAGCACATTAAATGTATTAACTCATTGGATCTTACCCAAGGGTAAGGCATGAATCATGAGGGCAATTTGAAGAAAACTCAAAAGCTAAGGTGGAGAAACGTAAGGAGTGGGTCCTATGACCCTCTGTCCTGTCATTGCCACTTCTAACCTAAGAAGGGCATTTTCTCACTCTGCCCCTTGTTTGCAAGAGGAATAAAAATAAAAACATAAAAATGGCCAACAGGTACATGAAAAGATGCTCAACATCACTAACCATCTGGAAAACGCAAAGCAAAACTACAATGAGATATAGCCTCACACCTGTTAGAATTGGCCGTTATTAAAAAGACAAGAAATAAAAACTGTTGGCGTGAATGTGCAGAAAAGGGAAGCCTTGTGCACTGTTGGTGAGTATGCAAACTGTTACAGCCACTAGGAAAAGAGCAAGGAGGTTTCTCAAGAAAAAAAAAAGAAAATTAAAAATATACCTACCATGTGATTCAGCAATTCCCTGTCTGGGTATTTGTAAAAAAAAAAAAAAAACTAATTCAAAAATATATATGCAATCCCCCATATTCACTGCAGCAATTATATATAATAACCAAGATATGAAAGCAACCTAGGGGTCCTTTGCTGAATGGATTTTTAAAATGTGGTATGTATACAGTGGAATATTATCCAGCCATAAAAAAGGATGAATGAATAAACCTTGAAGGCATTGTATTGTGTGAAGTAAATCAGAGAATGACAAATACCGTATGATCTCACTTATATGTGGAATTAAAAAAAAAACCCCAAGCTCATAGATACAAAGAACAGATTTAGATTTGTGGTTAAAAAATGGGTGGAGGTCAAAAGGTACAAATTTCCAGTTATAAATAAATAAATCATGGGGCTGTAATGTGTAATGTACAGCATGGTATATATAGTTAATAAAAATGTACTGCACAGTTGAAAGTTGCTAAGAGAGTAGACCTTAAAAGTGTTGATCACAAGAAAAAAATCTGTGACTCTGTGTGGTGATGGATGATAACTAGACTTGTCCTGGCAATCATTTCACAATATATACAAATATGAAATCATTACATTGTACACTGGAAACTCATATAATTCTATAGGTATTATACCTCAGTAAAAAAGAGTAATAATAAACATTTATTGTGCTTTAACTACAATGCGACAGCCTAATATATATACCTATGCACACACACACACACACTTATACTTACATATACATGTATAATCCATCACTATGTAATAAGATGACTTGGAAGCAACAAGAGATGAGAGAGAGAGAGAAACTGTCTGAGTCAGGCAGCAGTGGTGGAACTGGAATATGAATACCAGTCTGGCCAATTCCTGAATCAATGCTCTTATCTACTATGCCATATGACTAAAAACCAAAAAGGAACATTCACTAAATAAGCAATTTAACATAGTTTTCTAAGGTTCTTTATGCAAAGACATCATAATTTCTTTGCACCTGCTCTTCTTAGAAGAAATGTCATGTTGAAAGGATGAGTTAATAAATATATTATTTTAAGCCTTCAAAAGAAAAAAGATATGGGTCCTAGAAAAACCTAGAACAAACTGAAAATCAGATTAGGCAATGTATATGGCCAAGGGTCAAAAAATAAGAAACACTTGCCTCTCAGTCCATGAACCCTGAATGAAACCTAGAGATATTTTCCTGTGCCTCAGTTTACTCATCTGCTAAATGCGTGTCCTTCTTTAGCATGATGGGGCAAGGATTCTGGAAACTGGAAGTATTAAGAGAGGATGCTAGAGGTTCAGGAAGGGGACCCATCTTGGAAAGTGTGACAGTGCTCCTTGGGAAATGTACAACTTTGTAAGTCATCTGAGTTAGAGAATTTGGCTTCGATACACTGATTATATCGCCAAATAGTCCCGCCCCTTTGAAAAGCCACAATATAATGCCGTGTCCTCTGTCTGCCTGAAAAATAGAAATTAAAATTATTCAAGACCAAGGGACCTTAAGAACATTAGGATGGATTTAAGTGTAGAGAAATTTGCTTCAACTTAGACATTAAGAGCAAGCAAGCCATTATCTCAGAAAGAAATGTCCTCCCTTCAAAAGAACACTAGCTATCTGCAAAGAAAATATATATTATTTATATATTTATAAAGAATAAACATATAGAGGAATTCTCAGCAGAAACATACACACACTCACGCAATACTAATAAGAAATCAGTGCCTGAGCTCTATGGAATGAAAATAGTAATAATTTTTTTTGTTTTCCACCCATGGTGAATAAGATAGCAATTATTATTTATCACCATATAATTCTGTCTCTCTGCCATGTGAGTTGGCAGTAATTCTCGTCAAGTGGTTAACTCTGGGTTAGCCTGGTGACTTGCTTTAACTCAGAAAATGTGTTAGAAACCATGGTGGGCCAGCTCTAAGCATAGGCCTCAAGAATTCTTGTATGTTCCATTCTCCCTTTTGAAACCATACAACCACTATCTGTAGAAGCCCAGCAAAACCTGCTGGAGGATGAGAGCACCATGGTATTGCCCCATTACTATGCTGGTCTATAGTCAGGAGATCTCCAGAGCAGCGCTGCTGAGCTGACCCAGCAGCTAACCACAGATGCTTCAGTGGGTCCAGATGGCACCGAAAACCCCCCAGCTGAGCCCAGCCATAAATGCAGGCTCACAGAAACACATGGTGGTTGTTTTAAGCCACTATATTTGGGATGGTTTCCTACATACAAATAGCTCTGATATACATTCTCCTCTTTTGTTTTTAAATTTAATATTGTTTATGATTGTCAATGTAATTATATCATTTTCTTGAGAACCATTCTTTTTATGTTACCTATGAATACTCAAGTATAAAATCACATGTCCGGTGAACAGCCCATTTGAGAGGCAAGGCCACATGGAATATGAAAGCACAGGCTCTCAAGTGGGACGTGCAGAGATCCCCTGCTGACCTTGTGCAAGTTACCTCAGCTTCTCTCATCTGGAAAATCGAGAAAATAATAACACATAAATTTGATTATTGTGAAAATTAAATAAATTAAATAAATACACTAAAAGCCCTCAGAAAAGTACCTCACATACAGCCAGCACTAAACATAAGCAAGCTATAAGGGTTAAAAATGGCAAAGCTCTTCCCATCATACCGAATGTGTATACTCCTATACATTCCTATCTTTTTTATTCTTAAAGTTTCCATGTAATGTGGGCGAGGAGATATAAATTTATCGCCTTTTGACAGATGAGGAGAATGGGTTCAGACAATTTAAGTGACATAACCCTAGTTGCTATTTCAGAGTCCAAAACTCTTTCACTGAAGTACACTAAAGACCTGCCCAACCAAAACCCACACACAACGCACTAGCTGGATAAATTATGGCATATCCACCCAATGGGCTATTGGGCCCCCAGGACATACCAACTGACTTGAAGGAATGTTCATGGAGTTTTATTGAGAGAATTAAAGCAAGATGCAGAAAAGTGGCTATGATATAATACCATTTTTTGTAGCACAAGGACAAAGAAATCTGTACTTACCTATGAATGTGTGTGTGGGAGTATACATATACTTATATACCCACACACATATATACCTATGTATATATAATTGTGCCTTACTGTGTGAGCTTAAAAAATTATGTAAGACACACAGTAGGTTGTGATAATAAGAGATGTAAAATGGGGAGAAAAACAGGAAAGCATCACCCAAAAATAATGCACTAAAAAACCCTATAAGTATGCATATAATCCTATTTGCAGGAGTGGTTATATAAAAATATAGATATAAATTTTTGTGATTTTTAAAAAATTATTTTATTGTTGTTCAAGTACAGTTGTCTGCATTTACTCCCCACCACTCCCCACCACCCCAGCCATCCCAACCTCCCTCCCCTGCATCCAACCCCTCCTTGGTTTTGTCCATGTGTCCTTTACAGTTCTTCCTGAAAACCCTTCCCGCCTTTCCCCCATTAACCCCTCCCACCTCCCCTCTGGTTGCTGTCAGATTGTTCTTAATTTCAATGTCTCTGGTTATATTTTGCTTGCTTGTTTGTTTTGTTGATTAGGTTCCACTTAAAGGTGAGATCATATGGTATTTGTCTCTCACTGCCTGGTTTATTTCACTAGGATAATGCTCTCCAGTTCCATCCATGCTGTTGCAAAGCATAGGAGCTCCTTCTTTCTTTCTGCTGCATAGTATTCCATTGTATAAATGTACCATGATTTCCTGATCCATTCATTTACTGATGGGAACTTAGGTTGCTTCCAGCAGTTGGCTGTTGTAAATTGTGCTGCTATGACCATTGGGGTACACAGGTTCTTTTGGATTGGTGTTGCAGGGTTCTTAGGATATAATCCCAACAGTGGAATTGCCAGGTCAAAAGACAGTTCCATTTTTAGTTTTCCAAGGAAATTCCATACTGTTTTCCACAGTGGAAATGCACCAGCCTGCATTCCCACCAACAGTGTACTAGGGTTCCTTTTACTCCGCATCCTCTCCAACATTTGTTTGTTGATTTGTTTATGATGGCCATTCTCACCAGTGTGAGATGGTACCTCATTGTGGTTTTAATTTGCATCTCTCTGATGATTAGTGATGCTGAGCATCTTTTCATATGTCTCTGGGCCCTCTGTATGTCCTCCTTAGAGAAGTGTCTGTTCAAGTCTTTTGCCCAGTTTTTAATTGGATTGTTTGTCTTCCTGGGGTGGACTCATGTGAGTTCTTTATGTATTTTGGAGATCAAACCCTTGTCCAAGCTATCATTGGCAAATATGTTTTCCCATACTGTTGGTTCTCTTTTCATTCTAATGCTGTTTTCTTTTGCCATGCAGAAGCTTTTTAATTTGATGAGGTCCCATTTGTTTATTCTTTCCTTTTTGTCCCTTGCTCTAGGGGACAGATCAGTGAAAATATTGCTGTGTGGAATGTCTGAGATTTTCCTGGCTCTGTTCTCCTCTAGGACTTTTATGGTGTCACAACTTATATTTAAGTCTTTTATCCACCTTGAATTTATTTTTGTGTATGGTGTAAGCTGGTGATCAAGTTTCATTTTTTTGCATGTAGCTGTCCAGGTCTCTCAACACCATTTGTTGAAGAGGCTATTTTTACTCTATTTTATGTTTCTGCTTCCTTTGTCAAATATTAATTTATCATAGAGAACTTGGGTTTATTTCTGGGCTCTCTATTCCGTACCATTGGTCTATGTGTCTGTTCTTGTGCCAGTACCAGGCTGTTTTGATTACAGTGGCTGTGTAATACAGTTTGATATCAGGTATTGTGATCCCTCCTACTTTGTTCTTCAGATATAATTTTTTCTTTTGATTTGCAGTTGGATGAATTGGTGAATGTGAAGGGCCAACTCTATAGTCAAAAAGGCTATGATGAATTTTCAGCTGTTTTGGGGTTGGCGCCCTTCCCCACATTGTCTAAGGTTCAACTGTGTTCCATCTGCATTTTTACCATAACACCTTGTGCTATTTATGCTAGAAATAATTTTGGGTTTTATTGATTGAATTTATTGGGGTGACATTGGTTAATAATATTATATAGGTTTCAGGTGTGTAATTCTATAATATATCATCTGTATATTGTATTGTATGTTCACCACCCAAAGCCAAGTTTATACATTTTAATTTTAATTTTTTTATTTTTTGCTTTTTCTTTTTTGATTATTTAATCTTTTATTGTGATTTTCCCATAAATTTTTATTTTATATCAAAAAGTTTAAAGTAAACTTGCCTAAAATTGGTATTTCCTCCTTTTTATTATATCTGATATGATGTGATATAAAATATCAAAATTTTACTACTTGTTCTACAGGGGGAAAAAAGTGCTAAGTCTCCTAAGCCACACCAGTTTACTATTTTCACAGTAGAACTAATTTACTTCTTTCTGATAAATATAGAAAGTTAAAGCTCCTTTGTATTTGTTTCAATACTTAAATTGCACCCATCTCCTCCTCAGTTTGGCCCAGGTTCAACCTTTTGCACTAAAATTAGCCTCTTCCTTCTCTGTAGGATTGGAAAAAAGAAAACAATTTTCTGTGAATCATTCTGAGGCATACAACACTTATTTCATACACTTACTGGTGTATTATAATATACACAGTTAAAGAAGTCTAACTTTAAGTGCATAGTTGGATGAATTTCTACTAATATACATACCCATGGAACCACTATTCAGACTCACTTCTAGAACATTTCCATATCACCCCAGAATTCTCAGGTACCACTTTCCAATACTCCCCAGAGGAAAGTGGATTGCTATTCTCATCTCTATCAGCATAGATTAGTTTTGCCTTCTCTTGAACTTCGTTCAAAAGGAATCCTATTTGATTGGTGCCTGGCTTCTTTAATTTAATATGACATTTATGAAATTCCAGCCATATAGTGCCAATTATTAATAGTTCATTCTAACAATGGGTTTATCCATCTTTTGTTGATAGACAATTGGGTTGTTTGCACCTTGGGTCTATTACAAATAAAAATGTTAATAACATTTCATAACTGTTTTCTGAAGAAAATAATAGGCTCATTTTTCTTAGGCTCATATGGTAGACACATGTATTATTCTAATAAACAGTCTTCCAAAGTGGTGATAGCCAATGTACAGTCCAACAGCAATGCAAGAAAGTTCCACATCCGTATAAAATTTTGTATTGTCTGTCTTTTCAATTTTTGTCATTCTAATGGGTATGCAGCATCTTTTTATACTGGTTTAAGGGATGTACCATGATAAATTTTCTATCTTAATTCTTTACCATAAAAATTCTCTAATACAAAAGTATAAAACTGATCTTAATTATAAAATCCAGTTCTTTTAATTTTTCATATATTAGAAAATTAAAGCATTTGTCTCATTTAATTTTCAGGCAGTGCATAAAATAATTAGGCAATTAAAATTATACTACACAAGTACACCATTAACAGTACACTACTTTGTGAGTACTAGATTACATTTGTTTTCAATTCTAAGAGAACAGCTAAAAGCAATTACTATTAGCCTTTAGTATTTGACCTTATTACAAGTTTTGGGGAAGAAAGTATTCTTGGTTTCTGATTCCAGTCAAACTATAAAGCAATCCTATATGTAATGAATAGTCTTCATGAATAAAATGAGTGGGTTTTAGAAATTACAGTGATTGTAAATCAGGTCTGGAGTTAAATAAAGTAACCACTACAAAGCATATGGCTTGTCTCCTTAAAGGTTCTATTTATATCCATTGGATGACAACATTAGGCACTACATGGTTTCCTTAGCCAGAGTTACAGAGGCCTAAAAATATATTTCCTGGCTTCCACCAGGAACTGGCAGAGTCTCAAAAAGGAGTTCATGGCTTGGCTAAAATGCAGCCATTATTTCAGAGCAACGTTGCCTGCATTGGGGAATGGCCAGGTCCCATTAATACAAGAGGAAGAAGTATTTCTCCCTGTGTTTGAATATTTAGCCATTTTCCAGTTGCATTTGTGATCTAAGGCACACATTAGGGATCACTGGCCATCTGCCTGGCATAGGGTTTAAAGCAGGTTCCATCATCAGTCTTATCCACAGTAAACACGACTTGCTTCTAGGGTTTTCCCTAAGGGACAGACTCTATCTATTGTCACAGTGTTCCAGCACAATATTAGATTATGTTATTTTTCAAGTGTTTTGGTCTTGAATCATCATCACATAACCTTATCTGTCCTCTAGGAAGTTCAGTGAAATCCTGTGGCAAACCCACAGGATTCCCACAATGATGCAAATTTGCATGGAAGGCTATTGGCCATTGATTCCTCATTTTCCTTCAAAGCCCATCGCCCAGCTCATCTGTTTAACTTCAAATTACCTGGCTTGACACCTAACCCAATTTACTTTGCATGCCCCATTTTAATGGCCAGTATTCACATACCACAGTTGAACCTGAGACATCCCCCAAACAGATGCATTTTCTCTCTTCTGAAAATCAGGTTCCTTTTCCACCTCCTTTCTTTATCTCCCAAAGGTACACAACTTTGTCAGTATTCCTGGAGCTTAATGTTGTCCTTTCTTTATAACCAGTCAAGAAATCATGCTTGGCCTTCCTTCAAAGTATCTCTTGTCTCCTCGGCAATTGTCATTCCCTCCCATCTCTATGTGCTCAATGCCAGTATCTCTTAGCTCACCTCTGTGTCTCAGTCTCTCCATCCTTTCAAGTTTCCTTGCACCAAACCCATTTACCTTGCAAACCTTTCCTTCTCAATTAGAGAATCAAATGTATGTGTTTCCACTGGCCTTGGAGATATCCCATAATAATTCTGACCATATCAACCCCCCACTTCTCTTGTTCCTTGCAGTTCAAATGCCAATCATCCCTTTCTGAGAGAAGATGCCTGTGCCACACTGTCAAAGACCCTGCTCCCAGGCCAAGGTAAGTGAGCACTCGAAGCCATTCTCCTCATTACAGAAGACTGGAGCAGGAATAGATATCTGGACCTTGGGATCTGACATTGAAGTTCAGGGACCCTAGTGCATCTCTGCTGTGGCAGGTGGCCACCCACTGGGCAAATTAAACAAGCCATTCTGCAAAGAGATAATGTATTTATCAGGAATATCAGGAGATGTAGGGAGCAGACATTAAGTTCTCTAGAGAAACAGCAGGAGTCATCTTACCTCCTGACTCCTAATTTCTGGTTGCTGTTCTTTATGAGGGCCTAGTGGATTTCTTGCCAAAGCCCTTTTTCCTCCAAAATTAGACTGGCCAAAGCCAATTGGACTGGGCTCTGTTCTTTGTAACTAAATGTAAGTAAACTACATTTGAGCACCATGCCTGTCTTCATTTCTGTGTCTTTGCACAGACTCCCCCCCCATTCTTAAACATTACCTCTCTCTCTCTCATCTAATCAAACTCTTGGCCACCTTTTTGGACTAAGCTCAAACTCCCACTGTTTCCAAGAGGCTCTCTTTGATCCAGCTTTCACTGATTTCTGCCAAGGGGGAAGGCAGGGTGGTGGAAAAAAGAAAAGAAAGCTTGGGAACATCTGTATTTACTCTGTATAATCCTCTCTCCTCTCTCAGCCTCTATTTCCTGATATGGAAATTGAGTAAAATAAAATTTTGCACAAGAGTTTCTCATGAGCCTACATTAGGTCACATACAAAAAAAATGCCTTGCCCAGTTCCTTGTTTCTACTCGGTGCCCACTGAATGTTTCATTGCATTTCTTGTATTTTTGGATTCCTACAGAACTTTGCTTCAACATCAAGTTGACACATGGTAACTACAAAGACATATTAGTTATCCAAAAATACATATGAGCGTGGGCCCAGCTATCTTCAAATATGGAAGAGTTCAAGTGATGTATTTTTCTAGATCAAGAGGCAAAGGGAACCCAACTGAGGTTAACTGAATGCTAGCCTGGGTCACCAGATGTTTACAACCCAACCTGACCCCAGGATATGGAAGGACAAGGACTCAGAGAGAGGAAACCCAAACTCCATTAAAATGATATTTTCCAGAAAATACAGGCTCCGTCTTTCAAGTATATTCCTTGTATTTTTGTTTCATCAGCTCATTGTGCATATTTTCTTGCATTTGGAAATACATCAATGGAAAAAATAAAGATGATTCTATTGCTAAGTTTATGAAAATGAAATTTCTAAGCTGGAAGAATTTCAATTATATTAGAAAATATCAGAACCATAAAAATGTTAGCAGATGGAAGATTACAGAACCACACAACCTGAAAAAAATAACAAAACAGAGAAGTTAAGAATATTGCATGTATAGTAATTTCCCATAACCCCTAAATTGACAACTATACTTCTGTTATACTTCAACTTGTTGATTTAAATGACCAATCAGAACTGGTTTTTGGAAAGTTAGCAAAGAATAAGAGAAATATAAAGCAAAGTTTCAAAGAGGCTGGTTTAATATACATTCTTTTCTTTTATAAAGTTGCAGTAAATTTGGTATAAACTTTAGAAACCTATCAGGGAGACAGTATACTTGATGTCTATTCCTTACATTTTTATGGTGTTTGGTAAGCTATAAAATCTCTGTGCCTCACTTTCCTCATCCCTAAAATTAAAAGATTACTGGTGAGAGACAAAATTAGTACAATTGTTTTGGAAGGTAATTTATCAATGCCTCTTAAAATGTGAGTTACATATACCTTGTGGCACAGCATTTCCTAAAACCCAGCACAAGGAAGCATGTGCTTTCCAGCATTATTTGTAATAGAGAAAAATCTGAAACTAGCCAAACATTCATACACAAACAGAATGACATAAAACTATGGGACGTTCATATAATGAAATACCTCAAATCATATAAAAAATGTAAAGTAGCTCTAGCTCTACTAATATGTTAAGATCTCTAAGACATGAAATAGAAAAAGCAAGTTATATAAAACACAGTGCTATTTACTGAGCACACACTAAACAACATTGCACATTTTCTTCAGATATGTATATTTGTATATTAATGTTCATAAAAAGTTTAGTAGGTTGCACAGCGAACTGACAATATAGCAAACCTGTGTACTTTCTTGGAAGACTCAGAAGTGTCGGAGGGAACACTGACCTCATTTGCATTGTTTTCAGTTTTATACAGAAGAAGCTATTGACATGTTGCAATTGTCACCACAATTAATTTTTTTAATTGGAGTCATCATCTAGATAATTGCTAAGTCCTTTCCCAATTTTACATTTATTGGGAAAATGTGAATGATTTATTATTAGGAAATCTTAACTTAGGTCTGATAACATATCTGACTTTATATCCCTTAGTCTACTATTTTGTAAAACCGGATCTGATTTATAAGCAAATTATTGGGAATTACCTATCATCTCAAAAGGAGTAAAAAATGTGAAACAACTTTACAGATTTGTAGCCAAGTCTTTAGAGCTGTGGGCAGGATATTCATCACCGTCTCCGAGTCGGCGCCAACAGAGGGCTCATCTTACAGTGTGTCAGTGGCTGCAGTGCTGTGGCTCTTGTGAACCGAGAGAGCTGAAAGTATACAGTTGTTGCCAATTCTATCACAAAATTCTAAAGCATAGGATGAAATGCTATTCCTTGTGTTTAATAAAAGGATCTGGCATAAGGCACATATACCTTTTTAAAGTGTTAATTAATAAACCAGTATCCCATTCAATATTCTGTTCTCAAGAGTTATCACAGAAAAGTTTGTTTTCAAATAGAAAAACTGGTTAATCTGAACTTAATAAACTTCCTCCACTAGTTTCACTGATCAGATGAGCTGGCATTACTTTTGCATATCTAATATTATCAAAAATGTAAAATAATATGGATTTATTTATTTTATGGAAAACGAATTGGATCTATTTCTGATAGATGATCTTATTATCAACATTGATTGTGGTGACTTGTAATGTGTTATCTGATACATAATTTCCAATATCCTTTGTTAACTTAAATACCTTGGACTAATACTAAATTGATAATTAATGAAAAAATCCTTGGATACCCAGAAAATTTTAATAAAATAGAATGTAAAAGCACTGATTATCAGGCATAATTTTAATTTGCTTCCTATCTTTATATATGGTAGAATGTCTACCAGAAAACAGTTTGCTAGGGTGTTTGGCTATCTTTAGAGCATGTTGAAGCACATATTTATTTTTGTCTCTTTACAAAACATAAAGAGGGATGTCTGTATAACTATAGGCATTCATAAAATGTGTGCTTATTGCTGACCTGATGAGATGCTTGTGTATGACAAAAATTTTCCTGTATGAACTCCTATTTTTCTTTATGATAGTGAGGAAATAAAAGTTAGTTACTGTGTTAGTTTGCTTCAGCTGCTATAACAAAAAACCATAGGTGGGTGGCAGATAAAAGATATTTAGTCTCCATAGTTCTGGAGGCTGGGAAGTCCAAGATCAAGGCACCCTTGTGTTGGTGTGTGGTGAAAACCCACTTCCTGGTTTATAGCTGTGTCCTTACATGGAGGAAGGGGTGAGGGAGCTCTTTGAGGTCTATTTAATAAGGACACTAATCCCATTTTTAAGGGCTCCATCTTTGAGACCTGATCACCTCCCAAAGCCTTCACCTCCAAATACCATCATACTGGGTGTTAAGTTTCAATCTATGAATTTTGAAGAATCATGAGCATTCAATCTATAGCCATTACTTTGGTTAAAAGTCATAATTAATATGAGTGGTTGAAACTCTACTAAATACATTGGTGGCAAAGAAATACAAATATATATGCAAAATAATGAATATGTTTTTGTTTTATGTTTATGTTTTAAGAGCAAAGAAGATGCATTTATTTTAAAGTATAAATATCTGGTTGTGCCAGGATGTGAAATAAAATGATTAAAGATAAAACTTGAGATGAAAGAGAAAATTATAAAAGTTTGAAGAAAATTAAACTTTATTTACAAAAAAAAAAAAGGCGTCACAGAATATACCTAGTCTGACAATATTTCCCCCACCCCAAGCATAGAAAGAGAAAACACGGTTACGGAAAACAGTGAAGCAGTATTTGGTAAAACTAAATACAATTTACCAGACACAAGACTTAACACTTTTGCAAACTACATTTGGCACTATCTCTAATTTATCCACACCTATTTGCAAAAAATGTCTAAATTGATCCCCTATTCCTTACATCTGATGGTGACTTTATTATTAAGGTGTATAATATTAGTACAGACTTGCATAAGATGGCTTAAAGTTATTTCTATAGCTACCACAGGAAAGTTAATGAGAAAAAGCTCATAAAAGGCCTCTCTGGAAGCTTACGAGAGGACTTGTTGATGACTTTGGGCCTCTCCCATTGTTTCACATTTAACCCAAGTTTAAGTTGGATTCAATGACTTAGCTTGTCTCTCTTATGGAAGGACTTGGCTTCTTGTTCACCTCAGTCTCATCCCACCTCTGAGAAACAGGCCAGGCTTCTCTTTTCTAGGGCCAATCCTGGCCTTGGTATACTGATCCAATCCCATTCTGCTTTCCTCAGGACTGTATAATTAATCATTCCCTCTTTCTCTTGTACTGCTAATTTCCCCATTTCCTGTGATTCCTTTTGTTCTATGTAGAAACACGGCCACGTTTCTCTAAACAGAAACAGAAGTCCTTCAATCAATGATACCACACTCTGAACCCAGAGTTTTCCATTCCTCCCCACGCACCAGCTTCTGTTTACAGGTGCCTTGATGTCTCCTCCTTTCCTTTTAAGTCAGTGGACTCCTTGATCTGCAAGATTTACCTATTTCTTTAAACTTTTAGGCCCAGTGGCCCATCTCAGTTCTCTGCCTTAGGATATAACATTTGACAGCATGAGCTAAACAATCCCTGAAATTTTGCTCCATATCATTCTTCTTCTTTTCACCAGTTCACTGATTCCTGTTTGCCCCTTCCCCCTTTTACAGGGGAGTACCTGTACACCTTTTGTTTTATAACAAATAAATTTGCACATATAAATTTGCATCCTGTACCTCCTCTTACGGTGCTAGTGGACTCATCTAGTATGGGCCACTTTGTGTGAAGAGGTGGAAGGAGCACTGTTTTTAATGGAGTTGATGTGAGTGATTTGCCCTGAAGCATAACTCCAGGAATAGAATGAGAAGAGCATTTCCTGGAGTTAGAGTTGAGCTACAGGGGGCTCTGAACTCACCTGGAATTCACGCCTTCACAGGGCTTCAGCTATCACTTTGGCAATGGACTCCCACATCAGTATCATTGCCACTGACACGTCTGATTCAAGGACCAGTTCCATATTCCCAAATACCTGCCAGATATTTCCACCTGGGTAACCCGCCAGCTCTTTAAGTCATCTTACTAAAACCACAGTCTTACCTTGCCCATTCCCACCAACACTCTCCAAGCTACCTTACCACCTAATAAGTTTCCTGAGAGTACAAATCATCACTTACTTGTTCATTCTTCTAATCCTAGCAGGGCCACCCTGAGTGAATAACTTCTATGGAAGAGATTTTGTCTTCAGATCATTCACTTTTTTTTGACAATGATTTTAAATCCTTAAAGAATAGGTAAATATTGAATTCAAACCTGTCCATCTTTCAAGGTCACCTTTAACTTGTATATTCTCATTTTTCCTTGGACTACCACACAAGCCTTTTACAAGTTAACAGGATTAATTTTAAAAGTTGGTACTTCATTGGTTTTGCAAAGAAAAAGACATTCTTTGTATAGGTATGATTGCTTAAACTAAGATCCAATTATGTAAACAGTTAGCTAATTAATCCCATGGTTGGTGCCTAAATGATACCATGGATTCCATTTGTGTCTATATCAAAGTTAATGAAAAATCTAATTATCCAATTAAGTAGTAATGGGGAAAACAGTGAATAGAGATTACTCTTTCAAACTCTGAATTAATACATAATTCTATCATTCAATATCTAATTTGTTTTTACAAACCAAAATACACCTCTTGTAAAATATAATTTTATCATGATAAATTATAACAGTTGTATGTGGCCACTGTATAAAAAATTGAAAATATGAGGCAAGTACAAATAAGAAAATTAAAATCATTCATAATCCCACCAGCCAGAGAAAACCACTGTTATTTTGGTGCTTCTCCATACAGATTCCAAAATTACCTTTAAAGAAGAAAAATAATAATATCTTTTTGTTTTCCTTTGTAGTCTGCTATTTCTCTTGACAGAAGAACATGAGCATTTTTATGTGTAATTTAATTTGGCAACATCATTTTTAAAGCTTGCATAAGATTCTCTTATAGACATTAATTATTTAACTGATTTCCTATTGTTTAAATATTTAGTTTATTTTCCGATTTATTTGTCCTTGATAAGTGCACCCCGATGAACTTCTTTGTAATTTCTGCCCACTTTTGTCATTTCTTTAGAATAATACATTAAAAGTGAAACTGTTGGATCAAGGGACTTGAGGACTTTTATGCTTTTGATAAAGATGCCAAAAGCCACTCAGAAAAGCTGTCAATTTAAATCCTCTGTGAGACAGCTCAGAGTGACGTTTGCTGTCACCACTGCCAACCCTGCATCTCTTAGTTTTAGGAAAAAAAGGCAACTTTATGGGTGAAAATAATCATTCTTTTCATTTGTCTTTCTTTGGTTACTAGTGAATTTGATTATTTTCTTACACTTATATTTGTATTTCTTTTCATTTTTTTCTTTTCTCTGTTGTTAATTGCCCATTTATATTCTGTGCCCATTTTTCTGTTTTTCTTACAGTCTACTTATGGAATAATGAATTAAAGCTTCTAAATGTCATCTAGTTTGCAAAACATTATTCCTAGTTGGCTTTGTTTTGTTTGTTGCCTTTTCATTTTGTCTTTTAATTTGTAGATTGTTTTATGTGGAAACAATAAACAATTTTCAATAATGCCGTCAAATTTATTTTTACTTTCTTTTCATAGCTTCTGCCTCTTATCAGATAATGTACTCTTACCCAGTGAATTCAGCATCTGTGTTATACGATTTTTTTACAGTAGTTAGGTGTGTTTACGAACTTTTTGTCCTGTTGTACTGATGTGCTGCAATAAACACACAACATTAATTAACTTATAATAGGTTTCACATTTTGATTAGCAAAATTCCCTCTTAGTGTTTCTCCAGTACTTTCTTCAAAAAAATTTCAGATTAACTTAAATTATTTCCCAAATTTTAAAATAAATTTCTAACTTTGACTGTATTTGCATTAATTTAATTTGGGAATATAGTGTATCTTTAAAATATTACTCCATGTAAAATATGAGATTTTTATTTATAATTATTTTGATAGCCTTGAGAACATTTCAAAATTTTTAAAGCTATATGAACACTATATACCTCATAAGGTTTTAAAAAATGTAGGTATTTTATATTTTGGGTTGCTGGTTTAAATGTCACTTTTGCAAGTGTGTGATTACTAAACATAAGGGAAGTTCTGATTTCATACATTTATTCTGGAAATATTCTCATTGAACTCATATGAGGATTCTTTTTTTTCAGTTGATCTCATGTTTTTAGGGTAGACGATTATGTCATATAAATTATGAAATGGCGTCTCTTTTCTAATATTCATAGCACCTATTTCATTGAACTGTGCTCACTAATATGAAGGACAGTGAAAAACCCTGGCTCCTTCTCAATTTAATGGGGATGCCCCAGAATACTACTACCACGTATGATGTTGGTTGTTAGGTTGAGATAATATCTTACTATTCTTAATTTGTAAGATGTTTTTAAAATTATTAGAACTAGATGTTAAATTTTGTCACATATCTTTTTGTCACTTAATCAGTATGATCACATGATTTTCCTCCTTTTATCTGTTGGGGTAGTGATTATATATAGGTTTCCTAATAGAATATTCTTACATTTCAAGTTCAACCACTAACTTTATTGTATTGTATTTTTATTATGCTGTTAGATTTTATCTATAGATAAAAATCTATATAGTTAAATATACGTATAGACAAATATCTATAGGTACCTATAGACTAGAGATACCTTTAATATTTTTCACCCAATAGAATGATTTACAGCATGGCTTATAAATGGAATACCTCATATGAATTAATGTATTGCATATAAGATTACCATTTTCTCAAAATTGCACATGTATGTCTATATGGTAGGAACAAAGGCTATACAATCAAAAATGAGCATATATTCAAAAATGTCTAATAAACAACCTCTCAACCCAATAGAAGTTACACAAATTGGGCTGGGCAAAGGCACAACTGTGCTACCTTTTGGGGGAAATGATTTTGTGAAGTGATTACCTCAGAAATCACTACTCACAGAGCATGTTTACTATGTGACCTGAGTCCTCCAAATGTAGATTCTGACAAAGGGAGAAATAAATTTGTACCATAATACCCTAAACAAAAAGGGGTTAATCCAGTCAGCACTGTGTTCTGGATGATATTTAACATCGTGGTAAACAGAAACAGACACTCACTCACATTGTCTCTTGAGACAATGGTAATCAGGCAAGAGGTCTATTTTTAGCAAAATACTGTTTTTATCTACTAATCTTCTACTCCAAAACAATTCATCAATTGTTGCCAGATCAACAAAGTCAAAACAAAGACAAGTAAGACCAAAAAAAAATTTGGATTTTCAAACAAAAAAATTCATGTTCACTAGATCCTCCCATGAGAACACGTATGTCTTTGAACAAGAGTAGCATTTGGAAGTATTATATCCGGTTCTAAGAACAGTATTTAATAGGATGTGGAAATTTTACAGTTGACCTTTAATGTGCTGCTGTGTTGAGAAGGAAGAAGTTCAAAAAGGGTAAAGTGTTACATTCCATTAGCTGGAAATTTCAGGCAAGAATAAGCAAGGCGAACCCATGGCAGGATTTCAAATTCATGCACATGGCTGAACTAGTAACAATCGATTTTGACAATTATACACTGCACATTTCTGGAATGCTCCTTCTGTTTGCTTGCTTTTTTTAACCCTCTGGCTACTCTCATTTGCTCCTCAAAACATGGCACTGAGTGAACCCACTTTGGAACACTGATCGGCGGCATCTATTAGTCGGACACGTGCACTGCCTGTAACCAGTGGTGCGCCAAGCTGGCTCCCACCGGTTCATGAGCTGATTGTGTGCATGTCTAGTCCATTTGGCATTCAAGCACATGATGCTTATAACTTAGTAACTTCACTCCGAGCTACACACCCAGCAGACATGCTTTCTCATATGTGCAACATAGACGTGCCCTAGAAAATCCATAGCAAGCTATTGAGAACAGATCAAAATGGAAAACAACCCAAATGCCCCAAACAGTACAATGGACAAACAAATGTTGGAACATTCACACAATGGAGTATTATAAACCAATGAGAATTGCAATTTCATGTGACAATATGGATGAGTCTCACAAACACCATATTGAGTGAAAGAACCTAGATACGAAGGAGTGCATACTGTATATTTCTGTTGGTTCAAAGCACAAAACAGCACAGCTAACCTATGCTGTTGAAGTCAGGAGATTTGCCTGGAGGGGCAGGGGGCAGGCGGGCAGCACCTGGAAGGGCACAGGGCTGTGGGAGGAGGGTAAGGGGGTAGGTGTGAGGACACCTGGGATGCTGGAACTGTCCCGTTTCTTACACTGGGTGTCAGAGCACTGGTCACAAGGGTGAGCACAGATTGTGACAATTCTCTGAGCTATATGCTGAGGGACAGTGTACTTTTCTAACTGTATTTTTTACCACAATCAAAAAGTTTTTAAAGAAAATGAAAGAACAAAGCTCAGCCAAGCATCAATTTCTAGAAAGGAGTTTTCCATATCTCAGATACCTGTTCACCACCCAAATGGTTGAGACACTTGAAACAGACGTGTAAACTATATTAAAAATGACCAGGATGGCACCTGGTATAGAGTACACCCCTACAAGAAAACATTTATTCTTATCATCATTCTGACTCACACTTTATCTGTGTTACCATATCCCTTTGTACATTCATTCCCTACGAACTGTAACCATGTTTTTGCTTCATTTCCATTCCCACTAAATGACCAGCAGCTTGGAGCTCATGGCAACATCTTAATTGTATCCAAGGGGCTAGAACAGAGTGGGTACTTGACAAATATTTGATGGGACTAAATAAAAATCTGGAGCAAAGCTCCATGACTCTGTGGCTATCAGGGTCTCAGGTGACCCGGTGGTCATTCTCTCAGTCCATCTAACTGACCATAGGCTGAGTTACAAAGGAAGCTAGACACAGATACCCGGAGCCGAGAGAGGGCAGCTGTGTCCTGGAGTGGTTCAGGGGACTCACCTCTGCAGTGAAGAAATGTATACCTGTTTCCTCAAGATACTGACTTTATTTTCTTTGGATCTTGTGGCAATACCTGTATCCCTGTGTTCACTGCAATATTTTTGACAATAACCAAGATATGGAAACAACCTAAATGTCCATTGCCAGATGAATGGATAAAGAAAATATTTTGTACATATACACACTAAAATACTATGCAGTCTTTAAAAAGAAGGAAATCCTGTCATTTGTGACAATGTGAATGAACATAAAGGATATCATGCTAAGTGAAATAAGCCAGACACAGAAAGACACATATTACATGATCTCACTTACATGTGGAATCTTTAAAAAAGAAAAAAAGCCAAACTGATAAAAACAGCAGAGTAGAACGTCCATTACCAGAGGCTGGATAGTGAGAGAAAAGTAAAGAGTGGTGGTTGCCAGGGGCTGGCCAGAGAGAGTTGTGGGGGTTACTGTTTAGTGGGTTCAGAGTTTCAGTTCTACACAATGAAAAGCATCCTGAACAAGGATGGTGGTGATGGATGTACTGCAGTGTGGATGTACTTAATACCCCTGAACTTAAGGTACAGAGAATAAATTTTATTGTATGTGTACATTACCAAACATGCAGCAAAGGAATGCGTACACCTTTCCATGTGGAGCCTAAACCATAGCATTGTGGCAGGGTCACAGCAAGATGCCAGCACAGCTACTGGAAGGGTATCATACCACAGCTGCTGGAATCAAAGACGGATCAAGCATTAGGGAGGCAGTGTCAAAAATGCTGAACCAAAACAGGGGAGAGGACTTAACCCTCTTAATGCAAGTCCAAAAGAGGAGAATGGCAATGCATTAGAGGCTGGCATAGACATATGCGAAACCTCTGGGTAGCATGAAGGGCATTATGAGATCCAGGCTTTCAGAATGTGGACAGTGGAGATCAGTCCTCTGAGAGGATTCTAGAAAGAAGAGAAAAGCAGAAAAGCACACCCCGAAGCTGCTGCAGACCTGGCACTTAATTTCTGGGTCCCTTATAATTGGCCAGAGGAGTACTGCAGAGCTAAGCTGGGTCACCCTCCTACAACATTGCTCTAGTGCCAGGGGACCTCCTGGTGGGCAGCAGAAAGCAGCACACTACAAAGCTTAGGGCTTTCAGATCATGAGCTTCACCATCCTATATCTCTGCATTTGATTGGCTCTAAATGATGCAGCCCCAAACCGGTAGGCTCTTTCACAATGCTAATGATGACTAGTGCAGGACCTAACAAAAGTGTCCACATGTAGATAAAATAAGGAGATTGGAATGCATCATCTTTTAGGTTTCCTACAAATCCGAAAGTCCTGTGCTAAGAGCTAGTTGAAAACCTGATAGATTTGGCAACCCTGGCTCATAGTTAAAATAATAAAACTGAGCATTACAGAGCGATGTCACCTCCAATTCTCTGGCAGCCCCAGTTTTAAATTCAGGAGATTGACGGTTTTGTCCATCCGTCTATTGCAGGTCAGCCAACCAAACCAGCTGGACATGGGAGACATATTTGACCACCGATTGTCCTGTCTGTGGGGCCCTCTCTCCTGGTCCATGGGCTCACTCAGGAAATCAAATTAGGAAGCAAGGGAAGGAAACATCTGATGATGACAGATTTTTCCAGACAATCATTCATTCAATATTGGTGCCAACATAGTACCAACTGTATGCAGAAACTAAAATGCTGTGGATTCTTTTTTTGAAATATATTTTATTGATTATACTGTTACAGTTGTCCCAATTTTTTCTCCCCTTTAGTCCCCTCCACCCTGTACCCTCCTCCCACTAGCATTTCTCCCAACTTAGTTCATGTCCATGGGTCATATATACAATTTCTTTGGCTTCTCCATTTCCCATACTATTCTTAACCTCCCCCTGTCTATTTTGTCCCTACCGTTTATGCTTCTTACTCTATAACGGATTGAGGCAAAAAACTGACCTTCTGCACTTAGCACCTATGAAGCACTGCCTAGCAGAATGAGGTGGAGGTAGGGATGCAAATAGAAGGCAAAGAGACATGCCAGGGGGCCATACCAGCAACCCGGGTGGACTGTGAGGACAGGCAGGTATTAAAGGGGCATAATCCACAAGATTTGGGGACTGAGTGAATGTGTGTTGACAGCGAGAATGGTTAAACCCATCATCCTCTTGCTGAGACAGAAGCATGGGCCAATGTGATTCACCTATTCTTTTATTTTTTCTAAGTCTCCACCAATTTGTCATTAGAATAACACCTCACTCATAAGGAATGTAGCAGACTTGCTTAGATTGGTTCAAAATATTAGGATACATTTAATTAGAATTATCACTTTCATCTGTCATTGTTACAAACATCAGACATATTTTTAGGTAAGATTTGGAGTCACTCTGGCCTCATCTTTCTACTGACGTCATCCTTTTGAGTGGGTTGTTTCAGGAAGTGTACCAATCCCAAATGTTTTTTTAATTTTTTGTGAGTGTTAAAGTACAAGTGATCATTTCTGACTCTCACTCCTTAATCTTTGGGGCATGCTTCATTTGAGTCTTAATAGTTACCACTTTTATTGTGACCTTAAACTAAAAAGCAACTTGCAATTTTGTGTGTGTTGAGGAGAGGGGAGGCAGAATTGGGGATTTGCTGTTACATAACTAAAATGTACACACTAAGAATAGAAGCTAAGTTAGGCAGCCAGAACTGCACCATTCAAAGAATTTAGTTTACTTATTGTTTAGTTTTCCTTTTAAAATGGTCTAGAGGCTTTCCCTTATAGGTCATCGGATTGCCTAGACCCGTACTTCCCAATGGCAGCCACTAGTCAAGAAATGACACTGGTCCAAACTGAGATGTACTATAAGTGTAAAATACGTACACCAGAATTCAAAGAATCTATGCCAAAAAAATGTAAAACATGGCAATATTTTTATATTGATTGCATGTTGAAATAATATTTTAGATGTATTGAGTTAAATTTAAAATATTTTAAAATCAGTTTCACTTGTTTCTTATTTTTCCCTAATGCAGCAACTAGAATAGTCAACACACGTATGTAATTTAAAGGAAGGCACTGAAACACTAAGGAGTACAGAGTTTTGCAGCAAGCCTTGGAGAAAGAAGTAGGAGGTTGTAATGTAAAGGACACAGGGAAGAAAGAGCTCAAAGAGTCCTGGTAAGGGCTCCGCGCCCTGTCCCCCAAAGAACAGCCAGAAGATACTGGAAAAGTACTCAACTGTGATTCAAGGATTCCAAAACCACTGCTGCTGGTGCCCTCTTTGTGTGTAGTCTAAGCTCAGCCATCAGCATGAGCGAGTGCCCAGTGTGACCCAGGCACAACACAATGGCAAAGGTGAAGGAGGTAACCAGGCTTAAGGGCAGCCTCACAGAGAAGCCTGCTACAGAGAGTGAAGAGAGAGCGGCCAGGAGTGCACAGGTTCTGAGGAAAGCTACAGGGCAGGTGGACTGCAGAAGGGCTGAGCTTGGGGCAAGGAGTTCTTAGTGGGAAGTGAGCTTGCGACTAGAGGCAGTGGTAAAGATCATCAAGGGGGTGCCAGGATGACCTCCAAGAGAAATAGAATTCTCAGTGACCACAGAAGACGTAGCTTGACATCAAACAGTATCAGAGCCCACAACCAGCCAGTGACCATTGAAAGGACAAGATGCCCCTCCTTGTACTCCCAGGCACCATCTTGTGACGGAAGCCACAAAGAGCAAAACTCTTGCATAGATGACAGAAGCTTATGGAAAACAATGGTCACCTAAAGCTGTAAACTGGAAAAGACTGAGAGATATTTAATTGAAGTATCAATTAAATGTTTTCTGTGATTAAGGATATTAGCAGCTTGAAAATAAGATAAAATAGAAAAGAAAAACCAGTTGAACAAACACTGGATGGGTCAGGCTTTACTGTTAAATTCTTAAACACACTCTCTCCAGCCCCGCTGGCAGAAGTGAGAATCGGAGGCCAAGGAAACTCTGGCTTTCTTTGCATAGCTCCTTTCAAGAAACATTCTCAGGCCTCGGTGGTGAATTTCTTCAGGCAAGCTGAGCTAAGATAGCCCATCAGCTTGTCACTTGGCAGGTGAATCAAAGGAGTAAGGCAGCTAAAAGATAGATAAGGCTAACAGTTCCCCTCCAACGTGCAAAAAGAAATTTGAAGTACACCAAGCCCCCAAATGTCAGGAAATTAAAAGACGATCCCAGTTTTTAGGATTCTAAGGTATTTTAAACCCCAACAACACCTCCCTTGAAAAGACAAAGAGTTTTCCTCTCTTCATGTGTGTCGTCATGAAGAACCACACTCCCACTCAAATATCCACCCTGCGTGAACAGAACACAGTCCCCAACTCCAGTCGGCATTTAAAACAAGGTTTGTGCATACTTTTTCATTCGGACCCTCTTGTGGACAACCCAACTGTGAAAATACCACTTCTGAGACAATGGGGAAATGTTGATTCCTGACAGGATATGTTTTTTAGATTTTATATATTTTTAGAGAGAGAGGAAACAAGGGGGAGAGAGAGGGAGAGAAACATCACTTGGCTGCCTCTCGCACATCCCCAACTGGGAACCTGGCCCACAACCCAAGCAAGTGCCCTGACCTAGGAAACAAAAGGGAATCAAACCTGTGACCTGTCGGTTTGCAGGATGATGCCCAACCCACTAAGCCACACCAGTCAGAGCTGTGTATAGATATTATGTAATTACTGTTAAATTTTTAGTTGTGACAAAAATATCCTTTTCCTGTCAAGATACAGACTGAAATATCTATGGGTGAAATTATAGCATGTAGCATATCTGGGGAAAATCATCCAGTGATTTTGGGGCAGCGGGGCATTCGGTAGATAAGAAAGCATTATGAGTTAGGGCAGTTTTAAACAGGTAGAGGATACATTAAGGTTCGTTGCACTTCCTTTTCCTTTGTGTACATTTGAAATTTTCTATAATGAATAAGTTTTTTAAAATGAATATCACAAACCCAATACTGAGCTGAAGAGGCGAGATGTACAAAAATACACACTATATGTTTCACGGTATATAAAGTTTAAAAAGCAGGCGAAGCCAGGCGAAGAAGATATGGGAAGTCAGGAGAGTGGCTACCCTTGGTGAGGACAGATAATGAATAGAGGGAGAACTTGGCTCTTCCGGGCGGTGCTGGGAATGTCCTATTTCTTTTTATTATTTTTATTTTTCAGTTACAGTTGATGTACAATATTATATGAGTTTCAGGGGTACGTAAGAATTTATATAACTTAGGAATATCCTATTTCTTGATCTGAACAATGGTTAGAAAAGTTTTTTCAGTTAGTAAAAATTAGTTTGGTTTTACACTTATTATTTGATAATCTTCTATACCAGTGATTTTCAACAAGAATTTTTAAAACATGCAATACCTGATTATTTAGTCAGGGGCACTAACCTCTTTTCCCTTAGATTGTCAAATAATAAAATGACAACGGCGAACACAACAATAGCCGTCTGATATGAATGAATCAAAAGTATACCTATCTTTTTGTCAGACTGGCAAAAATATAATATATTTATGTGTGCCACGAGATGAAAAAGATTGCATACTGCTATTTTATATGCATGTTATAACTCCATAAAAAAGTTTTTAGAAGTTTTTTTTGGTTGATATATTGAGTGATGGTTAAAATTAAATTCATAAACTTATATTTTTATGGTTTGTGCATCATGAGTGGTGCATATTTATCAATAAAAAGATTTTAAAATACAGCTAGCAACAGGAAAACAACAGCACCCAGAAATTATTAGTCATAAACCATATGCGTACATTTTCTGGTCTTGTCTATTCCTAACAATAGCATTTATCGAAGATACACTGGGTGCTGCTTGAATCTCTAACCCTTAACTCACCCTAAAAGATAAATACTATCACATCTAACTTAGAGGAAAGCAGCTTGTGGTTCAAGGAGTTAAGTGACTTGCCCAAAGCCACAGAGCAAACCCATAGGCAGACCCACATCAACCCGGCTCAGAAGCCCATGTGACCCTTCCAAAACAAGCATCCAACAAATGTGCAAATTACGTTACATGTTTATTCTACATTAAGCAGACTATTTGTTTAAATTTTGGTTTCTGTTTTTAACCAAAATAACTCAAAATGAAAACAATTTGAGATTGTAAGCAACAGTTTACTTTAAAAAATTCCATTAACCTCACATGTGCCAAATCTCACTATAATTTACCTACTGATTCTATTCCTCTTGTTCATTCTAGAGCTTAGTTGCCTCTCTCTCAGTGAGTTCTTCAGGGCTGATGCTAATTCTCCCACCTGAGTGTAAGGTATGTTTTATTCTGAAGAATGGGAGTTCTTTGAATCAAGCTGGGAAAAGTCATTTTCCAAACTATTAACACAATATGCCTTCTTGAAGAAGAGGTTTAATCTACATGCATGTGTTTGAATTGAGTCACTGTTAAGAATGTATGATCTCTCTGAATTCTACCAGTTTTTGGCTGGATGTTTATATACACAGAATATAATCCTTTCCCATGGAATTTAACCAAGATTTTATGCCCTGGGAATGAGGAGACCTGGACTTAATTCAACAAAAGCAAATGTGCACAGTAAAATAACTTTAATGCTCAGCTGCTGAATTTCAGAAGTTGATACACATTACAATCAATAGTAAACAGTCATTCTTCTAGTCTCTGAAGGAAAAGAAAAGAAAGAGAGACTAAAAGGTCAGCGTTGGGAGTCTACCAAGCCTTCCGGCTTGATTGTTCAATTTGGTTTCCTCCAAATGGCTGGCTTCCAGAGTATTTGCCAATATGATGGTAAGAATGAGTCCTTAAGTCTCGCTCGGGACAGAGAGGACTTACAGCCTGTTCTAAATGGAGCTGTGAGACAATATAAATGTTCAACGAAGGCCTGGGTTTTGGCAATTCATTTGAAGAACCAATTTCCTAAAAGGGAAAGATTCTTTAAAACTGCACAATGGTTTCTATAGTAAAAATGCAAACAAGTCTTTACAAGGTACATAAACAAAAAGCTTAATGATGATGGAGCAAAAGAGAATTCCACTTAAAAGAGGCACTGCTCAGAGCTGCAATGAGATTGGACTATTTACCCGTCAGTAGAAGCTAGATGGTTGTAACTGGACAAAGCTGTTTGATTTGGAATAGTCAGTAAATACTGAGATACATACATCACTCAAAGGTAAAATTGTACTTTAGCTAATCAAACACACAATAGCCATGGAGGATTTATGTAATGGCCTGGTCACACAAACTTGTTGGATAGTTAAACAGCATTTCTTTCAAACAAGCAAATAACCCATATGAAAAGAATACAGTGAAAGGACTGGGTTTCTTTCACAGAGAATGCTAAAGTAACCAACGCTGAGAAAACCAATTTATTTGGGTCTGATCACAACATTGAACATGTATGTTGAATAAAATTATTGAAAGTAATGTAAAGTGGGACAATAAAAAAAAAAGTCTACCATACAAATCACTGGAGTCCCAGAAGGAGAGAAGAGATTGGAACAGAAGATATTCAATTTAAAGAATAATGACCGAACTTGGTTAAATATATGAATTTACAGATTGGAGAAGCTCAGCAAAACACAAATAGAATAAATACAAAGAAAAGTATAGCTAGGTTCACACTGCATATGTGCTAAAAATGAAAGATAAACAAAAAATCTTGAAAACTGGTAGAATAAAACAAGATATTACCAACAATGACAACTATGACATTGACTATGAATGACAACTATGGGGACAGGAAGTGGGCAAACATTAAAGTGTTCAAAGGAAACAAATATGGCACCGTAGAGTTCCACATCCAGGCAAACAATCATTCAGTAATAAAGGTGAAATACAGACATTTTCAAAGTATAAAACTAAGAGTAATTTTCTCCAGCAGACCCTCACCACAGCAATCCTGAAGGAACCTCTTCAGACTGAAAGGAAATGATACAAGATGGAAGATTGAATCTTCAGGAATGCATTAAAAGCACTAGAAATGTGAAATATATGTAAGAAATATATATACAGGTAAATAAAAAAATAAATATGGTTTTCTCTTTATTTCTTTTTTTTTTACTTCAAAGTAAGGGTTTATTTTTTTTTCAATTTTTAAATTATTTTATTGTTGTTCAATTACAGTTGTCTGCATTTTCTCCCTACCTCTCTACCCGACCCCAGCCAAACCCACCTCCCTTCCCTGCTTCCACTCTCCCCCTTGGTTTTGTCCATGTGTCCTTTATAGTAGTTCCTGTAAACCCCTCTCCCTACTATCCCTTCCCCCCTCCCTTCTGGCTATTATTATATTGTTCTTAACTTCAATGTCTCTGGTTATATTTTGTTTGCTTTTTTCTTCTGTTGATTATGTTCCTGTTAAAGGTGAGATCATATGGTATTTGTCCCTCACCACCTGGCTTATTTCACTTAGCATAATGCTCTCCAATTCCATCCATGCTGTTGCAAAGGGTATAAGCTCCTTCTTTCTCTCTGCTGCATAGAATTCCAGCGTGTAAACGTACCATAGTTTTTTGATCCACTCATTTGCTGATGGGCACTTAGGTTGCTTCCAATCTATGGCTATTGTAAATTGTGCTGCTATGAACATTGGGGTGCATAGGTTCTTTTGGATTGGTGTTTCAGGGCTCTTAGGGTATAGTCCCAGGTTTTCTTCTTAATTTCTTTACAATACATATAACTATTTAAAGCAAAATTGTGACACTGTCATGTGAGTTTCAGAATGTATATAACCTATGGAATTAACATACACCTATTATGGAACCAAGAACAAGGTCAATGGCCTTGTATGTTTGCCTGAGTCTATATGACGTGATACAGTAGTAATGCTGTTTTGAAAATTTTCACAATAAACTGTTGGAAAAATTATGAAAAGCTATGGCTAAGTGTCCAGGTATTTGATCTTTTGACTTCAATTTGATTTAACGAAATATGCAAGCAAATGTTTGTGGAGTATAGTTAACTATACAGAGCTATGGAATGGAATTTTCAGGTCTCTTTACATACTGAAAATCTTTGTGAATTTTAACTTTGACCTTGAATTTCTCTGACAGTTTCTCATAAAACCTATTTTGTTAATGCATCTGGGTTGTATTTGAGAGTATAAACCAAATGAAGTCTTGTTTATTGATCAGGGACAGCTGAGGCTGGCCTGAGCTCACAAAGGGCAGCAATACTGTGTGAGGAAGGTCTGGCCTGCTCATCTCTCAATCAAGCGCACTGTGAACACCCAGTCTGGACCCTACCCATGACAACTAACATTAAAAACCTTGCCTTTAGTTTGAAACATAAACTGAGTCTACAAAGCAATTGCAAGGCTCAAGGACTTTTTCAAACTCCTCATAACTTTCCATTCTGACTTCCTATTATATAGTGGCAAAAAGTTGCAGTTACTTAAAAAATATAAGTGTGTTCATGTGCGTGTATATGTGTGTATATATATATATATATATATATATATATATATATATATATATATATATAAAGATATCTACAATTGTAATGGAAGTCAGCCAAGTGAAGTTAATTCACCAGTTCTGGTTATCATCATTATGACAAAGGCAAATTCAGATGCTTGGAGGAAGAAGTGATCAAGAATCCTGAATCAAAATGGAAAATGTCATTTTTTTTCATACTCATTGCTTATAGGTTGGTAAAGTAGAACTATCTGGAATAACCAGCAATCTTCAGAAGGTATTCTTCCAAGTTACATGTACATCTATATTCTAAGACACATATATTGTCTCACTTACTCTTTTGATTAATGAATGGGAAGCAAGTTATTAGCACCTAGATTTTACAGTTGGGATGTGGAATGCACCCAAGTTCCCAGAGTATTGCCAATGGTGGGACCAGGATCTCACCTATGTCTGTCTCAAAGGCCATGCTTTTAAATCTTTGCTACCTGCTTCTATTTGCATAAGGAAGGTCTGGCCAGTGGAAATGATGCCAGACACCAAGCAAACTTTTGGAAGCATTATCTCACCTCTGATCCTGTCTCTTTCTCCACATGAGGAAAAAATAGTTACCCTTTGTATTAGTTTCCTAGATCTGCTATAACAAAGTACTATATGCTAGGTGACTTTACACAACTGAAGTTCATTTTCTCATAGTTCTGGAGGCTAGTGGTCCAAAATAAAGGAGCCAGCCGGGCCATGCCCCTCTGCAGGCCCTAGGAAAGACTCCTTGTTTGCTCCTTCCTAGCTTCTGGTGGCCCTTAGCAATCTTTGGGGTTCTTAGTTTGTAGCCAGATCATGCAAATCTCTGCTTCCTTCTTCACGTGGCCTTCATCTCTGTGTCTCTGTGTGTGCCCCTCATAATCCAGTATGACCTCATCTGAACTGACATATCAGTAAAAGACATTTCTAACAAATGGTAAATTCTGAGGTTCCAGGCGGCCATGAATGTTGGAGGAGACATTATTCAGCCCATGACACCATCCTGAATGCACCATTCCACTCTAAACAAACCCAAGTCTGATTCATTCTACACTTTTGGTGGGAACTATTAAAACCTGAATTTAGTCTGAGCTTTGTGGTTTTCTGATGGTTTTATCTGACGTCTTTTGTTTGATCTTAAGAACAATGTTATACATTATCTAGGCAAGAATTATTAAACTTAGGTTTTGGATGATGAAAACAAGATTTTAAGTCACTTAGACAAATTCAGAATTCATTGTGACAAGTCTGGAAGAACATAGAATGCATGACTTCAGCTCAGTTTATCTTTCCAAACCCAATAGCCCGCACACATGGGTTTATTCATTCATCAAAGATATATTATGTTCTTATTCTATGCTAGGCATTCTTTTAGTTACCAAGGGCAAAAGGCATTGAAAATTAACACCATGTCTGCAGTGTGCAATGTAGAAGAAAAAAATCACTTGCGTAACCCTCACATTGTCTGAGCTATCTATATATGCTTGTTAGAAATAACAATATACCAAACTAATGAAAGAGTACATTTTAACATAAAATATAATTAAAATTCTTATCTATCCTTCTAATGATGTCAGTCTCATGCGCAGAATGAAGGGGTCAAGGAATAAACATTCCCATGTTAGCAACTGAGCTTAACTGCAGAAGTATGTGTGTACGTGCGTGAGTTTGGGCATAAATTCGATATCAGTTTAGGTGTAGTGACTGCTCTCCACCAGAAAGACATTAACTTACACCTTCTTCATAAAAGGTTGTCAGTATCTTACACAACTAAACAGAGTTTGGCACGCTAAGACTATGCTAAATCCTTCATGTGACAATTTGTGCCCATTTAACAAGTACGTTCCTCATGGACAGTTCACTGTCTACCCTCTAACAACCACCTCTGACTGGCACTGTCCCAGGACATTTGCTTGTCCTAGTGGTTACCATTCTTATCAGTCCCAACTCTGCCACTGATATAATGTCTTAAAACCAACATAATGTCCTCATTGTAAAAGAAAGAAATAAAAGGAAAGTGATTTGCTCTAAAAGCACATGCATTTCCATACATCAGTGCTTGGCCATTGCTTCAGTAGAAGACATGGGCAGTCTTTGGATTCTTGTACAAATAAGGAGAACTACAGTGAGTGCCCCGTGTGGATGGAGGCACACTGCATGGGGACTCATACGCTGAGATTAGTTTGCATTAGTGACACTGTGAAATGGTGAAGAATCCTTGATGATGTTCTGAACAAAGCAAAATATAATCATTGTTCAATTCACAAGGCAGATGCAATACTGGAAAATTCAGTGTACAGTAAAACTCTGAAACACTGAACATGGGCAATCACATGTGAGATGGAGTTATGTGGGGCACCAAACATTCTTAACCTGGCTTTTTCACCTGCTAGGAACTTTGAGGCTTGGGCAGGATGTGCTCCATTCCCTAGTCGATGGAAGAACCAAACCCGCACAAAATTCTAAAACATATAGCGGTCCCCCCTCTTCCAGAGGGAACTTGTTCCGAGCCCCCCAGTGGATGTCTGGAACCGCAGAGAGTACCTAACCCTGTGTGTGTGTGTGTGTGTGTGTGTGTATACACACACATACATAATGTGTTTATTCCTACACACACATAGCTATGACAAAGTTTAGTTTACAAATTAGGCACAGTGAGAGACTAACAACAATAGTACTGATAAAACAGATTAATTATAATACACTGTAATAAAAGTTACATGAATTGGTCTCTCTCTCTCAAAATATGTATCTTATTGTACTATGCGCACCATTTCTCTTAAAGGAGGCACTTTCCGGCTGCTCTTTGGCATATCTGAATGGCCAGCATCACTATCCTCTTGCTTTGGTGCCGTCGTTAAGTAAAAGAAGAGTTACTACGCAATCACTGAGATACGGAGACGTTTGATCTGATGATCCCCACGACGGCTGCTAAGTGACTAACAGGCAGGCGGTATACACAGCGTGGAGATGCTGGACAAAGGGACACCTCACAGCCCAGGCAGGACTACGTAAGATTTCATCATGCTACTCAGAATGGTGCATGACTTAAAACTTACGAACTGTTTATTTCTGGAACTTTCCATTTAACATTTTCACACCATGGTTGAGTACAGGTAACTGAAACCGCAAAAGCCAAACCGTAGATAAGAGGACTACTACATTCTGTGAAGTGGTAGGGACTATCCCCTCTGAGCTCCCTGCTTTCTGTTATAGCCTGGAGTTTGTCTGACTGCCTACTTTATTTATCAGTACTTCTGTAGTGTTCTCTATGTGCCAAGACATTTTATAATATTAACTCATTTAATCTTCAAAACAACTTCATGAAGTAGGTATTATTATTATTATTTCCAGTTTATATAAGAGGAAACAGATTTTAAAACTTGCCCAAGACCAGAGATATGAAAGCTGTGATTTGAACCCAGACAGTATGGCTCTAGAATCAACACTCTACCCTGCACCAATGCTGCTCACTTTTAATGTACGTAGAGATGCCCATTCTCCTGGGGGATGCAGATGCTGCTCATTTATGCATTAGACTTGAATAGCAAGGTACCACAAGACATTTCATACTGTTGGAAACAAGGACCATATACCTACCTTAAGAGAACCTCAGGTATATAATGAAGAGCAATCTAAATATTGTTGAATGGATGGATGAATACAAGTGAATTAAAAATTCACTTCAATAGCCAGCCCAACCTTTTCAAACTCTCCCCGGGACCTTTAGCTGTATGCATCATGATACTGGTAAGAAGTTTAACGTTACTGATATCAAATTTCCACAAATTCCTTCCTATTCCCTCCATATTATTGCCTCCATCTACCTCTCCATCTTGAAGTTTCTCAGTAATGTTCTTCCATCTGCCCTCCTTCCATGATCAAAGAGAGATGGGATGTTCCATCTGTCATTTTTCATTCCTCCTTACTTGGTTCCTTTTCCTCCTCTGAACTTTATTCCTGGTTATCTTACCAATTAGCTTATATTTCTTCAACTCTACCATCCCCTAATACTCTGACCCTGTCTTTTCACCCCTACTTGTTTGAAGAACTCTAGCCTGACACTAACCCCAGACCTCTCATATCTGAAGAGGTCTTTACTAGGAATTACGTAACATGCTTTGGCTTCTGTGTGAAGGTTTCAGTTGCTTTAAAAATAATATTGGGTAAGAGAGGTGTTCTAGGAATGAATGGGAATAATGTCACCTTTAGTAAATTGGATTTAAAACAAGGTTTGGGAGAGGTACACCAAGGCTTCCCCGTAGCCCCTCAGCCTCAGGTAGAAGGGAATTATATAGAAAAAGTGAGTGAATCCAAGTACTTCTGTGGAGAACTGTGTGTAGAGGACACACTTGAGAATGTCTGGGGAGGCAGGAGGATGGGGACTCTGCTACTAATTGTGTCCACTGATTTTATGGAAATCAGTTGCCATGACCATGGTTTTGTTGTTCAGGCTTCTGAATGTCCCATTAGTAGACTTGGAGCTCCGAGTACTTAGGTTTCTATATGGCCATAGTAGATGTTTGTGTCATGTACAGGAAGTGAAACAGTTTGAATTTCTCTTCTTACACTTTATCATTTGTGTGTGTGGTTCTGTAACATATGTTTAAATATGTGCATTTGCGAGGCCCTTTCTTCGACCTCATTCAGGGCAAGGATCTTCTACTTCCCAGGAACCTACCTTGAGCTGGCTAGACACTATGAACCCTTATCAGATTTCCATTTCTGCTTAAATACATACACTTTCTATCTTTACCCAAGATGGTATTTTTAAACTCAAATTTATCTCTGAATTCTATCTCTGTTTCAGAAGCCCTTCTCAAACCGTGGAGCCCAAAACACAGCACAACAGACTCTGCTCTCACTCTTTAGAAAGGAACTTCACAATTCAACTGTAGTTCCAGGGTCCTGTTTGTTTCAAGGTTCAGGAGCAAATCCTATAGCCTAGTGCCTGCTCTGAGATCCATGATGCCTTTAGACTTGTATTTGAGGTCTGGATTCTTTCTCTAAGTTCTGATTCCATATTGCTCAGCAGCTTTGCTCTATTCATTCTGTAACCATAAGTCTATGTACAAAGGATGGTGGGTGCTTTTAATTCTATTATAAAGGCGCCCTAAGTGAAAAACATACAGTTTACATAAAACTTTGCCAAGAACTCCCAAATATGGCAGCTCTTCAACTGTGAGAGCCTTCCAGTTTTTCTGAACTTATGTCCCCATGTCCTATAATCATGTAAAATGTCAAAAGGATCTTAAAATATCAGCTAATTTTAACAAACTCCTGAAAATCATATAAATAGCTTTTTAAATAAAAAGAATTTTAAAAAGGAAAGAAAGAGCAACAGTGGATCATTGAATGGTTAGGGTATTATCACATTAACTCTGTATAAACTAGATATCACTCTTATTTGTGGTATGCGCACTGCTCCTTTTTGAGTTAAAAATTTAAAAATGTACGCAAGTATATATATACATATAATAATTTAAATATAGTAGGTTATCTAATATTTTCCCCCATTTAAGTACTTTTCAAAGATATGCAGGCAATATTCCAGGGTTGATTATTCTGTGCAAGCTCTGGACCTGAGCCCAGAGCCCCTTGGTCTGTATAACCAAAGCAAAGCCACTGGTTACAGAACATCCAACAAATTCAAGTTCGTCGAAGAAACCAAAAGCTCTTAATGTTCACAACCCAGCTTAGCCTCAAACTAGACTTTTGAGGGAGAATTCCAAACAGATTGCATAATCTAGGGCTGTAGTGCTCCAAGGGGCCGGGGGGGGGGGGGGTAGGACAACAAAGTATCAGCTGTTGAAGGGAAAAAACTAGCCTTCACCATAAAACAGATTATAGCTCTTGATTGGTTGTAATTCAAAGTTTTCCTGTGTCCTTTTCTAAGACAGGACTTTCTAGTATCTCTAATCCCTCAACAAAGATGCTCCCCAAACACCACAGCTGTGTTGCTGCAGGTAGTTAGCTAATTATTAAGGGAGGCAAAGGGAATTAGACATTGAGCTTAATAACCTGGGGAGTATAAGCCTGTTTGCTTCACCAGGAAGCTACAACTTCACACCCCAGGGGTCACAGCATTGATCCAAGGAGATTAATGCTTGTCCCTTCCCCCCTCCAGTGTCAGACTGCTGGGGGACACAGAAGGAGGTGCTTGACCATAGAAGTGTGTCAGTCTAACTAGGGGGTGGACCCATCAAAAAGTCTGCAAAAGCTTGGAAAGTTCATTGTTGAAAAAGCACCTGGTCCATTCCAAACCGAAGCTAATATAATCGCAGGGGTACAAAGAAGCTCGCTCACTCTCCATCTCTCTCCCTTTCTTTCTCTCTCTCCCCCTCTCTCTTTATGTCTATCTCTATGTCTCTCATGACCCGTACTTGCCTCCTGCATTCATGCATTCTCTCTCGCCCAGGAACACACACAACCATGTGGGTCTAGCAGCCATGTGGGCATGCAGCCTATGACCTGGGCTCCAAAAGACTAAGCTTTCCTATGAAGCAGAAACTCTGGACACGGGCTTTTGTTTTGTCCTTGCTGAGGACAAGGCTGGCCTTTTTCCATGGTGGGATGGACAGAAATGGGACACTGGAGACCCAGGGGGCAGCTTCTATTTCCACCCAAATAACTCATCTTGTCACAACAGAATCTCCCACGCATTGGTCCTCGGAATGTTTTCCTCCCGATCCTGTGGAAGAGCATGATTTCCACTACCAACAGCTTCAAAGTCATCCAAAGATTGGTTTACCTTTTTTTCTCTGTCAGCTATGTAAATTTTCAGGTTTTGATGGTCTTTGATACTAACAAATTGATGCAGAAATGTAAGAAGTGATACATCCAAGCGGATGCCTGTGGGTTGTCTTGTATTTACAGTGTGGTGGTAGGTGGGAAAACGAAGGGCTGATGGGAGCTTTCAGGAGGCCAAGAGATCAGAAAAACAACATAATCTAAGTGGCCTCAAACTCACATAGTAAACACATAGCTTCTGCATCAGGCCCGGCTACCTAAACCAATCTCAGTCCTGAAGAAGCTGGAGTGGAGTCGGGAAGACTTTCTTAGCTAGTAACGCATGAAGAGATCAGATGGTGGGGAACATATTTTAGGTCCCCACCTGGCTTGGTTTTTTTCTATAGTCTTAGCAGCCCCACAGACACAATCCTCAAGCCAGAAAGTGCACACAGTTTCCCAGATAATTCAGGAGTGTGCCTGGGCCCTTTATATATCTAAAAGGAAAAAGATAAAAATTAAACAGCACATTATCCACAATACCACCCTCCCAAAGCCCCTGATTGCTTCATGGGCAACTCCAAGGCCACATCAGAGTATATTATCATATGAAAAAGGAATGAGGCCACATTAGTCCCTGAAACAAAAGACATTAGCTCGAAATGGGGGAAAGCAAGGCTGTGAAATGTAGCACTAAGCATATTTCGGTAGCTTTTAAATGAATGAAGACACAGCGACTTTCACCAGTGCATATCAGACCCATTGCTACTAAATCGTTGTTTGTCCATCATTCCAAAAGCTGAAACATTACATCTAAAGCTCCTCTTTACTACAACTGCCTTTGTTTAACTCCTGCTTTTTCAGCAGCCTGAATCAGGAGGATTTTAAAAACACATTTACTACTGTCTTTTCTTTGGTCTAGTAGTTAAGAATCAAATTATACGGACACTGTTTGCTGTGGATGTAAATTGGACAGGGACTGCCTGCCCGGTAGGAAAGTGACATTATTAGTATTTCCTTGCTGAACTTTGGGAAATAACTGCATTGTTGAAGAGAACTGCCTTCCAAAAAATTACAAACTATCTGCTTATATAAGAAGCTAGTCCAAGATAAGCAAGATCCTAACTTTTTAAAGTCCAAGCATTCTTTTCATATTTTGTTACAATTCACATTAATGCAAATGTAAGCATGTTACTTGCCTGAGGACACTGTGGATGAAAAGTGGGCCACACACTAAACCCAACAAGTTCAGGGAAGGCCTGCACCGTGGTCTTACGAACTCAGAGACTGAAAGTTACCACATAGGATGATCTGAACATTCATAGTCAGCAATCACATCCTAGGCCAGTAGCTTCCTTGAGAAAGATCAATCTTTGCCTGAAGCGAGCTGTCTACTGTCTTTTTGCATCTAAGATAACATACCTTTGAAATGTCGTAGTAATCGTTTCCAGTTGTCTCCAGGTACAACTGCCTGCACCAGAGCGCAGACCACAGAACCCCTCACTGCTCCCCACAGACCATGTGTCCTGTAAGTTTTAATTACCAATATCCTGGACCCACCAATATAAAAGGAGTATGTGTCTCCCTGTTTTACTTTTTAGCCAATCCAGAGATTTCCCCACTTTGCTTTCTCCCCAACCCCCTTAATCTACCACCAATAAATTTCATGCAACCCTCCTTATGTCTCCTCCTTTGATTCTAAAGTATAAAATAAGCTGCAAAACTGCCATTCTCTGGAGTATTTTCTCAATTCCTTGAGAACTTGCTTCCCGGCAATTGCTATCACTTTGGCTCAAGTAAATTCTCAAATTGGCTCAAATAAAAATCTCATCACTTTGGCTCCAATAAAAATTCTCTACAGGTTTGGACATTTCTTACATCAGCAAAAGACACAATACACACACACACACATACCATCACCACCTATTCTTCCTCCTTTGCTTAGATCCTCCTTCTGCATTTAAGATGTAATCAAATTTGGCCAAGAGGGCAGGCTTTATTCAAGTCCCTGTGCTGGCTTTAACTTTCACCAACCTCCACCTTGTGTTCTGGGCTCAGGCCATGGTCTCCTTTTAGTTCCTCAAACTTGCTTTGCTACCTCCTGCCACAGAGCCTTTGCATGTTTGGTCTCCTCTGTTACAGTGCTCTTCTTCCCAGCTCACTTACTGCCCCCACCAGGTTCAGCAATTCCCTCTTCCTCATCTTCAGATCACTCCCCAGGGAGCTCTTCTCTGACAGCCACCATCATCAGATTGAGACAGGTCCCTCTATATTCATAGGTCTCTTCAGTTGAGAAACGTACCCCCAACATATGCATTTCTGCCATTCTCTAAGTGACATCTTTGCCACAGACCACCGACCATGAGACCAACTACAGAAGATATTGCTTTTGTTCACTACTACAGCCTCAGCCTCCATGCAATACTGGGCCCAATAAATTCTTAGGTGAACTAGTAAATATGCTTTATGCCACCATCAAGCTTTGAGAGTTGTCTAGCAAGAAACATGGTGTACAATCAAAAGGTCACCTGGAAACACGTTAATGGGTGGAGGAAGGAACTCAGGGAGAGAGAGGCTTTGTTTTCCATCTTCCAGATTTGCAAATAAATCAAAAATCTAGAATGACCATCTTTGGTATAGCTTTTATGGTAGAGAAGTTAAAATTTTAAATTTTCACATATTTTGATGAAGCATTTTCACATAAGAATTCAAAAATATGTACAAGAAAATTCTTTGAAAGTCTGGTCTCTGCATGTGGGTGTAACTGAAACTTGAAAACACATCAAATGTTCATCTCGGGGAGGGGTAAATAAATAATAGTATACTCATGCAAGGCTGTATCATCCAGCCACCCAAACTGTGAATAGTGCCTTTAGCCAAGGACAGAAAACAGACATATTTTGCTTTTTGTGTGATGTATTATCAAGATGGTTTGTGTTTTCAATTTTACACCATTTATAATTCTAAAACACAGTAACAATTAAAATGACTACTCCATGCAGTCCTGAAATACAGAACTTGGAATAAAAATAATCCTTACAATTCAACCATTTCATTTTATAAATTAGAGCAAAGAGACTCAGAGACAGGTTTGGTTGGCAAAGGTCACAGAGCGGAAAGAACTCTATCACCAGACTGTTACTCCAGTGCACTTCCTATCAATCATATTTCCTTCATGCATATTTTATCTAGAATAAAATGTACATAAAATGTTTTAAGGAACTATATATTAATGAACCAAAAATTCAGAAACTGTTCTGAACTTTGAAAGTTGACTTCTCATTTATGCATGCTCAAGAGGTTTTCATGATCCTGAAAATAGAGCAGAATAAAATTCAGGCTTTTCCAGATTCCCCAATAACTGAGTGTCTCTGTGACAATTCTTGAACTTGCTGATATGAAATTAAAGAAAAGAGGCACAGTTATCAGCAGAAGTAAAACAAAAACATAAATATGGTTCAGTAAATACAGACAATGTACCTCTGTTTATTAGAAAGAGAGTTGCTGACATCAGGGCAAAATTGCTGAAGACAATTCAAAAATCAAATACTCAAAGTAATGACATTCATATTTCAGCTGCTTGCAGTTGCTTATAAAAGAAATTAAGAAGTCTTATAATATGAAAAGGATATTAATAGCTTAATGAAGATTGACCTAGAAAGCAGATTTTTATTTTAACTCAGGATAGAATTTAGATAATGAACTGCTTTTAATAATTTATTTTAGAAAAACTGATACACCAAGAGATTTTTTCAATATTTTTATCTATAAATCACAGAAAAGTTGTAAGATTTTAACAGAAATTAGAATAAACATGTCTTCTGCTATAAAATACAAAATTAAGGTAAACAAAGAATTTCAACAATCAAAAATAAAATGGTTAATATCTTTCCATTTTACTTCATCATTAAGACCCACAGTTTTGCATCTTTTTCTTTTTTGAACACTTTTATAGACCAATCCACACCACCCTAGACTTTTATTTGAATATAATTACAGGTAGAGAATCTAAATTTCAAATTCAGTAAAATTTGTAAATGCTCATCACTAGCAGTTTTCTCATATTAACCAATTAACTCTTCCACTTAAATGCTTTAGGATGCTGTTGTTCAAACAGAAATGAGCTGGCACACCAACATTTTCCAGGAGGAATGTGGGCATGGAGCATTTTAAGGGACATCTCAACAAGTTTTCAACTTCCCTAAATCTGGGTAGCCTGACAAGACACCCATAATAATGCTGGCCATTCCCTTCCACACTCACTGGCACCCTTCTCACTAATGACAAAGCAAAGCCACGCCCCTCTTCCAACCAGAAGCTTACTAAGGACACTATCCCAGCAAGTATAGTCCACTGGGGCACAAAAATCTCCTATCTTGCAGTGGTGCTTTGGGTCTTCCATGAGTCCATTATACATGTATCCTGAGTTCAGCTACATGAGGTCTGTCTAGAAAATATCCATCCACATACTATGAAAAATAGAGACATCTATTGAAGAAGATACAAGATACAAGAAACATTGTATATAAGACAATGATGGCTCGGTCCCCTTCAAAGTAGGCACCTTGGGACCTCACACAGTTCTTCCAATTGCCATCAGCTGCCTTGTCATATTTTCCTGAATCTCATCAACAGCCTCGAATGTCTTCCCTTTCAAATGTGATTTTAGTTTTGGGAAAAGCCAAAGGTTGCAGGGTACCAAATCTGGATTATAGGGGCATTGAGTAACCTGGGTGACTTGAGGTTTCACCAAAAAACTCTTCATGAGATGTGATAGAGTGGGTGTGTTATTGTGATGAAACTGCCAATCACCACCTGCCCATAGCTATAGCCTTCTGAATCATCCAAGTTTCTCATTCCAGAGAAACATTCAAGCTTAACACAAAATTTGACGCCAATTCATTGCTCTACTCACTCAGTCATTTTCAGTGTAACAGCCACACAGTACACATGCTCACTCAAATGCATCTACCACCCCCACTGACCAGTACATGAAGTCATCACTGTTCACATATGAGAATTCCAGTCCACTCTCCTTGGCTTCCAGGTTACATCCACATTGTGCAAACCACTCTCGTTGTATTAGCAGTGGTGGGACCTTTTCTGGACAGACCCCTATTGGAGAGTAAGACTGTAGGAGGCCTAACAATTTTCATTTACCACATTTGTCTTCTTACCCCTGAGGGAAAGCCCCTTGCAAACAAGTGGAAACGGGAGGAAACATCTTGACATCAGCAGTGTTACTTCTCAAGGCAAAAATGCACAGCAACGTTTCGCGCTCTTCTGGCCCACCTTCACAGTTCAGGAGGAGATGGAGACCATGGCAGCGAGCATGAACATGTTTATTTAAGTGAAAAAACAGGATGAAATCAGCCTTTTTTCTGACAAGGAGGAGAGGGTTTCTCAATTAGATTATATTCAGGATAAACATTTCCCAGAAATTGAACGAGTTAAAACTATAACTCCAAGGTTTGGATAGATATGAAATTATGATAAAAGCTTTTCTCAAAAGAAAATATTAGATGGTCAAACTTGGATTGAAATTATCAATATCCTGATTTTCTAAAACCTTTCTAAGTTACACATGCTGCCCCGATGTGAAAAACTAACTGATATAGAGAATGATCTCTTGGAGACTTTCCCAGAAATTGAGAAAAAGACTTCAATACTGGTAAACAAATCATTTTACAAATCAAGTTGTTCCCAATTCTTTAGATTTAACAGAATTGAAAAAAAAGCCTGATTAAGTTATTAGCTACTTAATAAATTGACTTTTGGTGATAGATCAGTGATGATTTTTTAGGTATATAACCAAGGGGTTCAAAGACTTTGGGGGCATTACTACAAAAGAAATATTTCTATTACTAGCCATTTATTGATCTGAACATATTTCTCAGCATGCACACTAATAAAAGGAATCATATTGATGTTGAAGCTTATTTTATTTTAGTAATTATAATTTTTACTCTAGAGATATGAATTTTTAAAAGATGGCCTTGTTTATATCTTTAAGAGATGTATCTCCAATAAAATTTTACTTTTTGTATTAAAAATTATTATAATACATAAATTATAGAATGTTTAATAACTATTTATCAAGAAACAGTTGTTCTGTAATGGAATAACAATAAAAATTTAAAAAAAAAGAAACAGTTGTTTTGTAAATTGTAACTACTCATGACTGAAATACACAATCCAGAATAATGTTTTTTATACTTAGAAACTTACAGTCACAGAAAAAAATTTTAATTCACATATAAACACATATATATACACATATATAATTTTACTGCAGAAACATATGATAAAATAATAGTACAAGAATTTCATGCACAAATAATATTGTTCGATTAAAATTTTATGGTAGGAAGAGTGTATAATTCCTAGTTAAAGCAAAAATAATCCTAAATCTCTTGTTAAGAGAAAATTTAAGTGTTTTCTAATTGGATAAATGTTGGCATGAAATAGCTGTGGTGTATGGATTCCATGGAATACATTAGGGTGATCAAATGGTTTTTCTTAATGTTCCTAATTAAAATATAACCAGAATTTACATCTTCCGTGGTTATCTAAACTTCACATGAAAAAAATATAGAAGTTAATGTAAACATTTGTGAAGGGACACATGCATTTTCAAAATTATTTCCAGGGGTACACTAGCTAAATATTTGATCAGTCTGGATACAAAAGATCAGGCTAAGTAGAGTTCAAGCCCCTGCTACTCCTGAGGTGTGACCCCAGTGTAACTGGGGTACAGAGCATAACCCCCACAATCCTTGATGGGGCGGGGGAGGGAAGGGTGGATGGCACCACATTTAACACACATTGCATAACAGTGGAAAGTTAGCAGCTGTGCCTTCCTGAAGGGAAGAGGACTGCTGCCCAGGGTGAATTGCAGATGTCACTCTGAGAAAGTGCAGTGACTTGTGACACAGTGAATGCCCACCCTGATATCCCTGCATCACTAGGAGCTTTTGCCCCGACCAAAGGTGGTGGCCAAAAGAAGGTAAAAGATACAGGGGACTGGCAAAAATGGTGGACGCTATCACACCATAGGAAGGATCAGATATGAAGTCACGCAGGAAGTTCCAGGCCGAGCATTTAAATTAGGGGAGCCTAAAAGAGAGGAGGTCAGCCACAAGGACTAGAGTGAGAAAGGAGTTTTCGTAGGGAGGTCTGACAGTCCGGGAAAGAGACACGAGGACATACAGAGAAGTCACTCTCGTGGGACGTGTGCCTCCCTGGACTGCACCGAGATCCTGTGTAACATGGCACATGCTTCCCTGGACCACTACAGGGAGGCTGAGAGCAACATTCCCCAGACCCTGATGGAGAGAGCTGCTGTGAGAGGATGGCGACTCTGAAACCAACCAGTGTACATTCCAGAGAGGATGGAGATCTTTTTGCCGGACTGGCTGATGGACAGATTAAGGAAACTGGGAACTTCTGGGCATGGTTTTGGCTTGTAGCCTCTTGGGAAGCAAGGAAGGCTCTGGGTCTGGTGGGAGAGGGGGGCTCTGAGCCAGAGTGCTCTCAGCAGCCCCACCCACATCAAGGTTGGAACCCTGTTAATAAAATCCTGTTTCCTTCAACACTCATTGTTGGGTCATATGTAAAGGCACCAGGTAGCTGAGCCCTGGTTTGCTCAGTAACAGTAGGAGAAGATCAAAGTTAGGAAACCATAAAATATCACTAACTGTGGCCTTGCTTTAGTGTAGAAATTGCCTTGGTCAGTTTCTCTATTTCTGGCCTACTTAAATGAATCAGAAGCTTCCAGAGGGAAAGGAACTTGTTTTGTCTTTTTTGATAGAACTCCTGAATGCATGGTATAGAACTCAATTATTTATTGTATAAATTATTATATTTTTCAAAGAAAAGAGCAGTGATCCCTTCCACCCAGAACGTACTTTATTCCGAGGAACCGCAGTTGTGTGGATGCAGGTAGACTTTCTGCACAGGGACAAGTTCTTCCAGCATTTTTACCTGCACGTTCCAAGACAGTCGGGTGCATCAGTCCTTTCAGCAGAACCTGCCTTAGGCACTTAACCTTTTGTGGCTCAGGCACCCAAGACAAAAAAAAAAAAAAATGGCCCAAATGAAAGAACAGATCAAAGCTCCAGAAAAAATACAACTAAGCAGCGAACAGATAGCCAACCTATCAGATGCACAGTTCAAAACACTGGTAATCAGGATGCTCACTGAATTGGTTGAATTTGGTCACAAATTAGATGAAAAAAATGAAGGCTATGCTGAGTGAAATAAAGAAAAATGTACAAGGAACCAACAGTGACAGGAAGGAAACTAGGTCTCAAATCAATGGTGTGGACCAGAAGGAAGAAAGAAACATCCAACCAGAAAAGAATGAAGAAACAAGAATTCGGAAAAATGAGGAGAGGCTTAGGAACCTCCAGGACATCTTGAAATGTTCCAATATCCGAATTATAGGGGTGCCAGAAGGAGAAGAGGAAGAACAAAAAATTGAAAACTTATTTGAACAAATAATGAAGGAGAACTTCCCCAGTCTGGCAAAGGAAATAGACTTCCAGGAAGTCCAGAAAGCTCAGAGAGTCCCAAAGAAGCTGGACCCAAGGAGGAACACACCCAGGCATATCATAATTAAATTAGCCAAGATTGAAGATAAGGAGAGAATCTTAGAAGCAGCAAGAGAAAAGGAGACAGTTACCTACAAAGGAGTTCCCACAAGACTGTCAGCTGATTTGTCAAAAGAGACCTTGCAGGCAAGAAGGGGCTGGAAAGAAGTATTCCAAGTCATGAAAGGCAAGGACCTACATCCAAGATTGCTCTATCCAGCAAAGTTTTCATTTAGAATGAAAGGGCAGATAAAGTGCTTCCCAGATAAGGTCAAGTTCAAGTTCATCATCACCAAGCCCTTATTATATGAAATGTTGAAGGGATTTATCTAAGAAAAAGAAGATAAAAACTATGAACAGTAAAAATGACAGCAAACTCACAGTTATTAACAACCACACCTGAAACAAAAAAAAAAAAGCAAACTAAGCAAACAACTAGCACAGGAAAGAATCACAGAAATGGAGATCACATGGAGGGTTATCAGCAGGGGAGAGGAAGGGGGAGAGAGGGGGGAAAGGTACAGAGGATAAGTGGCATAAATGGTAGGTAGAAAATAGACAGGGGGAGGTTAAGAATAGTATAGGAAATGTAGAAGCCAAAGAACTTATCTGTATGACCCATGGACATGAACTAAAGCGGGAGAGTGTAGGTAGGAGGGGTGTGCAGGATGGAGGGGAATAGAGCGGGGAAAATGGGACAACTAATAGCATAATCAATAAATGATATTATTAAATTTTTTAAATTATTTTATTTTTCTTATGTTGTCCTGTTTTATTATAAACCATCCTTTGGATGAGAGTGTAAACTGGCAGAGTATTTAGCAGTACCTTTCACAACTTCAGTAAACACAGTTTCTGATCCAGCTCCAGTTCTAAGAACCTGAACTTGCAGCACTACCTCCTATTTTTATAAATAAACAAAATTATACAACTGGACACATACAGATGTTCACTTTATTTATTATATAGGGTTACTTGTGATAATTAAACATTTTGCCTTAGACTACATACTCCTTAGTTCAAATCCCAACTTAGGTTTTTACCATGTCAGCTTGCACAAATTGCTTCTAATTTCTCCCCGTCTTGCCTCCTCATCTGTAAAATGGTGGTTGGTAATAGCACCTATATTATAAAGGGTTGCAAAATATTAATGGTGAAAGTCGCAAAAGCCCCTAAATAGAGGCAAGGCTAAGATAAACACTTACGAATGTTAGATATTACCTTTACATGTGTATGTATGTCTTCCTCTTACTTAGAATAAAGTGCTTATAAAATGCTATTCTCACTTAGAATAAAATACTTTGCACAGCAAAACATCACACTTATCCCAATAATGACTTCTGGGAGGGTCAGGACATGAAGAGAGAACTACACTTTTTATTTCACATACTTATAATGCAGATATGTTTGGTTTTCCTTTTCCAACAGGGATCAATATGCAAATCCTAATTTTGTCGTTAAAAAAATGACAAAAACATGATTTTAAGTTCACGGAAGTGAAACAATACAACACACCACAATAAAATTACCCTGATTATACAGTCCTTTTCTTTTCCTAAATTACATTTTACATATACCTATTGTTTTAAGACAATAACTAACTCCTCTGAGAACAAATGCTACATTTGCCAAGAAAATTTATTTCCTACTTTCACTTACAATGGAAAAGTCAACTGGTTGCTGAACTGAACAACTGAGTACAGGTTTGTTCTTGTAAAGTATTCATTTTATTCCACAACTGTTGACAAATCTGAAGGATACATTGTGTAACCTCTATACTTACTTCCCGCCCACAAAAATATCCCTTCTCTTCTGCCCTCAAGTTTAATTAAAATAGCAGTCTGCGTTCCTATGGTCAGAGCAGCTGCCCCCTGAAGACCATCTGTAAAAGTCATACAGTCGGTTCTCCTTTGACGTTATCTCTCGACTATTAATCATCGTCTCCAAAGATAAGTGCCAGCAAAGCATTTTTAGAAACAAAGACATTAATTCAACCTTGACTATCTGATCATAATCTTCACTGAAAAGCCGAGACAAAACCTGAGGAAGATTTTAATATCATTGAGGTCAAAATTGTTTCCATTCTCGGCTTCATTTAACTAACTGACTGACCTGTGACTTTGGTTAAACAAATTAAATTCATTAATAAAATGCTTATTTTGCCCACTAGTTTATCTAAAACAGTATTTTTTTATTACTTTCAATAATCTCATGAAATAAATGAAAAACAATGGTTAGCCCTCATTTCGAATTCAATTTGTCAATTTCCTCATATTTGCTATCTAGAACATGTACATCAAAAAGTTCATAAAATTCTGTGGGACAAGACCATATTTTTATATTCCAAGATCACTTCACATGACATCTATAAAACAGATGTAATATGATACTAAGCTTAGGTCTGTCCACATTTTATTAGGACATCTGTGTGTTTAGTGAGATAATGCCTGTTAAGCCCTTTAATTAACTTGAAAAAATGCACTACATAAACAAGAGACAGGGCGATATTTGTTTCCCAGCAGCAATGTCTAGTAGTGGAATGAACCAAACCAAGCATGTCTATGAATAACCTTCCCTTCCCTTCCCGTTGCCAGCCCTTATCAAAGGTTGTACGAATAATCTCCTTTTAAAAAGCATCCAGCTTTTCAGGGTTCTACTTTAACGTAATTGTAGAGTAAAAAGGAATTAGCTACAGAAACACTTTCTCCAATTACAGGATTTTGCCTTCTTGGTCCCACATTCCAAGAATTTCCTTAAGTCTATGAAACAAATCATTGGGACCTTAGGAGATGATCCTACAGCATCTTGAGAAAAAGAGAGAGAGAGAAACAGTTCCCAACAGTGTGGTTCAAATACCTGTTTGCTCTTTGGGGCTCTGACAATGTGAAACGTCCAGCTGCTGTGAAAATGCCTCCCAGTGCAACAATCCCTAATAAAAAGCCAACTGCCTCCCCAGTCTCCTCCTTCCACCAGTATGTAAACACTCCTCAAGAATGTAGGAAAACTGACATTTCACTGAGCATCAGTCAGAGAAAGACAAATACCATATGATTTCACTTACATGTAGAATCTTAAGAACAACAACAAAATGAACAAACAAAATTGATACAGACTCACACATACAGAGAAAGAACTGGGGATTGAGGGTGAAGAGGGGGTGGGCACTGGGTGAAAGAGGTGAAGGGACTAGGAAGCACAGATTAGTAGTTATAAAACAGTCACAGGGAAGCAGAGCATAGTAAATATAGTCAATAATATTGTTGTAATTATGTGTGGTACCAGTTGGAGACTGGAAATATCTCGGGCAACATTATGTGGAGTATATGATTGTCTAACCACTAAGCTGTAGACATGAAACCAATACATGAGAGGTAACAAACTTTAAGAAAAGAATGCAGGAAGAGTAGGACTCAACCCTAGCACTTGAAAACATGTATCTACAATAGCAAAGTGGTCATACAGGTGGGGAAGAAAGGCAATTATTTAACAAAAGAAAACTAGGAGCTCAGTATTAATGAGACGCTCTCAAAGTGTGACACTGTCAAAGAAAGTACTGCTTCTGCAAGGCACCGAATGTGGGATAAAAGCACTTCACAGCATCCCTTCAGCCCCTCACTCCTCTCGTGTTTTATAAGTGCTCACCTGGAACCAGGCACTGTAAGGGACACTGGGCCATCAAGGAGAGTGAAAGAGATCAAACTTATCTTCTCAGTGATGCAATGAGTCATTAAGAGGTAGGATTTATGTGCCCATTCCCTTTGTAAACACAGAACCAAGACAATCCACACATCATCTCTTACAGTACAAAGGAGACTTTAAAATATATGGCAGTTCATTGCAATTTATATATGGCATTTGTTAGGGTTAACTTTTAAGTTAATCTTCCTTTTTCTTCCCTTTAAGATGGTGTTTTCAATATAATTAGAGCTTTCTATGGATGACTTCATTTTTTGTTTTCTGCACTTTTTAAATTTCTTATAAATATCATTATAACAACTACAGGAAATTTTAAAGAAAAAAAATAAATCACCCTTAATACCACTACTACAATGCAACAGCTGGCTTCATTTTTGAATATCCTCTTCTAGTCTTTAGCTATAAATTAACACATTATGTATACTATCAGACCAAAAGCATAATTTTTTTCTGCTTTTATTTTTCCCTAATTTTATATCTAGATATTTCCATGTTGCTTCATTTAAAAAATTTATTTCTCATGGTATTCAATAATTCATTTTGCTGATTTACTTTTTGAAACTTTTTATCATTCAACTCACGTCTAATATTTTTAGTCTTGATACTACTATAGTGATTATTTTTGTGCAGATTTATTTTTTTCTTCTTTTGAAATAATTTCTTAGGACACATTTACATGAACAGCATAGCACTTTTGATCATTCTTAATACCATTCTCAAGAATAAAAATAATTAAAAACTTAGTGTGTTAGCTAAAACACAATACAAGATGTTATTTATTTTGTATTTTATATCATTTTAAACAGAAGCAAAGTCTAGATAAAGCTCCCAAAATAAATTTTATTAATTTTACCAATTACTATATTATACAAGAGACTGTAGATTTGCAAGTGACACTGAGGATATTTCCTGCAAAGACATAACAACAATGACAATATCTTCATACTCCACTATTAAATCGCCCATCATTCTTACCTCATTTTATTGAATCCTACAGTTCTGAAACTAAGCAAACTTAATGGAGGGACAGTATAAGTCTTAGACATCTTATTCAAAATATTAGCAATATATATTATTGATTAAAATACTTTTTAAAAGATAATAGGATAATGGGAGAAGGGCAGAAAAAACACCTGAAGAATCGCCAGCTAAAACAATAATCCACTGTGCTAACACCTATAAGGGAAAGAACATGCATAAATGTGTTTGTTTCATATTCTTTTCTGTGAGCAAAGGTCAAAGCTGGATTTGCAATGCAGGATGATTTTAATTGATTCTTGCTTTTGCTCAACCTATTGTATTTCTATAAAATAGATGAATTTAAGAAACAATGATGTTATTTTAATGGAAACATAAACCACAGATGTTCATACATTGAAGGTGACCTATTATTAACTTAATTTTCATGTTTTTATTATAATTTTCAACATACACAAAAGCAAACAGAATGGTATAATAAATACCCATAGACATAAACCACCCTCAAATTTCATCTGCCCCCTCCACAGCTAACCCTCTTTCCCCATTCCTCTACTCTACTTTAATTAAATCCCAGATGTCTTATCATGGTATCTGTAAATAATTCAGAATGGATATTTAAAGGTATAAAATATTTCTTTGTACATAACAAAAACATTAAAAATTAGCAATACATTACTTTTTAAATATCATCAAACACTGAAGGTTTAAGTTGTCTCATAAATGTCACAGTTCTTTTTTAACCACAATTTAAATAAAGTCTATACATTACAATTGGTTAAAGTAACTGGTATTTTAAACTATAGTTTCCCCTTGTGTCTTATTTTTTTTTCTTGCAATTTATTGGTTTACTAAACCAGGTTGATTATCCTGAAGTTTCTGGTTTCCTATGGTATACATTTTACCCACTGTAGCCACGATGAACTAGTCACGATGTTGCCTTCTCAGTATTTCCAGCAAATCGGTAATTAAAACTGGAGGCTTCATAATGTCAGGCTTGGTTTTTTCCCCAAGACAATATCATAGGTGGTGTATTAACAAAACTTTTAATTACATAAATGTTATATGTGCATGTTAATAAAGTTAGAAGCCAGAAAAGAACCAGATAAAAGAATAAGACAAGAAAAAATGTCATTTTGCTCTGTTTCTGCAAGTTTTATGACATTACCTTCTTTCAGTCCTCCCATATTTCACAACATTATTAAATGAACTATTTTAAATAATTTGATTTTTTTACTCTGTCTTTCCTGATTATTTTTATCAATGGATTTACCACAAAGAATTTAAGGCAACTTTAAGATGGATATTCAACTTAAATTCAAAACATATTTATTACCATAGATGGCAAAAGCAGAGTAGGGTTAACTGAATTCAGTGTTAGAAAAGTACAAGCAAGCTATCGGTGTTGTCATGTAAGGGACAAAAGAAAAAATGATGGAAGGGGACCCTAGCTTTTAGTACAGAAAACCATGAGTAAAATATATATTATGTGCTTTCTAAATGTTTGTTGAATTAAAAATGACAACAGACTTAGGATGGATGGACTATCCCAGGCACATGCTCAGTAAATGACTCCTTCTGGAAGAAATGATAAGATGAATGACCCAGAATGATCACACCTCCAACGCTGTTCCTTCCAATCTCTTCATTTGTAGTTCAAGGGATGAAGAGCCCCTGACCTTCCTCTAGTTCTTCTGAATATTACTTGTTTCTCACCACATCCAGTTTTAATTTCCTTTAACTTTATTCAACATTAAATAAAATCATGTCATTGACAGCATCATTGATTGCAAATCTGAGAAAGAAAATTTTGCTCCAGAAGTGCAAAATATCATATTCTCTCCCCAAACTAATCACCTTCCTTATGTATGGTTAGGAATTTTAACTGCTTGCTAAAATAAATCTTTCACTCTGACTAAGTAATAGTCTATAAGGGTTGGAAAGATTCTCTTAGTAAATTTTCTTCTTCAGTTATATTTCGAGATGAAGGCTTACTTCTGCATTAAGGACAGAATCATATTGTTGAATTAGGTAGAAACTTGGATTTATTTTAAGCCTGAAATCTATAGCAATTCTCTTGGGCATCCCAGCTGGTACCATGAAGAATGTATTTGAGGCTCCTGCTAAAAACGGCTTTGGATTTTTTTCTCTGATTTTAAAATAAGAATTGCATAACCCCATCTTGGTCATGTACATGGAGAAGAAGCCCTAAATTATGTAGTTAAGAGTTAAAGGCTAACAGAATAAAATATGATATCTAAAATACAAAAAAAAAGATAGGTAACCATTTTTATAATGTTGACATGGGAACCATTCCTTAACAAGTAGAGCACACAAGACTGGGAGACCAGAATAACTGCGATGATTTTGAAACATTAAAAAAAACCCTAATAAACAAATTTAAAAATTCCAAATTATTTTATAAAGTTGTATCATCTTGATATTTTAACAAGGAAAATATAAGAAAGAATAATTCCAGTTCTGTCTCACTTCTGAGTATAGAGGCAAGGTAAAATATTAGCAAGCAGCAAAGAGAGGTTACCCTAACATAAAAGGATAGAAAAGCTCATATAACTATATGCAGAGAAGTCATTTGACAAAACATAACTCCTATTTAGGACTGTTCTAAAGCTCTTAGCAACTCAAGTACAGAAGGGAACTACCTTAACTTGTTAAGGAGTATCTTTTAAAAATCTAAATCAGATACCATGCTTAATAGTAAAACAAACATAATCAGCTTTCCAAGATCAGACAAAATACATGACCCAGACAGCCCTGCCTTTATTCAGCATTGTGCCAGAGACCCTAGGTGATGGCAAGATGACAAGAAGAAATTAAATAGTAAAAAGTTTTGACAAAAAAGGTGACTATGTGTAGATTATATATTTATTAGTTTCCTATATTAGAAAATCCAAGAGAATCTTCAGAAAAGCTAATCAAATGCCAGAGAGAGTTGACCACGGTTAATGGTTACTAGATCAATATTCTAAGATCTAACGGCATTCCTAAACACCAGATTGTCCAATTTGGAAAAGTAGCAAGCAAAATTATGTCATTCTCTGTAAAAATAAAACTTTAAAAGAATCAGGAAATAAATAAAATATGATGCCCATAACTTTAAAAAGAAAACTATGTTAATATGTATTGCTGAGACTATAAATTTTCTATAATAACATATAATAATTAAGTTCCTACCTCATACCAAACATAAAGTCAATTTCATGGGTATTAAGGCTCTAAATATCAAAAAAATACAAACTTGAGAGGTTTTGAAGAAAGTACTGAACCCTATCTTTATCACATACGAGTTGGTAGATTTCTTAAGCACGTTACAAGAAAGCGACACCCACAAAGGGAAAGAGTGATAAAAGTGACCTCATTACGACGGTCATATAGTGGTTCAGAGTTACGACATACTTCAGTATGCAAAACGATAGCATAAACAAATTAAAAGAGAGACTTCCAAGTGGGAGAAGATATTTGTAATGCAAATGATCTGACAAATAACGAGTATCCAGAATAAAGATTTTTGTAATCAATAATAAAGTACAGCGGTAACTTCTCTGTGCCTGAGTATGCTCATTTGTAGAATGGAGATAGTAAGAGTACCTATCTTAAATAATTTTTATGAGGATCACATGACCTAATATGTTTAAATACTTAGGTCAGTACCTATCACAATAATCACAAGTATTTGTTTCATTACTATATATTAAATATGAGTCATAGGTATAAATATATCCATTATGTTATGTTTTTAATTATTCCATAAATAATATTTGAGTAATTATGGAAGCAAAAGATAAGTTACAAACCAGAAGAATTATCTGCACTATAACTGATAAATCTTAATACACTTAATATTTAAAAACAATAAGAAGAGATACAACCTAACTGAAAATTAAACTATAACACAAGTTACTAAAAAAATGATAAAATAAAGAAGGAATAATGTATTCAAGGAGATTCCAACTTCAGAATAACCAAAGAAATAAAATTGAGGCAAAAAAGAGATATTTTCACATTGTTGAAAATTTCTTATTTTGGCAAATAGTCATGGAAATGCATACTCTTGTGCATTATTGGTGAGAGTTAAAATCAAAAGTCTTAGTCTAGAAATAAATTTAACTATATGCAGCCAAAGACTTAAATGTTTTGCACTTGATTGAATAATTCCAGCACTTTTATCCAAAGGAAAACACCTGGGTACAGTGCAAAACCCCCATACAAGGATGTCCATTGCAACACCGTTGACAGTGGTGACATCTCCATCAGCAGGAGTGAGGGCAATTAAAGCCAGTACGGATCATCCACAGAAGTGGTTATTTCAGTCTTGAAAAATCATAATATTGCTGTGTATTCATAGTCAATGAATTTTTACTATGGTGTAGTAAGATGTTAGCATTAAGGGAAAGTGTACTACTTTGCAACTTTTACAAAATCTAAACTTATTTCAAAATAAAAGGTTAAGAAACATACATGACTACAGGATAAAGAAGGAACTGCTTAAGGCCTTAAATGGTGTTGCCCCACCTCCCTCTCCCTTTTTCCCACCTGTTTCTCCCTCTTGCTCTCTAAGCTCTACCCACATTGGCCTCACATTGTAAAGTTCTACAGGTGGCAGAGGTAAATCTCCCCTACATCGCAAAGACCTATAGGACTCATCCACCTAGAACATGTGGTGCACCCCACCTGCACCCACACTTTACCTAGACCTCAGCTTCCACTTGCCCAGGGCTGTCTGAGCCCACAGCTTCAGTCAGGTTCTTCTTTCATACCCCCTTGGGGAATGGCCTACTCTCCACTGAGTAGCACCTGTCTCAGTGGTGATCACCAGCATTTACTGAGGAGTTCATTCATCGTAAGATTTTTTACAAAGCTCTATGGCATCAGAGAATAATTCCATTATCTCCAGCTCCAAGGCTCTGGCACAAATCAATGATCAATAAATACCTTCAGAATAATACATACAAATGAGAATGAATAAAGAATATATTTACTGTAAAGGTCATATCATCTCTCTATAAAAATTAGTGTGCTCTGACAAGGAAAAAGAGCCTTATCTTGAATAACACAGAGAAAAATTATTGCTATACCTTTCAAAAAATTTCTTTCTGTATAGTTTTTTCCTTCACTTTCCTAAAGATTTTCTACTTAATATCATGCAGGAAAGCCTATTTTCATAATGTAGAATAATTTGCAAAAAATGTGTTTTTAGAATTTTTTTTTTCTACTTAAGGTGAGAAATGGCCGCTAAGTAAGTTATGCAAATTAGAATCAAGTATTAGGGGCCTTGAAGAAATCATCCCACATCTAAAAGAAGTTAGATATTATGAAACACTAACTGGATTTGTTTGTTTCTTAGTATTTTAAGGTTGCTCTTTAGTAGGCTTATTACATCACTTTTCAGTGAGCAAAAGTGGTTTAGACAGATGATACTGGGTGACCACTGATGAAATTTTCTTCCCTTTCTAATATGAAAAATGTGAGTCTTCTAGCAATGAGATATATCGTTCGCTCTCAAATCGTTTTTTAAAAAGGTTAGTGTTTACTTAGTATATATAGTTTATTATAGTCACATTAATGGAATCATGGCTGAAAATACATTGGACCTTCCCTCTATCACCACAGCAAATATCCTACGAATCTAAAAAATAAATCTTATCCATGTCTCTATGTCCATTTCTTTCTCACTCATCATACTCTTGCCTGAATTATAGGTATGGCAATAACATAGACATGTACCATTCCTAAAATCGATATATTTCCACATCTTTAAGTCCATGATGGACAATCTGAACATTTATTTGACATAGCAAGTATGGTTATTTTAACTGCATATTAAATATTAAAACTTTGGCTATCCATCTACATTAAAAAGAAAAATGACGTGATGCACTTATGGGAATTTTTTCAACATCAGCACTTTGGACTGCAAAACACAGAGGCAGTTGTTAGTCATATCTCATGAGTCTCCGGAAACCCTTATCGCGAGCCATACATATCAACGCAAAGAGGGACTAGATTTTAAATAAGGGCAGAGGTTTAGAATACCCTCCCAAAATTCACAAAAGACCTTAAACAAAACATAATTCTCCTATACAGAATATAAATACTGGATTAGATTCCAAAGTATAATCAACAACATAAAAATCAAAGGAAGAGTGGTGCGCACAAGAGAGGAGCTGGGGTTTTTGTTGGTTTTGCTTGTTTCTTTGCAAAAGAGAACCAGGAAGCAGCCTGTATGTTGACTTCACAGTGTCATCAGGGACTCATGTTTCTTTCTGCTCTGTCTCATAGTTTCCAATATCGAGGTCACTGCATTGCCTAAGATGGCTGCTGAGGCCCTCAACATCAAATCCATATTTAGGAAGAAGGCGGCAAGGCCCTCATGGATGAACAGATCCATGTAAAAAGTACCAAATGTCTCACACTACACTCCTCGTCATATCTCATTGGTCTCAGAGCCACATCTGAGCCACACTGGTCTCTAGCTTCAAGAGAAGGTGAGAAAATATTATTTTAAGCCTAGAGGACAATATTATGGCTTCAAAGCAAAACTATTAGGGGAATAGATGGTAGGGTGGAAAATTAACAGTTCCTGACATTCCTATAAGAAGGCAACAGTCTTTTTAATTTTTTTAACTAGTTCATTAACTAAATCCATTAACTAGTTAAACATAGTTCAAAAATTTTAAAGTATAAAAAAATTTACACAGTGAAGATTTTCACATCTACCCCTGAATCCATCTGCCAGTTTCCGCCCACCCCACAGCATTTTATTCATTTTTATATCTCCTTTTAGTCTTTTTATACAAACATATGCAAATGAGATTATTTTTGTTTTCCCTCTGGGAGCTATTTCCTAATCAGTACATAGAGCAAGTCTTCATTCTTCTTTTTTTAATTCTTCTTTCCCAGCTGCGTAATATTCCATGCTTGGATCTATCAGGGGTTATTTGATCAGACTCCATTTTTAAACATTCAGCTTGGGTTTCAATCTTTTTCTCTTACTAACAATGCACATAAGTTTTTTGCACGGTGTGTAAGTGAATCTATAAGAAACATTATAAAAGCCAGACTTCCAGGGCAAAAAGCTTATGACGTATTTGCAATTTTGATAGATACCGCCAAGTTGTTCTCCATGGGTGTTGTAATGATTCACACTCCCACCAGCAACATGTGAATGTGCCTGTTTTCCTGCAGCCTCTTCTACAAAATGTTTAACAGTCCTTTTTATTCTGGATGTCCTCTGCCAGGCTCTTAATGTATCTTATTATATATGTGTCACAAATTCTGAGGTTCCTGGGATGGACTTCTTTGTTTTAAGATGTGGATGAGCGAATGTCTTCCTGTAGTTACAGATGTCAATGATCAGAGTGCAGTCCTGCCTCTATACTTGGCTGAGGAATGACACATGCCCTGCCTCCATAACTAACTTGATGGCACAGGTGATGTAGTATTCATTGTTTTAGACTCCCCGCGCCATCCAAGGGGCTTAGATGTTAAGACACTCAAGACGTTATACATAAAGGAGGGCTCTCCTCCTGCACAGTCAAGCCATCCTCACAAGTGGCTCCACCTGCCCTTCATGTGGCTCTTTAGTATTCCTTTTAACCCCACTTAGCAGTCTACAGTTCAGCCATATGTTTTTTAAATTGTCTTCTAAGGCAAAAGAACTCCGCCTGGCATAATGACATTTTTTGAAACACAGACTATATTAATGAACATGAGATAGCCAGGTGGGAACAGATGATTCTATAAGGCAGGTATCTCCCTAAAGTCTTCAGGAAATAGGATTTAACCTTTTTAATTCCTGCTACAATACTGCTATATGAGAAAGTCTACATAAGTTGATGACATTTTAAAAAATCTGATACCCAAACAGTGTGTCTTGTATTATTTATATTATTACACTGACTCTTCTGCAAAGTGCGTTGTTAATCAACAGTTCTCTTTATTTTAGGTAAATTCTATAAGCTTTTTATTATATCTCAATTATATTTATACTAAATTCTATACTTAGAATGAGAAATCCTATATAATGGTGATCGAGTTCAAGGATGCCAGCATTGAAGTTCATCCAAATAGTCAGCTCCGAAGAGGTGTAATTTTGGGTGAATATTAAGGCCAAAGTCAACCTTCCATGCATCTTTAATTCAAACCTGCTTTACAAATGCAGTGTGAAAACTGGACTTGAGTAAGTGCCAATCATCATCTCATTGGCAAGACAGAGGGGGGAAAGAAGGAATCTTCAAAGGAACTAAAATATGCAAAATATGCAAAGGAGTTGCTGAATAAGTAACCCTAATTTAATTGACCTTCAGATCATCTAGGTACTTAATAACTGAAATTCTGCTTAACATATGACCACTAAACAGTTCACTTAGCTTTATTTTACAGTGACATAACATAACAACCTGCTCCAGTGCAGCTAATGTGACAGTGAAGTCACTCACTTTCATTGTATTGTTTCTATCTATACAATATAATTTATCAGGAAAAAAAAAATCCCACAATTATGTAATAACATGTACCATTATTAAATATCCTGATTTTGATAATTGCATGCTGTGATTATTTTTCAAACATCTATCTTCTTAGAATATAAATACTGAATTATTTACAGGTGAAGGAGCATTATGTCTGCAACTTACCTCAGAACACTCAGGAAAAATAAAATGTACATGGATTGACAGCTTGGTAGATAGAATGATGAAAAAAAGTGAGGAAAATTATAAACAATCAGTAAAATGTGTAAAGGATATATATCTGTTCCTTGTTTTAGTCTTGCAAATATTCTGTAAGTTTAAAATATATAAAAATAAAAAGTTACCCGAAAAATAGCCACAAAGGTATCTAGCTCAAAATCTTTGTGCATATATACATACACTCACCTAATGAGGCTGTTTTATCATAACTCAGCTTTATTTTGCCTCTCTGAACTCCTATTACATCTGTTGATCAGTTTTTCCTTGGCAGAGTATAATAATCATGAACTTGATTAGTTTACTATGTACTGGCTGGCAACAAATAACAAATCAGCTGGACCTGGCTCACTCACTTGGGAAAGGACATTAAATATTTAAAACTGTGGAGTGACCTTCAGTGAACTGCACCCGTAACAAAATCAGGGCATTTGGAGGAATACATGAACATCTCCAGGCCACTAGTTACTTATTAAATGGTTCCCTGGTGACCCACAAGAGTTAATGCTTGCTCTTAAATACCCAGCTTACACCAGGGAGTGACTTGGGCACTGAGCATGGAAGGCAATTGGAGCATTATGTACTTCACAGGTTGTCTGTAGACAGCCCAACATCCAGCTTGCTTTGCCTATAAACAGACCAGCCAGCCAAGCTGGACGCCTGCCTATCAAAATAATTGTCTACAATCTTCAGTTTGCTATGCCGTCATAAACCCGGAGCTGTATGCGGGTATTGAGCTCACTAACTACAAAAACATAACTTGTCCATGTAGGGGAAGGTTAAGGCATTTCAAAACCACAGTACTGGGACTCAGGAACAATTAGTTTGAAAATAAACTTGTAAATGTGAACAAATTAACATAATAAAGCAAAAATAACGCTAACTTTTTAAACAGTAGGCCAATACAAAAAGAGATATTAAGAAAGTACTTATCTGAGAATTTCAGGTGGTGCCCACACTCTGACCTGTTTACTGATTAACCAGGTTTCACACAAAGGGGGTTAGGAATGTACGCTGTGAACAAATGCAGACCACACTTCAGTAACACACTGGTGTTGGGGTCACATGCCCTTTAGAATTTCGTTTTCAAAGAATATTATATGAGAACTGGGACTTCAGTGTTTGGTATGAAATCTATGTTTCTCATACATAGTTTATGGGGGAAAGAAAATGAGTGAAGAAGCCACATGGTCATCAATTCAGGACTTGCTAGGAACATGTTACCTAGTTTTCACATCACAACATTTTCTTGAATATTCTGTAAAATTATAGTTTTCTTCTCTTCCACACTTGTGCAAGTTTTTTTCCAAGCAAAACATTCCCTTAAAGCATCGTGAATGGCTAGGTGTTGAGGTTTCCAGGGGAATCTGAGGATGACAAATATCAAAGAGGTGGGAAGTTGTCGGTTCTTAAATCTTTCCAAGTTGGAACAGATAGTTGTTGAATAAATTTCACCGTGAATAATATGAACACAGAAAATTTGAATGACTGAAAATTAAATACATTACCATATCCATGTTTCTTAAGAAGATATGGTTGTTAATGTATTATAGTTTTGACAAATTTTAAAATTTGATAGAAAATTCTAGCACACTCAACCACAAGCTCTTTTGTGTTACCTGTGTCTGGATAAAACACCTGCCAACATTTACAGTGAAGAAGTAAAAGACCTGTTTTCCTGGGTAATATTTTTGCTCCTTATAAAATTCAAATGGAAATGTCTTTTGTCTATCCATACAATAAAAGTCTTCCTAATACTAATAAAAGAAAACTTATATCATGTCCATTCAGGCAACATTATTTTTAAATATTACAATTACTCGCCTCTTTGGACACCTCATTTTAATTTCTAAATAATTTGCTTTACGGAATTCTCCTCTGAAACATTTGAAATACTTTAATTACCAATCAAATCAGAACAGTACCAATTATTTACTAGTTATAGCGGTCAAGTACATAATACTTTAAGAGTTATAAATTCATCTTCTGGGAATCCATTTCCTGATACAGCCAATGCTTATGTGTTAATGTCTGACTATTTAGGTCACTATATAAGACCCTAATATAGTTAGATAAGACTAGTTTTGAAAAGTAAAAATAATCACGATACTTTGATTGGGTCAGTAATTACATATGTGAATGAAAATGGACAATTCCCAAGAAGCTTCTAAAAGAACCAGAAATACTGTTTATAAGTCCTTGGCTATTCTTATCAAAAGATCACCAGGTACTAATCCCACAAATCTTCCTTGGTCTTGAAATCCATATTGAGCTTCTTTTAGATTCCAATTTTAACAGGAAAATACATCTCCCCTCCTGATAAGGTTAAACACACAGCACGAAAGGCTACGCACACAGCAGAGCCCAGGTATTTTTATATCCGTTTCCATTTTACAGAAAGCAATCATGGTAATTGTGTTGGGTTGCATTATTGTTCACAGGACTTCACCCCTCCCTCTGTCCACTTCCTTTGCAGTTCCTCACACCAGACCCTTTGATGCTGGGCTTGGCCGTGTAACTTGCTTTAGCCCAAAAGAACATGTTAGTGGATATGAAGACTTCAAACGTACTTGTGCAGTTGGTCTTACTGTCTAGTACTTCTGCCACCACCATGAGAAAAGCCTCTTAAGAATGGACATTGGCTCTTAAGCCTGGTTCCCACAATAAACACATGTAGGGAACGCCAGAGCCTAAACCACAGCCAGAGCCTGGAGAAGACCCGGTCTAACACATAGCTTGAAATCAAGTTCAGTTGAGCCAAGGCAGATCAACCAACCCCAGCCAAACCCCAGCCAACCTACAGACAAGAGAGCTAGAAATATTAATCACTGTGTTGTGCCACAGAGATCCTATGTTTGTTACACAAATAACTGACTGACACAGTAATGAATTAAGTAAGGCTTTAGCATTTCTGGTATATGTATACACACATACACGCATGTTACATACACACAAACATGCACACATTCATAGTACCCATGTGTCAGGTAGAGGTGGAAAAACTGTCAGTACTCTGCCAGCACCCGTCATTGCAGATTTTGACCATTTCTGTAATTACAAGTACCAAAGAACTGCAGGAAAGGAGATCGGCAATGAGAATTCTAGGAAGAGGACAGACGTTGGGCAGTCACTGCCAGTAAGAAATGGGATGGACTTAGAGTGGCGGATCCCATCCATCCCATTCTATTCATTCATGCAGGAATTTGGGAAACAGAAAACTCATGGATCTTTCTTTAAAATTAGTTGGGTAACAAAATCTAGCTAAACAAAAAGTGAAGAAATTAAATTAATTTAATTTAATATATTTAATTATGAAGAGGACCCTGTGGACCAAATCAGGGCTGTCACAATAGAAATGGGAGGAAGAATCAGAAGCTAGAATTTTAGACACCAGCAAAGGATACTAGCCATTTGGATAGTTGAGGTGAAGGAGGAAAAAGAGGTACAGATGAGTCTAAGGTTTTTAACATAGGAAGGGGAAGAAAGATGATGTGGTGAACTAAGACAGGGATTGAACTAAGACAAAGTCACAGATCATGTAGGAAGGATAGACCAGAGAAGGGCCATGAGCTCATTGTGGGGTGCTGAGTTTGGAGGTCTGTGGAACAGCGAAGTGAAGATGGACAGAAGGCAAATGGAAAAGTGGTTCAGCAGGATCAGGTCTATAGACTGAGACTAAGTGACACTCTACATGCTAGGAGTGGATGGGATTGATCAAGAACAAATGCAAAGTAAGAAGTCCACTGTAAGCCTTGAAAGATGCAATGTGGGTTCAGCCTGCCCACCTCTAAAAGCCATCTCTATGCTTATGCTGAGGACAGGGCCCCCACTGGTGCTCCCAGCCAATAATGAATCCCAACGGAGAGATTAAGGCAGACCCATTCCTAGGAGACATGGGACTGCTCTGACAGTTGACTCTCATTGAAGGATTCTCTTTCAGGTTTGTTGTACCTTCCTTAAAATGCATGCCAGCCTAGGACACTTCCAACCAGCCTCTTCTCCCCTCTCTGTCACTCAAGGCCAAACTTACACCACAGTCAGAAGGCTCCCCCAGTCTCTCTCAGCTCCTTATTATTGCTTATTATTATTACTATTATTATTACTCACACAGGTGTTTCCCCTAATAAAATCCCATCTCAGAATCTGCTTTGAAAAGACTCACAAGTACATACATGGGGTGGGGGTGGGGAGGAAATAGGTTTACAGTTGTATGTGAAAAAAGTTTATTCTTATATTATTAATTATTGTATTATTTTCATATGAACAACCATAAGCCTACTTTTTGCCCAGCCCTGTAGAAGTAACAGGGTGACATTCCTCCCCTTACTGTTTCTATCAGATTGTTTTGGCATCACAGAGGAAGACCCACAGAAGTTTGCCAGACATTTTGTACCTTTTGCACAAAGAAAAATTTACTCTACAACATTTGTATCACAGTCAATATGGAATCAAGCTGTTGAGTAGCCTACCTCCCTGTTAAAGAACACTCACGCAGTTCAAAACCCAAACAGTACAGTGAAGAAAACTGGCATTAGTTTCCTCGTATCCACAATTCAAACAAATAAAAAACTTCAGGTTATTCTTATATTTCATTCATACATTCATGAAGAATATATGAATAATTTCACAAAGAAAATTTTAAATTAAATCTCTCAAGAGCCAAAAGTACTCCCTCAGTATATTCCAAACTACAAAGTTAGATATGAAGCTAACATCCACAAATAACACAACATTAAAAGATAATCGCAAAAGAAGTCCAAACTTCTGGGTAAGATGAACGAGCACAAGTCATTTTTAGTGATCTGCTCCACCTTAAAAGAAATCACCAAAACTACAAGCAAAAAAGAAAAGTATAGAAAAAAAACTCCACTTTGGTGAAAATGCCATTATTCCATTCTAGAAGAAAGTGAAATGACAGTAACTAACGAAGTTTTGAGGCAGAAATACATGTGACCAAGGGATTTTAAAGGTCTTCGAGGGAAGATTCACAAAATTGTGATGGACATTATCATTCATGCAGCAATTTAGGGCATTGAACACTCATAAATAAGCTGGACAACAAAATCCAGCTAACCAAACACTGAATCAAATTTTAAAAGTCATGAATGAAGAGCCTGAGACAAAAAAAAAAAAGTGCTGTTGAGAACTGAATCCATTTAATTCACTCTTTAACTTTCTTTTTGTAATAAATATTGGCCACTGATTAATCAAAATAATTTCAAGAGCTACAGTGACCAGTCTACCAGTGCCCCCTTCTGTCCTATTCCCTCCCACACCAGGTAAACACTTTCATTGATGTCGTATAGATAGGTCTATATACGAATACAAGCTAGTATATCCGTATTAATTCCCTTTATTACATATTTTCTGGACATGAACATGTACTAATAAGTATATCTTAGAGTTCTTTCTACATCAATACAAAGCTCTCTTCTTTCTCCCTTCCCTTCCTTTCCCCCTGTTCCTCCTTATCTGCAAAGGATTTCAATGTATGACTGTTCAGTCCCCTTTTGATGGACACTGAGGTTGCTTCTAAGATAGGCTTTCCTAAGCAACTCTGAGATGAATAATGTTGTACATATGTCATTTGCACATGTGCAGATATACACAGATAAACATCCAGCAGAGAAATTACTGGGTCAAAAGATAATTGCATTTATAGTTCAAGTGGACACTAACAGGAGAGGGCCTTTCAGCCCTTTTGGTAAGGCTTATTTCCCCAAAGCCTTACCGTTAGAAAAACCGTTGTCAGAATTTTAGATTGTTGAAAATCTGATAGGTAAGAAATGCAAATTCAATATGGTTATAATTTGCATTTCTACTATTATGAATGGATTTGGGTTTCCTTTTCCATTTCTAAGCACTTTTCGCATATCCCATTTTCATTGGATTGCTGATTTTCTGACAGAATTAATTTTAAACAAACTTAGGAATTATTACCATAGAGCATCATGGCATGGCAGAAGCCTTAAAAATGTACAAATAATATTATAACTAATACATTTAGGGGCTGAGAAAGTAAAGCAAAAAGGAAGCACACATAATCTAACTTCTTCATCTTTTACGGTAAGAATTAGATATGGTTGAAGGGTAAAATGTTAGTTACATAAATAATGACTGAACATCAAGTTCTTTATAATCATTTTTCCCCCTCCAGTTTAGAGGGATCCTTCAGAGACAACTTATCGTGTAACGAAATTGTTATCTGGAGTTCAGCTCTTCAGATTATATTCAGCTTCTTTTTTATTTTTAATTTCAAGTAAAATTAAATATAAAACATAAACTGAATGAGCATGCATCTTATGTTCCCGTTGTTGCAAAAGCATTGTGTCCATGCACTACCTTTCGATGTGTATAAATTCATAGGTCTATGTGCTTTTCTGAGTAAAGATATTGGAAGAAACTCTTATTTTATTCATTTATAATTTCTTCATTACTTCAAATTTTAAGTGATTATTACAAAAAAGCTATTATTTAAAAACTAAAAATATTCAGAATTGTGAAGATGATATATGCAAAGAATGTAATATACAGCCAAACAAAGAAAACCATTTTCCTTTCCTTAGACAGATAAGGATAAAAGAGTAATATGTTGGGTTATTCTAATAATAAACTAGTTAAAGATATCAAGAGTCAACTTTTATCTCTATGGCTAAAATAAAACAATTCTGAATGTTGATGAGATTTTATATGCAAAGTTCTTTTCTATATTTCAAAATGATGCAGGGATCTGTGGGCTGTGAAACAAAAAGGTGCAAATGTATTTAAATAGAGCAGTTTATAACTAATTATCTCTTTGCACATGCCATTACCCGATGAGAACATGCAAATTTTACTTCAAGGGTAGACGAGGTTCATACCCTGATGTGTCTGGAGACTGACCGTTGTATTTGACATTGTAAAGTGAAAAGTTGCCTCGAATAAGTCAAAGCTTGTTTTGTTCTATTTTACTTAAAGACCTCTTCTGTAAGCCATATTTACAAAAACTAAAAGTTTTCTTCTCTAGCTAATTTCAAATTTGATATCAGAACATCAAAACATGCCTGAACTAATTTTATACTGACTGACACGGCATTAAAATACTTTTTATACAACTGTATCCTGGGTATTTTGTCTATGATTTTAGAAGATTCTGAATCCTCTTTAAATTTTTTATTTTATCAGGCCATCACCCTATTTAGTTTATCACGTGGGTCCTGGTATAGTGCTGTGGGCTGTGGTTCCACTGACGGTTAGTTTTCAGAGCCTTCGCTGTGCTGCTTTAGTCTCTTCGACTGATCTGATGCTGCAGTGGCTTCCACAGGTCCTGACCTACAAAAGGGGCCTCTTCAGTCCCCAGTGTGTCTGGGTAGGGCAGGAGAGTGTCAGGACTGTGGGGACAGATTTTCCAGGCCTAGTACTTGCTACAAGGGAATCCCTCTTACTGGTGAAACCAGCAGTCCCAGAGTCTCCAGGCATGGGAGGGAAGTCTCTGCCCCATGGGGACTAGAGGTTTCCCAGGCTAAACTGCTTGCTCTAGTGGAATCCTTTTTGCTGGTGCCACCTAGCTCCCCCTATGTTGGGTGGAGAGAGAAGTTTCAGGCCTGGTAAGAAGGAGAGCACTTTTCCTAGCCACTTATCATTAGCTGAGATCCCAATTAATCCTCAATGGTGCTGAGTGCTCCTGGTGATGTTGTGGGGTCTCCTGTTAGATTCCTTCTGTTTCTCAGTCAGAGGTAAGTGCTGGGCTGGGAGACCTTCTTCAGCTGATTGGAGGGAACATAAAGTGCCCTGCCACAGAGCTGTTCCTCTGGTCCTGATGTCACACATCAGTTTGCCTCTCCCTTACTTCCTTACAGAGCCGTCCACTGGTTGCCTTTTCCATTATTTCTAGGATTTAGAGCAGTATTGGCAGAGAAGAGTGAAGAGAAATGCATCTACACCCTCTTGCCTGGCCCGTAAGTCTGAGAGATTCTTTTTTGAAATATGGGTCCATTCACATCATACCTTTACTCAAAACCTTACAACAGCTTCAGATTTCATTCAGGAAAAAGCCAAAGTCTTTAAAATGGTCTAAAAACCTGACATAATTTGCCTTGTCTTACAAAGACCTCTCTAACCTTGTCTCCTAGTGTTGCTCCAGTCCCCCATTTACTCTGCTCAGGACAAATGGCCACTGTTGTGTTCATCAAACTATACTAGAAGTCATGCACCTCACACTTACTAATCCTTTCGCCTGGCATAGTCTCCCTCCAAATAGCTACATGGCTCATCTTCTGGCTCCTTTATATCTCTGGTCAAAAAATCAGCTTTTCAGAGATGCCTTCCCTGGGTACCTGAGTACCTGAGTACATGGTTACTACCGCCTCTTCTCTCAGCTCTCCCCATCACTCTCATCACTCTCAATAGCATGCCATCTGACTTACTAAGCATGTAGGCAGTGTTTATTATCTGTAAAGTATGTCTAGAAGGGCACCCAGCACTTAGTAGGTGCTCAATAAAACTGTGTTGAGTAAATGAATGAATAAGAGGATGCACATGCATACACATAGACCCAAACATCCCTCACTGTGGTTCAAATCGTTACACCAAACTGCTTTGTGGGAAAGAACACACCTGCCAAGAAACTGCACTAGAACATACAAAGGCAAGAGCAGGTGGGATAGCTCCCATGGAAGCAAGCACTCAGAGGTAGTTTATTCCCACCAACCAATTTTCCCTAAATGTAAACTGATTAAGGAAACTCCCCCCTATAGGTTCATCCGGCTTGTGTGGACTTTATATTGGCAAAGTGACACTCCGCATAGATGATTTCTGGTACTACAAGAGAATTAGTACAGCTTCTCACTTTGAGAGATAAGCAGTCATTCTCCAGACAAACTTGTATTCAAGTTGCAGAAAGAAGACCACAATGAAAAATAATAAATGCCTACACAGTGCTTTCAACATGATAAGCACTGATTTAAACATGTTTATTAATTCATGTAATCCTCACAACAACCTTTCGAGGATGTGTTATTATTATCTTCTTCTTTTTATATATGTGAAAACTGAGGTACAGAGAGGTTAAGTCACTTGCAAAAAGTCACACAGCTCACAAGTTATGGAACTAGGATTCAAACCTAGGCAGATGGTTGTGAGTCTATACTTTTAACTACCACCTTACACTGCAAATACAAACTGACCTGAGTTCCTCTCCTACACAACTCATTAGAAAATAAAGTGATAAATACTAACAAAAATTAATTCCAAATTATTGTCCTCAATCTCCAATTTGAAGCTAACCTCTCACACAAAAGTTATACTTGCACTCAATTAAATGCTTATAATTAAACAGGAGAAACCCACTAGATTCTTAAAAGTACCATATTCTCTCCTGTTATTCGTGAAGTGTTATACAATATACTAAGGCACTGGAATAAAATAATATCCATTAACAACAGAGGAAGTTAACTCATGTTTGCCACATCGATGGCAGGTTCTACGCTGTCATGATTAGAAGGCCGACTTAGCAAAACTAACATTTGCTGTTTCTGAATGGCTGTGTTGTTGAGCTGTGTGAAAATGCCTATGCTTTTTACCGTTTTGATCTCTAGTTTCAAATGGCTCCACCTAACAGAGTCAAGTCTCAATTTTTTTATTCTTCTTAAAATCAGTCTATTCTCTTCATGGTTTTTATGTTTCTATAACATCAGAGATTAGAAGTCACCTTGATTCTATGCACATTTAGCACACCCTTTTAATGTAATGTGCTTCTTCCAGGTCAGAAAGCAGAAACTGTGATAACGTCCACAGCATAGCCTATTTCCTACTGATGCATTCACTTGTTTTCTGAAGAAGTTCTAAGCAATTACACTCCTTTTTTCCATCCAGGACCTGCAAGACTAAAAATTTATATGATTTAAAGTAAATCTGCAAATGGAATCATTTCCTATTTCAATTTTCCCACTTACATTTGAATACAACTGTGATTTACTCCAAAGTCCTAATTTCACATGCTTCCCCTTTCTTACCTGTATTTTTAAATAGAGATTATTGCACATGTCCTGTAAATATCCAAGCATAGCCACTTTAAAGATCTTCTTTTTAAATTATACACATATAATTTAATATATGTAGAGTCAGTTGATCCCTTATCTGTCCTTAAGGCAGACAGAATAATTTATTAACTGGAGCAGGTCTCCCTAGCTAGAGACCTCAGATACATCAGGGAAAAGTACATTGTATCATAGCACTCAGAAGGGATGGATGGGAACGGAAAGATCTCAGGGAACCTGCTGGAATGTAATTGACAATGACCAGTAGAAGAACTAAATCAGTGTCCCTCTGTGTTATCATCTTGATTGAGACCTTAATGTCACTCTTTTAATGTAAGAAGCCTTGCTGAAAGCTGCCAGAAATGCAGAGAGAAATCACGCATAGCTCCTGTTTGTAAAAAAGGTAGAAAATTTAGTCTCATTCTACAGTGTCAACCCAGCAAACAGGCCCAATAGGCTTGTCCAGAACCTTGGTTTGGATGACAAACTATCTCCTTGCACTCAGCCTCCCATTCCTAAGGTCCACGGACATTGGCCCCATGCCCCAAGTTCCCCCTGAGTTCAGGCATCTGGATCATCAGCACTCCAGAGCACTGGGCGTCTAGTGGATACACTAAATTGTGATAATCCCCCAACCTATACTCATTCGGAAGTGCATCTGCATCCTGAGACACTGGCATTCCCAGGGGACCCCAACTTTTCAAGTAAGTCAGGTGCAAAAACATTTAAAATATGAACCGGAAGTACCTGACCACCTGTCACAGTTCAAATTCACACACACACAAACACACACATTCAAATTACTAAAATTTCTACTAAAAATAGCTGCAAGTGTGGAACATTTACACTGTGCACTATGCCAAGTGCTTTACATGTGCTATCTCATTTAATCCTCACGAGATTCCTACAAAGATGTATTATTCCCATTTTGCAGAAGAGGACACTGAAGCTCAGAATGGTGAAATGTCTTCCACAGAGAAACCTACAACATCTGAGCCACATTTCAAATCCAGGGAGTCGGATTTTGGAGTTCATAATCTTATGCTTATCTTACCAAAAAACAATTATGGAGGTCACGAACTAATTATACAACGCACAAATAAACAGATGGCAATAAACTTAATGTTTCAGTCTCAGTGGCTTTCCACCCAATAGACATTCACCAGATAATGGCTTTCCTTCCTTCCCTTTCACTGCATGCTCTGTTACCTCAGTCAGATATAAATACGCTGACGCCTGCATCTTCCCAGAGCACACTCAGCTTAAAAAAAAAGGAGCTCAGCTTAAGGACTGATCCCTTCCCATGCCTCACTGACAATACCTGCCGAACTCTCCCTCAGTCAAACTCATGTTTTTCTCATCCCAGAAAAATGCATGTCGTGGCCCAGGACAGGCTGGGAGAAATGACTGGGAATGACTTCCACTTCTCTTATGGAAAGTGCCCCATGTTCATTTTCCACCAGTGAAGAATCCTGAGGTTTAATTTCCACTTTCCCAGTGTTCTTACAGATTTGGGATTATTTTCATGTTCCCAAAACAAGAATTTTTTTTTTTAAAAAAAAGGAAAAAGAAAGGCTATATCTGGCACAGAAAAAAATCACCTCAAAGCCATTTAGGAAGAGACAAAAAAGAGAAAACCAGCACAAGAAAGTGAGAGATTGATAACAGCAAACTCATAGCCTTGAAGATTAATTGAGGTCCTTCTCTGGTTGCTATTGCCCCCACCCAGCCCCATTCTTGAAAACACTCTCTGGTTTTCAGAGCTGTAGCTACGAAGGGCTGCCTGAGTACATCTGGGTTGGAGCGTGACTGTTCTTCCCCAAGACCTCACAGCTATCTTTTCCTCTTCAAACACCAACGAAGGACTCCAAAGTCTAGGGTAGGGAGAGAAACCGCTACAGCAGAGCAGCACAAGGGCTATAATGTTGGGTGTGTGAAATTACCACAATTGCCTGGCTGGGGCTTAGCATTACCTCGATATTTCAGGAAGGTGAGGAAACCACTGGTCAGTTCTGCCCCCATTGAGACACTTTACCGTTACAGTGAATCTTCTGCAATTTAAGGAAACAATTCCTTTTCTGTATGTGATTGCTGTATTCGCCACAAATCATTCTCTGTGGGCACGCCTCTTTGCAGTGAGAGGCCAACCCTGATCAGCCGGGCCACACGCCCATCTCACAACTAACTGCAGATGCTGGAAGAACCCAGCTGAACCAGAAAGAGGATCCACCTGAGCCCACACGAGACGGCCAACCCATACAGGAGTACTCTAAATACATGCTTGTTGTTTCAAGACACTAAGTTTCGGGGTGGTTTGCTACACAGCAGAAGCTGACTAATATATTTGTCCTATAAATAACTACAGCAGATAATTAAGGGGAAAATGAGAAAGGGAAAAATCCCCTTCAACACATGACTTAAAATTAATAAGGGATGATCAAACATTACTTGTTCTCCTATAAAGTAGATTTATGATATGCTCAACTACACCACTATACAATATTACAACCTGGACTAAATCATTACAGTGGCATTAAAAGCACTGCATTTATCGCTCCAACCACTAGTCATTATCTTCCATGTGCCAAGCTTTGTCCCAAGTCATGAAGATATAGCAGCGAAGAGCACAGACAAGCGCTGGCAGTGCGCTAGAGCTTTCTTCTAAGCTTATGAGAGCCAACCGGGTCCTCCTCTTTCTCCATCTGTACAGGTTCAGTGACAATGTGTTGGTAGCTTGAAATCAGACTCAGTAGAAGTATTTACAACATGGAAATCAGCAAAGGCTACAAATCACGTCTCCCCCCAGGACAGGCCAGTTGTTAAACACTCACTGGGACTACACTGGACTCCTCTCACTGAATCAACATTCTAATAAGGGAGCTTGACATTACAAAACTATGTACAAAATATTTTATTCTAGTTGTGAGAAGTGTGGCGAAGCAGGGAAGCGGGTAATGTGTAGAGACCACACATATTCCAAGCAGAGTGGAAGTACTGTGAAGACTTCACACAGAAAGGAATACACCAGCTCTGAGAATGGAAGAGGGCTAGTGTGCCTGGAGCACAAAAAGCAAGGGGCCGAGAGCTTGAAGGGAAAATGGCAAAGGAGATGTGAAGGAAGACTTTCAGGATTCAGACTGCGCAACACTGTGAAGGGCGATGCCACTCATGAGGCAGCAGGACCAGCTCAGAGGCAAAGGGAGGAAGAGAACAATGCCAACCTTAGAAATGTTAGGCTTCAGGTATCTCAGGGACACTGGATGGAAATGTAAAACTGGAAGCCACTGTGTCCAGATGGCAAATGAAGCTAGAAGTAAAGATGAGATTCCAGCGAATGGAGAGAGACTGCAACTTAGAGTCAGCAAAGTAAACTGAGTGGCTGGGGTAAAGGGAAACGTATCAGAACAAAGAAGTCAAGAAAATAAAATGCTTCCAGGAAAATGGGGCAAACAACAATGTAAAATTCTAATAAAAGATCAAGCAGATCAGGTACAAAGAGAGCTAAAAATGGCCAATATGTTTTGAATCATGAAGGCCATTGGTTGCTTGAGAAAGAATAGTTTGGGGCAGTGATGAGTACAGAATTCTGGTTGATGTGGATTGAGGAGCTGGTGAAAGGTGTGAGTGGGTGCAGACAGAATAGGCAATTCTTTAAAGATGTTTGCAGTAAATAAAAAAAGAAAAGAATGTATTCAGAGAGTCTAGGATTGTCTTCTAAGAAGGGAGAGGTATGTCAGGTTTAATATTATTGTATGGATCTTGTAAAAGGAGAAATACTGATAACACAAGAAATAGATGAGATCATGTTAGTGTAAAATCATTGCAAGTCAGGGTCCAGGGCCAAAGAGGTAGGGATGGCCACAAAGGCGGGCTTCTGAGGCTGGTAGCGGAGAGTAGGTGGGGATGCCTGCCCTCCAGCGCCTACTCTTTCCTATAGATATCAGAGGTCACACAAACTGATAAGAGGCAACTGGAGATTTGCATAAGGAGAAGGTGTTAATGAACTGGCAATAGTATGAAAAGTCAGTGGATCTCTAGCCTGACAGGCCTGGTTCTCCAGCACTTAATAGCCTATAAGCTTAGGCAAGTGACACAGTTTTCTAAGTCTCATTCATTTGACCAGCACAGACTGAGCAGTTAACTGTACACTAACAGTGTACTAGAAATGCCAACTATTGGATAAAGGTCTTCAATTCAAAGACTTCATCATCTATTGGGCAGTAAAATGAGTCCAATAAAGTTAACACAGGATTAAAAGTGCTAAGGTGAAGGCAAGCATGAGGTATTCTAGACTGGCAAGGTTAGGGACAGCCTTCCAGGAAAATAAACTTAGCTATAGCCTCAGTTTCCCCAATAGAAATAAGGAAAATCAACCAATTGATTAATAAGACAGTCTGCCTGAGGCACCTTGGCATGGCGACTACAACACAGAAGTTTGTCAATACGTTCAACTTTCCTTCCCTAGAAATCCTCCTGGTACAACTGAGACTGTTGGGCTAATATAGAACGTTGCCATAAACTTTCATTTTCTGCACAAATTTTCACTTTTCCCCATGTTTCTCAAGACACATTCTTCCCCAACTAAGGCTAGAAAGCATTTAAATGATCCCTGATAGCCAAAGTCCAACTTAGAAAAATATATAAAACAACGAACAATAATGTCTTCCACAGAGAATTGAAGCCACTGCATAAATAAAAATTGCACAAATTCTACCCCTTCTTTTATTTCTGTTTCATGTTTATGGGCCAGATGCAGCAATATCCTAGATATCGGAGTCCCTGCCTATCTTTAAATAAATAAATGTCCAATGTATCAGTTGGCAATCTTGATTGCAAAGGGACAACACCCTGCCTTAAACCAGCTTGGACAATGAAGCAGTTTGATTAGCTCATGCCATTGAAGTGACCTGATCTGGCATCTCAAATGATATCACCAAGGTCTTGGTTCACACTAGTTTGTCTTCTGCAGAGTTAACGTACTTGCTGGGCTCCCAAAGTGGTATCTGAACTATCCCAACACCTTCATTCATGGGAAAAATGTAAATAAATTAGGTCCATATAACATCCTTGCAACTCAGGATCCAGAGAAAGAGAGAAAGTTTCTTTGCCCACCAGTGCAAAAACACTTTCCCTCACTTTGCAATGGCTGTGGATAGACCATTCCTAATGCAATTTCTTTGCAAAGACATCCAGTAAAACTCCCTGCAGTGGTAGAAATGTCTGTTAACTGTACCTGTCCACAGGTGGCTACTGAGCACATGAAATGTGGCTAGTATGGCTGAGGAAATAAATTTATTTTTAATTGTATTTTAGTTAATTAAAATTTAAATGTAAAAAGCAACATTTACTGTATTGGACAGTGAGGGAAGGGTGGTTTACACTGGTTGGCTGAACTAGTCGGTGCCCATTGCCTTGAGCTGGGGATGAAGGTAATCCCATCCATCCCACAAAGGAAGTAATTCTGCCTGGTGTCCCAGAGCCCACCATTTGTTTAACCCATAGATTAACGGCCCAATTCAACATGAAGTCTTTTGCCAACGAGTCATATTTATAAATCTTACCTAGCACAACTCCACATGAAAGTCATTTTGGAATAATAGCCTTTTAAAGCTGAGAGCAACCTCGGGGCTCACAGGCTTCAGATGCTCAGTTCACAGAGACAAAATGGGCTCTGGGCATCGACTGCTTTGCTTATGGCTCGTATGCTAGGGCCTGGATATGGGACCATCAGCTATATTTCAGTCTTTACGCCACAGTGTTCCATAAGCCCAGTGTGGCTGAATTAATTTCATTCCAAATGAAGCTTCATAATCATCAGCTTATTAAAGCTTCCAGTAAAGGATGGTACCCCATAGAGGCCCAATATTTACACTCAAAAGTCTAAATGAGCTAAAGAGGTCATATAAATGAGGTAGGCTGGCCTGGTAGGGACTGTGGCCAATTGGATACCACAGGCCCTGTCAAAAGCAGGCAGCCCAGTGTGACCAGGAAGGCATGTCTAGCCATGTTGCCATGCCTTCTGATTGTCTGAGAAACCAGATTTGCATATGAACTCTCCAGATTTTTAAAAGGCAAAAGATTTATATGATCTGGAGAGAAACCAGAGTATTGAACTCCCCAGATTTTTAAATGCTGGCAACTCATGCTTACATTTTTTAATGCATTGTGCAGGCTAAGCAAGATCTGTCTGCGAAAGGGTCTAGCCTCTAGTTTGTACCCTGTGGTGCAGATTTATAAAGTCTGACCCGAAAATTAAAGCTTCAGAGTAGTCGCTGGTGCTGGCGCCCATGTGTTCCCATGCATGCCAACTGAGAGTTTCCAGCTGCAACTATGTCTGAGGGGTTTCTTATGCCACTGGCCTGGAGCCCCCCACCCTGGCCAACCACTGAGGAGCTGGCAGAGTGCTGAGGCCACAACAGCCCCAAGGAGAGCTACCCTCAAGCACTGGTGGGACCGGGTGGGAAAGTACAACAGTTCTCTCACCTCTCAATTCGGATGATTCTGAGGATAAGTCTCCCAAGGCTCCCAGTGGCATGGAGCCTGAGTTGCCCAGAGCATGAACTATTTGATAACTCACACTGTATCAGCTGCCTTCCCTTGCCCATCTCACTTCCCTACTGCCCTCCCTGTCTATGCTTCCTAGAGTCCCCTTCCAAATAAACTACTTGAATTTGAACCCTCGTCATGGGGTCAGCTACTGGAAGAACTCACCCTACAAAGACCATAAAGCCGAAATGAAACTGTTTTGAGTGTTTTACGTGTTTTGTTTTTAATTGTTTCCTTCCAGTTATGAAATATGTCAGGCTGAACTACATGAAAAATCCACAACATCATCTCAAGTCCCATCTACTCTTGTATTCTGATAGCTCAATATTCACAATGTGGTGCTGAGACTGCCACCCTCTTGCACAAGGAAGCCATGCTACAGAAACAAATGTTTGTCTAAAAATAGCACCCATTATTACACCCGCACAAGAGTTCATTTCTTAGCATAGCAACTAGTTCTGCCCCATAAAACTTTCACTGAGGCATTCCCTGCAAACGGGTGCACTGTTTGCCATGCCGACAACTTCCAGGCCGTGATGCCTGAGCGGGGAGTGGTGCACAATGCTGAGGAGATATCTCGGGCGAAAGCACTCATCACAACCACGTCCCCTACAGGAGACACGACTGAAAACCAAAAATTCTAACAGGAGAAACAGGAATTTTACCACGCTCAAATCTATTGTGTAAAGGTGACTATGACAAGCTTCCCATCACACCTATGTAGGATTTGGCTCTCTGGTTTTCCTATGGGTCTATGTGTCAGTAAAGAAAGGATTCCTACTAAATATTAATAAGAAATGACATGTTGTTGTAATTTAATAAGATATCTGCTTTTGTATCCGTAATAGAAACTTAAGATATAAAATGAAATAATTATATAAAATCATTTAAACAATCACAATCGCTGATTCAACAGTGCAGCTATTTAATTAAATATGGAATCCGAACAGCAACTTCGTCTGATAGATCGAGAAAAACATAAACACAAAGGCCCATAAGCAGGGTGTGAAGGCTGAGGGCACATTCAGTAAGGATAAAACAAATACCTAGTACCTGGAACATTCTGGGAATTAAATAAGTTTCCAACAACTGAACTTAACAAAAATATTTATTTTGATTCAATCTTAGATACTGAGAATCTTCCTTCGAAATGCTAGCCATTTCCTGCCTTCCTAAGTCCAGTATAGGGGATACTGTTCAATCATAGCCAAATAATTCAGAACCTTGCTGGGCCTCTGGGTGCTCAAACTGAGTATTACTTCTGGTAGAAATGAGGCCACAAACAGGAAAGGCAAAGTGAGCACATCCTCTCAGGAAGCTTACTGAATTAATTTGTGATGTCAGCTTGCTTTCTATTAGTGTTCACCTTGGCTGCACATTAGAATCAAATGAGAGAACCTTTCAAAAAGAACAAAAGAAGCCCAATGTCCTGGCCACACCACAGAGCAATTAAATCAGACTCTCTAGGGGCAGGGCCCAGGTGATTTCAATGAGCAGTCCAGGTTGAGAACCACTTCATACTGGTTGCCTCTTTCTCACAAAAGTAATGTGTCTGTTGAGGTTTATTTTCAGACAACTCTAAGGGAAAACATCTCGCAGGGAAACTTAACTGTACACATTAAACAGGGTCCTCAAAAAGCAGTAAGTTAAGAACCAGGACACACAGCCAGACTGCCTGAGTTCTACTTCTGCCTCTCCTACCAACCAACTGGATGACCAGGGTTCATTATTTAACCTCTGTGTGCACGTCAATGTGCTCACCTGTAAATGGGGACAATGACTGCCCTGTCCTCAGAGAATAGTGGAAATGATTAAGTGAGTGTGTACGTGTGTGTGTGTACATATGTATTAGAACAGTACCTGGCACGCTGAGAACACCATATGCGTGTTTTCCTATTATTGGTGATGATGATAACATTGATAATACAAACAATAAATTAAAGGTATGTGCAAATTGAACTAGAGCACGTGCAAAATTTGTTCTTGCCTTTTTAAATTTAAATAGAATAAACAATAATAAAATATGAAAAGTGTAATAATTGTATTTTTATTTTAGCTTATTTTTATTGTGATGTTTAAATGACTCTACTGTCCATCTAGTTTTTTGTTTATAAAAACTTGACTGTTTTGTTTTCTGTTTTTGTTTGAATATTTTTATTTTTTAACAGTTGACATACAGTATTATATTAGTTTCAGGTATACTACCCATTAATTAGACATTTATATGAAGTAGTCACCATCTGACACCATACATAGTTATTACACTAATATCAACTATATTCTCCATGCCATACTTCCCATCTCTGTGACTATTTTTACAATTGGCAGTTTGTACTAACTTGAAGGAAAAAAAGAGGCTATCTTGCTATTAAATGTAAAAAGAGCTTAACAAGAACCCCATCAGGAGGGTCAAACAATCTTGGATTGGCAAGAAAATGAACTAGAGAAAAACAGAAATGTTCGCTCTATCTACAACATCTGTAATTCAAACAAAGAGCACAACATTATGTTAATACCAAGTATCTGGGAATTCTATTCACAACAAAGCAAATGGGTTTTCTGCATAACAGGAAATCAAATTATGAACAATATGCAAAGTGTATTTCCTGCATGCATTCCTCCAATACAGTGTCTCAAACTAATTTTGATATTAAAAGGTAAAAATATCCCATTATAATAGCTTCAGAGCATGGAAAGCACTCAATGTAATTTCTCATGTTAGACTGGGACCAGCTAAATAAAAGCAACTCAGAAAACTGAGGCATAATTTTGTAATTAAATTTTACAGGGGTAAAAGTAGGCTTACAATTGTTCCTATGGAAAAAGACAGGAAGGTTATGACGATTACAACAGCTTTACTAACTGTGTTTCGTGCATTCACTACTGTGCATCTACTTGTGCCCCGCCCACATTAGGAGTAATCAAGTTGGAATTAAATCCAGGGTATTTTACATTTCTCAACCCTGCTTACAATGTATTCAAATGAGCACAGCTGTTGTTCTTCACACGATGAAGTGACATGAAAATCATATTAATGCACCTACACCCTAAAAATGATTTCCAAAGAAACGGCAATGATGCCATTTCCTTATAACCAGCCTAATTCCACAGTACAGTTCAACAGGTCACACTTTATTAAAATTTCTACTAAAAATCTATGAATCCCAGCCTCTAAGAAGGACTTGTAAAAGATTTCATTTTAATAATATTCCTTGCTATGTTGCACGTACATAGCCCAAGCAGTTGTAACAGCTGTTTATCCTGTGTAAGCCGGAGTTCACTGAGGCAAAAACTTTGGGGCTTATGCTAGTGAAAAAAAGGTCGGGTTAAGAATAAATGGAGCTTAATCTGGAAATGGATTTGATGATGAGAAACTTGTTCCTCAGCAATTTGACAGGCTACTGACTATCTAAATTATGCCACAAAATACTAAACTACAGGAGTGGGTACATGCGAAGGAGCAGGAGCTACCTGGTGTCCATATAGCCGGGATAATGCTAATATGATTATTTCAGGAAAACAGACACCCATCATGGAGTCCAATTCTTCTTATAAATATCATTCTCTCCTATCCAAGACTTTTAAATCACCCTACAGCTTATTCCATGAGATTCTTCAAATTCCCAAGGGTCCAAAAACACTTTCCCCTATGATGATGCAGTAGAGTTATCCTGAAAAGGTCTCCTAAAAAATAAATCCCTTCTTTTGCCTTCCATGGCTCTGTTTCCCAAAGACCGTGAAATACATAAACATCATATTTGCCCAGACAGACCTCAGCTTCAATGCTTTACAGCAAAAGACCACAACACAGGCTACAGAAAAACAAGTCACTGGTACTTTAAGAAGAAAAAAATAGACTTAAAACTATATGTAAACAGATGGTCAGTTGGCTTTCAAAACAGCACATTTATGGTCCCTAACAATTAGGGACTAATTGTTTAGTCAGAGACTAATTGTTTATTATACACCAATAATAAAAGCCACTATAATGGACCTTGAGGGCATTATGCTAAGTGAAATAAGCCAGACAGAGGGAAAACAAAATCTACTTACAGAAACAGAAAGTAGGAAAGTTGAGAAGTGGTTGCCAAAAACAGGGAGGGGGTGAAGGAGGAGGAAGCTTTGGGGACAAACTTTCAGTTGCAAGATGATCAAGGCCTGAGAACCTCGTGTATGACATGCCGTCTATAACCGATCACACCGTACGGCGTCGTTGCAATTTGCTGAGAGAGTAGAACTCAAATGGTCCCCACACAGAAAAATAATAAACACCTGAGGGGATGGAAGAGTGAACTAGACGGGGGAACCCTTTCACAATGTGTGCGTACATCGAATCATTGCATTGCACACTTTAAGTATCTCACAGTTTCACTTGTCAATTACACCTCAATGAAAATGAAATTTAAAAAAGTAAAATTATATGATTCATGTTTTTTTAAAGCCACCACAAAGCACTGAGAGTTTACGAATTGCCAGGCATTGTGCCGGACACCTCATGCATCACACCTCCCAACATCTCTAAAAGGTAACACCTCATTCTACAGTTAGTCAAAGCGAAGCTTGGATTGTGGAAAAGATTCTCCAGGGGTGACTCATTTAATATAAGGCGGAGCCAGAACTCAAACCCACATCTGATTTCAAACCTGGTTTTCTTAATCACCTTCCTACCTCCCTAATTAGGAGTTTTAAGAAAACCACCCTGGCTTCAAACAAAGTATTCACGAAACAGGTACCAGAGCCTCCTGCTAAGGAATCCTGTTAATACCCTCAATTAGGGGCATCTATATTAAGTTGTCAAGCATTAAGTATCTATATTAAGCAGTTCCTAGACATGGATTCTAGTAATATTCGTTTATTTTAAAGGTGGTTCCTGGATACATCAGGAATGGGGAATCAAGACAGGAAGGGAAGGAAACCCATGGAGGGTATGTCTTCCAGCCAGTTACCACTGTGCTTGTATGGGCTCAGTTCCACTGGAGAGAGGTGGGAAAAGACACAAACCATGTACTTTTGAATTTTCCCACCCAAGAGGTGATGGAGCTGTGATATTTACCCATGAAACTCCTGGGGTCAGGTTGGGTATTAATTCCTAGGAACTTCCCAGTAGTGGTATAGGTGGCAAAATAAGTTCTAGTAGCCAGAAAAAGCGAATGCTGGCCACTAGGTTCCAACTTACACCCTCTGGAGTACTAAGGACTTCAAAATGGATTTCATGCTGCATCTGCTCTGGCCAATAATTTCTTCAAAAACTCAGGGAGGGGAAAGGAAAAGACTTAGGCCAGTTGTCAATGACTGGTGTATGTCTCAGAGCAAGCAACAGTCCCAGTCCTCCACACATGCACTTCGATTTTACAGAGGTGATTTCAGTTATTGTTATAGGCTTTGGGGAAAGCTACCAAATAAAAACGAATTGAGTTCACCTTCTTAATTCACAACCCCTTCGTCACACTCATTCGACTGTTCAGTGCCCCACCCTATTCATCATACACAGTAAAGGTCAATGTTGATGTTTCTGGGATATACTGGAGAAGAGTATCCAAAAGGGGAAGCCCCTTTGCCAAACAATGATTAATGAAATGGGGCATGCGGGTAGTTCTTTATGGAGGCCAGACTAAATTTTTAATATACCTAGATTTTGTTGTAGAAGTTTATTATGCATCGTTCAAAATATTACTGAACTCTGGACTCTTATGCTGAAATATGTCACTATGGCTTATGTAAATATTTAATTTTTAAACTTTGCTTTTGAACTCTGTAAAAAAATTTAAGGTTACCATAGGAGAAGGCAGTCTACAGTTGCTATTCATAGAAACTTAATCATCGCTCTGTACAAGGATCCCAAAGGCATCTCACGGAAAATCACAGGCCAGAACGAGAGGGCAGATGGAGCAGATGGTAGAGCCCGTCGCTCCTGTCCTGATATCCTGGAAACAACTGAATATGCAGGTATAAATTTAGGTCTATAATCTCTAATCATGGGTAAACAGAAAGTATTGCACTTGTTGAATCAAAAAGTATGAAAGGCAGATGATAAATGAAATAAAAATGAAGTAAAAAATGACATTAATGCTCACGGGCATTAAAACACAGGAGGGAATCTATGACAGGGGTGTCAGACTCATTGTCACTGGGGCCACAACAGCCTCGAGGTTGCCTTCAAAGGGCCGAATGTAACTTTAGGACTGTATAAATGTAACTACTCCTTAACTAGGGGCAAGGAGCTTGGCGCTGCCGCTGGGAAGAAACAAGGCGCCGAGCCGGATAAAACAAGATGGAGGGCCAGATTCAGCCCTCGGACCTTGTGTTTGCCACCTGTGATCTATGAGCTATCAAACCAGGTGGTGCAGGTGTCAGCACTAGGAGCAAAATGGGAGCATAACTGAAGTCAACCTGCCATCTCATCACCTACCTCCCAGGCCCTACACACCCTGAGCTAGAAGAAAGCCAAAGGAGAGGGTGCTATCACAGCTGGAACCAACCAGAAAGAAGGGAGCCCCCAACACACAGGGCTACCCATTTATTTAAAGAAATCAAATTTATAGATTCACCTCACACCAGTCCTCAAAATATATTATGTGAATGCTACAGTCTGAACATTTGTCTCCCTCCCCCATTCATATGTTGAAAAGCTAATACCCAAGGATGGTACTAGGAGGTGGAGCCTTTGGGAGGTGATTAGGTCCTCAGGGGAGTGTCCTCACAAATGGCATTAGTGCCCTTATAAAAGAGTCCCCTGAAAGATTCCTAGCTCTTCCACCATGGAAAGATGCCACCAGAGGTCTACAACCCAGAAGAGGGCCCTCACTTGACCTTACTGGCACCCTGATCTTGGACTTCCAGTCTCCAAAACTATGAGAAATAAACATCTGTTGTTCATAAGCCACTTAGAACCCAAATGGACTAAGTTAATTATACATGCATTAAAAACCTAAATTAATAATAACGGTGGCAATGAGGATGATGAATAAGAGGCCTAAATAAGGCGAAAAGAAAAAAAGGTTGAAATGTGAATACATCAAAGTTGAAAATGTCAAGTCATCTTTTGTCATGCCTAAGTTGAAAGTTAAGAAATTCAAAGACAAGCCACAGACAGGAAGAAAGTATTTGCAACATTTATAACAGCTAAAGGAACCACATCTAGAAAATGTAGAGAACTCTCAACAGGAAGCAAGGGATATAGTAGGTAATCTATGTAAGAGAAAACAGAACTGGTCCAAAAATGTCTGAAAATATACACAGCTTTTTAGCAAACCAGGCAACAGTCAATTAAAACAGGAACAATGGTTGTATCCGACTGGCAAAAACTAAAACATTTCTTACTAGCATTGGTGGGGCTGGAGGAAACAGTTTCTCTCACACAAGGCCTGCAGGGTTACAATATGACACAACTATTAAATACAATTTGGGATATGTATAGCCTTCAATCAGCGATGGCACTTCTGAGAATTTACCTCAGGGAAACCCTGACCCATATACCTAGAGAGGGGTACGCAAGGCTGGGTGTTCTTTCAGGATTATTGTCTGTAGTCCAAAATTAGAAACAGACAAACACCAACAGTCCAGCAACAAGAAGTTTTTCTGTTAAATAAAATTCAGTAATCCACTCCACGGGATGGGTTAGAGCAATTTAAAAGAATAAGGTAGATACACATGTACTTACATGAATGGTTCTCTAATTCACCTGTGAAATGAAAAGCAAGTTTGTGGAACAGTAAAAATAATAATACGTCATTTAGGATACAACTGGATATAAACAAAACAACATGAAATATTTCCATAGTTAATGCATATACAGCTTCATTTAAAAGCCACCTGGGAGACACCAAGAAGCTGTTACCAGTATTAACTCTGGAGAGAGGACTAGGACGGCGGGCAGCGGTAGAGAGGGGTGAAGGACATTTACCCTGCGTTACTCTTTTACACAAAGAATGTGTTTGGGTATTATCTGCACAATTGAAGATAAATAAGATCTGTAACCAAAAGAAAGAGAGAGAGAAAGTAGTTGGAGTCCATATACAATGTGTATTTTTCCTCCTATTTCTTTTTAATTGAAATATGTGTACTGCCCCTCTCCCAACTCCTGTTTCAGTGATGCGAGGAAGGGTGTACTGAACTATACTGAACTTCCTGGATCTGAACGAGTAGTGACTAGTTTTATTTTTACACCATTCTTGGCACAGAAGCAGGGCATCGAGTTGCAAGGCAAAGGTCTACTTTGTTTCCTATCCTAGCAGGATAGGTTTTTATTAGCTCTCTATAGCATTGGCCCTTTTTTATTTCTTCTTCTTTAGCTTTTCTTCCAAAATTGTGATGCAGAGTCTTCTTGCAGCTCACACGGTTTTCATGGCTGACCCTTCCTGTGTTGGTTTCTGGCCCCAGCAGGACAGCACTCCAGAGAAAAGGCCTAGCCTAACAGGATAACCTCTCCAATACTCAGGAGCCCCCTCTCACCCGTGGTTACAACTAAACTGATCCTCTTCACATAATACACACTGACAGGAGAAAAAACACCAGGCTTAAAATAGTCATTTCGGAAACTCGTTGTTGCTAATTAGAGTCAATAAGATTTACAGAGCCAACAATAAAGAGGAAAAAATAATGAAAATAAGTGCATAGCGGGTACAAAGCATACATCTGTATCCCTTAAGATGATGTGCATATTTATGTTTCCATCAATCCCAAACAGGCTCTCAAGGTTCCACCAAAGCTACCTAAAAACTACTTGCTAACTCTGGTTTTTAATTCCTAAATCTATCATCTGAGCTGCCCACCTTCTTTGCTGCGGGGTTAGGGAAAGGAGCATGTTATTGCTGTCCCTGAGGGTGAAAGCAGAGGCTTATGGGTGGCTCTGCTCTGTGGTATAATGTAGCCACAACAGGCAAGGGGGTATGGGTAAGACACAGTGTAAAATGCTAGGATTTTCCTTCAGTGCTATAAAAAGAAAGATCTTGGAACAATATTTTTTTTTTACCAAGAGCTTCTTAAAGCTATTCAGCTTGCCTCAGAGCAGACTAGGTCCCCAGCATTTACTAATCAAAGCATTTCAGCACAGGCTTCCTGGACAAAAAAGAAACATGTGGGGAAGAAGCCGGAAGGGAGAAGAGAGGCGTATCACACGAAGGACCAGTAGAAGCTGCCAGACCAATGGAGAACACAATGTGTAAAATCAAGGGATAAACTTACAAGTATCCTACTTTTTCTCTGATATATCATCGCTATGGGACATGCGCTGGATTCACATCACTAAAAGTCATTGTCAGCAAAACATATTTTAAAGAAAGTGGGCCTCTAAGCAACCTTGTGATTGTACCACTTGGCCAGTGCCTTCAAATGATCTTATGCAAAAACATGGGCTACGAGCTTGGCATGCCACCCGCATTCGTGAGCACCAGTGCTTTCTCCTAGCACACATTCACTCTAACACACCACTTACAGGAATCCACCTCCCGCAAGGGGAGGGGCATCGCTCCTTCTGGTTCCAGGACTGGGCTTAGAGCCAGAAGAAAATGACAACCTTGGAAGCACAGAAAGTTTAATCTTTTTTTCCCTTAAATCCTCTCATCTTTTGGGTGCTGATATATGATCACTGGCTAAAAAATAAACCTCCAACCTCTAATATGTGACTGAGGAATGCCTAAGGTATTTAAAAAGTAAAAAATAAAATTTATGAGCTCTTAGCTAGAACTGTCCATGAAAAGAAAAGTAATAAAGAGATGAAAGAAATCGGTACTGCATTATTTGTTTTAATTGGTCACAATGAGGGGCACAACCAAGAAAAAATGGTTAGTATAAAAAAACTGAAAGAAATTTCCCTAACTATGAAAATAAGCATGAGTCAAAATACTGGGTTTACAGAACAATGGAGAGGCATCAAAGAGACTTCAACCCTAAAACCTTTCTCTTTCTTAAGCAAAGAAATACTTCTGATCGGTCCTACTCAGGAGCTTAACTGAGTTGCCATGAATTATTTACAAACCCCAAATACCTTCTGTTGCTTTTACAGAAGCTTGATTTACCAGTTAAAAAATCAAACTGACAGTTTAGCCTCTTGTATACATACCCAAACTTTTAAAATGCTCTAGGCATTATAAATATATCTTTCATGAATACAGCTTCAACAGTTCTAAAAATAGTTTTTTGGAGGAAAAAAAAAAAAACCTCTTTCAAGCCATTGTTTTATACATAACAGCAGGAAACCAAATAGAATGTCAAAGCCAAAGTGATTAACACACCCAGTAATAAACATGAACATTGAAGTCTCACTCAGATACATTTTTTGAGATTAGCTTGGAGTCTATGGTTTAGCCCCAACTGTGCCCAGAGATGATTCCAGGGAACCCAAATTCAGTAGGAAATGTCGGGGCACAACGCTAAAACTTGCCTTTTCATGATGTGTAAACAGGCCCCTTCAGGACTGGCCCTGGGGAGCAGATGTCACTCTGTAGCACCCCAAGAGCTTCGCCCAGATTCAGCCCTGACCCCAAAGATGCCGTTGCACAGGGCCAGTTCCGTACCACTGCTCACAGGTGCAATCCAGGTTGCCCAGAAAGCAGAACACCAGCCTGACAAATTCCAGTAACTTTGGGTACAGACACCTAATTCGGGGATGTGAAAAGGCTAATAGCACCTCACAATTTGGTGCCAGGTATTTTATTGTGTTCAATGTGTATTCAGTGCTCCAGATAAAGCTTATCCTAGCTCCAAATATCGGAATTTACAGAGCCAAAACAGTCTGTGTTCTGTGGCCTCATAGTTTCAAGTACAGACTAGCCATTATCTCTTGAAATAATAACCACTTTTTATGAATATTCAGGTCTAACTGCCCATTAAACACCAAATAAATCTTACGATCTCCAGACATTCCATTTTTTAATAATTCAATATGGGATCATCTCAATCGGTGTCATAATAATGAGATCCTGCATTTATGATATGGTGAACCGAAAGCTAACGTGGGAAGAAATTTCTGAATAATTGAAGTGCAGGCTAAAGGAATCTTATTCTTGATTTGCTAGTGAGAACAACTGATCAAGGCCAAATCCTTGCTCAGGATAGGAGAACCCTTAACAAGCAGCGAAGGGCAGAAGGAAGAGAAAGAAAAGGCCACAGTTACAGTCACTGAGATCAAAAGTGTTTTCTCATCATTTTCTTCATTGTCTATGGGTAGAGTTAGAGGAGGGACTTAAATCAGTAATACTGGCCAGTTTTCTACTCCAACAAATGTAATTCACATTCCCCTGTTCTCCTGAAAAATACCAATTGTTCTATGATTTAGCAGATCTAATATTTCAGACTAGAGTTCTTGGAAAATCCTAAGACATTTCAACATAAGATATACTTTTAAAGTAGAATCTTTAAATAAATTACAAAGGGTCATCTAAAATGGATATACTTATGTAGATAAAATACCTTGCAAATCAGCAACTAGATAATGTAAGAAAGACAAATATCATTTTTTTACCTTGTTTTGATCTGTCCAGTAAAAGAAAAATCCCTGAGGGTCAGACCTCAAAATAATTGGAGTGACAATAGTGGAGTCCTAGAAATGGAAGAAAAAAACATGTGTATCAGTACTTATCACTGTAGAAAGTCCTACCCAGAAGTTACTTAACAAGTAATAATCCTCAAGAGTTTCTACAGGGTAATCAATTATTCATAAAAATTTCAAAAAAATTAAATGGCATTTTTGATGTCATAGGATCATTAATTACTAAACTGAGATCCTTTAGTAATAACTAGATGATTTGGACGTTACTTGTAAAGGAAAAGTCCAGCAATGCATATAGTTATTAATTAAGACAAGTTTTTTTAAAGGCAGTGACATGTTTTCTTTAAAAAGCTATATTTAGTTTTCCAAATAATTTTACATTAAATATCATTATATATTTTATGATTAAAATTAATTAAAATTCATGCTTGCAATAATATTTGAAATTACATTCGCTCTATAAAACTATTTTTAATTGCACTAAAGAGAGTAAACATAGCGTTTGGGCCTTGCTGTTTCCAAGGTAACAGTAAATAAGGCCATCTTCTACATATTCAGAAGGCTATACACAAAATTGTTACAAATTTAAATTTCACACGATGAAATAAAACATCAGACAAATTTAAAGCATGCACATTATAAAGCAAAAACTGCATACACTGTAATTATAATATCAAACATTTCCAAAATCTGTGTTCTTCCCTTTTGGCAATTTTCAGAAAGGCATGCCATCTGCACAAGAAAACACGTCATTGGACACGGGTTTTTATACTGAAATACTTAGGCCTTTGCAGGAATTGCATTTTTTAAAAAAGAGACATAAATTACCAGTGTCTTTCAACTTTTTCATACACATTATAACTACAATATCTCTTATCCTTTATCTGATCAAAAGGCCTTGTAATGAAAATTAGAACGCAGAGAGATAATTGGTGAATTTGGGATTCTTTTACTGGTGGATAGAACAGATTGATGGCTTTAGTCTACGTGGTAAATTTTGTTGCAAGAGCCAGTTATAGAAGCCAACCCCCTGGGTTCAAATTTCTGCCTATCTCCTCTCGGTGCCTCCTTCTACACAACCACAGCTGGAAAAAAGAGAGAGAGAGAGAGTAATAATACCTACCTCAGAAAGTTTTTGTGACAATTAAATAGGATAATTTGGGTAAAGCACCTGGACCAATATTTGGCACATAAAAATGTGTATTATTGTTATAGTGAATTATGGTTACAAACTGATTTATTAAAACATGTTAAATGAAAGTTTATCATGGCATTCTTTATTGACCGTGGCAAACATACGTAACACAAAACTTACCATTTTGAAGTGTCAAGTTCAGTAGCGTTACATTAACCACACTCATCACTGCCATCCATCTCCAGAACTTTGTTCATCTTCCCAAACCGAAGCTCTGTATTCCTTAAACACCAACCCCCTCCCCCCACCCCCGGCAGTCACCATTCTACTTTCTGTCTCCGTGAACCTGACTACTTTTGGTACCTCAAAGAAGTTCAATCATATAGTATTTGTCCTGTTGCATCGAGCTTATTTCACTCAGCATAATGTGGTCAAGGTTCATCCTTATTGTAGCATGTGTCAGAATTGCCTTCCCTTTGAAGGCTGAGTAATATTCTCTTGTATGTGTATTTCACATTTTGTTTACTCATTCATTCATCAATGGACATTTAAGTTGTTTCCATCTTCAGGATTTTGTGAATAATGTTGCTATGAACATGGGTCTAAAAATATCAGTTTGTGTCCCTGTTCCAGTTGTTTTTAATATATATACCCAGAAGTGGTATACCTGGATCACAGTTCCCCCCCCGCCATAGTCCCCCCAGGCCTTTCACTGGGGCTAGCATGTTATAAAAGGTATGAAAGATCATCCCCGTCACAGCTAGAAGAGCATCATTTGAAGAATTGGGATCTATGCTAGACCTGTGTGTCAGATCTCCATTCAGAAATCAAAAACAAATGAGAGTGTTTTATACAAGAAGCAACTAATGCTGAAAGACATAAGAGCCGCCTGCATCCTCATGGAATAGCTTCCATCAGGGCCCAAAGCCCCATCCGCAACCTCTACCTGACAGGCCAGGATATCTTCACCTGTGGGCTGATGGGGGCCCTGCAAGGGGCCCTTCTGTGCAGCAGTGCCATCCTGGATCACAGCTCTGTTACTGGGCAGGGGGCCTGGGCCTGAGCCAGTCTGCCTAGGGCCAGCTGGTAGTGGGCTCTTAACTTGGTGCAGGAAAGATTTCACAACACAAGTCCAGGTGGGAATACAGGTACATTTATTAAAGCTGCGGACAGTGAAATAAGGAAGGGCCTAGCATAGAAGAAGCAACAGGAGAGCCTGGGCTGAGCTGCCTTAGCTCACTGGGAAGTCAGAGGACAGGGGGCCTTGGGGACAGGTTTAGGGGATTAGCCTGGGACAAGCTGCCATTGCCCATTGCCTTAGAGTTTAAGAGATGCGTGCCTGTGGGGAAAGAATTGGGGGAAGAAGAAAGGAAAGGGAATGGTGCAGGCTCCCAAAGGGACAGAACTGGAGTAGGGCCTTCATCTTAAGGCTTTTACCTCTTTCTTGCAGGTGGGAATGTTAGGGGTAGGTTCTCAGGGAAGGGTTTCAGTAGACTATTCATCAGTTCTCCAGGGGTGCCCTTTCAGGGTCATGGTCTCCACCCACTGGTCAGTTCCAGGGTTGGGGGGCAAGGAGGGGGGTCATTAGTCAGCTGGTCCCGGGGACACCCCCTTGGTTTTGCTGCTTGTCTGGGCCTGGAGCTGAAACAAACTGAGGATGTTATCTCGAGGGAAGGGACCTTCTGTATCTGGCTGTACATTGCTCCTCCAGTTTGTCCAGCTGTCTGTCTCAGTCTCGCTGTTCCATTTGCCAAGGAATTCTCCTAGCTCCCTACTATCCTGTCTCAGTTTATATTTAATTTCTTGAGGAAATGCCACTCTGTTTTATCCTGATATTCTTAAGATTCACTCTTAACATGCAGTTTCCAACAGGCTGGACACAGCACACACCTCCACTTCCAGGTGACTTTGGAATTAACTGCAGGTGTAACTTATTCTCAGGTCAGTTCTTTTCTTATTAGACTGATAAGATTCTACTCAAAATCTTAGTGACCATTCACTACAAGACCCCAGACAATCTAATATTTGAAGTTAAAAGAGTAAAACTGCTCAAAATTTGTATTTTGGAACACCGTAGTCTGCCTCATTGTTTCAGACACTGCCATTTCTAGATTATTCCTTCTCCTCCTTCAAAATTAAAGCTCCTTTATTCAACATTTTCTTCACCACACTCTTCCGGACACAGTTCCTCCGTTAAATGATCATTTATCTCGGCTCCCTGCCTGCTTCCTCCATAATCACCTCTAACATTCCAAGATCAGCTAGAACTTGGCATTCTTACCATGCAAGGCAGGATCTGACCCAGAAATACACGAATACCCATTTTCAATTCCACCTGCTTTTTTCCAACCTCCCACATAGCGGCAAGTTTCTATATTTTCTCCAAACCAAAGTAGCCACTCAATCCAGATCTCAAGTATTTTTAATTGTCAGAACAGGTGCTCCAGTTTGAGGTTTGAAACACATGGTCACCCTTCACTTCCGAGGCAACCGCAGAAGGATTATGAGTCTCACAGCATTTCACTGCAGAAAAATGGAGACAACTTTCAGGAGGGCTGTTTCTTATTTTTTATCTCTCCATCAATGTCTATGAGACGTGTATTCCACAACAGGGT